>NC_056687.1:82337399-83654899 GCF_018350215.1 Panthera leo
TATTGTTGATAATGCTGCTATAAATATGGGGTGCGTGTGCCCCTTCGAAATATTTTTGTATCCTTTGGGTAATACATAAGAGTGAACATAAATGTCCTTATAAAAAAATGGTTATACATCATAACCACATGACTTTCTCCCAGGTATGCCAGGTTGGTTTCAAAAACCAATCAATATTATTCACCATATTAACAAATAAAAAGAAAAACTATATGATCATCTCTACAAAGAAAAACAATTTGACAAAAGCCAACAACATTTACATTTCTTAGGATATTAAAAATAGAAATTCCTCAACCTGATAATGAGCATCTTTGAAAAACTACAGCTATCATCATATTTATAAATCAAAGACTGATGCTTTCCCACTAACACCGGGAACAAGACAAAGATGTCAATTTTCAAAATTTCTATTCAACATTAATACTGGAGGTAATACTGGAGCCAGTGTAATAAGGCAAGAAAGAGAAATAAAAGACTGCCAGATTGGAAAATAATAAATAATCCTGTCTTTATTTGTGGACAACATGATTATCTCTGTAGAAAATCTGGTGGAATATACAAAAAAAATATTAGAATAAACAAGTTTAGCAAGGTTGCAAGATGGAAGATCAATGTACTAAAATCGCTTGCATTTCTATATACTAGAAACAAGCTGAAACAGAAGTAAAAAAAAAAAAAATACCATTAGCGTCAAAAAAAAAAATATTATGCAACTACCAAAATGGAAAAAAAAGACATTCTTTGTGAACCAATATAAAAAGATTTCCAAGATATATTAAGTAGAAAACCAAACAAAATCACAAGGAAAAAATTTGTGTTAAAGAAGGAAAAAAATATGAATGTGTGGGTGGTTACAACTGTGTACATTTGCTTGTATTTACGTAAAGAAAATCTGGAAATCTACATAAAAGTTAGTAACAATGGTGAGAGGCAGGTGGAATCTGGGCAGATGGCATCAAGGTGGCAGACTTTTCATTGTATACGTTTTTATACTTTGCAATTTAAAAAAAATTTTTAAATATTTATTTTGAGCCAGAAAAGAAAGAGTGAGTAGGGGAGGGGCAGAGAGAGAGCCCCAAGCAGGCTCCGCACTGTCAGTGCAGAGCCTGATGTGGGGTTCGATCTCATGAACTGTGGGATCATGACCTGAGGTGAGGTCAAGAGTCAGACACTTAACTGACTGAGCCACCCAGGCACCCTATACTTTCTGATTTTTAAATTATACAAATATATAACTAATACAAAAAACTGAATGACACAGGTAATACACCTATGTATAGTCGACCTCAACACTACAGAAATAACTGGCTAGAACATTTAGAGGACACACACAAATATGTATAAGTCATATTTATGTAAACTGTATTTATATAAAGCATCTACTATAGACCAGGGCCATTGCTAGGTGTTAATGATACAGATTTAACCAAACAGACATATATTATAGTCTGGTACAAAGATTTTTAAAAAGTAACAACGAAGGATGATGAAAGTTATGAGAAGGGAAATACAAAATGCCAGGGGAATGTTAGGAAGGAGGCCTAACTAACCTAAGTCTGCCTTCCTTGGAATGGGATGTTTAAGTGAATACCTGACAGACAGCAGTGACCAAGCCAACTACGGGGATGAACGCGCCATCCAGTGAGAGGGAATAGTAACTTGCAGGAGTCCAGACATAGGAAACAGCAGAGAACCTTGGGGATTGGGAGAGACAGTACGACCAGAGCATGGAAAGAGAAGGCTGGCAGTAGATGCGAAGGGGCATGTGCAAGATTCTGGACTCTATTCTAACATAATGGAAAACCACTGAAGGGGTTTTAAGCAGAGAAGATTAAAAATTTAAGAATTGGGGCAGTTTTACAAGTGGTATAGAGTCTCAGAATACATGTGTAGACTTTAATTACTTCTTTGCAAGTCTCTACTATATGCCTCTCGCCAACTTCCATTCCCTGCAGCACTTCTTAGTTCTCTTGGTCTAAACTCTCTCCAATTCCAAATTTCTGTTCACTCCCTTCTCTTTCTTCATCCAACGAACTTTGCAATGCCTTGAAAAGTGTACACATGGGAGACTCCCACTTCTAGGGAGGTGGACCAGACATATTTTTCCCTATCTCTCCTACTAATATACCTAAAATCCCTGGACAATATATACAACACAAACCTAAGACTGAAAGGTGGAAGAAGATGGCGGACCTACCAGGGATCTCAGGACCTGAGGAACAACACAGTGGTGAGCTTCCCGGTTCCTTTTTACCATGTATCCCAGACTTGGAAGTGAAGAAGACTGGCAAGGTGGAAATGCCCAGGCACACATATAGAAAAAGGCTCAACAAAAGCTACTCTCTCTAGCCAAAAAACCAGAAAAGAAAGAATCTAGCGGGAAAAAAAAACACAAAAACCCCTTGTAACAGTATCTGCTCTATTCTGGTCAAACACCACAGAAAAAAACTGTGCCCCCACACCCACTGTGATGCGTAATTTTATGTATCAAGTTGGCTGGACCACAAGGTGCCTAAATATTTGGTCAAACATTATTCTGCTGTGTCTGATGTGTCATGTTTTTAAATGAGATTAACATATGAGTCAGATTCAGTAAAGCAGATTGCCCTCCCTAATGCAGAAGGAAACATCTGTTCTTCTTGGGTCTCAAGCCTGCCAGCTTTCAAGCTGGAACTATATCACTGGCTCTCCTGGTTCTGAGGCCTTCAGAGTTGGACTGGAACTACACATTAGCTCTCCCAGGGCTCCAACTTGCCAAATAAAGATACTGGGACTTCTCAGCCTCCCAAATCCAGTGAGCTAGCTCCTTATAATCTCTTTATTTATATATTTATAGTTATGTTTTATGGTTGAAGCAAAAATTGTAATACTGTGTGATGTGGTTCTATATACACATAAAGAGAGAAAGAGAGAGGGAAGGGGGAGACACGTCTATACCCCCTAATGGTTCTGTCTCTCTGGAAAACCTTGACTAATACACTCACCCATGCCAGCCAAAGCTGTGTGGAAAACCTAGATTTCTACTCTCCACAGCACATAACAAGGTATCCCAGTCCTCCCTCTGCTGAGCAGGGTGTTATCAGAGAAGTCTATGAAAGTCGGGACTTTCAGTTCTAAGAGTGCAGTAACAAACCCCTACTCCTCCCACATGGAGAGTGCTAGTAGAATTCATGTAATGAGGCCCAATGGAGTGGTGTCAGAGGAGACTTACAAAATAATTAGAATTTTTAGCAATGCCCAATCGAACAGTAGTGAAGCTACTCTCACCATGTGTCGATGGAGGCCACATGGGGAGCAGTACTGAGACATTCCTATCCCTAACTAGTCAGTGAAGTACCAGAGAAGGCCTAGTAAGGGGCAGGAACCCCCATCTCTGTCCAGCAGTGAGGATGAGCACCCTCTATCAGGTATTAATGGGGGTTGAGAGGGGAACCTATACTTTTGCCCCCACCTAACAGTAAGAAGGTAGGACCCCTTCCCTTATCAGAGCAGTACCAGAAGAAAGCAGCTAAAACAGAAAGTTTAAATAAGATTTGGAGTCTCACAGTAAGATCTGGACATCCACAATGTCTAGATTTCAAAAGGAAATCATAAATCATACCAAGAACCAAAAAGATCTCAAACTGAATTAAAAAGCAGTAATCAATAGATGCCAACACTAAAATGACAGAGATGTCAGAATGATCTAACAATGATTTTTAAAACAGCCATGATAAAGTTGTCTCAATAAGTAACTGAAATCTTGAAACAAATGAAAATATACAAAGTTTCATCACAGAAATAGAAAAAGATATAAAGAATAACCAAATGAAAATTTTAGAACTGAAAAATACAGTAACTGAATGTTTAAAAAACTCTAAGGACTCAACAACAGAATAGATGGTTCAGAGGGAAAAAAAAAAATGAATGAACAGGAAGAAAGGAACAAACAACAGAAATTTCCAATCTGAAGGAGAAAACAGGCTGAAAAAAAAAATGGGACACTCAGGGACTTGTGGGGCTAGAACAAAAGACCTAATGTATCATAAGAGTCTCAGGAGAAAAGATAGAAGGTAGAACTCAAAAAGTCCTCAAAGACATAATGGCCAAAAATACCCCAAATTTGGCAGAAGACGTAAACACACAGATTTATGCAAATATTACAAATGTAAAGGAATCCACACCAAATACATTTTCAAACTTCTGAAAACTAAAGACCAAAAAAACCCCAGAAATCTTCAAAGTGGCAGGAAAGAAATGACACATTACCTATAGGGAAAAACAATTTGAATGACTGCATTTCTCATCAGAAACCATGGAGGCCAAGGCAAGTGGCAGAGCCGTATTTTTCAAGTGCTGAAAGTAAGTAACTGTCAACCTAGAGTACTAAATTCATTGGAATATCCTTGAAGAATGAAGGGGCAATCAAGACATTCTATGATGAAAAGACTCTACTGCCAGCAAAACTACCCCCAAAGAATGGATAATGAAAGTTTTCTAATCAGAAAGGAAACAAAAGAATAGACACCCTGGAACATTGAAAGAAGATGATAAGCAAAAATAAAGGGTAAAAGTTAATAGGCTTTCCTTGTCTTAAGTTTTCTTAGGTTTTATGGTTGAAGTAAAATTACAGTACTGTGTGATGTGGTTCTAAATGAAGATTAGGAAGGGAATACAACTCAGAAATAAAAAGCAGCAAACTACTGACAAATGCAACAACCTAGATGAATCATCAGGGAATTATGCTGAGTTTAAAAAAAAAAAAAAAAAAAAAAAGGCCGATCCCAAAAGCCTACATACTATATAACTCCATTTACATGACATTCCTGAAATGACAAAATCATAGAAATGGGAATAATTAATGGTTGGCAGGGCCTAAAGAGGGGATAAGGATGGGAGGAAAGAAGGTGTGGCTATAAAAGGGCAAAATGAGGGATCCTTGTGGTGATGGAAATGTTCTGTATCTTCACTGTATTGGTCAAAATCCTGGTTATACAGTTGTAATACAGTTTTACAAGATGTTCCCGCTGGAGAAAACTGAGTTGAAGGTACTTGGGATCTCTTTGTATTTCTTACAATTGAATGTAAATCTACAATTATCCCAAAACAAACAAAACTAATTAAAAGAAAAAAGAAAGAGGATACACAGAGTTCTCATGCCTGCCCCTAGCTGTTCTCAACTCATTTAAATAGAGCTAAATCACTCAAGGCAATGCTTTCAATCTAGCTTCCTAAAGAAACCAGGTCCTTATCAATTTTGAACATTTGTAACTATAAACAAGATAAAATACTACTTAAAGCCAAATCTATTTCCATATATTAAACCTTCCTTTCCAGAATCTAATTATGGAGAGACAAGGCAGGTTGTCCAGTGTATTATCCCTGGTGGCAATCTCCTAGACACCTGAAAATAAGTTAGGTGGGACCAGTTAGATCTCTACCTCCCAACTGCAAGGACTAAGCACAGACTCAACTTTGCACAGGATCTGTAGGCAAAACTGGGCAGAGGACATTCCAGGACTAGTCTACAATCACCTTAAGCAGTTGCTGCCCAAGATGATCACCCCACTTAACCCATTTAGAAGGCTGCTCTCACAAGAGCCCTAAAAGAAAGGAGAACGGAAAAGGACAGGTCCCTCTCTTGAAGCAAAACCTTCAGACCATCCAGCCAGACCTGGTCTGGAGAGACACATGCCTCTCCACAGGATATTGAGAGATCAAGGGCCTACATGCAAACTTCTGATCCTTCTGCCATTAAGTACAGGTTGTGCTATGCGCTGCTTATGGCTATGTGCCTGAAGTCTTTCAGTGCAAACACAGTGAGCCAATACCTGCTTTAAGAATATTCCTCTTAGTCTCAAAAACTTGCAGAATGCCTCTAAAAAAAAAAAGTCTATATTTTTGGTCTCCAAAATTAAAATCAAAAAAAGAAAAAGCAATTATTTCTCTAATCTCTTCTTCAATGCACAGTCCTATCAACTGGCCTAGGTGAACTGCTTCTCTTGTTAGATATTTGTATATATTTAAAATTAAAGAAGGCAATATAGATATGTGAATAAAACACTGAACTGACAGAAAATCTAAATTTAAGCCTGTCAATTGTTTGAATGAGTGAATAGATCATTTTACTGCACTGTGACTATCTTACCATCTGCCAACTGAAGATATAATCTCTGGCTTTCCCTCTTTCATAAGGGTGATGTGAGAAGAAATGAGCAGACACATTCCTTTGCTTTTTGGAACAACAGCATTAATTCTCATAATTTATATTCTAGAAGTCAATCAGGCAATGAACACTGCATTATTTGAAAATGATTCAAAATTTTAACAAACCCTACAATGAATACATACATATTCATATATATGTATACATATACGTATATGTGTATATATACGTATATGTATGCACACACATACACACACACACCAAAGTACATAAACATTCCTATACACAGATCAATAGATCTTTCTCTGTGGGCTATCAAAACTAGGCAGCTGTATTCCTGTATTAGTACACAGACACCATGAGTAGCTATGTAGATATGGGTATTTCTCTGTATGTGTATGTGTATATTTGTACTTTTCCTTTTTTTTCCTCACAGGTATGACAAAAAAATAATCTAGGAAAGACCTGACTCCCCAGAACCAACATTCTAATCAAGCCTCAGGAATAAGGTGATGTACTAGACACCAATACTTATTATTCACTTCATCTCAGGGAAACATGAATTAGACAAAGAAGGCTCCTATTGCTTCATTCTGTATTTAGCTTTTAGAGTCTGTCCACTATTTGGCATGAACTCCTAATACAAAAACGTATGGCAACAGCTGCTATAACAATGGCCTTGAATGATCTGCAGCTCATGGAGGTGGAAATGAAGCAGAAAGGAGAGTGTGAGAACAATTAATGTAAGGCTTTACTTTTAAGAGCTTTTAAAATTGTATTATTTTTCAAATTATTTTAGCTTGATTTATATTATTAAAATTCTCCATGTTTATTTATACCTCTACCTATTACATAAACAAACAGGACTATAATAAGATAAAATATTCCAAAATACATGAAACTGCTTCCATAGTTAACTGACCAGCTTCTGAGTTTAGAACAGTTAGTAGAGAATTCTGATAGGAGAAAAGACAACAGGACAGTTTCAAGAAGTCATTAACTGTTGAATGCTATGGAGGACCAATAAGATGAAGAATAAAATGGTCCACAATCATTCAAATACGATTACCGTGATCATACTAAAATGAATTATGTATTTTTTTATACATTTCAATATCTTCCTAAAATTTATATATTACTTAGTCCTCTCTGCTTCAAAGTGAGCCAGTTAACAACATATTGGTCTGAGAGTATCAAAGAATGAAATGTGCATGAAACCTAAGCAGACTGTAGGCTCAAAGCGCCTTGTGCCAGACAGCCTGGGTGCCTACTTTGATTCTGTTTATTGGTTGTATGACATAAGGCAAGTTATTCAACCCTCTGTGTGTCTGTGTACACATGCAAACATTTGTAAAATGGAGATAAATAATAACTACTCCTCAAGTATATTATGAAGATTAAATAAGATACTTGCCAGGCACACAGCACATAATAATATTTGTCATGATTATGAACATCTGTGTGATTGTACTAAGTTCTATTCTCAGTTCAAACCTTCCAGAGTTAGATTTAAACATATGCCCAAGGGGCACCTGGCTGGCTCAACTGGTAGAGTATGGGACACTTGACCTCAGGGTCATGAGTTCAAGCCCCATGATGGGCATGGAGACTACTTAAAAACAAACCAAAAAAACTACATATGCCCAAGACAAGCACTATATACAATACAAACACATATTTAAAAAAAAAAAAATCTGTCAAGAAATATTTCTCAAATTGAAGGGCACTAAACCAGATGCTGGGAAAACAGTGGTGGCTCTAATTCCTTTTAATCCAACTAGTTACTATACAAATATAGTTAAAGGTTCAAATCTTTTCTCAGATAAATAAAAGCCACAGCCTATCAAAAAGTTACTATGCGATCCAAAAATTACTTTCTATAGTTAAGAAAGGACAAAATATTGATTGATCTTTGGAGAAAAGCAAAAATATTGAATGGTATTATATATCCTGACTCTAAGGAAAAGGTGAGGCTCTTCATCAAAGGTAAAAATTAAAATTGAGGCAGCAAGCATGAGTGCCACCTGCTGGTAAAATATAAATTCTCAGTATTTTGACTGAAATAGAAACCAGTTGTACTAGAAATTTCAACTCACTAGATTAGAGGTCATCTGTTTCCAACAATCATTTCTTCACACTGATACAGAATATCAGCTCTTCCTGCCTGGCAAAGAAAGTCTTTAGTCAGCTGGTCTTCCTCCATTTCAATAAATTCAACAGTAGGAGGCACATAAATCCAAGAGCATTTTTACATTATCCCTGGGTAATTTTAGACTGAAATACACATCCTGATTTCCACCCACTTATACTAGCCCTCCTTTTGCTGCAATACAGTAAACCCCTATTTCACAGCCCGTCATCAACTGAAGGCAGACATGTTTCCACTGACTTACTCCTCAGATTAAACAACCCCACTATATTTTTTTCAGTCATTTTTAAATCTCCCACCATCCTGGTTGTGGATGTAGTTTAATCTGTCAGTAGTCCATAAATACCTCAGAGCTTTTATTTCCAACCAATAGCCCAATGGAACTATTCCTTACCTTTATCTTGGGCCTTAACACACTATTAACTCATGCTGTTTGTGGTCAACTGAAATCTTATCCAGCTAGATCTTCCCAAACCAGTATTCATGTACTTAAATTATCTGGATCTAATGCAGTCTTGATGTTCATCCTTGTTGAATTTTATCTCATGACAATTTGGTTCCATTTTGTCAAGATCATTTTGAACTCAGACTCCTGGTGCCACCCACCTATATTTGACAAGTCACTCACTAAATCGTCACCCCAAATCAATTATAAAAAATTGCACAAGGGGGCGCCTGGGTGGCTCGGTTGGTTAAGCGTCCAACTTCGGTTCAGTTCATGATCTCACAGTCCGTGAGTTCGAGCCCCACGTCAGGCTCTGTGCTGACAGCCCAGAGCCTGGAGCCTGTTTCAGATTCTGTGTCTCCCTCTCTCTCTGCCCCTCCCCTGTTCATGCTCTGTCTCTCTCTATCTCAAAAATAAATAAACGTTAAAAAAAAACTTTAAAAAAAATTGCACAGGAAAGAGCCCTAACATGTAATTAATACCAAGCCACCAAAGAATACTCTTTGGGTAGGGATGTTTATCTAGCTACAAATCTACTTACTATTTACTTATCTATTTACTACTCATCAATCTATTTCAGCCATTAGGATAATGGAAAATTCAGACAAACGCTTTAATGAAACCAAGACATTATGTAATAGGCATTCCATGGATATGCTGTCCTCAAATTCCTTTCAAAACGGCAATTTATGAGTTTAACGTGGTCAATTTCAAGCAAGCTCACAGAAAACATTCATACACCACACTGGAACTATCGGTGTATAATTTCTTAAGTCCACTCTTCCTTTAAAAAAAACTCTAAGAGCCAACTTATTTAATTATTTCATGATTAACTAATTAAGATCAAACACTTAAAATGGCAGATTCATAGCCAACTATACATGGATTTCACTCATCCTAATGGACTGAAGATCATCTTTTTCAGAAGAAAATTGTCCTCCTGAGTGAAATAAATTGTGTCTCCTCTGCTGAGGCATCCATGCTTAATTGAATATGCTTTATTTAAAAAAAACCGATCCAAAGTTACTTAAAAATTATGAATAGTGACACAGACTGTTCAAACAGTATCCTGGGTTATAATTCTACTGAGTTTTGAGTTTTAAACAATCATTATGCAACTAACTATATATCACATATGCTGGGCTTCAGCTTTTTAATATATTTTTAACTAGATTTTTCCACTTTAAAGACCATTCTCTTTGCTTATGAAAATGGGAGCAAAATAAGAAGTGCTCTTCTTCAGTACAGTATAGCAATCCAGATGTGGACCCTGAAGCCCAACTTCCTGAATTCTAATCCCAGTTCTATCATTTATGAACTGTGTAACCTGTAACCTCTCTGTGCCTCAGTCTCATCTATACATATGAATAATAACAGGACTCATCTTACACAGTTATGAAAGAATTAAATGAGTTAATATATGTAAAGCATTATTAACAGTGCCTGCCACACAGTAAGCATTAAATGGCTTAGATGTCTGCTGTCATTCTCATCCTTGATCATCTGTTAACATCACCCCTTTCTCACCGATCTTTTCCTTGCACTTGTTCTGAAAATAACCATACAGAACACTAGTTAGGTAAGAGCTGGGCTTTGAAGTCAAAGGCCTGGATTGGAGTACCGACCCCAACACTTACCAGCAATGTTACCTTGGAAAATCACCTAATTTCTCCCAACCTAACTTTCCTCATCTATGCATTGGGATTAAAAACAGTATCTATCTCCATGGGGTTGTTGTGAGAATTAAATAAAAATTAAATACAAAAAACTTTACACAGTGCTTGGCATGTAGAATATACTCAGTGAATCTTGGTCACAATCCCTTATTTTGTAACCCTTAGCATGTTAGTAGGCACAATCCAGGTACTATTTTCCTTTCTGACAGTCTTACAGGTTCATGCTGCTTTTTACATAGATCTTTGATTATCTGCCTCTCTCCATCTTTTGTAGCTGTTCTGTGCTTTGTAGACAGACACTTCTCTCAACACTCGTCCCCATTTCCATTCTCTTTGAATTTTTGTGGTTATTATGTCAAAATTTAAGAATTTCCTGTTCTTTGTGAATCCATTTGTATTTTGAGGCCTATAACCATGAGACTGTGCCCATAGTTTTCTTCTGAAACATGTACTTTCTCACAGGATTCAAGCTGAGCTTATTTTGCAACATTATTACAATCTTTAAAATAAAGTGGTATTTTTTTCCCTTAGGAGTCTATCTACTCTATTCCCCCAATTACTGGTAAAAAGTAAATCCAGAATAATGGTTCACCATTGTTTCCTTCAGCTTCTATGAGACTAAATCATTAATAAATCAAAAATTTGTAGGAGATATTCTTTTAGCAGAATGAAACTTCCAACATATATCTAGAAGTTGAACAACACATTACTACTACAGTTTGTTTCTCTGTAAATTTTATAAACTGCATTAGAAGCAATCATCTATAGGGGCGCCTGGGTGGCTCAGTGGTTTAAGCATCCGCCTCTTGATTTCAGCTCAGGTCATGATCTCATGGTTTGTGAGATCAACCCTCGTGTTGGGCTCTGTGCAGAAAGCACAGAGCCTGCTTGGGATTCTCTCTCTCTGCCCCTCCCTCACTCATGCTCTTGAAATTAAAAAAAAAAAAAAAAGAAACAATCATCTATAGTCCCTGTCATGCCAAGATTCTTTCATATTGCTCCACCAGAACATCACTTTTTTTCCTTTCTTTTATAGCTCTCTGCCATATCCTTCCCCAGCACTGTGGTTTCTGTATCACACATACACACACCCCTCATTAGGCCCTCCCAGTGTTCCCTATGGTTTTTTCTTTTTTTTTCAACAAGGTGTACCTTTCAATAGCCAGAGTTCTTTCATAAGTACCATCTCATCACTTCAAGGTAATAGACATCCCCTTGTTAAAATACTGTATTCTATTTACGCTGCAATGGTATACAAAATTTATATACAAGATATTGCTGCCAAACAGTACTGTCCCCATGTGCTTTCTTTCTGCCGTACGCCTTCCTCTTAAGTTACCTTTTTCCGTAATTTTATAGGGGCTCATTTCTCTATTTTATTGATAAATGTAATGAGCTTGCAGTCAAATAGTAATAAGAGTTACCCTGCCAGAAGCCCACTACTATGACATTAAAGAGTACAGCTCAGGAAACCAAATCCTTCTCTCATACCTTCCATCTCTAGCCTTGTCTTCCAAAGTTACTAGCATCAAGTAAATAGATATGTAAATAGATAAGCTGTGCCTGCTCTTTAGAACTTCAAAACCCTTAGATGTCTTTTAAATGTTTCCATTAATGTAAACAAGAAAAATAACCTTGACTGGAGTGCAAACTTTAAGACAGCGAGGACCATGTCTATTTACACACTGTATGTCCAGTGCCTAATACGTGTAAGACCACGAGGTGCACACTTTGGCCCATGGGCCAAGTCCCGCCCACAGCCTGTTTCTGAATGGCTCATAGCTAAGAATGGTTTTTACATTTTTTAAGCGTTGTTTAAAAGAAAGAAGAAAGAAAGAAAACAAAGAGGAACATATGACACAGACCATATGCTCCCCACAAAGCCTAAATTTGCCCATCATGGCCCTTCTTAGAAAATGTTCACTGACTCCTGTATTAGACCCTCCAATAATTGTTGCAAGTGAAGGCAGGGAAGGGAGAGGCGAGGGAACTCTAAAAAATGGAGAAGGACAAACAGAAATTTGCAATAAATATAACTGGTGATCACTACAAACAGTAAAACTCACATAACAAAAATTGTACATGTCTTTAAACCGTTCCTTGACTTCCATTTTCAGTGAGTTCCAGCAGAAACTAAAGATCTTTCACCTGCATGTTTTAGAGATCTTTTTGTGGTTTTTTTTTGGTTTTTTTTTTTTTTTAGGTAACCAAGCTGTTGTTGAATCACAGGTGCTCCTAGGAGAACTAAATTTAAACCTTGGTGGTACACCTCTTCTCCAACTAGCCTAGTTAACATAAATGTTAGTCATCAGCCAGGTGTCAGCCACTGGGAGGTGTCAGTTCATAGGTATATACCTATAGGTATATATGAGGTATATACCCTCATGTACACATCCTTGCCATCCATAAGGCACTAGACCTAAGCATCAACACTCCACATTTTACCATCTATCCCCATGTTACCTATTACTTCAAAATTTCATTAGAATGCTCCAAAAGCCCTGCAATAAAGTTTTGAATGCTGCAAATGTTTAACCAAAACATGAAAGCCCTATTCTCAAGTAATATAAAAGAGCAGTATTAGACCTATTCATAGCAATGTCTATTAGAAGCACATGCAAAGGTGTACCTGAAAATGCTGCTCCATCACTTGGATTTTTCCCTGGTCTGGACACTTTTTCAGAGCTCGATCTGCATAGTGGAATAGGATTTCTACCATCTGTAAGGAAAACAGCCTTGTATAGAAAATCAAAATATATCTCTAAAATTTTTCAATACTTAATATATGTAGGTCCTCCTAAATAATACAGAATTGAGTTTTATTAAAGATATAACTTTGTAAAAAAATTTTTTTAATGTTTTTATTTATTTTTGAAATAGATAGAGACAGAGCACGAGCAGGGGAGGGGCAGAGAGAGAGGGAGACACAGAATCTGAAGCAGGCTCCAGGCTCTGAGCTGTCAGCACAGAGCCTGACGCAGGGCTCGAACTCACGGACTGTGAGATCATGACCTGAGCTGAAGTCGGACACCCAACCGACTGAACCACCCAGGCACCCCAAAGATATAACTTAAAATTTAAAAAAAAAAAAAAATATATATATATATAAAATATATATGTATAAATGTATATTTACATGTTTTATACATATATATATAATTTTAAAAATTCAGTGGCAGTTTTTAAGAGTCTCTTATGCTTTGGCTCTCTCCCACTCTAACCTCTTTTTTTTTTTTTTTCCTTCCCCTCCCCCATGGGTTTCTGTTAAGTTTCTCAGAATCCACATAAGAGTGAACACATATGGTATCTGTCTTTCTCTGTATGGCTTATTTCACTTAGCATCACACTCTCCAGTTCCATCCATGTTGCTACCAAGGGCCATATTTTATTCTTTCTCATTGCCATGTAGTACTCCATTGTGTATATAAACCACAATTTCTTTATCCGTTCATCAGTTGATGGACATTTAGTCTCTTTCCATAATTTAGTTATTGTTGAGAGTGCTGCTATAAACATTGGGGTACAAGTGCCCCTATGCATCAGTACTCCCGTATCCCTTGGGTAAATTCCTAGCAGTGCTATTGCTGGGTCATAGGGTAGGTCTATTTTTAATTTTTTGAGGAACCTCCACACTGTTTTCCAGAGTGGCTGCACCAATTTGCATTCATTTGACAATAAATTTCATATATTGAAAAAAAAAAAAATTCAGTGGCTTTATTTCCCAATATTTTTAACCTCAGACTAATTTCTTGCAGCCTCAGGGCTAGTACTGATTTGCTAATCTCCAGGTTCTAGACTCAGTAGTACCTCTGTTGCTCAGGAAATGAAAAATCAAAGTTAAGGTCTTCAGAAAGCTCTGCTGTAGGTCTTTGCCTCGAGAACACAGACAGAACATAAATTCCTAAAGTATTTTAGCTAACACTGAGACAATTAATCATTCATGAGTCTGAAGAGTGACCAATTTCTATTCATGTTTTCTATATGCTTACACTTATTTTGGAATGTAATTTTTACCAATGCACTTGCACAATAAAAACAGAGAAGAATGACTATAATAAATGAATTTAAATTCAACCAGGTCTAGATTAGGAAAACAAAGTCAATATTAAATATTGGCATTAATCATATTAATGCTAATTAATAATAATAAAATCAGCCATCTCTGTTACCTCAGGCAACACAAACACTTGCATGTGTAGTATTTCTCATAATTACTTATCTGTTCATAAAAACTAACAATTGTCAACTTTCTATGGGCTATATATAATCACACTCATAAATAATCCAGATCCCTGAGTTTTTCCATCCTCCTTTCTGCTGTCCTTTGGCTCTTTTTTTTTTGTTTTGTTTTGTTTTACAATTTTATCATCGTCATAAGGGAGTGAGCAAGGGAAAAAAAGAAAGGTGATAAGAAGAAAGTTTAAAAGAATTCAAGATGACACCAGGGAATTATACACTTGTTTTTTTACACACTCTCTCCTTGACTGTAGCCATTTACCTAATCATGCCCGAAAATTATTAGCTGATACCAAAGGCAAATCTGTACTGTACCCTAGTAAAGCCCCTATTAAAATACTCACCCGATCTGCAACAACAGCCTTTCGCTTACTGGCATCCCCTGATAATCCTGCAGAGAAGCAAAATTCAGCATAAAAACAAAATCCATAATGTGCTAACAAAAGGCATAATTATAACAATCCTTAGATATCAAAGTATTGGCTAATATGCCATAGTAAGAGTATCTCACATCTATTGGATCAGATAACCTATCAACGTACTTTCTTTTTATTCCAACTATAAATTCTCCTTATGAAATTAAAGAACTTTAAAATCAACATTTAAAATTCTATGTCCTGTATTTGTCATTAACCTTTTTCACTGGAAGTCTGTAAGGTTTGATGACATCTTGTTTAGAAAATATTTGAACGCTATGCTAAAAAATGTCCTATGAGTGATCAGTATTCATTTTCTCTACTCCAGAAAAACAATGTCTACTACACTGGTATTCTGTCAACTTACCCACTACTGCTTTTGCTTTTCCTTCATGGAAAGACCATGCAAGAGCCAAGGCTTCTGTAAGACAATCTTGTTTCAGAAGATGATCCACTCTCTAAAATGAGTAAATGAGAGAAGCTAAACCCCTTTGTCTGACCAACTACTAGGTAGAATTCCTATTCTACCTAATACCTTTTCAGACGTTATTGCTTAACAGCTAAAATTATTCCAATAATCATGTGACTATCTTATTTCTATGAAAACAATTTCTTAAAGCACTACATAGTACAGTGATTGTATGGGCTAATACAGGTAGCTACAAGGCCTAAATATGAAAAGAGGAAATAGCTGGAATGTCACTGTAACAGAAAAGGTTAGTTGTTTACCACAACATCCATTCACACCCTCCTCCCTTGTTTTTAAAATTTTTTTAATGTTTTTATTTATTTTGGAAGGAGAAAGAGAGATAGAGCGTGAGTGGGAAGGGGCGGGGGTGGGAGGAGAGACAGAATCAGAAGTGAGCTCCAGGTTCTGAGCTGTCAGCACAGAGCCTGGAGTGGGGCTCGAACTCAGGAGTCGTGAGATCATGACCTGAGCCGAAGTCAGACAGACACTCAACGGACTGAGTCACCGAGGTGCCTCCATTCCCTCCTCCTTAGTAACAAATCCCAAGTTTACCTGAGACAGCAATATACCAGCAAAAGGACACTTCTAAGACTCCCTTGTAGCCACTTGGGGCCATGTGACTAAGTTCTAGCCAATGATAAATAAGTGGAAAAGTTTGGCCTTTCTTGGGGATAACCTTAAAAGGCAGGCGCCAGCCCTTCTCTTCCCCTTCCTCCTTCCTGGAATGTGGACTTAACAGCTGGAGCTCCAGCAGCCACAATGGAACATTAAATGACTTTGAGACTAGAATCCACACACAAGAATGGTGGAATAGGACAGTATACTAAAGACCACTGAGCTGCCACACTAGCCACAGACTACCTACTACCTCCAGATTGTTTTTACATTAGACAGAAATCTTATTGAAGCCACTGTTATTTTAAATTTCCTGACTTTTGTAGCTAAATCTAATCCTAATTTATAGTCAGTATTAGCAAATCAAGTACCTAATAGTTATAAAGATTTGATGTATACTTCTGAAATTAAAAAGCACAAATCCAAATAATCTTTTCCTGCAAAGTCAAAACACAATGTTAAGATGCTAATCAATTCAACAGCTCTAGCATATAAAATTACTTTGAACTCACCTCTCTCCAGCTTCTCAGCATCATCACATAAACAGACTAGAAAATAAAGAAACAATAATTAAAATGATCATCTTTAACAGCTTAGTTTGGGAGACACATTTGTCCCAGTCCTGCATCTCATTTTACATCTCTTTAGGTAAAAATATTTCATAGTACAATTAGAAGTATTTACTAAAGGGTTTTCAAGGGCCCACATTAAAGAGTAAATCAAACAAATATTTAAAGTTAAGTCTGCAGTCCAAGGAATTAATTCCACTGGCAAGAAACAAAGAATGCCCCAAATCCCTGTAATATTTTGAATTTTAATAATGAATATTTCTCTAAGTTAAAAAAAAAAAGCAAGGAACAAATTGATATACAAGCAAGCTCCTATTCCGGTGATTCTATTTTAAGTCAAATACCTCAATGCATTTTAATATATCCTAAGCTGATCTAAGCTAAAGGATATGACAAATATACATGATAAGCTATCTTCCTCGTCTTGAAAACCATAAATGTAAAGATTATGAAAGTATATCCTTGAATCAAGAAAATAAGCATCCTAGAACCTAAATGAAAGTAAAAATGTCTGAAAGACAAAATAAATTAGCTAAAAATCACAACTATATACCCCTGAAAGGGGCACCTGGCTGGCTCAGTCATTAGAGCATGCAACTGTTGATCTCAGGATTGTGAGTACAAGCCCCACACTGGGCACAGTGGTTACTTAAAAACTAAATCCCCTAAAAAAAAATAAAATACACACACACACACACACACACACACACACACACACACACACACACACACACACCCTAAAAGTGTTAGATTCCTGATGATCAATATGCACTCTGTAATGCACTGCTCTTTGTACCAGCAACCCCCTTCAGCCGCAACTATCCTGGCACAAACAGATGTCAAGTCAGAGTGGAAGAGCTTACTTTTGTCCCCAAGTAAAAGATCTGACCACCGTAACTACTGATGGACTGATAACAAGCCTTCTCTCCAACCAAAGCCTATAAAAAAAAAAAGTAAAAATAACATGTATTAGAGAATTGACATTTTAAAGAATGTCAATTACACAGACATTTTAGATCAACAGTTTTATCCTACAAATTAGTGAGGGAAAAATGTCAGTCAAGCGCCAGTCAGTGAAGTGGCAGAAAAGACAAAGTGCAAAAAGTTAATTCTCTGCCTACCCACGGCCTTTTTATTTTTCAGAATAATACAAAAATGGGAAGAATAAGCCAACTTTCTAAATCTAAAGGGAAAATGCTGCAACCTGCCCATTACTGGAAGACAGGTATTCACTGCTTCTGACAAAGAATAGGGCTGTTTGAAAATGGCACCTCTATGTTCTTTGAAATAAACATCAATATAAAACACAAGAAGAAACTGGAAGACAAAGCAGAATAATATATGGAAGTCAGCATAGCCCAGCAAAAGAGAAATGAAACCTACCATGTGATAAATTTGGATTGCCAATTTTGGCTCGGTCACTTAAGGTATGACCCTAAACATGTTTCAAACTTCTGATATTCATCTTTCATCTTTGAAAAACCATGCAGTTTCCATGAAACTTAAATATATTAACATTTATAAATGTCCCAAAATATGCAAATGGCCAATAACTGATAACTAGGATAACTTTTAAACTTAAGCTATGAAATTTAAAAACATGTCCAAAAGTAGACAGAATACTCTCCATCCATTAATCAGCTTCATTAATTACCAGTATCATCACCAATCTTGTCTCACCTATATTCCCACTGACTCCCCTATACACAGTGTAATTTTGAGATGAATCTCAGACTTTTGAGTATTTCATTTATAAAAATTCAGTATATGCATAAATTAGTCCTTTTTAACATAACCACAACTTCATTAGCATATTTTTAAAAATTTAACAATCATTCCTTAGTATGAAATATCCAGTGTTTAGATTTCAAATGGTCTCATAAATGTCAAATGTTGTTGAGATTTTTGTTGTTTTGTTTTTGCTTTTTCTACATTTCATTTGACTAAATCTAAGATCCAATGAAAGGCCACATGTTGGAGCTGGCTGATAGGTGCCTTAATTTTCTTTTAATTTATAGGTTTGACTCCATCTCTCTCAAACCTTTATTTTCCTTGAAGTTAACTGTTGAAGAAACTGGAACGCTTAATTCCATAGTTTCCCACTATCTGGATTTTGCTAACTGCATCCACATGGAATCTTTTAACATGTTCCTCTGTCTTCCATATTTTCTCTAGAAGATGCTTGATCAGAATCAGCATCTTTGATTTTGGGGGGTTTTTTTGGCAATACTACTTTAAGTATGATGTTAGCTTTAAGATTTTGTAGATGCCCTTGATTATCAGGTTGAAAAAGTTCCCTTCTATTCCCAGTTTGCCGTGAATTTTCTCAGGAATGGCTATCGAACTTTGTCAAATACTTACTTCTGAGATGATATTATGGTTTTTCTTTTACAATCAACTAGTACGGTAAATTATATTGATTTTGAATGTTAAGCACCCTTGCATGCCTTGGATAAACACCATTTGCTCATTTTAGTACTCTTATTATACATTGCTTATTTCCATTTGCTAATATTTTGAGTATTTTTGCTTCTATGCTTATGAGGATATTAATCTGTAGTGTTCTCTATTGTAGTATCTTTGTCTGATTTTATCATCAATCTAATCTCATAAAAAGAGTTACATGCTCCCTTTTCCTCCATTTTTTAAAGATTTTTGTGTACAGTCTTTTTTTTTTTCCTTAAATATGATAGACTTCTCCAGTGAAGCTGTCTGGGCCTGGGGCTTCTCTGTAGAGAACCAATCATTTCTTTAACTGATGTACAGTGACTTAGACTTTCTATTGCTTTTGAGTCAGCTTTGGTAATCTGTGCATTCCAAAGAATTTTTCCATTTCACCAAAAGTTGTTGAATTCATTGGCATAAAATTATGCACATTATCTTTTTAATATCTATACTCTCTACAGTGATAACACCTCTTCCATTCCTGATACTGGTAACTGTGTCTTCCCTTTTCCTTAATTAGTCTCACTAGAGGCTTATCAATTTTATTTCTCTTTTAAAGAACCAGCTTTTGATTCCTTTGATTTTCTCTAAGGTCTGTTGATTTTCTATTTAATTGATTGGTGTTCACCTTTTTATTTCTTTCTTCAATCTAAGTTATATTTCTCTATTTCCTTAATTAAGGTAGAAGCTTAGGGCATTAATTTGAGATTTTTCTTCTTTCCTAATATACGTATTTAATGCTATAAGTTACTCTTAAAAACTGATTTAACTGTAGGCCCCAGATTTTGATATGTCGTAATTTCATTTTCATGCAGTTTAAAATATATTCCAATTTCCTCTGAGATTTCTTCTTTGACTCATGGGTTATTTATAAAAGTGTGGTTTAAATTCCAAATATTTGGGTTCTTCCCAGACTTACTCTGATGATTCCTTCAACAATTTATGAAAGTTTGTTTTATGGCTTATCATATAACCTATATTGGTGCATACTCCACGTGCTCTTGAAAAAAGTTTGTAACTTGCTTTTGTTTGGTGGAATATTCTGTAAATGTCACTTAGGTCAATTGGTCAATCAATAGTGTCTAAGTCTTCCACACCTTTAATGATTTTCTGTCTACCAATTCTATTAATGACCGAAAGGAGTTTTGTGTAATTGTGGTAAGTTTCTCCTTTCCATTCTGTCAGTGTTTGTTTCATATGTATTGGAGGTCTGACATTGGGTGCTTAAATCTTTAAGATGGTTTATCTTCTTGTAACCCCTTTTTACCAATTTGAAACTTCTCTTTATCTCAGACAATATTTCCTACTCTGAAATCTAGTGATTATGATTAGAGTTTGCAGGGTATGTCTTTTTCTATCATCTTTTAATTTATCTAGGTCTTCGTACTTAATGCGTTTTGTCCACAGCACAGATTTGGTTCTTAAATTTCTTTATCCAGTCTGACAATCTACCTTTTAATTGAAATCTTTAGACTATTTCCACTTGCTGTAATTGATATGGTTGGCTTTAGATTGATGATCATATTAACTGTTTTTTCTACTTGTATTGTCTGTTCCTATTTTTTAGGCTTCACTGAATTTAATATTTTTTAACATTCCATTTTGTCACTACTATTAACTTATTTAGTTACACATCTTTTTTTCAGCGATTCCTCTAGTGTTTACAACATGTAACTTTAACTCATCTCTATCTACATTTAAGTAATATCATACTATTTGATGGATAATGTAAATCCTTATAATGATATACTTCTATGCCCCACTCCCTGCTATGCACTATTTTCATCATACACACTACTTCCACATTATCATAAACATTACATTATAATTTATATACCACATAATTCACTCATTAAATGTAAAATTCAATAATTTTAATACATTTACAGTTGCCCAACCATCACTAAAATCCAGTTTTAGAACATTTCCATCAATCCACAAAGACCCCTTGTATTCATTTCCAGTCAATCCTTATTCCCACTCCCACTCTCAAGTAACCACTACTCTACATCTATCTCCGTCAACTTGGCTTTTCTGGACATCTCACAGAATCAATCTTTCCATATGGCTTCTTTCACTTAACATAGTTTTTGAAAAGGTTCATCCATCAATGTTGTAGCACGTGTCAGTAATTCATCCTTTTTATTGTGGGACAGTATTCTATTACATGGCTATGTCACTTTTTATTCATCCACTTACCAAGTGGTGGACATTGGACTGTTTCCATTTTTTGGCTATTATGAATAATGCTGCCATGAACATTTGCGAACAAGTGTTTCTGTGGACATATTTTCACTTCTCCTAGGTATATACCTAGGAGAATTGCTCAAATGAATCCTTATGAATATGTTTAACATTTTGAGGAACTGCCACAATGTCTTCCACAGCAGCTGTACCATTTCCCAACAGCAGCATATAACAGTCCCATTTTTTCCTTATCTTCACCAATACTTATGACTGTCGATGTTTTTAGTTACAGCCGGCCTAGTGGGTATGAAGTGAATATCTCATTGCGTTTTGATATGCATTTCCTTAATGATTAACAACGCGGAACATGTTGGCTATGCTTATTGACCATCCATATATCTTTGGAGATTGCTCAAATTGTTTCTGATGAGGAATCTGCTTTCATACTTACTGTTGCTCTTCTGCATTTAATGTGCCTTTCTTCTCTAGCTGCTTTAATATTTTTCTCTTTAACTACTTATTTTGAACAATCTATATACGGTTTTATTTTACTTGTGCTTGGGTTTGCTGAGCTTCTTTTTTTTTAATTTTATTTTTTTAATTTACATCTAAGTTAGTTAGCATATAGTGCAACAATGATTTCAGGAGTAGATTCCTTAATGCCCCTTACCCATTTAGCCCAACCCCCACTCCCACAACCCCTCCAGCAACCCTCTGTTTGTTCTCCATATTTGAGAGTCTCTTATGTTTTGGTCCCCCTCCCAGTTTTTATATTTTTGCTTCCCTTCCTTATGGTTCATCTGTTTTCGTATCTTAAAATCCTCATATGAGTGAAGTCATATATTTGTCTTTCTCTGACTAATTTCGCTTAGCATAATATCCCCCAGTTCCATCCACGTAGTTGCAAATGGCAAGATTTCATTCTTTTTGATTGCTGAGTAATACTCCATTATATATATATACCACATCTTCTTTATCCATTCATCCATCGATGTACATTTGGGCTCTTTCCATACTTTGGCTATTGTTGACAGTGTTGCTATAAACATGGGGGGGGGGTGCATGTGTCCCTTCGAAACAGCACACCTGTATCCCGTGGATAAATGCCTAGTAGTGCAATTGCTGGGTCGTAGGGTTGTTCTAGTTTCAATTTTTTGAGGAACCTCCACAGTGCTTTCCAGAATGGCTGCACCAGTTTGCATTCCCACCAACAATGCAAAAGAGATCCTTTCTCCACATCCTCACCAACATCTGTCATTGCCTGAGTTGTTAATGTTAGCCATTCTGACAGGTGTAAGGTGGTATCTCATTGTGGTTTTGATTTGTATTTCCCTGATGATGAGTGATGTTGAGCATTTTTTCATGTGTCAGTTGGCCATCTGTATGTCTATTGATGTCTTTTGCCCATTTCTTCACTGGATTATTTGTTTTTTGGGTGTTGAGTTTGATAAGTTCTTTATAGATTTTGGATACTAACCCTTTATCTGATATGCTGTTTGCAAATATCTTCTCCCATTCCGTCGGTTGCCTTTTAGTTTTGCTGATTGTTTCCTTCACTGTGCAGAAGCTTTTTATTTTGATGAGGTCCCAATAGTTCATTTTTGCTTTTGTTTCCCTTGCCTCCGGAGAGGTGTTGAGTCAGAAGTTGCTGCAGCCAAGGTCAAAGAGGTTTTTGCCTGCTTTCTCCTCTAGGATTTTGATGGCTTCCTGTCTTACATTGAGGTCTTTCATCCATTTTGAGTTTATTTTTGTATGTGGTGTAAGAAAGTGGCCCAGGTTCATTCTTCTGCATGTCGCTATCCAGTTTTCCCAGCACCACTTGCTGAAGAGACACTGTCTTTATTCTATTGGATATTCTTTCCTGCTTTGTCAAAGATTAGTTGACCATACGTTTGTGGGTCCATTTCTGGGTTCTCTATTCTGTTCCATTGATCTGAGTGTCTGTTCTTGTGCCAGTACCATACTGTCTTGATGATTACAGCTTTGTAATACAGCTTGAAGTCCAGGGTTCGCTGAGCTTCTTGAAAATTTGTGTTTATAGTTTTGGAAAGTTTTTGATCATTCCTTCTTCCATTTTCTTCCTCTTTTTTTCTTTTAAACATTTTTATTTATTTTTGAGAGACAGAGAGAGACAGAGTACAAGTGGGGGAGGAACAGAGACAGAAGGAGACACAGAATCTGAAGCAGGCTCCAGGCTCTGAGCTGTCAGCACAGAGCCCAACATGGGGCTCAAACCCACAAACCACAAGATCATGACCTGAGCTGAAATATGATGCTTAACCGACTGAGCTAATCAGGTGCCCCTCTTCTCCTTTTCTTCAGAGATTCCAACTGCTCATATGTTAGCCTACTCAATGTGTCTCACAGGTCACAAATATTTTTTTTAATTCTTTTTTCTGTGTTTCATTTTGGATAAATTCTATTGCTCTATCTTCATGTTCACTAATGTTCCTATAAGGTCTATTCTCTAACATTAATCTCATCCAGGGCATTTTTCATTTCAAGCACTGTAATTTTTATCTCTAGAAGTTAGATTTGTACTTTTCTAAATATCCTTCATGTCACTACTTAACTTTTTGGATATATGGGCTATAGTTATAATAACTGTTATGTCCTTGTCTGCTAATTCTAACATCTGTTTCCGGTCTAAGTCAGTTTTGATTGATTTGTCTCCTCACTCTAAATTGTGTTTCTCTTCTTCTTTACATGCCTAGTAATCTCTGACTGAATGGCAGACACTGTGAATTTTATCTTGTTGGGTTCTGGACATTTCTGTTTTCCTATTGATATTCCTGTGCTTTTGGGGGGCACCTGGGTGTCTCAGTTGGTTGAGTGTCCTACTCTTGATTTTGGCTCAGATCACGATCTTTTGGCTTGTGAGATGGAGCCCAGTGTCAGTCTCTGCACCAACCGAGCAGAGCCTACTTGGGATTCTCTCTGCCCCCTCCATGCTCACACTCACTCTCCCTCTCAAAATAAATAAATAAAACATTACAAAAAAAATATTCTTGTGCTTTGTTTTGTGAGGTAGTTAAGTTACGTGGAAACAGTTTGATTCTTTCTGGTCTTGCTTTTAAGATCTGTAGTAGGGACCAGAGCAGTGTTTATTCTGGTCCTAATTATTACCCACTACCGAACCAAGATATAACCTGAGTATTCTACCCAATGCCCTATAAATCATGAAGCTTTCCATTCTGGCTGGTATAAACAAGCCAGTGCGAGCACTGGATACAGTTCCTTCCAAACCTATCACATAGTTCTTGGAGTTCCCTCATATGTATCTGTTGATCAACTGTCTGCTGAACACCCAAAGGGAACCACAGGTATGGTGCTGTCTGTCCTCTCCAGTACACTGTCCTACACTGTCCTGTAAACTCAACCCACCTTAGTCTTCCACAGTCTCAGTTTATAGAGTCCTTCGGACTCCAAGTGGGTCCCTCACCCCTGAGCTACAGCCTAGAAACTCTCTCTAGGCTAGAAGCTAGGATAACAACAGGGCTCATGCCATTTGTTTCCCATTTTGTCAGAGATTGCTGGCCTTCACTACCTGGTAGCCAGTATCTTGAAAAGTTTCTTTCTTTCTTTCTTTCTTCTATATGGGAGAGTTAATCAGTGCCCACTAATCCATCTTGGCCAAAAGTACAAGTTCAAAGTCAAACACCATTTTTAATAACCATTCTAACACAAGAAAATACGTAAGTGTGGGATAATAATTAGTCTTTAGTGAACTCTACTGCATTACCATTTCTTAGTCTGGATTTTCTTGGTTTCTAAATTCTGAGGATGGAAGACCCTTTCACATATTTTTTAAACGCTGAAGTCCTAATATCTCAGCGAGATGTGACCAATGGCTGCATATCACACAGTAGATGCTCATTAAATATGAACATCATTACTTTTTTCTTCCAAGAAATTAACCAGGAAAGCCTCTAAATTTCCTGCTTAGAAATTATTGCTTTTGGAAACAAGAGATCACAATTCAAAGAAATTTAACTGTAAACTGCATGTGTAAAACTGCCTTTAGCAAAAGGCTATCATTGTGGTTGCTTAAAATACAGTAAAATTAACACTAAGATCATACTTCTGTGTCTTCCTTCTCTCTCGACTCCTACATTTCATATACCTGTTTCTAAAGAACCTTCTTTCCTCCTCTCAGAGCCATCTTTACCTTTTAGTTCCCACAGCCACCACATCTGCTAAAGCCTTTACCAATCACCCAAATATTTCCAAAGCCTCACAGGCTATTTGTCTCCAGTCATTCAGCCCTTAAATCTATCAGGCTTATTGCCACCATATTAAACTTCCTAAAATATTCTGCTTTTATAATTTCTTTCTCATAAATTTTCAATTTCATTTTATTATTTTAGTATAAAAGTTAAAATTCTTTGGTATTATATTAGTCACATTTTTTTAATAGAAGACAACAGGAATTACTGTTTTAGTTCACATCCCTGAAGACTCATAAACACACCCATATCCACTTCAATCTAGTAGCTTTTAAAGAAACACCTAACTAACTCCTCAGTTCCTATTTCTAAAATAAACAACAAAATACCAAGTTTATCAAAGCAGTACTAAGATAATGGATTGCCCTTACCAGTGCCTGGCTAACATTTCCTCCGGTGGCTAGGGATTTGAAATGGCTGCTGTTATAGACCAACTGAACTTCTGAGATCTCCACTGTTTCCAATTCCTCTTGAGTCTGCCGGTCGATCACATGCAACTTCTCCACGCTGTCCAAGAGCACAACTGTACGTGAGTTTATCCACTGCAAATCAAGCACACCACAAAACAAACGTGAGGCCCATCCCACATCATTCAAGACAAAAAGGAAGCCTGGTCACTCAGGTTAAATTACGTTGAGGATTTTATCCATTCAGTAACTTGATAACAAACAATCACAGCAAGAACTACTCTGGTGACAGTAGTGGCTACACTGTGGTGGGTGACAGTGCACAACACAGTATTGAGTCTGACAGTGTTAAAATGACTCCTAGTATTTAAAAAAGGTAACTAAGAGCTTTAACAGATATATTACAGGATATGTTAGTTTCAGTACAATTATAAGGTACACTGGCACAAACGACTTAAGGAAAATGACAAAATATGCATTTCTTGTGTTTCTGATATTAATTTTTAAAAAGGGCAAACAAACCTCCTAAACCTGGGTGGTCAAATGATTGTTAGCGTTTATATATGTTTTAAAACAGAAGCTGTTTAAAACATGTATTTCCTTTAAAACCTCCCTACCAATTATGGGAGAGTCCTTTGCTTTTCTATTTCTCTATGTTCCAAATTTTCTTTAATAAGTACTATTATAATTTTAGAATAACTTAATAATAATATTAAAAATCTTCTGAAGGATGCCATTTTGATAAATTTCTTGGGTTTTATATAAGATTTCTTATTTTCAAAATGATTTTTTTTTTTAAATTTCAATCCTTCCCCAGGAAATAAATGGAGTTTTAAAAGCTGCTCAACTAGAATTCTAAATAAGCCAGAATAGAGTGCTTCTCCTACACTCTCTCTGGCATTCATGTTGTTTTATTTATATGACCTATTCCATGTCATCAGAGATTATCTGCATAATGCCATATAAAAAAAAACAAGTTAAAGTGGATACATTTTAACATGCTGAAAATGCATTCTGTCACCGTATAGTGGCTACTGTAAGGGAAGGGTGTTTCTCTGTTTTGGTTTTCCCCCCAAAAATTCTCTCTCACAGAACAGGGAGTTTGATACTCAAGACTTTACAAAGAGCACTTACAAGGTGCTCTCTTCATTATTTTAAAAAACAAAGTATCATTTAGGAAAGACACATTATTAGCCTTATACAACCTTAGTGCTAGTTTTTATTTTATTTTTTTACAGGGAGAAAAATCTAACAGTCATACATTTTACAGAGAGATCATCAGTTTTGAAAAATATTTATCATCCTATTTTTTTTAAGGAGGGTATACATCTGTTCTTTATTTACCATTCCACTTATCAGTCAGAACCAGTGTTGCTATCTTCTTTGTTTGGATTTTTATAAAGATAGGCTCCTTTCACAAATACAAGCAAGATCATCATCTAGGTAATTCAAGTCAAAAATTACTTAGGTATCTTCACAGAACACAGGAAAAAAAGAATACCTGAATCCAGATTACCACTTATCTGTAAAATATCTTATTTGAATTTTTACAGACAGGTTTGGAACTCTTTGCAGTATCAAATATGAAAACAAATCACAGTAATAATTAATAGATTTGGCTAAGTTTTAGCCATGTTCACAATTCTGTTTTTTAAAATAAACTTTTTATTTTTACTACAGTTTTAGATTTACAGAAAAATTGAGGACAGTGCAGAGATTTCTCTTACGGTCCCGCACACAGTTTCCCCTACTATTAATTTCTTGTATCAGTACAGTTGCCAAAATCAATATTGATACATAGTTTTAACTGAGATCCATACTTCATTCAGAGTCGCTTCATTTTTATCTAATGTCCCTTTTCTGTCTCAGGCTCTCATTCAGGGAACTGCATTACATTTAGTTGTCACGTCTTCTTAGGCTCCTCTTGGCTATGACAGTTTTTTTTTTTTTTATACTTCCCTTGTTTTCGATAACTTTAACAGTTTTGTTTTGTTTTGTTTTGTTTTAGAGAGAGAGAGAGCACACAAACAGGGAAGAGGAGCAGAGGGAGAGAGAAACAATCTCAAGCAGGCTCCACACTCTGTGGAGCGGATGTGGGGCTCGATCCCACAACCCTGGGATCATAATCTGAGCCAAAATCAAGAGTTGGATGCTCAACCGAGCCACCCAGGTGCCCCAACTTTAACAGTTTTAAAGAGCACTGGTCAGGTATTTTTTAGAATGTAATTCATTCAGGATTTGTCTAGTGCTTTTCTCATGAGTAGACTCGAGCTATATAGGTTTTTGGAAAGAAGACCATAGAAATAAAGTGTCATTTTAATCACATCATATTAGATGCTTTCACAGGTCACCTGGTTAAAACAGAGAGAATGACAAAGAGTGTCAGCAGGCTTAGCAATTATTTCGAAGATTAGACCCTCACGACTGCAACTGCTGACATTGTTGTAAACAAGCCTTTTAATGGTAACTTGTAAAGCAATGCAGTTAGTGTCGCATCATGGGTAAGCCACAGGACAAATGAAAACACCTACTGCCTTCCTATTCAGAGAATGGCTACTTGTGGTCGAGGGAAAATTTTCCAGGGACAGAATTACACGCAGATTTTAGAAGTGCCATATCTCAAATATCTTAAACAGAAGTAATGATGAAGAATTCTAGGAAACTGTTAGATAATTCAACAGGGGCTCTGGTGATGACAAAGACACTGATTTCTTACATTCATGAGAAGAACTTGAACAAAATTACTTTATGAAATGAGTACGGAAAAAAGTATTATTTCTAAATTTATAGTCTATATGTGAGATGAAAAGCCAATGTGCAACTAAATTAATAAACTGTATATTATAAAGAAAAGGTCATTTCATCTATATCCTAAAAAGTAACATATCATCGAGTTAGGGGAGTAACACTTTTTAGCCATTTTATTAGAAAAATGAGGCACTGTCTCTTATCTAAGGTTGCCTATATTCATGCATATATAGAATATTTCACTGGATATTGACATGCCAAAAGGATTAATGATAGAAACCTAGAAATATTATAATTACACTACTTACAAAATGGACACACCATTTGAAAAAGAAAAGATAAAATTTGATACAAAAAAGACATACTCTCTTTTTTTAAACCAACAAGTTGCTCAGGAAGGACTGAGAGGTATCGTATAGAGAAAATTCTGCTAAGCTTTTAGCCACGAAAAAAGAATTACATAAACTCCTGAACCAATTAGGACAAGCCCAAAAGTACAAAAGTGTGTTTACCAAGAAAGCCAGGCAATGATCTTTAAGAAATCCACCCAAATTCTTCTGAACACCCCTTTGAACTAATCAGGACATCAGAGAAAACTTTTCCTAATCCTATCGGTGTTCAACAGGACATAAGGCTGAAAGGCAATTAAAAATATGATGGCATCACACCAAACTCAGACTCCATTCAGTATAAACAGAACTTCACTTCTGTCCATATTTTACATAATCCTAAAGGTCATGGTTCATGACAGAAATCCTGGTAGCTCAAATACACCACGGACTCAAAACAATGACATGAAATGAATGGGGCACATCAATGTGAATAATACTCACAGTGAAGTTGATGAGGTCATAGTAGAGGTGAAGATGCTTTTGCTTAGTAACATGTATTGCTCCAGACTCATCTCTCTTCACCTGATGATGAAATAAAAACACCTAAACACCAGCTGCTTTTTGAGGGACTTGTTTTTAGGTACTTAATTATACTCCACCTAGAAAATGATTTCCATTCACATTATGGATAAGCCCAGAAGTACTGGCAACTACAGAAACTATTACGCAAATGAAAAAAAACATTCACACCATGATCTGTAGTGAAATCCAAGGCATATGTGACAGTGGTCTAGTTGTCAGTACTTCATGTATTTTCACTCTACTATAATTCAGAACAAACTAACTTCATCCCATCAGTGACTGTACTTAGCTAGAGTTAAGCATAAAATGGGATTGACAACATGGTGTGATAGTCAAACAGGTCATTAAAAAAAAAACAAACAAGGAGGAGGCTGTGACAAAACTAGACTTTTCTGAAGTATGCTATTACAGCTGAAATAGACCCAAAATTTCCCAAGAGAAGCTCAAGTGTCAATATTTTATTTACGTGTGTGTACATACAGTCTCTAATCGTTAATCATCCTTATAATTTGCTTTCTCTACTTCTACTCCAAGGTGACAGAGCACTGAAAAAGAGACACAGTAGTAATCCAACCCTCCTGAAATGCATGACATCCCATCCAACCTGGGTTCTCTTACACTCTCCCATAGTAGTGTTGTAGATGTCTTCCTTTCCCTTTAAGCCCCAATGTCTCTTTGCTCCAATCACTTACAGTGTTGACCTCTCCAGACACCTTAACAACTGAGACCTCTTAATGCAGGCCCTTCATGTTCTCTCATCTTTGGTTCACTAAGTCACTTCCCCTGTAAGAAATGATACTCTAGCAGAAGGAGAATGTGTTTCAGCTCCACTATTATAGCTGTGTGACCAAGGGCCAATCACTTACTCTTTCTCGGTTTCCTCCTTTGAAAAATGAAAATAAGCACCAAATTGTTCCCTATTTGGCATATGCTGAAAGTGTTTCACAAACAAACAAAACATAATGCCAACGTTACCTATTCTCCTAAGATTCACTGGAGCCCTTGCTAAAGAAAATCCCTTCATTTCTATACACTCTAAATCCCACCCTCTCCATCACTGTTTAATATTACCCCTCCCTTGCTGGCATATTCATTCACACTCCCTTTAAAGGGCCCTTTTCCTTTTGCTATCCAACATGTTTCTGACTTTTCTATCTTCAAATTAAAAAACAAAAGCAAAAAGCCTTTCCTTGATTTGTTTCTTACAGACATTTAATCATTGTCTTTCCTCTTTTGGCTAAATGCAATGATTATGTGAATTTGTTCTCCTACACACCCATTTCTTTAACAAGGCTCTACACTGTGGCTTCCACAGTGATATTGATATTGATATTCATCCCATTGATATTCAGTCCTCTGAAAAGTTTCTAATCAAGAACATTTGCATATCCAGTGGTCTTATCTTCAGTCTTCCCCCTTGATCTTTCTTTAATAATGCTATTACCCTGAAACTGACATGGTCAAGAAACCTTTCCTGTCTCCTGTGTGACACCATACCATCTTACTTCCCCTTCTACCTCTGGGTGCCTTTATTGGTGCCTTTATTCTTTGACTTTTGTTTTTTTTTCCTTTCCCTTGTGAGTGCCCACCAAGGTTATGTATGCTCTGGCTTTTGATCTTCACAGCTTCAACTACATCTCTATTCTGAAATTCTCACTTGCACTGCAGACCTGGATTGCCATCTGCCTGGAGGACATTCCCTGAGAAAACACTTAAGAATCACACCTTCACTTCTATCTCAATACATTCAAATCCTCTGTAACCCTAACCTTTCAAATAGTTCATGCTTCTAAAATGCAAAGTCAGAATCACAATGTTTCATTCATGTCCTTCAGTTTCCAGATGCAGTAAGATAAGAAGCTTCATCTTTCCTTTAAAATGTCATCCCTAACTCTCACTGCAACCAAGCATCCTTGTCTAAAAACCTCACACCTGCTTTGACACAAGAACAAAACGCTCCATTTCCCCGCTACCACCTATAATCTATTCTTTCTCCTACTTCTACATTGATCTTCCTAAAATACCACTTTAATCACATCTTTATCTCTTTAATTACCTAAGAACCTGTGACAACTCCTCATTACCAATCTAGGCCAATTATGTAAACTAGATCAGGGGGTCACCAAACTTTTTCTGTAAAAGGCCACGTAATAAATATTCTAGGTTCTGTGGACTATACAGTCCTGTAACAACTGCTCATTCCTGCCACTGTAGTGTGAAAGCTGCCACAAATAATACATAATCAAATGGGCATGACTGTGTTCCAATAAAACTTTATTTAAAAAACAAGCAGTTGGCCAGATTTGGTACACAGGCTTTTGTTTGCCACACCGAATAAAAATCTACACCATATATTCAACTTTATTTTCCACAGGTTTCTCACTCTCATTAAACATTTATTAAGCATCGACTACATATAGGCACTGTCCTCATTGCTGGAATCCTTAGACTTATGGAGCTTTCACTCTAATGATGAAGAAAAATATTAGACATGTAATTTTAAAAGTGCTGAATATTACCAAAGGAGAACACAGAAGGTCTTATGGGTGTATGTAGCAGGGAACAGTTCAGGAAGTCATGGAAGACAATGTTAATCATTATTTAGGTAGGATAAAGCGGAAGAGAGCACAGAGCTTCCCTGGCAGAGGTGAGAGCATATGCAAAGACACCAAGGCTAGCACCTGGTTAGAAAGCTCTGCCAGAGCCACAGCTAAAAGAAATGTCAGTGGTTTAGGCTAGGGAAGCAGCCATGGGGGAGTTAAAAAAAAAAAAAAAAAGGGGGGGGAATAAATTCAGGAGATGTTGGAGACAGAGTCAAAAGGAAGCACTGAAGAAGCCGAAATGAAAGGAGAAAGGGAAGTGAAAGGCAACCCCTGGGTTTCTAGCTGGAGAAACTAGGTGAACAGTTGTGTCCTTGCTTCACTGAGCTAGGAAACCCAAGAAGAGATTATGTAGACATTCTTACCTCTATAACTTCAGATCATCTTATTTCTCCCAATATGCATATCCACCCCTCCTGTGATATTGGCCATATATCCTTCATAGAGTCTTACAGGGCCTACCCAGTCCATACAAATCTCTCCATACTCTGAACTTACATCAACTTTTAGTTCTCATCACATAGCTGAATCCTTAAACATAGTGGTCTCCCTAGTAGTAATGAGCATACTGGTTTTGTCTCTCCAACAATACTTGAAGTTATGTGAAAGAAGAAATGTTTGAGACTTCCTTCAACTGTGTCTATGTCCATCAGTGTAGAGAGCACAGAACGTGACCAACGATACCTGTTGTCTAATAAATACAGCATATGTAGATAGGTAAGCCTTTAATAGACACATGAACATTCATATATTTATACATACACATAAACCATTATTTGTTGGTCAAAGGAGTTGGAACTGAGGAATACACCATGAAGGGGCACGGAGCTGAGGTGATCAGTTGTTTTCCGTGTTAGTCACTAAAGCCCTAAATTAAAATAAATGATCACTCTCTCTCCAAAGAATTATAATAGCATATTTCTTTGACACAATCAATATTAAATCACTGGTAAATCAGGAAAAAATATTATGATAAAAGACTTTTTAACAAATCTAGTATCATATCAGGATTTACCAACAGAAAATGAACAACATCTCCTCTGCAGAAGGCAAGCATGGGATTCACGTAATTATGCACTGCCACAAAGTGCCAGGCCAGCAACGGAACACTGGAAGGATCCATCTAAGTGAAGAGAAGGCAAAAAAAAACCAAAAAAACAACAAACCATCACAGTTAACAGACAGCAAGAAAAAGAGAAAATTAATTAAAAACAGCATCTGACTACTGTTCCTTGATAAAACATCTGCCAATTTCTCATTACAATTCCAGTGAAGCAGGAACTGACTGGGAGGTGTCATGAGGGTACTTTCTGGGTTGATGCTAATCTTGACAGAGGTTTGGGCTACAAAAGTATATACATTTGTTAAGGTTCAGCAAATGTATATTCAAGATGTATGCATTTCATTGCAAGTAAATTCTACACCAAAGGAGAAACAAATATTCAACTCTAGCTAAACATAATAATGCATGTTGCATATTTAGGCAAAAGAGTGTTTACTTCTGCAATTTAGTTGGAAATACATTTAAAATAAGTGGTGGGTGGACAGAGAGATGGCTAAATATATAATAAAGTAAGCTATTAATAACAGAATTTAGATAGTAGGTATACAGGTGTTCAATGTAAAATTCTGTTTCTTTTTTTGAAAATGTTAACATTGGTAAAAACGATAAAAGACATATAGGAAGATGCAAACACATACCACCATGATAAACCTCACTTAGCCAGGGAAGCTTAGGTTTCTTAGGTTTAAGAAATGTTAACGACAATCTAAGCTAGCTGCACCATCTGAAAGAGCAGATCTGCTTCCCCAGGGACCCAGAGATACACAAGAGTACCAACAAACAAACAGAAGAGTGATCTCCCTCAGTATCGGCACTGCGTTTGCAATTAGTCTTGGCTCTGTACCATCGTTCTCCATCTCATCCTATCAATACCTCTCCTCACATATACACTGGAAGATCACAAATCTCTGAAAACAACCAAGCAGGAAAAGAAAAGGAAACTGGGGTATGCATAATCGATTCTGGGAAGTATCATCCCCCAAAGTAAAATACTAGGCAGAAGCCAAAGAAAGCACAAGTAGTAGCAATTTATGCTAGATCTTATGATGGGGTGTTCTCTATCTGTAGTTCAGTAGCAAAGCAGCAGCTGTTTATGAGAGAACAACTTAAAACAATAAAGGTAGAAAATTAAAAGTCTCATGATCCCAGAACACCGCTCTAGTCACCAGTTTATGCTGCTTTGGTCACATGAAGGTTAAGTCCAGACAAATGATCTTTGGAGCAGTGACTTCCATTCTACCTCATTTTCTAACAATCTCACAGAATTCACCACATACAAGTCATTTTCCCCCTCCTGGATTGGTCTTTTTGCTAATAAGATGGAGAGGTTTACTCACCCGTCCATAGGGAAAAGTCATCCACACTTTCAAGGATGGTTTCAATCCAATAACCAGTATCTTTAGAAGAAAAATGTATTTTTAATGTTTATAATTTTCTATTTTGGGTATTCAAAGCCTCTAAAAGTTATGAGTTTCACCTTCTAAATACACTGACCTTTGTTAACGATGCCATGGCCAATAAGGAAAACTGTGTGATGGGATGATCTTTCAACTCGGGCTTAGAATGAAGAGGCTCAATACAGCAAACTTCACCCTTGGAACCACTGAACAGACACCTAGATTCACACGTTCTCACTCCCATCACTCTCCTGCAAATGTAACCAAAACATTCAGAATTGATTTAGTAATGAGATTCAAGACACTACCATCTCAAGCATGGACTATTATAGTAGCCTCCTAACTCCTATTCTTGCCTCCAACAATCTAACTCCATAAGACAGCAACACAATCTCTGTAATGTAGAAGTCAGATTTATCACTCTTCTCCTAAAAACAGCCCAATGCCTGGCCACTGTACATAAAATAAAATCCAAACTCTTTACAATTTTTTAAAAGTTCCTATATGATCTGGCTCCTAACTTCACTGCTCTCCCACTACTGCCAAAGTCACGCTCCAGCCACAACTGCCTTCTTCCCATTGTTCTAGCAAGCCAAATTTGTGCTTGCTTCAAGCCTTTGTGCTCAAACATCCCTCTGCCTAGAACACTTCTTTGCATTTGTTGACCAGATTATCATTCAGGTCTTTACTCAAGTGTCACCTTCCTGAATTATCTTCAGGTGCACTCCAGCAAGCTGACTGGTCTTATTCTCTTCACAGCACTCATAACTATCTGAACTTACCTCATTTATGTGTTCATTTATTGTCTGTATCCCTACCCCAGCCCCAACTAGAAAGTAAGTTCTATCAGAGGAGCAACCTTGTCTGGTTCACAGCTGCAAGTCTGGTTCCTAGAACAATGTCCACCCATAGGAGATGCTCAACAAATATTAGCAGAATTAACAGTACTTTGTAAGCAATTACCTTGTGCTTAGCAGTGTTAGAAAGTATAAGAAATATAAGAAACATAATCCTTACTCTGAAAACTTATGGAAACACAGTACACATTGAATTTTATGTTCTACTTATTTTTTAAAACTCTGCCTTATAATTATTCTCCCATGTATCCAAACAGTCTGTACTCTTAAAGAGAAATAGGGCAATTGGAAGGTAATAAAAACCTTTCTACACCTGTCTGTTAGGGTTATAATCACCTAGACCTGAAGCCTAAACCAAAATTAGTGACATACTCCAGAATTATGGTTCCCAAGCCTAACAGCTCATATGAATTCCTTGGGGAAGAGTTCAGCATCCCAACTCAGACCTACTGAGATAGAATTTTGGGACACCAGGCCTGGAGCTCCAAATGTTCTATATGCCTCCCAGGTCACGATAATATACAGACATAACCTATTTTCAATCACATGGGTTTTCCAGACCTCTTCATGTTTAACTTCAAGTCATTAAACCAGAGTTAGTCTCTTGATTTCATTTCTCAACAAATGTCCATTAGTCTCTTACTTAAATGTCAATTCAAAAACAGAGCCTCCGCTGTCATTGCAAATTGCAAGAGTTGGATCATCTGTAAACTAAACAGAGAAGAAATTAATTTCTTACAGATTTTTCAACAACCAGTCAAGTATCAAAAAGGTAAGGGAAAAAATTTTCACATTTTAAAAATCTAAAAACAAACATATTCAATAGCATTTGAAATCACCTAAACTTGATTTAGCTCACCATCCTAAATATTCAGAATAAAAATGACTCACTATCTTCAAAAAACTGAGGCTTTAAAAAAGTAAAACCACCTTCGATCAGGATAAAAGAAAAATAAAAACTATGACTCATATAAGCCCTAAAGTTTTCCACTTGGTTTCTTAATGTTAACTTTTTCTAACATGCTATTAAACTGAATAGGATACACTGGATACATTTGCAGTTGTCTAGTTTCCAAGAACAAAGACACAGTGAAAGATATTTGCTATCTTTGGGAAATAAATTTGAATATGTCTTCTATATAACTGAAGAATTAACCCATTTAAAATAGTTGAACTTTTTATGTAACTCTACCAAAAATGTGCTTCCACCTGATCTTTGACAGGGTATACCTCAGTTATTATTACCTACTCTGGAAAACCCAAAATAACGAATAATGTTCACAATGACAGACTTAAGGGCTTATGAGGTATGGTAAATATGAATGCTGTATGATACAAAAGTGAGTAACCTGAGTCATTTATAGTGACTAGTCTCCCTAACCCCATAGGTTGGTAAGCCATCCCAAAGCGCATGTCTTCATCCTCTTAGTCAGGGACAGTTGAGGTACCGGAGGCTACTATAAAATTATTTTTCCTCAACCCCACACACAACCATAACAAAGAAGACCCACACCTGTGCTCTCAACTCTCCTAGCTGAGCAACTGCCAGAGTGGGAGGTATATACCTGGAATGTAGGAAAAGCAGTTGAACTTGCAGTTTTATTAGTCTTCTACTTATATGTATGTGTTTTGTAATGTACTTAAATATTAGTACAGTAGTACATTCATAATATTTCTTAAAAAAAAAATATATATATATATATATAAAGGATGTAATCCCAAATTGTTATTGATGGTACACAGGGTTAAGTTTGGAGAACAATGAGTAAGAGTACTAAAGCACACATGGCCGTTGCCAATCCAAGACCCAGGAAGTATTCAACCATATACATCACTTGCTACTTCTTACTGCAATGTCCAATCTCAAGCAAAACAATGGCTACTACTTCTATGCTTTTAAGTTTATTTTGAGAGACGGGGGTGGGGAGAACACGTGTGCACCCACGTGTGTGAATGGGACAGGGAAAGAGAGGGAGAGAAAGAATCCCAAGCAGGCTCCATGTTGTCAGCACAGAGCGTGATGTGGGACTCAATCTTACAAATTGTGAGATCATGACCTGAGCTGAAATCAAGAGTTGGATGCTCAACCAACTGAGCCACCCAGGTACCCCTGACTTCTATGCTTTTCACCTCGGCTGTATTCCTCTCTTTCCTGTCGGCCTTTATCTCTTCTGTTTCCTATTGTTTCTCTCAAGGATTTTGCTTTTTGCTGTAAATGGACTATCCTTTTACAAACACCACCAATTAGTTATTCCTTCAAGCAAACATTTATTGAGCAGCTACCATGCATAACACAAAAATAAATGAGAAACAGATTCTAGTTTCAAAAATCTTCATCTATTAAAGGATGTAAGACATAAAAACAAACAACTATAACATTTTAGAAGTTGGCACATACCATAGGAAAGGAGGTCAAGAAAAATTGCCATGATGTTCAGAAAGAGGAGAAATTCTACTTTTACTGGTCTGGTTGTTTTCGTTGTTACTAAATGCTTCAATGCTGCTCTGTCACAAAAGACTTTTATGTAACTACCCTAGATGCAGACACATAAACTCCAGATGCTTACAGACTTTAAAAAGCATATGTATGGATAAGAGAGGTCTGCTCAGCTAAGCAACCAAATGTGTACATGATTAAAATCTAGAAGATCTGATTTTAGACTTCCCTAGTTACAGTCCTTTACCTTTTATGCTTCTGAACATGGGCTTGACAGCATACAAAATCCAAAGTTCACATTGTATTTATAAATGAAATCTGTTACCTAGGTTGGTTTATTTTTTTCAGATTGTAAGGAGAAAGCCAAGATGCAAATCTTAATGCTTTTCCCTTAGAGGCCTGAAAGAAAATAAACCAACAGATGCATTTTTAAACATAACGTGAACCTTGGTTCTTTCACAGTTGGTGCCTTGAATCTCGGGTAATTCTCAACCAAGTGTCACAGAGCAACGCTGGTGGGTAAAAAGACCTTTTTAAATCTCCCCATGGTTTTCAGAAGGGTAATGCCTGTCTACTGACAACCTGTGGTCCAGGATCACATCAATGTTCTCTTTCTGCTACTCATCTATACAATAGGCTAGCCCATCTTCAGTTCTAATCTGGAAAACATCCCATTGGGCTAGTAAAAAAAAACTTCATTTTCAAGGATTCTGTTTATAAAGAAATGTGCTTAAAGATGCATTCAAAAGCATAATAACTCAAATGATCAGACAAAGTAAGCAAAGATATTACCTTAATATGCAATATTGCTGTTCCTGGAGGATGAGCATCTGTTATTGATCTTAGAAGTTTTCCACTGGCCAAATCCCACATCGTGATCTACAAGACAACTAAATGCTTCAAAAACCAATTTATTGCTCTTTTTTGGACTTAAGTATCCTGCCTTCTGGCTGAAATAATCCATCCCTGGTCTATAAACATGCAGGCAAAGAACTATGAAGTTGAAACATAATTGAAGATTGCAGATCCATTAAAGCACAGGGCCTTTGTTCTGTCTTCATCTTCCCTTCATCCTGCCCAACCTACTTTTCCCTTCAGATTTCAAATATTGCTCTTATACTGAGACAAGTAAAAAACTTCTTTAATGAGTCAATCTCTTTAGCAATGGTAAACCTTATAGGAAAGGCTTACTGCCAAACTAACTAGTGATGTAGAAGTCAGAAGATGAGAAAGGCCAAACCTTACTGCTAGTTTCATAAGTAGAAAGCAATACCCAAAGAGCTATCCAGTAACACAGCGATGAGAAGACAGAAAGCAGAATATAGTGTATTTAAAAAGCAGCAACAACTATCTACACTACTCTAAGGGAGTAAATTTTGGTGTCACAGTCAGGTTGGTTTATAAAAGCTATTTACTTGTAAATATGGATAAAATAAAGTTCACGTTTACCTGTCCCTTAGCAAAGCCACAGAGAAGTCTTGAGCAGTCGTTGTTGATACTGAGGGCAGAGATGGCTCCATACTGACCTCCAACACTAGTGTTCCCCAGACAGAGTCGCAAAGCTTGATTCTGATCTAAAAAACAACATATAAAATCAGGTGAAAGAAATGAAGAGTGAAAAAAGTATAGTATTAGCTTGTTTTTAAAGACTTGGGAGGTAGCAACAATCACAAGAACCGTATGATGAAGCTACATTCATTTTAATGTATTTACTGAGTGTCTACTAGATGCTGGGCATTGAGTTAGACACTAAGAATGAAGAAAAGGGGAGCCTGGATGGCTCAGTCGGTTAAGCATCCGACTTCGGCTCAAGTCATGATCTCGCAGTTTGTGAGTTCGAGCACCATGTTGGGCTCTGTGCTGACAGCTCAGAGCCTGGAGCCTGCTTCAGATTCTGTGTCTCTCCATCTCTTGGCCCCTCCCCTGTTCATGCTCTGTGCCTATTTGTCTCTCAATAATAAATAAACGTTAAAACAATTTTAAAAAGAAGAAAAAACCAGTTATCTACAAATAAGCATAATGTAGAACATGCTAACAATAAGTGAAAAAATCCATAAGTATCTGTAGGTCTTTGAACAAACCAACTCTTTCATCTGTCTCATTCTACAATTGTATTTCCTGCTGTTTTCAGGATGCGAGGTTATAGAGAATACCATCTTTTAAAGTAGCTCTAAAATTTCAAATATCAAAATTTATTAATTTGGAATTTGGCTGAAATTTACATTTATATTATCCATGAAGAAAAGGTTTCCTAGGGAAATTAACAATGCAAAGAAAATTACAGGGTAAACATTTAAACTACTTATTTTTCAAGCACCAACATTTGATATGCTAAAAGCAAATAATTCAAATCTCTACTAGATTAAGTTACTTAAGGGCAAAGATCTTGCCTCAATCACCTCTGATTTTCTCCAGGAGGTACTCAAATTTATTATTTAATAATTAAAAGAAATTCCTCTAATGTTCTCATAGGCAATGCTTATTTTGTATAGAGTTCATTATTGTACCTACTTGAAAACAATGAAATAAAAAATTTACGAAGTCACACCTACAGGGGGGCCTGGGTGGCTCTGTTGGTTAAGCGTCCAACTCTTGATTTCGGCTCAAGTCTGATCCCAGGGTCATGGGATCAAGCCCCCTCTGGGCCTCCACACTGGCGTGGAACCTGCTTAAGATTCTCTCTCCCTCTTCCTCTGCCCCCTTCCCCACACGCACCTGTGGTCCCACATGCTCATTCTCTCAAAAAAAAAAAAAAAAAAAAAAGGCATATCTACAAATTTTAACTGTTTGGGGGAAAAACTCACCATATTTGCACAATCTGGAGTTCTATGACCTCATTTGGCAATTGCTTGTGCCTCCCTTAACTACTTACATGCTACTCTCTGGAGGTAAGTATGTCTTACTTCCACTATTAGACTATGTTCTCTCTAAGGGCTAAGATCATGAGTGAATTAACATTCCCAGAATACCAAGCCTGGTGCCTTGCACTCAAGAGACACCTGACAATCATCTGAATAGCTTCCACATTTGCAAATCTTCTGTCTGTAAGGGTAAAACTAATTACCAGAAAGACCCTAAAGATACTCATTCTCAGATCTAGGTGGTAATACCATGTAGACCTTTTGCTTGTCCAAAGTGAATACTATACAGTTTTCTGTGTTCATAAACTGCGCAAATAGCAATCCTCACCTACCAAAGGAGCTCTGACACAATTAATGGATGTATCATATCTGACACACAGAAAATATTCAGTGTTTTCTGAAACCATCTTTTTTTTTATGTTTTGAAAGTTTTTATTTAAGTAATCTCTACACCCAACATGGGGCTTGAACTCAGAACTGAAGAGCTGCATGCTCTTCCGACTGAGCCATCCAGGCACCCTTGAAATTATTTTAGATTTCAGCCTTCTAAGATGAATATTCAAAAAGGAATAAAATTCATAAATATACAAGGTCTTATGTACTTAAAAAGTCATTATCTTTACCCACATCTAGAATTATTATAATTACTGATTTTTCCCCTTACTTTTTCTTTACTTAAATTCTTTTCCTCCCTCTCCCAATTTGATGCAAATTATTAAAATGTCCTTTATTCAGTTTTCCCAACTCTGAACATGACACCTCATTTTATTTTACTTTACTGAAACTGCCTGCCTACAATAGTGTTTTCCATGATCTTATCTTGTCAGGGCTGCCTTTTACAGTTAGTGGATTATCCATGTATCTTATTTTGCAAACTGTCCAGACAGGATGGTTGGGCAACAGTGTTCTATATATATATATATATATACTCTATTTGGGTCCTGCATGTAGGCAACAGACGGAATGAAAGGAAGACAAAGACAGACATTCCTTATCAGCCTCACAAAGAAGCCCCTTAAGTCTGGGCTACCTGCCTTCCAGGTACAGAAAAGTGATTGAATAGCATCCTGCTGGGATCCTTTGTGCTTTGAGATCCAAACTGTACACATTCTGATCCACCAATACTTAAAGATACTACTGCTTTCAGATTTAGCAAAGTTCACACATTAGACTATTTTAAGTATTCTTATAACTCAAGGAGAGTAAGAATAAAATTAAAGAAAACGATAAAGAATTACCATACCATTAAGAGAGGAAATAAAAAGAGGGAAAGAAAAACTTCTAGATTAAAAAACCCAAACAGGACTCTCCTTTCCTGACTATGGATCCTGCGTACTAAAAACCAGCTAAGAAAGGGGACCAAATTATCAATGTATGTATGTATGAAGTTTACATCCCACAGGGCTGTGTTAATGAAAGCATTCTCAACTTTTTCCCTTGATTTTTACAACGCATTCATTATCTTCATAATGTTCCTTTATATGGTAAGCATGGCAGTGAGGAGATAGTGTATAAAATGTAACCTGGTTTTTAACTCCACAAAGATATTTATTAGTTCATATTGCTGTCTTTATACATTCTATATTTGTGGTACCAAAGTAATAAACCTATCAAGCAATTTAGATGAAATTCAGAAAAGGGAGAATTTCTGTGTAAAGTAGAAACCAGAATCTCATGGGAGAGGTTTCTTCTACTGAGGTAACTAAACATTCTTTATCCCAGATTATTCTGGACACTTCTGGGAAAAGGTATTTGGTAAAAATAAACATAAAACCTCTTCCAAACACTTGAATTCTAAAGTTATATGGAAAGAACAGAAGGATCTGGACAGAAGTAAGAGATGAAAATCAGAGCTCTCCATATTGCACTCCCCCAGGGGGGCTCTTGATCACCTTAATTTTTAAGGAAAAATTCTATTTTTCCCTATTCTCGAAGTCTGCTTTGCCTATTGTTGGGAGAAACCATTAAATTAGCAGTACATCTAATTTCATTTACAGAGCCAAATAAAATCACATTTGGTTGGCATTCTCAACTTAGTTTTCAAAAAAACTTGAGTGGGTCCTTATAAAGCAAATAACTCCAGGCAAGAAATATGAAATGAGACTATCGGTTTTCCCATAAACTTCACAGAGTTGGCACAGTTTAAATAAGAAAATGCCTGTGAAAAATGTGAAAACTATCAAATGGTACAAATGCAAGGAATTATTGTGAATGATAATAGCTTGCCAATTAAGACAACATGAAGTCTAGTTATCACAAACACTGCAATGAATTATATCTGTTTATTAGTATATCTTTCAAAGTATACTTTGCTTAGGGCAGATCTCCTCAGCATATTCTGGGCTTAAGAGTAACGTGCTAAATAGCAAAGAAAAGCCACAAGTAATGTATAAAGTCTGTAATAGCCATAAAATCTAAATCTGAACATACTTCAAGAGAATTTCTGCTCTTTCCATATACCAAAATTGACCCCATCCTCTATTTCTCCATCCCTAATTTGTTTTAACTAGTTCCCAAAGACCTTCAAAGAAGGAAATAACTAGATCCTAGAAGAAATCAAGTTTAATTGTGTGTATAGAGCTCTCTTATTGCCAGCATTCACCATTCTTTAATACTACTCTTTTCTTACCCTTTGTGCATATTAAAATATTCTCTAAGACCAAAAGAAAAGAGAAGAGGTATTAGAAAATATGTTTCATCAATGATCATAAAACAGGTGAAGCACTTTACCTGTCCTCCACCTAACCAACACACAGAATTGGGAGTGCTCATCCCCTCTGGAAAGCTCACTGAAAGAAAGAAGCCCAGGATACAGAGAAACCCCATGGCTAACTGGCTATCATCTAGAATGATGACGCTTACAAATAAGTTAGCAGTGTTCATTTATAAACCTGCTCATACCACCATAATGTTACTGGATTTTAAAAACTTAATTTAACAATACGTTAACTGATGAAATACAGTGACCAAAAAAAAAGTTGTTTCCATGAAAAGTAAATTAATGCTCACAAAAAAACTTGGTAAAGGTGTTTCTTTGAAAATCTGTCCCGTAATAAGATGTGGACAACTGGAGAAGATTAAAGAGTTGTTTTGTAAAAATCTGTAATTTTGCACTCCTCAACTGATTCACAGGTGCCTAAGCTTTTACCATTTTTTCTTTTAAGTAAAAGTGCAAATTTTATATGACTCATTACTGATGCAGGTTATTCCAAAAAAGAGCCGCAGACTTCCAACTGGCAGATACAAACTCAAAGAAAAGTCTTTGGACTGTATCAAAGGATTAAGGAGAAAATGAATATTTGTATATTTTCAATTAAAATAAAACACTGAAGGTACACATATCTTTATAATTTTTAACAAATCCCTGCTTTAACCAGTTTGTTAGCTGGATTTTTTTTAGTAAGCAGTTCATAAAAGGGCACCAACTGTAACTGACAGCATTCTCTTTCAACACTAAAAAGGTCAAAAGAAAAACAGTAACTCATGCAAACCAAAATTACTATACCTTTTCCTTTGAATCCATGGAGAAAAGATCAAAAGAAAGAGAAAAGCAAGAAATCAGTCAAAAGTTCAGAGAAAAGACAGGTAAAATTTCAAAAGTATAAGTGACAACCTTTAGTTATTTCTGGGAATGATACTAAATGTGATTAACTGATTTACGATTACATTCAGATATTGGTTATGGCAAAGAGAAAATGCACAATATTCAAATTATAGTACAATAAGTAAATCCAAGTCCAGTAAGTTTGGTAGAAATAAAAACAACTTCAAAAAGATAATCTATGAAAGTATACTAACAATCCCCCAAAATAGGAAACTAAGAGCCCTGGAATAGAGACACATCTTTACAAAGATTTGAATTTTTGAGATCCTGTATAATAGATAAGAACCAAGATATAATAAATATCATATACCTACAGTCCGTAAGAATAGGCAACATACATCACCTCTAAGAAGCTTATAATTATCACTATTTTAATGACCCACCTCTAGTCCAAAAAGAAACTAATGTTACTTAAAACAAACATAATTCTTCTGCTACATTTTTCCTACAATCACCAAAGATATTTAAACAAGACCAGATTTAACCCGACCTCTAATCTAGACACTTCATAGTATCATTATTCTGACATTTGTTACTGCCATTAAAATGAGTTTCAATCCATTTGTTAAAGCTCACTGTTCAAATAATTTGATTCTACAAAAATAATGACAAAAAGTTAATAACTGCATGCTTAAAACCCCAAAGCATAACCAGAATATTATCATTCTTTCTCGAAATATTCACTTTGGCATACTTTCTCTTGCATGAGACTGTAGAGAAAGATTACTGTTTCATCATATCTACAAGAAAGCTGTTGAGGAGCGCCTGGGTGGCTCAGTCAGTTAAGTGTCCGACTTCAGCTCAGGTCATGATCTCATGGTTCCCGAGTTCCAGCCCCGTGTCGGGCTCTGTGCTGACAGCTCAGAGCCTGGAGCCTGCTTCGGATTCTGTGTCTCCCTTTCTCTCTGACCCTCCCCTGCTAGAGTTCTGACTCTCTCTCTCTCTCAAAAATAAATAAACATTAAAAATTTTTTTAAAAAAGAAAGAAAGCTGTTGAAACCTAAAAAAATTAAGAAGCAGGCCCAAGGAAATTAAGGAGACAGTAGCAAAAGACATCACATACTCTTCTGTTGGTTTTTAAAGTATTCATTTGTCGCAGTAGCTTTACATGGGTTTGCTTATAAACAGACACATATTCCTATAACTTTGTGGTAAAGAAGGGATGTCAAAGCAGACAGAGTTGAGGAAAAGTGAGCATTAGTAAGCAAGAACAAAAAAATCAACTTGCATTCTGCTGACAGACAAACATACACATTATACTCAATCCTCATTCATCTTAGTTCTTCTATTCTTTTCTTCATATATCTTGGAATTTGCCTCCTTTTCTCTCAGGACAGACTTGCTGAGAACGGTGAGAATGCACTGATGTAGGATTCAGTGTTTCTTAATTCTGAACTTGGCTCTGTGCAAATCTCTTAACCTCTCTGGTTCTCACCCACCTCATATGTAAAAGAGGACTGACCTAAAAAGTAAGATCCTTTCCCCAAATTCTTTTGATCTAACACCAATTCTGCTCCCAAAGGAAAATAAGCATTCTTACACCTGACAGGACAGCAGGTGGCTAAAACTTCCTAGAAGCAATCAGGTTATATCACAAGTGTTTAAAATGTTCATACCCTAATTCATTCATTCATTCATTCATTCATTAAATGTATAAAACCTGGAAAAAAAAAAAAATGTTCTGACCTTAAGTAATTCTACTTTTAAGAATTTGTCCTAAAGAAGTAATCAGGTGGGCAAAAATGCAGTTACAAAGATGTTCATTGCTATACTGTTTGTTTAGAAACAACCTATAGTAGGAAATGGTTAAGTAAATTGTGGTGAATCCATTTAAAAGAATACTGTGTAGCCATTAGAGATGATGTTACAGATGAATATATAATTACATGGAAAGATGTTCATTATAACAAAAAGCAGGTTACAAATTCACATGATTCCATTTTAGATGTGTACATATACACACACACGTACAAAATAAAAGATTAAAGAGCCATATAGAAATGTCAGGGATTATTCCAGGATGCTGGAATCTGCTATTTTGTATCTTTAATCTTTTGCTCATCTCAATTTTCTACTATAAACACGGATTATAAAATAAGAAAAAAATTATTGAAAGAATCAATTCTAAAGTACTCTCAAAAGAATTATATTTTTGTGTCCATTCTTCCTACCTCCAAACAATAAAGCTCTATTTAAATCAATCACCTTTGAAAAAATCGCATAATTTAGATTATTTGTAAACAGGAATTCAAATTGTTATGAATAGGAATTCAATATTTACAAGTAGGAATTCAAAAATTGCTCAAAAACAAGGGAAAATAACCAGTTTTTCATTCATACGGTAAATAATGATGTAAGCCCCACAGAGATCAAATTGCAGTACTGTTATTAAAGTATTCCCAGGTGATCCTTCTACAAATCCTGTAGATTCCTTAATAAAATAGTGTTATTGGGAATTCCATTTAGGAGAGATGCAAAAGACTTAAGATTCAGAAGAGAACAATTAAAACTGCCAGACAAATATTATCTAACAGTTTTTAAATTAAAAAAAAAAACAAAAAACAGAAGAAAATGTACTGCTCATTGTACTAAATTCAAAAGCAAGGAGTAATGAAACTAGGGTTATTTCATCTCAGGTAGAAAAAGAAAGAGAAAATACTTAAGACTATCATCTAACATAGAAACGAATGAATGTTATATTCTCAACCAACAAACACATGTGATTATGGGCTAGAAAATTTTCAATTTAGAGGAATTTACAATGTAAATGAAAAAGAACTTATTGTCAGTTTGAGTTACTAGGAAAGCCTGTGAATCTCTTTTCCTGAAGATCTGCTAGAATATGATTTAGAATCAAAAATCATCACCACCACAAACTGAGGCAGACAAGATGACAACCCAAGGTCCCTTTCAACTTTATATTCTTTCTGTCTAGGTCTGTAGAATCAAAAGATATGATATGATAACTTATAAATTCTTAAAGAAGAAAATCAACTTGCAGTGAGCAACAAAATGAACTTGGGTCAAGTAATTTTAACTATAAAACTACTGACTGCTACTTTTCAAGTCTTCCTGTTTTTGTTTTTGTTTTTCTTACAAGAATATAAAGTTTACAATTAAACTGTTATTAAAAGATATAAAATATAAAAGGATACTTAACATTCACAGTAAAGAAAGTACTTAGAAAATTTACCAAATATTAAAGCCAATCCATGAGATGTACCCACTGCTATCAGACTGGACACTGCCTGGGAACAAAAGGGAAGATTACGTTTTGAGATATTACATCGAGGATCTTGAAACAATGCGAGTTGAATTTGTTGGTTTTCTTTCCTCTAGGCACCAGATGACATACCAACTATTATAAATAAGGAGAATTTCATCTAGGAGGCAAAAGGGGAAATGAAACTCAGGACCTTTTATTTCTGGGAATCCCTCTAAATTTACTCTAAGGGTAACAATATCAAAATATCATATGTTCAACATTATAGGCAAAAACACACCACTTCTATTCTAAAGCAATTTAAAAAAAAAAAAACTCAGAGGTCCAGACAAAGTAGGAGGCACTTATGCTACCCAACCAAGAGCCAGCTATGAGGTGTGGGAAAGGGGTTGATAAAGCCCTTCAGTTTATTCACAGGAGCTAAAAGGCACCAGAAATATTCAAATTTCAGCCCACTTCCTCACCGATTAACTAACTAATAAGAAAGCTACAGGAGGCAGCTGGAAGTATTCAAGAAAAGAGGGCACTAGTGTGCTTTCAATATCCCCCGTTCTCTATAATCGCACCACAGATTTACTATTTGGCAGGCCTGGCAATGGAGTTCAGAACTATTAAGTGTACTATTTACCACAAAGTGATTTCACCAAATGCTGTGTTCCACTCCCTTGTAACCAAAGGGAGGCCAAATCACAGAGGGAGCAAATTTACTTGGGCATGGGAGGACCACATATAAATAAACCTGGAAAAGGCTAACCATTATTCCATTATATGGAAGAATAACAATACACTAGAAAGAGAACATTCAATATGGAAAAATGTTAAACCTGATTACTGGCAGTAAATGACTTATGAATTTATTATCATAATAATTTATGCAATAACTCTGAACATTAGAAGAATAAATCTAAGAAAACCCAATGAAATAGAATGCTTACCTTTAAAGGATTATTTAAAGTGTACTTACAATTGCTGTAGGCAAGCCAGCATCGACTTTGTCCTAAGTGAAATTAAAAAAGTATTTGAAAACATACTCTCATTTTTAAACAGAAAATGATATAAGCCCCTCTCTTTACATAAACTTTAATCCAAATCAATTCAGATAAGAGATGGGATCCTCATTTTTGCCCCCAACTAAGAGAAACCACAAAAGTTGTACAGACCAAGAAAATATAAAGAGCATGAAAGCAGATCATTTTATTTTACTAATGGTAACAAATGCTTTAAGAAAGGCATGATTATAAATGAAAACGTAAGAAGAGAGAGAGGAAAGAAGTCTTATTTTCAATAACATGGATACACTCTAAGTAGTATAGGTTACAATGACAGGAGTACATAAGGATTTTAAAAAAGGGAAACATGCTACAGATATTCTTTCTCTAAGCTTCCTATCCAGCAAATTATCTAATAATCCTTCAATAAAACCCAAGCTAGGTGTATTCAGTCAGTTCAAGCAAGCATCAGAAAATTAAAAATTAAGTGCTGGTCCCAGCTCCATACCAGTAACTCTATGACCTAGGGAAAGTCACCTAAACTTCTGGGTATTAGCCTCCTCATCTGTTAAAGGAAATAGCAAATAACGCCCTATGTACCTCAATAATTTGTCCTGAGGTACAAATTATATGTAAAGTATCATATAAATGTCCAGTTATCTATTTAATGCTTCTATAGCTTTAAATAGTAAGAGCTTACAATAATTAGCACCATAGTAGCAAAGAGCTTTCATGTACATGTATTACACTATTGACTCTCAATCTGCAAGAGATAGATAAAACATGTATTATTCTGATTTTCCAGACTAAGAAAACAGAGAAGTTTTAAAAAGTGTACCTGACTTGCCCAAGATTATTCAAGAAGTGATAGAAAACTATGTCTCAAACTCAGAGTACCCAATTCCCAGACCTGGCTCTTTATATCATTTCTATAGATCTTTTCTATGTCTGTCCCTGTCAATGTGGTCGATTAGTTATTATAATCTCTCAGAAGGCAGAATCAATTTTATCCAACTTTACAGAGTGTCCTGGGAACTAACTCAAGAAACTTACTCTAGTGCGTGGGAGTATGAGGAAGAACAATCACAAGGCTGCTATGTTCAATGCTCTGGATGGAGGATATACCCCACTCTGTATGGATATGTGTATGTAAAGTACACCTAACATGCTTGACAATTAAGATGCATACAATAAATATCTGATGAATGATTGATTTGTGTCCTGGATAGGGAAAAAGAATGAAAGAGCAGATAAAAAGCATACTATATTCAAAATGGAACCTGAATAATGAAATGAGAAGTCAGCTTCCTTTAAAAGCCAAAAAACCAGGGGTGCCTGCGTGGCTCAGTCAGTTAAGTGTCCGATTCTTGGTTTTGGCTCAGGTCATGATCTCACAGTTCTTGGGTTCGAACCTTGCATCAAGTTCTGTGCTGACGGCGTAGAGCCTGCTTGGTATATGTGCTGCCGAAGCAAGCACAAGCCTGCTTGAGATTCTCTGTCACTCCCCCACTAGCTCTGTCTCTCTCAAAATAAATTAAAAAAAAAAATTTTTTAAGCCAAAGAAACAGACATATGCGAAGCACTAGAGATTACAGAGTTGTAGTACTGGTGTGGCAACATCTTAGGGTAATGATTCTCAAAAGCCAGGCTACCTTGAAATCACCTAAGATACAGATTCCTGTTATACTGTTAAAACGAAGATTCCTATGCTATACTACTAAGATTCCAATTAAGCACGTTTGGGTGCTCAGGAATCTGCATTTCAGTCAGTACCAGGAGATTCTTACACAACGGACGCATTTCGGAAAAAACACTGTGCTAAGGCATCTCTACTACCTTAGGCGATCATAAAAGTGATAAATACCCTTTGAAATTAGTCTAAACAAATTTAAAATACAGTCATCTGTCATAGTACTTTCATTTGTGAATCAGAAGTTCACAATTCCAAAAATTCCTTCTCTCCTAACTGTTCTCTATGCGTATGGACGACAAAGCCATTGTGAGCAAGGCCCCAGGCAGCCCTAATAACACCACTATCCACATGGCTGAAGGCATCATTGAACAACTATTCAGGAGAGATGCCCAAAAATAAAACTAGCTTTACATGTTAACACACCAAACATCACAGAAAAGCATACAATTTAAATTGAGCTGGTAATCCAAAATTAGGAAGGCAGAGTATGAAGACTGTCATAGGAAAAGCAGTTTTCATTTTAACAGACCAAAGGAGCTCAGCCATAGCAATGAAATAAGAACAGAATGCAAACACTCTGGGATTTATTAGAATTTTTCCCTCCTCTTCAAGAGGGAGAAGAAACCCTTTTAAATAACAGATTTATCTAATCAATGTTCAGCGTCTGAGTTTTAGTTCAGTCTCCATTATTCAAAATATTTTTAAAACTGCACAGGTGGGTCAAATGACTGTTCTGGTTCATCTTGATCTTGAAAGGAATGAATTTCATCACCTACATAAGGATTAAATTCAGAAAACGTCATGGAAATGTAATCCTCAACAGGTGGTTCCCATTCTAGCAAATATGAGTTACTCTCCACCTAAAAGAGGAAGGACAATTGCCCAGGTTTCCTCCATTGCTTGACTATCTATTTAAATTGACTTCATGATATATAAGCTGGGTCGGGGTATACCAACTGCCCACAGAGGACACTTTTTCTTATTTTTTCTTTTTTTGTTTGTTTGTTTGGTTTGGTTTTTATACGAGCTTTCTCTGATAAATATGACAATTGCAATGCAGTTATGATGTTGTGATGCTACTCCTGTATCAATCTCTTACCCTTTTGGGAAATCAAAATTTTGTCCAAACTGAATTTGCAAAATACCAATTAAACTCCATAAAAACATTAAAAAAGTCAAAGTTCCTGGGACATGAATATGTCACCGTGGTCGCCATCATCATCATCATCATCATTATACATAAGATCTATACAATGAATTCAGAAAACTAAAATTGAAAGACTACATAAAATTATAGGCTCTGAGGTCAAAGAAAAATTTGATAAAGCCTACCAGAATCATCATCTATTGTCTTGATGGTTTATTAAATATTTTTGCATGAAATCAGTGCTCTAAAAAAAAAAAATGTTCAAAAAAGACCGCAGATACTCTGTTCTAACCATTATACTCTGGCCACATTCACCAATACCACCCCCATTTCACAACAAAGCAGCACTACAGTTGGAGCCAGAAACCCCAATTTTGAGTAATTATTCTGCTATCTCCAAACTCAATGATGTAAGACAAGTTAATAGTTAATATATCACCTTTCTGAGTCTCTCTTCTCATTTGTAAAACAGGATATGGCTTTCCTTACTTTCAAAGTTGTAAGAGTAAATAAAATAAGGTACATGAAAAGAGTTTTGTGAATTACAAAAAAAAAATCACTCAGTTGTAAAAGATTCTGATCAATCATTTCTCCATATGAAAAGACTAAAAAAAAAAAAAACAAAACGAGCACTCTAACTCAACCAAATACACAAGATGGCAACTAAACTGAAAAGGAATTTAAAGAAAAGGCAGATAGTGTTCCTTTTAGGCTTGCTGCCATATTTCATTTAGGCACACCAGAGACTCTGAGCAGACCTTTATTTCATGGCTGCACTAATTTCTATGTCAAGATGTATAGCCATGTCTTATGAGTCAAAAACAATCACACAAAACCCATGAAAGCCAGATTCTATTTTTTTTTAAGCCTCGGGCCAAGAGAAGTGCTGTGCTTTGTTTTATGCTCATTCCTGCTTCATTATGCCATTGCAGGTTACAAAGCTGGGAAAGAGAACAAAATACTTACAGCTGCAGACACTATCTGGGCAGAAATTCCCTTCAAAAGTGAATGTCGCATAACTGACCCATGGAGTGAAAAAGAATCAGGTAATTTCTTCTTCCTAAAAGAAGAGGGGGAAGCATTTAAGAATATTTAAAAAAAAAAAAAAAAAAAGTCTTTTTTGAAAGACCAAAAAACACATAAAAATAAGGAAAGCAGAAAACAACACTGAATGTAATTTGTAGCTCTGTTTGCAAAGAGGTACTGAGAGCCTGACAGTCCTAAATTAAGATGTTGTACTAAACCCACCTTGAACCCCAGAGAAGCACAAGTAGGAAAGTGAATAAAGCCATCACTCCTTTTTCATTGATTCAAACTGTTCCTTCCTCACCTAAAATATGGCAAGAGGTTTTACTCCTCACCAGAAGGTTGCCTGCCCTGCCCTACTTGTCTACATTACCTCTCCCTTCCTTCCACCTTTGCCCACCTTTCTGGCCTTTCTATCTGTAACTGCCCTCTCTCATTCTTCAACCAAGCACATCAAATTCCACACTCCTCTCTGCTGCTCCTACTAATAGTACCTTTCACTTACCCAACTCATCAGCATTCAAAAAATAATCTCATCCTTTACCAAACACTGAGCACCTCCATCATGTGACTAAAAGTATGCTTCAGGCATACAAAAATAAGAAAGGCAAGATTCCTACTCTCAAGGACCTCACAGCATAGCTAGAGGGACCAATAAGTAACTCACTCTTAAAAGATAAATGTTAGAGGGGTGTCTGGGTGGCTCAGTCGGTTGAGCGTCCGACTTCGGCTCAGGTCATGATCTCACGGGTCATGAGTTCGAGCCCCGCGTTGGGCTCTGTGCTGACGGCTCAGAGCCTGGAGCCTGTTTAGGATTCTGTGTCTCCCTCTCTCTCTGCCCCTCCCCTGCTCATGCTCTGTCTCTCTCTGTCTCAAAATAAATAAAACATTTTTAAAAATTTTTTTTAAATGTTAGAAAATAACAATGGATAAAGCACTATAGAAATGAAATAAAGAAGAGTTTAATCCTATTTATTGGGGGGATATCAGGGACAACTATAGAAAAAAAAGATGTCTGATCTAGCCTTGATAGACAACCAGGAGTCTGGCAGGCAACAAAAAAGCACAAACAGAAATATGAGGATGTCAATGTGTGCTGTGTGTGGAGGGAATGTAAGTACCCAAAAGGCACTGACCAGCAGGATGGGAGTGGGGGTGCTTAGAGATTAGGTCAAAATAGTGAGCAGGGTCCAGACTAATGCTACGCAAAAGAGTTCTGACATTAAATGAGACCAAAAAATAAAGACTATATATATATATATGTATGTATATATATATATATATATACATATATATATATACACACACACACACACACACACTCTTTTTTAGTATAGTTGACAATTTACATTAGTTTCAGATGTACAACTTAGTTATTTGACAATTTTATACATTGTTATGTTCACAAGTATAGCTAGCAGCTGTCCCATTCCATTGTTATTAGAGTATCACTGATTGCATTCCTTATCCTGTGCCTTTTATTCCTGTGACTTATTCATTTAAAAATATCATAGGGCCGCCTAGGTGGCACAGTTGGTTAAGCGTCTGACTCTTGATTTTGACTCAAGTCATGATCTCACAGTACAAGAGTTCAAGCCCCATGCTGGGCTCAGTGCTGACAGTGCAGAGCCTGCTTGGGATTCTGTCTCCCTCTTTCTCTGCCCCTCCCCCACTCACAAGCACACATGCACGTGCACGCACGCACTCTCTCAAAATAAATAAACTTAAAAAAATCATTTAAATTATCATGGTTCCATACAAATACTGAGATTTTGTTCTATTTCTATGAAATGTGCCACTGGGATTTTGATAGGGATTGCACTGAATCTACAGATGGTCTGGAGAAATATGGACATCTTAACAATATTAATCCATGAACACAGGATATTTTTCCATTTATTTGTGTCTTTAATTTCTTTCACCAATGTCTTATATATAATTTTCAGTGTATAGCTCTTTCATGTCCTTGGTTAAACTTATTCCTAAGTATTTTCTTGTTTTCGATGATACTATAAATTGAATTATTTTATTCCTTTTTCAGATATCTCATTGTTAGTATTTAGAAACACAACTAACCCCAATTAGCCAAAGCAATCTTGAGAAAGAAGAACAAAGATGGAGGCATCACACTTCCTGATTTCAAACTATATTACAAAGTCAAAACCAAAACAGTATGGTACTTGCATAAAAACTGACACAGAAACCAATGGAAAAGAACTGAGAGCCCAGACATAAACAGTTATATATACAGCCAACTAATATTTGACAAAGGAGCCAAAAACACTCAATGGGGAAAGAATACAGTCTCCAATAAATGGTGTTGGGAAAACTGGGTAATCACATGCAAAAGGAACTATACCCCTATTTTATATCACTCACAAATTTTATATGAATTAAGTGGATCAAAGACCCAAATATAAGACTTAAGCCATAAAACTCCTAGAAGAAAGCATAGGGGAAAAGCTCCTTGACCTTGGTCTTGAGGGCAATGGGTTTTCTGTATATGACACCAAAAAAGAAAAAAGAAAAAAAAAGGGGGGCAACAAAAGCAAACATAAATGAGACTGTATCAAACTAAAAAGCTTTGGCACAGCAAAAGAAAATTAACAAAATTTTAAAAACCCATGGAATAGAAAATATTTGTAAACCAGGGCACCCTGGGTGGTTCAGTCTACTGAGCATCTGACTCTTTATTTTGGCTCAGGTCATGATCTCACAGTTAGTGGGATCCAGCCCCACATCAGACTCTGAGCTCACAGCACTTAAAAAAAAAAAGTGCTTAAAACTTAAAAAAAAAAAAAAAAAAAGAAAGAAAGAAAGAAAGAATTTATAAACCATTTATCTGTAAAAGGTTAATATCCAAAATATACAGTAGTTCTCCTTTATCTGGTTTCAGTTACTTGTGGCCAACCACAGTCTAGAAGCAGATAATCCTTCTTCTGAGGTATTGTCAGGTGGTCAACAGTAGCCTAACCTGATGTCAGGCCTTCATCCTTTACCTCACTTCATCTCATCACAGAGGCATTTTATCATCTCAAGTCATTGTTAAGAAGAGGGAGTACAGTACAATAAAATATTTCAAGAGACCATGTTCACATAACTTTTATTACAGTATATTGTTACAATTGTTCTATTTTATTATTGATTGATTATATATAATCTCTCACTATGCCTAATTTATAAATTAAACTTTATCATAGGTATGTACAAAAAGAAACATAGTTTATATAGGATTCAGTGCTATCTGCAGTATATACAGGAAGAAACATAATTTATATAGGATTCAGTACTATCTGCAGTTTTAAGCATCCACTGGAAGTCTTGGAATGTATTCTCAGTGGAAAAGGAAGACTACTACATACGGAACTCTTACACCTCAACAGCAAAAAAAACCCAAACAACTGAAGTTAAACACAGGCAGAGGATCCGAACAGACATTTTTCTGAAGAAGACACACAGGTGGCCAAAAAGCATATGGAAAAATGTTCAGCATCACTAACCATCAGGGAAATACAAACCAAAACCACAATGAGATACTGCCTACGGGGATGGCTATTATCAAAAAGACAAGAGATCACAAGTATTAGTGAGGATTTGAGAAAAGAGAATCCTTGTGTACTGGTGGCAGCCACTATGGAAAACAATATAGGGGTTACCCCCAAAATTAAACATAAAATTACCATATGATCCAGAAATTCCACTTCTGAGGATATATCAAAAAAAAAAAAAAAATCACTATCTCAAAAGGTATCTCCACTGCTGTGTTCATTACACCATTATTCACAATAGCCAAGATATGGAAATAATCTAAGTGTCCACCTTCAAACAAATGGATAAAGAGGTGAGACAGACAGACAGACAGAGACACACACACACACACACACACACACACACACACACACACACACACATTATTCAGCCATGATAAAAAAAGGAAACCCTACCATTTGCAACAACATGGATGGACTTGGAGGGCCTTATGCCACATGAAATAAGTCATACAGGGAAAGACAAATACTATATGATCTCAATTACATGTGGAATTTTAAAAAGCCTACCTCATAGAGGCAGAATAGAACAGTAGCTATCAGGGGCTGGGGAGTGAAGGAAAAGTGTAGATGTTGGTTAAAGGGTACAACCTTGTACTTGTAAGATAAGTTCTGGGGATGTAATGTACAGCATGATGTAACAGCATTATCTAACAATAATGTATTATATACTTGAAAATTACTAAAAGAGTAGATCTTAAATGTTCTTACCACAACAGAAATGGTAATTATCTGAGGTAATAAAGGTGTTAACTAACCCTATTGTGGTAATCATTTCACAATACATAGTATATCAAAGAATCACATTGTACATGTTACATTTAACCAATGTTATACATCAGTTATATCTCAATAAAGCTGGAAAAAAAAAAACATTTATCTATTTGTAGGAGATAGTGATGGACAGGTAAATATATCCAGCAATGGTCCCTATCCAACAAGAGTTGACAACCTAAAGAAGACAACACTAATACAGGCAACATTTAAGAAAGGAAAAATACACATGACTTTATCAACATTAAAGTTACACATGAATTCAATAAAGTATTTACATTATGCTTCCTCCACTTCTCCTTCCTTTTCATGTGCTCTCCAAGAATTTGGAAGGTGAAAAGCAGCCAAAATGAAGTTATTTAGGGTTAGAAATCTTTTTCCCAAATCTTGAATCATTTTGTGATTCTCCTCTGAACCCATTCCAAAGGAATGAAGGAATGCTGGAGCTGACCTGAGAGTGGGAGGAAGGGGGTGGGGAGTGCAGAGAGCACAGGGTGACGAAATGAACCTAGCTCCATGTTTCCACCACAGACACAGTGCCGAGTTTGACCAATGCTTCCTCCGAAGGCTCTACTGCTTCCGGAAGTCCCTGGCTGTTATTATGGCTTCCTGCTGGGGGTGCAGAGGACAGTGGTCATGGCATGCACCTTTTCATTATTCTCTCCCCTCAGTAGTGCCAAAATCTTTAGGGTCTACTAAGCATATTATTTCCACCCAAGTGGGCCTTCCATTCCCTATGCAAAGGCTTCAGCAGACCATACCACACCAAAGAGAGATTTACATTTTAAATGATCAAATATTTCAACTATATGCCAGTGTGATTTACATGAATACCTACCGTTTTAAGTTGGTCCTGTCACCACTATCTGAACTTGCCACAGACGAAGTATCATAGGAGTGGGAATCAATAGTATCAATGTTTAACAATGTAGGGTCCTCCAGAACAAAAGACTCCTCTTCATCATCAGTCTAAATTGGAAGAATATGGATCAATAAACTCACAATTCCAAATACCCTGTAAGTCAGACAAGCATAAATGTGTTCTCTAAAATGCTCACATGCTTATTTCTGCTTTTCATCTCTTTTCCAAGCATTGTTATTGACTAGAGAAGCATAGAAAATTAATTTCCAAATCTAGATAGATATCTGTCTCTACAAAGAGTTCGCTCCAAAAATTTCTTCCTTGTAGCAGGAAGCAGCAGAAGCAGTTATGCAAATTATTGTTAGCAGCTAAACACTTCTTAAAATTCAAACCCGTAAATAAGCTTTACTAGTTAACTAACAGCCAGTAGCTAATTAGAAGAAAACAAATACTACCTGACTACAAATAGTATACCATGAGAAATAGGACAAACAAAAGAAAAGCATTCTGGGTTAGGAAAACCATAAGGGACTCTTAAAAACTGAGAATAAACTGAGGGTTGATGGAGGGGTGAGAGGAAGGGGAAAGTAAGTGATGGGCATTGAGGAGGGCACCTGTTGGGATGAGCACGGGGTGTTGTATGGAAACCAATTTGACAATAAATTTCATATTAAAAAAAAAACAAAACAAAAAACAAAAAAATAAAATAAAATAAAAATAAAACAGTGTGAAAAAAAAAAGAAAGAGCATCTGCAAACACAGTGATTTCATAAGGTGAATTTTACTCCTAGAAAAGGAAGAAGTCCCAAATGACTGGAATATTATGAGGAGTTAGAGTGATCCTAGAAAGATAAGCTAGGACCAAATTATAAAAAGCTTTATATTCCATGAGCCAAGTGACAGCAGGGCCTATGTCCTCCTTGTCTACCACTATATCCCTACTGCCCAGTACAATGTCTGGCATATACTTACTACTCATTCATCTACTGAATTAGTGTACTGTATATAGTAGACAATAGGAAGGAAACCGAGATGTTTTAAGAAGTAGGCACACATGATGGGACCAACGTTTTATAAAGATAAATGGGGCAGCAGGAAGATGGATGAGTGTAGTCAGGGAAACTGAGACAAAGAAACTATTAAGAACCTGTAACAAGGTAGGGGCACCCGGGTGGCTCAGTTGGTTAAACATCTGACTTCAGCTGAGGTCATAATCTCGTGTCTTGTGGGTTCGAGCCCCACATCGGGCTCTGTGCTGACAGTTCAGTACCTGGAGCCTGCTTCAGATTCAGTATCTCCCTCTCTCTCTGCCCCTCCCCCACCCCCACGCACACGCACGCACTCTTTCTCTCTCTCTCAAAAATAAAAAATAATTTAAAAGGAACCAGTAACAAAGCTATTGCAGTGTCAAGGGAAAAGAAAGAGGAGGGCGCCTGGGTGGCTCAGTCCATTAAGCATCCAACTTCAGCTCAGGTCATGATCTCATGGCTGGTCAGTTCGAGCCCCACATTGGGCTCTGGGCTGACAGCTCAGAGCCTGGAGCCTGTTTCAGATTCTGTGGCTCCCTCTCTCTCTGCCTCTGCCCCACTCGTACTCTGTTTATCTCTCAAAAATAAATAATAAACATTAAAAAAATTTTTTTTAAAGGCGGGGAGTGGAGCTTAAGAACTCGTCAGAAGAGGTCAAGAGAAGGAATAATGAAAGAGACATTACTGAGAAAACCCAAAGTCCCTGGCTACCATTTTTTTTTTTTTTAACGTTTATTTTTGAGAGAGTACACAAGCAGAGGAGGGTCAGAGAGAGGGGGAGACGCAGAATCTGAAACAGGCTCCAGGCTCTGAGCTGTCAGCACAGAGCCCAATGCAGGGCTTGAATTCATGAACCGTGAGATCATGACCTGAGCCAAAGTTGGACACTTAACGGACTGAACCACCCAGGTGCCCCCCCCCACTACTATTTAATGGCAGGGGATGGGAGGTGGGGACGTCAGGGGGAAATCAAAGAGGATTCCAAGGTTTCTAGCTTGAACAACTAGGCAAAAGGTAATACTTCTGAGATAAAAAGCAGAATAGCAGATAAAGCAGAATGAGGAGTTCAGCTTTGAACAGGTTGATTCTGAACAACAGACATTAAAGAAAAATGTTCTGATCATACTCCTCTTTCAGCTGGACTACGTTCTGCCTTACCACTTCCATTAAAACTCATTATCTCCACTTTCTCCACCATTGCTAGCCACTACTACCTTTGCTGAAGTTACCAGCCAAATTCACAGGCCTATTTTCAGGTAACGTGCCCTTGTCCCCTTGGCATCATTTAACACTACAACCATTCCCTCCCTACTTCTTGGAACTTTCTCTTCCCTTGGCTTCCAGTGCATCCCTTTTCTGCTACTCCTCCCAACTTACGAGGCCTCTTCTACCCGTCATGTTCTCTATTTTCTGATCAGCCAAACCTTTAAATCATGCTATTCCCTGGGATTATATTCTTAGCTCTCTTCCTACTTCGCACACTTTCTATATGAGCAAGCTAAGCCCTACTTATAGCTTGAAGTACTATGTCATGCTAATGACTCCAAAATCTGCATCTTCAGTATCAACATTTCTCTTGAGGTTCAGGCCCATATTGCCAACTGTTTTTCATATATCTACACACATGCACACACACCTGCTAAAAACAAGATTAGAACCACAAGGAGAGACGGTCTCTTGAGAGCTGGACAGAGGTGGGACAACTGCCTTAGGAAAGGAAAGGAAAGAACTCAAAAATTAGAACGGCAGCACCAAGAAGCAAGAGGGCTAATCAGAATCTTACCTGATTTTCTTAAGCACCCTGAGGATGTAATTAAAGCAAACAGATCCATTAAATGAAGCCAGGGTTGAGGACTTACAAAATACATGAAAGAAAAAATGAAAGAAGAGAACTGAGCTTATCAATAAGGCTGAATTTAAAACTACTACTACTACTACTAAGGCTGGGATATTAATTTTCCCACACTGATGCATAAAATCTACATAATCCTTTCAAATTTCATTGTGTGTCTGTGTGTCTGTATGTGTAAACTAATAAAGTGATTCTAAAATTTACATGATGCAGAAGACCAAGAATAAGCAAGGCAACCTTGAAGAACAACACCAAAGATCTGAAACTACTAGTTATCAAGACCTATCATAACAAACATTAGAATGTGGTATTAGGGCGAGTATAGAAAGACCAATGGAATCAGACCCACACAAAAATGATCACCCGATTTAAAACAAAAGTGACACCACAGAAAAGAATATTTTTTTTCAGTAAATGGTGCTGGCTCATACCTCACACCATCACACACAAAAAATTCCAGATGAATCACAGACCAAAGTTTAAAAGGCAGAACAATAAAGATATTAAAACAAGATAGTATCATCATGACCTCAGAATTTTCAAAATTTTCTCAAAACAAGACACACAAAAACACTAACCATAACAGAAAACCAAAATAAGCTGAACTACATTAAGAACTTCTGCTCATCAAAAGAAACCATTAAAAGAGTGAAAAAGTAACCCACAGAATGGAAGAAGATATTTGTAATACATATACCTAATAAAGGGCCTATATACATCACATGTAAAGAACTCCTACAGGGTGCCTGGGTGGCTCAGTCGTTTAAGCATCTGACTCTTGGTTTCAGCTCAGATCATGAGTTTACGGTTTCATGAGTTCGAGCCCCACATCAGGCTCTGCACTGGCAGGGTAGAGCCTGCTTGGGATTCTCTCTCTTTCCTTCGCTCTCTTCCCCTCCCCTGCTCATGCTGCCTCTGTCTCTCTCAACATAAACAAACTTTAAAAAAAAAATTTTTTTTTTAACGTTTTATTTATTTTTGAGACAGGGAGAGACAGAGCATGAACAGGGGAGGGTCAGAGAGAGGGAGACACAGAATCTGAAACAGGCTCCAGGCTCTGAGCTGTCAGCACAGAGCCCGATGCGGGGCTTGAACTCACGGACTGTGAGATCATGAACTGAGCCGAAGTCGGCCACTTAACCGACTGAGCCACCCAGGCGCCCCTAAAAAAATTTTTAAAAAGAACTCCTGTAAGCTTAAAAAAAAAAAAAGTGAGCAAAAGACATGAAAAGGCAATTCACAAAAGAGATATCCAAAAGCCCAAAACCTATGTCAAAATACCCAATTTCATCAGTCTTCAAAGAGAGAAATTCAGATTAAAACAATGATGTGATACCACTGTACATGGATACAGTGAAAAAGAGAAAATTCAAAAGTTGATGAGGCTATGGTATTCAGCACTCTCATATACTGCTGCTGGAAGTATGTATTATTCCAACCACTCTAAAAAAACCTAAGGCGGGGCACTCAGCTCAGTGGGCTGAGTGTCCGAATTCGGCTCCGGTCATGACCTCACAGTTCGTGAGTTAGAGGCCTACATTGGGCTCGCTGCTGTCAGCACAGAGGCCACTTCAGATCCTCTGTCTCTGTCTCTCTCTCTGCCCTTCCCCGACTTGCACTCTCTCTCTCTCTCTCTCTCTCTCAAAAAGAAATAAACATAAAAACAACACCTGCGGCAATATCTACTAAAGCTGAACATACCCGTATCTGACGACCTAGAAATTCTATTCCTAAGTATATAACCAACAGAAATGTGTGTGTATATATATATATGTGTATAAACATACCTAAAGACATGAATAAGAATATTCACAGCAACTTTTCATAGTAGCCAGAAATTAGATATTATACAAATGCCCGTCAAAAGTAGAATGAACAATGGTATACACATAATATAAAGAGTTTTATGTATGGGAATGAATAATTACATACAAAAATATGAGTGAATCTAATAAAATATGGAGGAAAACAGATCAGACACACAAAAGCACATACTGTATAATTCCATTTATATGAAGTTCAAAGCAGGCAAGCTGATCAATGCTAGAAGTTAGAACTGTGATTATCCTCGGCTTAGGTACTCAAGGGGCACAAGAAGAGGTTCTGGGGTGTTAGTGATGTTTTATTTCTTCATCTGGATTCTAGCTGCACAGGGCATTCAATTTGTGAAAATTCACCAAACTATACACTTACAATTTGTGCACTTTTTCTATATGTATGTTACACTTCAATAAAAAGTTCAAAATAAATTTCTGGCTGCACAGTAGTAATGAAGTGAAGCAGGAATTTCCCAGACTGGAAGACTAGGAAGGATGAAGAGACTTGGTCCTGATTAGGCCAAAGAATAGGTTTAATGGAAGAAAAAGGAGGGGAGGTGGGGAGGTGGGGAGGTGGGGAGGTGGGGAGGTGGGGAGGTGGGGAGGTGGGGAGGTGGGGAGGTGGGGAGGTGGGCAGGCGGCTATGGTGAAAGAATGGAATTTCACAACTAAAAACCTCAGAGGTAGCACAGTTTCAAATGATGACAAGGCCTAGTAACATTATTTCATACCCTAAATTCTGAGATTTAGGATATCTCAATAATCTCTAACTTTCCAAACTATAACATATCTTGGATGCCCATTTCTTCCCAGCTTCTCTTCAGGTTGACATTAATGAACATTACTGAATACGTACACCCACATATCACATATCCTGGAGCAAGTGCTTACTTACACTTTGCATTTTTGCCCTTTCCATTTTGTCCTTTTCTTTTTTTCAACGTTTTTTTTTTTTTTTTTTTTTTTTTTTTGGGACAGAGAGAGACAGAGCATGAACGGGGGAGGGGCAGAGAGAGAGGGAGACACAGAATCGGAAGCAGGCTCCAGGCTCTGAGCCGTCAGCCCAGAGCCCGACGCGGGGCTCGAACTCGCGGACTGCGAGATCGTGACCTGGCTGAAGTCGGACGCTTAACCGACTGCGCCACCCAGGCGCCCCCCATTTTGTCCTTTTCTAAAATCATTTTAGTACTTTCTCCCCCTGTAGTCTTCATAATGTTCTACAACTTAAATTTTATTTTTACTTTCACTTATCCACCTGCCTAGCTCCTTGGAGGTGTGAAGGCTAGCCAAGTTGCAGTCCTATGTCTCTCCCAAAGTCAGAGACAGTCATACGACATTTTATAATCCTGGCATCTAACACTATGACCCAAATACCTGAGGCACCCAAATTACTACTGAGGATGATAACAGTATTATCTTCTCAGTAAGCCACTAATGACTGTACTTACTGTTACTTATAGATAAGTAAATTGTGCAAAGATGGTTTTTCTTCATTATGAACCTGTTTCATTCATGAGCATTTTCTTCGCCATTTGTGCACAAATATGATTAAATATGGCTTTATACACAACGTTCTAAGATTACTTTTATTTCACACTTAGTGAAATGAGGATGTGATTAAGATGTTAACAAAAATGACTAAGATTACTCTCTTCATCTCTAAATGAAAGATTTCCTATTAGAAAGCAATAAATATCACTGTAATTGGTTAATCTTTCATTGACCAAAGCCTTGTCAAAATTTAAAATGTTTAAGTCTTAGCACAGATCATACATTTTTGAAGTTAAAATATATTCAAAGTAACAGCAATATCAAACTGATGCAAAAAATAGATATCAAAGTCATACAAGAAAAATAAAAGATACAATTCACAGAGAAAGTAGTCCACATCCTACAAAGTGTTGCCTATAACCCCAAAAGTATAGGTAAAAAAGTAACAAAAACCAAGACTCAACTTATTCAAAGCTATGGGATCAGTAGGCATTTCTTTTGGGGAACCTATGCATCGTTATCTGTTAGAAAACTATAGATCTGAAGTAGATTAACACACTTAAAAAATCTTTCTTGTATTAGAACCTAACACCTCCAAGAGGAGTCTCAAGCAAGTTTTTAAAAGATCAAGAAGACAGAGTTAAAGAACTGTCAGCAGACGCAAGGTACATAAAAACTCACATACTTCACCAACATGTTACTGCCACCAAGCTCCTTTATAAAGTCTTTATGATCCGCTAATTCAGAAAGTAACATCATTTCAAAACTCTGACAAACTTTTTAACAAAGATGGCACCCATAAGACAAACTGTGCAAGTTTTGTTTTCTTTACACAGAAGAGTGGTGAGGTGCATTTCAAGGCTGCAGCTGCTCTCTACTATCAGAGGATGGGTTGAGTATCACTCATAGAGAGGACATTATCGAAACATTATACAAAGCTCCAGAGTGACACAAATTTAGTATTTTAGCTTGCTTCATAAAACATTTTTTCAAATCTACCAAGTATGAGGCATTGTACTTGGCACAGGCATGAAAAGACACGGCTTCTGCCCTTGAGAAGTTCATAATCTAGGTGAGCACTGTCCAACAGAACTTTCTGCAACAATGGAAATATTCTGTATCTGTTCTGTCCACCTTAGTAGCCACTAGCCACATGGGGCAACTGAGCACCTAAAATACACCTTGCACAACTGAGAGATTGAATTTTTCATTTTTATTGAACTATAATTAATTTAAATCTAAATTGCTCCATGTGACTAGTGGCTCCCATACTGGACAGTGCAGATCTAGATACATACACTATAATTAATCCAAAAGCATTAAAATCAATTCCATAAAATGACAATGATCATTAATACATACTTACCTCATTGAGTATGCTTTCCAGTGTTGGAGGCGTATCAACTTGAGGAATATCAAATTCCTTGTCATCAATCTAAATAGAGAAAAGAAACTAATGCTCATATAATGCTGCTCTCCCTCTTAGAATCGTGGGAGTGCTTTAATTTATTAGAACCATTACAAATTAAAGAGATAAACATACCAACAAACTGATCATGCAGAGCACCAACCCAATAGTCCACGTTAATAAGGTCAAAAGACTATAGAATTGTTTCCTCTCCTATCCACATATTCAGTGGTTATTAAAAACAAATATGCAGTAACTGCAACATCCTGACAGCCCTTTCCAGAAAGCTTCTGTTCAAGGACTCGGGCATCTGCATTCTTAAATAGTATAAAACAGCATGTCTTATGACAAGCCCCAATTTTCTAAGTGTAAAAAGCAATATACAGAGCAATGTACAACATCATAAGCGATATACAAAGGTCTGACATTGCCTTTCTTAGTTATTTCATAAATTATGGTGAGAAATGATTAGGTCAAACAAATTGCCATTAAATATTCTCCTGGTCACAAAAACTTATTAATATCAAATCAATGGGAGAAAAGTCACTTCATAAGATTTCTAAACCTACCACTAGCTCTGTGACCTTGAGCATCTAGTGAACATAGTCAGCTGTACTTCAGTTTCTTCCTCTATGAAGTGGCTTATCAGAGTGTGTGAAGCTCGAATGAGAACATATGTTAAAAGTGTTTCATAAATGGTAAATGTACACAAATGAAGACTGATATGATCTCATAAACCTGTTCATAGACTTCTACTAATTCATGTGAAAATGATAAAAAGTCTTTAGGTTCTAACTCTAACCAATGTTCTGGTTAAATAACATCATTTGACAAAAGTTGAATTTTTACCAGATCATTTTTGAACTCCAGTTCCTTGTCCAGATCTATGTAAGAAAATTTTGAAAGCGAAGCTTCAAGATTGAAAGACTTATTCAGTTCTTCTTCTGTAGTCTTGGCACAAAGGCTCTGTTCCACATTTTCATGGTCTGGTTCGTTTTCCATATTTACTTATAATAATTGTAGTTCAGTCAATCCAAGCAAGTTTTTGTTTGTTTTGTTTTGATTTTTGGCCTTAGATCATGATGACCTGAATGATCTGATCTCTTTTTAAAAAAGAAAAAATATACACCATTTAGATTTCATCAATTGGACATTTCAAAGACGTACTTGGTTAGACTTGTGTGGAAATGGATTCTTCATTCAATCACCTGACTGTGAAGCAAAGAGAAATCAATCCTAGGGTTTGAGGTATGATACTGGGGAAGAGCTTCTATGGAAGCACAGAGGAGACATATCTCACTACGGAGTCTGGGAAGGAGTCCACCACCCAAAGTCATTAAGTCTGGTGATAGTGATAGACTTGGGATAAGTTCAGCCACTAGACTTGGGACCAAACAGATTTATGTTTTAAGAGAATAAGGGCAAACTGGTGCCAAGAACTGCAATTAACCCCCCCCCCCCACATTACACTCCTAAACCCCATAAATCTCCAGTTCCCCTGGAGAAAAGCATACACATCAGTTTTGTTGTTGGCATCCATCAACAGTTGGCTTAACCAACTGAGACACCCAGGTACCCCAATAAATAAGCTTTTTAAAAAAATAAAATAGAGTTGAAAATTAGTTGCTGTTATTGTTTTTTTTAATGCCTAAAATTCACTGACAATTTTATCCAACTAGGCTCATTGTTTTTTAGTACTGATGATGAATTTCACTTTGTTCCAAGTTTCATTTTTATCAGATTAAAAGAAACGAGTAACTACTATATGTAAGACATGTAGACTCATGAAGACAGATTTTTCAAGAGCTGAAACCAATTTTTCTTGCTAGTACATTTGGTATATTACCAAATACAGACTAATTTCTTTCACATGTTACAGAAGATAGACTAAAGCTCTGTTCTACAAACACATGATATCAAATACATTCCTAGAAGACATAAGTGAGGGCACTCTGTATCTGGCAACATTTGAAAGTAGCTTTCCAATCTCAGGTACTAAACATATTTCCCCCTTTGCAATGAGCCAAGGGCAGAAGCAATATTAACAATAATATGACTTTCTTCGAAGAGCACTGAATTGACTCATGACAAATTCCTTGTTAATAAAGTTCTCTCCTATTTGCTCCACTTAGGAAAAATGATTACAATTAGTCAAGGAATGTTCGCAAACATGCACAATCTAATACACATTCAGTGATTCCTGAGGACAGTTATTAAGTTTTATCCTTACACATTAAAAAAAAGAATGGAAAAGACAATAGCCCCCCCCCCCAAAAAAAACACTTTTATTTAAATGATTTAATAACCTAAAATATTTCACTCTTCACATTCGTCTTTCTAAAACAACTCACAAAGGAAAACAATTTTTTTTCTGGCTCTTTTTTTATATCTCCTATCTGGTATTAGTTAAGAGGTTCTCAGGGCAGCTCAGCATCTATGAACACCAATACCACATTCAAGAAGTTTCAAATGATCAAGCATCCCCTAAACAAAGAGTACCATCTTGCCATGCTACCCTACTCCACTTTCAACCTTCACTTCACCAAGTTCCTATTATTGTGATATGCTGGCAAAGTGGAAAGAACATAAGCCAAACAGTCCATTAAAATCAGGTTTGACTTTGGGCTTTACCAGCTCCAATCTGTGACCCCGGCTAATTTGTCTACCCTTTCTGAGCCACTCTATTTCTGTATCTTGGAAGATGAAATATTGTGGCCATATATGTTTTTGCCCATAACAGCACCTCTTGTTGGAGGAAGGGCTCCTTCAAACCATGTGGTTCTTGTGGAGGCTGCCAATCAAAACTCCCCTAGTAACAGAGACTGCATAATGTAGCCAGAGTGCTTCAGGGGGATTCATTAAAATGGAACTGGTGAGGAAAAGCTGCTTCCACTGTGTTCTAAACAATGAATAGTAAGGCTGAGCAGCACCCCCACCCTACACCCCACCCTGTTCTGCAGAAAAAAAGGAGGTCATTTATTCAATACATATCAACTAAGCACATACTATAAATGCCACTGGAGATCCACCACTACGGACTCAATTTACATCCTAGAAACAGATTCTCTAACAATAATAAAATCAACCTACAAAAAGAACCAGAGAAGATGAGGAAGGGGTGTCCTGATACCACTCAGGCCCCCTTATTCCAGTCTTGTATGATGTTCGCTCTAGCCACAGTCTTCTGGTGGTTTGGCTGTATAAGCCAGCATACTCTCCCAACTCTTTTTTTTTTTTTCTTTTTAAACTTACAATGGAGAGTCCTGACTTTTAGGAATGCAGCTACCTATTCTGCAAAGCTACTGTGAGGAATATATTAGATTATGACTATAAAGCATTTAGAATAATGCCTGGACACAGAATAGGTTTTCAAGAAATACTAGCTATTATCATTTAAAATTTCCTCAAGATTTCCAAATTCTTCCAGAGCTAAACATCCTGAAACAATATCCAGTACTTCTATAACAGTCTGGCCAGTGTTAAGCTTATCATAAGGATACCTTACTGGAAGAGTACACTTACTTCTGCTCTCAGAAGTTTCTTTATGAGCTAAATGTTAAGGGTTTTATCTAAGACTAGTACAGCCCCCAGTAAAGCATCAGAGACCCTTCAGGAAAAACGTTTAATTATTATAATAATTGTCATATACTACTAATTCATTCTAAAATTGTGCTTTTAGGGGTGTCTAAGTGGCTCAGTTGGTTGAGGATCCGACTCATGATTTCAGCTCAGGTCATGATCTCAGAGTCCTAGGATTAAGCCCCACATCAGGCTCTGTGTAGAATGTAGAGCCTGCTTAGGATTCTCTCTCTCCCTCTGCCCCTCTCCCCAGCTCACACTCGCTTGCAGGCACTCTCTCTCTCTCTCTCTCTTTCTCTCTCAAATAAATAAATAAATAAATAAATAAATAAATAAATAAATAAATAAAAATTGTGCTTTTACATCAACTTCCTCTTTTATCAGTTACCAGCAATTACACTTTTATGTTAGAGAGCAAATTTATGCAACCCAAATAGACCTAGGAAACAAAAGGTCACCATGCTCGGATTTTCTTTAAAAAAGGAGTCCACTAGAGCAGTGTCTCCAATTATTTTTAAATTTTTTTTTTTTTCAACGTTTATTTTATTTTTGGGACAGAGAGAGACAGAGCATGAACGGGGGAGGGACAGAGAGAGAGGGAGACACAGAATCGGAAACAGGCTCCAGGCTCCGAGCCATCAGCCCAGAGCCCGACGCGGGGCTCGAACTCACGGACCGTGAGATCGTGACCTGGCTGAAGTCGGATGCTTTAACCGACTGCGCCACCCAGGTGCCCCTCCAATTATTTTTAGAAATTGAGCTGTGCTTGAATCTACCTGCGGTAAGTAAAATACCCAGTGATGTCTGTCCTGATCTCCAGAACCTATGACTCTGTTACCTTAAATGTCCAAAGGAACTTCACAGAGGTGATAAAATGAAGATCTTGACTTGGGGAGATTATCCAGGATGAGCCATGTTGGCTCAATGAGGGTCTTAAAAAGTGGAAGAGGGAGGCAGAAGAGTGTGTCAGAGAAAGAGATAAGACAATAAAAGCAGGGTCACAGAGACGCTGTGTTGCAGGCTTTGAAGGAGTCAAAGAATTTAGGCAGTCTCTAGAAGCTGCAGAAGGCAGAAATGGATTCTCTCCCAGAGCCTCTAGAAGGACCCCAGCCCTGCACAGCTTGATCTTGGCCTAGTAAGAGCAGTGCTGCTCTCTGAACTAAAGAACTGTAAAATGATAAATCTGTGTTTTAAGCTACATTTGGGGTAATTTGTTACAGCAGGAATAAGAAATGAATACACTATCCGGGTGCCTGGGTGGCTCAGTTGGATACGCAGCTGACTTCGGTTCAGGTCATGATCTCACAGTTTATGGGTTCAAGCCCTGCATCGGGCTCTGTGCTGACAGTTCAGAGCCTGGAGCCTGCTTCCAATTCTGTATCTCCCTCTCTCTCTGCTCTTCCCCCACTCCTGCTCTGTCTCTCTCTCTCAAAATTAAATAAACATTTAAAAATTAAAAAAAAGAGGGCGCCTGGGTGGCTCAGTCGGTTAAGCATCCCACTTTGGCTCAGGTCATGATCTCACAGTTCGTGGGTTCGAACCCCGCGTCGGGCTCTGTGATGACAGCTCAGAGCCTGGAGCCTGTTTCAGATTCTGTGTCTCCCTCTCTCTCTGCCCCTCCCCTGTTCACGCTCTGTCTCTGTCTCAAGAATAAATAAACACTAAAAAAAAATTTTTTTTTAATAAAAAGAAAAAAGAAAGAAAGAAATGAATATACTATCAAACTTCAACTAATTTGTTTCTGGTCACATTGCCAATATTCTGAAATACTAATCCCTCCCTCATGAGTTTGTGTGCCCAAATATTTATTGAGCAAGCTCTGCATTCCAATATGCAGACCAATGATGAAATGCTTAATATATGACGCTTCCTATTACACATGATGCAGACACTGCCTACAGATATCACTTAAGTGATATTCCAGTACTACTGATAATTTCCTTTTAAGACTAAATTCTACAACCAGCTTTCCACCCAACCATCCTGCAATCTAGTGTTTCTATAGCTCTTAAGGAGATGCCAAGTCAGACAGTACCTGCAGACAACACAATAGGTAAAATCAATTGTTTCTTAGTCTCTCCCAGAATGAAGTCACATTACTCTGACAGGAAATATCATAAAATCATGATTACCCAGTATGCTGTCATCTTCTGAGTCCTGATAAACATTTTAATAGTTCTGATTTAAGATTATCTGACATCTTGACAGTTCTCAAGGCTATTCCCTCTTAACTAATAAGGTTATTCCCTACCAAGTAATAATAGATTCAAGGATCATTTAAAAATAAATATATGTATCATATAAACAGCAATGACCCCATTTCAACCCTGGTTAACTGAACAAGAACTCTAGAATGTAACCTATATTAGGCAGGGTGACTATGAAACTCTTTGACCAATTTTTTTTGTTGTCACGGTTTTGTTTTCACCTCGGCAGACCTTCCCAACTGTTTTCAAATTCCAGGATCCTATTTAATTCACTGACATTCCTTTCCTCCTAAAAGTGTCATATGAGACACTTTTCACATTATGATGAAATCGAATCAAGTTCTGTTTTCTTTTTATAACTTACTGTAGCCCCAGAAAGGTATCACGAAATCATGGTATGGAAACAATTTTACATTCCAACTTTGTTTCCAGCTTTCCCAATCTAAGTATTTCTCTTCTTCCATGGCTTTGTTTTGCTTTGTCTTCTTGTGGTTTGTTTGTGAAGAAAAATACAATAGAGGATTAACTTCTATTTGTTTTCTGTGCTCTTTCTCTAGTAAATAGACTCATTCTGAACAGCTCCCCAATGCCTACTGTATAAAATTCCAAAATCTAAGCCTAGGATTCCAGATATCACATGAGCTGACCCTACCTTCCTTTACAACAAAAGGTAACTTGTATTCAGAGTCCTTCAAGAAGAGCTTCCCCTTTCCCTCCATGTCTGCTCGTGCTAGTTCACCTGCCCTTTCCTTTTCCTCTCCATTTATCTAAGTTCCTTCTTTCCTCCCTTCCCTAAGCATCCTCTGAATCCAGAATCCATGTCTTCTTTACAACAGTGCCTTGGCGCTTTCCTCATATTGATTCATTAACTTACCATGTGAGTATGTCTTTTGTCCCCAACAGAAATGAAGCCAGGCTTCTTTGTATACTCCACATCAGTAGGCTCGCTGAGTTACATAGCTATGTAGACATTCAATAAATATTTGCTGATTAACACAAGAATTGGAAGACAGGACTAACACCTGTGTTGCAAATTAAATGTATCAGTTTTATTACCTATAATTGTTATTTGACTCACAGCCTATAGGAATCTGTGCCATAGTAAGCCAAGTTATAATTGAGCTCTACCTTTCTGTAATCAGGCTTGTCAACTACTGTTGATCATATTCATCCCTCAGATATCAGCTAAAACTTTGCTTCCTCAAAAAGACTCTTTTTGTCCTGCTCAACTAAACCAGGTTCCCTGGTAATATGCACCTATAACATTGTTCTCCTCTTTCACTAAACCTGTCACATTGCAATCATTGTTTCAGTGTCTGAACCATGATTCCCTTCCCTCAGGAAGGAAAGGAATGCAGGTTCCAGGAGAGCAAAGACCAGATCTACCTTGTTCACCAATGTATTCCCAATGCTAATCAACCCATCAATCCTTCCCTCCTGTCCTCAATCCCTACCTCCGCCTCCCCGCCTCCCCCCTTGCCCCCCCACTCCCGGCCAATAAGCAGCCAAGCAACACTGCATCACTGGCTTCTAGAGCCCCAAATAGCAGTTCTGGTCATTCAAAATAAGATATGGTTAGTCATTCTACCCCCAAAGCCTCCCACCTTACAAGTTCCATTCTTTGCATCTAGGTGAGATTTTTAAAAATCCGTAACAGTGCTTTTTATTTTTTTTAATTTTTTTTTTTTTAACATTTTTACTTATTTTTGAGACAGGGAGAGACAGAGCATGAACAGGGGAGGGTCAGAGAGAGGGAGACACAGAATCTGAAACAGGCTCCAGGCTCTGAGCCGTCAGCACAGAGCCCGACGCGGGCCTCAAACTCACGGACCGTGAGATCATGACCTGAGCCGAAGTCGGCTGCTTAACCGACTGAGCCACCCAGGCGCCCCGTAACAGTGCTTTTTTAAAAAATGATCATTTAGTTCATGTATAACATGACACAAACTCCACAACTTCATATGTTTTGTGTTCTTTTACATTAACTCAGACTACAAAACCAAGATGAAAACAGTGGAGATGCATCCTATGTCCATTCTGTTTACAGGAATTCAACTATTATCTTCAGCAAAGAGAAAGAAAAAAAAGAAATGATTCACAAATACATGGGGACTCTGCACACCATTCCACCCAATACCACACACTTCAGGGTGAGCACGCGACAGGAGATGGACATCTGCTGCCCTTTTGGTCTCAGTTCTTGAATGCCTTGTACATAAGTGATCCATTTCATCTGTGCCCAAAATAACAAATAGCATGCTGTTCCAACATGGAAGAAAAACTGGCTGCGTTGCACTTCCTGAGAGACAGGTCTCCAACCTGGGAGACTCCCTCCCAGGTATTTTTCAGGAGCACTCAAGTTTCACCTTACTCGTGGACTTCAGAAACAGACTCTCTGTTAGACACAATGCAACTATACACTCAGATGAGATGCATACTTGGCTCGAGTTTCTTTCCAAGAATAGGCACATTTAAGCCCACAATGCTCAGAGTGGCCACTATGAAAAAGCCCAAACCTGTTTCCCTTTCTCTTCTCTTGGTAAATGTCTAAATGAGAAGAGTAATTATTTGAAACTTAGGAAATACATATAGAACAACAAATGTTAAAAATAAAAGTGAGGGGGGCACCTGGGTGGCTCAGTCGGTTAAGCATCCAACTTCGGCTCAGGTCATGATCTTACAGTTTGTGAGTTTGAGCCCCACATCAGGTTCTGTGCTAACACTTCAGAGCCTAGAGCCTGGAGCCTGCTTCAGGTTCTGTGTCTCCCTCTCTCTCTGCCCCTCCCCTGCTCACGCTCTGTCTGAGCATGGTGCTAAGTTACTGCCATGAACCATCAGGCACAACCTTCAAGGTGCCACATTCTAAAAAAGAAAAAACTGGGGCGCCTGGGTGGCTCAGTCAGTTAAGCATCTGATTCTGCTCAGGTCATGATCTCACCGTCTGTGAGTTCGAGCCCCACGTCGGGCTCTGTGCTGACAGCTCAGAGCCTGGAGCCTGTTTCAGATTCTGTGTCTCCCTCTCTCTCTGACCCTCCCCTGTTCACGCTCTGTCTCTGTCTCAAAAATAAATAAACGTTAAAAAAAAAAAAAAATGAAAAGCTTTAAAAAAAATAAAAATAAATAAAAAAGAAAAAACTAATCCCTATAATATACAAAATAATGGTAAGATCCATGTCTACAAACATCTATATTATGCATAAACCCTAATATTATTCATCAGTTTTATATCAATGTGTACAGAGGTGATAAGCGAAATGAGACAGGAAAAAAAATCACTTCTTTCCAGCTTCCAGTAGGTCCTTAGTATTATAAGAATTACTCTTCAAAGACCCACCCCACCCTTAGAGAACTTCTCCTAAGAAGTACATGGGCTTTGTGTAGACTGAAATATATTCCCCTTTCTTCTTTCCTAAATTGGTACGAGTGAATTCTTTTCAGTTAAATGCACAAGATAGGATTCCATTCAGTTGTAGGCTGAGTAGATGGTAGCCTTCCCACTCATCTTAATTAGCTCCCAATTGTCATCTCAATTTCTCTTGGTTAGGGGGTCGAGAAGGATGTGGAGTCACAAGAGATTTTTTTTTTTTTTAAGAGCAAAAGGAAACTTCTTACTGAACCACAGAAGAAAAACAAATTTGATTATGGTTAAAACATCCCTTCAACATCTTTCCTTTGGAAAACTGCTCGTCCTACACTCCAACCTAGCCAGAAGAGTAGGACATGACATTCTGGTATCCGTTCAGCCAGTCACTATCCTTCTCTGGAATCTGTAAATACTGAAGGTAGGAGTTTTCTCTTTGTTCTGGGAAGATGTTAGCACAGGGGCTGTTACACAGAAATGAAGATAATTCAAACATTAATTCAAGATTCAATTAAGACTCGAACAGTTCGAGTCTATATCTATATATAGATTACACCTGACACTGTGAATCAAGACACTATCTAACCTCTGTGAAAAGTAGAAACAGATGGAAAGTTAAACATACTTCCTTAAGTTGAAAACGCCTTACTTTTAATTCACCTACATAACTGACATCTGGTATCACAATGGTTGACATCTCTATAAAAGAGTGACAAACGGCTATAAAGTGCCAAGAAGCCTCAATATTCCGAAGACAAAAAACATCCATCTGCTGATGCTGGTCCAGGTGCAAAGAAAATATATAAAGGATAATCAACATACTATTATCTTAGCGCTCTAGAAAGAATTTTTTCACATGTCTCTTTAACATATGAAGCCCAATAGTTCAACCAGAATCCCCCCCCCCCCCACTTATCTTTTATTATGCTTTCTATGGAACAGGCCACCTGTTGACAGAGGATTCGGTATCCATTTACTCTCTCCTTAAAGTTAACCATAAGCAAACCCATGTCTTCCACAAACATGTAGATTCTCCATCCCCATTTGTATTAGACTTCAAACACACACACACCTGACATGTAATTAACTACCTCTCAATCACAGACATCTGAAGGAGAGGTGGTGCCACAAGTCAACCTCCATGATTGTTTTGCTTGTGTTTTCTTTTTATGGGGGGGGAAGAGTGTGGTAGACGGTGGGCATGCAGAGGACACAAGCCTTCCTGTCCATTTCTAGTATGAGTCTAATATTAGGAGGTTATGGAAGAGGCATGCCTAGTTGAAGAAGGTTCCCAGCTCTTCCTGACAACCCATGGCCATGGAACCTCCCTAGCTGACCCTACTTCATCACACCCTACCCTCCCTTTGAAGCACACCCAAACATTTGAGGCAGCTCTGTTTCCCTCTTTCCCCAGATACCACATTTGGGAGAACACAACAGGACACAGGAGTGGCCTCAAACTTTACAGACCCACCTGTCCTCCTGTAGCCCTCACTCTGGAGCACACTTGCAGGCAGAGACAAACAGGAACCAGCCTCACAGGGTGCACATCAATCCTAAGAGGTGGACACCTCATCTAAGCCTTGGCCCCACACTTGGGGAGCACACTTGTCCCGACCTTCAAGAGACAAAGTAGCCTACACCTGTACCAGGGGCCTGAAAGGCGGATTGCACATCTGTTTCATCCGGGGGAGGGTGATCACCCGCCGCCTAGTCTCACAATCAGGAGAAGCGGGTGCACCTATCCCTCGGCCTCACATTTGTTAGGAAAAAGTGTAAACCGCCTAAGCCAATTCCATGCCAAACGCCGGACACGCCTCTCCGCCCCAGCGTCAACCCTGCCGAGCTCGTGGGCCCCAGTCCAGTTAGTCAGCCTGGGGCTGCTCAGTCAGACACTCCGGGGCCGCGCCACCGCGCGGGGGAAAGGGCCGAGGCTCAGAAACCCGGCGCGTTCTCCTCCCGCCCGGGGGACAGCCCCTCACTACAGTCCCCACCCCGCTGGCCCGCTCCCAGGAGATTCTTTACCTGCGCTCGCGGCCATTCCAGCCCCAGACCCGCGGCCCACGTGACCCCGCCCCCTGGCTCCAGCCTCACGCATGCGCAGTCTACACCACTGATAGCCACGCTTCCGCTTTCTTCCCCGCACTCTTGTCACTCCTGGGCGGTCCGCCCCCCTACACCACGCCCCCATTTAAAGGGCCAGAGATTCAATGTCTCACACCAGGGACTTAATGGGTGATTAACATCTTGCGGAAGAGGAGAGTGGAAACGTCAGTGAAGCGCAGACCGGTACAAACAAGTCTTTGAAATGGGAAGACAAACGCCTCCAGCCCTATGTCAATGAATTCATCTGGCCTTTAAGAAAGAGACCCTACCTCAGCCAGGCAAGAAAGGTAGTTGATTTCCAGACTTTTGGAATTTGTAACCGGTAAATTTTTACTTAATCTTTTTAAAGACGCACAAAGAATTGCCAGCTTTTTATTTTGCCAAGTAAGGACAATAAATACACACTAAAAAACAACTATTATTTTCTAACTTATGGTCAACATTGATCCACAAAAAATACATCTTAACACCAAACGTATAGGAGAGACACTCTCAAAGGAGATGTCTTTTAAATGGATAAAAATGTATGTTTATTTCTCTTATTCCTCCTGGAGAAAGATGAAAGCTTTCAGGACAGACTGGATTTTAGAGCCACCACTGTAGATAACCCTAGCCCCAAAGCACAGATCTTATGCTTACTGGGGCCTATAGTAAAGAAAATGGAAGGAGGAAGAACAGAAGATGCTCCTAGAAGGAGATTTCGAAAATATTCAGTTGGGAAGACATTATTGCACAGCAACTAGGCACACTGCACTTCTGAGCCTCTGAAGGACTCAGAGGTGGGTAAGACGCAGCCCTGCCCCCAGGGCTAAGAACTCCATATAGGGACCTAGCTACAATGCTAGTGCATTGTAATGCAAGTCAGGCTCTTTTAACTGGTATAAGAAAGGTATGAGACCATCACTTTAGGACACAGATGAAGAAAAATGGTGGAACTATTTTCCTGAGGTGGGCCTCAGGAAGCTAAAAGGAGAAGTTGGAAGGGGGAACCAACTACTACTCAATGTCAATTACAGGAAGAATTGTCAATTACAGACCCCAACAGAAGAATATTCAACAGAGCGAATCATTGATTACAGGACCCAACAGGGAAAGATGTACCTTGCATTTCCTCTGAGAAATCAACTACCCCTGGGACTCAGCCAATGAACAATCTGAATCCCTGCTTTCACCAATGGATTTTCCTTCAAAACAACCCCTCCCAACTTCTCCGTTAAATAAGTTCCTTGGCTTTGGTGGACTTGCCTATAGTTCTGCCACAGCTTGCTTGTCTGGAATTGGAATTCTTGGTTATTCCCTAATAGACCCATTTTTGCTGGTAAAAACTTGTATTTTTCAGGTTAACACTATGCATTTATGCATGTATACACACACACACACACACACACACACACACACACACACACACTGTGTGTAAATCCTAGACGTAATCACCTTTAGCATGTGCAATACAACTTGACATTTTATATTTTAGTCTATTTTTTTTTAATGCTGGTTACTAAATTGATTTCATGACTCACTAATGCATAGCAACCCATAGCTTGAAAGTACAGCATGGAATATGTTAAAGGTACAACAGGATATAAGGCTGGAAAGACAAAGCCCAGATCCAAGGAGGACATTGAATGCCAAGCTGGGGGTGTCTGCTCTTCTGGTAAGAGGCCCTGGAGGTTCTTAAGCAGAGAACTGCTTAAAATGGCATGACTATAGCTGTGCCTTAGAAGTCTGAAGACCTGCCTTCAGTTCTCAGTATCACATTTTTAGAGGAAAACTATTAAACAGGAGCCTGGCTAGAAGAGAGTCAGCAGGCTGGTGAGATCAGAAACTCTGTCTAACAGAGAACTGTTAAAAGTGTTGGGCAGAAAGGAAATTGGCAGAAGTGGGGGACTGGATTATGATACTGAGGGGTGGGGAAGGTTGTTCCCTGACCTTTTTGAATGATCTGTACAGCAATTTTAGATGTATTCTGTGTAACTCTAGGGAGTAAATCTAGGACCCTTGCTGGATGTTATAGGGAAATGATTCCAAATCACAATAAGAATTATTTTAGGGCAGTCTAAACTGACACAGGCTGTTTGCATTAATTAAATTAAAATATTGTAGGTCACGTGGGTGGCTCAGTCAGCTAAGCATCCACCTCTTGATTTCAGCTCAGATCATGATCTCTCAGTTCATGAGATCTCTCAGTTCATGAGTTCATGAGATTGTCAGGCTTTGCGCTAACAGCAGGGAGCCTGCTTGGGATTCTCTCCCTCTCTCTCTTCTCCTCCTCTGCTGATGCTCTCTCTCTCTTTCAAGATAAATAAATAAACTTTAAAAAATTAAATTATATGCTTATTATATAAAGCTTGGAAAATTCAGGAAATATAAAAAGTAAAGCAGAAATTATCCACATCCCAGGAAACAGCACTTTTGGCTTATTTTCTTTGAGTCTTTTTCTTTGCACATTTACAGTTTTTTACATAATAGAACTATATAAATATATAGTTCTGTGTACCATTTTTTTTGTTTTTGTTTTTTTGCTCAGTGTTGTATCTTGAGCGCCATCCACTGTTATTAAAATTTGTCACAAATATTCTTTGTAATGGCTGCATAATTGTTGATAATATAGTTTATTTCTTAATTTTTGGACATTTAGGGGGTTAACTATTTTTTCACTGTTAACAAGAACGTTGACATGAATATCCTTATACAGAAATCTTTGCCCACATGCAAAAATTATTTCCTTAAGATAGAAACCCTATAAGTGAAATTACAGACTCAAAGACTTTGAAAGCTCTTCATTCTGTGAATACCTTCTGGCAAATTGCTTTCCAGAAAGGTCAGGCCAGTTTTCATTCTTACCAGAAGTACTCAAGGGTGCCCATCACACATACCCATCAGCATTTACTTTATCTTTTTAAAAAAGCTTTCCCAATTTGATAGAGGAAATGGCCTCGCATTTTAATTTGTATTGGATTACTAGCAAGATGGAATATGTTTATAAATTTATCAACCCTTTATAGTTATTCTGGGAATGCAATTTCACTGCCTATGTTTGGATTTGTGATTACCAAATAGTACTAAGTGAATTGTTGCAGACTTATGAGAAAAAAAAAAAAGAGAGAAGAACTTTAAAAATAAATAATGTGGTCACACCAAGTTATAGCTGGATTATATTGTGGTATACCGTATAAACAAAGGTTAGTAGAACTGAGTCATCACAAGGTATGTGGTTAAATACGGCTGTGCTCTTGTGATCGGTAAAATATTCATGTGGTGAGGGGCAATTTGGATTCAGCAAAATATCATTCCTTATGTTAAATCAACATTATAAATTTTAATTTTCTCATTTGGTAGTTTTGGTTCTTCGTTTTTTTAAGTAAGTTCAACATGTAGCTCGAACTCACAACCCTGAGATCAAGAGTCTCATGTGCTACCGACTGAGCCAGCCAGGCGTCCCTCTTTGTATTTAATTTATAAATTTGTTTTGGTTCTATAGATAACATAAAATCTACAAAAATAAGGAGGCTTTTCCTTAGTTTTGTGTTTCCATAGGTATACATATACATATGTAGGCGACATGATAAAAAATAATTTAAGCTGACTTTAGAGATCTGGGAGAATCTTTTTCCCTTACAAGGAATCTGAACATCATTTAAGTTTGAGAAACATTGATTTAGGAGGTTTCTTAAAGTTTCATTTGTAATGATCTAAACATAGGCCCTGGAATTTTTTTTAAAGGGAACATTTTAGCACTGTATGTTCACTGCACTACAATTAAAATAAAATTTAAAAAAAGAAACCAGAAGAAAAAAATAAAAATAAAAAAATAAAATGGTAAAAATGGTGTCAGGTTTTATACCAGAATTTTTTATATGGAATATTGTGATAATTTTCTTGCCTTTGGAAAGAGCACCAAAAGTTAACTATGTTTAGCATTCAGAGAGTATGTTTTGACTTAATACGTACTATTTGTCAAAGTTAACTTTGTGTAGGTAAGACCTAGACAGAAGAATGTTTGAATTATTAAACTCGTCTTTTTAAGTAAGACAAAACAGTTGAGCAGTTGGTAATGAAAATGGAACTTCTGTGAACTGGTCTTAGAAGAAATGTAACTAATGAGACAAAAAACTCACGTGTGATGTAAGAGCCTGGGAGCATGCAAGTCAACAAAGGCTGGCTGTTCTGATGGCCAGGAGCTAGAAAGGGAGCAGCAGCCAGGGGCTCCTGCTGTTGGATGATGTCCCCGTACACAGTCCTAGTCCTCCAGCTCTCCCCACAACAGGAAGGATGAAGAGCATGGTCCAGGCACTGCTATTAACATTGCATCATGAGTAAGCCACATTTATCCTGAAGGTAAAAATGGCTGGTTCCTGGTAACAAGGGGCAGAGACTAGGAGATGGGTTGTGTCGTTTTTTCTTTGCTCACAATCACAAGATAAATTGGGCTCTTCTCCTTTTTAAATAAGGAGCCTGATATACAGGGTTCTTAATGGAGTCAAAATATCCAAGAGAAGTGAAATTGGGTGTCTGTAAGTTACTCAAGCTCATCCAGATGTCATTCTCAGGTGCCCTCTGCCTGGAATGCTCTTCTCCTCCAAGATAACCACATGGCTCACTCCCTTGCCTTCTTTGGGGCTTTGCTCAAATGCCACTGCATTAGTCAGGGCAATAAATACAGGCAGATGGCAGAGGAGTATTCTCCATCCGGGTCTCAGGGACCCAGCTTCTTTCCATCGGGTGATGCTTTCAGCTGAACACATGGCCTCCAAGTTCTCCAAGGCAGGGGGATAGAAAAGGCCCATTAGTTCTCAACTGCGTTGGCCAGAAAGTGACATGTGCCCCTTCTGCTCATAGTCCATTGGCCAGCACCCGCCACCTGGCCTTGCTTTACTACAAGGGAGGCCAAGAAGTATATGGAAGCCCTCAGAATATCTGCAGAGTGCATGCAGTCTCTTCCATGGTCATCTCCATAAGGTCTTCCCTGACTACCCCTACCTCCCCCAGCATTCCCTTACCACCAATTTAGACTTCATTTTTCTCTATAGTACTTATCACAGTCCAACATGCTATGTATTTTACTCATCCACTAAGTTTCTGTCTTCTCCACTGGTACATAGGCATTATGAAAATTATAATTTTTGTCTTCTTCATTTATGGTTTTCTCCCTAGCATCCAAAACAGTACTTGGCATATGGTAGGAGCTCCATAATTTTTTATTAAACGAATGAATGAATTCTGCAATGATAGTCTATATTTGTATGTGGAAAGGGTATCACATACACTGACCTGAGGATGTTTCCTAAGGAATAAAGAACCCCCTTACAGCATACACAAGCATGTATTGAGTACCTACTATGTGCCAGACACCATGCCTGGTGCCAGGAACACAGACGTGAGAAATAGTCCTTGGTATCTGGCCAGAAAGAAACAATAAAAATGGAATACTTACTAAGACCCATAATAGAAATAAATTATGAGAGCTCAAAGGCCAAATGCTTCTGACCTTTAGCAAGAATCAGATTTTAGATCCAAACATTACTAGAATAGCAACAATCACAAAAGAAGCGGTGGGTGGGGGAAATGGGTAGGGGACTCAGGAGTAATAAATTGCTTCCCAAAGTCATAAAAGAAATAATGGCTGTATTTTCTGCCATTTTGTATTCTCGACAACAAGTTGCCTTCCATTTGCCATTCACCCATTCATTCTAGTGCCCTCCCATATCCCTCTTTCCTTCAGCTTTGGAGTATGTAGCAGCCCATGTGCATTCAGTTCAGAGACACTTGGAAGGTCTCACTATTTAAAAGCATTTCTCCTTCTTATAATTTCACAATTCCAGAAATGCCATCACTTGAAATCTGCTTATTATGTCTTCCAGCCCCACCTATACTTTGCAAAAACCAAGCACAGCATATCAGTCTTTTGAACTGAGGACTGCCATCACAGGAGCCCTGCTGGAACTCATGAGCAAAAAATGGATGGAAAGGGAGGTCCAGGACTGGAACCTGGTATAGAAAAGGGAACCCTGGGCAGGCCCTGAAGAGGACTGGGCATTAGACCAGGGAAAGGGCAAGGAGAGAATAAAGAAGATGCAGAAACAACAAAAGCATCAAAGGTAAATTTGACCTATTTCACCATCTTTCATGGGTATAGTCTTGTTTACATAGAAGGACACAAACTATCTCTTTAACACACACACAAAAAGGAAGAGTTGGGCTCAGCTGAGAATGAGAGAAAATTCAAAATAATAGCAATGTTCCGCTATGTCAGGACCCAGATTCCTATCTCACTGTTCTACCATGGAAAGCCTCAATTCCCAAGGCCATCTCATGGTCCAAGACATCAGCTCCAACTGTCACATTCACTTTCCAATTGTCAGGGAAGAGAAAAGGAAGGGAGAAGTTATGTAAATTATCTACTGCTTTGTAACTACTCTAAAAATTACAGGCTTGAAGCAGCATGTATTACAATTTTTGTAGAACAGGAATCTAGGTGTGGCTTAGCTAAGTCCTTTGGCTTAGGGTCTCTCACAAGCTTACAATCAAGGTAGTGGCTCAAGCTACAGACATCTCAAGGCTCAAATTAGGAAGGAGCTACTTCCAAGGTCACGTGAGTATCAGCAGGATTTGCTTCCCTGTAGGCCATTGGACTGAGGGCCTCAGTTCCCACCGGTTTTTGGCCAGAGGTGCCCTCACTTCCTTGTCACTTGGGTTTTTCCACAAGGCAACTCACAACATGGTAACTTGTTTCATCCAAGTAGGCAAACAAGAAGAGCCATCAAGAATGTGAGCAAGATGGAAGTCACAGTCTTTTGTAAGCTGATCTTGGAGGTGACTCCACATCATTTTTTGCTACATTCTATTTGTTAGAAGCACTAGCTCCAGCCCACACTCAAGGGGAGGGGATCATACAAGAATGTGACTTCCAGAAAGTGAGATCACTAGGAGCCAAATTTTAGAAGCTTCCACCAAAGAATATTGTGCCCATTCCCTTCAAAGATGGTTACCTGAAATTGCCTTTACCAGTCTTGTCCGCATCTAGCTGCAAGGGAGGCTGGAAAATGCAGTCTTTATTCTGGGTGACTATCAGCCCAGCTGAAAATTACGGATTCAATCCTGAAAAGGAGTTACAGAATTCTAGAGAGTAGAAGCCTTGGTTATTCCATGCAGCAGCCACAGGTATTGAGGAGGAGGATAAATATGGCTGGGTAGAATTATAGAATCAGAGTTCAAATCCTACCTCTGTCACACCCTATGCTGAGTGAATTACTTAACCACACCGAGTCTCATTTCTATGTTCAGACTAAATGAAATGACCTATGTGAAACATTTTGCACTAGGTAGGTTCTCAATAATTATCTGCTAAAAATCTGTTTCAGAGATAGCTTAATCTCCCAGAAACTGTTAAGCCAGGCTCTGCCAGCGAACCAGCTTGCTGTGTGACTCCATGCCATTCATCTCGCTTCTTCTGGCACAAGCTCCCTGTCGGTAAAAGTCAGTACTAAACATCTGCCCTACCTATCTTAATAGGTTGCTGTAAAGATAATGTGTGCGAACATTATCGATTTTTTTTTAATTGCACGCAAACTTAATGTGGCACTAGTGACCACCAGGTGGCAGTGGGAGGTAATGGGCTTAGGTTATGGCCCATGGCCACCAGATGGTGCTGGCATTCAGCAGATAACACCCTGGCTTTTCTGGGAGCCTATGCAGGAGCACCAAAGGGCCCCTGATGGCCAGTGCAAACCCCTCATCCTACAGAGTAGAGAATTGAGACTGGGGAAAGATTTGTCAGCAGGGGAGGGAAGTGTTCCATTGCAATAAGGGCTTGGGCCCAGGCTTCTTGATTCTCAGCTCAGGGTAGCTCTTATCCCTACACATTAATGATGGTCTTGTATTCTCTCTAGACTTGCACTGGAGACCAAAGATGCCTACTGTCTTCTTGTTCATGGGTTCACCAAATTTTAAAAGCCTAAAAAATGTCCACGAACATCATCTATCCCTCTGGCTATGTAGCATAGTGGTTAAGAGTCAGACTTCCATTTATATCTGTATAGCAGCAGGCTCCTCACTGCAAAGTTGGGATAATAATTTCTACCTGATAGGGTTGATGTGAAATTAAGTTAAATGAGATAAAATACGTGAAAATAATAGGTAACATTAAGGAGTCCATACTTGTCTAAGCAGTTTACATATATAGTTTACATATACAGTAAAACCTTGGATTGTGAGTAACTTGTTCTGCAAGTATTCCGCAAGACAAGCAAACATTTCTAATAAATTTTAACTTGGTAAACGAGCAATGTGTTGCAAAATGAGTCGTACATGATGCCGAATGTCACATGATCACAACTGAGCCAGTGGTTCTTCCCTCTCTCTCTCTCCCTCTCTCTCTCTCTCACTGCAGGATTGTGGGTGATCATCTCCCATGCTCAGATGCTTAGTCTCAGTCCATGGTGTTTGGCAGAAATCAGTGATTTTTCAGAACATTGGAAGGTGCCCACAACTGGCACTAATGTATTTTTTGTCACTTTAAAGCACCTATGGACAGTCCTTTGCTTTTCCATACAAGAGTAAGCTTAGGAATGCTTTGCTTCATTCTAGGTCAGGCTGCCTGCAGATATAGACCCTTTCTTCTGCTGCCTTATCGCCAGTTACATTAAATACAGTATATGACAAGAGTTTATTAATACTGTACTATAGTCAACATCCATACAAGTGTATACAGTGGCCCCCTTGCATAAAAAGATTCCATTGAGCCAATAGATAGCAGTGATTTCATTAGTGATAGTGAAAGTCATTCTATACAATGACCCTCCTCTCTCGTCTCCCTCACACCAGCCACAAAAGTTTTAAAAGGTAATTGCAGGTTAATGTGTTTATTTTTCTTTATATTTTGCACTATATTACAGTATTGTAATCATTTTTATATGAATATTTTGGGATTGTGGAACAAATCATCTGAGTTTCCATTATTTCTCATGGGGAAATTCGCTTTGATATACAAGTGCTTTAGATTACAGACATGTTTCTGGAATGAATTATGCTCACAAACCAAGTTTCTACTGTATTTTATTCATTTAATACATAATATTTAATATTTAATTTAAGTGATTTAATCATTACGGGAACACTATGAATTAAATGAATCATTTAATTCATAATACATAACATTTAATTCTCCCCATAACTTTATGTGGTATCTACTATTATTAGGTCCATTTTACAGAGGAAGAAACTGAAGCACAGAGAGGTTGTAGCTTGCCCATTCTCATAGCTATTGGTTAAGGAGTTGGATTTAAACCTATCTTCAGAGCCCATGCCCTTAACTTTATTTATTGTTTGGCAGAGATTAAATACCCAATAAATGACAGATACGGATCCAGAGTGGCCAAGCTGAGGACTCAGGCTTGAGGTACAAGGGTTTAGAAGAGAAAGATAACCCCAACGTGCCTACATTTCCAGAATGGTGGGAGTAACACACAGTTGGAAGAAAAATGCTAAGTACCCACGTTCATAAAACAAAGGTAACTTACAAAATTAAAAAAATAAAGATAACTCAAACACAGCAGGTGGGATTTAGACTTTAGACACAGGAAAAAAAACCAGAATTTGAATTCTGATCCTGCTTCTTGGTAGACCTCAGGCAAGTTGTTCAATATCTTGAAGCATCAGGTTCTGCATCTAAAAATTGAAGCTAGGGGTGCCTGGGTGGCTCAGTTGGTTGAGCATCCAACTTCAGCTCAGGTCATGATCTTACAGTTTGTGAGTTTGAACCCCACATCTGGTTTGCTGCTACCAGCGCAGAGCCTGCTTCAGATCTAATGTCCCCCCTCTCTGTGTGTCCCTCCCTGGCTCCTGCTTGTGCTTTCTCTCTCAAAAATAAATAAAACATTAAAAAAACTTTTTTAATTGAAGCTAATACTCTACTTTGCAGAATTACTGCATTAGAAGCCAATGTGATTAAAATGCACATTTAAAAAATGTACACAGTAGGGCAGACATTTGATTATTACAATTCTCATTACTCAACAAATATATATTGTGCTAGTTGAAAGGGATTTAAGATGCTAAGATATTGTCCCCTCCCTCAAAGAAGAGGAGAGGTGATGGATGTACATACCACTCAGTAGAAGGTGCCTTAGGGAGAGGTGAAACATGCAATTGTCATTAGAGGAGGCCAAGATGTTTTTCTAGCAGTAACAACTGGAGACATTTTCATGGATATGATACTGAAGAATAGCCTTGAAGGAAGCAAGGAAGGTGAGGAGAGCATTCCATAAACTTTATTAGCAAAAGTAAGAGGGCCAGAAAGAGCCTGTTTGTTTGGGGAGTAGTAAGCAGTTCAGACTGGAAGTATGAGTCAGGTTTAAGAGTGTAGCAGCAGAACGAGAAGGGAATTTCTGGTTAGATTTGGCACATTAAACGTATGCATTTGACTCTGTTCCTAAAATGACAGTAAAGGATAAAGTGTAAACCCACAAGAACTCTAGGAACAGAGAAGAGACAATGGCTGGTGGGAGATGTCAAAAACAAAAATTAGAAGATGAATGGTAGTTGGATGAGTATTGACTGACTTAGTAAAGACAAGAAAGCTGCCTACAGGGCAGGGAGGGGGCTGAGAAGTTTTCAAGAAGGAAGCCAACTTGATATGAAAAACGAAAACAAATAGAAATGTTTAGAAAATAGAGGTGCCAGGTAACCCTAAAGCTGATGGGATGGAGCTGGACTGAAAAAATCAGTATGAGTTGAAAGTCCAATTCCTTGACCCAGCCCTGTATCCACATGGCTTTCTCTACCCACCCAGCAAAATACAGGAGGTAAACTCTCTGGAGAAGTCAAGGAGAGAGGTCTGGACTTGGGGAAGACACTAAGCAAGGCAGATGGAAGACGTCAATCACCGTACTGAAAACAGGGGCATTATGTGAGAACTTCATCCTGAGCAGTGTGATCACCTACCTCTTCCCGTGTTGAGCTTCCAGATCACTGAAAACCTGGCTTACATTCTAGGGGAAAGTGATTAGGGAAGGGGCTGTGGCGTAAGCCAGCTGACCCTACAGAATGACCTACTGATACTGACATTTGGTTGGGGGTGGAGGACTGTGTCCAGTAAAAGGTCAGCTTCCTACCAGATAATCCTGAAGTGTAGTCCACCACTCGACTGGCCCTGTGCACACAAAAGAGATTTTAGTGTACTCAGGAGAAACAGACAATTTAAGGAGATTTTTTTTTAATTAACAGAAACATTAATATCCTTAGAGGGAAAGAAAACCATTGCACCCATGAAACAAGATTAGGGAGCTACAGAAAAAAGAAACTTTAGAGTCTTGGTTTTTTGTTTGTTTTTTTTTTAAGACTCTTGGAGATAAACATAGCTAAAAATTTTAAATTGTATAGGTTTGGAGGAAAAAATTAGAGGAAATCTCCCAAAAGTAAAACAATTACAGGTTTGTTTGTTTGTTTGTTTGTTTGTTTTTTAAAAAAGAACTAATAAGAGAAAAAAGACAAGAACACTAAAGGATTATTCCAGAAGGCTCACTACTAAAACAGGGGTTCCAGAAAGAGGAAACTGAGAAAAATTTGGGAAATAATAACCAAAGAAATGACTTAACATTTTTTTCTAGGACAGTTTAAAAAAATCATATTAAGGCCCATCATTGTGATATTTCAGAGATCAGAAATAAAGAGCAGATCTTCAAAGCTTCTAGATAGAAATATCAGGCCACATACAGAGGATTAGGGTTCAGAATGTATCAGACTTGTCAAAAGCAATGCTAAAAGGGCATGAGGAATCTTATTGGGGTGTTCTAGAAAATATGCATTTAGAAAATGTTCTGGGGCCCCTGGGTGGCTCAGTAAGGTAAGCATCTGCCTCTTGATTTCAGCTCAGGTCATGATCTCACAGTTTGTGAGATGGAGCCCCATGTTAGGCTAACAGCGCAGAGCCTGCTTGGGATTCTCTCTCCTCTCTCTCTGCCCCTATCCCTGCTCACACCCAATTTCTCTCTCTCAAAGTCAATTCAAAAAAAATTTTTAAAAGAAAATGTTCTAAAACTGGTTTGTGATGATGGTTGTACAACTTGGTAAATATAATAAAAATCATTAAAGTACACACTTGAAATGGGTAAGTTTTCTAAGTCCAAAAATATAGCTCAATATTATCACAAAAAAGAATTCACAAAATAAAAAACTATAGGTTGATATATAAGGCATTTCAAATATAAAAATGGATAAGCATATTATAAAATGGCTACTAAAACAATTCATGTATAAATATTAAACATATCATTCAAATAAATTACTATATAATGTTAAACAAAAACAAATAACAGCAATGCTGGATGGAAGCTGGAAGACAATTGAGCAATTTCTTCTAAATTTTTAAAGAAAGTTATTTTACATCTAGAATATTCTAGCCATTCAAGGTGTCAATAAAATGTGAAGTAAGTTCACATTTCATATCAGGTTTCAAAAACTTGGTCTCTGATGTATCCATTCTCATAAAGATATTAAAGGATGTAATGAGGTATAAACCAAGGAAGAAAACATAGGACACAAGAAAAAGAGAGAATCTAATACAGGAGAAAGACTGAAGAACTTTCCAGAAAGATGATGAGGGAAGTTCCAGGATGACACTCGTGCAGGAAACAAGGAAAGAAACCAATCCAGATTGAAGCAGGAAATCTTCAGGCTACAGGAGTGAAGTTTCCAAGAAAATAATGCAACATACGTATAGATAACCTGATTCATTTGACTAGAGAGAGAGAGAGAGAGAGTTCTAGCCTATAAGAAAGACTGGGGATGAATTAGTGATAAGTACATAGAAAAAAACTAAGCAAAGAAAAAAAAGAAGTATCAACCTTAGGGGGAAAATATTATTTCAAAAATAAATGTAATCACACCTAGTTTATTATGTCACTCAGCTGTGAGCAATGTTTACTTAGTCATAATAATGTAAATACTGAACCTTGATTCAACTAAAAATCATGCTTCATCAATACTGGGAGAGAGCAAGAGAGAGAGAGAGAGAGAGAGAGAGTTCAGGCAAAGGGCCTATAAGAGAGATAAATCCCCATCTTCCTATGGAAGTTGTCTTAGTTTGAATTTCCCCAGAGGCAGACCCTGAGACAATGATTTGCTGACAAGTAGTTTATTTGGGCAGTGCAGGGGACACTCAGAGAAGGTGACACAGGGAAGGGAAAACAACAAATAAGGAGTGTGGTATTAGAGGGGACCTGGGTGGTTCAGTTGGTTAAGTGTCCTACTCTTGGTTTTGGCTCAGGTCATGATCTCAAGGTTTGTGGGTTGAAGCCTCACGTCAGGCAGCGCGAAGCCTGCTTGAGATTTGCTCTCTCTACCTCTCAGGCATCGAACTGACATTCTAGGAAATGAATATTCCATTTCCCCTACCTTGCAGTCCTCAACTAATGACTCTCAGGGGTTGGTGTATAAATACATCTGCTCCCTCCCTCTCAGGGGGAATAATTTTGTCCCATTTGTGTTTTGTCCCATTTCCCAGAGTCTTCCCAGCGGGACTAAGTTCTAATCACTCACAGTGGTGTCTGGCTTAATCCCACATGCATGTTTTTTAGGTTTATTTATTTATTTTGAGAGAGAGAGAGAGAGCATGCGCATGTGCACACACATGTTTCCTAGAATGTCAGTCTGCCGCCTGTGAGGACAGAGCCCCCAAACCTTCAGGCACAGAGATACAGGCCCTGGCAGCTGGAGGTGAGGAAGTCTGCTTCACGGGAAGGTCTAAGGGGTACAAGTGGGGCACTGACAGCATCTGAAATAGAAGTCTATAGATAATGTCTAAACTGGAAACATCTAAAATTACAATGCAAGCCTTTACCTCCATCAGACAAATGAAGGTAAATACCTGAAGAAAAATAAATGTTGAAGCAACTACCTTTGAGAAGTCAGAATCAGAAGTGGGGAGAAATGAAGCAAGGAGCAATTTGTTTTGCATTATGTACATAGTAGGGCTATTTTTAACTTTTAAAGATAGGACCTTTTATTTTTTTTTTTATTTTTTTATTTTTTATTTTTTTTCCCAACTTTTTTTTTTTATTTATTTTTGGGACAGAGAGACAGAGCATGAACGGGGGAGGGGCAGAGAGAGAGGGAGACACAGAATCGGAAACAGGCTCCAGGCTCCGAGCCATCAGCCCAGAGCCTGACGCGGGGCTCGAACTCACGGACCGCGAGATCGTGACCTGGCTGAAGTCGGACGCTTAACCGACTGCGCCACCCAGGCGCCCCAGATAGGACCTTTTAAACACTGTAGTAGTTTAATGAAAATTCAAATGACATTAACCTAAAAATTACCAGACCAGTGCAAAGGAAAATGGAATCACGATCCCAGGGTGGGACAGGGTGGCAGGAGATCAGACACCAGCCTCAGCCTTGACTTCTGAACTCAGCTTCCCTCAGGATTTCTGAGAGCATCTGGTGCTAGCAGGAGGATGGCTATCATGGAGCACTGGCCCATGGGTATTCTGCCCCGTGACTCTTGTCTGGTCTAGGTGACTGGGAAAATGGTGCTGTCATTTATAGGCACTGAAAGCAAGTTTGGGAGGAGAAGGTGGTGAGGTCACTTGGGGATAGGTTGAGGTGGGGTAGTTAGGAGGATACCTGGGGGAGAAGTCCATCGGCCAGCTCAGGAGAGGAATGAGGGCCTCAGGAAGTTTCTGGGTAATTGTTCTGAGCCAGATAATAGCAGATGGTGTGGGGACCAGTGAAGACCATCCAAGCGACAGTCGAGTGTGGGAATCCAGGGACAGAATCATGACACATCCAAGGGTGAGACAGAGGAGATGGTGAGTAGATAAGAAGACGTGATGACAGACATGTGAAGAGAAGTATGAGGTCAGAGATCAAGTTTCAAGAGCCGCAGTCATGGGTGTTCAAGGCTGCTGTGCTGTCATCTGGGAGGATGAAACACAAACAAAAGCTCTTGTATTTAGCATGTGCTCTGAGGTGGTAGAAAAACCTCTGCCCGTGCAGTCAGGGGACCTCACTTTTGGTCCTCTTTTCACCTCTAACCCTGGGCAAGTTACTTATCTCCCTGAATCTCAATTCCCACATCAGCACAACTGGACTGACAGTCACGGGTAGCACTGCAGGAGTTACACACGCTTGGGAGACACAAATGCTTCCAGACTGCTTGGTAAAAAGCCACTTCCCTGAGTCCTTCAGATGTGACCTGCTTTGCCTCCACATTCCCGGTCCCTATGCTGGGACCGTTCCCCTTCCTAGACCTTCCTCCACCAAGGGAGGACACTCTCGCAGCCTGATGACATGCACCCGTTCCAATCGGTTGGGCCCATACTACATTGGTTGCTAAATATTTTAACTATCACCCCTGCTAATAATACCTTCCCTGCCTACTTGATGGTGACCTGGGGAGGATCAAATGAAATAACAGATGTGAAAGGCCTTTGCACAGCCTCCAAGCACTGCCACATATTGGCTAAAATATTGTTTTAACATCAAAATGCAAAAGTAGTGCTGCGGAGAGATGCGGTCGCAGAGGGCATAGACACAGAGCTGTGATGAATTGCAGGGCTGGAGACGGTGAGGGGGAGGGGAAGGAGGGAGCTGCAGGGCAGAGAAGGGAGAGAGGAAGGGAGGGGCTGAAACCAGGCCGATTGTACCACCTCCATCCCTAAGTGATAGAGATGTTGTATGCAGGACACAGGGGGGTTGAATCCCCTACCCTCAACCCCCATACCAAATCCAGCTCAGACCATTTGCTGGGTTTTTGCTCTTGCACCAAGCTTCGTGTGTGTGTGTGTGTGTGTGTGTGTGTGTGTGTGTGTGTGTGTGGAGGGTGGGGAAAGCAGAGGATGTAAGTTCTTATGCCTATGTTTTTGTTCATGCAGCTTGACGTGGCCTATCTTTGGTAAAAGCCCCCGGATGACAGAAATCCAGCTATCTGGGTGTTTGGGCCTCCTCTAGATGTCTGACATTCTTAGAGCCAAACCCCACATGTGGCGGCTTCCTGTAATATCAATCCCAGTAGGCCTCTACTCTCCCTAGGACCTCTACCCTCTCTCTACAAACATGTTCAAACACGTTTCGTCATTCGATGTTCACAGGCACCCTGCAAATGGGGTAATGTTATTCCTGGTTTACCGTTGAGGAAACTGAGGTTTAGAGAAGTTAGTTGACTTGCCAGAGATACCCAGGGAGCAAATGGTAGGGCCAAGACTTGGACCCAGATTTGTGCTTGTTTTCTTCTCCTTTACTAAAGAGACAGGATTTACTGCAGAGAGGGGCGAGTATCAGTTTTGAAAGAAGGAGGCCCTTTTTTTTAAATTCAGGTCCTCTCACTCCAAGTCCAGAGCCCACAGCAATGACTCTCCTGGAACAACTGTTGCTTCAGCCAGAAGAGGAATTTTCCAGGAGGATCCACCGCTACCCTCATGCCTAATAATTTCAACATTGCCTCCATCTCTCTCCCATCTACCCTGTCTTCTGTAGTCCTCTTATCTTGTGCTCCTCTGCTTAATAACCTTCAAAGACGTCTGATTGATTGCCTTTAGAACAAAATTTACATCCTGACAGAGAACACTGGGCCCTTCAAAACTAAGTCTGATCGTCTAGCCCAATGGTTGCAAACTCAAAAGCCCATAGAAGCCAGGTAGCTTACTTAAATAAATGGATGAAGCAGGCCAAGGCCCAGGAATGCAAGAAAGTGGTAAGGGTTACAGCAACCTAGGGCACGGCTGTCCATCTGAAGGAGGTAGCAGCTTTCCAGCTCCCAGCAAAGGTGGCCGTATGTGAACACAAGCGTAGGGTTACCTAGGGTTATCTTCTGCTTTTTCAAAAAGACCCAAAAGTCCAGAGTTTTATGCAAAATCACTCAATTTTTAAATGTTGGGACAATTAAAAGATACATCTTTATCCATATACCTATCTCTATACCTATGTCTATATATCTACATCTATATCTATATATCTATATCTAATACAAGCCAAACAATTCATATTTTCAGGTTGAATTGGGGCGGGGGGGTGCTGCCATTTTGTGATCTCTATTTTGGGCAATCTGGTCCACTCATTATTCCCCAAACACACCATATATAGCTCAAGTCTCAGGATCTTTGCTCACACTGTTCCCTCCAGCTAGAACGTCATTTCCTCCCTTACCTCATCTTGTCCCTTTGACAAATCCCTACTTATCTTTCAAGACCCATGTCAGCTGTCACCTTCTTTCTGTGACTGTTCATGACCCCCTCTGCCTCCCACACTAACTCTAGGCAGAGTTAACTGCTCAGTCATCTGCATTCCCAGCACACTTCATACTAATGTCCAATAACACCCTTATCGCCTGGGTTCTTACCAGCACATGAGGGGACTCAATGTGCTCATTCCACAGTCTGACTCTGGGACAAACTGCTTAGTTTAAGTACTAGGTTAAGTACTTAACCTTTCAATGCCTCCATTTTCTCATTTAATGAATGGAAATAAAAACAGTGCCTACCTCAGAGGTTTATAAGGAGGAGTAAATGTGTGCGTGTAAATTGCCTTCTACAGTCTTTGCAAAATAAAAGTGCTTGCTCCTATGTTAGCTAAACCAAAAAAAAAAAAAAATCCATAAACACTTCCTGAGCACCTACTGTGTGCCAGGTTTAGGGGGTGGGTACCTCATTTCCATGCTCCCTACGGGAGGTGAAGTGATTTATTTAAGAGCAAGTTTGAGAGAAAGACCTGAGCATGCCAAGTTCAACCCCTTACTCTCCATTTCTCTCTCTTGGAGCCAGTCTGTCTGCAGAACACCTACATTTGGATTGCCCCTTCAGGTGATGGTTCCAGAAGAGGCCTGCAGTGTCTAAGCTCCACCAGCTCAGCTCAGGGAGCCACATCAGAAAGTCCACTCTGTCCATGCATTCAGCCTCATTTTCTATCCCAAGTTTACCAAAGATAAAGCTGATTTTTCTATTTGTGTGATTCTCAACAGGTCCCAAAACCAAGTTGAGAGGAGGAGTGTTGTTGGCTGGCTCCTCCAACAGAATCCCGTGCTGGGGACATCCAGGCGAATGAGAGAGACAGCCTTGGGTCCTGAATAGCTCAGTCTGGCTCCTGCCTGGCCCCCGGTGGAGAAGAGATTCTCTGAGATCATGTAGTATGGGCTGAAGAGCACAAGTGTCAGAGTCACACAGATCCCTTTGAGTCCCAGTACTGTCCTAGTACCTATTAGCTGAGCAAGGTGTGCGCAAATTTTTCTGGCTCTCAGTTTTGTCCTTGGTAATTTGGGGTTGTGGCAAGGGTCAGGACCCATTCCAGGGGAGGGCCGTTTGCACATTCCCACCAGCACTCAAATGAAAAGTTTTGACATTTTGCCCCACCATGTTGCCTCCTACAGCCTTCTCTGTCTCAATACGTAGGGACTCTGTCCTTCCGCCGCTCAGGTCAGAAAGCTTGGAGTCATTCTTCTCCTCCCCGCCCCCCATATCCAATCCACCAGCGAATTCTGTTGGCTTCAAGAAATACATCCAGAATCTGACCACTGCTCCTCACCTCACCTGCTGCCCCCCTGGTCTAAGCTGCCATCTCTTCTCACCATGGCCACTGCAGTAGCTTCCTCAACGGTCCCCTGCTTCTGCTCTTCCCTCCTGTACTGTACTCGCAGCCCAGCAGCCAGATGGAGCTCATTAAAAATAAGTCAAAGCATGTCCCTCCTCTGTTCAAAACCCTTCAAAGGCTTCCCATGTCACTCAGAGTGAAAGCCAAAGTCCTTACAATGGCCCTACTCGGCAATATCTGGCCCCCAGCTGCCTTCCTGATCCAGTCGCCCCGCTTTTCCCCTTGTTCTCCCTGCTCCAGCCAGGCTCCCAGCTCTCTGAGGCCCTCAGGCCTCCGTGCTGCTCCTTAGATATGCCAGGCAGGCTCCTATCGCAAGCCTTTGCATTTCCTGTTCCCGGAGAGCCTGAGAATGCTCTTCCCTCAAGGAGCCACATGGCTTGTTAATTCATCCCCTTCAAGTCTCTGTTCAAGTGTCATTTTCTCGTGGAGTCTTTCTAATTTTTTGAATTGCAACATCCCTTTCCCTTTACCATCTGTCTCCCTTAGTTGACATATTTCCATCACGCAATTGGCATTCTATCTAGGGTTGCCGGGTCAAGGTACGCAGGTTGGACACCTGGCTGAGGGAGCAAGGGTGGGCTCGGGCTCTGTACACTAAGCCGCGCACCCAGGCACAGAGTTGCCTCTCACACCCAGAGGAGTGACTCTCCCCTAACTTGCATGAAAATCCTGTATAAGCTTGTGGATACCCAAATACCATATATTTTATTTCTTTTCGTATCATTTGTCTTCCCATCCTCTCTTACCAGAAGGTAAGCTCCACAAGGCAGGGATTTTTGTCTGTTTTCTGTACTGCTATATCCCCAGCTCTTATAAAGGCACCTGGCACAAAGTAGGTGCTCAATAAATGCTAAACCAGTGAATAGGATGACCGTTTAACAGGTTTTCGTTGTATTGACCTAAAAAAGAAAAGAGAATCATACCTTCATTGAACTCTCTTTCCAAATCTCTCATGGATTCCCACTGTCTGGTAGAGTGAATATTCTGAGCATCCATTACCACCTTCATCCTGTCCTCTTTGATCACTTTCTGCTGTGTCTGACAGAGTCTGCGTTTGTTGCCATCCAATACTGACTTCATTTCTTCCGCATTAATCACGCTTAGCCTTGCCAGCCCCAGATCCCGCCGTCTAAAGTGTTCTGTCATTGTGTTCCCGAGGAAGAGCTGTCTGAAGGACGGGGGGCAGAGAAGATAGAATGGTGGCCAAGGCCATCCAGATCCATGTGTCTAATTGCCTGCTGCCCTCTCCACACCTGGGTGTCCCTTGGCACCCCCAATGCATCATGTCCAAAATTGAACTCGTTGGCTCCCTACCTTCACCCTCCCACAAACCTGCTTTTTCTATCCCAACTGGTGGCCATAGCAGTTCCCAAGCCAGAGACCTAGGGCTCGTCCTCACCACCTCTCACTCCTTCCTCTCCCAACCCCACATCCAAACAACCACCGAGGCCTGTCGACTCAATGTTCTAAATGAATTTTCAAAAAGCTGTCCACTTTCACTGCCTTAATTTAGTGCCTCATCATCTTACTTGTTCACTGTGACAACAACCTCCCAACTGTTGCCCTCTCCTACCACCCAAATCATCCAGTGGCCAGAGTGGTATTTGTTAAGAGTATATCTGACCTTGTCACCATCCCTGAAGATCTCCTTTAAGGGTGCCTCATGACAAGGGGGTTTAAGCTCTCAGACCCACATGGTCTGGCCCCTGCCTGCCTCTCCAGCCTCACTTTCCACTCCTTCCTGTGCTTACACTTCTTGCTCCTGCAGAAACCAAGCTGCATATGATTCCTAGGACATGCCATGGGACCTCAAGCTCCCCTGCTTTGTCTATGCTCTTCCTCCTGCCTGCAATGCTTTCCTATGCCTTCTCTCCCAGACAAACTCCTTTTTCATTTACTATCTTAGGAAGTCAGAGGAACGTAGGGGCATCAAATCCTGCTTTCCCACTTACTAGCTATGTAAACTTGAGTTACTTTTCTAAACCTCCTGTGCCTCTGTTTCCTCCTCTGTCAAATGAGAATACTAACAGAACCTATCTCATTGGGTTTTTCTGATTGTTAAGGGAGTTAATTGATGGAAGACTCTAGCACTGTGTCTGGAACATGGTAAATACTTAACAAATGCTTGCTGGTTTTTAATTATGTGTCCCTTAAATAAACCCTTTCTTCCCTCTTCTATGCCATTTCTGTACCTTGTTCAAATGGCCGTCATGCATGATGAGAGATGACAGAACACTCATCTGCCCCTCAGACAGGACTTACTAGACTCGGAGCTCCTTGAAGGCCAGTCTTTACATGTCGGCTCAGTAAAAATTGACTCCATTTAATTGACCAAATGAAATAAAGACTAACCTTAAGCAAGACGTTCAGAAGGGTTGTGCCAAGAGGGAATGTTGCAAACTTTTTTCTTCCAGTTCATGGCTGTGTTGCACCGATTGTGCTCCATGGGGGCCTGGCAGCCTTCATGGGTAAGGGTGCCCGTCTCAGCATTCCACATTGCCACTGGCTGTCCTCAGCACTGTCTTGCGCCAGGGATTCTGGGCAGGAGGCCTCTCTTCTGTGCTGATGGCATACAGGCAGCATTCCAGGGCCTGGTGGTGACATCCGGGCTCACCATCTATTGCTAAGGACTGCTAATAGGGAACGTCCGATGAACTTGCCTGGGAGTCTGGAAGCAGGACTGTGAGGGGTCCAGACCCGGAGCACACAGACAGCTACACCCTCCTTGTGCTCCGAGCAGCCCCCGCATGGGCTGCAGCTAGATGTTTCCTTGTTTAGGGCTTGCCAGCCAGCCTCCCAAAAAGCATGCTGGGTTTCTTCCTTCACTCATTCCCTACTCTCTTGGTATACACCACTATTGAACATCAGGTACCTCTCACCTTAGTGGCAAAAATCAGTCTTTTCACCTTTCCGTGCCTTTGGGAAATGTGGGCTGCATTTCTGTCTCTCTCTGTCTCTCTCTGATTTCTTATATAATACAGCACAAATGAACAACTGCCCCCCCCCCACACACACACACCAATCTGGAATTTCTGCCGTCTTTGCTGAATGTCCAGAAGAAACATGCTTCTAAACATTTGCTGACTGTTCTTCCTTTGCAAGAAAAGGCTCCCAGCGCTCTGCCCCAGCCCCTGCTATCCATGCCAGACCCTCCCTCAGAAAGAATTCCTGGTCGGAGCCCCTGTCACATCTCACAGGGTGTGCCGAACGGGCTGCCCAGGGCACGAAAACCCCATTTTGAGACATAAAGAGCCCACCACTTTGTTAGCATTTTCAGACCCTGTTAGTTTCCATCTGTCTTGTATTTACAGTTAAACATCAAAACTGCCCTGCTCAGCCTGGCTATTGAAGTGAAGGAGAGGAGCATACCCAGAACATCACTGGGTAGGGACGGAAGGAAACAGCTCGAGTTTGCCAAGTACTCTACAGACAGTAATGCAATGAACAAATCAGGAACTATTCATGCGTGTGTGTCTGTGTCCGGCTCTATGCAGAAAGAAGCAGACTAAGGATAAGAACAGATGACGACTAAGTTAAATTACCCTTTGCTTGGTTCCTCGGAACGGTTGGGCAGGAACGCTGCCTCCCACCCTGTTCCTGGTGTTTTGGTGACCTCTTCCCATGTCCCTCCTTTCTGTCTGCTTTTTCTTTCGGAGAGCCTCATTCTCTCTCCCACCCTGCTGTTCCCTGTCCCTCGCCTTCCACCTCGGTTTGCCTTTCTCCAGGGGCCATTTCTTTCCTTGAACTTGATTCTTCAGTCTGCCACTTCCTGGCCAGCTCTCCCCTCTCCTTCCCGAGCTCTGTCCCCCATCTCTCAGCCATACCTTAGTTTCCCCTCTTGCTCCTGTGGTTTCTTAGTGCTTTCCCACCAACTTTAAGTTCCAGACAATGGAACTATGAAGGAAGTGGACCCTCCCCAAGTAACTTCTACTCATAGAGGCTTGTGTCCTTTTGGGGGAGACTGCCTGAAGAAGGCAAGTCCACCATTGTTCAGGCCAATTAGCCACCATGGACTAGATTCATTGAAAGGTTGCCCACGAGTGGGAGGCTCTTGGGTACAAAAGCCCTATTCGCGATAGTACATTTTATAGACACCCAGAGGGCTATGAGAACCTCTACCCAGACACCCCACTCTGCAGGAGACAGCATCCCTGTCAGCTCTAAAGGAACAGATTTAATTCCCTCAGATTAACCATAAATTGGGAGTATCCCATATGCAAACGAGCTTTCTGAAGGCTCTCTATAGAACAGCCTTTCTTCTTCCACGAAGGCCGGAAGGGATAACCTTAGGAAAACTGTGTTTCAGCATCCTCCTGTGCCTAATTACCAAGCTCATTTCTTTCTAATCATTTTTATTTTAATGTAAGAATATGGTAAATGTCAGAATGTCATGAGATGAATGTATGACATAATTTATTTTTGCAGGGGAAAAAAATGGGACCTGAAACACCTATTTAAGTCAGGTGTTCTGAAAATGATTAAATAAGAGGAATAAAAGTAGGACCTAAGTGTAAAATACAGCTCAAGAGGCCTAGTGCCACAGATTCAACCTGCTTATTACACTGTATGATGTGAATAATTTATCACATTTTACCCCGCACTAAGTACTGTTGAGGATTAATCTTCAGTTTATTTGCAGACCACATTAACCCCTACTTGCCTCCATGTGCCGCTTTCCTGGGGGAGGTTTGGGGAAAGTCTGTGGAATGCTCTTGTGCACACATTAGCAAGCGATGGACAGCAGTAATTACCCTAACTAATCAGCCCCTCCTGGGAAGTCATCTGGGACCATTAGGTACCCCTGTCTCTTGCTCCTGGCACTTTTCTCATCATGACTTTTCAAACCCTCCCCCTCTTGGGCTGTCCTCTCCTATTGTCATTTTCTCTCCGCTTCACCTTTTTTTTTTTTTTTTTTATGCCCTTGGACTCAGAGCCAAAGCCTCCTTTAAGACCTCCCTGGCCAGTCCCACTGTCCAGTTTATCCTACATGTGACCAATGTGCCTACAATCTGATTTTCACTCCAGCTTTGCTGGGCTTGGAAACCTTCAGTGGAGGGCCCTGCTCGAGGACACGGACCTACCTCCTTCATCCAGCACTCAAGACCTCCCTGGGTCTGGCAACACCATCTGTTCAGCTTCATCTTCTACTTCTCCTTTCCAGATACCTTCCCTTTTGACAGACCAACCCCTAAACAGCCAGACTCCCACCACCATCCTTGCCCTCCTCCCTAGGGAAGTGTACCTCTGCCTTTTCTGCATCCTGCCTGCCTGACATCCCTATTGTGCCATGAACTCATTCCTGATGGCCACAGACGGCTCTGAGCTTCTTCCCGCCAGCCCTTTCTCCATCCGGTGCATTGTGGAGTGCCCCTTGGACTGACTTCGAAACAGCAGTCTGGTTGGTAGCAGGAACTGGGGACTTGTCTCAGAGCTGTGGTGGGCATTCGGGTGATTCTTTACAGATCAATAAAAATAGCAACTTTTCTAATGGGGCTTGTAGTCACATTTTACATAAGACTAAGAAGACATTGACTGCCTATGTCCAAAAAGCACTGTCCTTATTTAGTGGTTTTTTTTGGGGAGGGGGTGGTGATTTGCAAACAGATACTTTGTATGTAAAACCGTTAGATATAAAGTGCACCTAGTACCTGTCACAATTAGGTATAGCTATGACCCCAAGTTTTGGAACCATTTATTGGCCTCATTTTCTGCCATCTTATTTGGTCTTCCAGATGTCTTAGAAGATCTGTTCCTGCTGCTTTCCAATGCAGCAGCTCTCTAGGCCTGGTGTACTAGGAGCATACAGCTTCATCTGCTTCTTCTGCTGCTCCTGAGGATCCCACACCAGGCCCTCCAGGGCCTCCACCTCTGTGTCCTCCCTACTCACCGAGCCTTACAGTGCCAACCTCCTGTTTACTTCCTTTACTCCCACTGGAGACAATCTCAGACATCATCTTATACTTTAGGATCTCAATGTCATTTTTCCTTTGTCCATTTTCCAGTCGGGGCCCCTTGCCTCAAATCCCTTTTAGAATGAGGTAGGAAATGAAAGAACAAGAGAATGATGTGTCTCTCATGCCCTCACCTGTGTAACAATATCATTGTTGCCCTTTAGTGGCCTCTCACAGACATCACATCACATTAGCCCTGAGGTTATGCAGCCATGAGAGTATCACCCTTTCTGAGGGACTTTTAGGCCACCCTGGAGCACCCCGTGTTTCTGCCTGAGCCAGGCTCAAAACTGAGGTTTACAGGATCCCACAGTAAATGACCTTCACTCGTACTGACCTACATACTTGGCTGAAGGACAGAACAGGGACAGGTCCGTGAGCCCAAACAGGATGGGTGGTAGCTTTCAAGTGGTTCTTCTTTGTGGTGAGTAGCTCAGTTTCTATGCCTGGAATGTGCTGGAGAACTGCCTTCCAGTCCTCCCCTCATCAACTTCCTAGTGACACAGGTTACTTCCCCATTCACTTCCTGCCCAGACTCATTTCCAGCTGCAGTCTCAGCCCACAGGCCCAGCAGGCACCTGGGAAACAATGGCAGGTGACCCAGATGGCTTGAGGTCAAGGCCAGCCCAGTGCAGACTACAAGGAGCAACTCATGAAACCCAAAAACGTATAGTCCCAGGAGTTCTCACCAGCTGGCCAGGGAGGCAGAGGCATGTGGCCAGCTGCCCTAGGGTCACCATCAGGTCTTATAAATGGTCAGCCCCAGGATTCCAAGGACCAGACGGACCCAGGGACACCCCATCTCCACAGTGGTGATTCAATCTGCCCTTGGATGGGGCCACTGATTCACACAGGCCACCCTGACCCCACTGCTCAGCAACTTAATTCAGCATCTGAACAATCAGAATCACGCATAGACTAAGTAGAATTATTCACAGTCAAGGAAGCAAATTCAGAGGAATCTAGAAATCTTAATGAATTCTCTGCACTAGAAGAAAGGATTAGAATCTAAGCAAGGTAGAGGACTGCAAAGAGAAAAAACCCTCAAGTGTGACAAGAGAGGCTAGAATTAAAATAGCAAATTGCAATTTCGGGGTGGGGGGAGAGTGATGGGGGGGAGGGTGGAAGGGGAGAGATGAGTATAAAAACCAAGGGACACCCAATGAAGCATCTGACAGAAATGATTCCCAGGGACGTTCTGGGGAGAAAAATCCATCTGGAAACAGAGAAAAGGAAATGAAACAAGAATTTGCTGCATTATTTAAAGCTTTCTGTGGTGGGGGTAGGGGGTGAGAGACATTCAGGAGAGAGGAGGTTAAGGGAGAAGAGAATGGAATCGCTCTACCAAAGGGGATTAAAGGAATCGTAAGGGCTTTTTAAAATGACTCAAGCAAAAAAAGGATGCAAATAATTGTAGGCTGTGAAATTAATGGTGACCAAGATTCTTAGTTCATTCTTTAAATCTGCTTAACAGGAAAAATGAAGGAGAGAGACATTTGTATGCCTGGGGAGTGATGGAGTCCTTGAAAATGCAGTTCCACAGAGCACTGACAAAACCAGATGCATGCCAGAGAATATGTGTCCTGGGATAGGGCAGAGCTGGCAGGGAAATTAGACTCCACGGCAGGGGCAATCTGCTTACATAAAAATACCTGGCACTCCCTCTCTTGAATGTTTGGCTTCCCGAATATTTGACTCTTTCGTGGAAGTCTCCACAGCATGTCCAGAAATTAGCAAAGTCCAAAGATGCTCTTGTAACAAACTACATGGGAATTAGAGGGTCTGGGTTTGAATCTTAGTACTGTCACTTACTGCTTTGTGACCTTGGGCCAGTTACTTAACCTCTCTGAGTTTCGTTGCCTTATAGGTCTGTGGTAAGGATTAAATGAGACTAAATATGAGCAAGTGCCTATCACAGTGTTGGGTCCATAGTAGGCTGTCAGTGAAGGTTCACTGAATCTATGTTTTTCATTCCCTGCCAGTTTCTTTGGTCCAAAGGACCTTCTTCATTGAGTCCTGCCTATGGAATATACCAGTTCCTAGGACTGCCATTTTATAGCTCACTAGAAAACACAATGGCCTAGAATCCTGGGGGAAGCACAAGTCACTGGGAGCCCCAGCAGGGGCTTAACATCCTCTCTCACCTAAATGTTAACATGTGCCACTCTCACCTTGGTCAGCCCAGCTGCTGCACGCAGCCACTCAGTCAAGCCCACCACGGTATTTTACCACACGAAGGTCTCTTCACCCCACTCTGGCCCTGCTCTTTCTCGTCAGCCTTTTCCAGCCCCTTCCCAGCATTACGTCCACACCTACGGTATGTCTGTACATCCTGGGGCTCAGACCACACATGCTAAGGGACTCCAGCAGATGGGACCCAGGCAAAGGAGGGAGGCTGTGTGGAGGAGAGAGAGTAACAGTTGGGAAACAAACTGGATTTCCAAGCAGAGAGTGATGGGACTTGCCCTGGACCCAAGGCCAGCAGTGGGGTTATTAAACATTCTAGGGAAGGAGTCAGCAAGACCCCTTGATGAACTAGCTCTGAGGCATGAGGATGAGAGGGGAGCCTAAATGGACCCCCAACCCCATCAGCCAGGAGTACAAGGTCTGTCTCCAGGGCCGATAGTGGTGGATGATCTCCCCCTACCGCCAGGGCTGTGCCCAACTGCTGTCGGCCATTTTACTCCACCTACTTTTAAATAGCTGAACTGAACTGTTCCTTCTTTACCAAGGAGTCCAGTGGGACCTGCAGGGTGTCATTGGCAGTGGAGGGGTGTAGAAGATGAGGATCCTCCTAGGGGTTTTGTGCCCTACCCCGAAAGCCGGCCAACCTTACCACGGTTCTAGCAGGGCGTCTGTGCTCAGCTTGTGCTCCTGAGCTCTGATGCAACCACATGCGCAGCGGCAGGCAGTGAAGAGGAAACTAACCATCACTCTCGTGTCCATCACATCTAGGTTTGTGAGGAGCATGTGATGTATCCACCAGGCCCAGGACTCTTCAGTTTCATTAGCCCCCTGAGGCCCACCAGGCATCACTGTGCATCTCTGGGGAAAGAGAACCCTGTTCCCTGGAGGATGGGAGAGGGCTGCTTAGCTTACCAGTCTTTTTGTGGCCACCCCCCGCCTCAACCCCCGCCTGGTGTACCCACCTCTCTATAGGCTGTCTGGTCTAGTTGGAGTGCTTGCAAACTGTACTAATCAAATAAGAGTCAATTACAAGACTGTGACTTGGAGTAAATCATTTAGTGTCTCTGAGCCTCAGTGTCTTCATCTGTAAAATGGAGACAATTATATATATTTCATGAGACTATCAGTAGGATAAACTGGAAAATGCAACTGCCACTTTTTTTGTGAACCGTAAACTCCAGGACAAATGAATGTTAATAATCGATTGTTGATGCATAGCCTGGGAAGTCTGTCAGCCCACACCCCTTGACTGAATCTTTCCTAGGTTCCTTTGCCTGGAAGCTGGGATGTTACTTACTCACCCCCTTCTTTTTTAGCTTCTATTGTACTCTAAGCTTACCTCTATAATAGCATCAATCAACCTGCATTGAAGCTGTTGCTTTGCATATCAATCTCCTACAGTCTACTGGCCACTCCTGGCCCACAGCAGGGGGCTCATTGCCTGTTTGACGAATGTGTAGACTGAGGCCCTGGGGAACTGGGGCTGAAGATGCCACACAAGGCCACCAGGGGGCAATCAAATCCTTCCTAAGCAGGTCAACTTGAGTCATTGCGGAGGCTCTTCTCAGAGGGAGAGCGAGCTCTGCAAGAATTGCTCTCTGGTGGGTGAAGGCCAGGGCCTAGGGCCTGCACCGAGAATTACCCTCTTTGTGACTGACATCAGCTCTGTGCAAAGACAGGACCATATTTACCAAGGTGTTCTGAGTCTTCATTTCTGCCTGGGGCCTGAGTTTCTGAGAGGAGAGGCCCAGGTTGTTCTGGGGGGTGGGTGGGTACACACCCACCCAGATGAGCTCTGCTGACAAAGTCAGAGGGACAGTGTACATGTTGTGTGCACATATACGTGTAAGTCCATGCATGGCATGGTTATAAGAGCTCTTGGCCCCTGCATGGAGATCTGGCCATTCACTTACCCTAATAAGCAACATGGCAGACTGCAGAAGGCCTGGGAAGTAGGTCTAGTCCACTTGCTGACCTACTGTGTGGCTTAAGCAGGTAGCTGCCCCTCCCTGGGCCCTGTCTCCTCATCTGTGAAATGAAAGCACTGAGTTAGGTAACTAAGGGCCCTTCTAGCTCTGACATTCATCCTTCGTATCTCTGAGGTGTGGGATGATTCAAGTTCAGGGACTCTGGGTAATCTTGGGGATACTCAGACTGGGTTAGAACCTGAATTCTCAGGATGGGCTTCTACCACCTCTGGCCTCCTATCAGGGCAAAGCCCAGACTCATTTGGGTGGTCACCTGCCCACTCAGGTGGGGCTCAGAGGGGAAGCCTTCTGAATACCTGTGGGGATGCTGTCACTTGCCTTTGTCTGTGGAGGTGTCCTAGGTGGGATAGCCCCAGCAGTTCTCCCCTTGCCCTGTGCTTCCCCTGTCCCCACTTCTCAAACCACCACGGCTCTCCTCTGCCATCGATGTTGCTATCTGCTGGGCAGGTGAGAATCGGTGACAGACCCACTGGTCTGGGACACTGACAACAAGCAGAGCCTACAGCCTCGGTCTCTGGGGGCCTCGAGGGGCCTGTTTTCTCTGGGACCCCACCCTATTCCCTCCTTTTACCTTCAGGCAGGACAGGCCAGACAGATGAAAATCTACCCAAGCACAAGCTGCTGTTGAAATAAAGGCAGAGATGTTTCTTTATAATTTTCCCCTTGAAATAAACCCAGACTTAAGAACAACAGAAACACGCAAAATGTGTTTTTAGTGGAACCCAGATGGAGGGCTGGAAGCCCAGCGGGCTGTCTCCATAGAGGGTTCTTGTCTCTGGAATTCGATCCTCTCCTCCCCAACCCCCTCACCCCCAATCCTTGGGCTTGGGCTTGGGCGTGCTGGCCTGGGGTTGGCTCCTTGGGGCCAACTCCTTGGGGTTGTTCCCAGGTGGGCAGAATGCTCCCCCCATCACCCTCTGGACATAAGGCTGAGTCTGGCATCTAGAAAGATCTGTGGTTTCAGAGGTTTGGGGGCGGGGAAAGGGGACCAGGACCAACTCAAATCCAAACACCTGGATCTGCCGAAACACAACAAAGAGAGTGAATTAAGACATCTGAAAAAAATACTCTGAGGAATTCTCCTCACCCACATGGCCCACTGCTTCTCGTTAAATTGCTGCAGTTCTCCACATTAACATATGCAAATCCAGCCCTGTGCTGATGACTTAGGAAAGAAAGGTAAGTCCTGACAACCTCCTTCCACCCCAAAATTGGTCAAAGCATTCCCTGTGGGATGAAGATATGTCACCATTCCCACTTTAATTCTACTTGAGAGTCATAGCCCTGGGATGGTCTGTGTCCTTGGGAAACAGATGTGAGGGTTTCAGGGGGAAAGGAGGGAAAGCAATCCTGCAGGGGCTGCCTCCTCTATGAAGTGGTACGGGTCATTTGTCAACAAATTTTCCTGGACACCCACCATGTGCCAGAGGCTATACTGTGAGCTAGGGCCACAGAGGTGACCAAGACATGGGGCCTAGCCCCAGATTGCTAGTGATCTGGTGGAGGAGGAGGAGGAAACCAGAGATTATAATGAAATAACTGATGGAAGATGATAAGTTCGGTCATGGATGGTTTGCCTCTGGGACCTCCAGGTAAAGTTACTTGGATAGAGGGGATCTGACACTCAAAAGCGAAGTTTTTGGTGAGAAATAGAGACTTGGGAGTTATCAGCATAGATGTGGTGGACAAGCCACTTGGAGAGAGGAGCGGAGGGCTGGGAGCCATTTTGCAGGAAGGGGGTGATGTGGGCTTCCAAATCATTCGTAGAGCCAGGTTTTCTATTTCACTTCCTCCCGAGGTCATTCCTGACCACAACCCTTCCTCCTGGCCACCTCCTCTCTCTTACTTTCCCCCTTTTCCCTTTTTCCTCTTTGTTACTAACTGGTCTGCAAGGTGATCAGAACTGAATAGCAGGTAAGGATGCCCTGAGGACAGGGACAGTGCCCCTCTTGTTTCCCAGCTCCCAGCTCCCTGTCTAGCATATAGGGGGCCCTCAGTACAGAGGGCCTCGGTGTTTGTTGCCTGAATAAGACCAGGCTAGCATTCCCTTTTCTCCCTCCCTTCAGGCCTGTGCAGGGTCTCAGTGCTGCTCTGAAAAGGAAAAGGAACACCAGGGAAATGAATGGCAGGGGGTCCTGCCAAGGCCCAGGAACGGGGAGGAAAGCTTCCTCTCTGAATTTCACCTCCCATAGTCAGCCGCGACACTTGGACCGAGTGAAGCTGCGTGCTGTCCCTGGGGACCCTCACACATGAGCCCTGCTCCATATGCATCGAGGAGCCGGCCAAGAGTGGAAGGAAGTGCCCAGACAGAGGGAGACAGAGTATTAAAATTCCACCGACAATTCCATGGGAAGGAGTTTACAGTTCCTAACTGACCGTAAACCCTTTCTCCTGACAGGTCTTGGAATACATCACTTCGGGCTTTCCCAGAGCAGCTGACACATCGCAGTAACGCTTCTCCAGAAGTCAGGGTCTGCTGATTCCAGCGGGGACGGGAAGGCAAGCTGGGAGCAGCTGAAATGGCCCCTGTCTCCTCTGACTTCAGAGACCGAGGGCAGGCGGCCGGCTGAATGGAGTACAGGCTGTCCAAGTGCAGCCCTGAGATTCCCAGCCCGAGCCAGAGAAGGTGGTTTGTTAACCGTCTGCCTCTGGGTGGAATTCTGTTCACCTAGTGGGGGGAACTCGTTTTCTCTCAACAGAAAGCCCCGAGTGTCATGTCGCATATGTCTTTTATTAATAAAAACGAGAAAATGGAGTCATTATTACTGCATAATTGCAGTTCATTTGCTAGGCCAAATCTTTCAAAGCCCAGGTGCTGGGGGTGGGGCAGGGGGAGAAAATAAAAGGGACCTTGATATGAACCGCTTGGGAACCACCTGTGTAGGGGGCACCTCGGGAGAGACTCTCAAACAGCAAAGTGCCTGAAGAGAATCGGAGCTGGCGTGGGTAGCAACATGCACACTTCTGTCAGTGCATCCAGACTGCACCACAGCCCTGGTGTCGGCTCCAGGAATCAGGTGACCTTAAGCAGGACCCTACCCTCCTGGAGGCTCCTTTTCTTTTCTTTTTCTTTTCTTTTCTTTTTCCTTTATTTCCTTACCCGCCCCCCCGCCCCTTCTCCAGGAAATCAGAGCTCATATTCTTGCCCTCCTTGGCTCCCAGGGTTGTCCTGGGAATCAAGTGACATCCATCATGGATCTCTTCCTTCCTTCCCTCACTCACCCAACAGTCATCCACCCAGTCTATTTATGGGCCAGATGCTGTGCTGGGTAATGAGACACAAAAAAGAATAAAAAGTAAACCCTGCCTTCAAGGAGCCCACAGTCTAGTGGGAGCCACAAAGAGTATTAGATAGGAATAAGGATGCAGTGATGTCCACAGTGCTTTGGAAAGCCACAGCAAAGGCACCCCCACTCACCTTGTTTAGAGATGGCTTCAGGATGGTGATGTCTGAGGTGACTTGTGAAAGGTGAGCAAGAAAACTGAAGATATAGCACATCGTTTCCAAAATGTGGACATGATCACGGTGTATATGACCTTGGAGGTGGACCTCGATGCTCCAGTCTGAATATAACTATCGCTGTGCACGTTTTATGACCATGACTGCCCGGTGAGGCTATAAAAGAAGGAGGGGTGGCAGACAATGGGGGACTTTTGCCAGGCTGCTTTGCCCCACGTGGAGGACAGCAACTTGTCTCCTTAAGCCATTTACACTACCTCCAGTCTGCTATGGATAAAGCCTGCTCTTCGGACCAGAACCTCGATGTGAACAAGAAGCCCCAGGTGGGCTGTTAGAATGTCATGTTTCAGGCTTGTCAGAGAAGATATTAAGGTGGGAGATTGGCCATTTTTAACATGGTGGCCTCCACATGAACACAGCAGGGGTCCAGGCCAAGTGTATATAAATTGCTTCGGCCCTCTAACGCAAGAACAGAGTTAAGAAAAAAGCTAAGGTAGAACAAGACACCCATATTTTGGAAACATGCCCATCCTTATGCTGTCAACATTTTCCGGAATTCTTTTCTTTTTGGCCTCCTTTGATATTAAGTAAGGGTTTTCTTTTCTGAGATATAATTGACATAACATTACATTACTTTCAGATATACAACATGACTCAATATTGGGGTATATTGGGAAATGATCACAATAAGTCTAGTTAACATTCATCACCACATAGTTACAATTTTTTCCTTGTGATGAGACTTTTAAGATCTGCTCTCTTATCAACCTTTAAATATGCAATTCAGTATTGTAACTACAGTCATCACACTGTACATTATATCCCATGACTTCATTTCTTTTTAAATGAGAAGGTTGTATCTTTTGACCCCCTTTACCCAATGTGGGTGGGTTTTTTTGTTTTGGGTGGGGGGGATTGGGAGGTTGTTTTCTAGATTGCACATAAAGTGAGATCACATGGTATTTGTCTTTCTCTAGCTTATTTCACTTAACGTAATGCCCTCAAAGTCCATCCATGTTATCACAGTGGTAAGGTTACCCTTTTTCTGAACTTTTATTTTATTTCATTTGAGAGAGAGAGAGAGCATGAGTGGGGGAGAGGGGCAGAGAGAGAAAGAAAATCTTGAGCAGGCTCCACGTTCAGTGCAGAGTCCAATGCAGGGCTCAATCTCATGACCCTGGGCTTATGATCTGAGCTGAAATCAGGAGTTGACTGTTCAACTGACTGAGCCACCCAGGCACCGCAAGATTACCTTCTTTTTTATGGCTGAATAATATTCCTGTGTGTGTGTGCAACATATATATTTTGTATATATAATTTCACATTTTATTTATTGATCCATTAGTAAACATAGGTTCCTTCCACGCCTTGGTTATTGTAAATAATGCTGCAATGAACAGGAGGGTGCAAATATCTTTTTGAGTTACTGTCTTCATTTCCTCCAGGTAAATACTCAGAAGAGAACTTGCTGCTAATTCTCTTTTTAATTTTTTGAGAAACCTCCATACTGTTTTAAAAGTAGCGTTATTTTTAAAGATGCCAGTCTCCGCCCCAGAGATCCTGAACTAGAACCTGAAAGGAGTGATCTTGCACTCTTGGGAGCCTGCACGGTGGTGACAACAAAAATCGGAGGCGAGAATTTCTTCTATTCTCAGAAAGATGAGCTCAAGAGATCCAAGTTCAGGCCACATTGTCAGCCACCCACCTCTCCCAGCTGGAGTCTCTCCTTCCAGCATTCTTCTGGGTCACACTTTGGAGCATGTCTGTATTTCTGCGTGTTTCTTTTCACAGAGAAGGCATTTCACTTAACATGCCTGTAAGAAAATAAGAACAAGACTAAACACTGAGAATTTCCCTTCTCCAACACAAGGGAGAGGTCCCAGGAAAATGGGCTGGGATGCGTTGTCGGGACCTTTATAACCTGTCACGCTGTGGATGCTAGATGCTATTTATTGTCTCTGCCAGCACTGCCTGGGGTTCCCACACCAGCCGGTGGTGCAGCCAGGGGTCCTGCCAGAGAGGTGGGTGGGCAGGCAGGAGAGTCACACAAGATAAGGTCTGTTTCCTGGCTGAACTAGGGGAGAAATGTTTATCCCTCACCTCTGGGCCTCTAATGAATTCCAATTCAAGCCACACAAGCCTAGGAATCCATAGTTTTAATCATTTCAAAAACTAGCCCCACTCTGGGTAAAATTACAATGCGCAAGAAGCTCAATGGAGCTTAAAGGCCACAACCTCATTATCATTTCATTAGACTCACATTTCAGCAAGATGGAAAGAAATGTTCTCACACACCACCCCCTCCCACGGCTCTCCTCTCCTCCCCCAGCCCTGTGGAATAACTCTGGAGGACAGAGATGGTTTACAACAGCTGTCAGCTACGAGAGCCACTGGCCCACTCCCATCATGCACTCTGCCCGAGGAGGAAGCTCGGTGCAGCCGCTGGAGACCTCAGCGCAAATCAGTACAAATGCTTCCCAAATCAAGTTTGCAATCCTGCGAAGTTTAGTAAAAACAACCCTGCTGTCAGTTTGGCTTCTCACAGCTGGAGGGGTCAAGCCATCAACACAGTATAAACCCAGGCCAGCAGAACCTTGTCCTGCCCAGGGCCCCAGACGCCCTCTGGGAAGCAAAGGGTTTGAAAATGTCTTAAACTTTCCCAGTTTGTTTATTTTCCAATGTTTAATGATATTGTCCATGCAAAGGAGCAGAACCCCAGCTCCTGCTAACAATTAAAGAGGTTTCCTAATTTAGGAGAAAATGTGATTTAAAAAGAGAAGGAACTTGCACAGGAAGTAAAGCACATAATTCACATTGAGAACGCGTATGCAGAAGAGCCTTGAGTTGCGAGGGCCCAGACTGGATGGTGAGCACGTGGCATGAAAGCCGTTTCAGGGGCACTGACCTGACTGGAGGCCATCTCAGAGCAGGCTGGCGAATGTCTGCTTCTCTGGCACACCCCTGTGGTACCTTATCACCCCACCCCACTTCCAGTTTCGTGATTGTGCCTTGTATCTGCCACCCAGGTGTTTACAGACCTCACCAATCCCGTAAGTCCAGCGGGCTCCCATCAGTGAAATTACCCCATTCCGCGGCCGCTTGCCCCCACCTGCCACAGGCTCACTCTGTGATGTGCAGGACTCCTTCGAGGTGCCCCGCATGTGCTCGTGAATAGGATGCCATCAAGAGTGGATGCCAAATCCTGCCAAACATTCACCGTCTCCCCCCTCTTTGCTCTCTGATGCCATGTGGCCCACCGTCACTTGCTGCTGGCTTGGCCTGTAAGAATGCTGCTGCCCATGCCCAGTGCCTCGTCTCAAAGCTCCTCAAAAGGGTGGTGCTGCCCACCTGCTATCCTTGGCGCACTGGAGCCTCATGGTGTCCTGCGCCCTTCCCGCTTCTGTCACACCCTGTCACCTGGACACCAAACATCACTGCCCTCCCTGAGTCTTATAGGAGCCTCTAGGAAGTAGCCCCATTGGCTTCTTCTGAGGCCTCTCTCTCCACAGGGCTGAGATGCTAGGGTAGGTAGAGGCAGGGGTGCAGTGAGGTGCACCCCCTTCCACTTCTCTTTCCTTCCCCTCACTGCTAATAAATGCCTGTGCCCCAGGCTTTCCCCCAGTCCAGCAGACACATCTGAATCCCACAGGTAGAAATGGTTTAGGCTGGAGCTGGGTTCCCTACTACATGTCCTCAGACCAGCAGGCCTCACCGTAGGCTGCATATTAGAATCACCTCGGGAGCTTTTCCCAAATCCTGTGGCCAAGCCTACACCCCACACCAGGAAATCAGAATCTCTGGGCACCAGTAATTTCCTTTAATGTTTATTTATTTATTTTGAGAGGAAGAGTGTGCGTGTGAGTGGGGGAAGGGCAGAGAGAGAGGAAGAGAGAGAATCCCAAGCAAGTTCCTTGCTGACAGCAGAGAGCTCAACACAGGGCTCAAACCTACAAACTGTGAGCTCATGACCTGAGTTGAAACCAAGAGTCGGATGCTTAACCAACTGAGCCACCCAGGCACCCCTGGACACCGGTAATTTTTAAGTCTCCCTAGGTGATTCCAAAGTGCAGCCAAGGTGGAGAACCACTGCCTTAGAGGAATGAAGGGAAGGGAATATGAAGGCACAGAAGGCAAGCCCAAAATTGGAAGTCCTTTCCCTGTGATGGAAGAGAACCGAAGCAAGCCAGACCTGGTGCCACACCCCGGGACACACACTGAGAAAACCCAATGATTCTTTTGCCAAACCTGCCAGTGACTCCTGCTGTTGTTGTCAGTGTCTCTTTCAGCTGAGTCAACCTATTGGGAGAGTCAAAGAAGACAAGCGCGGTTCAGATCTGGTGGCATCCCAGGCGCCTGGAGGGAGGAGGCCTTGTTGGTGGTTGGGGCGGAGACAGAATCCCGGGATTAACAGTGCACCGGGAGAGCTCTGATCTAACCCTGTGTAGATTTCCAAACTCTCCAGCATAGCTAGCCCTCTGCCATCCAAAACAAGGTGACCAGGGACAGGCCTGCATTAGATAGGTGCACAGAGTTCGTTCATTCATTCATTCTTCTGTTCCTTCCTTTGTCCATTTGTCTATTTGCTCACTCATATCTAAGCATGTCAGAGCTGTATGTAAGGACCTCAGATATCAAATGCAATCCAGTAGCTCCTAGGCTTTGTTTTCAACTGGGGAATGCTGGTTTAAGTGGCGCCATAGGGAAGCATAAACAAATACAAGGACAGTTGCTCTGGTGAAAATAGGACAGGAGGCCCTGGGGCTGGCCTGTTCACCTCCCTTCTCCTGCGGGGGCTTCACCAGATTCTCTTGTTCAAGGAGCAACAGGGTGTGGAAAGTTCTCATCTTATGAGGACACTGAGGCACAGAGCAGGATAGTGCCTTGTCCAGAGCCATACGGATTTCATGGAACGAATTTTACTATGCTAGGTATGGGGGAGTAAGACACAGTCCTTGCAAAATGGAGAAGCTTACAGACTAAATTAATACCTCTGAACAAAACGTCTTGTTTCATCAGTAAACCCACCTCTCTCTGTTTTCTGCAGAAAGCCCTTCCCGGGTTCTTCCTCAGTACATGGCACTCATGGGAAGCCTTGTCCTTCAGCACCCACCAGGTCTGATTCATGTCCACCCAGGATACCTACTGTCTGCACTCACTTAAACTGTCCAGGTTGTGTTACTGGTTGTTAAATGTTTTGAATATCATACTTGGATTCCACCATCAAAGTTTCCAAAGAGTAAGAACCAGATAGTAACAGAAAACTTCAGTAACTAGATCAGCAAAACCTGCCTTCTCACTGCAATTATTTGACACCAGATCTACTCAAGATCTTTCATACAAAGGGGAGACCGTTTTCTTCATGAGGTGATTTCCATTGGGAACTTTCTGAGCATGGCCTTCCGAAGATGCATCTTGAGCACAGAGCAGCCAGGCTATCTTCTGAGATGAATTGAAAGCCACATGGTGCCTCAGGACCAAGACAGGCCCGAGGTCAGCCCCTAACCCTTCCACTGGCCGGCAGTGTTGTGTGCGTGCCGGACAGGCACCTCTCGGGGCTGGGGTTGTGTGTGTAGTGTGTGCGGTCCTCCCAGGAACTGCCCTCAGCTGAAAGGAGCTAGCTGTCTTGCCTAAGCTATGTCCAGAGGGTACAATGACCCAGCCCCATGGCCTCGATGGGGAAACCTCTTTGAAGGGCCACCCAAGCTTCAGTATGCCCCATGGGAGCAGCTGAGGCTTCCTGGCAACCCCAATGCCATTTAACCGCTCCCTCTGCCCAGTCTGGCTCCCATGACTCCCTTATAGGAGTTGTTCCATGAGCATTCCCCAACCAACCTTCTGTATTCAGGTCTTCCTCTGGAAGTCCATCTCCAAAGAATCTGACTCTCAAAACTACACATCTACAAAATGGGGGGCAATAATCCCTACCCCTCAGAGCTATTGTGAGGGTTAAATGAGCTCATTGTTCACATGACATTTCCTCTCTAACATAGTGCCTGGAATATAGTGAATGATCCATATACACTTACTCACTTCCTTCCTCTCTCTATTCTTTCTTCCTCCAAGTGTGTTTATAAGTTTTATAATGAGTGTTCTCTCTCTCCTCTGAGGGAGACATCTGGCTCTCTGTTCATTGGTAGGGCAGAAGTGATTGACATATTCCACACCCAGTAAATGCCCAATCCCTTCTTTGTGTTCAGGTGTTCTGCATAGCTGTGCTCACCCCTCATACCAAAACATACACACACATGCACACACACACAACATTGTGGAATTCTGCAATCTTTGGAGTTTTACAAACATCCAAAGCTTTACACCATCACCACAGCACACACAATCCAAGAATTGCTTGTGTAGAGACGTATATAAACAAGTCAGACATCCCAGGAAGGAAAGATCATTTCCTGGTGGTGGAATCAAGGAGGTCCTCATGAAGGAAGTTGCATTTGTCATAGATTTTGAAGGATGAATAAAAATCCAGCAGGCAAAGAGGGTGGGAGTAGATTTCTAGGCCAAAGGAATGATATGGAGGTCAACTGTGGAGTTGGGAAAACACAAAGCATGCCCAGACAAGTCCTACAATCTTGGCTCAAGACAGGATTTTGCAGAGGAGGACGAGGGGAGGGGCCAAGCCTGGGAAGACAGTTTGGGACCTGATTGGGTGGGGCCCTGAATGTCAAGCTGAGGCTGGAAGTAATGGGGTTCCACTGACTATTTATGAGAGGTGAGAAGAGCTTTAGGAAAATCAGTCATGGAGAGAATTGAATGAGAATGACACCAGAGGTCAAGAAATCAGTGCAGAGGCTGTGCTAATAGACAGGGCAAGAGAGGACACCACTATCTGGCAGGGGCATTGCTGGGTCAGGAGAGCAGGAGTAAGAGGGTAAGAGTGCTGACTTCTTTTTCAGATCACCACTATTAAAACCTTCAGGGGCAACTGTGCAAATAACTCATCTCCTGATCTTGGGATGGGCAACAAGTGAGCTCGCTCCCCAACTATAGTTTGGGGAAATGAAAGAGGAAACCAGCCTCAACATAGTGTGCCTGACTCACTGTTTCTGAGTGACCTTGTACACAACTCTCTGAGCCTGCTGCCAGTCACCTCCTCTGTGCACACCTTACCTCATAGGAATGTAGACACCAAAAAGGAGTCCCATGCATGAAACACCTAGAGAAACTTCTCAAAATAGGACAGACCAAGCCTTATCCCTCACTTGGCCTTGGGCAAATCACTTAACACCTTTCTGGGCCTCAGTTTCCTCATCTATAAAATGAATAGTAACTATCACCATCCATTTGTGGGACTTTTATGAGATAAAATAGCCTAATAAACCTGAAGGTACTTAAAGCTCTTTGGAAGCAGGTGCTAAAGAAAGACAAGATGTAATTGTTGATGCTGTTGTGTAATTGGTATTACAATTGCCACCACCCCTGTAGCCTTGTCTTTCTTTTCCCTGAAGAGCCCAAATACCGTTCATGGTGTTCTGTTCTTCATGAATAATTCTCAAATGCCTCCTCTTGTTTAGATGTGGACGTATACCAGAAGGCTCCACAGATACTGCCTACCTGAAATGGACCTTGAGTCAGATCCTGTGAAAGCCAGGAGGAGGGCCTGGCTGAGAGTACCTTGGGGAGGTGGCAAAGGGAGATGAGTCACCACCGCTCAGCAGGGAGGCTGCTGGTGTGTTGGTCAGGGAAAGGCAGGTGACTCAAGGTGGGACTTTCTGGGCACAGAGGACCTATGATCACTCACCCCTCTAATTCTTCCATCTCCTTCCATCTACCTCGATCCAGAGGCCACCCCTAGCCCATGTGTGGTCCCACAGCCTAGAAATCTAACAGCGTAGTCAGTGTGACTCAGCAACCATGTGACCTAATTTTCCTCATCTGTAAAATGGGTCTGATCTTCTCTGAGCTATCTGCCTTACAGGGCTGATGTGAAGAGGGTCCCCTGGGCTGAGGATGCAAGAATGCTTGGTGACAATAACGTGTTGTACCAACGTAAAGGGCTATTTAAGTGGATTTTTCAAGGCTATGTTATAAGATTATCTGTTGCCGGGGGGGGTTGGTGGTGATTTTGGCTAGAGGCCATGAGGAAAGCTGTGGGGATCCCAGAGTGTCAGTTCCCTCCAGACTCAAAGTTCCACACTTGATCTTAGCCAAAAGGCCAAGAAGCGATCAGACTCAAAGTTCCAAAGCTGGGTAGAAGGTGTCTCTTGAAGGTGGTGCCCAAGAGAATCTCTCTTGGTGTTCTGATATAAAGCAACCCCCCCCCCCCAAAATCCCCAAAACCCAACCATAAGACCAGGACAGTATGGGAGTCATCACCTTCCATCAGCCCATGGCTTGGCTGTTCTCAAGTGTCTTTGAACTCTGTGCCCAGAGGCATAGAGCTGGCCGGGTACAGTGACATCCACCCACCCAGACCACAAAGGAGCACGGCTGGGAGATGGCAGTCTCCATTTAACTAGGGAGAAGTCAGAGCTGAGCTACCAAGAGGCTTTAAGTCCCTTTTCTGTGTTGGGGGGCCTGCCCTGAATGGAGAAAGGAAGATGTCCCCAGCAGCAAAGCACCCAGTCCTCCCAGGACAGCAAACATCCAGCAGGAACAAGGGCAAGGCCAAGGGCAGAGCCTGCTTGCTGTCTCTGGCTTGGATCCCCTCCTTACAGGTGGGCTGGGAAGGGAGAGGAAATAGGTTAGTGTTCTCTAGGAGAAGTAGCCTAGGAAGAACCCTTTGGGACCTCCTCATGGGGGTAGGACAGGGTTGATGGATTGGTGAACCCCCAAGTCCCTGAAACACAGACAAATTCTCCAATGCACAGAGAAGTTTTGGACTATAAAGACTCTGCCCCTGCCCCTGACTTCTAAGGATTCCCCAGTCTCAAATGATTCCCTAACCTATCAGACTGGGGTTTAAGTCTTTAATTTGATGGCTCCTATCCCTTAAACCAGATCTGATCATACTCCTAGACTGCCAGTCTGACCCTCCATGTTAAGGACCCTCCATAACCATGCTCTCCTTCCTTGGTGTAGTGGCCATGAGAATGGGCTTGGGAATCAGACTGTCTGGGTTCAAATCCCAGGTCTATCGCTAACCAGCTATGGGAACTTAGGCAGCTTATTTAACCTTTCTGGGCCACCACTAACTCATCAATATTTGGGGATAATAGTGGGACGCACCTCAAAGCTTTGTTATAAGAATTAAATGTATTAAATGGCTCAGCATAGGGCTTGCCACCCAGTAAGCACTCTTGTCTTGGCTCCTTTGGAAAATCACCTTCCATTGCCTTTTCAAGATGGGGCTTCTGATCTATCTTTTACAGGCCGTCTTTTCTCTCTGTCCAGCACCTTCCTCCACAGTGACACTGTCCCTTGTCATATTGGTTTTCTCCTGACTTCCTGGTCACATAGTAGCTTATGTAAGCTCATGGGACAAGCTAGCCACCATTCATCCTTCTTGGAAACCCTCAGTTCTTCACCTGCCTGGGCTTGAGATCCTTCTCTATGAATCTGTGTCCCTCTCATCTTTTATAAGCTCGAAATTCATGACTTTCATAAAACATGGCATAGTGTTTCAGAGAAGCATAACCTCTGGGCTGAGACAAACGAGCTTAACTTATTATCAGCTGTGTGACCTTGGGCAGGTTACCTAACCTTCCTTAGTCTCAGTTTCCTGATATGTTAGATGATATAGGTACCCCTCCGTCACAGGGTGAAGGAGAGAATAATGTAAAATAACACACCCCCACTCCGAGGCCTGGGGCAGTGCTGGGGGCCTTCTCTCCTCTCCACCCTGCTCTGATAGCACCTTCTCTTTGTCCTCCAGCCCTCAACAATCTTTCCAGCCAAGATTAGCTTACTCTGTGCATGTTCCTGGGGATTTATCATGTGGTGGTTACTCTTTCGTTCATTCAAAATTTATTGGGCATTTACTATTTGTCCTACACTGTGTAGGCTCTAGAGATGACTATGACCTAACTCCTGTCCTGGAGAACTCACGGAAAATTGAGAGGCTCAATATATGTGCAGCTAATCTTGTGGGAAGTATTACATGGGGGCCTGTATACAAGGTACTCTAGATCACAGCCTATGGAGTGACTAACACTGATTTCAGCAGTCAAGGGCTTAAACCCAATTCGGCAAGCATTGACTAAGCCCATGCTGTGTGCCAGGCACAGTACTAGTCACCAGGGATTCAGGATGAAGAAGACAATGTCTCTATCCTCAGGGAATATAGGGTCCAGTGGGAAAGTCGGACAAGAAGATGTAAGGATTATATCATATGAAAAGTACCTGTGTGCCCAGGGTGCTATTATGTAAGAGGGGGACAACTAAGTTATGTAGCAAGGAAGACTTCCTGGATGAGGTGACATCAAGATTTGAAGGACAAGTAGGAATCTGCTAAACAAAGGAAAGATAGGAAGGTCTGCCCAGAGGGAGGGAAACAGCCTATACAAAGTCCAGGAGGAGTGAGGCCAGGTAAAGGGTTCAGAAACTTCGAAAGTGTTCTGTAATTCTGGATGCATATGCATGAGGCTCTGAGCTTCTGGCAAGCTCTTCTTTCTCTTTCTCTCTCCAACATCCTATCTCTGGTCAAATCCTTAAACCCCAGCTCCAGCTCCACTGTTTCCCAGAGGCTTCAGCCCCTCTGGTGCCCTAGTTTGGAGTCATGCAATCCAGACTCCTAGAAAGCTGCCAAAGGAATAAGGGGGAGACCCATGGTGGGTGCTTAGGCTGAGCTGGAAAGGGAAAAACTTCCCACCCCCTGCTCCCTATGAAAGGACACTGACCAATGGCCAGGGTTAGCCTTGGGTTGTGGTCAGTCCATGGTAACAGCTGCTAGATAGCAGGAAAAAACCTGCTTCCTCAGTCTAAGCCTCCCCACCCCCAAGCCCTCGGCCTCCCTGCTCTATGTTTGGTCCCCTAGGGCTCCGCTCCTGCCAAATCATTTCCTGCTAATTTGGTCAAGGTGAAGGTCCCCTCACCTTCCTGGAGTTTTACCATGCAGCCAGCAGGCTGCAGAGACTCCCAGCATACCCCACACCTGCTGTTGGGGCACAGTCACCGCATACACACGCTCACATATGTGCACACACTCCTCTCCCACATGCAGACTCACAGAACTCACAGTCACACACAGCCTCTCACCCCCCTTAGCCATGCATCTGCTCATAGACACACACACACACACACACACACACACACACACACACACACACACTCGAGCACTAGGAGGGCACAGCTTGCCTCTGTTCTGTGAGTCCCCCCTGGGGAGGATCAGCCCCTCAGAAGGTTTTGGGCCTCCAGCCGAGGGACGGACATCAAGCCCTGCTCCAGAAAGCCCCAGGATCTCTCACTGAAAAGGTACCAAAGGGTTAAGAAAGAACATTTCCAGGGAGTTTGCCTCTTAATCAACACAGTTAATTCTTTTCCTTTTACAAACATAAATTCTTGGCAGTCACTAACCAAGAAAGAAAGGGGTAAGAAAAAAAACCTTAACCCAACATTAGTCAAATCTTTGCCTCTTCCCATTTTTTTTTTTTCAAGTTAAAACCCAGGGGAATTCAAAGCAATGAGAGAAATCCCAACCCAGATGGAATGTTTTTGCTAATATACGTCTGCAAGTTATTTAAATGTATGTTTAAGTGTGCATGCGTGGATGTGGGGGGGGAGGGTGTAGGGAATGTGAGAGCGAGCAAGTATGGCTGAGTGGGTGTGTGTGCATGCGCACGTGTGACTGGAGCAGACCCTGGCTGTCCTCCGGCCCCAGCTCTCCCGTCTAGACCTGAAGCGGGACAAGGCCATTGTCCAGGACTGTCCTTGTCCTGCCACCTAGGGTCTCCTGGGACCCCAGCCCCAGGATGGCCTGGGGGACATCTTCTGCCAACAGTAACCCAACCACCATACACTTTCTTGCCCTTCTTTCCTGCATAGTCAGAAGAGCTAGGGCGGGAAAGGGACATTTTAGAGGACCAAGCGCTCACCACAGAGCTGCCCCCACAGTGGCCCTGCTTGGACTGGAGGTCCGACTTGGGCTCTGTTCCTGACCTCTTGCTACCCCCTCTCAGAGCTCTCGTATGATCTTCAGACCCCTGTCATAGTCCTTGTCTACTTTTTCCCTCACCCCCTCGGAACCCCCCCAGATGACAGGCCTGACCCTCCCATACACCCCACCCCAGCAAGGGTCCCCACCTCCTCCCCAGAAGCCCCTCCCAGCTGGGCTGAGGGTGCAGGGGCTTCACGGACCACCCCCTCAGCCCCTACCTGCCCCAGGCGCCCTCTCTTCTACTCCCCCCCATGAGCCAACTTTAATTCTGTTAATCTTTTTTCTGAAATTGCTCCTCTGGCCCCCTAATCAGCTGTGTGGGTTCCAACTTCCTGATTTCCAGGGGAAGATTAAGCAGCTTTCTCCATCTAAAGGCTTTTTGGATGCCTGGGCCACCCCACAGGCTGGCTAGACCCCCTCGGTGAGAGGCCTGCCCTCACTCTTCTGAGCCTCGGCCCACCCTGAGTCCTGGGCCTTCCATGAGGAACTTCCCATGCCCCTACCCTGCCCTGGCCCCCCAGAGACTCCAGCCCTCCTGTCATTTCCCCTCCACACAAAGGCCTCTCAGCTCCTTCTGCCTGGGCCCAAGGCCTGGAGCCCACCACCTACTCTCACCAGCTCTTGGGAAAGGAGTACAGCAGCAGGGGTGGGGGGCAGTGCTCAGGGGCTGGAATTTGCAGAGACTCCTCACTCAGTAGCTCCCCTCCTCCACCCAGTTTCTCCTCTGGCTTCTCTGCTCTTCCCACCCACTCTTGCCCTCGGAGGCCCTTTTTCTGAGAACGTGGCCATCCATGGTCTCCTATGGCTGAGGAGGGGACACGATGTACCAGCTCTCAGCTCTGCACATGAGTCACCTACACTGCTCATCTCCTTGAGCCATGTCAGGATCTGGTGCTCATCTGAGTCCCGGCAAAACGGAGTCGGGATCACAGACTGAGTGAGGAAGGGCCATTGGGAGGGGAGATGGAGAGAGAGACAGAGTCCAAGGGAAAGTAGCAATGAGTTTTGGACTATGTGTCATCGGAGCTTGTCTGACATGTAGCTAGGGGATAGTGTAGCTTACATCTGACTTTTGACATGGAAGAAATAGTTGCCTGGAGAGGAATCTCTGAGACAGAAAGAGGAAAAGAAGACATTGGTAGAAAGTGTCCAAGAATGCCCCCTTATCAGGGCTACAGCTTCCTTCTGAAATGGGTGGGGTCTTAGGACCTCCACCCCTGGAACTGGCTTCCTAAGGCCTGAAGATGTCAGGACTCTTCAGCCAGTCTTCAGAGAGTCCATGAATCCCCTGACACCATGCAACATCTTTGTGAATATGGGCATTATTATAAGAACCTCCACGACCTTAACCATGTTCTCAAAAAGATTCCTCACTCCATGAGGCTAACAACCCATGAACTAGAGATTAACATGAAGGTGACACTTGAAGCTGGCCAGGGTGACCCAAAGAACTGGGCCAGAGTGGCTGAACCAAGTGGACTGGATCAGGCTCAGGCGGTAATGTGAGTCTGAGGAGCTGACCTTTGCTTCTAGGTGAGTGCCTGGGGACAGGGCTCAGGGGGTCCCCAGAGATGAGCTGGGATCGTGGAGACCGCATAAAAAAGCTGATCTCTGCCAGGTGAAATCCTGGGGTGCACGTGACGCGCTTTCCCTGGGCTGAGCTAGTTTTTGGCTTTGTCTACTGCAGCCCTAACAAGTATTGCTCGTACTAAAGCAAGCCCTTAGGTCTTCCTGGGGCTTCAGTGAAAAGTGCACAGGAGGGTCTGCACACAGAACTTTCACAACATGTACAAAGTTCATCTGTCTCAGAATAAAAGCAGCATCCACTCAGGGTGCCTGGGTGACTCAGTCGGTTAAGCGTCCGACTCTTGATTTTGGCTCAGGTCATGACCTCACCGTTGGTGAGTCTGAGGCCCGTGTCAGGCTCTGTGCTGACAGTGCAGAGCCTGCTTGGGATTCTCTCTCTCTGTCTCTCTCTCTCTCTCTCTCTCAAAATAAATAAAATAAACTTAAAACAAATAGTGTCCTGTCTTCCAAGAGCTGTGAGCACACGTGTTCAGCACTGATGTGGGTGAGTCAGAGCCATTACAGAAAAAGAGAGGGGAAGGTCATCAATACCAAGGGACTGTTTGGAGGAAATGATAGCTGCTTGGCAAAAGGCCCCTTGCCTACCTCTGCGCTGACCAAGCTGTAGGACCTTTCTGGGTCACAGCTCCCTCTCCCGGAAATGACGATGTGGGGCGGTTGGGTCTTTGAGCACACCTTCAGCGCTGCCATCTTGGAAATTTAAGTACCCTCTCCTGTCCCCTTACTGGAGCTCTTGTGTGGGGCAAGTGGAGATTATCTAAGAGCCACAGGGCGCCTTCCCAGCCTTCTCCCATGTGCCTCAAGACCACCCACCCAGGGTCCACACACAGCCCTCTTCTCTTACAAAGTCAATTTCCCTACAAAACGGGCTGTGGGAACAAGGTTTTCCTCTTTCTTTTTTGACCTGGCCACTCTTTTGCTTGCTTTCATACTCAGATTGAGCACATTCAAACAAAGGACAGAGCTGCGGAGCCAGGCTCAGACAGGTGCAGAAGGAGCATTCTGGCACCAGGGGTACTGGCCGCCACAGAGGACAGCTGGGAGGTGGGGGGCGTGAACTTTCCCCTGGCCCTCTGATGAAGCGATAACCTTCCTCTGTTCTAGGACTGTGTGCTGCTGTCCTAGATAACCTCCCAATCTGGCTGGAGCCTGATGGATCCAGAATGCACGCTAGCCCATGCGTGCCTGTGTGGTTTAGATCCGTATGTGTCTATAGCTATGTGTATAAATATAGATAGGTGGGTACAAACCAAGGGTTTACGAGGTGGCAGCGATGCTTTCTGCCAGGCTGCTGCCAGTGCCTCTAAGAGGGGAGCTCCGGTGTCTCTCCCCGCAGGTCTTTCCTGTCACTTCCGCCCGTGACTCCTTTCCCCATTTCCCCACCTCAAGCTGTCACACCACCATCTCCTCCCTCGCTTTTCCTCCCCAAAGCCAGGCTCCTGCTATATCTTCACTTTTTCCTCCACAGCAACTCCAAAATCTGTTCCTTTCTTGGTCTCCGCCCCCACCCCCCATTGGCATCCCCCTCCTTGTCTCTCCTGTCTCCCCTGCCTCCCCCATCTCTCCTCTCTTGTCTCTGCTTCTCCTTGGTTGTCACCCTCCCTGATTCTGTGCCACCTCTGTCTGCTCTTTGTCCATCTGTCTGTCCCTCTCTGTGCCTGTTTTACATGCAGCTCTGTCTCCCAGCCCCTCCGAGTCCCTGTCTGCCTCTCTCTGTTTTGTGCGTCTCTCCATCTCTCAACAAGGAACTCAGCCAGGAACTCCTCTGGGAAGCAGTGTTTCTAGCCTCCTCCTTCTAACCTCGCCGTCAAGCTGACTTTTCATCTGGCCTGGGCTGGGAGCAGAGCAGAGGCTGCCCAGAGTGGGATGGACCTCTTTGGCCTGTGAGAACCAGTGGGCCATGGGAAGAACAGCTGGGCTGGGGACCAGTGATGCAGGCCTGCCTGGTTACTAAAACAGTGGCAGCTCTGGCTCATTTGCATGTCAGGACTCTTTTACATAAATCTGCATGTCAAGCTAGAGGCCCTGGAGCCAGGTAATGCAAAATGATGCAAAATAAATTAATCAGTGTGCCCTGCTGCAGGTGTAAGCCAGCCCTGTCTTCCAACTGCCAGCGCAAATCCCTTTGGGCTGATTTCCTTACAGGGTAGGGGGTGGAGAGTGGGGCATGGGCAGGGTGCTGGCCCACAGTGGGCAGGCAGTGTTTCCCCAGGCTGTGGAAGGCCCCAGGGGCCGCCTGTTGTCCAGCCTGGTTCCAGAATGGCCCTGAGAGAGGATGGACCCTGACGGCTGGAGATGGCTGTGAAGCCAGCCAGCCTGGACCACGGCCTCATCCAGGCCCTGGATACTCAGACTCCAGAGCTGGGGAAAAGGTGGGTGCAGGCTATACCTCATCCAGGGGGAAAATTGAGGTGCAGGGAGTGGAGGAGGGATTATTCCAAGGCTGCCCGGCTCCTCTTGGTGGGTCTGGCTCAGAAGCTTGCACTTCAAGCCCTCAGTAAGCAGCCTCCCTGCTCCTCACCACTGGCCAGAAGTGGGTGAATTTTACTGCTCCATTTGAGGGCTCAGAGGTGACAGTCTGACCTTCTTCTCCAGCCCAGCCTTTGGGAGCACTGCCCTGTTCTAACCACCTCGGGAGACCCCTCAGGCCTCCCTGACCCAGACATGGAGTCCTGCTCCTCCTTTAGGAAGAGGCAGCACGTGAAAGAGATGGTGGCCATTCTCCCTCTGTGTTCTCCAGGCTCTGGGAAGCGTGACTTCTTGGCTCCCCTCTGGACTGGGAAATGACACAGAAGCCCCAAGGCTTCTGAGAGGAGACCCCTTCATATGAAAGGGGGATGAAGGGCAGGGTCACTAGCACCAGAGCCTGACCCATCCTCAGCTCTGTTTCTCCTCCAAAGGCCAAGGTGAACTAGCCTTGGGAGCCCCAACACTCCCAGAGACCTCGCACCCTCTCCAGACATAACCTGCAGGTTGGTCAAAGGAGAGCCACGGCAAATCATATTTGTACCAACTATGGCTGCTCTCCTTCTCCTCTGCTGCAGGAATCTGGCCAATAGGGCTCCATCCCACCATTGGAGAGTGCAGACCAACTGCGCCATGACGGCCACCTCAGGGGGCAGGGCATCCAGTGGTTAAAAGCAGGATCTTTGGAATGAGCCACATCTCTGTCTGTGTTCTGCTGCTACGATTACCAGCTGTGTGACCCAGGGCAAGGCACCTGGCCTTTCTGAGCCTAGTTTTCTCATCTGTAAAATACGGGTGGTTTTACTTCCTACCTCATAGGGTTATTAGGAGGCTTAAAGGAGACAAAGCGTGCACAGCACCTGGGGCAGAGTAAGCATCTATCTATAAATGCTGGCCATTACTACCACAGGCAAATACAAGCAGTCCAGTCTAGGGCAGAGGAAAGGGGAGGGGAAGCAGAAGAAAGTCCACCTGGAGCCCTTTGTCTGCCTTGGCTTTCCCTGTGCTCTCCCTTCAATTTATTCTCCACATTTGCACCAGAGGCAACATTCTGAGACACAAATGCTGTCATGCCACTTCCTGGCGTTAGACCTTTTCTGACTCCCTATTGCTTTTCGGATAGAGCCCAAGTTCCCTGACTTGGTTTTATAAGGCTTCTGCTTATCTCTGAGTCTCACATCTCACCTTCTTGTAACCTAAAGTCAGGCCTGTGGTTACTCAGACACACACATCTGTGCTCACCTTCAGGCCTCTGCACGGCTGGTCCTGACTCCAGCTACTCACCTCTTCTCTTAGCTTAGAAGTTGCCTTCTCCAGAACACTCCCACCCTCTGGCTAAGGTTGGAAAGAGGAATATAAGGGGCTCCTCGCCCCTGGGGGATTTCCCCTGAGAGGTCTAAGCAGTAAGGTTGTCCAAGATCATCTAGTGACTTCGCCTTTGGCAGAGGAGAAACTTGGGTTCCCAGAGGGAAGGGGCTTCCCACCCACCCCTCTGCATACTTGGGCAAATCAGTGACCCTCCAATCAGTGACTCCTCCTCTGACACCAAGGGCCTCTCATTCTAATTCATCTGCATTTAATCATTTAATCACTTCTACAAAGGGAGAATGAATAAACAGAAAAGACTTGGGGACCCAAGGGAATGAATTCCAAGCCCCAGTAGAGACCATGAGGGATTACGTATTTGGGGGCAACGGCTATTTTATAGCACCCCTCAAGTATCCCCATGGGGGCGTTCATCTCCTTTTACCTTTTCGTAGAATTCTGGTCTGCGTCATCTGCCCAGTGAGCAGGGCCTGTGACCAGATGAAACCCAGTCAAGGCCACCATGGGAGCATGAAAAGCACCCAGGATCAGGAATCAGAAGACTTGAGTTCAAGTTCCACCTGCTAGCTGTGCAAATGGGCAAATCACTTAACCTCTGCACCCCAGTCTCCTCAACTGTAAAAAGGGTAAGTAACAGGTCTCACCAGGCTGTGGTGAGGCTCATGTGAGGTGATGGATGTGAAAGTGCCTTCTAAACAGTTCGACATTCAACATGCTTTTTTAATGAGACGGGACAAGCCCAGGAAGGTTCTGATCAGAAACCAGGCTTTAATGTCCACAGTCGATTGCTAACCCACCCTGTGCTCCTGTTCACATTCTGTGCCTAATCTGTTAGGGACTGAAAGGTGCTGGGCTTATAAATATTTGTTCCTTATGGCCAGACTTTCCTGGGTTTTATCAGCCTGGCTGATAAGATAATCCTGCCCTGTGGGGTGAGCTCTGGCACCTGGCGTTCTGCATTGCAGGTGACCTCTCAGACCTAACTTTTTAATACCTAGCAAGGCAGTACATCGGCTCTCAAATTACAGGCTGGAGGTGGAGGGGCTGTCTAAAGGGGCCTCTGAAATTAATTCTCTTTGTTTCTGAATCTGATGTCTAGAGCTGACCAGAGACTCCAAATTAACACCTTTCATGCCAGATGGTGACTGGGTCTCCACTGGCTCCACTAAGCTCAGAACCAAAATGGTTTTGAAAAGACTTGAAGTGAGCACCCTTCTCCTTTAATTAAGTGCGAAATCTCCGTATCTGTTTCAGCCTTTGAAAAGTGAAACCCAGGAAGGCAGCTTCCCCAGGCAGAGAGGAGAGGTGTGCAGAATTAATATTCCATCTCGATTTTTCCTGTGTAATTTAATAAGTTGACTAAGCTTATCAGGGGGACCCGGGCTGCATTTAGCCACTGGGTGAACCAGACTCCTGCCGCCTCACTTTCCCAGTCAACAAAGCTCACATTAGAGCGGTTGACTGGTCAGGCGAGGTGAGTCAGAGTTAAGGTGAAGAGCTGGGACCAGGCTCACCTAGCTCAGTCACATGTTACCATTTGGCAACCCGTCCCTCCTCCCTCAAACATGCTAGCCGGATCCTTGATCCTCACGGAATCCTGGGTGCAGCCTGAACCACACCTGTCCTCCCAGGCGTTGTCCCTCCGGTCCCAGATGGGCCCACTGCCTTCCGCCACCCCAGCCTCAGGTGAGACTGATCGGAGCAAGGTATGGACTTGCTACGTATTAAAAAACAAACAAAAAAAGAACTACTTGGGGACTGCCCCAGCCCTGTACCTCCAGGAAGAAAGACAATTGCCTGGCCTAGCTGAGACTTGACCTCCAGCAGGCCCTGCTCCCCACCCTCCCTCCCACCCCCTTTCTCTCCCTCTTCTGCAGGGCTGGAGGGCAACCCCAGGGCTGCTTCTCTCTGGAGTTTCTCTCTCCCTCAAGGAATCTGATTCACAAAAGTAAAATTCTCACAGAAAACTCCAGAATCCCTAGAAAGAAATCCTTGGAACCCAGTGTGGGAAATATTACTCCCTCTGGGTATTTGTCTCTTTTTGAACACCTTCTGAGCGTCTGCTCATCTCCACAAGAAGTACATGGAGGTGGGAAGGGGGGAGATACCAATATAGCATGTTCTCCCCGTAATACTAGAACTCTAGAGCTAGAAGAGATTTCAGAGATCAACTAATGCAACCCCTCTTTTTTACAGGATAGTCTGAGGTTCAAGGAGGAAAACTGGTCTGTCCAGTGAGTTCTAATAACTAAGGCAGGGCTGGGGGGTATTTAGTTCTGGATGCCCCAGTAGGGTAGTCTATCACGTTCCAGGGGTTTAAAGCAGGGGCTCTGGACTTGGATGGACCTGAGTTCAAAGTCTGGCTCAGCTTGAGATTTGGCAAGTATTTAAAGCTTCTGTTGGCCTCAGTTTCATCATTTGTAGAATGGGGATAATAGTGATCACCTCACAGGATCAATACATGAGATAATGTGTGTCAGTGTCTGACATGCATTACATTAGCACATAAGCTCCCTGAAGGCAAAGGCTTGGTTTCACCTACTGCTGTAACCTCAGAGCCTAGAACATGCCCTGCCCAGAGCAGCAGTCAATAAATACCTATTGAGTGGATGAATGCCACATATGGTTCTTACATTATTGTCCAGAGTATTTTCTTATGCAGCTTCAATCCCCGTTTCTTCTCTTCTCCTGGACACCTTTCTCTGCCTACTCTTTGTAGCAGTGTGGATTGTACATGAACATTCCTGCACACACACCCACACCTGCACATCCCTGTGCCGCTCTGCTGCTGTCTGTCCTGTGTCTCTTCTCACCTGTAGGGGGAGAAGGGAACCATGAGGCTGAATCCAATCCTTACTTTCCTACCCAACACCCCCCGCCCCACCCCCACCACTGCCATCCCATTGGGTGATCACATTCTTGCCCCTATGTACCTGAAATCCTGCCCCCCCCCCCCCCATAATAACCTTGGTGTCGCCTAGCAAGCCAGGGGTGGTTTAAAAAAAAAATCACCACCAGTTTTTGCTTTCCAAGGAGGGCTGCCCACTTATTTTTGTTTTGTCTGATTCAAAACTGACTGACCCAATTCCCCTCTGCTCTGACAAATAGGGACCCTCACCAAAGAAGGAAACAGAGCCAGAGTGAGAAGAGAGCAGGTCGGAGGCTTTCTGGAGACTTCTATGGTTCCCATTAGAGCACAGACAGCTGGACAGTTCTCTCCTGGTTTCAGGCCTGGAGTTTCAGGAAAACACAAAGACTCAGAGACGTGCCTTCATTTGAGTCATTTGGGTGGAGTTGCTGTTTTTATCTGTGTTATCTTCCCCATTTCCCTCTGCTTCCGAGCTGGAAGCAGTGAGCAGAGAGTGGGAATACCTATCTGCTTTCTCCTGCCTTTGGAGTCTAGGACACTGAGGCAAGATATAGAGAAAACGCTACAGTTCCTCTCAAATCCTGCTTTGTCCCCTTTCCACCCCCTGCCCCCGCCCCCTGCATTTAGGGATTTCATTCATTTTGAATTAGTGATCATCTTGAGGAGGAAAATGCAGGAAACTGATAGATTATAATACAGTGTAAATAACTCAACCCTGCAAATTAACATAGGCCCACAAACCTGGACCTGAAAGAAGCAGACCACAAGCATGGAAGAATGTGTCTAATAGTAGCAAATAACCATAACAACAAATAAGGTCTATGGTCTGCCAGGGACTGGATTGGTGTGACCAAAAGACAAATGGTAAAGTCTGTAGGGGTTGGGTGTTTGTTTGTGCGCTCCCTTGATGTGTATGACCAAAGAACGGATTCCGTTTGCTTTCACCTTCTTTTTAATAACTGAACAAGGGTCTCCGTTTATTAAATTAATGGAAATGTTGGCTCTGTGCAGGTAAGTAGTTTCCATCCTTTTGAGGTTGGCCTCCCCCTGCTTGAACTTAGATCTTACTAGGCACAGTGCCTGATGCCAGTAAGTGTCCCGTACCCCTGCCACTGCCCACCAGCCAAGCAGAGAGGCCAGGCAGGGTGGTCCACCCAGTGGGGCTCCAGTGGGCTAAAGCAGGGGGCAAGGAACAACTCTTACCACAATTATGGGCGCTGGATGTACCTACCCCATTGAGAATGCGCCATGCACATCAAGTTCAACAAACTGATGCAGAGGTCTATTATGAACTAAATTCCATGCCCTGCCCACCCCTAATTTGTAGGTTGAAATCCAATCCCTAATATGATGGTATCAGGAGGTGGGGCCTTTGGAAGGTGAATGGGTCATGAGGATGGAGCCCTCATGAATGGGATTAGTGCCCTCAGAAAAAAGACCTTGGAGAGCTCTCTCACCCCTCTGCCACATGAAGACACAGGGAGAAGACAGCCATCTTCAAAACAGGAAATGGGACCTCACCAGACACTGAATCAGCTGGTCCTTTGGTTTTGGATTTCCCAGCCTCCAGAACTGTGAGAAGTAACGGTTGCTTAAGCTACCTAGTCTATGGTGGTGTTGTTAGAGCAGCTCCAATGGACTAAGACAGAGTCTCAGAGCATTACAGGAGCGAGAAAGAGTCTGAGGTGGTTGTGAGGGCTGGAGTGCGTAGCAGGGAGTCACAGAGCTGGGGAGGTTCTCCCCTAGCCTGGGACTTAACCCCAAGAAGCTTGCTTCTGCTTGGGCCACAGGAGCCACATAAAAACCCTGCTTGCTCATTAGTTCAGGGTCTACAGCTCGGTTCTGCCCCAGACATTGGTTCCCACTTGGTCCTGTTAGATATGAGCCCATCAGCCCACTCAAATGAGGGACGCGGAAACTCAGCACAGTGAAGCGAGGCTTTAATCAATGTGTTGCAAGAGCAGGTGTCTGATGGACAAGCACACTCAGGGCAGTTACAGCAGATAATTTATCTCCTACCATGAAAGTCCCTCCCCTGGTTCCTCATTGGCTGAGAACTACAGAGGTTACAGCCGTACCTGGAAGCCGTCTATGCCCATATAAGGCAAAAAGTAGTTTGATTGGAACAAGTGTACATTCCCTGAGGTGACCCAGGGATTTTCAGTCCCTCCTCCCTTTGTTCTTTTGCATACGCTCATTGCAAATCCTGCAAAAATAAGCCCACGAAATGGAGAGGGGAAGAAGAACCAGGAAGTGAAGTGTCTAAAGGTTGGGGGCTCCATTTTGGTGGTGGGGGGGAGTTGTACATTCTTCCAATAGGTTGTAAACCTACTGTTAACTAGACAGCACGGCTTCTATTTGGTATTTCTGAAAATGAATCATCTCCCTTACTTCTCACAGTCCCAGGCTGTCTCTCAGTTCAGCTTTCCAGGCTTGCCGTACCTGGGACTTGGCAGCCTGGTTCCATTTCTGCTTCATGACTGTCTTGGAAATCCCATAACCTCAGTCACCAACAATTACCCTCTAAGCACCAAAATCTACCTCAGACCCTACATCCAACTCAAGTGTCTGGGATGCCACAACATGCCAGACTCCTAGTGGGGGTAGGGAGGGGGCTTATGGGGAAGAAGGAGTGGATCAAGATGGGCAAGGAGGAGAATGGTTTGGGTGAATATTAGGAAGAGAGTTAAAAATACACTCCTGTGCCATGTGGCATGAGTGGGTTGGGTTCTTTAAAGGGCTACTGGAGTGAGATTGAAACATTAAATTGATTTCCAACACCCTTTGGCATAAGCAGAGAGTCCCTGCTGTGAACCCCAATGATGTGGCCTCCATCTGATTCTTTTGGCTTTTAGGTGTGACCTCCAAGGAATGACAGAAGGGAATGATTTTTGAGCTGAGAAGAATGTATTCAAACTCCATGCAGTGTTGCGAAAGGTCTTTTTTTGTTAGCTCTGTTTTTGCTCTGAGAAGGTCTTTTTTTTTTTTTTTCTTTTTACTTCTGGAGGTCTTGATGCTTACAGCAATCACCTGGCTTTTTCTGGTCTGGAAGTCGTATCTGTCTCCTCACCAAGGGCCTTGCTTCCACTTCATAACATCCTCCATTTCAACTCTCCATACTTGTCAGCAGAGGATACACACGTAGGAAACAATCAGATCTATGAACCAAGCTATCAATATTTGCCTTCCTGCCCCGTCATGGATCATAGGCTCTGATGCAGAAGTGATGCTGTAAGAGTCTGCCTGGTTACCCCACTCACCTCCCCAGAAAGTGCACGCTGGTCATTCATGTTGATCCAAACAGAAAACAGCCCTTTGACGTCACCCTAGCTTTGCCTCCTCTTTCTCCACAAGCCCAACCTTGGAAAATTTCCTATTCGGCTTTAAAAAAAAATGAATGATAACCTGAATGGAAACAGAGATAGCCTATTTATCAGAATTTCATACGATACAAAATGGAATCACTAAAAATAGGGTAAAGAAGTAAGGTTCCAAGTCAACCTCGACAGGAATCGACTTTAACAAGATGACATTTACTAGTGGTCAATGAAAAGTGCCCCCAAAATAGCACAGCTATATAATTTCAGAGTTTGAAAGATAGAACTAACAGAGCTACACATTGACCTGCAAGCTCAGTAGGAGTCAAGGGCACAACGTGACTCTCAAAAAACCTAAAGCAAGTTTAGGCTGCATCATCAGAAATGTCAAGAACAAGAGAAGGAGGTGATGATCCCGTTCTTCTCGGCTCTGCTGGGCCACACCTGACGTGTTGTGTTTCCCTTCTGACACCACTCCAGGATGAACACTGACAAAAACTATCTTGCATTAGAGGAGTGGAAACAGGAAGACAAAGAATCTGGAAACTATAACAAGCGAGGACCATGAAAGAACGAAGGAAGTTTAACGCCAAAGAGGAAAAAGATTTAAGGGGGCCTGAAAGCTGTTTTTCAAGTATGTTAACGACTAACCTGTACACAAGAGATAAAGCTTCCCTGTCCCCAACTCTAGAGGACAAAGTAGGTCCTCTGAATTGGGGAGCTAAATTTCAGTCTGGCCTGAAGAAGAATTTTCATTCCCAACTGTGAGAATTGTCCAAAGCTAGGATGGTCTGCCGGATGGGGTAATGATTCCCCATTACTTGAGGTATTCAGGCAAAAGCTGGAGGTTCACATATGAGGGATGCTAAAGAGAGAATTGTCGTATTCGTCCGAGGAGTAGTTCTGATCCTTTCAATTCACAGCCACTCTGACTCTAGGGATTGTTATTATAATTTATTATACTGTCCCCTACATGAAAGTATCAAATTCCCTTTGTTAATGCAATAAAGCTGATGAATTTCGGAAAGGTTTCCCAGTTCTTTTTAGACTCAGTTTTAAAATTTCAGACAAAGAGGGCGCCTGGGTGACTCAGTGGGTTAAGTGTCCAACTTTCGCTTGGGTCATGATCTCACGGTTCATGGGTTCGAGCCCAGCCATTGGTCTCTGTGCTGACAGCTCAGAGCCTGGACCCTGCTTTGGATTCTGTGTCTCCCTCTCTCTCTGTCCCTCCCCCACTCACACTCTGTCTCTCTCTCTCTCTCTCTCAAAAATAAATAAACATGAAAACATTTTTTAATAAAAAAATTAAAAAAATAAAATTTCAGATAAAGAGCACAGACTCTGGAGACGACTGCCTGGGTTCAAATCTGGCTCTGTTACTTATTAGCTGTGTGACCTTGGACAAGTCACTTAACTTCTCTGGGCCTCAATTTCATCATCTATGAAATAGGGATAATAATAGTACCTGCCCCAGAGGGACATGACAGGGATTAAATAAAGTAGTATTTGAAAAGCACTCAGAACACTGCCGGCATATAGTAAGGACTGTGTTTGTTTAAAAAAATAATGTAAAATGGCTGAAAACAAAGAACAGGAATGGTCTCAAATTTAACAAACAGTTCACGGATGTCTTCCTCCTTTACCGACCATCACTAGCAGCTCTAGCTGTAAAATAGCCAAGAGCCCAGAGGTGGCAAAAAAAAAAAAAAAAAAAAGAATAGAAAAATCACAGTCTCCCTAAGCTCTCAGGGGGGAAGCAAAAGCTTCCTGCTATTGGCTTAAGGTAACCTCTGAAAAGGCCTGTGTGTTTAATGACGCCAGCTTATCCCTACCTCCCCCACCCCTCCTCTCCCTTGGAGTTGCTAGGAGGCCAGGGGTGTGCTGCATTGTAATAAAGCAGTGCCTGGGGACGGCGGGGGCCAGAGCATGTTAGATATACAGGGTCTGTCCGCAGGAGCTTAATATCCTCTTACTGGAATAACTATTGTCCCAGCTTCTCGACAAATACCAACCATCATTAATAAAAGGACTAATAAAAGCATTTATTGCGCGCAGGCAATGGCCTTGCTTTTTCTAGCTCCAGGGCCTTGGCAGAGGCAGCTGTTGAGGATGAGGGCTGGAAAAGCGAGACTCCCACTGCACCCTTCCCAAGGGGTGGGCAGCCAGAACAGTGAGAGACTGGAACATGAAGATAATGCCTCATGAAGGCATCAGACTCCTGGGTCCTTTTTGGTGGCAAATATGGGGTGGTGATGCCTAAAGAAAAAATTCTTATTATGACATACTTTCAAGACGCTTAAAGCACACCATCTTGCAAGATTATTAACCCCATCTTACTGAGAGGAAAACGAGGTACAGAGGGATTTAGGGGCTCACACAGCCTCACGGTGTATGGCATCCTTGCCAGAACTAAAGCTGGGCTGCAATATTCTTGACTCCCAAATCCAGGACTGTTCTGAAATTGAAAGAGGGCGAGGCCATATCTATCTGTGTCCACCTCCGAAGGGGGATCAGTGAATGCTGGGCACATCATCACTGCTTCTCTAAATTATTATTGTTGTTATTATAATAACTAGTGGGTAGAGTTGAGTGGGTGGTGGATACCAGATAATTACCAAGACCCCAAAATTAAAGTGTGGAGTCTTTACTTTTCCACGGCTGCTCAAAGATGAAAATGAAAGCTGGCCTCCAGGGATCCCTGGGAAGAGACCTAATCTTGAGATAGAGTGAGTCCAGAAGAGGCAGGCAATGGAGAAAGGCCAGGCCCAAAGGCTTAGGAAGCCAGCCGTGGAGACCCTGGGATTATTGAGTGTGGTGGGCACAGTTGCACGGGAGGCCGAGGAGGCACAGTCAACAACCTGGGTTCAAATTCTGACCCTGCCACTCTTTTGCTGCTCGACCATGGGAGCTCTGTGAACTTCAGGTACCTCATCCTTAAAATGGAATAATAATCATCCCTCACCCTAGGGATGTTGTAAATAAGGATTAGAGGATAGAGTCTAGAACTACAAAAAGGAAGGGGAAGGTTCTTTCCCCTTCTGGGCCTAGAGCTTTGCCGGTGTCTTTTTCTCAGGTCTACCCTGGAGGACAACTCTGGCTTCAGTTTCCCCCTATTGGAGACAGGGCAATAAAACCCCTGCCCTCAGCTCCTCCCTGCCCCCCAGGGTTGTCAGATGGATGGAGGAGATACCACCCTGGGAGCAAAGGTGGGAGTTAATAATAGCACCCTGGATCTCTGTTATTATTGTCATTATTCGGGCTCTGTCCAGTAAGCAGCGGGGACCCGGGTGACTCACTGTCTGCACGCTGCAGCCCTCGTCAGCCTGTTGGGACTTGCCTGCCTGCCAGGATGCCTTCACCCAAGAGGCCTCCACCTCTTTCCCAGCTCCTGTTGGCAGTTCATGGTCTTCCATCGCTGGATGGGAAGGGAGCATGGGGGGGTGACCTTTGGGAATCGAGTACCCAGCTCCCGTCCCATTAGCTGCAGCGCTGCCTGACATCAACAGCCACAAGATGAGCCTAGGGTAGGGTGGGGTGGTAGGAGCAGGAGCGTCTAAATGTTACAAGGTTCAAACCATCAACTCCTGGAGAGATCTCCTGATTCCTGTGCAGTAGCCCTGAGGAGGGCAGGGACCAGGGAGAGAGGGGTTCAAGAGAGAGGGCGCCCAGGCCTCAGTCTGACCCTGTGACGGCCCTCCCAGGTGGGGTGGGGTGGAGACATGATATGAGGGGCAAGTCCCTGCCCACCTCCAGGGGACGTGCTCTGTGTGTGTGGCAAAGTTCTGGCATAAGGAGCTGCCTAGAAACTACGGGTCCATCAAGGATGGTTCTTAAATGCTGTAACCCAAATACCGGGGTTCTAAACTCTCAACAACTGCTGGAGTAGAGAAAGAGAACTGGGGTGCTTCTGACAGCTACACAACAACCCCCCACTTGCAAGCACTCTATAAATGTGAACTGAACATCTGTGACTCGCCCGCACACACCCCTGCAGTTTCGTGGCGAGGACACAGCTAATCATAGCTGGTGTTTGGGGGAGAAAGAGGGATTTTGCCACAAGCTCCATGACAGACTGTCTCCCTCCCTCTCCAGAATGTTAAAGAAAGTATGACTGGCTGGGAGGTGGATGAGAGGGAGTTTCTGTCTCCCTGAGGATTGGCGTTGCCTGGGAGAAGAACACACCTCCCAGAAGGCCATGAAGGTCAGGGCCGATCCCCTGGTTCCTGCTCAGCAATCACAGCAGGAAGACCAGAGCTGGAATCCCTATGCTCTATCAGTGATATGTGCTTTGGTTTCGTTTAGGTTTCTTTTAAAGCTGGAAGGGACCCAATTATAGGACATCTAGTTATATCCCTCACTCTTTACATGAGAAAACTGAAGTCTGGAAAGGCTGAAATGACTTGTCCGAAGTCGTTTGGGGTCTTAGACACACAGCTGTAGCCCTGACTCCACAGCCAGTATGCTTTCTATGGACTCCTCTAAATCCATGTTGAGTCCCTGGAAAACCACAGCAACAGCCACCCGTCAGTGAACGTCTAATATGTGCCAGCTACTAGATTAGCTGGTTTTGTGTATATAGTTCGAGTCAGAAAGTAGAGGGGTGAAGGGGAGGATGGAAAATGATGCTACACAGGTAATTCGAGGCCCGCCTGAGGAAGGTCTTACTGCCAGGCTAAGGAGGGCACCGCTCGAGAGTTTTAGCTTTGGATGTCTGCTTTGGAAGGACTCTGCGATTCTCATTCCTAGCTTATTGATACATATTCTACCTCTGATTTGGCCTGACTCCCCCACCCTCCCCCCAACTCTCCACATTGGCCTGGGCACCTGTGAATGTGTTTGTCCACCTGCAGTTCTAATTAGGCCCTCCGGGGAGTCTCACACCAACCACCAGCTGTGGTCACAACCTCCAGCTCTTCACCTCTGCACAGGAACTTTCTCGGCACTCCTCTGGTGTTCCCCTCGTTACTGGATGTTAATGGAGTCTTTACCCCTTGGCATTAGGCTTGGTCAGGCTTGGTCAGATGGCCCCTTCGGTGGGGCGTGTGTGGAATCCCCTGCTGGGCCGTGGAACCGCAACAACCCCTTTCCTGTCCCTGTTCCGGTCCCAGCTCTTGGCCCACCTCAGGCCAAGCTCTGCCCCCATCAAAACTAAAACTACCCAGCCCCAACTCCCACCCTAGGACGTTTTCAATCTTCCTTTTAGAGCAACATGCCTTCTCTGCTTTCTTCCTGGTTGGCTTTTCAGTTCACCCTACTCTGGGGGTGCCTGGAATACAGTGGCATGCTTAGTTCTTCCAAAGTTGAGAGGAGATCCTTGCCCCCATGTATATTTTCATTTTCAACTCAGATAATCATCCCCAAGGAAGCTTCCTGAAAGAAAAGACAGATGATTCATTTTGGAGCCTGACAGTTTTGAACACTGGCTGTGTGACCTTTGGCAAATTGTTTCCCTTCTCTGAGCTCCTGTTTCCTCATCTGTAAAATGGGGACACCAGCCCTCACTGCACAGGGATTAAAAGATGTAACACGCAAGACGCCAATCAAGGAATGGCTAAGTTCAGCTGAGAGCCTCAAGCAGGAAGGGACACATTCCTGTGCTTCCTCTTAGAACCGGTACCTTTAGCTTCTAGGACCTAGGGGGAAAAAACATAAACAAAATAGAATGCATTCGACCAGGGCTTTGAGCTGTTGCAAATGACTCAGTAGTGAAATGGGACGGAGCCCACCCTTTGAAAGGTTCCCCAGGCCTCTGCCACCCAGAGGAAGATGTGTCCTTCCTGCTCCAAAGGGAATGAAGAACTCCAGCCAAAAGCCAAAGCCATCCTCCACAGCCAGGCAGACAGGTGGCTCTCGGGCTGACCTTTGCCAGGCCCGGTAAGCAACATAGTTTCATTGTTCCACCCGGCTGCAGAGCTGGTTGGTGGAGTTGGCTTAGAGAAGGATATTTTGTATTTGGCTTTTGGAATGACTAATGAATGAGCTGTCTCCACTGCGGGAGAATTATGCCACTTAAGCAAAACCCAGCCCGGCTGGTCGGCTCAGAGATAGCTAATAGGAAATGCCTGTCAGAACACTGACGCTTCAAAGCCAAATATATTCTCACTGTGTTCTCTGTTTGCTAAGTTTACTTTATGCAAAATATAACTCAGCTGAAAATATGTCGATGGCAGAAAGCTTGCTCCTTCCCTCGGTAAGAAATTGTGACGACAAAGAGGAGAGCGGCTCCTTGTTAACCCTACTGGTCCTGTCAGGCTGAAGAATAGTCAGACTGTTGGCGTGGCCAAAAAGCACATACCTCCACTCGACAGAAAGTCTGCACCAGTAATGGGCCCATAGCAACGAGAGTCCTCAAAATAGAGGCAAGTGTCCTCCCACGAGGCTTCCAGACAACGAGAACAGAGGGAGTGTGGGCAACATGAGCACAAACCGCCATTTTGTCAAGCTGCAAGGGCCAAAAAGGACCCACAGGGCACATTTGAATTTTTGCCCTTAAGTGGTCTTACCTGCCAATGCCCACTCCCCAGAGGTGAGGTGCAAAGTCCTCCAACCAAGAAGCAACCGAGGAAAATCAACAAACTCCAGAACCCCAAACTGGGTGGCAGTGCTTTGGGAACGGAGTTGATGCTGAAGCAACCAATCTGTGGGAAGAGGATGGGATGGGGAGTCAAGGCGTTTCTACTTCTTCTCCCTATGTGACCTTGCAGGACACACTTCCTTTCTTCTGGCCTTGGCTTCACCATCTATACATGGAGAGACTGGACCAGCTCAGCAATTCCTAGGGTCACACTGACTTCACACTGTCTATGGTACAGGATAGAAGAGAGGCAGGAGGGGTGCCTGGGTGGCTCAGTTGGTTAAGCATTCAACTTCAGCTCAGGTCATGATCTCACGATTCGTGGGTTCGAGCCCCGCATCGGACTCTGTGCTGAAAGCTCAGAGCCTGGAGCCTGCTTCAGATTCTGTGTCCCCCTGTCTCTCTGACCCTCCGCCTCTCACACTCTGTCTCTCTCTGTCTCTCAAAAATGAATAAATATTAAAACAAACAAACACACAAAAAGACGAGAGGCAGGAGTGAGGTAACAGGACCCACTTCTCCATGCTCCAACCCTCTCCCTCTCTCAAGGATTGCCATGGGTTGCCATGAGGAATCGCGTATAAAGACAGGATCATCCTTATAGTTAGAGATAGCTAGGATTTCTCAACACCTGAAGTGGGAAAGATTCTTTGAAGCCACGACCAGAGACATTAGTATACGGAGAGGTCTTGCTGAGGAGGAGCAAAGACATAGGGGCTCCTACAGCCTCTGACCTGGAAACACCCTACTCCTAGAGGGCCACAGCCACCAAGCCACTCGGTGGCAGCTCGGTTTCCCTTCCCAAACATCCTCCCCAGATAAGAGGTCTGGCCCTGCCTCATGAAAGGCGTTGTATTTACTCCTTTGGGATCAAAGTGAGAACGGAGCCTAAGGAAATTTGGGCTTCCCAGAAGGACCTGGAGAAAGCATAGCATGGAGCACCTATAGCGTGCCAGGCAGTGGGGATGCGGATAGGAGTCAGACACAGCTTTGCTTTCAAACAGCTAGGTTTCAGGGCAAGATGGGTCTCCATTTGGGGAAACAAAGAATGCTGTGGGGTCAGTCACATGACTCAGACATCAAGCACATTAGAGGCTCAGAGAGGCAAAGCCCTTGGGCAAGCTGCTGAAAGTCTCTCTGCCTTGGTCCTCATCTGTAAAATGGGGACAATGGTGACCTACCTTAGAGGACCAGAGGCAATATAAATGCCTACCCTACCACCTGCCACATTTTAAACGCTCGATAAAAAGGAGTTACTATTTTTATTGCCACGGCTTAGAGGTGAGCTTCTCAACAGAATGGGTTCCAGGTGAGCAGGGACTCATCCATCCCTGTAGCCGCTGGAGCCAAGCCTGAGGTGTCTGGACCTCCCAGCTAGCTTTTCCTGGGCTGCCAGCCATTCCTCCATGTACCCCAATTTGCCACACAAACAGTGTCCTTTTCTTTGTGTGCAAAGAACCCTGGAAAGCCCTGCCTCATATCCTCAGAGAAAGCTCCAGAGCATATGAGGCCTTTGGTGAGGTGGGGAGAGGGGAGGGGGGTCTGCTGTAGTGGAATCCAGTAGAACAGCAAAAAACCTGGCACAAAGGGTACGTGGCAGTGAGTCTGGGAGCAGGAGGCAGCTGGAGGTCTCAGTGCCCCATACAATGTCTTGCATATGGGCCGCCGGCACAAATTATTAGTTGAGTGATTGATTCTGCTCTAAGTGGAGCAGAGTCCAAGTTGGAAGATGTTGAGAAAAAAAGGCTGGATAATGTCCCATCAAGGGCGGCAGGAGAAGTGACTGGACAGGGGTCATGAGGCAGGACCCAGGCCTGTGGGGACACGCTGAGGCTTTGGGGCATGTGCTCCTTGGGGACAGAGGGAGACAGGGGGCAGGAGTCAATGCACACAGACTCAGGCAGGCATCAAATGGCAGACAGGGCAGAATCAGCATTGAGCAGGTCAGCAGGGAGCTGGGACCCAGCAAGGAGCGTAAGCCAATGCCAAGAAAGCCCTGAGCCAGGCTCGGCCAAGAATAGGGACTGACCTGAGAATTTGGGGGTCCCAGGGCCACAGGGAAAGGTTGTCACTGGTGGATAGAAGCAGGGCAGCTATATGATGCCCAGGAAGCCAAGCAGAAGAGTTTGGACTCACTCGAGCCACCTTAGAAAGCCATGAAGTGCACAAGCAGGTTATCGTAGCCCATCAAGCTTGTGGGGAGATGGTGGGTGGTGAGAATCACACAGGGACCTCCACACACACAGGTGAGGGCAGAGTTTGGGCTATGGAGGAAGCTAGGCCAAAGCGACTGACATGACTTCCAGGTTGGCCAGCAGCACCAAGCACCGTGCCCAGAGGGGCAAGCGGACGTAGCTCACTTGGAGTTGAGCTGGTATGATGGTCCATTAGGCAGGTGGGGAAGACAGCATGAGTCCAGAGGCTGAAAGGCAGGGGCAAGCTGGTTTGGGGGCAGCTGGACCTCAGTGAGGAGAGGGAAGCAGTGTCAGCCAGCTCGTGCAAGAGCAGTGAAGCACATGCGCTCTGGGCTCAGACAACCCTGCTTTGCATCCCAGCTCCCTCACCTGAGTGGACATATGATCGGAGGCAGTATCCACATCTCTCAGGGTCCTTGTCTGCCCTTCACAGGCGTGAAGATCAAATAAGGTCATTTGTGGGGCTTCTGGCACGTGTAGATGCTCACAAACTTGTACCTGTTCTAACTATGATTATTCGCCCCTGAGGTTGTCAGCTTCCCAGGAAATGAAGAGGGATTTAGAGTTTTGATGGGTAGAATGTGGCATCAGCCCAGCCCCTGGGAGGAAGGGCAGCGAAGGGAAAATCACAAAGCCTCCAATCTCGGATGAACCCTGTTCAGATCCTCCCTCCCCCCAACTATCTGTGAATTCTGTAGCAAGTGATGTAATCTCTTCAAGCCTCAGTTTCCTCAAGTGTAACACAGATGTACTAATATCTGTCTTTTGAAGTTTTTATGACAATTAAATGTGATAATGTACGTGAAGCGCCTGACCCAGTGGGTGCTTAATAAATGGCTACCCTATCGATGAGGCTGATATGTGAGGGAGGTAAGAAAGGATGGGACCCCGGGGGCATATTGGAGCCCAGGACTCACCCCCTGCACCCTGGGGCTTGGATCTGTCACAGCAGAAAGATTTTTTTTCCTTGCAGATGCAGAAGCATCCAGAACTAGAGGGGAGCTCCACAGGAATGGACCCTGCCAATGCACTCTGATGCTCTGACAGGATTCCACCTGCCTGGACAGGATTGGCTCAGGAACCTGGGAAGCCATGTCTGACGGCGGAGGGTAGCGGTGGCTCCAGCTGGGAAGGACCCAAAAAAGAGAGAATAAGGGAGGGACTGGTAGAGGAAAGAGGTATTTTCTATTAGCATTCTGGGTCTTCAGTTCCCTTCTCTGTAAGATGAGAATAATCGTACCTGCCCCGCAGGGTCTGTGGTGACTCTTAAATTAGGTGACTGACACACAGAAATCCTGGCTGTCAGTAAATGTTCAATAAATGGGGCTGTTGTTAATAAGAACATTAATAACAAGGTGAATCTGGGAAATACTTTGCAGGAATAAATGACAAGACTTGGCGTCAGGGCGTGGGAAATAGCTTAGCTCACACGTGAACAAGTGTAATGTGATTGAGTATCTTCAGGGGTCAGAATTGGAATTCCCTGCTGGGAAAGAAGGCTTGGACTGGAGTGGGATGGGGCGTCCAGTCCCAGCAAAGGAGAATGCTGAAGTCACCTCAAGCCAGGATATACAGTGCCGTTTAGGAAAAAAGCACTTGAGTTCGTTCAGTCTCTGGGTTAAATGTTTCCACCTTTATTTTCTCCTAGATTCCCTCAGACAGCAGTTGGAAGGAATCCCCCAGGACCCCAGAGCCAGAGCCAGCATTGGACCCCAGGTAGTCCTTGGTCCCACACTCTGGGAGAAAGATCCTGGACCCAAAGAGTAGAACACAGCAGAATGGCTGCTCAGTGAACATCTTCCCTTTCCTATACTGAACAAAAACCTCAGTAGACACCTTACCTTTTCCCCTTTTAAGTGGCAGCCCATTGTAAGCAAGGGGCTGACAGGACACGACCCCAGATAGGAACAAAGGAAACCCTCCCACCAGCTCTCTTGCCAGGAATGAGCTGAAATTCTTGGAGAAGTCTCTGAGCCAAAATTCTCAGGGAGAAGACCCAGAAGACTGCCCATCAGGTGAGAAAACGTAGGCAAACTGTAATGTGCAAAATCACGAACCAGAAAATCATCCAGCAAGCCCGCATCCAGCTATGTCTTAATGAGGCAAACTCCAAAGAAGTTTTTCCTTTAATCTGGCATTTGAAACGAAATGCTGCTAAGAAGCCCCCACCTCACTCGCCCCACCCTTATATGTTGCCATGACTACCCAAGTTCTTAGAACATGAAAGAACTACCTCAGCATTTCCCTCCAAAACAAAAGAAAATTATTCCAGGTTTCTGGGCAGAGAACTCCAAGGAATGGGACCTGTTACTGGATAGCAGGTTCTTCAGAGTTGCCAGTGATGAAATATGAGCCTCCGGGGACGGGGCCTTCAGAAAAGCTGGGGAAGGAAACTGGGGATGACGGGACCCCAGCGTTCGCCCCTGCTTGCAAAGCTGTACTCTGCCGTCATTGCTGGCTCCCTCCCCTCAGCTGGGCCTCATTTGCCCCTGCAATGAAGCGCATTAAAAGAAAACACATCCTCTCTCCAGATGGGAAGGGCAGGAGTTTGGAGGGGAGCAGGTCCTGGCTCAGTAGACCCCAGGGTTGCAGCAAAAACTGCTCTCTCTGCCAGTTTGTTCCTGGAACAGGTGAAGTGAGGCCAACCTGTGGCATGATGAGGAAGCCCCTGCAAATCCCCCTTGAAAGCCTGAGGTCCTGCTAGTGAGGGCCAATCGAAGCCTTCCCGTGGATCCAGAAAGCCAAGCCAAGGAGGAGACAGCTGGACAGCCAAACTGCCCCCTCCCATGCCTGAGCTTCAGGTGAAAACCCAGGGCATTGTCCTGACACCTCCCTCTTTCTCAACCACGACATCCGATTCTTCATCACATTTTGAGTCTACTGCCTAAAAGTTTCTAAAATCCATCCACTTCTTTTTCTCCCCAGTGCCCCTGACTTGGTTCAGGCCTCACAGTCTCTAGTCCAAAGAGATGCCTTCAAATCATCTGCACACCAGAGTCAGAATGGCCATTTAAAAACGCAATTGTAATCACATCACCTCCCGCCCAAATTCTTCAGGGATCCCCTTGCCTTTGGGTTAAATTTCCAAACTCCTCAGAAGGGCACGGAAGGCCATTCGTGATGGCCCCCTTACTCCCTGCCCTAGCTTTAAAGAGTGTATTTTCCCAACTGGCGGTCTGCCCCCCTCCGGAACTTCACAAACAGTTCTCTACTTGGCGATGCCTTCCCTAACTCAGTACGGCCCCGTGTCTTCTGTTTGCTTCTCAGATGCACTCTCTGCCCCGCTCGGTGCCCCCAGAGACTGCCCTGCAGGATCACATCAACAAACCCCAGTGCCCTCTGGCTTCTGGTTGGGTTTGGCCAATAGGGAGCACCAGCAGAGATTCAAGGTTAGAAAAGAGTGAGGATAGGGCATTTAATGCCTCCCTGTAAGGTCGTATTAGGCTGGCTGGTCCCAGATGGAAGGTCACTCCTTCTTCCAAGGTGGCCTATACTACACTGCGTCTTCCCAGAGTACAGTAGGCCCCCTCCCCACTTCTTCTGGACTAAAGGTGGTGATAACTCTGCTGCTGCTCCCCCTGGGTTTCTGTGCTACCTGTGACGTTCCCCATCCCCTACCTACACCCTTGCAAATAACCCCTTTGTACACAAACCTTTCTCAAATTATCCCAACTAAGTGTGTTGGGATCCTAATATGGTCATCCTTTGTCTTTGCTAAATCATAACCTTTCCTCAGGACTAAACACAGTCAACACCTCCTCCGGGAAGGCTTCCCTCTTCTCCCCAGTCTGGGTCAGACCTGGGTTCCCAGAGCCTCTGTATAGTCCTTTGTCACAACTCTGTCCACACTTTATTGCAAAAGTCAGTCCTCTGTCCTAAATCTGAGCCTCTGGAGGGTGAGAACCATGTGTTGTTTGTTCATTCCTGCACCCCAGTAGCTGGCACAAAGCAAGAGCTCAGAAAATATTTGCTGAATGAAGAAATAAAGAAGCACAGAGTGAGACCCTGCCAAAGATCCATAAGAAACACAGAGCAGGGGCGCCTGGGTGGCTCAGTCGGTTAAGCAACCGACTTGCTCAGGTCAAGATCTCATGGTCCCTGAGTTTGAGCCCTGCATCAGGCTCCATGCTGACAGTGTAGAGCCTGCTTGGGATTCTCTCTCTCCCTCTCCCTCTGCCCCTCCCCCACTTGTGTGCACATTCCTTCTCTCTCTCTCTCTCAAAATAAATAAATAAACTTTAAAAAAAATGAAAAGAAACAGCATCCCTTTGCGGGTTGCCCATGCTGTAGGAGCTGGCATCCCTGAGCCAGAGTCAGATCACAGACCAAAGGGCCCAAAGAAAGGCTGTTATTTAAAAACACCCACTTCCAGGGCCTGGAGCCCATGTCAATGACTATGGGGAAAGAGTGGAAAGATGCGCTGGTTCCTATTTCAACAGCTGTGTTTCCTGGGCCGGGGGTGGGGGGGCGGTGGGGGGAGAGTGACCAGCCTTCCTCAGCCCTGGGGAGACAGTAGAAGTGTCCACCCTTGAGCTGTCTGTCCTTGAGTGCCAACCCCTGGATAACTCATATCAACTTACTGAAATAAGTTATTAAAAGTCCAGGGGCTGTTCCAAAGGACCCCGCATCACTCTCCCCAAAATACCACCAAATCACTCACTCATTCATTCCCTCAACAAAGTTCATTAGCGGTCTGCTCTATGCAAAACACCCTTTGATTTACTCTGTAGAGATTCTACCAAAAAGGGAAAAGACATTTTTTCTTCCAGTCTGTGTCCCAAGCCCTGTAAGAGGCTTGGCAGGGTCAGAGGATGGACTTCCAGGTAGAAAGGCCTCAGTCACCTGGACAAATCAAGGCGAACGGGGCAGACACAGTGGGTGGAAGGCAGAATAGTGAACTGGAATAGTGAGAGGGCTCTAGAATATGTGTAACCTTGGACAAGTTACCTCACGTCTCTGTGCCTCAGTTTCCTCCCGTGCAACATGGTGGTCATAACACGAACAAACTCATAGAACTATTGTGAAAGTTAGATAAAACAAAATACCCTCCAGGAGGCTGCCTAGAGCAGAGGGGCCCAATCCTAGCTGACCTGATGCTCCCTTTTATAGCAAATATTTTATAGCAAATAAGACCATCTTTACTATGTTGAAATGAAATTTAGAGATAATATAACCCACCTACACACATAGTTTTTAAAAGAATAAATATACTGCTATAACTATAGGATAAAGAATGAAAAGGAAATAATTCAGAATAAGATAATATGCATTTTAATCTGTAAATGTTTGAGTATAACTACACTAGAAGATATAAGACGATTATACCCACTTATAATGAATAAGTTTGAACTTAAGTAAAAAACATTGACTGGAACATTATGGGTACTTCTTTGTAATTGATGTTCTGAAACAAAACTAAATAAGTGCTATATATTCATGCAGATATGTATGAATACAGATATGTTATTTTGGCAACTCAAATACCATGAGCATTTTGCTACTGGTATTGTGGTTTCCTGACCTGGTGAACAACTCCTGGGCAGCATAAAACACAGCATTCTCTGGATTTATATGATGTTAGCATTTATGAAAAATTCAGTGTATATTAAAACTACAAAAAGTACTTTGTGTTTACATACAAAATGGAATGACATTCTAAGCTCAGACCAATGTAGAGATTTTCTACCTATATGAATATCTGGTGGAGCATTCAAAAGTCATATGAAGGGCAGGACAATCTTCATTGTACAAAACTGCCCCACCTAAGGCAAGAAGTCTGCTTCCCTCTGCCTTCCCCAAGACGTGCATGGTCAGCAAATGTTAACAAACATAAACACACCACACATGTATAAAGTGCCTCTAGGCGGCAGCACTGACTCCACTGAGGATCACTGGGCCAGAGTTTATGGGGTTATCCAAATGATAAGGACCAAAGAATGATAGCCACACAACTTCCAGGAACACAAATGAGACAGACAGCATTAGGTAGCCTATCAGAACATCACACTCTGACCCCAGTGTTTTGTTGTATCCCGCTACATTTGTGTTTCGTTGGGGCGGTAGGCTAACGCCTACCCAATGGGGGGTGAGGTCTCTCTTGAGTGTGAAGAAGAAATCAACACCAAAATAGGCAGAGCTCTGTCACCCATAAATACCAGGTAGACTGGTAGACTACCCGATAGAGAAAAAGTCTCAGCAAACTGCTAAGACACTTGTATTTTTCTCCCCCTACACAACTGTTGGAATCTCTTTGAAAAGTGTATCATCAGCACTCTATAAATAACCATTGGCGTGCTCACCTATGTCTCTATCGTGAATCAACACCACAGAGTATTTCACAATGTTGTGACATTATGCCTCTCGACTGAATGTATCTTAAGAAAGAAAAAAACAACAACAATATTGTCTTTGGTGGCTATAAACCACCCTCCTAGCAGTCAAGGCAGTTAGGTGAGTTGGTGTGTGCCCACTCCATTCCTTCCCGAGTGCAGCCTTGATGATCAGTAAAACCTTACTTAAATCCAAGGTCCCATTTCCCACAAAAAGAGGCAATCATGCCAATTCTCCCAGGAAGAGGCAGCTCCTCAGACAGGAAACTAAATTCAGACAGTGGCACCCGACAGAAGGGGAACTCTCATCTCCTTCTTGGCTTCATTCTTTTAGTGGATCCATCTGAACATTCAAGAGGGCAGCTGTCCAGGCTTCTGCCCCACAACCAGGGCTGCTGTGATGGTACTGACCACACAGGGGCATCCCTCTCACTAGGAGAAGGCAGGCCCTGAGCCCTCATGATCAAGTCCTGTCTTGTAAATGAGATTATATGAAGTCATGTTACTCTGTTTCTCTTTTGTTATCCCCAACTTGCAATAAAGGCTGGTCTGAAGGATCCAGTCTATGGATCCTATGTGTGTGTGTATGTGTAGTGGAGGGTGGGGACACTGACTAGTGTCCATGATGAGTGAGAAACCCCAGGGGAAAATTCCAGTCACCTCTCTCCACAGAGATTCTCCCTTCACGGCTAAGGTTGGAGGAGTTGGTTTTAATTCATTAGGAAAGGTGGTGACTCTTCCCCTTGGGCCTGGTGGAAGCAGGTGAGAGATCTAGAAGGGGACTCAAGCCCATAGGCTAAGCCCACAGTCAGGTTATCAAAACTGGAGAATGAGATGAAGACTGATCTTGTAGCAAAAAGACATGATGTTAGGATGTCCTGTGGGCTGTATTGAGCACACTTGTATCTATTTCACCAGGTAGCAAAGTAGGTCCACCAATAGTTGGTGGGGGTGAGTCTGCCTTTGGGAGAAAGTGGATTCATCCATGGATAGAATGGATCCACTGAGGGATGCCTGGGTGGCTTAGCCGGTTGAGCGTCTGACTCTTGATTTCAGCTCAGGTCATGGTCCCAGGGTCTTGGGATCAAGCCCTGAATTGGGCTCTGCACTGTGCATGGAGCCTGCTGAAGATTCTCTCTCTTCTCCTCTGCCATGCCCCCTGCTCACTCTTTCTCTCTCTCTCTCTCTCTAAAAAGAAAGAAAGAAGAAAGAAAGAAAGAAAGAAAGAAAAAGAAAGAACAGCAAAGAGAACGGATCCACTGAAGCTGGGAACCAAGCAGGCTTGACATGTATCACCTACATGTGTTTTGGACTGAGAAGGGCTCAAGAGGAAAAGAGAACACATAAGCAAATAAACAAAATAGAAATAAATCTACAGGTATTTTCTCAAAGTTTGTTTCTCATCACCTCCACTCTCCTCAGGAGTCAAAACCAGTGTGGTCCCAGGAAGCCCCTCGAAGCAGGAGGCATGAGGGAAGGGACTGGGATAGCTCTTTTTTTTTTTTTTTTGAAGAAAAATTGCCAACACCATTTCCAAACGTCCCAGAGGAATGTGACTTTCAGGGCTACAGAGACCTGAGAATTGGAGCTGCTCTACTCAGCCAGCAACAGCCTCTGGAACATCCTTGACATCTCCGCCATCTAGCCTTCTGCTCTATAGTGACCCCCAACCCCCAACTTTATGCACATTTTGGGGAAGAGCCAGAATGGAAGACCACTGAGTGTGAATACAGATCTCACAAAGCCAGTGCACTCAGCCAATGGTTCTCAGTCCTGCTCACAAGTTAGAATCACCTGCAGAGTTTCGTTTTTTTTTTTTTAAACACACCCAAGCCCGGGCCCCACCACCAGAGATGCTGATTTAATTGGTCTGGGGTAGAACCCAGGCGTGGATATGGTTTAAAAACTCTCCAGGTGATTCTAATGTGCAAGCAGACTTGTGAACCACTACATTATACAACAGGAGAGGCCCTCAGGCCCTCACTCAGATCCCAGTTACTCTTAATTTATATACACTTCTAATAATCCAGTTGTCTGGTTTCCTAGCTGGTATAAGATTAAAAGCAGCGTATTTAGAAGGGGAGAGAAAGGCTGTTAATGAAAAAACACTAAAAGCAGCAAGACATAACAAATGAGAGTCTGATCACAAGTGTAAAGATAGAAAACCTATAAAAAGCACACACAGCACTTAACCCCTCCCCTCTCCAGCATATCCTATTTACAGTAAGGGCTGCGGGAGATCATGAGACGGTTGCAGCGTGAAGGGCAAATGATGTATGTTGACCGTGATATGTAAGGCATATGTCGACTGTTGCTACAAACGTTACTTCATCTAATTCTCATCACGGCCCTGTAAGATAAGTATTATTACCCCATTTTACAGATGAAGAAACCAAGACTCAAGGAGGAGTATGAGCTTGCTCAAAGTTGCACAAGCATGGAGATGTGATGCTGGGATTTGAATGTCAAATGTTGGTTAGTTTGACTCAAAAGCCCACATATGTTGGTAAGTGCCATATCTGCCTGTTTAGTATGATAACTGATATTTCCAATGATGACCCAAAATCTAGAGCTGGACTACCCTCAGTATCCAGCTGTTCAAGATGTTCATTTTAGGAATAGTTACACACACACACACACACACACACACATATATGCCTTTTAACAGTGATGAAAGGACAGGGTATCCATTTGGGAAATAAATAAATAAAGAATATAAGTTATTTCCCAGCTCACACCATTTATCAAAATTAATACCAGATGGATAAAGATGGAAATGAAACCATAAAGGTACTAGAAGAAAATAATAAGTGAATATTTTATAATCTTAGGATGGGGAAGAACTTTCTAAATATGTCAACAAAAGCAGAAACCATAGAGGAAAAGATTGATAGATTTGACTACATAAAAAATTAAAAACTTCTGTACATCAAAAACTGCCATAAATTGAAAAAATATTCAACCTCACTAGCATTCAAAGAAAGCAAATTAAAACAGCAATGAGAGCCCTTTTTTTCCCTTTTTTGCTGATCAGATTGGCAATGATTAAAAAGAATGATAATACTGAGAGTTGGCATGGGTGAGGGGAAATCAACACTTGTACATCGTTGGAGGGAGTGTAAATTGGTACAATCTTTCTAGAAGGCATTTTGGCAACATGTATGAAAAAAGTCTAAGAAGGCACATACCTTTTGGCCAGTAATTCCATGTATAAAATTTATCCAAGGGAAAGGATTGATCCACTAAACACAAATGCACAAATTAAAACATTATTTTTTTAAATTACTAGAAAAACAATAGAACCCCTTTATAATCTTAGAGTAGTGAAGACCTTTTTAATTGATTAAAAATCCAGAAATCATGAAATAAAATACTGATTAATATAGCAATATAAAAATCTTAAAACTCCTGTATGATAAAAGCACCATAGTTAAAAAAAAAAAAAAAAAAAGTAAATGACTAACTGGAGGGAAAAAAATCACAACTCGTTCCACAAAGGGTCAATCACTATAATACATACTTTATTTCGTAAATCAAGGAGAGACCAACAACCCAACAGAAAAAATGTCTCCAGGAAAAAAACAAAAAACAAAAAACAGATGGCTTTTAAGCACATGAAAGAACATTCAACTTCATTAATAATAAGAAGAGTGCAAATTATAGTTGCAATGATATACCCATTTTTCATGTAGCATATCTGTTCATATCCAAAATACACTTGATTGGAGGAAGTTGTAGGAAAATAGGCCTTCTCGTACAATGTTGGTAGGAATACAAAATGGTATACCCCTATGTAGGCCAATTTGGCATTTTCTATTAATATTATTAATATATTTACCCCTTGACTCATCAATCTCACTTTGAGAATTTTTCCTGCAAATATATTAGCACACATACAGAAATTACTTTTGCATGTATTATAGCATTCTTCGTGATACTGAAAATTTGGGGATAGCCAAAATGCCCAATTATACGAAATTGCTTAGATATTATGGTCCATCTACACCATGATATACCAGGAAACTCTCTACGTACTGATAAGGAAAAGTCTATGTTACACACTATTAAGTTCTGTTTTAAGTAAGGAGTGTGCAACTTCTGTATAAGAAAGGGCATGGCATACATAATTACATTTGCTTGTATTTTCAAAAGGGAACATTGTAACTATTAAAAGCAATGACCTATGGGAGGGGAAATCAGAAAAACATGAAATAGGGGATGGGGATTAAGGAGTGCACTTGTCGTGATGAACACCGGGTGATGTATGGAATTGTTGAATCACTATATTGTACACCTGAAACTAATAAAACCCTGTGTTTTGTTTTTTTTTTTAAAAAAAGAAAGAAAGAAAACCAGGTGAAGTAAGACATGCATGGAAGCAAGAATTCTCAATGTTGTTTTTATGTTGTTTTTATTTTTATTTTTTTAGTTTATTATTTATTTTGAGAGAGAGAAAGAGAGCAGGGGAGGGTCAGAGAGAGAGAGAGAATTTCTGCTGACAGCACAGAGCCAGACTCTGGGCTCTAGCTCATGAACTGTGAGATCATGACCTGAGCCAAAACTGGATGCTTAATCAACTGAGCCACCCAGGCACCCTATATTACTTTGATTTTTGAACTATGTGAAGGTATTGTCTATTTTATTTTCTTATTTATAAAAGGTTTTTTTTTTTTTGTTAAGTAATCTCTATGCCCAAGGTGGGCCTCAAACTCAGCACCCTGAGATCAAGAGTCACATGCTTCTACTGACTGATATATATATATATAAACAGGAAAATCTAGAAAGATAGATTATAAGATATTAGCAGTGGTTACCTTCAGTTGGGGGATTTAGGATTATTTAGTTTTAATTTTTTTCTTTTTATCTACATTTTTAAATTTTTGTACAATGACCATGTTTTATTTCCATAATCACAAAATAAAAGGAAAAAGACTTGCCTTAGACAAGCCTCAAGGAAAAATAATAACCCAGGAAAAATTTGTAAAATGCCAAAAATTTTAATATCCTTAATATTTAAAGAATTCTCTCAAAAATATAATAAAAAAGAATACTCCAGAAAAAAATTCAAATAAAAAACAAAAGAACAAATACACACATATATATAATTATACAATGCATTATTGGAAAGCAATAAAATAATATTGAACACTGTTAAGTGGCAAGGATAATCATTATATGTTAAGAAGGAAAAGCAGGCTGGCAAATAGTGTTATTTTAATAAAAATATATTTATACCAGACTTACAGACTTTACTGGGTGCATATATTTGGGTACACATATAAATATATGCATAGAATAAAATCTGTAAGGACAGGCTCTGAAAGATAAATAGGTATGATGTCTGAATGGTAGGAATACAGGTGCTTACTTTTTTTCTTGTCTCAACTTCCATTTTTCTGCAGTGAAATGGTTATTTGTATAATATAAAATAAAATACAATGTGTGTTTTTTTATGTTTATTTTTGAGAGAGAGAGAGAGAAAGAGGGAGGAGCAGAGGGGGAGGGAGGAGCAGAGAGAGGGAGACAGGGATCTGAAGCAGGCTCCACACCATCAGCACAGAGCCCCATGCAGGTCTCGAACTCACAAATGGTGAGATCACGATCTGAGTCAAAGTCAGACGCTTAATCGACTGAGCCACCCAGGCGCCCCAGTAAATACTATTTGTAATATTGCCTTGTGAAAAGATTTAGCCACAAGTAAGTTCATCGCATTGTATTTAATAAAGAAAAACTGAAAACAACCTAAGTATGTAACAATAGGCTTTAAAGGCAACAGGGAGTCTGTGGACTCCACAAATAATTGTTCTAGAAAAATATTTATTAGTGTGAAAGATGCACAGTTTGTAAAGAAGTATGTATTATATGTACATATAGCAGTATATGCTATAACTCCATTAAAAAATGTATATGCTTAGAAAAATTGGGAGAGGATACACACCAAGGTATTTGTTAACTGTGGTTACCCCTGGGTGGCGGAATTATAAGTGTTTTTTGTTTTATTCTTTTGGATGTTCAGGGGTTTTTCAATGCTCTACAATAAACAAACACTTCTAAAATGAGAAAAAAATAAAGCACCAAGAAATGTTTGAATGCTTTAAAAAAAGAATTCTTTAAGAGACAAAGTCTAGGGGCACCTGGGTGGCTCAGTCGGTTAAGTGCCAGACTTCCGCTCAGGTCATGATCTCATGGTTTGTGGGTTCGAGCCCCGCGTCAGGCTCTGTGCTGACAGCTTGGAGCCTGGAGCCTGTTTCAGATTCTGTGTCCCATTCTCTCTCTGCCCCTCCCCCACTTGTGCTCTGTCTCTCTCTGTCTCTGAAAAATAAATTTAAAAAATAATAAAGAAAGAGACAAATTCTAAACTATCTAAAAAATGTCACCCCTCCAAAAGGAGAGACTGGCTAACTAAGGTGTGGGCTACCTCTAGCTACTGATGATAGGGAGAAGTAAAGCTTGGCCTTGGTCCTAAACCGAGATGCCATATTCTCTCCATCCTTCCTTTGAGTCTCTCTGGACCACTGGGTGTTGGCCACCACATTGGCAGAAAGGCCCTGCCCACCAGTAGAGGAGGCAGGACCTACCTGCCCCCACCCCTACCAGAAAATCATTGGTCCAACCACTTGCCTTCCGGCAGTGAAGTGGTAAACCTGCTGGGCTGGAAGGTGATTGGCAGGCAGTGTGCCAGTGAAGTGACCAGGACACGAAGGTCCTCTGTGCAGAATCATTCCTGGCCCAGGCCCTCCTTTGGCTGCTTCTGCTACCACCTCCCTGGCCATCCTAGAGTAATCACTCAAGAGGAAAGAGCGGCTTGTGGGGAGGTGTGTTGTAGGGGGTGGGCATTCCCCTCAGACGGTCCCCTCCAGAAAGGCCAACGCAAAGAGGTGGGCTCTGAGGCCCAGGTAGCCCCCTAGGCCCTTCATGCCTTCTCAGAGTTCATTACAACATTCTCTTCACTGGACTCCTGCCCTCAGTCCCTGCCCTGTCCGATCCATCTTCCAAGCCCCTGTCGCCCTTCTTAAAATACAGCTAATCATTTTATTGCTCGGATCAAAACATTTCATCCAAAGGCAGTACTTCTCAAACTCCCCTCCCCGCCCCGCTCCCCCCCCCCCAAGTGCACCAAGAGCAGACAAAAGAAATGCCTTCAGGTCCCCCAGGGGACCACGTAGCCTGAAGTTCCTGCCAGCACACCCAAGCGCTCTTTGAAGGCTTCTGTTTTCTCTTAAAAATTCATGAGAATTTTACATTCTATTCCATGATATATCTGAATTTCTCTTATTATAAAGATGTTTAAATTTATTCACCTCAAGGAAAGCCCATGCTCCTGAAAGAAATACTGTGTGTACCTGGAGGCTCAAGTATCCTCCCTGGAGAAGTACCTACAACCTAAAATCCAAATGCCCGAAGGGCGAGGCTCTTTACAATTTGGCCCTCACAAACCTCTCAGCCTCCTTCCCACTGCTCCTCCGCACACCCCCCAGTCACTGGGCCACCTGGACTGCTGTCATTTCCTCATATGCCAGGTCCCCCCCCCCACCTCTGTGTTCCTGCTCAGACTCCTCCTTCTGGAGTGCACCCCACTCTACCTACTGACAACCCACTCTCCTCAAAGGCCTCAAGGGGAATCAAACACCACCTTCCCCATGAAACTCCTCTGATGGCTCTTGACAGACGCAGCATGAGAGATCGCATGACGCCGCCCGTGAGAACAGCCTGGGTTTTGGAATCACAAGACAGGGGTTCAAATCTTGCCTCCAACTCTCGACACCAGGCAAACTGCCTGATCGCCTCTTAGATCCCGTTTGTACAATGGGGGATAATCACGCTTCTCTCGCAGGGCTGTTACAGGGATTGAAGCACATTCAAACAACAACGTAGTGCCCAGCACATGCTCCCTTCCCCTCCCGCCAACTCCTATAGCATGTTATTTACGCTACTCATGTGAAGAACGTAAGTTTACACATTCTTTTTTTTTTTTTTTTTTTTTTATAATGGCTTCTTTCCCCCAAACAGATCCGTGGCTCCCTATGACCCAAAGAAGCTTCTTGCATTACCCCCACGATCTCGTGGCTTGAAAGATTTTGGTTATTAAATCAAACACATTTATGCAATAGCAGCCTGCTTTTCGAAGTTCTCTATCCTATTAAGCTTTTTTGAAGACTGAGAGCGGTCCCAGCCTTTCCTCTCCCGCCTAACTTCAGGGACTGGGACTTGGGAGCCACCCATGGAGACCATAAACACCTTGAGACCACGGCTCCGTCTTCACACTTCTCATGGCACCTTGCTCCGAGCCTTGCACTTAGAACACACCTAGTAACTGCTTGTGGCATAAACAAGAAGTTTCATACAGATGACAGGGGGGAAAAGCCCTCTTGAAATTAGCCAGTTGGTGAGCAGAAAGGGGTCATTGTTATGGGAGGCAGAGCTGGAGACAAGCCCTTCTCCCCCCACCCACCCGCAGCAGCACCCCCAATTATACCAGCTGGCCTCCAACTTCAGCGTGTGAGCCGATTAAAAAGCGCCCTCTCTTCAGTGTCTGGAAACTCCTGCAAGGAAAGTTTGCTGCCCAAAGTTGGCTTTTGACTAGAGTCTTAATAAGAGGCCTCAGCAGGCTACGGCTAGAGAGACAATGTCACTTAGAGGAGCAGCTTGAAGCGGCAGTTAGGAGAAGAATTATTTTAATGAATACATTTCCTTTCAATTGTATGGGAATATCAAGATCCCATTAGAATAGGGAAGCAATTAGAACTAATAAAGACGAATGCACAGTGCTCCGTGCGTGCGGAATAACAAGCAGCCAACAAAGGGACTCCGGAGAGCCTGCTCTAATCCAAATGAACTGGCGGCCAGCGGAGGGGAAACGGCTCCGTTCAGCTGCTCAAAGCCCGTGGGTCCCGCGCATTCTGATCACGGCCAGCGAATGGCGCGAGTTGGACCTCGGAGGTGGGGGTTGAGGGCCCCCGCCTTGGTCCTGGCCTGGCCTCTCGGGGATAGAGATGGGCCGTTGGCAGCCCCTTGGCGACGGCCATTCAGACTGGGGCCCTGGCTCGCAGCCAGCCTCACGCCTGCCCCTCGCACTGGGCCTCATTGTGTCCAGGTGGCAAATGCCTTCTCGCCAACTCTCCTTCGAGGTTTAGAGAGGGGGTGGGACAGCGGAGGAGGGAGAAGGGGGCCCTGTGCCCCCCTCTCCTGCATGTCTCCCCTCCCCGGCTGGCCCGGGTCTGCTCCTCCTCTGGGGTGGGTGTTATGTTACAGATACTGGTGGGTCACAGGCAGCCTAACACAGAAGCACTGTTGCTTACACAATTGCTCTTCAAACAGTAACAAACAATTTTCATTACCCAAGTCAGATCGAATCATCCGCCTAGCCATCCTGCCTCAATCCCAGCCGCTCACACAGGACCCATGGCTCTGCCCATTCTGCTGGGACAAAACTGGGCTCCTTTCTCCCCCTGGCCCGGGGACAGAGGACAAAGCTCTTCCTCTGATCCCGTCTTTGAGCCGGATCAGCGGGACGGCTGTCAAAACTGTCAGGAGAAATAGTGAAGACACAAGCACCTGTGCAGACTGGGACTCACTCAAATCTGGGGTGACATGTTACTCAGCATCTCTGTGAAGAAGGCACTCAAGAGTTTGGAGGACTCTATTGCCAAGTTTAGAAGGAATCCAGAGAGATAACCCTGGCTGTCCACCAAAGCATTCACTGGCCTTAGAAGGAGTGTCAGGACTTGACATTTCTTTACTTAATCTTTTTTGGCCAGACAGTTTTTTCAACCAGGAATGTGTAAACTCGTTCCAAAATGTCTGCATGAGAGACGAGTCACACTCATTACAGAGATTTTTCTACCACTTCTCTTACAAAGAAAAAAAAAAAAGTCTGTAACATTTTTTAATGATAGAGCACTTTAAAAGTATGTTTACATTTATAATCTTACCCTCAAAATAACTCTGCGGACAGGCAAAGCATGGGTTGTCGGGCCTAAAGATGAGGAAACAGTAGCCCAGAGAGGTTAAGTGTCCTGTGCGTTGTCACAGACAGGCTACTGTTTCCTCATCTTTAGTGGGCTACATCTGGGCTACTGTTTCCTCATCTTTAGTGGTGTCAAGGGACACCAGAACTCAGGTCTTCTGATCTAGTTCAGCGCTTGGTTCTGGGACACACCTTTCCTACACCCACAGAGTGTTAGACATTTCCAGGGTAATTCATCCTGCAATTCTGCTTTTCCAGTGTAACTCCCTTATCCCTTTCCACATACTAAACAGTAGCCTAGACTACTCGAGGTTACAAAAGATCATCCCTCATGAAGGTTTCAAGGTAGTAGTCACCAAAGTATTTGTTTTGCTGTCCACCCCCCAACCAAATATGTATACATTTCCTCCCTTTTAATAGCTTAGGTAAGGATTGCTTTAAAAGTCTGCCTGTCCAATATAAGATAGGCACAATCAAAACTGTAAAAATGACTGCCTAGGTCCCTTCCAGTAGAACGTTGTAGCATCCAGGGATTGGCAAATGATTAAACAAAGCCATTCACTTTTTATACCGCTCCCCCCCCTCCACCTCTTATACCCAAAGGCCTATTTGTTTGGTATTTTAAAAATATTTTTAAAAATAATTTTGGGGTATAATTTATTTTTTGTGAGATGCAAAGAAATTAAGGGTACAGTTTGGTAAGTTTTGACAAATACACCCAAATCAAGACAGAACATTTCCATCACTCCCAGAAAGTTCCTGCATACCACTTTCCAGCCAACCCCACTCCAGACCTCCACTGTTCCAATTTCTATTGCCATAGATTAGGTTAACCTGTCTTGAACATCCAATTAACTGGAATCATATTGCATGTAATCTTTTGTCTCTTTCTTCTTTCACTCAACATAATGTCTGCCAGACTCATCCATGTTGCTTCAGTGGTTCCTCCTTTTTTTGATGGGTAGCATTACATTATTCACTCAGTTTTTAAAACCCAGTCATATTACTGCTAATTTGTCCTGCAAAATTCTTTCCATTCAGTGTAATTCCTGTATGCTCCTTTCCATGCATACATCTCCTGCCTATCTCCTTGGCAATTCTTGAATTGAAAGAAATATGGAAATGGCCTCTTGGATCTCTAGCACTGTCCTTCCAGGTGGGAGTGGTTCTCTCTACCTTCAGGAGAAACAGATAACCAGGCAGTCTAGCATGAGTACATGAAAACAGTCAGGAGTACAGTCTTCAGAATAGAGAGATCTAGGTGGTTGTGGCTGGTCCAGCTCTTCACAGACAGTTGGTTAGCACTATTTTCCCATTTGTAAAATGAGGATAATAATATCTTCTTAGTAGGGATTTGTGAGGACTAAATTATATTGTACACAAAATGTTTGGCACAATGGAAACTCATAAGAAACAGCCTCAAGCTAGGCTGTAATAAACATCCTTCTCTTCATTCACACACTGTCCATTTTTATCATATAGTATTAGTGGATATATATTTTCAGAAGTCTTTAAAACGAAGAGCTCATGATTATATCTAGAAAAACCAAACAGATATTTACTTAAAGTAAACGTTATTTCCTATGGAAACAAGTAAAGCCTTCTGTCACTTATTCAGTGACAATTACGTAGTGAATGCTGATTCTGAGGGGTTCTTCAAGGGTTAAAGACATAGCCCTAGCTTTTAGGATGTTTGGTTTTAAAGGGTAACAAGGTAAACACAAAAATAATAATAATACAAAGCACAGTATGGTCAACAATAATTAACATCGATTAATATGGTGGCTAAGAGCATGGTCTTTAGAGTCATACTCCATGGTTCAGATCTCAGTCATGGGATGTTGGGGAGTTACTTAACATCTTTGTGTGCTACTTCGTTCATAAAATGGGAATGATAATACCATTTCTGTGGCAGGGCTGTCATGACTAGATGAGTTAATACATGTGAATACTTAGCACAGTATCACACACTAAAATATGCAATAAGTAATAGCTAATAGTTCCACTTATGGAACACTCAATATGTGTAGAGCACTGCATTAAATATACGCATCACTTCACATCATCTCCATAATACCGTTACGGCTATTATATCCATTTTACTGGTAAGGTAACTGAGGGGCAGGGTGTTTAGGTAACTTGCCCAACATTACATAGGTAGTAAATAGCAAATGCCAGAGGAGAGACAGATCTATAAAATGGGGATGATGATAACAATAGTACTTACCTTAATAAGAATTAAACTAATATTTTAAAACTGGTTAGAATAGAGCCTAGTACATAATAAGGTCTATATAAGTGGATGTTAAATAAATGTAAATTGCTATGGTGATTGAGAGATGGCAGTAAATAACTTCCACACATGGAGATTAAGGAAGGCTTTGGAAAGGTGACATTTAAGCTGAGCCCTGAAATAGAAAGAAGGAAGGAAGGAACGAACGAACGAAGAAACGAAAGAAGGAAGGAAGGAAAAGTGAGAGAGAGGAGAAAGAACTGGGAGTATGTCAGGGCACCTGGGTGGCTCAGTTGGTTGAGTGTGGGACTCTTGATTTCAGCTCAGGTCATGACCTCAAGATTGTGGGGTCAGACTCCATGCTGAGTGTGGAACCTGCTTGGGATTCTCTCTCTCCCTCTCCAGCTCTGCACCACCCCCCCACCCTCCCATGCGTGCTCTTTCTGTTTCTCAAATAAAATTTGAAAAAGGAAAAAACTGGGGATAAAAAGAGAACAAGTAATGGGACTAGCTAAGTTTGATGAGGTCAAAGAATCTCCCCATTCCTCCAGTCAGTGGCTAATTCTGCCAGCTGTACTTCATTATATCTCTTATCATTTTTCTTTCATCCCTGTATAATATGCTATCCTCACTCTGTCATTATCCATTTTACAATATTTATGGAGAGCCTCTAGGTGCCGGGCACTGTTCTGGGCACTGGTAATACACCAGTGAACAAGACAGGCCAAGTCTCAGTTCCTATTCTGCACTATAATAATACTCCAAACTGGATTCTCAGCTTTCGGTGACCCTACTCCAATCCATCCTGCAAACTGCCACCGGGCAAACTGCAAAGATATAGATCTGGCCCCAACACTCCCTTGCTTAAACTCCCTGTAGTGTTTCCCATCGTGTTTAGAATACATTTCAATATCCCTAGTGTCCTCTTCAAAGTTCTTCACTAATTGGCCCCCACAGCCTCATCTCCCAGCCTTCACCTCCCTGCACTATGCACTTGAACCAGTAAAATCGCTGAAAATCCTTGATACACACACTTATAAATAAGCACTTGCTGAAAAGACGTGGTTAGTACTCCATCCCTATTTCAACCTTGTCCATGGAAACATTTCCCATTCTGCGTGCTTTGGACGAAAAAGCCCTAGTTAGCCCCTCCGGCTCTGGAGCCTAAAAGCGCAGAATGCACACTTCCCACCTCCCTTGCACGCAAATCCAAACCCAGAGGGAGCCGGAAGGGGAGGGGCTTCGCGCGGCCCCGCGGCCTCCATCTTGGCTGAGCTGGCCGGAAGTGGCCGGGCGAACGGGAGCGCGGGCGCGCATTGAGCCTGCGCCGGGGCCGCGCCGTAGGTGTTCTGTGCCGCGGCGTTGCGGCGACCGTCCCGAGTCCTCTGCTGTGCCACCCAGCAGCCCGAAAGCCCCCTCTGACCTTTCTCCTAGTCCTCCTCCCGCCGCCTCAGCCATTGTCCCACCCCTCCGCCGGGGTTTGCGCAGCGGCTTGCACACCCCTCGGCCCGTGTACGCGCTCTGCACCTGCATTCCCGAAAACATGTTGCAGAAACCCGAGAGCGGGGCTCTCCCCATCCCTCAGGCCGAGGGGAAGGATGGCGGCCGTGACGGTGAGACCCAGGCCCTGACCGCCTCTCAGGAGGAGGCCCCGAGTCCCCTCCTGCAGGAGAGCTCCAAGGAGGATCTTGGCGCCGGGAGGGAGGAGGGGGCTGCGGAGCCCGCCCTCACCCCAAAAGGCGCGAGGACCTTGGCAGCCAAAGCTTTGGCCCGGCGCAGGGCCTACCGCCGTCTGGATCGGACGGTGGCCGAGCTGGTGCAGTTTCTGCTGGTGAAGGACAAGAAGAAGAGTCCCATCACTCGCTTCGAGATGGTGAAATACGTTATCGGAGACTTGAAGGATCTGTTCCCTGAGATCATCGCAAGGGCCGCAGAACATCTGCGGTATGTCTTTGGTTTCGAGCTAAAACAGCTTGGCCGCAAGCACCACACTTACATCCTGATCAACAAACTAAAACCTCTGGAGGAGGAGGAGGAGGAGGATCTGGGAGGAGATGGCCCCAGATTGGGTCTCTTAATAATGATCTTGGGCCTTATCTACATGAAAGGTAATAGTGCCAGGGAGACACAGGTCTGGGAGATGCTGCGTCGGTTGGGGATGCGTCCGTCAAAGTATCACTTCCTCTTTGGGTACCCGAAGAGGCTTATTCTGGAAGATTTCGTGCAGCAGCGATACCTCAATTACAGGCAGGTGCCTCACACCAATCCGCCGGAATGTGAATTCTCTTGGGGTCCCCGGAGCAACCTGGAAATCAGCAAGATGAAAGTCCTGGGGTTCGTGGCCAAACTCCATAAGAAAGAACCCCACCACTGGCCAGTGCAGTACCGTGAGGCCCTGGCAGACGAAGCCGACAGGGCCAGGGCCAAGGCCAGAGCTGAGGCCAGTATGAGGGCTAGGGCTAGAGCCAATCAAAGGGCTGGTATCCACCCTTGGTGAGGGCTGGTGGATAGGTGGCCAGCAGGGTCCTCCTGGTTATGAAAGCTACTGTCTGAGTCATAAGTAGTATCATTGGGTGTAGGCCGTTAATTAGAAGTTGAATTTGTGTAACTAGGTTTTGTATCTTGCTATGTTTTGTTACATTTTACATACCGTTACACTGATGTTTATAAATGAGATTGTTCTACTTTTTCCTGTAGGATTTTGTTGTAGAGTTTTGCTGGTTTTGTAAAATGGATTGAAAACTTTACATCTTATTGCGTGATCTTGGACAAATTACACAGCATTGTAATGCTGTATGTTAATGATTTGAAGGAACTCAGCAGTATAGCTGATTGGTATCTAGCTTCCCGATGCTTTTTGTCTATATTGTATAAAGAAAAAAGACTAGCATGTACCTCTATTTGCTTAGCTATTATAGTACCTAGAGAAAAATGAAAATGCAGTAAATTAGAAGTCTGTCCTGGTACACTTAATAAATTAAACATTTGCTGAGCATCTGCTTCTGTGTGGTGTTTGGGGCATTTGGGGATAGCATGCTAAACAAGATAAAGGTCCTCCTTTTCAGAACTGGAAAGGAAGTAAATAAACCAGAAGTTACAGTGCAGTGAGTTGAAGGCTACAGAGGGACCCCTAACCCAGCTGGGTGATTGGGCTTGCCTGAAATTACCTGTAGTCAGACTTTAGGGGTACAGGAGAAAGATAGGGCATGTGGAGGGAAGGGAAAGGAAAAGAGGAAGAAGTTGGGAGTGGGAAATGGACTGCTTAAAAGAACTGAAAGTCACAGATATTCCTCAATAACATGGGAAGAAAACTTGATACGTAGCAGAGCTGAAGAACACCCTACCTTCCACAGTGCTCTTGTTCCAGGGCAACTCATTACAGTGCACAAACAGTGATGGTGACTATTAGCATTTTGGTCCTCTCCATCTCCCTTCTCTCAACCTCTACAAGGTCCCCTCTTCTACCAAAGCTGTCAGAGATCAAATACTGTAAAAATTCTAGAATAATATGTCATGTGGGTGGAGGGTTCATGTGATATCCCCTACTACCCCAAGAAGTTCCACTTCAAGATTTCTCCCCTGGCACTAGGAAGCCTAGGGCCCTCATCCCTGTTTCCACCTGCTGCTTTCCACCTGCCACCTCCCATTTGGAGGAGACTTGTAAAGCATTGCTCACATTCTTTTTTTTTTTTTTTTAATGTTTATTTTTGAGAGAGATAGAGCTCCAGTGCAAATGGGGGAGGAGGGAGCACAGAGAGAGGGAGACACCAGAATTGGAAGCAGGCTCCAGGCTCTGAGCTGTCAGCCCAGAGCCCTATAGGGTTCAAACTCATGAACCATGAGATCATGACCTGAGCCGAAATCAGAAGCTTAACTGCTTAACCGACTGAGCAGCCAGGCACCCCAGCATTGCTCACATTGTTAACTAGCCATGAAGGGTCATCTACATAAGCAGCTGGGGGCCTCTGCAATGCCTGCCACCTTCATTCTGGGGGTAAGTCCTGTAGAAAAGATACATAGAGTAACAGGGAGAGTAGAAACCAAACCAGAGATGGGTGTAGAGGGGACTGTGAAACCAGCCCCCCTGCAGCTGCCATAGAAGAGCTGCTTTTCTTCTCGTTACTGCCCGTTTTCCCTGCTTTCAGCTGTGTTCAGATAACATTTCTGAGTATGTTAAGGTCGGTGTGGAATACAAATAACTTTGGGACACAGGCCCAGAGATCCAGCAAACCAGATGGAGACCAAAAGCTCTAAGTTTATGGACAAAAAAAAGTGTACAAGTGAATAAAAAGATGACTTCTGGACAGTTCATAATTCATTAAACAGAACTATTGAGTGCCCACTGTATGCTGAGGACTTTGCCGGGTTACAAGATTCATTTGGGAAGACTGGCTTGGCCCTCAAGGAACAGTGACAGTGATAATTTCTCACATTTGCATTTTCTCACCAGCAGTGTGTGCACCTGAGGGTCAGATCACTTGCTGATTTGCCTCAGGTCTCTAGGTCAGCCAAAGGCAGCACCAAGACTAAAACCCCAAGCCCTCGGTCCCCCAATCTAGTGTGTTTCACTTTAGCACATTGTTCTCCATTCCTGGCTTCCAGTATGTTGTGCATGGTTTTAGTTATCACAATTCCAAAACACAAGCGGGGCCTGTATAATTATCTCCAGTCGCCATGGTAGTCTTTATGGCAGTGACCTAGCATAGGGACACTCCCCCATTTTACCTGTAGCAGATGTGACTGCCGAAACTCAGACATGTAACACCTAGCAAAGACAGTACTAATAACAGTACCATTTATTAAACATCTAATATAGGCTAAAGGCATTTCCCCCTTGCTTTTCACAACCATACTGCAAAGTAGGTATTACTAAATACCTCCATTTTATAGACGGTTAAGATGGTAATTCTTGCCATTTATCCTTGCCATTATTTACCTAAGAGAAGCCTGCTTTTTAATGCTTTTAACAATTAATGGCAACTTTACAGGGTAGATACCTGTTCCATTTTGCACGAAGCAAAGAGAGTTAGAGAAGCTAGAAAGTTCTCACAGTGTATAACAAGGATTGCCACTGAAGTCCGAGTCAAAAGCTTGCACTGTTCACTATTTTACATTTCCTTCTTTTTTGGGAGTCTTTCCAGGCTTGGGTCATCTGTCTCTGGACTCATGTTCTTTAAACACTGCTGTCTCTCTGGAGATACAAACAAGGATTATGTAGCCAGGCTAATTATGACAAGACACTGGCCTGCAGGAGGGTAGAAAGGAAGCTAAAATAAAGTTGAGGGATTACCTGTTAACACTGATTGTAGCTCTGCTCACTCTCTCCCCGGTGTGCTGAGCGTCGACTACGTGTAGAACGTGTCTCTGTGCTCAAACTCAGCATGTTTTGCCCTTTATAGGCCATGTTACCTCAGTCTTGTTTAGTCTGTTCTCTCCACTACACCTCAAATTAAGACATTCATGCCATGGAACAAGCAAGTAACCTTTGTGGACCTGCAAATATGATTCCCAGCATTGCTCCCACATGGTACAAAGGGCTGCCCGAACTCGTACCCTTGCCTCAGCGTGAAAGATCTCCCATGTCACAAATGTCATCATCAGCTTCTCAGAAGTACTGAAAGTATGGCCTCTGGGCGCATGTGTATAGGAGACATTGGCCATAGTGAGGGCAAGAGACGACGTCTCTTGTTGCTTACGGTCATTCACATGAAGGGGAAAAATGGTCTGGATCCCCCTCTCCCCCTTCAGGCACAAGCAGAACTAATGTTTGCTGGGCGAAACGGTGGCTGAAGAAGCAGGGCATTGCTGTGGGGGGAGTGGTGGCCATTGGATTATTCCAAACCATACGTATCACGCTGCAACTCGGAAGCAAAACCAGTGAAGGAAATTTCCTTGAAAACTGTGAATCATGTCTTGAACAATGGGAAGCTCTCAGTTCAACCACGGCCTCTGCAGAGATCCTAGCACTCGCCAGAGTGGGGACTTTTGACCCACTGGAACTTGGAGAATGGGTGTTTGGAAACAGGCTCAGGTTGATTATAGCCCCAACATGTAGGAGGCACATAGTGCCCCAGAGGTGGCAGGCAGCTCACCTAGAGCCCCTGTAAATCAGGCCTCAATTCACAGGCTCAATCACAGTTTCCACTTGAGATAATTATGCTCCTTGCCTTGGTCATGGTGGCAATTGCTGCTTGTACAAATTATTCCTCAAATTGTGCAGCCCAGCAGAGATGGTAACAATCATCTCCCAGCAGAAACAGAGTGTACTAAGGTTAGGTATTCTGAAAAGTGTCCTAATCAAGGCCTTTTAAAAATCATGACTATGTGCCTTTGAACAAGGAATTCCAAACTCAGAAGACTGAAACTCTAGGAAAAAGTTTAGTGGGTGATGGGAGTAGTGGTCAGCTACAATCGACACCCCACACCACATTCTACCAACTGAATGCAGACCCTGCCCAGTTCCCAAGCCAGTCGTGATCGACAATGATAACGGCCAGCATTTATTAAGCCTTATGGATCAGGCATGGTGCTAAGGATGAAAACTGCTTTGTCTCACGCATCTGCACAACAGCCTCAATATTACAATGCTATAAGGGAAACCACAAGGGAGGAATAATTCCTTCTATTCTGTCAATGCACAAGTTAAATGACTTGCCCAAGCTCATGACATCGCTAGTGAGCAGCAGATCTAGAACTTGAACTTAAACGTTCTGGGTTCTTGTGGGCATTCTACCCTTCTGGTCTTCGGAAGGCTCTTGGGGAGCAACGAACCCCCCTTTGGGAAAATGGAAAGAAAAGCTCTCATCCTGCTCAGTTATACCATAACCTAGAGCACGCAGGCTAGGGAGTAAAGTGATGAGGGAGAGGGGCAAGGGGACTTCTCTGGTTGTAGGGTTATGGGCCTTTGGTCACAAGAAGGGAGAGGAATTCTTGAGAAATGACCCCCCAAAGCACCAGTTCTGTGCTTCCCACAGTGGGGGAGTTAGTGCAAGGGAAGCAGCAGCCTCAGCCTGAAAGTATTCAGGAGCCCTCCTGGGTGTCGAGCACAGCGAGCGGTGGCCGCATCCCCGGGACCCATGGGGACAGAGGTGACCTGAGATGGAAAGCTCCCGGCCCCTGAAGCAGACGGACCTGCATTCCAGTCCCACTCTCTGCCACCTGAGCTACCTAACCTCTCTGAGTTTTGGCTTCCTACCTCAAAATCTCTGAAAACTGAATGAGGGAATTACCAAGCACCTGCCACAGTATCTGGCACATGGTAACAACTGTTATCATGAAAGGTATTGACTCATTCAACAAATATTTTGTGAGCATCTTCTCTACATGTTAGGCACGTTAGACACAGATGCTAAGGAGTGAGATTACAGCAAAGAACAAAAGGGACAAAAATCCTTGTGCTCACAGAGCTTACATACTAGTATTAGGAGACAGATAATAAGGTAAAGAAGTATAGCACACAGCATGTCAGATGGAGATCTATGTCCTAGGGAGAAATGAAATAGGACCAGGGAACAGGTACTAGAAGGGTGTGCAATTTCAAATTGCCTGGTTAGGGGCTCCTGGATGGCTCGGTCAATTAAGCAGCCCACTCGATTTCTACTCAGGTCATGATCTCACAGTTCATGGGATCAAGCCCCACATCGGGCTCTGCACTGACAGTGCAAAGTCTGCTTGGGACTCTCTCTCTCTCCCTCTCTCGCTCCCTCTGCCCATCCCCTGCTTGCGCTCTCTTTCTCTCTCCCAAAATAAATGAACTTTTTAAAAAATAAAAGAATAATTACAATAAAATAGCCTGACTAGGGAAAGCCTCTCTGGGAAATGATATCTGAGTCAAAACTGTAGGTGATAAGCAGGAAGCCCACAAGCTCTCTGGGGGGACTGTGGAATGGAGGTGCTGGCAGATGGCATAGCAAGTGTGAGGGCTCAGGTGGGAGCAGACCAGGCAGGTTCAGAGAAGCAGCTCCCAAAGCAGAGTGAGCCGAGAGGGAGGGGTCAAGTAGAAGGTCATGCGGGTTCCTTTGGCACAAGTGCCTGAAACAATGAATGAAGATGGATCTGTACCCAAGCGTCACCATAGAAGTTCACCAGGGGAAGAGATCACCGTGACCTTAGGCTGTGCCGAGGTGTCCTTTGGGCCCAGAAGGAGAAGGAAAGAGAAAATATTCTCCCTCCATAGCTTTTGTTTCTCTAATTACAAATGCTTATAGTTGAAAACTTGGAAAGTTCCATAAGAATATAAAGAAGAAAACACATTCTCAGGAATACTGGCACCCAGGGGGCACCTGTGGTTAATGGGGTGGCATGGTTTTATGTCCATCACCACGGTATTTGGTTTTCACCTGCCAAGGGTATAAATGATTTGTTGCTATTTTAACAATGAGTTACAATGACAGCACGCCTTACTCTTTGCAACATTTCCTTCAAATATTTTCGGGAGCTCCCAGTGTCTTCTCTGATGATGTCACAAATCATCTGTCCACAGCAGTCACCATGCCGGGCTCATGGAGGCTCATGAAAGGAGCCTCTGCTGGAGATGCTCCTTCTGGTGTCCCCCCCGCATCAATGGCTGCTGCCTCCTGTGATGCCCCCAGGATTCTGGAGAGCTGCTGCGTCTAGACAGAGGTGGACAGAGCATCTTTCTCCCCCACTCTTAGCTAAGGTGTGTCACCCAGGTCCCAAAGCAACAGTGCCAGGCCCTCTCCAACCTCCTCCGGAAGCCTGCTTGTCTCTGCCTGCGATCTCTTGCAAGTAACTCTCTAAACTTGAGCTGAAAATAGCCAAGTCACCTACACAGGGACCAGTCTAGGCTTCCCCCTCCTCCACAATTCCTCCCCTCAAACCTTAGGAGAAAAAGGAATGTAAAGGCGCTCCCTCTCTCCCTAGGGATGGCTATTTACATTGCTGAACCAGAACATTCAGGCTGATAATGACCACATGGTTTCAGGTTCACGCTGCTTTTCCCCAAAGAAAAGGCTACCCCAAAGGTAAACTAAATTCTCTACCTCTAGCAAACTGCTAACAACTCTAGCCCCCTCCTCCCCTCTTCTCCCACCTGCTCAGCATGTTTTCAAAACCAGGAGTGTTAAATGGTGTGAGAGATGGCTAGGGTTTAGGTAAAACTTTGGGATGGGGAAAGGATTCCAGGCACGGGAAACCATCCCAGCAAAGGTACGGTTGCAGGAGTGTGCACAGCGTCCTGGGAACTGAGAGGGGACCGGAAGGTTGGAGCAGAGTCTGTGGAAGAGAGGAGAGGGAGCTGTGGCTGAAGGGAGCAACAAAGAGGGGTGGGGGGTGCCTGAGGGGGGCAATGAGCACATGGCAGTACTCTAGGAAGGTGAACTGGCTGGTCAGGAGGGGGTAGCTGGAGGCAGAGAGGACAAAGGGGAGACCCTGGCAATAGTCCAAGTAGGAGCTGATAGCAGCCTGATTGGCTGGGGGACTAACTTGAAATGATTTGATAACTGATTAGCTGTGGGAAATGAAACAGAGGGACATGCGAGGCACGACTCAGCAATTTCAAGCTGGCGTGATTGGAAGAAACCGGAGTTGTTCACCAGAACAGCTGGATGCCCAGAGGGAGCTGGCCAGGGGTCAGGAGACAGATGTGGCTTCAGGTACATTGAGTCTCGATTGCTCAGCTGGACATCCAATGGACACTTAACGATGGAGCAGAGGAGGGACACTGAGGCTGCAGGTAGGCGCTCTGAGTCAGCCTCTCAGAGCACATAGCCCAAACCAGACTTTCTGCGTGGGGAAGTGTCTAGCCCAGAAACCTGACCCACCTCTCCCCCGGTCATGGGCGAGAAAGCGAGGATCTTGGAAGCCCCAACAGATCACACAGAAATGCAGTCCTGCCCCCACAGATGGCTTTGGGGCCTGCTTCTGGATCCATCTTCTAGATTCACTTCTACAAATGATCCGCGGGCTCAGATGAAGGTCTCCGCGTGGCCAGGAAGTCATGAAGCTGGGGAAAGAGAAGCTGCAGTTTCTCGTAGCTGGGTGTCAACGAAGGGGCGGCCACAATGCTTTGTGGACACTAGAAACAGAACTTCAAACAACAGAGTCACAGTGCAGCTGGAAAGACTCATGACAGACCCAAGCCAAGGCTTAAACAGCCAAAGCATTGGGACTCCAGACTTAGTGGCCTTTCTCTCCCTGCCTTATAGCAGGCCTTCTTGCTTAGAAAGGAACTTTCCAGGCAACACCGTCACCTTTAATCAGACCTGAGACATCTCCACAGCACAAGATATACTCTGAGGGACAGGGGTTCTCACTCAAGGAGAACCCACATGTTCAGACCTCACCCAGACACAAACATGAACTTGGCACACACATGTAAATATATCTCCTCCGACTCCATAGAAGAAATGAAGAAAAAATACCATTTGGCATCCGTCATATACCATGTACTTTGCCTAGAGCCCTCCAAGTATTTTTGCATTAAGTCTCACAATTATGAGACAGAGATTGTTTTCCCATTTTATAGAAGACTGAGGGTCAGAAAAATTAAGTATTTTGCCCAGGATCACATACTTGGAAAATGGCAGATGGGGGCGTCCGAGTGGCTCAGTCAGTTAAGCGGTTAAGCGTCCGACTTCGGCTCAGGTCATGATCTCACAGTCTGTGAGTTTGAGCCCCGCATCGGGCTCTGCACTGACAGCTCAGAGCCTGGAGCCTGCTTTGGATTCTGTGTCTCCCTCTCTCTCTGCCCCTGCCTGTTTGTGCTCTCTCTTTCTCTCAAAAATAAACATTTTTTTTTAATTGAAAAAAGAAGATGGCAGATGGTTCCTGACCCACGTCTGCCTGTCCACTCATGTGTTATTCTTCTTCCTTCTTCAGAGAGGTAGACACAGCAGGATCATACACACAAACACACCCACCCCCTCTACACTACAAAATCCCCATAGAATGTAAGCCCCTTGGAGGCAGGATCTTCATTCTGCTCACTGATATATCCCAGGCATCTGGGACCGTGTCTGGCACATAGTACACACTCAGGAAATATTTTGTGGCTGTTGTCAAATGAATTACATGAATATATGCATATATAACACTCACCTATGCACATCTACACACACACACACACACACACACACACACACACACACACACACACACACCTTCACATACACTTATAGACACATTAAATTCACCACCTGAAAGGAGATCCCAAGTAAGCGGGACCCAGCGCTCAGAGCTGCCTGGCAGGCCTGCTCCTGGAGGGGTGACCTCAGCCTCACGAGCCCACAGCTCATCTCCCCAGTCTCCTCCCCGGAGCAGGCAACTGGTGTTAGCACGGCCCACGTCCTTCTCTCCCTAGCTCAGTCAAAACAAAGAATTTTCCTAAAAGATCTCTACTAAGAGAGAAAGCAGAGAACAATAAATCAAGAAACTGCAAGGTCCTGAGTGGAGGAGTCGACAGAGCCAGATTCTTATCCTCAGCCATGCCCTCCAGTCTGGCCTCAGCCTGGCTCGGCTGCTAAGGCAGTCAGCTCGCGGAGCCTGGGCCCTGCTCGGATGCCAACGACTCAGATGCCCGGCCCGGGGGAGGAGGGAGTTGGCACAGATGCTCGATCTGGGGGATTCTCTCTTCCTCCAGATACTGCTTCTTCTGCTGTTGGGGCACAGACCCTTCTGCCACGCTGGCCCTGGGCGAACTGCAATTTTACACCCTCCTTGCCATCTGCTGTGCCCTGGGTTTGTAAACCAGGCTGGTCCAACCCAAGTTACTCGGTAGGCCTGTGTAAATCCCTTGATTAAAACCCGAACAACCTTAATTCCTTAGAGTCTCAGGGCTCTGCCTGGGAAGGCTCCTGACTACCTCTCGGCCTCATCCCACTCCACCCCTTCATCTGGTCTCCAGCAACATTTACAAAGCTGTTCTGATTGATGTACCAGAGCCCAAGATTCCAAGGATCGATTTATCCAGATACCTCAAATGACTCCAGATCAGACCTCAGACTAGTGCATCAGCATCACCAGGCCTCTGAATTAAAATGTGAATTCTGAGCCTGCCCAACACCAGCTGAATCAGAATCTCTGCAGGTGAGGCCCAGAATCCAGCACTTTGAACAAGCTCCCCAGGCAATTCTCACACTCCAGAGTCCAAGAAGCACCACTCCAAATCTCCTACATTCTGTACCTATCCTCACGTATATGTAATAATAGCTAACACATTTATTGAGCACCTACTATACGCCAGGAGGCATTTTCACATATCAACTCAGTTAACCTTCACAACAGTGCTGTGAGGGAAGTGCATCACCCTTCCCACTAACCTGCGCAAGGGCGCACAGCCATGGGTGGGAAAGCCAAGAATCGAGCCCCGGTCCCGTGACCTGGGTGCCTGCGCGTAACCGACACACTCTCTCCAGTACACGCAAGTTTACTCCCACACCCCCACCGACTCCCACACCGACCACACACAGGACCCTCACCCCTGAGAGCCGGCGGCAAGAGGAGACCGGGGCCAGGGTATTTTCAAAGGCTCCCGGTCTCTTTCCCACCCCAAGTCTGGCGTACACAGACCTGAGCCGAGACGGCCAGCAGCCACAGCCAGCAGGGCCAGGGCGTTGGCGAACCGCGGCTCCAGGGCTCTGGCAGCACCCACAGGCCCTGAGGCTCAGCCCCGCCTGCTGCAATGTGTGTGCCTACTACAGGCCTCAACTGCTGGGGCCCCGCACCCTGAGCGCCAGCCTCCACTGCCCAGAGTGTCCTGGCTCCCCGAGACCTGAGCCCCTGACAGGGCCCTCCTGGAATGCTGCAGCTAGAGAGCAGATGTGCTCACAGCTCTCTCCAAAAACTAGTCTTCCTAGGAATCCTGCCACGGGGGAAAGGCAGGGGGGTGGGGGAGGGATTGGAAAAACAACCGAAATACCATAACACAGAAAAGCGATCCAAATAAAAAGCAGCAACTGTGTATCTGGAAGGAATAAACTGAGGAGGAGAGGCGCAGAGTCGAGCAGCGTGGCCACGAGGCTGCCAACCTTGGAGGCCGGGCGGGAAGGGGGGGGTGGGGGTTGCTGGGGGCTGGGCGGCAGCCACCGACTGGCCACAGGGCTGCTCTGGCTGGGGACTGGGGTGCGGGAAGAACAGAGTCTGGGCTGACTCATGGGCATGAAGAGTGGATCTCAACCAGCATCCTCCTTCCCAGAGCTCCAGGCACTGTGTTCTTTAGTTCCCAAAGCCCCAGCATTCAAGACATATCTAGAGTGTTCTTCTCACTGTTCTCTGCTTAGGCCCACAGAAAGAGCCAGACCAGCCTCACTGGTATTCTGTGCAGGGGGAGAGAGGACTTTCTCAGAAGATGGCTGGGATGCTCTGACAGTGAAGGAAGCAAGGTGGGAGAGATTTAGTTTGAGGCCACAGAACACAGAACTAAAACACATCCCCACCCACTTGTCTCCCGATGAGTAGTGCAAACTTGGGCAACTCACTTATGTGCATGGAGCCCAAACTTCCTCACCGTAAAATGGGCTAATACAAGCTCTCTCTGCACAGCTCAGGATCAAACAAGACTGATGGGATGGACAGGGTATCAAGGCTTGTTTCGAGCACAGAAAGCAAGATGGTGGTTGGTCACCACATAGGGAGTCGGAGAATCACCTACTTACTAGCCAGGAGACCTTGGAGTAGACAGTTAAACCATCTGTGCTTAAGAGAACCAAAGCCTAGGTGAAAAGCTGTTGAAAAGCTTTTTTTTTTTTTTTTTTTTTTTTTTAATTTGAGAGAGAGAAAGCATGTGAAAGTCAGGGAGAGGGGGTGAGAGAGACAGAATCTTGTCTGCAAGACAGGCTCCATGCTCAGCATGGGCTCAATCCCATGACCCTGGGATCATGACAGGAGCTGAAATCAAGAGTCAGATGCTCAATTGAGTGAGCCACCCATGAGCCTAAAACGCTTTTATAAGCAGTAACTGCTACCAACTCTCACTCCTAAGCCATGTATCAGGTACAGAAATGAGCATTTTCACATACCTGTCCATATATTTCTGTGAGGTGTTATTCCCATTTTACCGATGGGAAAACAAGGCTCAGGAAAGTTAAGGAACTTCTGAAAGCTGGCAGATGCAGGACTTGAACTATATCTGTCTGTGGAACCCATGCCCTCTCTCCTACTGCAACTTAGTGGGCAGGGATGGGCAGTGTCACAGTTGGGAAGCTGAGAGAGGAGACTGAGTCCTGGCAGAAGAGACCACTGGGGACATCTGGCAGCAGCGGGCTGGGGCTCTGGGTTTGGCCACTGCAGGAGGCTTGGTGGAGGGAGGTACCCAGACCTGGAGGAACTAAAGCCCCCAGTGTCCCCATGACAACCTGAGGCCAGGCGCCCAAGGTTTCAAAACTGATATAAGCCACCATGAGGGAGATAGCCAGACAGGGCCTGGGGAACAAAGCGGGGAGCATGAGAGCTGCTAAGTAGGTCAGCAGAGCATCAAACTGTTGAGCGAGACAGGTGAGAATCTGGGAACAAGCTGGATTATTAACAGATAAAAGGAGGCCCACATAGGTCACCAGGATGGTGCAGAAATAAACTCCATAGCCACTGGAGAGGCCTCCACTTACATCGCTTGCTCTGTGAGACTATGAGGGCTTTCAGATGGACACTTTATTAAGGCCTAGCCTCCAGCACAGAAAGCAAGATGGCGGTGTGTCACAGGATATGAAGCCAAAGAATCAGGTTTGAGACCTACTTACTAGCTATGTGACCCTGGAGTAGCCCCTTTAACCTCTCTGTGCTTGAGAGAGCCAAAGACTAGAGAGGAGCAGAGCAAAGAGTTTCCCTCTGTGTCTGCTCTCCAGGCCCTCCTCCAAGCCCCTGCCCCTCACCCCCTCTGTAAAGCCTGCCATTCTGACAGTGATGAGCCACTCCCTCCCTGGTGCCTCGTAGCCCCTGCTCATGCCTCAGATGTGCCCACGGTTTTGACCATTCAACTCTAACGACCAGCGACCAGCATGTGTATCTGTCACCCACCAGGACTGTGGGCTTCTCAAGGGCAGCCCATCGTGTGTCTGAGAGAGGGGCTGGTTAAGTGTTTGAGAAATGAAGGAGGGACTAAGTGAACAAAAATTCACCAAGGGAGTTTCCTAAAGCAGGTAGCGGTCGATCTGGGTCTTAAAGAGAGTTGCTGTATTTGGATAGTACCTTTTCTTCAAAGAAATCAAAGCCAAGCTCTTCTTGGCTCTTTGTACCTGAGTTAGTCAGCCATACCAGTCCCCGAGTGCTAGAAGAACTCTTTTAACAATGATTATTTATTTGGTCCATAAGCACTTAATGAGCATATACTACATGGAAGATTGCAAAGCAAAAGCTAAAAATATATGGGCCTTGTCCTCAGAAGTGTAACTGTGAAGTGACTGGGAATGGGGTATAGATAAACACATGGATAATTATAATCTGTGACCACCTAGAGGATTCCATGGCAGCATATTAAAGAGATAACCAATCCATGTAGGAGGGAGCAAGGAAACATAAGACTGTCATGTGTGGCTGTTCAGGTTGTGCACTGCACTGTACAAGCCAGAGTGCTCCCTGGAGTTGAGCAATGCAGGGGCTCCATCCTTCTAGGCCAGCAGCATCTGAAGCCCTGCTGCCACCTTCAATCCCCAAATGCTAGTTCATCAATTTGGCCCCATTGGGTCTTTCTTCTCCTCCTCTGACTCCCCTCCTTTCTGAGAATTCCTTTCTCCAGTCTTCCAGAGAGGGTTTATTCGGGGAAACTCCCCCCAGGAGCCCCTGCTATCCCTTTTCTCCTATTAGCTCTATAAAGCAAGCTGACTCCTTTCAGAGAATTACATTTTTGGGAAGTGTGATTCATGGGGAAAGAACTCTTTCCACGGCTTTCTAACCTTTGATGTGACCCCAAAAAAACCTGTGGCTAATACAGAGCGATCTAAATCTCACAAAGCTCATAAACACAAGAGCTGCGCTGCATTGGGCCGTGAAAAAAGGCCTCTGGCTAGCCAGCTCCTGCCACCAGCTGGAGGAATTTTCCCCATTCTCACCCTTCACCAACAGCCCTCCCTACAAATCCTCCACTCTCCTGTCAGCTCCTGCAGGGGCAGTGTCCCAGGACCCCAGTGGCTGGGAGAGGGGCTTGCCAAGGCCCCCATGGTCCACCGGTCTGTAGCTGGACCCAGAACTTCCACCCCCCAGTTCTGATAGGATAGGCCTCAGTTGTTGAGCAAGGGGGAAAAGAAGAGGCCAGGGAAACATGTAATATACAGCCTCTTTGATGCGAAGAACAGGTGGGGCCAGAAGGGTGCCTGTGAATTGTAGATGACATATCTGCAGAGGTCGTACCCATTGTGGACACCAGCAGCCTGGCTGAGACTGAGGTTTCTGGAAGTTTCCTGAAAAGCGAAACAATATAAAGGAAGTCTATTTTTCCCATGAAAATAGGGACTAATAGATATAAAGACTAATCCACCAGCAACAAATTTAATGAACTAGAAACCGTATACCTGTTCCGTATATCGCATACCTCTTTTAAAGCAGGGTATCGCACAAACAGGACAAGGTGGTAACTAATGAGATAATATAAATGAAACGCCTTGTGGAGCGTCTGGCTTATGGTAGGTGATCAATAAACGGTAACTGTTATTATAATGCCTTATTTTATTATTGGAGAGGCACGAAGCAGAGCAGGGAGAGGGGCCATAAAGTTTCCAGGAACTAGTGAGAGGCCCTGCCTGCCTGCCGGCCCGGGAAGGGGCCCGGACCTCCGGGCTAGGGTTTCACATCAGGAAGCTGGCCGACTGCAGAGGACATTTGGGCTCCTGCTGCTCATGCTGAAAATAGTAGCACCACACAGCCGGCCACAAAGGCAGAGGACCGGGCAGTGGCCAAAGTGAAGTGACTGCTGGCCTCAGGACACTTCTCCCAGGTCTTCCTTTCCTCCCCGACACCCCCCCCCCCCCCCCCCAGTAGCACACAGCAATGTCGAAGTCCAGGGCTCTTAAGGCAAGTGTTTGTCACTGGGTTTGGGCCTCACAGGTGGTGGGATCCTAGGCCACCACTGTCTCTCTCTCTCTCTCTCTCTCTCTCTCTCTGCAGGCGGGGAATGGGGCCTGGCGAGCTGCCAGCAGCCATCTCCCGGGCCTTAGCGAATCTGCCCCCATCCCTCACCTTCTAGCTGGTCGGTGACATGGCCGCTGACCCAGGCGCAGGACAACTGGAAGAAGGGGATCATTTCCTACCCCTCTGAGCACTGTGGGGGTCTTGCCCTCTGGGAGGACTTTCCAGGGATTCTCGTCCCCCATGGCCAGGGGTGTACCAGAAAGGAGACTTTTGTTCTCTTCCAAGGATGTGGCTGCATTGTAGGAAGGACTTGGTCATGCGTGTCCTGGTGGGGCCACCTCAGGTGTGGAGCCAGCTAACCCCCCCCTTGAAACAACACCCATGGCAGGGAGGCATCTACCTTCTCAGCTTGTTAATTTCACACCCAGCACCTGGGGAAAATTACCTCCCCTCCCCCTCTGTTTTCCCCACCTCCACTTAAAACGGATTCACACTTTCTCTACTGAAGGGAGAACAGAAGGGATCTCCTTTCTGTGTGTGCAGGGAGTCAAAACAAAAGGAGAAACCCCAGGGACTTGTCACTTAACACTGCCCCCACCCCACCTCCAACCTCCATTTACCCTGTTTACTGTCCAGGATTTTTGGTCAGGAGACATCACTTTATCACTTGTGTATTCTCACTGTTTACTCCTTTTGAGCCTCAGGGGCTCATTGGTGAAATGAAGGTAACAATAGCACCCCACGAGGTTGTTTGAGAGGAGTAAGAGGAGGTATGAGAAAGTGCTTTGCAAACTGGAGTGCCACACGACAAATTGTTGTGATTAATATTACAGAACTGCAGGTACTATAAAAACAGCCACTGTCCCCCCCCCCACCCCCACAAAGCAGTACCCCCAAAGCCTGTGTATGTTTCTAGACTGGAGTGTCTGTGTCTTGCTGCCCAATCCCACAGTGGGGGGTGGCCAGGGTGAGCATGGGGGTGGTCAGGACGGGGCAGGGTGAGGACAGCCCTGCCACCATCATCATGCAACCTCCGGCAAGAGGACCGTGATTGTAACGCCCTAAAACTGAGGGAGGTTCTCTCCCCAGGGACTGCCTCACTCCTCCAGAGCCAAGTAGACATAAAGAAAGGGAGAAGCGGGGACTCAGGAACCAGCCTTAAGTCATGCAACTTCCCCAAAGCCAGCCCCAAAGGCAGGGCCCTAAGAGCAAACCATCAAAAGGGGCTGATCCCTAAAATCAAATCCAAGGTGCTCCCCAAACCCCAAGAGCTCAGCTTGGGAGGGGCCAAGGTGACAGAAACCCCAACAACAGCTGTTGTTTGTTAAGCCTGTGCTAAGTGCCTGGTGTCCATTTTCTCTCATTTGACCCTAATCATAGCCCCACCAGACAGGGTGCCATTCTTCAGATGAGGCTCTGATCACATGTAATTTGCCTGAGATTGCTCATTTAGTTAGTGGCGAAACTGGTCAAGGTTTGAACAAGGTCTAATTGGGTACAAAGCTCAGAATCACTGTACTCACTGCCTGCTTGCCTGTGGGCTGGCCCCAAATGGCAGGGTGGGCTGGGCTAGCTTCCGGGCGGGGTCCCCGGGCACACCAGGGAGGGTGGGAGCCTAAGTGGAAAGGAAGGTTGTTCACTCTCAGTAACTGCACTTCTGGACACCGACCCACCCTGCACGCACCGGGCTCAGACCACGGGGTGGCCCTGCCCTTGTGCCTGACTGGCTTAAGTGTCAAGGGTGGCCTGCTCCAGCACTTGACTCCAAACGTAGGGGAGGCACTGGCGGGTTCCAGAAGGAGGTCTTCCCACTTCCCTTCCTGCAGAACAACAGGAATTAGATTATGGAGGCCAAAGGACCCTGCTCTCCGAGAGGAGGACACAACCCTTCAGACTTCGACTCCCAGACAGGCTGTGGAAAAAAGTGCCCCAAGCCCTCATCCCAGGGAAGGTGCTGGCCAGCTCTCCAGGGTGCCCTGTTGAGTTCCCCCCAGCTCTGTTCTTGTCATCTCCCAGGAAGGGGTAGGGATGAGGTGGCCTGGGCTGAGCCAGAAGATGAAGGAATGCAGATCAAATCTTATGGTTTCTGTTGGGATGCGTCATCCCAAAGGAATTTTTCTTTCCATCTATTATAAAAGTCGTTTGGACATATTACAGAAAATTTGGCACATACAAGAACTATCTGTAATTTCACCACCACAACACAACCACTGGTAACATTTTCATGTGAGTCCTTCCCTGATCTCCCACTTCTTTTAAGACTTTTAATAATTGTAATTATGTCATTTCCAGAATGTGCATCTGGATTTTCCCACCACTTGTCACGATATTACAATCTTCTTTCCACGTCACCATGCAGGAGGCCTGCCCTCCTGTGCACGGCTGCCCGTGAGTCCATCGTGTGAGTGAAGACAAAGGCTTTCACCATCTGATTTAAGAGTGTTTGTATTTGCAGTCATACAAAAGTAGAGAACTTGAATCACATTTAGCCAAGCCTTTCAGAAACCACCTATTTTGAAAAGAATAAAATTATATGGACTCAGAGGTGGTCCAGAAAATCCAGGCAGCCCTTGATTGTGGCAGATTGGAGACGGGTCCTTCTAGTAGGGGAGGCACAGCTGGGGTGGGGTTGGGCCACTGCCAGCAACCCAGGAAGCACAAAAACCAGGCATCTGGGACTGCTGTCTTTTCCAGAGCCTTCCTGCACTCTTTCAGGGCCTGCCTGGGGTAGGTAGTCCTGAATGCTGTGGCCCACTGCTTGGAGCAGAGCACAGACCCCAGTCATCTCCAGGTGGGTCCCAGTCCACCAGTTTGCTCAGGGACACTCTCAAGCAGACACTTTGAGGGTTATTCAGTATTTATCAAGGGGTACTGAACGAATCATGAGTCCTGTTGCAAACAGGAAGAAACTATCCCTGCACCCAGAAGCTTATATTCTAGTTACTGAAGAATTTAAAATGAAGTCAGGGTACACAGGTGGCCAATGGCTCACAATCTGGAGTCAGACTTAGCTGGGTTGAGTGCATCCCCGTGGTTCCCCTCCACTTACTGAACAAGTAAGTTGCTTCAACCTTTCCAAGCCCCAGCTTCCTCATCTGCAGAATGGGGTTAATCTAATTTACCTCGCAGAGTTGTGGTAAGGATTAGAGACAATATATGTAAAGGGCCAGACATTTGGTGGGCTCCCGGAAATGTTGCTTATACTTAAAGTAGCACAAAACACATATAAGACGCTAAAAAGATGCCTCATAGACCAAGGGGGTCAGAGCATTGAAGGGTGATGAAGTGAAGAGTTCATCCAGGGCAGGGATCTTAACCTGGCTACACATAACAATCACCTGGGGGAGCTTTGAAATTATATAGAAGCCCAGCCAGGCCCCACTCAGACCAATAAAGCCTGAAATGAGGCCCAGGGCTGGGTATACTTTTTAAAAGCTGGCCAGGTGGATCTGTGTGCATCCGGAGTTGAGAACCACTGCTCCAGGGAGTGTTTGAAATGGGATTTGGAAAGGAAAGATAAGGTAACCGACATGCATGGAGTTAACTTGTATAAGCTAGGTGCTTGCACAGTTTGGCTAATTTAGGTTCTCCCAAGAATCATCTAAAGCAGGTCCCTTTTTTTTAAAGTTTATTTATCTATTTTTGAGAGACAGAGCACACATGCACACAAATGGGGGAGGGAGAGGAGAGAGAGAGAGAGAGAGAGAGAGAGAGAGAGAGAGAGAGAGAGAGAGAGAATCCAAAGCAGGCTCCAGGCTCTGAGCTGTCAGCACAGAGCCCGACACGGGGCTTGAACTCACAAACTGTCAGATCATGACCTGAGCCGAAGTCAGACGCTTAACCGACTGAGCCACCCAGGTGCCCCTGAAGCAGGTACTTTTAATCCCATTTGAAACAAAGGGAAGCAGAGGTTTAGAAAGGTCACCGAAATCTGCCCACTACCCAGCACACTTTTTATGCATAGTAGCCACATTTTTTAAAAAAATTAAAAAGAAACAGGAGAAATTTTAATGATTTTTTTTTTACTTAATTCAGTATATCCAAAATATTACTTCAACATGTAACCAAAATAAAAATTATTAAGGAGATATTTTACATTACTTTTTTAAGACTGAGTCTTCACAACCTGGTGTATATTTTACACTTCTAGCACATCTCAATCTGGATTAGCCACAAGTGTTCAACTTACCACATGTGGCTAGTGGCTACAGTATTGGACTGGTTAAAGGGACAGTTGACCTGGAATCCCCCTGGGCAGATAGTAAGAGGCAGTGGGAAAGACCTATGGGTGGGGGCTGAGGACTTTCGGGATTAGCCAAGAGGTTCTTAAGCAAGAGTGTGTCCTGGGACCTGGTGACTGAGATGACACTTGATGGCTGGGGAGTTTGGAGACGACCCACAAGCCAGAACAAGAAGTCCCACCAGACAGCCACATGCAAAAGAATAAAATGGGACCTTTATGTTACATCATACACAAAAATCAACTCAGAATGGATTAAAGACTTAACCATAAGACCTGAATCTATAAAATTCCAGGAAGAAAACCTAAAGGAAAAGCTCCTTGACATTGGTCTTGGCAATTAGTTTTTGGATCGGACACCAACCTTGCAGGCAACAAAAGCAAAAACAAACAAATGAGATGACATCAAACTAAAAAGTTTCTGTACAGCAAAGGAAACAATGAATAAAATGAAAAGGCAACCTACAGAATGGGACAAAATATTTGAAAGTCCTACATCCAGAAAGGAGTCATATATATGCATACACACACACACACACACACACACACACACACACACACACACACATATTTGTCTCACAAATCAATAGCAAAAAAAAAAAGAGTAACCCAATTAAAAATTGGGCAAAGGAGAGGCTCCTGGTGGCTCAGTCGGTTGAGCATCTGACTTAAGCTCAGGTCATGATCTCACAGTTCATGAGTTCCAGCCCTGCATTAGGCTCTGTGCTGACAGCTCAGAGCCTGGATCCTGCTTCAGATTCTGTCTCCCTCTCTCTGCCCCTCCCTCCCTCCCTCTCTCTCTCTCTCTCTCAAAAATAAATAAATATTAGAAAAAAATTTTAATTGGGCAAAGGACTTGGATATTTTTCCAAAGACATACAAATAACCAACAGTTATATGAAAATGTATTCAACCTCACTAAACATCCAAGAGACGTAAATCAAAACTGCAATGTGATACCATCTCACAACCGCTAGGGTTGTCTATTGTCCAAGACAAGAGATAACAGGTGTTGTCAGGATGTGGCGAAAAGGGAATCCTTGTAGACTGTTGGTGGGAATGCACAACCCACATTGGTACAACCATCATGGAAAACAGTATGGATGTTCCCCCCAAAGTTAAAAACAGAACTACCATTTGATCCAGCAATCCCACTTCTGGGTATATATCTAAAGGCAATGAAATTACTACATCAAAGAGATCTCCACTTCCATGTTCACTGCCACATCATTCACAGTAGCCAAGGTATGGAAACAACCAAAGTGTCCATTGACAGATGAACGGATAAAGAACATGTGACACACACATATGTATACACACATACACAATGGAATATTATTCAGCCATTAAAAAAGAAGGAAATTATTTGCAACAACATGAATGAAAGTATACGGCATTATACTAGGAGGAATAAGTCAAAGACAAATACTGAATGGTATCACTTATAGGTGGACTCTAAAAACAAAGTCAACCTCCTAGAAATAGTAGAATGATGGTTGCCAGGAGCTAGAAGGTAGAAGAAATAAGGAAGTGTTGATCAAAGGGTACAAACGTTTAGTTACGAGTACATCCTGGGGATCTAACGTCCCAGGAATTTGCTAAGAAAGTAAATCTTAGCCCTTCTTACCCCACAAAAGGTGGGAAACTACGTGAGGTGATGGTTGTATTGTTGATTAACTTGATTGTAGTAATCATTTCACAACGTATACAGATATCAGATCCTCATATTGTACATTTTAAATACACACAATTTTATTTGTGAATCACACCTCAATAAAGCTGTGCTGAGGGAAAAGTCCAAAGAAGAAGGAAACCCCAGCAGGCGGCTAGCCCCATAAATAGGACTGGGAACCTTGGCCCCTGCCCTCAAGGGCCTGGAGGAGACCCCAGGCAGGAGCTGCAAGTGTGAATTTACCGCTGTTTTACAGTTCTTTTGGTTTGGTTCCCCACTCACGGAAGCAGACTTACACCAGATCCTCCCCTCCTCCCCCGCAGCCCTGCAGCCCATAAAGGGTAATGGAGCTGAAGTTAAAATAGTTACATGAAACCCACCTCATTTGAAAGGGCACCTGCTTTAAAGGCCAAATTTCCTGAGCCCAGGTTTATACATTAAGCTACAGAAAGACCTAATTAATTCAGACCCCACTGACTCTGAATTTGGGATAAAGTCGGCCTCAGGCCGGTCTGAAGACTTTCGTCTTGCACTATCTATGAAGAAATGGTTTGCTAAGCAAATAAATAGTGCAGGCCAGATTACAGAGACAAGTCTGGTTTACTTAAAAGTGTTTTTAAGGACTGTAAGAATTGCTTTAGCAGCCTCATTCACAGAACGTTAATGAGATCATTACAGCTGGTCCTCATCTATTTATTTCAACATTTCAGTTTTCCAAGCACCTTCATACACATTATTTGATGTGACCCCTTGGGTGGAAATCCTGTTACTTTTCAGTCTCCAGGAACTGACTTAAGGGTTGGCACACAGTAGGCGCTTAATGGTTGCTAGGTGAATGGAGGCAAATAGTAGCAGTCCCATATTACAGGTGAGAAAAATGAGGCTCCATTTTTTTTATAATGTGTCTTGGGGTGTAAGTTACATTGTAGCACGGTTAGTAAATAAAACAGCGGTTTAAGCCATTCCTTGCTTTCTGGATCTTTCCACTCTATTATACAGTAGTCTGCAGAGGTTCCACTTCAAGATCCCCATGGATGTCTGAAACTGCAGATAGAACCAAAGTCTATAGATACTGTGTTTTTCCTGTATGTACATATTTATGATAAAGTTTAACTTCTAAATCAAGCACAACATTAATTTAGAGACATTAACAGCATTAGCTAATAATGAAACAGAACAATTATACTGTAAAAGTTATGTGAATGTGGTCTCTCTCTCTAAATATCTTAGTAGGCTGTACTCACCCTTCTTCCTGTGATGGTATGAGATGATAAAATGCCTACACAGTGAGATTAAGCAAGATGAACGGCATTTAGGCATTGTAGGCATTGTGACATAGTGTCAGGCTACGACTCACTTTCCGATGACAGTCAGGAGGGTCATCTGCTCTCAGACCAGGCACGCTGACCTCAGGCAACCGAAACTGCAGAGAGCAAAACCGTGAATAAGGGGTAGTCCCTGTACTGTCATCAGGATTATGACTTGACAGCAAAGTTTGAGGAGGAGTCTGTTTTTAGGAACAACAACAAAAAGCCCAATTTTTCTTGTATAAATAGACTTTTCTCCAGGTAAGGGGAACAGTGAGTTCTGGAACCAGTGGCTCTCCACTACCCACCCCCAGTCCCCTTCTGTCTCGAGCATGGGAGGCCTTTCTGAGCAGGCCTGACTGGAACACAGGTCATCTACCAAGAGTGGCTGTTGGGATGTCAGGACCAGGGTAGGTGAGTTTCCTCCCTGTGGGGGGAAGAGCTGGAAGAAATGGGAACTGCTCCAAACGGATCCGGGCCAGGCTGCTCCAGGCATCACTTCCCAAGGCTCCAACCTCCCCGGAAAGGATGGTCTCTGTCCTCTGGGTCTCCCTTGCCCCAGAGCCAGGAAACAGCCTCTGTCCACTGGGTCTCCCCTGCCTCCGGACTGGGGGAAGGAGGTTGGTGAAGCGGGGAAGATGGTTGCTGTCTCTCCCTGCCCTTTGTGCTGGAGGCTCTGCTGGCTTGGAACACTGCACAGAGAAAATTCCCTGACCGTGAGATCTACAGGCTGCAGGGTCCCGGGGGAAGGCTGGGCCTGGGGCTCTTTCTTGCTGCAGCTGGAAAGAGGGGTTGGGTTTCAGTGAGCCGGGCTGGGGGAAGGCAGCCTGCCTTCCAGGCGGTGAGGGAGCTGGCCCTGCGAGTCAGTGGTGCCGACAGCTTCCTGTTGAGTGCTGGGGGTCCACGTGACTGCTCCCCACTCTGTGGATTAGGGGGTGAAAGGCCCAAGGGGAGGGAGAACAGGAGGGGCACCCAGGCGCTCTCCGGCCTGGCTGGAGGAGTGAGGCAAAGCCTCAAATCCTTTTTCCCCTAAATGAATTCTGCTGCCTCCTTGTCACATGGTCCAGCCAGCCACCTCTGTCTGGGGAGGGGGGAGGGGTGCAGTGAGCCTTGGCACTGATTGGAGCCGTGGGCTTCCCCCCAACACCTGGCCACACACACATCCACACCGTGCTCAACAGGGAGGGAATGTAGTAGCCTCAGACCTACTCAGTGAAGAGGAGACAGGCTTTGACTGTGACAGGGGACAGACGGGTGACTGGGCTGAGGGCAGTGCACAGGGCTCCGACCTCCCTGGCCTCTCAGCCAACTGCTCCCTCCAGGCCAAGATCCCATGAATCAGGCCTGGTCTAGAGATGCCCTTGTTCTGTTCAACAAGCATTTACTGAGCACCTACTGTGTATGGCAGTGAGCACAGAGACAAGTCAAATACAGACTTGCCTTAAGGAGAAAGACTTGAGATGATAAGGTGTGAGTGTGACAGGGTGCAGTGGGGCACAGAAGAGGGCACCCAGCTGGGCCTTGGGGCTCAGAGTGAGCTTCTGGAATAGATGGTGACTCTGAGGAGGGAGAGAGAGGCTATCGGAGAGGAGGACAGTTCAGAAGGAGTCCCCTGAGGACCCAGCTTGGTGGTGGATTTCCAGGGGCAGCATCAGACCCACCTGTGCGCAATCACCTTTCCCTCTCCATCCCTGTTCTGGCCACTGCCACTGCTCAAGAGATGGCCTAGAACCAGGGATCCGGGCAGCACCTGACAGCTTCCCCGCTGGCCCGGGGTTGGCCAGGGTTTCTGGGTCAACTAAGTTCACTTCTCTTCCCCTGCCCACATCTTTGTGAAGGATGCATTGGAGGGCAGGGCGAGAGAAGGGGCCGCCACTCGGGCCACCAGGCCTCCACCACCCTTCCTCCGCATGCCCGGGGCAAAAGCCCACACCACCGGGCACCACACCGACGTCTGAGTGTGTGTGCTGGTAAATGCTACCGCGGAACCTTGGAGCCTCTGCCGCCTCCGCTTTGGGATTTCTGGTGTGGCTCTGTCTGCCCTGTGGGTAATTTTCGCTCCAAGTTCCAGGTGTGTTGTTCACACAGCTCAGCCTTCCATGGAGTTAGGACAACAGGCTTTCCTTCCCACCAAAGGCGCTATGAAAAACACCCAGTCTGAGGGGAGAGGCGGGTGGTTGGAAAGGCCACGTGTGCTGTCGGGCACCTCATTCTGATGGTGCAGAATACCTGTCTGTGATACCTTCCTCAGAGCTGGCTCAGCCCCAGTGCTGGGATTTCCATTTCCTGGAAGTGGCCTGGGACTCTGAGGGAGCCCATGTTCTGGAACCTTTACTGGGGGTTCTGGCTCTAAGAATGAAGTATCCCTGCATGGGGTCCTACAGGCCTAGGATCCACCAAAAGGGGAGGTGATGGGAATGTATCCCCCTCCAACCCAGCTATCAGCTGCCACCTTCCTGAGGACCCTGGGGAGAACGAAGGAAGCTGATGCTGGATGTCCCACAGGCAGGATGTTGGCAGATTATGGGTAGGGGATGGTGTGGGTGGAGAAGAGGAGAAAGGCCATCTGCTCACTTTGAGGAGGGTCTGGAAACTTCTCCCTCAGGGGAAAAGCATGTTCTGCCTCTGGGTATTCTCTTCAGCACCTTTATTTCCCTCTCTACCGGAAAGATCTGGCTTCCCTCTTGCTTTATGTAAGAACTATCTAGATGCAGGGAGCAGAGGTCTGGATGCTTGAGGACTCTGGCAGTTATTCCTCAGGGTCTCATCCTGATGTCCCCGGAGAACCTGGCTCAATGCTCTCCACCCTCCAACGAATCTCCCTGCTGCTTTTTTTTTTTTTTTTCCTGCTTTCTCCTAGCCTTCTGCCCTCCAGCCCCTATCCCTCTAACACACTCTCCCTCTGGGTCTGAGTCTTCTCCACTCACTCTGCATGTTGCTTGTCCCTGGCCATCAGCCAACAAACACTAGAGCAAATCCTCTCCCCTCCCTGAGCCTCTGTTTCCTTGTCTATCAGGGAAGAGCAGGTAAGGGTGGGGAGTTACACTGTCCCGAGAATCCCTTAGAGGCCCTTCCCCTCTAAGATCTAAAGCACCTACCTACTGACATCCTGGTGCCTGGGCAAGATTATGAAAAGAAAAAAAAGACTTCTCAGTATGTGCACCAGGCCACCTGACTCCTCCAGCCCTGGCCAGTTCAGGGCTGGGGAGCAACAGGTCGGACGACAGGCAGGGACAGAGATGACCCCGCACCAGTGGGGAAAGGGGGGGCAGCAGGGAAAGGAGATGAGCCTTCTGTTCTGCCCTCTCCCTTGATGAGTTCAAATACTCTTGAGCTCTGACAAATTCCCAAATGTTTCTGAGCCAAGAACCCCCCAAACGAGTGGCTCAGTGTCTGGGGTTACAAGGACTTTGTTACTCCAGCAAAGCATACTACAAGCCATTTACTGGTTTAATTTAATTATTTACGATAACACTTCAGAGTAAAAACTACACTTGTCAAAATAAAGGGGACTTTGTGCTGCAATGACCCAAATTTTATTGTTGCATTACTTAATGCAGCGAAACCTGGTAATCGGCACCAGATCTCCCCGCAACTCGGGCAAATCAGCAACTTGGGCAAATCAGCACCGCATGAGGAGGACTGAAATGGATTACTGCTTCCTGGGGGAATTATTTTAAGCTATTTTAACAAAAAAGGCATTTGGAGCCCATTCTCCCACCTTAGTCACATCTTCTTTCCCCCAAATAAACTGGTTTCCAGACCCATTTGACTATTTGCCATTTCCTGTGTGCCCTTGGGTTGCCTGCCTTCCTTTGCACGTGCAGTCCCCTCTAAGATTCCTTCCCCACCAACCACTAGCCTGTCTGCACAACAGAACGCCCTGATGAATATTTAAAAGAATTCAGATTCCCAGGACCCACCCTGAAGAACTCCCACGGAGGGTAAAGGGCCCCTTCACCATGGCTCCATCCCTAACGTCCCCACCCTGTCAGGCATTTCCTCCTCCGTGGTTCACTAGCATTTTGCTCTTTTCCTATCCGTCTCCACTGCTTGACTGTCAGTTCCTTGGGGCCAGGGACTGTATCTTTTACCTCTTACCCTCAGCAGAGCAGAGTGTCTGCCCAAGGGGGAGATCGCTAAGGGGGGCTGGCTGAGCGTAGAGCAGTACTTTGAGGAACTAAGAGATTGTGGGTTACACAGACCCAATGCAGGACTCCAACTCTTGTCCTCAGCCCACACTGGGCCCCTCTCTTTTCCATCTCATGCCTGTAGGACCACACTCTTCCTTTGGCAGAAATGGCTTTTTTGGCCAAATGACCTTTGAGGGAAACTCCTGGCTGTGCTGTGTCATGGGCTTTGGATGTTGTGGATTCACAGCAGAGTATAACGGGCATGTAATCTGGCTTTGCCATTCACAGCAAGTCTGTTAAGACTAGCTTTGGATACTTACTCCTTATTAACAGCCCTCTCCCTCGTCCCAAGGCTAACAGTTTCCCCTCAGTCTCTGCCCCTCCATTATTCACAGCAGTGACGGCGGAGATGGCAGTCCAAGTGACCCACAGTCAAGTCTACTGATAAGTGCCCCAAACAAGGATGGCTCCACCCATTCGTCCCATCTATCCATTCGTCCATCTATCTGTCAGTCATTTAGTGCCAAGTCAGGAGGAGGATATCAAAACAACAAACCAAACCAGGAGACCTGACCCTTGCATTTACCGGGCTTACAAGGTGGGAAGGTAGGGAGTGGTTATAATTCCAGGGCTCCAGTTTTGCTCTTTGTCCTCAACTATTTCCATCTGTAATGAGAATAACCTCCCAACTTGCTGATGCTTTACATATACGAACCACTTTCCGTGGGGCCTGGGCTTGCTCACACAGAGAAGAGGATTCCTCCAGCTTGCCATCTCTAAAACCAATTTGGACCAGTTCTGAGGTCCCTTTCTACTCCAGTCCAGTGCGGGTTTGTTCAGGAGGAACTCCTGGTGCAGGGACATCTGGGGGCTCACATTCTGCAAATTAATGGCTTCCTGGAGGTGGTTGCTAAGGAACCAGGAATTTTCAAGGAAAGCCTAATAAGCCATAGAGTCAGACCTTGGGAACCACCCAAAGCAATGGCTTGGAACCCTGGCTGCATATTACAATCATTAGAGGACGTTGGGGGCGGGGGGATGGAGATTTCTGAAACCCCCTTGAAGCAGATCTCTGGGAGTGGGGCCTGGGTATAGTTCTTAAGAGCTCCTCAGGTGACCCCAATGTGCAGCCAGGGTTGAGAACCATTGATCTCACAAACTGGCCTATTCTGTGTTTGAGGGACTTGAGGCCAAGGGAGGTATAACAAAGCAGAGACACATGTCGAGAGCAGAAGAGAACACACACCAAGCTCCCAAAACCCCTGCTTTCCCACGGTGCCCACCTGCTTACCCACTTCTCTGTGTAGGGTTAGTTCTCTCTGGACTCACCTCCGAAGATGTGCTATCCTTAGAGATCCAGCTCTGTGCCCATCTGAGGACAATGCCCAGAGCTGCCAGCCTGGATGTGTCTTTTCCCACTCCGGGGCGGGTGGGGGGGGGGGGTGTTGCGGAGAGCAGAAGGGCCGGTGGTGGCAGGTCACGGCAGGTGAGGCTGGGGCTCCCACCAAGGGTTTTCTCCAGAATCAATTCGGATTGTTTGTCTTAAACAAACAGGGTTTGTTCCAGGAAGACGTTTGTCTGCATGGGGCAGCAGTGCCATTCATCATGGTGGCTCTGGGGCTGGGGGCAAGATGTCAGCTTTCCAAGGCCCAGGCCCACAGAGAGCAGCCCGGGGGGCTGCTCCCCTAGGAACAGCCCGGAGAAGATGTCAGGAAAGCTAATGAGCAACTGGACAGCTGCAGCTTGTTAAAGAGCGCCCGGGGCCCATTGTAACTGAGACCTTTAAATATACATCATAGTCAAATAAACATCATCCTCCCAATGGCCAGTCTCCTCCAGTGCCAGGCCAGTCCGGCCCAGCCCACCCAGTGCCTCCCCTTCCTCCGTACCTTCCTCCTTCCTTGACTGGAAATGAAAGGATTACAACTGGGAGAGATGGATACAGCCACGTTCTCTGACGAACCCCCTCCTGCCTCCCTCTAAATAGAAACAGCTGTACCCCATTGCAGCCCTATCACCCTGTTGAGGTCCCTGTGGGTTTCAGCAAATCAAAACGGCACTGGAGGTCCCTGGACAACCTCTGTAGGCTCACCCCCCTCACTGGTCAGAACCTTCCAGAACTGCCGAGCACTGACCTGGAATGCTTGGTCCCTGGTTCTCTATTCCTATCCCCCCTTCAAAAACCACCCCAGAGGTCACCACCTCTGGGAAGCCTTATCAGACTTTCCTCAGCAGAGCTAGTTGCCTGTTTTCTGATCTGAAGATGTGGTTCAAGCCTCTGGGAGCACTTGAAGTCCAGGTGAATCTAGGAGGTCCGTGTCCCCTGCCCCACTGAGCTCCTGGTATGGAGACCAGTTTTGATTCAGGTCTGAATCCCCAGAGGTTAGCACAGTGGGTGACACCTGGGAGGATTCAGTAAGTGTGCGCAGAATTGACCCCCATGTACTCATTAATGGTCTCATCCATCTGCCAGATGTGTTAGGTATCAGGGTGACACATGGTAAGTGGGCTCTGAACAGAGCCAACTATCTCCCTGCAGCAAGGCAGGGAGGAGAATGGGCAGGAGGTCACCGGGCTGTTCTTAGGGTAGTGTCTGTTGGGCAGCAGTACTTACAGGTTCATTAGGGAAGGGAGCCTGTCCAGAAGAAGTCTAAGAGCAGAAGAGTAGACATGGGAAGACAAATAGGACTGAGAAGTGGAGGGCCACACTTCCCTACCAGAGCATTTCTCCTCCCCTCAGCAGGCCTCAGTTTACCACTATACCCATATCATCTCAGTGACCAGCAGCTTCCCACAGTGCATGCTACCGCATCACAAGGTCCCTCACCTCCCCCACTGTCCCTACCTACCGCATCACAGGGTCCCTCACCCCCCACCGGTGTACCCCACCTCATCACAGGGTCTCTCACCTCTCCCACTGTCCCTACCTCATCACAGCATCCCTCCCCTCCCCCAGTGTACCATCTCATCACAGGGACCTTCACCTCCCTACAGCACTCTCCACCTTTCTACAGTGTAGCAGTAGGCATTCTACATCATACGTCACCACGAATACCATAGAAGTGCAAGGTATGGTGTTAAAGTCTGAAAGGCTCCTCCATGGTCAGCAGAGGCAACCTTATCTCCAAGCTCATTGGAGCTCAAGCTCCAAGCTCGCTGGGGGAGGACCCAGAGGGAGAAAAGTGACCCAAGACAAATCAAACAGAATGGGTCTCTGTATGCCCACAGGAGGAAGCTTGAGCCAGCCCACCCACCTTGACCTTTCTGATGTAGACATTCCAAAAAGAGAGAGAGAGTGTGTGTGTGTGTGTGTGTGCGTGCTTATGCCCATGCATACACATGTGTAGGAAATGACATCTACTGAACATTTACTAATTTTTACAGTCTTTGTGCTAGGTGCTTGATACACACACACACACACACACACACACACACATCATACATATACACACACATTCAATCTTCATAAACCCCAGAGCATGGTATAATTGAATTTATTTTACAGATAATGAAACTTGACCCTTATCCAGGGTTATATACCTTGCAAATTATAGAGCTAAAAGCTGGGATTTGAACCCTGGTCTCTCCAACCCCTAAAATCTGTTACCTCAGGACACGTATAGGCTGAAGATCATTATCTTGTGTTGATAGTGAAAAAAGCAGAACATACCAGATGTAGTGGGCAGGTCAGACAACCTCTAATTAAAATTGGTTGTAGGCATCCTGCCCTAGGGATGATCCAGAAGCTGCTGCTGACCATGTATCTCTGTGTACCAAGCTTAGTACAGAGAAGCATCACTGCCTAAGGGTGCCCAGTCTTACCAGCCAGTTCCTCCAGGCGATAAGCAAACTGAGCACCTCGTGCAAACTCGCTTTCCTCAGGATCCTTGCTCTCCAGTCAAGCCAGGCTGCCTCCCAAGTCTGGACCTCAGGTCAGCTACCTCAGTGTGGTCCTTTCCATGTCCTTGTCCCTTCAACCTGCACTGGGTCTGCAATGCCAGTGCCCAGCACCAATCACTCCTGTCACCTTTCACATCCCTGCTTCCTGGGCTTAAGGGCCTGCAGAAGCAAAGTGCATGGAGTTCAAGGTTGTGCTGCCTAACTGATTGCCTCTCCTCTCTTCTTCTGTTCCCTCAACCCTCACAATATTGGATATTTCAGAGCATGGGCTGGGACTTCCATAGCTCAGAAAACTCGATAGGGTCCAGCACAGTACCTGATACATAAGCCAATGGTATATTTGGGGAAGCCATTTACAATATAAAGACATTCAGCCCAGTGGCCAGGTAGGGGTTGAAATCCCAATTCCCTCAGAGATACTGTCTACTTCCTAAGCCCTACACCCTTGAGGCTGTATCTGCCGGGGAAGGAGGTGGAGTGCTTTTTCTCTAATTCACACAAAGGGGCTGTGTATATGCTGAGGGTCCTGCTGGTGCGAGAGGCACACTCTTATGAAACAAATGAATGAATGAATAATTCTAACCCGCTCTCTAAATCTTAGCCATAGCAGATGGGGACAGATTTTCCTTCTGGGTACCTGTCCCCATCCCCGACTCCATCACACCTCTGTTTCTCTGTCCACTCTTCCCACTTGCTCTGCTCTGAATACGAAATGTCCTTCACACTTTTCCAAAAGCATCCCCATTAGGACACCAGGCCCCCAGTTCTGCCTACGTGGAGTCCTTGCAATCCCCTTCTCCCCTACTTTCTTTCCTCCTCCTCTTCCTTTCATAATTCTTCTCCTTTACTTATTTTTAACTTTGAAAGATTGTAGTAAAATATATATCACATACAATTTACCACTTCAACCCCTTTTCTGTGTACAGTTTTGTGGCACGAAGGACATTCACACTGGTGTGCACCCATCACCACTACCCATCCCCAGAACTTTTTTCATGAAAACTGAAACTCTGCGCTCATTAAACAACAACAGCTCATTCCTCCCTCCCCCCAGGCCCTGGCCACCACCACCCTACTCTCTGTCTCTTTGAGTTTGACTACTCCAAGAACGTCATAGAAGTGGAATCATTCGCTACGTGTCCTTTGTGCCCAGCTTATCTCACTTAGCATAATATCTTCAAGGTTCATCTATGTTTCAGAATTTCCATCCTCTTTAAGGCTGAATAATATTCCATCATCTGTATATACCATACTTAATCTATTCACCTGTCAGCGGACGCATCGGCTGCATCCAGCTTTTGTGTATTGTAAGTGATGCTGCTATAAACATGGGTATCCCCCACTTCTTAGCATCCTCTTTATCTTCACCTTTGTTTCCTTCCTTTCCAGTTGGAAACCCAAACCCACACAATATTCAGCAGCCACTAAGCCTGCATTCCAGGACAATCCTAGTTTCATATCATTTTTGTCTGTTGTCCCCACAAGCCACAAAAATGTCCCAGAAATTCCAATACACTTTCTCCCTCTGTCTCTTATATCCAGAAGAAACACAAAAGTCCTTTATAAGATCTTGATTTTTTTTTTTTTACTCAAGAAATTTCATTACCTTTAAAAGTCCCTCTCACATTAAATAAAGAGCAAACATCTTTGCTCGGCCCTGCTGCCTCCAGGTATCATCTCCGTCCTTCTACTGACTGCCAAACCTCTCTGAGCGTTCCACGCATGCTTCTTCCGCTTCCTCACCCCCTGCCACTTTCTTAATGCCTTGCAATCTGGCTTGGCGGCACAACTCTACTGAAGCTGTTCTTGCCAAGGTCACCAGTGACTTCTTTTCCAAACAAGTTTCAATTGTTCTAGTTCTTGGTTATCATATAAATACTTCATTGTAGAAAACATGGCAAGTACAGAGTAGGGCAGAGGAGCAGAAAAAGGATTACCCTTCCATGATCGCACTACCACGAGCAAAGGACCATGAGCACCTTGGCATACTTCCTTCTAGTCTTTTTTTCTTTATTCCAATCGTTTTCTTACTTTTTACCATCCTCATCTTTCCTGATCCCTGCGGTGCTTAATGTTTTTGAATATTTACTTCTTGAAACTCCCTCCTCTGGCCTGCTTCTCTGGTTTCTGCTCCAGTCTTACCACCTTTGCGAGCTGCTTTCTTCCTGAGTTTCACCAGGATTTAAATGGTGGCTAAGTTGAGGTCTCTGTAAGCGTGACAAGGTATGTCCAGCCAAGTAGTGACCCAGGGCACATCACTATTGGAATTCAGGAGTACAATTGAAGTGATGAAATCAGGTCACCAAACCCCAAAGTGGGGTACCTCCACCCCCTCATCTGCCTGACCAACTCCCATCATCCTTCAAATCCTTATTCAGAGGTCAGCTCTTCTGTAAGGTCTTCCTTGACTCCCCCAGGCAGGGCTGGTCACTCTCCCCTCTGTTCTTGCCTCTTTCCCCTCAATGTGCTATCCATCCTTCCACCAAAGAAGTAACCACCTTACTTACAACAGATCTACTTACCTGACTATATTCCTCTCTAGACTGGGAGCTCCTTGAAGGCAGGGACCCTCTGTTATTGACCTTTGAATTTCCTGGATCTAGTGGAAATCTCACTGGCCAGTTCTGAGGCCCAGAGAGGGCAGCTGAGTTGTCTGAGGTCACATAGGGATCTATGACCGAGACCACCAAACCCCAGGCCTGTGGAACTCCCGATCCTGAGTTCTTTTTACAACACCATGATGGAACCACGATTATGTAGCATTAAGAGGGAGGGTATGGTGTGCCTGCCAGGAAACCTCAGACATCCAAATGCAAAGGAGCAACACAGGACTGGTAAGGAACGTGAAGGAAAGCAGAGACATGATCAGAGCTGTATTTGCACCTGCTGCTGTGAGAGGTGGTCCTCGCTGCCCTATCACCCACCTCACCAAGACTAACTCAAGCTCCCAGATTGGAACTCTATATTCCAGGAAGCCCTTCCTCAAACATAAGTCCCCCAACCATTTGGGCCAGGTAAATAGAGGAGGCTCAGTGTCCTACCCACTACACAAAAGCCAGAGAGAGTTCAGAGAGGGAATACACAACTAGGGTTAGGAGATCAAGGAAGAGTCATAGGAGAAGAGCCCTTGGAGCTCATCCTAAAGGATAGGTAGGATTTGACATATAAACACACACACACACACACACACACACACACACAACACACAATGTTTTAAATGTTTTATTTATTTTTGAGAAAGAGTGTGTGAGCGGGGGAGGGACAGACAGAAGGGGACCGAGGATCCAAAGCTGACTCTGACAGCAGCGAGCCCAATGCGGGGGGCTCAAACTCATGAACTGTGAGATCATAACCTGAGCCGAAGTTGGATGCTTAACTGACTGAGCCATCCGGGCGCCCCTAAACACAAAACATTTTTAAAGCAGGAAGGAAACAGCACGAGCCAAAGCATGGGAATGAGCTAGTGTCGGGTGCTAGAAAACAGCTAATCAGCCAGCAGCTTCTGGGATAACCCTCCTTGGCTTTAAGAATGCTCCCAAGATGCTCCTGAGTCATGGCCCAAACTTTCTTTCCACGGATACAGCAGTTCCAGCCATATGACATTTGTGTCATGTGGAGCATGGGACGATGGAAGGATTGCGGGCTTTGAAGACCAAACAATCAAAGCTGAAATCTTGGTTCTGCTGAAATCTTGGTTACTGATTCTAGGACGATGAACAAGTCAGGTAATGTTTAGAGCCTCAGTTTCCTCATCTGCAAAACAAGGATTATAATACCTACCTTGGGCATCGTTGTAAGGATTACATGCAGTAATCTTGAGCATGTAGTAGCTGTTCAATAAGTGGTACGTTACAGCAACCTCCTCGTAATTACTGTTTTAAGGACTCCTATTTTCACACGTAAACAATGCTGAGGAACAACCCAGTCATTGGAGGGAGTTAGTCAGAGTTCTCTATCCTCACCCTTTGCCATGTCTGTTTTTGCTGAGATGAGAGGGAATCAGAAGAGCTTAAAAAAAGAGAGAGAGAGAAAAAAGAAATCAAGAAACAGACTCTTAACTATAGAGAACAAACTGATACTTTACCAAAGGGGAGGTGGGTGGAATCGGGGAAGGGAATTAAAGAATACATTTATAATAAAAAAAAGAGAGAGAGAGAGAGAGAGAGTACACTTACCGTGATGAGCACTGAGTCATGTATAGAATTATTGAATCACTATAGCATACACCTGAAACTAATATAACACTATATGTTTACTAACTGGAATTTAAAAAAAGACTTAACAAAAAAAGAAAAAGAAGAAGAAGGAAAAGGAGGAGAAGGAGAAGGAGAAGGAGACCTGGATCCTTGTTCCACTTGGCTACGTGGCCTTGAGCAAAGCATTTCAAACTCAGTGTCTCCACCTGTAAAATGGGACTGGTAACCACTATCCCAAAGCCTTGTTGGGAAGATTCATGATGCCTGTGTGTTACAGCCGCTGCCAACATACTCCAAGTCCTCAGTCAAGGTTTTGGAAATCTTTGCCCTCCCTGTCACCCTCCCAGAGCCCAGTGTGCAACCCAGGGCTAGGCTGCGGGTCAGAGTGGCTGGGTGGTGGGTGGGGTGGGGTAGAGGCAGGGCCCAGAGCTGAATGCATAAATAACCAGCCTTCCCAGTCTTGCTTCAAAAGTCCTGGTCTCCAACCCTTTAATCATGGAGCTGCTCTTCCCTGGCTACCCTCCAGGTCCCGCCCGCCCACTTCCCAGGCAGAGGAGTGCCTGTGAAGGGAGCCCTGGATCTTTGCAGCCTGCCTGTTTTGTATGGCATGCTCATGAATAGATCCCAGGAACTCAGGGGGCCGTCTCTCAGCTGACTCACCCTGTACCCAACGTCCCCCACCCCACCTCATAGGCTAGGCTCTGGGCGCCCCACGTCACCCCCTCTCTGACCAGGCCTATCCTTCAGCCCTGCCGGGCTGGAAAATGGGTTTGAGAGGACAGTGTCCTCCATGGTGACCACATTTTACAAACCAAAGCATCAATCCCCAATGCCTGATAGTTCCAAGTGTTCTCATGGGACAATGGAAACCTAATATTAGAAAGTGAGCCAGTCTCAGAAAATCCAGGACATGTGTTTGCCATGTTGATTACCAGCCCCCCTCACTGTAGGCAAACCTCTCTTTAGGCAAGGCGGAGTATTCCTTTGGGATCAGGAGTGAGAAGTATGTTGGGGCTGGGGGTGGGGAGAGGGGATTGCATATGAAATCACATTTGGCAACTTGAGTCGTATTTTTAATGCACTAATGGAGTTGGCTTCTTGAAGAAAAGAACCAGTGATTCTTTTTCATATGGGAATGAATTCATATGGGAAAGAGTTCCAATATAAGGAGCTATTTTTAGATCTGGGTATACTAGATTTGCTTAGACTGAGGCTCACGAGTATTCAGTTTGCAACCCTTTCATTTGAGGTTTCCTTCTCTGAGTATCCACGGTGTTGAAATTCAACTGCCAGCCCTGTCATTTGCACTCCTCCCCAGTGGAGAGGGGATGCAGGGCAACATGGTGGAGTGCACGGTACCTGGGCATTGGCACCAGAGGGGCCTGGGTTTGAATCTCCTTCCACCACCTCCCAGCCAGATAACACACCTTACAGTCTGCTTTGGCCTCTGAGCCAAAGCTCGGAAGGATGGAGCTGAGAGGGGGGTGGGGCGCAATATCTTTTCCTGATAGATCGGGTGGGAGAATTAAATCAGGTCATGTTCATAAGTCACTGAGCATTTGCTGGGGCACAGAAGAGATGAGACCACAAGATTCCCTCCCCCCAGGACTCTGCCTTCAGAAGTTCTTAAAAAATAACATCTGCCAGCCTAGGGAGCACATCTGTCTGTTCCCCGACACACCATTAGGCCCTGCTAACCTGAGCACATCCTGCTTTTGTAAATCATTTTCAACCAGGGCTCCCCTTCTCCCAGATGAGCCCCTCCTCCCGAGTCTGAGCTCTGGCAGACAATGAGGCTGCAAGATTAGAGCCGATCAACGCACCTTGGCGAGAACGCCCGCTGATCACTGCTTCCCTGCGCCCAGGCGTGGCTAGCCCACGGCACTCTCACAAGTCACAGAATCCTAGAATCCTATGGCTGGGGATGTCCTTGGAGGCCTATGCTTTCTGCTCCCTGCGGTACAAACAGGGAAACTGAGGCCGGGGGGAGGCAGCCCGTATTCAACGTCACACAGCTGGTTAGTGGCAGAAATGAGAGTGGGACTCTTAGGGGACACAGAATGTCCTCTCTCTCCTGTTTCCCCCTGGAGGGCTGCAGGTCTGGCCTCCCTGGGAGCCTGCATTCCATCCAGGCAAGAACTGTGTCCCTCATTAGTCCACACCCAGAGCTCTGAGTAAGTGGTGTTGGCTGATGGCTGACAGAATTCTTCACAAAGGAAGATTTAAAAAGAGCTTTGGAAGACTCCTGGTTTTCCATCCTTGTCTTTGGGAGGCAGTGTGGTGCCGAGAAAGAATGTGGATCTGGAGCCAAGACACTTGGGTTCTGTAAAATGCAACAAGCTCACATATATAAAGTGACCGGCACAGTGCTGGGCTCGAGGAACGTGCTAGACAGTGGGGGGCCATCATCTGGTATAATAGTCCTGATTCTGCCACCGAGTGACCTCGGGCAAGTCAACAAACCTCTTAGAGTCTCCGTTTTCTGGAGAATAGGAACAATAACATCCCCAGCTTACCTCCTGGGGGAAATCAATTCTCCCAGGGATTTTGTGGGGCTTCACAGAGGAGGTGACACTTGAGAGAAGAGATGAGCTTACTACAAGTTCAAGGGTGAGACAGGAATCTCAGGTTGAAGGAGCCACAAGACGACAGTGATTCAGGGAGAAAAGTATGGGATGGATAAAGAGGATCCTTTCTGGTGGCCACTAAACAAACACAAAACCCAGAAGCTTCTATGTACACACAGTCTTCTCTCCCCCATTGTCACCCAAGGACTGGGGGCCTGAAGAGAACCAACGTGTACGGAGCCCCACGGCTTGCCCTGCATGTAGCATACCTTGTTTAATCCTCCCCACTGCCCTGCTGGGCTTGACACTATTCTACAGACAAAGGTTAATTGCCTCAGGTCAAGCAGGTTGAGAATGGAGGCACTGGGATGAAACCCCAACACGCCCAGGGCCGGGGACATCTCTCTGTGAGCCACAGGCCTGAACATCATTCCTTCAGGTCCTCCTCACATCCGGAGAGCTGTCCTCACCCCTAGCCTCAGTGCCTTGAACCCCACTCCCTAGAAGGACCTCCAAGTCAGTGTCCTTGCCAAGACTCAGGAGCAGGACTTAAACTGGTTCCTCTGACACGGACATGGGTTACAGGCGTTTGTGTCTGTGAAACCTGTGAAATCAGGTGCAAGCCCATATGTGTGAGTGTGTGTGTGTGTGTGTGTACACGCATGTGCACACGCATGCACAAATGTGCGCTTTTCTGAGGAGCAGCCTCCAGCTCTCACCAGCTGTTCAAGGAGGGCCACAACCTCAGCATGGTTAGGAACCTCCAGGCTCCACAACCTTCCGCAGCTGAGACACCAGAGAGACCCTTGAACTCCAAGTGAGAAATGTGGCCCACCTGAGCACCTACCAGCTCCAGGCTAGAAGTCCTTCAGGCTTCAGGGAACTCGCGTCACATCTTGACAGACTCAGTGCCCTCACGTGGGTTGTTTCTGTTGCATCCTCCATGGAGGCAGAGCAAGAGGCTGGTGAGCTCTTGCGGGTGTTATAGGGGAAATGGAAATGAAGGGGCAGACTGGGATTTGGGCTTCTGGAAGTATCCAGGGTGGGGTGTGTTGTGAGATGAGCAGCTGGCCCTGGGCCGTGGGTGCTGACAGAGCAGAGAGGATCTGCCCTTCCCCCTCAGGTTGGGGCAGATGAGGAGTGAGTGACAGCAGCAGGTCCAAGCCAAGTGGCCTGAAGGGGCTCTCAGGGGCTCTTCAGCCACCACAGAGGCCCCGGAAATACCAGGGCTGGGAGGGGCGATGGGGGGGTGGGCCACCTCTCCCAGGCACCCTTTGCTGCCATCAGACCCATTGCGTTTCCCCAGCCAGGCCCCGAGCTTCCTTTCCTATCAGGCTCCAACACCACACTCAGAAAGACCTTGTATGTTTTTCAAATTAATGCAATTAAGAGCATTAAAGTTTGCAAACGATAGAGTTTTTCATTTTCCTTTTATTTGATTAGAGAAATTCCCACCGCACGGTTCTTCCAAATGAAACCCAGACCCGAGGCCCATTGTTCCGGGGGCTTCCATGAGAATGTGTTACCTTTCAATCTCACACACTAATGTGTTTAGCGTTACAGTCCCCCCCGGGCGGCTGCAGGAAGGATCTGGAGCCTTGATTAAAGCGGTCTTTGCTGGGCAGGAATGTGGGCTCCTCCACCGGGGAGTCACGGAGGGGCTGGGTGTTTGCTCGGCAGGCCTCTGCTCACAGGGCCGGTAGGCTCAGGGGCAGTTGTGCCTCCCTGCCATTAGGCATTGCCCCCTCTCTACTGCCTTTCCTCCCAGACCTCCTGTACCACCAGCTCCAGCCCCAACATACATGCGACGATACAGTCCTCACCCATACATACCCTCTCCTCTCCTCTTTATCACCCTTCTCGACGCTCCTCTCCTCTTGCCTATCTTCTGTCCCCCCAGCTGATGCTGGGCTTCCCGGCAGCCTCTCTCCATGGTCAGCTCTGTTCAGAGGCAGCATTCAAGACATCACACTGATCACTCTGTTCCTCCCTCAGTTGGGCCCAAAGCTCCAAGGTGAAGAGCAGAATTAGAGCCAAAAGTGAAAAATTGATTAGAGGAATATGTAAGGATAGGCCTGGGAAAGGGAGGAGGGCGGGTCGTAACCCCTGTTAAAAATGCGACAGAGTGCCAAATTTAAACAGGATGTTAAGTCTACACCCCTCCCACCCCAAATCACCAAAGGCTCAGTGCTGGGAGGCCCAGGTTCCTTCCTCCTCCAACTGGAGCGGCTGGTCCTGGCCCCAGGGTGGCTGCGTAGGCTGTATTCTGCCAATGCCCAGGGACGGGAAGCTGGCGGGACTTCTCTGCCCTGACAGCTCGTGTCCTGCAGACCTTCAACGGCCCAAACCAGGGTCCTAGGAGACACCATCGAGACCTGGCCCAAATTAGGCAAAACTGAAAAACAATTGGGCTGGTGAGCTAGAATCCAAACTAAAAATAAGCTGGTCAACTCTCAGAGGCCCTGCCACTCCTGGGTCCCAAGGAGTTGGAAACATGATCTACCTTCACCCCCTGCCAAAGCTGCCCAGACCCTGCTGCATTCCAGATGCCCTGGAGTCATTCCACAAGCATCTTTGTGGGACCATGTCCCGTGGAGCAAAGTGGGCACTGGAGGGGTTCAGAAAGGAGCATTGTCCTCCCCCAGGGTGGTCAAAGAAGCACGGGGCCTAGGTGTTGTCCTGGTGGTAACATTCTCTGAGGGGAAGAGTCTCCCGAAGCAGGACCAGCAGGGACCAACCCGCACTTGCAAACAGAAAGTCCCCTGGCCCCACTAGACTAAGAAAGGGGCCTAACCCAGACTGAGCCATCCCTTACTATCTCCTTTCCAGGCCTCTGCAGAACTCCGTACCTGGTTGTACCTTGGAAGTCCCAAGCCATTCGCATGCTCAGATTTGCTTTTGAAGAAGGCTTCTCTATGGAGAGTGGAGGCAGGGAGGCTGGTCCCTTGGGGCAAGGGAAGATGGAGCTGAACAAAAGCTATGGTAGAGGGTGGGGAGAAGGGGGAAGACCAGAGGGATGACTCAGCCAGTTCAGAACCAGGTCCCCCACCTCCCACCTGAGCTGCTGCCTCATTTATTCTCTACTCAGTCCTAGGGGAGAAAAATACCCCCACATGGGCTGGGAAAGTTGGGGGACTGATTTGCAAGGCTAAGTGAGAGGAGTTCACTGTCCTTTTGTGCTCGCAGACACTCACTCAGGCAATACTTGGCCGATGAGATAAATCCACCTACACCTTTAAGCTGTACCTCCCCACGCAGGGCCCAGAAGGTCTAACCCTTGGATCAGTCCCAGGGTTCTGCCGCAAACATCTGCCAGGGCCAACAGCCCCCAGGTAGCAGATGCATAATGTGAACTGCATTTGGATGAAGAAGGAGTTGGAGAAGGCAGTGTGAGGGAATCTGGATTGCAGGGGAAACTGCTCAGGAATTTGGCTTCATGTCCAAGTTGATTCTTCCTAGACAATCACCTTAATGTGGGTATCTCTTGGTTACCCATGCTTCAGGGAAGGATGGGGAGGGGGGGTGGATGATACCAAAGGTGAATAATCCAAAGACTATTTCTGATTATTCCTGTTGGACTTTGCCAGTTGGCTTTTTTTTCCCCCTGCTGGGAAACTTGCTTTCCTAAGCAGGATTTTCTTTGACTATTTTTCAAAATTTACTCATGATTTCCAACCACGAACAATGCTTCCCCAAGATGACCAGGCTTGGCTTTATCCTGAGCTCCATTTAAACCACAAAGACAGAAAGCAGGGGGTGGGGATGGCGATTAACTGAGATGGTGCTGGGGGCCAGGCACCCTTACTGAGGGGTGAGAATTGGTTGTGGACAAGTCCCAGGGTGAGGAAACTGCCATGGGAAATTCTAGTTGCTGGGATCAGTGCCTGCCCACTCTGTCCCTGTCCATTCTCCACGGGAAGGCCCTGAAAGGACGTGGCCACAAGGCATGCAAAGGCCTAAGTGGTGGCTAGGTCAGAAGCAGAAAAGCAAGCTTGAATTATATGGGGTTGGGGCGAGGGATAGTGGCCCAGGTAATAGGCTGGTTCCCACAGAAGATGGGGAACAGGAGGCTGAATACAATTTCCAAAGGGTTATGGAAACATTCTAATCTAAGCCAGCACCTATATTCCTGTACAGCCGCCAGCACAGAGGCTCAGAACAATACAAGGGCCACTTAGGAGCCAGTGCCCATGCACCGGGGGCCTCTGTAGTGCCCACAGAAGATGGCGAAAGGCACGGTTCTCTATCCTGTCCACATCACTCCACCCCCCTTAGCTCACAGTCCAAGAGGCACTGCAACAAGGATTCTTCCCTGAGTTTCAATTTTCATGGAAATGAACCATTTTATCTCAGAACACAGGGTGGGGTGGGGGGAGGAATGAATTCCCTTTCCTTAATGCAGATGGACTAAATCCCTTCGCTTCTTACTTTAAAAAAAGAAATCCAAAAGCTGCTGCCATTTGCTCTGTTGGATGCCAGCTGATAACTCAAAGCCAGGAGAATAAATTCAGAGGCTAGGTGGCTTGTAGCTCCTCTGCCTGGGCCCCCAGTGGAGCTGCCTCCGCGACCCCTCCTGGTGGCCAAGGGGCTCAGGAAGGACAGAGCAGGGCTGGGGGTGGGGGACAACCTGACTTTGAGGAAAGTGACCAGACTTGAGCAGGAGGACTGGAACTCTTTGAGCCAAAAGACCAGTGCCTTCAGGAAGGGTTTCACAAAATACTGACTAGTTTGCCATAGCTTCGGCCCAGGCCTGATTCAGTCAACATCAGCCCACACATGGTACAAATCCTCAAGCCTGTATTCAGCAACAACCTAGCATTAATTGACCGAGCTCTGACTCTATGTCAGGCATTTACATGCACTCCCTCACTAACAATCCTGAGAGTAGACATTAGCATTAGCCCCACTTTGCAGATTGCGGAAACAAAGCCCAAAAGATTAGGTAACCTCCTTTAGGTCATGCAAAAAATAAGTAGCATATCTGATTTCTGAAACTGTGCTCTTCACTGCTAAGTTAGGTCCATCTTACCAGGCTTCTCCGCTTTGTTCCTCATATGGACATTCCAGTTCAGCCCCAGAAGTGCACCATCTGCTAGACTCTCCTCTACCTGGAAGGCCCTTCACCCTGGCCTCCATCTATGACCTTCCACACTGACTCATTGTGCCAAAGGCCTGTTTCCTCTTCTGGGCCCCCTTGGCATTTGTTCACCTTAGTGAACTGTGCTCTTCACTGCTAAGTTAGGTCCATCTTACCAGGCTTCTCCGCTTTGTTCCTCATATGGACATTCCAGTTCAGCCCCAGAAGTGCACCATCTGCTAGACTCTCCTCTACCTGGAAGGCCCTTCACCCTGGCCTCCATCTATGACCTTCCACACTGACTCATTGTGCCAAAGGCCTGTTTCCTCTTCTGCGCCCCCTTGGCATTTGTTCACCTTAGTGGTCCTCCAAGAATATCTCCAGACCAACAGCAGCAGCAGAAGACCCCACCTCATACCTGCTGAATCAGAAACTCTGGGCATGGGTCCCAGCAATCTGTTTTAACAAGCCCGTCAGGAGATTCTGATGCACACTCAGCTGGAGAACTAGTGGGCGACCTCTTGCTTCTCCAGACCCCATCAGTCCTGGTAACATTTAAGGATAAGGTTAGCTCTTGCTGTAATCTATGACACCTGAACCCACATCATCAGGTATACTATAAAGAAATTCTGAGCAGCTAATAATGAAATCAGTGAGGATTGTTTTGGCTTCTGCTGCTGCTTTCTGCTCCACTGCTTGGCATCCTGTTCTGGAACACAGTGACCATCGCCACACGGGCATTATTACTACTATCTTCAGAACGAGCTTCAATACCTTCAACCACTCCCTCCCCACCTCAACTGGGGCCTGAGCTATAGGGTCTCCATAAAAATCACCTGGAACCATTAGTATTCCATCCTCAAAGAACCTCTCCAGGCTTTGTTGCTGAACTGCTGCTTAACTCCCTTCCTTGAAGTTCCTCACCACAACCCACAGCCAGGCCCTGGCCTAGAGGATGACCTTCCAAACCCATTTGTCCCAGATGTGCAATCAGACAACTCCACCCTTACTGATGAAATCTCCATCTCTGATTATGGTATTTTCTATGTCTCCCTTTAATTCTGTCAATGTTTGCTTCATGTGTTTGAAGTGCTGTTATTAGTTGCATACATGTTTTTACTTCCTGATGAATTGGCCCTTCTACCATTGTAAAATATCCCTCTTTATCTCTGGTAATATCCTTTGGCTTGAAATCTATTCTATCTGATATTTATACAGTTTCTCCAGTTTTTGAATGTATATCATTTTTCATCCATTTATTTTCAACATATCTGTGTCTTTATATTTAAAGTATCTCTTGTAGAGGGGCACCTGGGTGGCTCAGTCAGTTAAGCATCCGACTTCGGCTCAGGTCATGATCTCACAGTCCATGGGTTCAAGCCCCGCATTGGGCTCTGTGCTGACAGCTCGGAGCCTGGAGCCTGCTTCAGATTCTGTGTCTCCTCTCTCTCTGCCCCTCCCCTGCTCATGCTCTGTCTCAAAATAAATAAAAACATTAAAAACATTGTTTTTAATAATAAATAAAAAAATATAAAGTATCTCTTGTAGATTACAAAGGTTTTTTTTTTCCTTTATTCTGACAATCTCTGCCTTTTAATTGAAATGTTTAGTCCATTAACATTTAATGTAATTATTGATATGGTTACATTTAGTTTTATTTGCCTCCTCTGTTTTCTATTTCTCTGTTCCTTCTTCTCTGCCTTCTCTTAGATTTTTAAAATTCCATTTAAATTTATCTATTGGATTTGTAGCTATACCTCTTTGCATTAATTTTTTTATTACTGCCTCAGGGATTATAATATACATCCTTAACTTCTTCCACTTAGGGTTACTATTTCAAGTAAAATGTAGAAACCTTGCAACCACAGAGGTCCATTACTCTCCACCCCCATCCTTTCTGCTATAGTTATCATGTGTATTTCATCTACATATATTATAAAACCCACAAGACAATGTTATAATTTTTGTTTCAAATAGTCATGTGGACTTCAGAGCAATTAAGAGGGATTATTGCCAAAGGGAATCTCAAAATTAGAAGAAGCTTTCTTAGAAAGCTAATTCAGCTCATTCTTAGCAAAAAGGAAGCTGGAGTTTTTAATGTTCCTTCGCTCCGTTCTAGCTGATGTGGTCCTAGGTCCACAGGGCAGAACCACAGTTGATTTACCCTTTATCTTGTCTTTAAGAGTCTTTACCCAGTCCCCTGAGACCTGATTATCAGACTCAAAGTTTTTTTCAAAGTTTTTTAGGAGTTCTTGGCATTCAGACATGATAACCCAGAATTCCCAGATTATGCAGATTAGGCCTCACCAACACCTTGTCTCTCAAAAGAGGTATTTTCTACCATGTTATTACTCCTATGTATTATTATTCTTCCATGTTATAGTGTGTGTGTTTTTTTTCTCACCTCTCCTCTTAGATTATAAATCCTGAAGGTAAAGAATACGGTCTTATGCATAGTAGGTACTTAGACAAATTTGCTGAATGAGCAAATGAACCCCAAATACATTTTCTGGCACCTCTGAGGACAGATGGGCACAGAAGGGAAAGTGTGCTGGGAAGAGAGGGAGGTCCATGTGTCTGCATCTGGAGTGGTGGGAAATCATTTCCAGGGACAGGGGGTATATAGCCAAAAACATCACTGTGGATTGATGGGGGGGATCACAGAAAGCCTGGGGTTGACTCCGATGAAATGTAAATGTGGGAGTGGAGAATGTGAAGGCTGCAAAGTGGAAGAGGGGGAGGCTACCCGGCCAGGATGTGTGGGTGGGACCAGGATTTCCAGCATGCTCACATGTACCTGGAGGAAGTATGTGCTGGGCCACCCAGAGCTGCTGACACTGCAGCCTGGAGGGCTGAAGCTTTTTAGAGAAACCATTAGTCTAGTGACAGGGAGAAGAATGAAAAAGCCGCCAGGGCCAGGGTAAGCACAGGGCTGTTCCACAGGGCTCTGGGCCACACCATAAGGGAGGCAAATGGAGGTAATTCATCTGGGTACTTCTAGGAGACACCAGGGAGTGAGGGTTCAAGGGAGTGTAACTGAAGCTGGTCAGAAAGGCCCTTTGCCCTGGAACCAGGGGACCTGAGCGTGTAGTTTAACCCAAGCCTCCGGGAAGAAGGGTGTCCTGACAAGACAGGGTCTTCCCGGGGTCAGGACAAAGGAGGAGGCCATGACTGAAAAGATGTGAAACTGGGAGCGCCTCTGAGTCATGCCCGCAGCCTGTGCTGAGCTAATTGAATAACATAAGACCTGCAATACCTAATTTCATATGAAATGTGATAATCGAGTAATGGGGCAGAGTTCTGCATGTGGCTGGGAGAAAAGCTGAGAGGGAGGAGAGGCGGGGCAGGAACTAGCCGCAGCACGTTTCGGCCTGTGTGAGCCAGCGAGCCAGTCTGCTGGGCGCTGCCAGCTGAGGTGAATGAAATGCCTGTTGTTTCAAGGCAGGGGGAAAATGAGTGACCGTTATTTAGAGTAAGGAATTTGTACCCAACGCGGTGTGAGGCTAAACAAATCTGCCAGTGAGACTTGACCTGTTACAATAACCATAAATGTTTGGGGCTCACATGAGGAGGGTGAGGGGAGGGCACGTGTGCTTATGAGAACCTACTATGTGCATATCCCCGTGGCAAACTGGCCACCAGTGGAGGGCAACACTAGGACTCATCGGGTTCTAGAACGGCACTGGGAGATTTTTAGGTTGCAGGAATTTTCCTATTTTACAACAAAGAATGGCTGCCTCCTTTATGCATTACACTTTCTTCTAATATCATGTGGTAAGCACGATTACAAAAAGACAGTGCAAGCCTTCCATTAGGGTTCCAGGGATTCAAGCTAAGAAGAGTGTGAACCCCAACCCCAGCCCCCTTCCACAACAGGCAATGTCTGAATATTTGAAAACACACTTCTCCTTCCAGTCCAATCCAGCTAGATCGCCAACATCCAAGCTGACTGTCGTTTCTAGTTGATTAAAGGCCTGGACAAACTGGATCTTGAAAGAATTCAAAGCAGATTTGAATAACTCCTAAAGGCCTTCTCCAGCATGGGAATCAGAGGCCATTTCCCCAAGCCTTCCTCTCCCATGATGGTCTCTTGACTCGTCAGCAAAAGTGCTGAGCTCTTTCTTGTCTGGGTAACTATCCAATTCTATAAGGTGATCCTGCTTCCCTGCCCAGTGCAAGAGATGGCAGGGCTTATCCCAACTTTTATAAATTGGGTTGCTCACCCAATTTATAAATTGGGGAATTCTGCACTCAGCAAGGTCCCTGGTCAGGATCAGTTGATCAGAATATCCCATTTTGGACTCTACAGCATGAATGGTTCTACCTGGACACAGGTTTAGGCAGGTCTGTTCTGGTTGAACAACTTCTTCTTCTTCTTCTTCTTCTTCTTCTTCTTCTTCTTCTTCTTCTTCTTCTTCTTCTTCTTCTTTTTAAACATTTGTATTTATTTATTTAAAGTAAGCAAGCCCTACACCCAACATGGGACTTGAACTCATGACCCCAAGGTTAAGCGTCACATCCATTACTGACTGAGCCAGTCAGGTGCCCCAGTCCTGATGGAAGTTCTTAAGTGAGGACTTCAAAACAAAGGAATTACTGAATTCCTGGTGAATAGCCAAATCACAGAAAGAGTCAGCTACAACTTTCTTAAACAACTAAAGTAAGCATTTTGCCTAATTACAGGGGTAAGGCATGGCTGTCTTTCTGGTTCTAGCGGCCCATCCCTGCTCCTCGGGTCAAGGGTAGGTGAGCCTCATGCTGCCCCTGAACCTCAGTCATCTCCATGGTGTCAGTTTCTGTCCTCTGCATCTGCCATGTTGCCAGGCGCCTGGAGACCCTATTTCTATTTTCTTAATACCTGGTGATTATATTGCAATACTTGGCGGCGGGATTGGCACAAAGCTCAGGAGAGCTCTTCTGCTGCCAATTTTCAGCATGCTTCTCATCCCCCACCTCTCATCACATCACCCTCTGCTGGCTCACACTTCTGCTCTCCCCAGTCCTCTGCTGGCCTTACTCCCCTGGTTCCTGCACCAGCATCGCAACGCCCACTCGTAAGGCTCTGGCAGGACTCAGCAGCCCTCGGGCCCAGGCTGCCTTACTGCCTTGACTGTGCAGGCTCCAGAGGCTGGGCTGCAAGGCCTCCTTGTGACAGCACCCTTCGGCCACGCTTGGTGGTCAGGGCTGACAGTTGGCATTTGGATGTCCACATACTTTTTTGTTGTCATTACATATCAGCCCTGTGATCCCAGTTACATACTTTGATTGCTTTCTGATTGGTCTTTTGGCCAAAAAAAGTTCCCTCAGCCTAGCGTTGTTGTGATGACCATAATCATGCTGGGCCACTAGTTCATAAGCCCCATCATTATTAGTACCCTAATGGCTAATCAAATATTAATACATATTTTGTTTAATAATTAGAATGATTAATGATGATTCATTATTAAAATATCATCATCAGTCCGGGCCTCCGCTCAACTCCCTGAGGGCTTTGGCCAGCTTTTGCAAGTGGTACCTGTGACCACTGGTTACATGTGGAACTCTGACCCCTGGGGTAGCTGAGGCCTTTTGTTTTTTGTTCGGTGATGAATGTTCATATTGTGCCTCGGCGCCCACTGCTTCCTGTGCCTCCTCCCCTTGGCTCTCCTAATGTCACATGACTGTCACAAGCTCCCACACATTCATATCACACAGGTGTAGGTCAATGGGTAACCCCTGAAAAACAAAGGGGAAAAAAGGAGAAATGCTCTATGTTTCTGAAGGCTGTTAGTGGGAAAGCTCCATGGTCACGTTATGTTTTCAGTGTATGAGGGTGAGCCTCCTAGGTGGGTTCACACATTAGCATGGCACCTATGGCTTCTAGAGTGTCGGGTATGGAGAAAAGGAGGAGGACCTAGAACAGGCCTTCGGAGAGTCCAAAGCACTGGCCTTCATACTCATAGCCTTCCCTCCAGGTACTTGGGGTGGATACGGTTGGTCCCCCACTGCCGGAGAAGAAACTGAGGCCCAGTGAGATTACATGACTTGCCTCAAGCCACACAGCCGATAAAAACAGGAGGAAAATCTGGGTCTCCTGCCTCTTCAGCCAGGGGTTTTCTGTTCTGTTTTCTGAAACAGAGGTAAAATTCTCTCTTTCTCTTACCCTCTCTCTCTTTTTTCTCTGGTGTTTCTGGGGAGATGTATGGCTGGTTCCCAACTGCTTCGAGGAAAGCGGCAAAAATCACTCCAGCTAAGTGGGTTTGGGGCATTGACAAAGGAACTCTTGGCTTTCCAGAGGCTACTAATGGGAGCGGGGGCGGGGCTTAGCTGGGGACGGATAGAATCACTTGCAAAACCCTAATAAATCTGCAGGCCCAGCTGTTCCTCATCTGATGATCCTGAAGGGAAAGTGTGAAATAGTAGAGATGCTGATGGGCCTGGGGGGCCCCTTCAAAGGCAACCCGGTTTTCCCAAGGACCCCGGAGCGGGGGTGGGAAGTGTCCGGAAATGTCTGAAAGGCGTTTGTTACAGTTGGGAGGCCTAAGGCCCCCAGAGGCCATACGCACACGTGGAGTGTGCCTGGGAACGCCCCAGGCCTAGAAGTGCTGGAGGGGTGGTCAAGCCATCCTCTCCCAGAGCAAGAGAGCATGGGCTGGGAGTCGGCAGCCCCGAGTTTGAATCCCAGCTCCCCCGTTCACGGTCTGTGTGGGCCTGAGTGAGATGTTTAACCTCTCTGAACTTCATTTTTGTCACTTGTAAAATGCGGATAATAATCCTCCCTTCGGGATTGCTGTGAGGATTAAACGTGCTAATGTATGTAAAGCTTCTGGCACAGGATAGGCGCGCAATCGAAGTTCTTTCCCTTTCCTTCTTTTTCCTCTTTCCCCTGCCCCAGGGAATCAAGTGAGGCCAAGCCTGGGAAGGAGGAGCAGCCCCCTACCCCACCCCCCCACCCCACCCACATACTCTGCTGGGTGTGGATGGGGGTGGAGTCTTGCAGAACAGTGTTCACACCTCCGTTGCCTCTCCAGCTCCCCTCCAGCCCCTGCAGGGGCAGGCTGGAGGCGGCGGGTGGGATTGCAGAGTAGTGTCCCTCCTGACCTGACCTTGATCATTCTAGGCCTACAGGAGCTGGGGGCAGAGGGGGGTGCTCAGTCCTGCTGGGACTAGAGGCTTCCAGAGAATGAGCCGTGGACCCCAAGGCAAAGGGCACCCTCTCTGTGGCTGAGGACTCTGGCAGGAGTTGAAAAGCCTTTAATTGGGTTCTGACTCCTCCATTCCCTAGGTGATAAGTCACCCATCATTCCCAGCAAATGGGCCAGCCACAAGCCTAGCCTCTGAGAACAATTCCAGGGAGATCTAACCACAAGGACACCAGGCCCTTGGGACACCCCCAGCTACTTGAGCTCACACGGCCTAAGCCAGGATGTGAGAGCCCTGCATTCTCTGGGCTTGAGAATAGGTTCAAGACTTTCACCCGCTGGGGAACCCCAGGCAAGCCGGGGAACCCCACTGATTGGAGGTTGCACACCTTCAAAACGCTAACACTTGTCTAAGAGTTATGAAGCTTGCCCAGATCATCCTCCTGTATTAAGCCCTGGTTTGGTGACTTGGCCCAAGTGACACTAATTGGGGCCTGTGGTTTTCTTTTCAACACTGTAAACAGAAAAGTATCTATCAGGTTAGAAAGATTAAGGCCAGATCAGAGTAAGGAGTTGGGCCTTTGCTGGATTGACAATGAAAAGTGATGATATGTTAGGAGAATGATACACTCAGAATACACAGCAGAGAATTTTAGTTAGCCATGCATAGATGCTCAGGTCTGGCTCCTGGAAGAACCTTAGACCCAAGCCTGAAAGGCCCCAGCTCTGAGCCTCCTTGTAGGGTCTGCATAAGCTTCTACCCTCATTTGGAGATCAGATGTCCAAAGAATGGGGCAATGGTGCATGATTTTAGAAACCGTGGATGCGCTTGGATGTATGTGCTCGTATTCAGTGCATGTGCACAAGGCCCATCTCATTACGGAGTCGGGGAAAAAGATGCCAGCTTGATTTATAAATCTTGGGCCTTTAGACATATGGCATGTAAACCTCTGTTAGTACTCTCGTGCTGAATCCTGCAAATGTTAGTGGCAAGACTAACATAAGAATGGCCCCTAGTAGATGCTCAGTAAACTTTTGGGGAATGAATACTTGACCCAACATGCACAATAACTCAAAAGGAGGAGAATTGGCAGAGAATGGACCAAACTGGCCAGAATTTCCCAGAGACCAACTCTTCTGCTGTATTTCCAATTCTGTTGAGACAAACAGCATAAATTCAGCGAGGGCTCTCTGCACATAATTCCCCTTCCTGCATTTCTTTTCCACTGTTTCCTGTCTTGGATTTTTCTCTTTCCTTGTCCCTTTGACCTTTTTCCAGCTCTGATTCCCTCCCCAGCACTTTCTTCAGTTGCTCAGGCGGGTTGTTCTCTCCTTCCCACAAGTCAGCGGCAGAGGTGAGGAGCCATGGGCCCTGCACTCACAGGCCTGGCTGGCACTGGGTTCACCTGGGCTTGCAGCCTCAGAGCAGATCCTGGTACTGACCTGGGCTCCTCTCTCCTTCTGGAAACTTCTGTCTGGTTCAAAAACGGGCGAGGTCAGGAGGCAGCAGGGTGAGATGGGGAGCAGAGGTGGTAGCCCTCTTGAAACAAAGATGGGTGGAGCTGCGGTAAGTAAATGTGACGAGAGCCCTTAAGCCGCAGAGTAATCCAGGATGGCAGCCCAGCTGCTCCCCTCCACATCACTTGCTGCCACTGGCTGCCTTGTGTCCCAGCCCCAGAAGGAAGTCCTTCCTCATATCTAACCGATACCCTTCCTGCTGTGATTCCTGCCTACTTCCTTCTGGTCCATGTGGATGATGCTATCCTCCTCATCTGTCCACTGGCACCTCCTCAACAGGCCTCTCCTCCAATCCCTCCAGCTCACAGGCTCCGGGGAGTGAAAGCAAACTTTAAGAGGATGTTTAAAGTTTGGCTTCTCATCACCACATCTCAGCTGAGTCCATAAAACCGCCTTATAAAGCCCACTGGCCAGCCAGCTGCCCTCAGCCTCAGGGGCCTCCCTGTTTTACCACCGGCCCCAATTCAGACACCAGCTGGATGTAGGAACTCGCTGGCTTTTATGAAGAGATGTTAACGAGAAGCATCTCTTCCCTTCTGTCCTGTTCCGAGTCTCTACTCCTTCTCTCATTCATGTGCTTCTTCAGTCAACAACCATTTACCAAGCACTTCCTCGAGACAGGCTCTGGGTCAGACCCTGGGGTGGGGGAGATCACAGGTCAGAGCTGGGGTGAGGAGTGGTTCTACCTTGGAAGGGCTGACCCTGCAGGAACTAGAACCTGGGTGGAACCTCAACAGTAGCTGTAGCAGCTAGATCACACTGCACTGTCAGTGTTTGTAAATTACACAGTAATTGTGAAACAGTGTTGGAAAAACAAACAATTACAGAGCGCCTGATAAGAGCTGCCACAAGATGTGCTCAGAGAGCTGGGAAGCCTTGCAGAGGAGACTCCAACTGTGCTGAGGATCAGGGAAGTCTTCCCAGAGGAGGTGCCCTTTGAGCTGTTACCTAAAGGATACTTAAGAGTTTGCAAAGCGGGCAAGGTGGGGCAGGTGGAGGAAATGATAGCAAAGGTCAGGCCTTCTTTTGCTAAGGACTGGGAGTGAGGGCTGGGTAATTAGTGCTGGGCTCCTAGCAAAAAGCCGGGGAGCAACAGGGGGTCAAGTCTTTCCATCTGTGAAATGGATAGTGTTGGTTAGTTAAAAGAAAAACCAGAAGTACTAATAGCTGGCACGTGACTATAGCCTTTCATCATTTCTAGCCACTTTTCATATGCATTGCCTCTCTCTGTGCTTACAATGCTATTTTAATCCCCATTTTGCAGATGAAGAAACAGTCTTAAAGAAGTGCAATGACTTATGGCTGGAGACCCAGCTGGCGAGTAGCAAGTGTGGAGCTTGTATTCCAAAGCCAGGGCTCTTTCTCTGGGTCAGTTTGGAGGTGCTTAGGGGAGTGCTGAGGGATGAAGGTGAGCAGTGGGGAGGTAGGAGCCAGGGCAAAGAAAGCATTCCCTCTTAGGAGCCTCTGTTTTGGTGTCTGTATCCCACTCCTCTCTGTGCACCACCTAATACTGGGGTGAGCGCTGGGGTGTGGCAGGTGAGAGAATATAGGCAGGTAAAATCTGAGATTCCTCGATTTCTCTGGGAGCAGGGGAAGGAAAAAGAGGACCCCCCAAAACTAGACTCACCTGGAGAAGAGTCCTTGGCAGCATCACATTTATAGGGGTCCCTAGACAAAAGGAAGGATTTAGGGAAAAGACACCGGGATCAGCCATGAGCCCCCAGGGCAGCCACTGTCTCTGGGTGGGTGTATTCAGGGACTGAATGCCCCCTTCTGGCTTGCCCTTGTGCCCTCCCACCTGCAAGGGGCCAGTCCAAGCCTCAAGATTTGTATGTAAAACCCCAGGGACTAGGGAGAAAATCTGAACCCACAGACATACCTCCATAGTCAGCTGCTCAGAATGGAAGGGGTGGAGGGAATAGGGACTCAGGCACGCAGCATCACACTGTCCCAAACACGTGGAGGCAGTCGTAGACAAACAACGGCCTGCACTCATACCTGCTCACCTGGACTGGAACACACACAGCCCCTCTACTCCCACCCTAAACGCAGCTACACACCCCGTCCCCCACAACCTTCTTCTATACATGCAATCGAATCCCTATCCCACCCGCACGGGCCCACTCATCCTCACACACAAGTATGAGCACCACATGGGGCGACTAGCATTTACAGACTGCTCATACACACGAAAGCACCACTCCCCAGGTCCACAACAGCATCCAGGGCCACTTGCCCTCTCAGGTATATGACTATGTATGGAAATAATGTTCACACACGGCCCTGTGGGCTGGAGATAAGGGACCCAGAGAGCACTGGGGTTTAAGCTGAGGTGCCCAGCAAGTGTCCCCAGCCTGGCTTCCCTCAATCTTGTCATTCTCTTCTCACCCCTTCACTCACTCTCAGCTCTGGCAGATAAGAGTTGACCTGACCGGGACCAGGTCTCCATCCCTATCTCCAACCCCCTCTCCCCTCCTTACAACCCTGTAAGTGCCTGTCAGGACAGCAGGGACACATGTAACATTACCCTCCCCCTAGCTCTACCACCATGCCCAGTACCTGGGGCCAGAGAAGTGTGGGGTTAAGAATGGCTGCCTGGTCCCAGGGTCCCTTCTCGTGGGGGACTGGGTGCCACTGGAAGCCAGAAACATTCCCACCAGGGCCTCCCTCCTCAGGCCTCTGTAGGGTGGGCTGGGAGGGTCAGAAGGGGTGATGCCGAACCCCCAGTGGGCAAAAGGGGCGGCATCTTCTGGCCAGCAGTGTCTAAGTCTCTCTCTCTCTCACACACACACACACGCACACACTTACACACTCACACTTTCATACATTCTCACACTCACACACACTTACACATACTCTCACACACTTACACACACATGCACACCTCCCCCACTGTAATTAAAACAGTTGCTCCAGCACCAGGGGAACGGCCGTGATTTATGAATGGGAGTTGGTGTAGAGAGATTCCAGCACCATCTGCTTGGAAGCAAACAGGAAGCACTTCAACGTGCTGCAGACCTGGGGGAGGGAGCCAGTTGGTGGAACAGGCTCATAAAAGCCCGTCCTAACGGCCACAGGTGCTCCTCCCTGCCCCCACCCCCAGCTCCCCTTGGTGGCACACGCTCCCCTAACTAAGGCCATGCTGCCCAGAGGTGGCGTGGTGGAGGGAAGAGCCTAGACTTTCTAGCAGACCTGCGTGCAAATAGGGAGAGCTACTTACAGCTGGGCTCCAGTGTATTCTCTGTAAGATGGAGGAAACAGCAACAGACAGCTATAATGTACCAAACATTTACCATGTGCCTGACCAGGTAAACTGTCTTAGCCCCATTTTACAGATAAAGACACTGAGACTGTGGAGGTTAAGAGACAGCTCCAAGTTAATGCTCGTGAACCGCGGGGCCACAGCTTGAACCTGGGTCAGCAGAGGTCTCTGCTCTGAACCCTTTTTTTTCCCCACAATGCTCCCCAATATAGAAGTATTGGGGATTAAAAGAGTTAAGTATTTTTAGTGCCTGGCCTATGACAGGTGCTTGGTATGTGTTAATTTTCTTCTTTCCAGGGATCTAGTTCTGGAAGCCAAAAGATTGAAAGACCAAGTAGGGAAGAGAGCCGGTGCGATATGCTGTGATTAGCACTTGGTGCTTTGGGCAACAGCAGCCATGTCAGGCCAGTCCTGAGAAGTTTAGAATCATAATCTAATGTCACCTACAAAAAAAAGAGAGAGAGAGCTGCCACCTTTTAACACCCAATTGTTGTTGTACTTCACAGCGATGAGTTTTTGGTTGTATGCAGGGCTCATAAAGAACTGTCACCATTATATGGCCAATCTGAATTTAGTTTTTCTCTTCTTCCGTTGTCAGTCCCCAGGGTGCTTAATTATATCTCCCCAGTAGTCGTTCTCAACTAGAAGTAAGATTCAGAACCACCTGACATGTCTAAAAATTCAGCAGTCCTGACCCTCGTCCCCCACCTGCTACCTCCAGATCCCTGGGTGTAGCCTCTAACCTTGAAAGGTTTCCCACGTGCTTTCAGGGTAATTCCTACCCCCCTTCCCTCAGCTTTCTATTTGCAAGTCCTAGCCCTTCAGATCCAGAAATCAATAGGAATTCATTGACTCTATAACCAGAATGCAAGCTCCTCCCCACAAAGGCCGTGTCTTATTCGTCCCCACGGCCCCTTCAGAGGTCTTGCCTTCAAGAATGAAGTCGTATAGGAAATACAGACTCTTAGCAACCAACTTGAAGACTGGTGGACACACATGCCAAATGGAAGGACCAAGAATCTTGCTATCAAAGTAACTGATAGCAAGAAGGAGAGATGAGAAAGGAGGTGACACCTTTTTGGGGGGGGGGGCCCTGAAGGTCAAGCAGGATTTTGATAAGGGCTAGAGGGGATGAGGCATTTCAGACAGAGTAAGCTGCCGTGATAATTGGATACCACCATGCCTTAGCCTATGACCTAACACTCAGCATCTCTTGGTATTGGCTTAATTTTCCATGGGGGAGTTGAAAGATAGAAAAGTTCTGCATGTCCCAAGGAGATGGGGAAGGGGCAGAGAAGGCTGGCAGATGGTATAGCTTGGTCCAGAACAGCCCTATGCTGTCAGTATCCCAAGCTGTAGTGCCCAGGCTCCTCTGTGCCGTGTGCATGGCCCATTTTTCAGCATATACAGGATCCACAATATATAGGGGCCACAATCCACTCTACACACAAAGTCCTGCCCTACCACCTGGAGGGGAGAAAATTTAAATATTGGGGTGTGTATACATAAAGATTAAGCAGAGTCCTTCAGACTCAAAGAACAATGGAGGCCAAGAAGACAGTGAGCAGGTGAGCCTGCAGGGGGCGCCTGGCCAAGCTGGGGAAAGAATAAACATTCCCCCACCTTCCTCCACCACCTCAGTCCATTATACTTCCTCTCCCACTCAGAATCAGACCTCCGGGGGCCCACCGTCCAGCCAGTATGCTCTTTACCCAACCTGGCCTTATCACCTCTCCACCCACAGGTCACCCAACGACTTTTGAGGACTTGGTCACCGGCTCATAGGCTTCCTCTGTATCCTAACACCTGCCATCATGCTAGGTAACTTGAATGTCCACAAAGACACCCCGCCTTCCTCACGTATCGGCTCCTCTACCTCCCCATCTTCAGTGACTTTCTTCCCGTCACCTCAGCCCCCCCCACATACTTCCTGGAATGTCGCCTATAAAATCTTAAACTCCAATATCCTCCTCTTGGACCACAGCTTCTTTCCTTTCCTCCCACAAAACCTGGTCTCCTCTCACTGAGATTTCTCCAATTCCCACATTCTGTCTTGCTCATTCAACTATGGGACCAGAGCACTGGCTTTGGACAAGGCACTCTGCCAGGCTGTCAGCTACTTCCTGGCTCTCTTCCTCCCCTATCGACCTGCCTGTGATTGGCCACATCATTCATTCTCCTTGGCACCCTCGATTCCCACACCCCCTTGCCCTGCCTTTCCCAGCCCTGGAGGATTCCAGTCATCTGCTTTCTCCATCATGATTCCCAGGCTACGAGAAGGCACAGGAAAATCACCCAACCGTGCAAACTGGTGCCACTCCAGATTTATGGTCCCTGACGTCAGCCAAGCCCTCCAGGCTGCTGGGCCCCTGGTGGTCAGCTCCTGTTCTAAACCTTTACCACCCTTCCAGGCTTCTGGCCTGCCCCTGCCTCACATATACTCATCAGAGAAAATAGAGATCCTCCAACCAGACCCCACCCCCAGGTTTCCTCCGCTCCTCCTTTGGACTTAACCCAGACCCAACCACACCTATTTCCAATGCCCTGTTTTCACTCCACAGACCTCCAGCTCTCTCTCAGCTGCTGTGACACCACCAGCCTCTTCCAGACTCCTTACTTTCTGATCACCCCTTCCCTATCTCTGTTGCTCATTCCTCTGCCTCTGTGTTTGGTTCCCAGGACTCCACCTATGACTACTGGTCTTGCCCTGGCTCCTGCACCCCGAATTTTCTCATCTAAACCCATGGCTTCTTGCTCCAGTAGCTCTGATATCTGTAGCTCTGTGTCCAAGCTTGTCCTGCTGTCCTGGATGTTTGCCTATCTATCCTGCAGCAACACCAAAGCAGCATGTCCCCAACCAGGGCTCTTAGCATCTTCTTCATATCTCAAACCTCTCCCTCACACCTTCCTTGGTCCCTGGATGTTCAGCTATAACATCCCTGTCCACCCAGCTCTCCAAGCTAGAGAACTGGGACTCGCCTCAGCTTCTTCCCGCCCCTAGCTCCATCCCCAGTCACCACATCCCATCCACCTGTCTCAGAGATGGCGCCCAGACCCACCCGTCACTGGACTCTTTTCTCCAGTCCCATTCAGTCGTTTGCAATAGCCTCCGACTGGTCTCCCTCCCTCCAAATGCTCCTTGCTCCCAAGGAGCATTGCTCCAAATTTAAGCTCTGTATTTAAGCCAACCATCCTGTGAGGGCTCACAGAGGCCTTCACGTGGACAAGTCCAACCCCTCCCTGCTTGCCTTTCCTGCCTCTTTTGCCTGCCACCCTCAACCCACTGCCTCCAGGACACGCAGGAACTGCCCAGAAACCCTGCCTGTGAACGCTCTCCCTCCCTCTTCCTTGACTGGTGACTTGACCCTCCAGGAGCTAACGGAGAGGTCACCTTCCCAGACACCCCAACTCCTGAGGCAGAATCCACTATGCTCTTCTCTCTGTTCCCCTGTCCTCAGTTTACCCAATCTGTGCTATCTCTTGGTTTCTGTTTGGGGCCTTCATGAACAATGCCTGCCATGAACATTCTTGCACTTGAATTCACATCTGGGGTGCTCATATCTTTGACTTGACTACTTAAATACTGGTAGGCTGCTACCAAAGAGGTATTTGAGAACTCCTGTTCCACAGCTTCCCCAATACTTGGTTTTAGCAGACTTTTACATTTTTGCTAATCTGGTGAATATGTAATAAAATCTCATTGGGTTTTTTTTTAAGTTTATTTTTGAGAGAGAGAGAGAAAGAAAGAGAGAGCACGTGCAGTAGGGGCAAAGAGAGAGAGAGAAAGAGAAAATCCCAAGCAAGCTCCATGCTGTCAGCTCAGAGATCAACGTGGGGTTCGAACTCACGAACCATGAGATCATGACCTGAGCTGAAATTAAGAGTTGGTCACTTAACTGACTGAGCCACCCAGGCGCCCCAAATGTCACTGGGTATTAATTAGCATTTGTTTCATTACTAATCAGGTCAGACACCTTCTCATATATTTATTGGCCATTTGAATGGTCAATCCTCTAGGCCAATTTTTCCACTGTGTTGTCAGTCTCCTGCATAGTCTGTTGTAGTTCTTTACACACCTTCCAGAGATGAGCCCTTTGTTGGCTGTATGTGTTGCAAAATCTTTTCCCCACTGGGATTTCCCTTTTACTCTCTTAATGGTGTCTTTTGAAGAACAGAACTTCTTGATTTTAAAGTACTCAAATGTATCAGTCTTTCCCTCTATGGTTGGTGCTATTTTTGTGTGTTGTTTAACAAATCTTTCCCTGCCCTGAGGTCATGGAGATATTTTTCTACATTGTCTTATAAAAGCTTTCTTGTTTTGCTTTTCACATTGAGGCCCATGTTCCACCTGGGATCCCACAGCACTTTGTACTTAACTGCTAGAGTACCGCTAACTCCATCTGTTTATGTGTCTGTCTCCCCAGCTAAACAAAGACTTCCGTTAGGGCAAAGCACAAATGCATTTTTTAAATCTCTGCGTCTGGGGGTCTTAATACAGTGCCTTGCACACAGTAGGTACTCTATAAATGCCCTTAAGTACACAGATTACAGAATCTAGGTAGAGCTGCTTCCAAACTGGAAGGCCCTCTCTTCTGAAAGCTCCTACCTTTGCTGACTCCTGCCCTCCCTTCGATACCTAATGTTCATTCCACAATATGCATCAAGCAGGACCTGGGCACAGTCTAGATATGTACAGCTAAAGATGGTCAAGTCTCAGACTTCAAGGAGCTCATCACCTAGCACTTGGCTTTCTGGCACTGCCCAGAGGGCCACACACTGATTTGGGAAGTCAGACAGACCTGGGTTCAAATCCCAGCTTAATCATCTGCATGACCTTGGGCAAGTCACTTCAGTTTTCTGGGGTTTCGGCTTTCTACTTTGTTAAAGGAAGAATAACAGATCACTTCCTGGGTTGCTGTGAGGACCGAATGAGACCGTAAATATAAAAATACCAAACAGGTGCTGGACGCATGGCTGGTATCCAAAAGATTGTGGAGTAAAGGACAGAACGAATGAATGAATAAGTGAATGAAGTGGGACAGGGGACAGAGAGCTGGAACTGGCAGGGGCAGCCGGCAGGATGCAGGGGCCGCTTGCGGGTCTGTGGCAGGCCTTCCTTGTTGTCACAGTAACTGCTGTCAGCAAATGTCTCCAAGACAGGAATCCCCTTCAGGGCTCCCTTCCCCAGCCCACTGCATTTGTTGACTCAAAACCTCTCCACTGCCAATTTAGCCTGCAGTAAGGAAGGGGGTGGGGAGGGGGAGAGAGGTGTAGGAGGGGTGGAACTGTATAGAAAGGGGTCTTTGTCTTAGTACTCTGTGGCATTTCGAATTTCAGCGGAGTTTTTTTTTTTTTTTTTCTTTTTAAGCCTCCTAAAGAGTTGAGTGGGCTGCAATTGCAGTGGGAGGTATCTGAATTAGACATCAGTGAGGACTTCCAATAGGCTCTGTGTTGAGCAGCGGGACAGTGGAATGCGTTGCCAAGGCCCTGGGAAATCTACCTGGGGCTCAGGCATAGATGCAAGGCACCCTCCCTGTGAGAGTCTCCAAGGGGCTCAGCCCTGTGGTCCTCCAGAAGCTCCCTTCCTGCTGAGAGTAAGAGGCTCCACGTTCAGGAAGCTCCTCTGGACCCAGTAACCCCTGGCCCATCTGGCTTCAAGGCTTGGACCTATCACCCCCTGCCATTGGGTCTCCCTTCCTGGGACTCCTGTTGGGCAACTCTGGATCCTGAAGGGACCAAGGCTCTCCTCTGACTTGCAGAGCCCTTCCAGCCAGCCCTGCTTTCCACCCACAGTTCCCAGCCCAGGAGAGGAGCCTCGCTGACAGGCCCCGGCCTGCCCTGGTCCCCTCGGAGCATCAGTCTGGAGCCTTCCCCCCTCAACACCCTCTCTGTCCCTTTAGGTGGTTTCCTGGCTCCCTTCATTAGGTGTGTACATGTTTGTTGACCTTCTCTCAGGTTCTCCCGTACCCATATGTCTGTCTGTCTGTCTGTCTGTGTATGTCTCTCCTGACACCTGCCTTCCTCTCTCTGCCTCTTCCTGTCCTCTCTGCCTGCCTCCCTTTTGTCTCTTCTATTCATCTCTCTTTCTCTTCCTTTCTATGATTTTGTTTCTGTCTTTGAGCATCTGTAAACCTTTTTCTGTGTCTTTCAGTCTGTCTTTGAGTCTGTCTCTCTTTTGGTGACTGTGTCTCTATCTCCTCTTTTTCTCTCTGTCCCTCTCTCTTTCTCCATGTGTCTGTCTCATTCACAGTCCCTGCCTAGGCCTCTAAGCCTCTGTCTCTGCCTCTCTCCCTCTGAGCCTCTCACTCTCCTGGACTCTCAGCAGACCAATGTCAGAGCCAGAGCCTGCCCAGTGCCCCCCACCTCCGGCATCTCTGCTAGGGTCAGTCTTCACTAGTAGCTGCCAGGCGAGAGTGCCCTTGTGTCCCCTTGCCCAGCCCTATGAGCTGGAGTCTCAGCGGACTGCAGCCCATCTTCACTCAGCACCTGCTGAGGGATCCTTTCCCCCCACTCTTCCAGACTTGAACTCAGCACCCCTGACTCTCCCCTCCGAAGACCCCAAGCCCTGACTGTGAGCCCAGCACTGCTCTGAATTCGTGGGGGCTCTCTGGCAGGAGCTCCACACCACCCCCCCACACCCCTTGGGAGTTCACAGGCCAGATGAGGTGATCCCACACTCACGCACAGGAAGCCGCGTGGACCATGCAGGGCATAAGAATCTGAGGCCTGGTGTGGGCCACAGACTGGAAAATCCCGAAGGAAAGAGTCTGTGTGAGAGAGGTGAGGCTCGTGCTGGCCAGGACTGAGTCAAGTGGAGAGGACGTTCAGATGAGAGGCCTGAGCTGGCAAAAGCATGGAGGTGGGAATAACTGAGGGACCCTTGAGGGGCAATAGTGCTGTAAGCATCTAAGAGCAGAGAGAAGATTGAAAACCTGGCAGGTGGAGGGACACAGAGCTTTCACAAGGGACAATGATATTCACCCCAGGTAAAGAAGAGAGAAAAAGCATTGCAGGGAATGTGGCCAGGCAGGCAGAGAGGCACGGAAGGGCCTGCTGTGCTCAGGGAGCCACTGGCTCTGTGCAGTGGGGAGTGGAGCTGTAAGGGATAAAGAACAGAACGAGGAGGCTGGCGTGCCACCCAAGGGGTCTCCCCTCTACCTGCTGGCTACCGGGGAAGGGTTTTGAGCAGGAGAATGACATTGTCAGGTTTTTTTTTTAATTTCACTTTTTTTAAAAAATTTATTTTTGAGAGAGACAGACAGAGAAGGGGAGGGGCAGAGAGAGAGGGAGCGAGAGAATCCCAAGCAAGCTCCGTGCTGTCACAAACTGTGAGCCAAAATGAAGTCAGATGCTTAACTGACCGAGCCACTCAGGTGCCCTGTGGTTTTCACTTTTTAACACATCACTGACAGCCGTTTGGAGGATGAACTGGCAGGGAGGGAAACCAAGGGAGGGAGGCCAGCTAGGAGCTACTGCAGTGGTCCTGGCAAAAGCTAAAGGGCCTACCGGGGCTCTGCTCATGGGGGTGGGGACAAGAGAATGCTTGGAGGGCACCGGCTGAGGTAGAATTTTGACCCCCAGCCAGAAAGGAGAAGGCAGGGAGGAAGGTAGGGATGTTCGAAGTTTCCAGCAAAGGGGACACAGGGGAGGAGGAGGTATTTAGAGGAAAATACCAAGCACTTTGGGTTTGACATATCTATGGGACTTCCTGGGGGTAGAGCTCTCTCCCCCAGGGCCCCTCTTCAACTCCTGGCAGGTGTGGAGGCCTAGAGAGGGCCCAAGTGGTGCAGAGAAGGCCAGGAGCTGGCAATCCCTAGGGCTGAGCAGAAGCTGGGCATGGGTCTGATCTATTTATGGCTGGTTCCAGCTCCTAAGCAAGAAAGGGGTAAGGAAACATTGCCTGGTGACCTCTCTTGACTATTGCTTCCTCAGTGTCTTCTCACCCACGCCCCCTACACACACACACACACACACACACACACACACACACACACACACAATTGGGTCAGCAACACACCAAATGTTTCAGGCCAACCAACAAATATTTTCAAATGCAAATTCCCTTCCCTGGTCCCCACACAACTGCTCTCTGAGCAGCTGGAGGTGTGAGGGGGGAGGGGGGGTGGTGGTGGGGAACAGCAAAAATAAATCCCATTTTCTGCTCCTTTTCAGTGCCGGGCTACAATCCCCTACTAGCTTCCCTCCCTCTCCGAAGATGGGGGATTCGATTGGTCTCAGGTTTGGCTCTGTCTCACGGGGAGGGTGATGGGCAGGGCAGGGACTGAGCTGGCGGCGGGGGGGGGGGGGGGGGGGGGGGGGGGGGGGGGGGGGGCGGGGGGGGCGGGGGGGGCGGGGGGGGGGTGGAAGTGTTCAGTGACAGGGCTAAGAATAACAGCCTCCATCAGGCCCGGCACCCTCTTCCACTTGCCATGGCTCAGGTTGTTCCGTGTGTGCAGGAGACAGACAGACAGATACGGGGTGTCTGCACAGGGCCGTGTATGTTTGTGCATGAGACAAGGACCAAAGCTGGGGTGGGGGGCGGGGGTAGAGCTGACAGGCAAATGGCTCGGACGTGACCGGGAAAGGCTGGAGACAGAGCAGCCCTGTGTGACAGCGAGCCAGCCGCGAGAGGGAGAGAGGGAAAGCACCAGCCAGCATGCTCTGTGTGTGTGTGTGTGTGTGTGTGTGTGTGTGTCAGAGGCTGGAGTGGGTGAGGGGAGCATGCTGTGGTGGGAGAGGCTGTGGTGTGGGCGAGAGAAGACCGGACAGGCAGGGGAAAGCTGGGTCCCAGTGTGCGTTTGAGTGGCCACGATGGGGGAGTGGCAGGGGAGGGCCTGGCAGTTAAGCCTCTCTCTGCCTGGAACCACGAAGAAGCCACCCACAAGGGGCAGTTCAGGTGCTGCCTTCTCCTCTCCGAAGGGCAAATGAAGAGGGAACGTGTGGTGTGTGCTCGCTCATGGGTGTGACTGAGGGTATGGAGTCTGTATTTCGTGAGGGTGTGTCTTGTACGAGTGTCAGTGTCTGTGTACCTGTATCTCTGCACGAGTGTGCGTTAGAATGGGTCTCTGTGTATAGAAATTTGTGTACATGTCCGTTTGTGTGTGTGTGTGGTCTTTAGAAGTCTTGTGTATGAACATGTATGTCTGCGCGTGAGCACGTATGTGTATGCACACGAGAGTGTCTGTGTGTGTATAGGTATGAGCCGCAGAGGGGTAGGGGTGGGGTCAAGAGCCTGCTGCACTTCCTGCCCTGCCCAGGATGGGGTGGGAAGAACGAGCGCCAGTGTCTGCTGACCACGATGAGTCCACCCGGCCACCTCCACTGTTAGCTGGCAGGGCAGCGATGCCTCAGTTTACCCGAAGCCCGTGTAGGGGGAGGGGCATACATTGCAATTTCTGTATGGGAATCACGAATGCCGTGGGAGGTTCTCAAACAGACTTACGGTGCCTTCTCTGTCGAGCGGTGCGTCGTGTAGAGTGTGGTGCCCCAGCCTCTCGTCAAAGCAGCCGCCTGGGAGGATGGCGTCTTCCCAGGACTTTCAACGTCTGGGTCCCCCGCCTTGCCTTCAGCGGCCAGGAGGGTCCACCTAGCCCAGGTATCCATCCATCTGTAACATCACCTAGACGGGTTCTTTAATTCACAACTTTATGAAGCCAACTAAATGGTTCATTGAGAATGACTAAACTCAACCTTGGAAAGAAAATCATAAACATTTTACTACCTGGCTAAGCCAAGCATGATTACATGTGGAAACTATGGACGCTACTCAGTGGGATTTTGATATTAATTTCCAATTTCCTCTTCACTGAGGAACTGTTGAAAAGCCCGTCTCTGTGCTATCCAGGCGAGAATCCACATTCGCACACCGTCCGCACACACTCCGCTGCTCCCCGCCCTGTCACGCCGTCCCCCTGCCGCGCCACGCTGGCTCTTCTGGAGGTCTGCCTTGACCCGCAGCCTGCAAGGGTGTGCTCGCTCTGGGTTAATTTGAGTGCAACCTCTGTCGGCTGTATTAAGGAAAGCTGCTTCAGCTGGCCATTCTCTCTGAAAACAGCGGTAGCCTCTGCCATAAGGGGTCCCTCCCTCTGTGGGCTCCCTGCTGAGCCACTGCTCTCTGTCCTGTTCCTAGGCACGGGATGCCTGCCCACTCGGGCCTGTCCTTTCTGCTCTGCGCACGGGTGCCAGCGTTGCATGGAACAAGTAGCTTCAAGTGGGAAATCACTCTGGGGTGGGGGTGGGGGGGCCAGAACACGGTTTGGAGACAGGCACGCACACCTCAATTTATCTCTCAGCCCTGCTGCTGTGTGACTCTGGGCAAGTTAGTTATCCTGTCTGTGAAAAAGGTATAGTCATACCCTTCTTGAAGATATGAAAAATGAAATAACATATTCATATATAAAGGCCATGCACCCAGAAGGCATTCAGTAAGTGATACTTATCACCATTCTACCAACAGAGGGGATTTGGAGAACATCCACTGTTCACCCAGCTTTGGCTGTACCTCAGATCCCCTGGACAGCTGTTTGAAGTGCAGATCCCTGGGCCCAGGGCCTCTGCCTCGGTAGGTCAGGCCTCAGGCCCTCCATGTGCTCTGGCTTCAGGATGCCAGACAGTTTATGGAAAAGGCTGGGCTCTGCCCACCTCCCTCCCCCTTGCTTGCATTTCAGAGGCCCTAATGTGCGCCAGCTCCTGGGGACCCCATCGCAGGTGAGGGCCCTATTGAGTTTGACATCGTCCTCACCCGAGAGCACCTTGGCGGCCGCTTTGGTTTTGATTACAGGCGGCCTGGCACCGGGTAGCCGTGGCCTGTTCACCTGAACTGCAGGCACAAGGCACAGATGCTAATTACACGGGTAAGTACTTACAGATTTCCCAGGAACAACAAAGATAATTTGTTTGCTGCATGGCTTGTTAGGAGGGAAGCCGGGCTCTGGTGGCTGGGTGGCTTGTAGATTAGGCCCATGGCCTTTCACCTCCTCCTGCCCTTGCCTGCTGGTTCTCCCAGCTGTGCTGATTAGAAGCAGGAGAAATTAAGATCTCTCCCTCACCACCACCCCCCCCCCCACACACACACAGGCTGGAGGAGGTGGGGGGAGGAAAGAGAGATCTGGCTGTGAGGCTAGGCCAGGCTGAGGACATCTAGCAGGAGTCCCGCCTGCCCAGCCTGGAGCACGTGGAGACAGTGCAGACAATGAGCCGGAAGCAGGGCTTTTTCTCTGGGTCTCCCTGCGGACACACACAACATTGCTGCCATGGCTGGTGTGCGATGCCAGCAGGCAGGCCGGGTGGGGGGCAGAGGAGGGATGAGAAGGGGTCACGCACAAGGGCTGTGGGAGCTGGGGCAGCGGGAAGAGCTGGACAGGGAACTTCCTGGGGCTCCCACAAACGGTGGCAAGAGGGTGGCTGCCATGGGGAGGGGCACCCCCTGCCCTGGCCTTGACTGTTACGGAGTGGGCGGGAGTGGCACTCTATCCAGCTGAAAACAGGGTCGTGCCAGATCTCTGGGTCCGAACGGCATTGTGCACGAGGAATTTCGCCATGGAAATTAGCCAGAGCCCATCTGCCTAAGAGCAATGCGAGAGGCCCCATGAGAAACCAGGCATCGGGGCAGGAAGTCCTCTCTCTCCTTGCTTCCTTCTGCCTGAGGGAACAAGAAGGATGGGATAATTACTATAATTATTATTAATGTTGGTATCCCTTATGCGTTTATGTGTCTTTATGGTTTTACACACTAATAGTCACTATTTATCAATGGCCTACTATGTGCCAGACAATGAAATGGGTGCTCTGCATATGTGATTAGGCCTATAATATAGAAGCCATTAGCTCCATATTACAGATGAGGAAATTGTTGCTGAGTGAGGTTAAGTACCTTGATCAAGGTCACACAGAAAGACACAGAACAAGGATTTGCACCCAGGGCCCCAAGTCTTCCCCTGGCCTCAGGTGACAAGCATCCCTTGATGGGCTCCTCCCCTTTGGGACACTGGGGTGTGTCAGGACCAGAATGCAGGTCTCTGCCTCCCTGGCTTTCTCGGAGAGGCTGGTAAGTGGAAGAGACTGGGGACGGAGAATGAGTTATGTGTCCCCTGTCAGGTATGATGATGAGCAGACTTACAGAGGAGTCCACCCTTATTCCGGGAAGGTAGAAACCGCATCAGAAAAACCTTGCTATGTTCCAGTGAGAAGAGCCCACATCCTGGGCCTCACACCCCTCATTTCTCTTAAGCTGCAGGCGGCTTTGCAGATAGATGGAAACTCTGTACGGGGGCTGGGAACCTGGTCTCCCCCAAGTACAGAGGCCAGTCTAGGGTGGGCATCGGTATGGGACCTGAGCAGCTAGCAAGCTGCTGGGGGGGGGATGAGATCCATAAAACGACCATGCCAACCCTTTGATCACCTGTTTTCCATGGCCCTGGACTAGCTCTCACACTGCATCTATTTATATCTTTTCATTCTGATTTCACTAAGCATCATGCCTCTATATCCCCTTGAAAAAATGTTAAAAAGCTGCTAGTTTGGGAGAATTTGTTCAAGGCAAGTAAATTCTGCCCATGGCCACCCCCTTCTACCTCTCCACTTCTATCCCCGGGCCTAAGACTTCAACCCCTTAGCTGTTGAGAAAGAAACCTCTCCTGACATCATTAGTGTGTCCAAAACAGCCGTTTGCACATATTTGTGTTCCTTCCAATTAAGGTGATTCATTAAACCTCTGGCAGAGTTCATTTTTATTCCTTGATAAGAAATTTCAAATAAATACCTTCAGTCATGGAAAGAATCCTTTGACAGAGCACATGTCCTAATTTTGGCTGATGGAATGTAGTCCTCAAATCATCAGCTGGGGATGTGCAGGAGAGACCTAGGGGCAGTTCTGCAGACCTTGTGCAAGGGACGTGGGCAGGCCAACTTGACTCTGGTCACTTGGTGGGAAGCAGGGGAGCTCGCACTCTAGCCTGGGGGGCCTGGGGACAGCACCCAGCTCCCAAGGTTTCAGCAGGCCCCGCAGGCCCTGCAGCCCAGAAGCGGAGGCTCCTTTCCCTCGCCTGTTGTGGAGTGGGGTAAGCGAACACTGAGTTGCTACCCGGATACAAACCAGCGCTGTATTTTCTGTTCTGAGTGACTGGGGAGGAGTGTCCATCACTCCAGGCACCAGGCCTCCACAGAGGAGGCCACGTGGCTACAGAAAACACACCTTGACGGAGACTCGGCATGCTGAGTCTATCCTCAACTCTGCAACATGATGATTTGGGCTCCTCGATGCTCCTCTCTGAGCCTTGGTTGTCTTCAAATGGAAGACATTTCTCAGGCACCTACCATGTTACCAGATTTGTACTTCTAAATCTTACCAGCAACCCCAGTTGGCCCCATTTTACAGATGAAGAGATTACTGCTCAGAGAGACTGACTTGACCAAGGCCATATGACTATAAGGGAAAGATCCAGAATGAATCCAGGACTCTTGGCTTAGGATTCTCTTGAGACCTCAAAGGGCACCAGTAATCAGCATTGCCTGAGCACAAGGTCCTGGCCTGGTGGCTCTCCTGAAAAAACGAACAGGGCTCCAAGTCTGAGGCCCACTGGGAGCACCCAGAGCTAGAAGGGGATACCACCCAGACTGTGGGTAGGCAGGCAGTAAATGTTCCGGGCTGCAAAAATCCACCTCTCCAATTCGAAGACACAGCATTGAACTCTAGTGGGACAGGACTAGAATCTGAATTCCAGGTGCCGAGGAGATAGGACACGGTGGTAGAGTCCTAGATCTATTAGGAAGCATTTGACTACAAGCAACAGAAAATCTAAGAATGGTTTAGTCAAATAAGGGGGTGTTTCTCCCAGAAAACAGGAAATTCGAGGTAGGTGGTTGATGGTATTAATTAGCCACTTAAATAGTACTATCAAGGATCCAATTTCTTTCTGTCTTGCCTTTCTGCCACCCTCACTATGTTGGCTTTTTGTCCTCATGCTTGTCTACCTTTATGATATTAATGTGGCTGCTGTAGCTCCACACATTACATCTGCATTCAAGGAAAGAAGGAAGGAGAGATGGGACCAATGGCATTTCCTCCCATAATCAGGAAATCAGAAACCTTTAGCTTCCCAGTTGAAAGATTTGATAAACAGGTTGAAAATGTAGAAGAAAGGAAGGAAGGAAGGCAGGGAGGGAGGGAGGAAGGAAAGTAGGAAGCAAGGAAGGAGAAAGGAAGGGAGAGACCTGGGGGAAGAATAGAAGGAAGAAAGGAAGGAAGGAATTCTTCTCAAAGCCTCCCCTTACATCTTTTTGGACAGAATGGAGCCATGTTGTCACTTTTAGCTGAAAAAGAAGCTGGGAAGCAGATTATCTGGCTTTTACCTTCTATGGTGAGAGAAGAGCAAGTAAGAAGGAGATTGAGAAAAGCTATTTGGTTTACCACCAACAGAATCTGCCATACAATTCTCCATCTTGGCCATGTCATGGCATTCAAGGGATAAATCACACAAGTCTGTCCCAGTCCATGCACCTTTACACATGCTGTTTCCTGGAATTGGGACCCCCCATCCCATTTCTATACCTCTCATATTTGCCTAACAAAGCCCTCAGTGTATTCTGGAACTATACTTTTAGAAGCAATTTGGCAACATGTTTCAAGGGCCATAAAAGTGTTCATAAATTTTGACCCAGTATTTCCACTTCTGAGAATTTATTTGTTCCAAGGAAATAACCCAAGGGGTGGGGGGAACTACATGCTCCAGGCTGTTCATTGCAACTTTAGAAGTAAGAAACAACCTAAAGATCCACCAATAGGGGAATGGGTAGTTAAATCATATAGTACACTCATGGCATATTGCACAGCCATTAAAAGTGATCGTTATAAATTTCACTTAGTAATATAAAAAAGGACTATGATATAATGTTACATTAAAAAACAAAACATATAGGAGCGCCACCCCTCCCCCCCCCGCCCCCGGCTCAGTTGGAAAAGCATGCGACTCTTGATCTCAGGGTCATGAGTTCAAGCCCCACATTTGGTGTAGAGATTACTTAAAAAATAGATTTTTAAAAAACCTTTAAAAAATACATATAATCAAATACATTATTCAAACTGCATACTTGTCTTACACAGCCCAGGCTGCCATAACAAAATATCATAGACTGGTTGGCTTGAACAATTGAAATTTATTTCTCACAGTTCTGGAGACTAGAAGTCCAAGAGGTCAAGTTGCTGGCAGGGTCCAGGCATGGTGAAAGCTCTTTTTGGGTTTCAGATGGCTGTCTCCTCACTGTGTTCTCACAAGGCCTTTCCTAGGTGTGTGCAGAGAGAGAGAGAAAGAGAGAGAGAGAGAGAGAGAGAGAGAGAGAGTTCTGGTGTCTCTTCTCCTCCTTATAAGGGCACTAATCCCACCATGTGGCAACACTCTCATGACCTCATCTTATCTCCCAAAGGCTCCATCTCCAAATAGCACAACATTTGGGGGTTGGGCTTCAACATATGAATTTTGGTAGCATACGATTCAGTCCATAGCAATACTTACACTTATGTCTGCCTTGGGGACAAAGACTTGAAGGGAATTCACAAGTCATTGACTTAGGGTGATGGGATTATGGGTAATGTTTTTTTCTCTCTGTCATTCAAAATTTTTGTAATGGTCTTATGTAGGTTTTTTTAAAGTTTATTCATTTTTGAGAGAGAGCACACGCACAAGTGGCAGAGGTGCAGAGAGGGAGAGGGAGAGAATCCCAAATAGGCTCTGCACTGTCAGCACAGAGCCCAATGTGAGGCTCGAACTCACAAACTGTGAGATCACGACCTGAGCTGGGCACTTAACCAACTGAGACACCCAGACGCCCATGGTGTTATGTAGTTTTTAATATAATGCATGTATTGTGGGGTAGGATAAAAAATGATCCATCTTTTTTGATGTGGCCTCAGCTCACATGCCACCTTCTCTAGAAAGCCTTCCTGGCTTTTCCCCAAAACACCTTTGCTGAAGTTATTTTACTGGACCATGTGCTCTTCCGGAGCAAGGGCCATGAGTAATTCCCCTTTGTTCCTGACTACGATAGACCAAATGGCATAGGCTGAGAATTCAGACAAGGAGCCCAGTGTTAGGAGTTGGAGAAGGGTGGGTGATGTGTGCAGTCAGGAACCAGGCATGGGATTTGAGCAAGAGGAACACCAGCAGGTTCAATCTTGAACACAAGGGACACAAACTGCTGGGCACTGAATAAATCCAGTCTTTCTAGTAATTTTAAACTTAGTACTAGTAGGAGTAGTAGGAGTAGTAATACATATATACATACTCATTGTAAAAAAAAAATAAAATGTTTCAGATAAAGCCCACCTTGCTCTTACACAATCCTACCTCCTTCCCCAAGGATTGTCAGTTTGGTATGCACCCTTCCAGAATATTCTTACTTATGCACATAGTTTCAAAGCAAGTGCCTGTGTTTACGTAAACGGAGGCAGATTGTTCTGTGACTTGCTTCTCTCTCATTATGAGACCTTTTCACTTCAGGATGCAGAGGTCTGCTTCATCTGTTTGAACATCAGAAAACCATCACTAACGTGGATATTTAGAAATGTATCTAGCTCTTTCTCTATCAATGAGCATTTGGGCTATTTCTGATTGTTCACATTTCTGCCACTGCCATCCTGGCCCCTGTGACTGGGCGGGTGTCTTCATGCTACTGGAGCATCTCTCCAGGCAGAGGTGTGGGATCGCTGTGGTGAAGAGTCTGGACACTGTGCATTTTCACAGGCACTGCCAGACCACGCTCTATAAACACCCTGACAACTTCCATTCTTACCAACAGCGGAAGAGGTGTTTGTTGCCCTTAAATTGTTGCCAATGGTAGCTATTGAGAATCTTTTTAAAATTTTGCAGATCTGATGGGTGAAAAATGTTAACTCAGTATTGGTTGACTTGCATGTCTTTGATGACTAGAGTGGCTGAGCCTTTTAGACACTTAATTGGCCATCTGCAGTTCCCCCGAGGGGAGCTGTCTGTTACCGACCATCGCTCATTTTTTCTAGGGTAGTTTATCTCTTACTTTATTTGTGGGAATTCATTACATATCCTAAATATTAATCCTTCCATTTTTTCTGTCTTGCAGATGCCTCCTTCCAGTGTGTCACTTGTCTTTTAACAGTATTTATGGTGTCTTTTGTCATTCAGCAGTTTCAGATTGGGACATAATCAATGTTAGCAGTCTTTCCCTTTATGGTTTCTGTGTTTTATGTCTTGCTAAAGAAAGCCTTTCCTACCCCAAGGTTATAAGCAAATTCTCCTATATTTTCTTTTAATAGTTTTATAGCTTTTTTTTTTTCACTCTGAGCTCTCTAATCCATCTGGAATTTATTTAGTGAGTAGTATAAAGCAGGAAGCAACTTTCTGCTTTTTCACAAGGATAGCCAATTGTCTCCACAGAATTTATTGAAGAGCGCATCATTTCCCTACCGTTTTTATTTTTTTAATGTTTATTTACTTATTTTGAGGGAGAGAGAGAGAGAGAAAGTGAGCATGAGCAGGGGAGGGGTAGAGAGGGAGAGAGAGAATCCTAAGCAGACTCCGGCTGTCAGCGTGGAGCCCAACACAGGACTCAATCCCACCAACCATGAGATCATGACCTGAGTTGAAGTCAAGAGGTGGGCGCTCACTGACTGAGCCACTCCCTACTGATTTTCAATGCTACTTTACCACACCGGATTCCTCTTTATACAAGAGCCCTTCCTACACTCTGTTCTGTGACCTTGATCCTCATGTCTTGTCCCATGTCAGCACACCACAATTTTAATTCGCACAACTTGGTGGTGTTTTATTATCTATAGGGCATGTCACCTTGTCCTTCTTTTTCAAGTATTTCTTGGCTATTCCAACTGTTATTCTTCTTCCACATTAGTTTTAGAATTGGCTTGTTAAATTTCACACACACACTCACAGGGACAAATCCTGTTGTGATTTTGATTGGCATTATGTTGCATTTATAGAATTATTTGGGAATCATTTGGGCAGAAGTGATATCTTGGGCAGAACAGTATCACATGTTCTCACTCAAGGGCTCTGTCTACTTACGGCTGTTTTTCTGTCTCAGGCCTGATTCTGAGCCAACTCCACTGCTTCCTAGCTCTGTGATCTTGGGGGTGCTCAGCCTCTGAGTCCTGGATGAGGCAGGAGTACTACCTCCTGTCCCAGAGCTGATGGAGGACTGACTGAGAGAAAGTGTGTGAAAATACTGGATCTTGAGCATTTTATTTAAGTTGACCAACCCAGGACAGTGAGTTCTTTGGGTGGGTGTGCGTTTGTTTGTTTGTTTGTTTGAAGTGGGCTTTACACCCAGCATGGAGCCCGATGCAGGGCCTGAACTCACAACTCTGAGATCAAGAGGAGAGCTGAGAGCTGAGATCAAGAGTCAGAAGCTTAACTGACTGAGCCACCCAGGTCCCCCAACAGGGAGTTCTTTGAACAGTCCTAAGAGGAAGAGGAGAACACAATGGTTTCATTTCATTAGATTCAGGGGGTTTACAGGGTGGAAGGTCAGCATGGAGAGACAGTCAAAGAACGAACATGTTGAGCAAGCACTGTGTGAGGTACTTTACATATATTACCTCATTTGTCCTCAAAACAAGCTGGTGAGGTAGGTACTATCATCTTCTTTTTATAGCTGAGAAAACGAAGACTCAGACAGTGACCTGTCTGGACTGAGTCAAGGCTCTACTAAGCTGCAACCTCTGTCCTGTCCTGTCCTTCCTGGCCTTAAAGCCAGTGCTGCTAGAGGGTCTGCTGAAGTCTAATGAGCATGGGATAGACTTAGCCCCAAGACACACACGTGAGCATTCAGCACTTAGCACAGTGTCTAGCACATATTAGGAGCTTGTTGAATTAGATTGGGACAAAGTCCAAATGTTATAATGTGAATGCTACAGATAGTACAGTAACTGCTAGACAGAAGAAGAAAAGGATCTGTGGACTGGGGAAATCAGGGAAGGCTTCCAGGTAGAGGTGAGATTGGAACTTGGCCCTGAGATATATAGAGGATATAGACAAACATAAAACAAAACAAAAACAAAAAACAAAAAAAAAAACCCAGAGCATTCCAGAATCAGAGCTAGTGTGGCCAATCAGAGCTAATCGAAACCGACTGGCTGGATAGGCAGTGTGAACAGAGAAAGGCATTTGTCGATGACTAAAGGCTTGGTTAGGCTGGGTGGTGTCTCCAGGCTGGAGCAAAGCTGGGAGGCCAGAAGGTCATGGACTTGGTATCTTCTAGATGCATCTAGTTCCCCACAGTGTCCTAAGGTGAAGCTTCACTCTCCACAGACAGCCCTCACGACCCGTTGCCATGGCACCAAAACACACAGACCAGTGTGGGAAGTCAGCTGGGAGGGGCAGGAAGGGGCTGCTTTCCCCATGCACAACGCCTGCCCCACACTGCATGCTGACCCCATCTCTTCACTCTGACTTTGACCCCCTACTCCATGCATCACTGGGTATACATTTGGGCATCTGGGAATGAGCTGTGTTTCCTTAGGGGGGTGCCTCCGCCTCTCTGAACTCAGGATATATAGTTTCCAGGTAGGCACAAATTCTCCTGATCACAGCATGGTCCATTTTGCTGTCACTCAAAACTGCCTCACGGCATAGCCACCATTAACACCTTCATACACTCTGAGAGGAAAAGAGAAATAACCCAGTACATACCAGGTGCTTTATATACACACTGCCAGGTTGAGTTTAGGGGTTTAAAAAACCAAAGCACATCAGTTCAGGTCCTCTAAGAAGCCAGACCCTGAGGTGGGATTAGATATACATGAGCTTTATTTGTGGAAACATCTGTAAAAAGAAAAAGAGAATCGAGCCAGAGAAGCACAGAACTGTCAAACCATGACATGGGTCCGACCTCTGTGAGGGACAGAGGGAAGGAAGGACTGTCAGATGAGCAAAGTCTCAGATTACATCATGATTCTATGGAGAATTTGGTCAGGCCAAGAGAAGTCCCTGAGCTAAAGTCGTCCCCAGAGGAGGCCTGCATCTCTCAGGAATGGGACTGTCTCAGTGCCCCTGCTGTGCTCAGTGCTCAGTGAAGGGGGAGCAGCCCATGAGAAGTGTGGCCACGGCACCAATGCACAGCACCCGGGCTCCTTGGTCAACTAAACTCCCTGCAGCTGAAGATCCGAGTGGCGCATTTTCATGACTGCCACCCAAAGCAATGTGGCACTACCACTTTCTAGATTCTGACATGACTTAAGCCCAAGAGAGGCTAGATGTCAAGGCAGAAAGAGGAGCTTGGGCAGACCTCACTGTAAGGCTCCTGCACTTACTAGCTGCATGATCACAATCAGGTTTTTCACTCATCTGACTCAACTTTTCTACAAAATAGGGTAATAACAACCTTTTTCGTGGGTTGCTAAGAAGATAATCGAGGGCCTAAAACCCTCTCTTCCCCAGCTCCACTGGAGGAAAACTAGATGCAACTGACTGAATGAGAACCTAGGTCAGAGGCCCAGAGAGGGAAGCTCCTTCCTTTTTCTGAAGGGAGGGTCAGGAGGTCAAAAGACTGAGAAACAAGGATAGAAAGGAAAGCCTCCCTGAGGCCCAGTCAAGGTAGACAGAGAGGTGGTATGGTCATTTGCCAGGAAAAGTACAAATTCTTCTGCACCGTCTGGATACTAAGTGCTTCCTAATCTCATAAAAATGTACAGGTTCTGCAATTATCTCAAAATAATAAGTTTATTCACAAGATGTATCAGTTAAGAATGTTTTCAGCTGCAAATATCAGAAAAGCCAACTAATTGTGTCTCCCCTCCCCAATAAATTGTGTCTTAAGCAAGCAATTCATTTAATTACCTCACATAACAACAGGTTGGAAGGTTAGGGGGGGTCTGGGGTTTGTTTAGTTCCTCCATAATGCCATGATGCGGGATCCATGTCTCTGTGCTTCTCTTGACCTTTGTCTCATGGTCACAAGATGGGTGTCACAGCTCCAAATATCACACCCTCATAAAATAGTGTCCCAAACAGGAGGAGAAGGAAAGGTGTACAAGGGGCCATTTCTTCTTCTCTCGTTTCTTCTTTTCAAGCAGACAAACTTTTCCAGAAGCCCCCTAAAGACTAGTCCTTTGTGTCTCATTGGTCAGAAGTAGACCACTCCTCAACCAGTCACTGGCAGAGGTATCTCTGGGCACATGGCTCCTTGAACAAGACCAAGGTCTGTTAACAAAGACTGCAGGGTTATTCCCTCTTGAGGAGGCAACAAGAGCATCTTCCACAGGAAGAATTTCTAGAAACAGAATGAATCTTTCTATCCTTCTGAGCATAGCTGAGGGGTTGCACAATTATATAAACACATATAGTGTAATGGGAACAACGATAAATAATGTACATGACACAGGAGTCAGGCTAAGAAAGGAATCCATTCAATCAATGCAGGGCGGGGGTTCAGGGGTGACTAGAATAGTGGACACAGTCCATTACAGTGGAGCTGACAGACTCTTTGTCCTGGGGGTAGGAACAGGTCAGAGAAACCCTCACAGAGTCTATGTCTGAACAGAGCACTGCCAAATGAGTAGGAGTTCCCTAGGCAAACTGAGTTGGAGATGAGCAGACGCAACCCATGAAAAGCTATGTGTGTGCAGGTGAACAAATGGTTCAGTATTCCTAAAGGTTAAAGTTGAAGAACGGGCAATGTGTAAGACGAGGCCAGATCACGCAGGGTCCGGGAATGTGGATAATGAGGAATAGTCATTCAGTAGCCACTGAATAGCTTTAAGCAGGATATTGACTGACATAAACATCCTCTTGTAAATGATTAGGACATGACAACATGAAGGGATCTCAAAAACATTTTGCTAAGCAAAGAATACAAACCATATAATTTCATTTACATGAAGTCTATAGAAGAGTCAACATTCACCTCTGATGAAAGCAATCAGTGGAGTGATGGGCCACAGGACAGGGGCTGACTGAGAAGGATCACAAGGAACTTGAAGGGATGACAGAATTTTTCTGTATCTTTATCGTAGTGGTTACACAGATGTAATGTATTCATTAAAATTTGTCAAACTGTATGCTTAAAATATGTGCATTTTATTGTGTGTAAATTATATCTCAAGTTTAAAAAAAAAAGTATTGGTGGGGCGCCTGGGCGGCTCAGTCGGTTAAGTGTCTGACTGTTTCGGCTCAGGTCATGATCCCACTGCTAGTGAGTTCAAGCCCCGCATCAGGCTCTATGCTGACAGTGAGGACCCTGCTTGGATCCTCTGTCTCTCCTTCTCTCTGCCCTTCCCCTGCACATGTGCCTGCGCACGCTCTCTCTCCCTCTCAAAACTAAATAAACACCTTAATTAATTGATTGATTGATTAAAAGTATTGGTGAAAAGTATCCCGGTGGGTGGATTCTAGGAGGATCTGGAGGTGGGGAACCCCTGTGAAGGCTGTGGGCACAGTCTAGGAGGAAGACCCCAGGGCCTGCACTGAGGCAGGGAGTGGGAGCGGAGGAGGGGCAGGGCTGAGGGGAGGAACGAGGCTGTTTGAGGCACTGGGTTTGAGAGGGGCGCAGGAGAGAACGAGAAGACTTCCCTTCTTGTTATTCCGGCTTCTCGCTAGGAAGAAGAGCATTAGTCACTGAGACAGACTCCAAGAGAAGGTACAGGTTGGGAGTAAGGAGGAGTGAGCCCAGATGTGGAAACACTTGAGCTAGTGATAGGGATGTCTTCAGGACATGGCTATGTGTGGATTTAAATTTCAGGGAAGGGGATGGGCCAGAGAGAGTTTGGTTCTCAAACGTATGGAACGTGGTCATCCGAAAGGACCAAACTGCATGGGAAGAGGTGGGAAGAGGCAGGAGGGAGAGAGCCCTGGGGAGTTCCAACATCTAAGTACTAGTCAGAAGAAAAGGTTCTAGTTCAGGAAACTGTGAAGGACAAGTAAAACACAAGAAAAGGGCTGAGGTAGCAGATGTCATCACAGGAGCCAGAGGGAGGAAGGTCAAGGAGGAGAGAGTGGTCAGTTATATTAAATGCCTCAGAAATGTCCAATAGACTCAGAGAGATGTATGGATAGATCTGAGACCCACACATATGGGTATAAGAGGCGGTGTTCAGACTCCCATTTCCTGACTCTTGAACCAGGGCTTCCTATAGCCTTTGAATCACTGGGCTCCAAAGGAACAAGGAAAATGCAGGAAAATTAGGGCACCTGGCTGGCTCAGTCAGTGGAGCGTGGGACTCTTGAGCTCAGGGTTATGGGCTTGAGTCCCACATTGGGTGTGGAGATTAAAAATAAAATGAAAGAAAGAAAGAAAGAAAGAAAGAAAGAAAGAAAGAAAGAAAGAAAGAAAGAGGAAGGGAGGAAGAAAGAAAAGAAAAGGAAATGCAGGAGAATCTACAAAGGCCCCTCCTCATTTTTTTTTAGTCAGCACCGCCCATGGAGCCTCCATGTCTAAATTGTGGCTCCTTAGAGCAGTGGAGTACCATGTAGCAGTTTTAAATAAGAAGGGGGACCCGTATGTACTTCTGAAAGATGCCCACATGGCTGACTACATGTTTTGTTAAAGGAAATTATGCATCTGGGAGGATGAACATCAACATGTCACCAAGGTTAATTCCGAATGGTGGGATCACATTTGATTTTTGAAACTGCTTTTAAATGTTTGCTAATCTGTATTTTCCATTTTTTTTAACATAAAAAAATTTAATCTAGAGTGTAGAGGGTGTTTAGCTGGATCCTGGGGGAGAAGAGAACAGCCCCGTCTTGGCAGTGGGATGTTCAAAAAGGGGCTCATGGGTTCCCACTGTCATAGCCACTATGAAAGGCAAGGGATGAGGTCCCAAGCTCCTCTCAGGGATGCAGGGACACTGGTCAGCCAGGCTGAGTGCAGAAAGTCATCACTGGGGAGGCAAGTCTGAAGACCACAGCAGAGGCCTCAGAGCGCTGGGCCCCCTGCAAGATCCACCCAGACGGTGGGACCTGGGAAGACTACGGGCCCTCACAGAGTACAAAGGCTCCGCCTGCCCCACATGGCCCATCCCAGACATCCCTCTCTGCCTCTGCATATCCTGTTCCACCTGGAATGCCCTTCTGTATCCCCGTTCTTGGCAAACATCTTGCTAACTCCTAAGACCCCGCTCTAGTATGGCTCACAGCATACCGTGCACACGCCAGTGTCTTCATGCCTCACAACTGCCACTTCTATGTAGTTGCCCTGATTTCAGGTCTGTGTACCATACTAGCCGGTGTGCCCCCCGGGTCGTCCTCACCCCGACTCTCAGGAAGACCCATCTACCCTGTGAACCCGCAGCTGTCAGGGCCCCAGACAAAAATAGAAATTCTAGAGGGAATGAGGGAGTCTGAGAATGAACAAATGGGTCCTTGCACAGGGAAAACCCTCCACGTTAACCAAACACTCCTGGTAAGCATCCACACCCAAACTCGGGCACCAGCCACCCGATCCAGGTGCTAGTCCCCTCCCCCTGTGGTTACCCCAGTATGTGTGCCAACTAGGTATGACACACACACTAAAGCTGCTGGAGAACGGAAGGGCATAGGAGAAAGGTGACCACTGCCTGAGAGAAAGGGAGGAAAAACAGGAACTCAGGCAAGATGCAGAAACTGGCCCTTTCTAAAAGCTTTCCGCACCAAGCTTTGGGAGCCAAGATGAAAAGCACAAATACTGAGTTTAAGAACCAAAGGCACTCTCTAAGGAGAATTGGACATTTCCACATAAGGCAACAAAATTAGGAGAAGAGACTGAAACTCTCCTGATGCATAAACCAGCTAAAGGAGGCCCGGAGATTACTTGCTAGTTATGCAGCAAGCTTCCCAGAGAGCTAAAATGAAAATGGCCGTGCCAAAGAAAGTGGAAATCAGGCCAGGTTACGAAGGAGGGGCACATACAAAAAAAAATAACAAAAGCCTGCGCAGATAAAATCAGAAGAGTCGTTCAGAGAAAGAAATGAGATACAACTTGCACAAGGCGGCAAAAGAATGAGAAAAACATTTTCTAACTATAACAGGCCAACGAAAGGGGATAAGGAGATTGCTGGCTCCTTTTGAGTGGGGAGAGAAAGCCTATAAGCAATGACACTAAAAAAGCAGAGGCTTTTATTTTTTTTCTTAGCCTAAAAAGGTCAGCTGTGATCTGAAAACTGAAAGAGGCACCGCATGGGATCATGAGAAGGCAGGAAGCCAAGAGGGAAAGAACTTGTGTATTCACATCCACAGGCCCTGATGACTTACATGCTTAGGTACTTAAGGAATTGGCCCAAGGTGGAGTCAGCTCACTAGCTCTCGCTCTGAGGGGATTTATGGAGAACTGGTGAGGAGCCTGGAGACCGAGGGAGACCCAGGCAGCCTGTCCTTGCCTCTTTTTAAACGTGGGGGAAAGCAGATGTCTCTGGAAGTGCGTGGCCCATCAGCCGAGCTGCTATAATAGAAAACTACTGGGACACGTCGTCAAAAAATCAATCTGCAAACACTAGGTCATAAGGAATTAGGTAATAACCAGCACTGCTTTCCAAAGAACACATTCTGTCAGAGTAATCCAATTTCCTTCCAGGACAGAGTGATGGGCCTGGTAAATCAGGAACGGCAAGAGACACATCATCGTCCTTAACTTAAAGAACACGGCATTTAATTTCATCTTCTATGAGAAACCTCAAAAGAAAACCTGGGGAAATGGGGTCAACAGTTGGGCTTTCTGGGTTTGGACAAATGACAAGAGGTTGAAGGGTTAACCCAAACAGCAGTTCTTTATATTCTATGTAGTGTAGACGGATTAAAATGGGCAGAGGTAGGGGTGGGCGGTAGCAGGCATTGGAAGTATTAGGGGAGTTGAGGGGTGGCGATCAGGGGCGATGATCATGGCGGAGTTGGTCCCGGTGTTCCCGGAAGTGGTGAGGTGACGGTGGAGGAGTTGAAGGTGATGATGCTGGTGGAGGTGGAAGTATGGTCATGGTAGGGGTGGTCGTGGTAATGGATGTAGTGATTGGCCATGGAGATGGAGGTCATGGTTGAAACAGAGATGGAAATGCTAATAGTAGTGGGGGTGGAGGTGGTTGTTATAATGGAGATATTGATAGTGGAGGGGATAGAGGTGACGGTGGTTGTGGTGTTGACAGAGGTGACAGTGGTGGTGGTCATGGAAATAGCAACCAAACCTAGCCCAGACGTAGTAAATCTGAGTTTCACAGCCATGCTGTTTTTACCCTTTAATTGACACCCACAATAGGCTGTTCTTTCCACATCTTTGCTGAAAGAAGCTGGCACAAGACCCTAGGCCATTCTGGGTTCAGCCCCACTCTGACCACCTCACTATTACCCCATTAGTCCTGGGGCAACGAGCCCCCTCTGCCCAGATAGGATGGGTGACCACAGACCCTAAGAGACCGGTGTGAGGGGAGGATTTCCTCCAGCCCAAAGAGGTGGGCACAGCCTGAGAGTCCCTGCCCCCTCCCCCTTCAAGGAGAGGAAAGACTTCTAACGCCAAGTGGAGGCAGGCTGCCCGTGCCCAAGAGCCCCCCCTGCCCAGGAAACTGTGCAAGCTAGGGTCTGGGCGGGACTTTTTCGGGTTCTGACTTTCACACCTTTTTTGAATCTGAGTTCGATTACTGTAGGCCAACGACTAGGGGTTGGGAACAGTGGGCTAAAGACCTCCCTCCACTTTGGTTTCTGCCAGGATGTGGCTGTTCTGTTGACTGGAAATAAAATTTAAAAAACCCCAGGTCTGTGGGGCAGTGTGCCTCTGGAGTCCCGGGGGCTGCAAGAGAGGTGCGTTGCTGGAGTCGTCATAGGCTTCGTGGCGTGTATGGTGCGAGAGGGGGTTGCCAGCATGGGCTGGACTCCCTGAAAACATTCTCGAGGCTGCAAACTCGGCTCCAGATTGAAAAAAAAAAAAATTCTTGCCTACCTCCTTGCTGTCTGTAGGACCCTAACTGGCTGTGTGACCTTGGGAAGGCCCTTGAGCCAATTTGGGATGCATGATGTTCTCTTATATATAAGGGAACTAGCAAGTTGGATGAGATAATCCTTGTATTTTCAACTATAGGTCTAGTACCCTAAATGTACTTCACACCTCAGCTCTGTCCCCAAGCCCACCCTGCCCAACCCTCTCAAGGCCCAACTCAAAGCCACTGGCACTTTTTTTTTTTTTTTAAGTAAGCTCTCTACTCAAGGTGGGGCTTGAACTCACAACCCCAAGATCAAGAGGCACAGACTCTACTGACCGAACTAGCCAGGTGCCCCTCCAAGTCACTTCTGTCACAAAGCCCACCTGTACCCAGCAGGCACAAGTGACCAACCTCTTCCTCTGTTACACCCTGTAGGTTTTTCCTACCCTCTGTCTTGAATTGTCACACAGGAGGGTGCCAGGCTCAGTGCCTTCACCAGCTTGTCTGGACCTCATAGGCTTAAACCTCCTTCATCTCCTGTCCCTCTCAGAACCAGCACACGTCTGGCACACAGGATACTACAAGCATAAAGGGCAAGTGAATTTTCCACCTGAAGAAACTGAGACCCCAAGTGACCACATGACTGAGACTAGAACCCAGATCTGTCCCCAGCACATTGGCAGACATGACGCCATAGCAAAGAGCTCACGCCACAGTGGTCCTTGCACGGAGTCTCCCAAACTTGCGAATGAACAGACCTCTTAAAAGGGAAGGTAATTCTCATAGATCCCATCTGCAAGCTCCCAGCAGCTCCCAGCAGCTCCCAGGCCCATGTTGGTGCACACCAACTGAAGGAACTGAAATCCTAGTCCATGAAAATGTTTAAATTCAGAGCCCTGTCCTTATAATTGCTAAAATATTTGAATACGAGTAGAATCCAAATTTTAAAAGTATTCAGAGAACTTATTCTGAGGATAGATACCCTAGTTTGTGACATACTGTCCTAGCTAACAAACTAATTCCCAGAAAGGTGTGAATGACATATACCCTCTTCACTGTTGCTAAGTCCCAGGGTACTTTGCATTTTACATGTACCTTTGGATCATGTGGCCCAGTAAGGTGAAAAGGCAGTCTTTGGGTCATCCAGAATGGTAGGAGGCTCTCGGAACCCTTTAAAAGCTCTGTCTAGGACAGCAGTTTATGCTAATATGCAGGTTGGTCATGTATATGCGGTGGGGGTGTAGAAGGGGAAAGGGGAAGGGGAGAGTTTCCAGGTTCTGGTTATAGGAAAAGTATGGCATGCTCAGATTCCCCTTCCAAACTGTCACTCTGTGTCCCGGTCAGCCCTGCTGATGAGGGAGTGCCTTTCCCAGCACTGCATGTGGCTCCCTGCCCGCACGTACCCCACAACCACACACACACACAAACACACACACACACACACACACACACACACACACACACACACATATATTCTCCCTCCAAGCTGCACTCACATGTGCTCTCACCTCTACAGGGATGAGGCAAAGCCTCTAATCTCCAGAGAGGACCAGGAGTCTAGGAGATGTGCTTTGTTCTGAGACTTGCCATGTAACCTTGGGCAAGTACCCTCTCTGACCCTCCATTTCTCCACCTATGATGAGAGATTCAGATTGGATGGTTTCAGAGATCCTTCCAGCCCTGGCTATTCTGTGGTCGTGTGATTTCTCCTCTCCTTACATTGTGAAAGGCCCTGGGGTGATGTGGAAGGGGCAGGAGCTTTTGATTCATATGGATCTGTGTGTAAATTCTAGCTCAAATTCTTTTTAGCTGCGTGATCTTAACCAACGTATTCAGCTTCTCTGAACTTCACCTTCTCCTCTTTAAATTAAGGGTAACACTTACTATTACATAGGCTACTTGTAAGCATCAGAGACAAAAACAGTATGCCTGGTCTGCTCTCAATTAATGGTGGTTATTATTATATTAGCTAATGAAGGCCATAAAAAATCATATGTGGTGGTTGGAAGCATGGACTCTGAAGCCCTGTGGCCTGAGTTCCAATCCCACCTAGCCACTTTAAAAAAAAAATTTTTTTTTAATGTTTAGTTTTGACAGAGAGAGAGACAGAGCATGAATAGGGGAGGGGCTGAAAGAGACGAAGACACAGAATCTGAAGGAGGCTCCAAGCTCTGAGCTGTCAGCACAGAGCCCAACGCGGCGCTCAAACTCACAGGCCGTGAGATCATGACCTGAGCTAAAGTCGGAAGCTTAACTGACTGAGCCACCCAAGTGCCCCCGACCTAGCCACTTTTTAGCTGTGTGACCTTGGATAAGCAACTAACTCTATGTTTCCATGTCCTCATCTGTACAGTGGGGATCATAATTATACCTATCTCATAGCATTGTTGCAAGTATAAAATTATTTGATAAACTGAAACACTTAGAGCAATGTCTTATACAATAAGCACTCAAAAAAAAATATCAGCTATGGTATTATGAACAGACTGGGGACAGAAGTCCATATGGATCTGGGGAGGGTACCACCAGCACTTTATATCTACTCCCCCCCACCTTTGTTGAGCCTGGAGTCCCATTCTTTTCCCATCATTCACCTCCCCAGCCTGAGGCTCTCCCAGCTTTCATTTCGCACCCACAACCCAGTGACCCTCATCTTCCCTGTGCCCTCCCTGGAACCTGCCCTCCTCTGCCCCACGTGGCCTGTTAGCCTTCACCGGTGGGTATCTATCTGGCTGCTGGCCATGAGACCCTAGATACCCAGACCTCGCCCAGAGCTCTGGGGGTCCTGATCGACCCGGAGCATAGGAATGTGCATAGAGAAAGCAATTCCGCTGCTTCCCTTACCTAGATCCTGAGAGCATTCATTTACTGGCATTAAATTCTTCCTCAGGGCTGCCCTAAATTTGCTACTCATTCTTGAGCTCTTCTTCAGGTCTTCACAAACGATGCTTTCTTCTGCTAATGGGCCTGTGGCTGAGCTATATAGACTCAGGAAAATAGAAATGAAAACAAAAATGAAAAACTCTTTTTGTCCCACTAGATTGGCAAATCTGTATATATTCTATGATACCCAGTGGCAGGAATGTGAAAGAATGAGCACCCTCATATTTTGATGGAGGGAGTATGAATTGATATAGCCTCTTTGCAGGGAAGTTTAGTACTAACTGTAAGAATTTAAAACAAGCATATTCTTGGGGAACTTGGGTGGCTCAGTCAGTTAAGTGTCTGACTTCGGCTCAGGTCATGATCTTGCAGTTTGTGAGTTTGAGCCCCGCGTCGGGCTGTGTGCTGACAGCTCAGAGCCTGGAGCCCCCTTCAGATTCTGTGTCTCCGTCTCTCTCTGCCCCTCCCCCACTTGTGCTCTATCAAAAATATATAAAATGTAAAAAAAATAAAATTAAAATGAGCATATTCTTGACCCAATGATGCCACTTCTAGGAACTTATCCTATAGAGCTGGCCAAATGCAGGATTAAAGGAGAACAGCATTACAATGTGTGGATCCAGGAAGAGAACATAATTGGGGCTAGTTCTGCAATCTACTAATGGTACTTATGTCTATAACTGTTCCCAAATCACCGGTCTCTGAATAATAAAGCTATAGAAATACTTCTGTTTGCACAAAGATATTCTTACGAGGATAGATGTGCACTATAGAACTGTTGTGACTGCAAAACTTTGGAGTCAATATAAATGTCAGAGGGAGGGGACTAGATAAATAATAAGTGGAATATCTATATAAAGGAATACTATACAACTTTAAAAAATTTTATATATATATATATATATATATATATATATATATATATATATATACACATATGCATGGAAATATTAGGAGAAACAATAACACGTTGCAGGACAACATATATGGTTTGATCTCATTTAGGGAAAGAAAAAAAACAAAAACAAAAATCCCCACCCTTTCCCCCTCCTCTCAGCTGGGTGGAGGCTTCCTGCTAAGTTCAGGCTGGCTCAGGACAGGCTGCCCTGGGTCAAAAGCCCAGCCTCTTCCTTCCAGCCAAATGGGTCAGTGCCCCAGGATGGCCACACCTGGGGAAGGAAGCACTGCTGAGGCCCCAGGGTCAGGTCTCTTGCCCCATGGAGCACAATGGAAGCAGCCTCCATTCTAAAGCAGACAGACCTGGGTTCAAATCATGTTCATCAATTACCAGCTGAGTGACCTTAGGCAAGTTTCCTCACCACTCTGAGCCTACATTTCCCCATTTATAAACTGGGATGCTAACACCTGCTGCACTCTGTAATGGGAATTAAATGAGGCAAAGTATAGACGGGTGCAAGACCATCTCAGTAAATACTGGCCCTCTCCCATCCCCACAAAAGCTTCTTTTACACTGCTTTCAAATTCCTGCAACCCAGCCTCAGCTGTGACCCTGCTCATCAGCACTTCCGTCACCCCCACCCTAATGATCCGGTCTCCATAGTGGACTCTTCCCAGGTCCACTTACTCGTCAGTCAGTGACAACACTGAGGCCTCCTCCAACAATGAGTTGAATAAGACCAATGAAGACTTCCCTCAGGGTTGAAATATCCTCTCCTACCCTCCCCCAAATGTGTCTCCTGTTCTTCTGACATGTGCCCTAGCTCTCAACCCTCACCGGCCTTCAGGACATGACCCCATCAGTCATCTCCCCTTTCACACAGCCATCCCTCCCTGCCACCCCCACCTTATGATTAAGCTCAGGTGGGTGCCACCATAAAACACCCATTTCTCTACCCTGCTCCCCACCCCATCTCCCTGTCTTCTTTAACCACAGTGTCACCTCCTTCTTCCCTCCTGCCATTTATTCGGGGACTTTTGTTCAGTCTCCCTCCCCTGGCCCGCCTCATTTTCACCTCTGGGCAATGGTGGAGACAGCCATAGACCCCTGGAAATGTGCTCCTGGCTTTTGCGACTCCGATGCTCTGCACCGGCCGGGATTCTTCTTCCTGCCACACACCTCACCCCTCCTGCAACCCATCTCCCCTCTATCCTCCGGGAGCAACCTGACCGCCAGATTTCCTCTCTTCGCTGAATGACTGAGCTTGGGAAAAAAACGTGACCCGAGTTGCCGGTTTTTCAGAGAAAACTGAAGTCCCCAAGTAACTTCCCCAAAGCCACACAGCGGGTGAGCAGTAGAGCCGGGTAGTCTTTAATCGTGGAATCAAGTGCTTCCGGAAGTTTCTGGCTCTCCGGAACTTCTTCCCTTCAATTCTACACACTTTCTCGGCCCTAGAAAAGTTCAGCCAGGTGTATATTAGCATAAAAACGTCCCTAATTAGTCTCCATTTCCGCCCGGGTGGGTCAACCCAGCCGCCAGGATCCCAGCCTCTGGCCCGGCACCCCTTCCCAACCTCCCCGGTGCCCAGGAATCTCCGAGCACCTGCCCGGAGAGTGGGCGGGCGGCGAGCGCTGAGGCCCGGCCCCTGCAGCACACTGGGCTGGCCTGGCCCGGGACGCCCACCTCCAGCCCCTCTCCCCCCGCTGCCAGGAGCACGCGGCGCGCACCGCCTTGAGCGTGGGAGGGGTTGGATTGACCTTGGCAAGAAGCAGCGAAGCCCTCAAAGGCCCCGGCCCCTCGCGGCCGCTCCGGCGCCGGGGCTCCAGTTTCTGCTGCCACCATCTCTGTTTCTCGTCCAGCCAGGGCCCGGGGGGAGGAGTACTGGGAGGAGCCCGGCCCGACCCCCGGCAGCAGCTCTCGGCTGCCGGAGACGAGATCTGATGAGAATGTCTTCCTGCAAATTAAGCCTTCTCGGGACTCTCCATCCGGTGCCGGCAGCAAGCCCGGCGCGCGGGGAGCCAGGCTTGGGGGGCGGCGGAGGGGCCGGCGCGGGCGCAGCAGCGGCCAGGGCGCAGCACCCCACCCTCTGTCCCCGCCCCCTCCCGCCTGCCCCCGGGGTCCGAGCGTGGAGCCCACCTACCACAGCTCCCTGAAAGAGGGCAGCTGTGCCTCTCTCCTCTGCCCCGCTCGGGCCACCGAAGGTGTTCAAGCACCCTGTCTCTCTTCTACCCTTTACTCGAGGAGAGAAACCCTCCTGGGTTCCGGTCCTGGCTCCAACCCCAAGCTAGCCCTGGTACTCGGACAATTGCTTCTCCCTTTCCCCAGGCATAAATCAGGGGCAAGAGCACCCTTTGCCTTCGGCTCTGGTGAGGATTCATAATCCCGCATGCGAAGGACCCGCCACAGTGCCCAGTACAGAGTGAGCCTAGGGTCCTACCCGGCTTCAAGCCCTGGAGCTCTGGGACCTCCTCCCACCTCCATTGTTTGCACGTTAGCTCTCTGCGTTTTTCTGTGCAAGGGAAGCTAAGTAGAAGAGTCTGCAAGGAGTGTGAGAATTTCAGGTGTATTTGGAAAAATAAGAGGTAGAATTTTGGAGCTCATTGCCATCCTAGAAAAATACTAGACTCCCGAGATTTTCTCCAGGAAAACAAAAAGCGATAATGAAAGATCTTCACCTTTCTTTGGCTGTGAACCTATGGGCGATAAATCTCATTGTTGTTTAATAACTTACTTTTATCCCCCATTTTACAGAGAGGGAACTGATTCCTCAAGATTACACAAGTGTTTAAACAACGGAGTTCCCAGTTGAACACAGCTCCTCTCATTCCAAGTCCTGTGCTCTTTGCTATTCCATGTCTTTGGACATGACTATTTTGTACTATTTATAGTTTCCATACTTATCACTTTTTTCCTTAGTATTGGCGAATTAAAAAAAAAAAAAGACTCCAACCTGTTTTAACTGTGCTAAAAGGAAGACAAAAAGCAAAGTGGGTGTCTATACTTGCATCTGGGTTCAAAATATGTGACAGGGTGTTGGGGTGGGGTCCGGTGAGCAGAGTGGCAGGGAAGAGGAGATCCCAGGAGCCAGAGTGGCAGGGCATCTAGAGAAGCCGCTGGGGATCCCCTCTGGCTCTATGAAGAGTTGGTGCCTCAAACCCAGCTCTCCCACTCTTCCCACACTGGGGATCCAGGTCAGTCGCAAGTGCCCAGCCCCAGGCCAGCACAGCCCTGCAGTGGGAAGGATGCTTGGCCCAGAGGTGGCTCAGCACTCCCCTGCTCCCCCTTGGGGATATCTGCCCGGCAGCCAGGGCGGGATGCACCTCTGGGAGGACAGACAGAGAGGCATTCAGGGGTTTAGACGGGGAGAGACAAAGGTGGGGAGGAAGCAATGGAATGAGAGGGAGAGACAGGAACCCAGAGGAACAAGGAAGCTATTCAGAGTTAAGAGAGGGGAGGCCGCCGGGGAGAGAAAAGATGGAGAAAGAGGGGAGAAAAGAGAGACAGACAAGCAAAGGGGTGGTGGGCAGAGGGGGAGAGTGAAGGAGTAACAAAGATGGGCAGAAAGGAGACAAAAGAGAGGAGAGAAAAGGAGAAGCAGAGGAGACAGGGAGAGGCAACAAAAAGAGGAGAGGAGAAAGGAAGGAGGCAGGAGGGGAGGGAAGGAGAGGGAGAGGAGACGCGGACGGGCGGGGGACGGTGAGACCGCGGGAAGCGCTGGGAGAAAGGGAGACAGTGAGCTCGACGCGTAGGGCTGCGGGGCCGGTGGGTGGGACCGAGTGCTAAGCCTTTTCTTTCTCTTTTTGGGGTGGGCGGCGGATCTCCGCCGAGATAACCCAGCCAAGCCCCCTGCCCCGCGCCCCAGCGAGGGGCCGCAGCTGTATAAATACCGGGGGTGGGGGAGCGAGGCTGCTGCCCAGGGGTCAGCGACACCGGAGAAGGCTTTGCTGTCATTAGCTAATTGAGCCCCAGATGTTAAGAAAAGGTTACGTCCTCCTCCGGAGAGTTTTTCTTTTTAAACACTTTACACAGACTCCCCGGCCAAAATGGCCGGGAGGGCCGGCCACCCCCACCCCGGCCTCCCCTGGCCCCGCCCCCCAGGGCCCGCGGCCCCCACCCCGACCCCCCCATCCGGCTCCCCGAAGCCGCCAGCCGCGGCTGCTGCCCCTGTAATCCAAGTGGCCTGCCCGGAGGCGCGGCGGGGACCACCGGCGGTGGAGCCAGCCCCCAGCCCAGGCCGCGCCGACTGGGAGGTCAGCCCGGAGGGAGGGCGGCTGGGAGCGGGGGACCCCGGGGAGCGGGGCTCTCAGGCTCTTAATCCCCCTGAAGGTTGCAGATCAAAGACGCTGGTACCGAGGCAAAGGCGGTGCGGGTTGGGGGCGGGGGCTGGCTCGGGCCGGAGCCTTCCCCCTGCTCTGCGGGCTGGGGCTCCCTGGCCCAGGACCCCAGGCTGCCAGCTCAGGGGAGGGGGGAGGCTCCGGCTGCCGGTTGAGGACCGCAGGCCTGAGGGAAAGTTGCCCAAGCGCCCCCACAAGGCCTTCATGGAACTTGCCCCTCCCCTGGGGCTGAGGAAGGGTGTTTGTCCAGACCACTCCCAGGGAACAAAACTGTAGAATGCCAGGCACTTGATACATATTATTTCATTTACCCTTCACAAAAACCCAATGGGGTTTTTTAATTGTTGTTATTATTATTAGTTCATAAATGAGGAAACGGGCTTCTAAAAGGTTAAAGACGCTTGCCCAAGGACACACGCGGCTAAAAGTGGCAGAACTAGAACCCCACAGGGCTCAAGGCCTTGCCTTGCTTTTTCCCCTCACTACTCTCCTCCAAACCCCCTACTCTTCCCTCTCCGCTCCCATCCCCTTCCTCTAGCCTCCCAAGCTTCTTCAGCCCCCGAGAAGGGATCCACCCACCTGTGGCCCTGGCAAGTGGGGTGGGGTGGGGGAGCAGCATAGTGCCAAGGGCGTGGCCAGTGTGGCAACAGCTATGGGCTAAATGTGCGGGATGGGGCTGGGCAAGCATGTGCCTGGGTTGAATCTGAGCTGAAGGAATGTTCATGTTGCCCCTGTCCCAGAGGTGGGGCTCCCTGCTCAGAATAGAACCAAGCAAGTCAGAGCTGGAAGGGGCCTTCAAGATGATCTGATCCAACCCTCTTGTTTGATAGATGAAGCTGAACCCCAGAATAGTGATGCGTCCTCATCAAGGTCACACAGCCAGTTGGCGGCAGAGCGGGAATGAGAGCGCAGGCCTTCACTGAGTGCCTGCTTGGTGCCCCACACCCGACTAGCTCTGCACACGTGATCTTGTTTAACCCCGCAACACTGCAAGGTGGAGATTATCATGTCTGTTCTCGAGATGAGGAAACTGAGGCTCGTGTCCTAGGTCTCCCAGTGAGAAAGTGGTAGAACTAGCTTTGAACTCAGAACTTCCTCACGATTTCCCTTCCCATGCCCCCCAGACTATTAAGGCGAAGAGTGGAGACTGAGGGATGGGGCGAGACACGTGCTCAACAGCTCTAGAGACACAATAGGAAGGGGACATAGGCTGGGAAACGTCTCATCCTCAGCTTTAGTCTAGACCAGCTCTCCATGACCTTCATAAAGTGGCCCAAATATTGAGGTCCTCCCCAAATTCCATTCTGAGAGGGTAATTCTGGGGGGGGAGGGTGGAAACAAGGTGGTTAGTGGCCCTTCACAGTTGTGAGGGTCTGGAGATTCAAGAGAGGTCTTAATCCACAGGCTTCTTTCTGATTTCCTACCTAAGTTTCAGCTGAGAAGATGAACAGGCCCTAAGGCTTAGCTGCCCCACCCCAGAGCCACACCTGGCTTCCGGGGGCAGCGCTACCCCAGCTCCACAGTCAGACTCCAAAAGCTTCATCCTCATACCTCTTCCCCTTCCTAGCCTCCTTCTGTGATCCTGACTTACCTTTTCTTAGCTTTCTACTGGCTCCATTTCACTCATTTATCCATAAATGCATTCAACAAAAATTTATCAAGTACCTACTATGTGTCACCATTGTGCCGGCCCTGGGGATACACCAGAAAGCAGACTGCCCTTTAGAAGCTTGCAGTCCAGCAGGAAGACAGAATTAACTAAATAGATGTGTAAATAAATTTGTAATTACAAATCGGTGTTGTAAAGGAAAGTACTGGGTGCTTTGAGAAGTTATAACAATAGCACGCCTGAATGTACGGATGAGATGATTATTAAGACAATAATTACCCAAACAGGGCGGCTGAGGCAACTCCTCATTTGTAATCATGCCCAAATTCTACAGTGGGTCTCCAGTCCTTCCCCAATGGTGACCACCCAGTCTGTCCCAGAGGGTCCAGCTGATGATGTGGGTGGGAGTGGGATGATTAGATGATGGCCCCAGTGTCAACAGTCCCCTCTGCTAGCCAGCTCAGGACTGGGGAGGTCCCAGTCCCGAGGTGGTGAGAAAGCTGGGAGAGAGGCAGGTGAGGGCCAAGGCTTGAGTCTGGGATCACTGGGAGAGGAGGGGGCAGTGTGCCTACTGATGAGTGTGTGAGCCTCCAGCATCACTCCAGGGAAAAATTCCTCCTGCTCTGCCTTTTGACTGGGTCCTCCCGTACACACACTTAAACAGATGCGCTCTCCCTGACTCTTTAGGGAAGGGCTGGACCAGCCCATAAAAAGCATAGTAGAGCTGGACAGGTCCTGCCTTGATATCAAACAGCCTTGGGCTCAAATCCCACTTCAGCCAGTTTCTGACTGTGTGACCTCAGGCAAGGCTCTTGGTATCCCTCAGCCTTCTGTCCCCTTTGAGGTAACATGAGCCTCTGCCACAGAGGGCTGTGAGGATTTGATAAACTCATGTGCAGAAAGCACTGAATACAGTACCCAGCCCATGGTTCACCATTAATGAGGGACGGCTGTCACTCTGATTATATAACCCGATAATTAATATATAATGGTAATAAAAGAAACCTCACTCATGCCCTCTGGGCTCCCACCTGGTTTCTGAGCCTCTCTGGGAGGTCACTCTCAGTTGGCCTCCCGTGAGAAGGAGTTTTACAAGTCTGTGAAAATTGTCCCAGCAACCCAAAAACCTCTTGAGGTCCAGGCAAGGCACACAGTAGGTATTCAGCATTGACTGGGGTAGGTGGGGAGAGGTGGAGAAGGAAAGCCTAGGAAACCCCCATGTGTGCCTCCGGGGGTGGGCACAGCACCTCTCTGAGCACAAGGCCGGCCATCCCACCATAGTGGGGAGCTCGACATGCTATGCTGTCCTGGCTCTACACTCTTCAGAGGCTGCAGGGACAAGCTGGAGAGGTCTGACTTAGTTGAGCCTTCCCAGCCAGACAGGGAAAGTCATAGCCACAGCCAGCACGCTGGTTCAGCCTCTGCAGGGCACAGAGTGCACCTGGAACCCATTAGGCCTGGCCAGGCCCTTGTTCCCTCTTGGCATAAATAGAGTGAAGAATTTGTTTTGACTACTTCAAATTGTGCAGATTTTAGGGCCTGAGAATTGGAAGTCCCCAATGCCCTGATGGACAAACAGACCAAGAGACAGAGGGCTGAGGCAGCAGGAAGAGAGTCCAGTCCCGTTCCTGTTCCTTGTTACCATCTCTGCTTAGCTGGGCCTCTGATAATGGTAATAACACCATGCTCCATGGAGTGCAAGCTGCTTCCTCAAGTGTCCTATCTTCTCAGCAACCATGCAAGATAGAAATTAGAATCCCTGACTTCTAGGTGAGGAGGGCTATTGACTTGCCCCAGGTCACTGAACTAGTAAGTGGCCGCTCTAGATTCTACACCAGGTTTGTCTGACGTCAAGGCCAGTGGAAATCTTTCCAGGGACCACCACGAAGACTACAGTGGGGGATGGGGTAGAGCCCGGGGTCACTGTCAGAGACACAAGGCTCACAGAGCTGAAGTCGCTCAGATCCTCACCCCAGCCAGAGGACAGGAGTCTTAACCTCTGCACTGGGCTCCCTCTCCCAAGTTACCAGCTCTTGACCTCAACTGCCCCAGGGAGTTGTGCCCCCCAGGTCAGGGTTGGGTTGACCTTGGCAGGAGGGAGAGTCTGTGGGCCCTGGGATGCTGCCAAGACCTCGTGAAATGAAAGGGAACCTTGTCCTGTCCCACACAGGGCCCATTCTCTGAGCACTCTTGAGCCAGCCTGGCCTCCATGGACCAAGACCTGATCCCTCTGTGCCAGCTATTCATAGACTCACAGAAGAGCATCCGTCGCCAGGGGCAGGGCCCTTAGAAGTCCCTGAGCCCAGCCCATAAAGTTTACAGTTATGGAAACTGAGGCCCAGGGAAGGGAGGGACTCCCTCAAGGCCACACAGTGAGTTAGTGGCAGAACAAAGACTCGAGCCCCATCTCTGGCTTCCAAGGGCTGAGCCTTTTCTCCAGGATCCTGGACCTCACTCCAAATAGGTAACCCTGCTTTACTTCCCTCCCTTATAGAGACATCCACAGCTGTGCTCCCTGACCCCCTCTTCGCTCCCCCAGAAGGACTGGCAATAAATACTTGTTGGATTCTCCATTTGTAACTGTTCAATCTCAACTACCCAAGCTAAAAGGGCTGCCTTGTGAGGTAATGAATGCCCCATCCCTGGGATGGTCAAACAGAGGCTAGATGACCACCTGCCATGGAGGTTGCAGAGTGAGGAACTTGGTCTGAGAAATGGTCTCCCTAGACAAACCCAGCTGACCTGGCTGGTCTCCTCATAGCCCCAGGGTGACCCAAGTGAAGATGAGGCCTTGTAAGAGCAAGAGGCCCAGAGGGGCTGGCATCTAGTGGAGGTGACAGATTTATAAAGGTACTGTCTTTTTTTTTTAATGTTTATTCATTTTTGAGAGGGGTGGGTACAGAGAGGGGACAGAGGATCCAAAGCAGGCTCTGCTGACAGCAGAAAGCCCAATGTGGGGCTCAAACTCATGAACCATGAGATCAGATGAGCCAAGTCAGATGTTCAACCGATTGAGCCACCCAGGCGGCCCTGTAAAGGTACTATCTTTACAAGGATACCCATCACCATTCCCTGTCCTCCAACATTCCATACTTCCTTGACCATGGGGGGGCCCCGTGGTCAGCAGTGTGGTCCCCACAAGAGCCACCCAGCAAAGTACAGGTCCTCTTGGCCCTCTGATTCCACTGTCCCCTGCATCTTGGGACACAGTCCCTTGAGGCCACATCAGGGTATGAAATTCTAGAGGAAAGCAAGGCCTCCTGGGAAAAGGGAACCCCAACTAGAGATTTTCAAGGGGGACCAGACCAACCCCCTCCCAACTCCAAGCTGTGCCCTTGACATGGCCCAGCCCAGTGGGTCTGTTCAGACTCAAGAATAGAGACCTGGAGTAGTAGCCTGTACTTGCTTGCACACTCCCTAACCAAACACATCTACACTCTAGAGATTTCCTGAGACCTAGAAAAGGAGGTGAGTCTGGGAGTGGGGAGAAGATGGGTTGGTCAAAGATATTTTCCTGGAAAATAATAATAGAATGTAGCTGCAAAGAAAACATTTTCTAGGAAACAAACACTGCTGCCTTTCAGCATTCTCTCAGAGGAACAGAAGATACCTCAAAAGTCAGCCCCTTTTGTTGGCTGAAATATCTCAATGTATCATAATGGGGATCTGGTTGAAACGGGGTGAGGGCCAGGTCCAGCAGGGACCCAAGGGCAGCACAAAGGGGTGCTGAGGGGCTCTGGCGGTAGCCACAGGAATCTGGATGGGACAGACTGGGAGGCAGGAATGGGATGCTGTGAGGTGGTACCTAGAGGGGAAGGCTGAGGAAAGACCATGCTGGACCCCTGCAGGCAGAGGCCCGTGGATGGTAGGACTAGGCGGTTAGGGCAGGGTGGCCGATCTTCAAGTGCACATGGCTGGCCACATTGTACTGGCTGTATCCTCCTTCTGTATCCCAGCCCTTCAGTGATGGCCCGCAAGGCACAGGCCCAGAGTTCATGTGTCCCCAGCGGGGCAGCAGCCAAGCGGGGCAACAGCTCAGATAAACACCAGCCACGGCAGGAGGGATGAGGGGGAGCAGAACCACTGACATTTCAAGAGTCTAGGCAAATACTGAGGGGGTGGGTTTGCGAGGGCTTCTATGTTTGGGAGCTGGGGACACCTGATCATTATTAATACTTGAGTAATAAAGGAAAGAGGTGATCCTTTGGAAGGCTGGGAGACTTGCAAACACCCAAGAGGCAGACACAAAATCAACAGCCTTTGACTGAGAATCTGCCCCGCCAGACCCTTTACACTACATTGTCTCCTTCATGCTCACCACAGCTCTGCCAGGGAGGTATTATTATGCCCATTTGACAGATGCAGAAACTGAGGATCTGAGAGGTTATGTGCCCCACACAAGGCCAAAGTTATTCAAGGGCAGAGGCTGGACTCTTGGCTATTGTCCTGGCCACTCATGAGCAACAGGCTTTCCTCTGCCAAGCACTGAGAAGGGCTGTAGCAGCGGTGCCAGGGGACTGAACCAACCCCGCACCCTCATACGCCTGAGGTAACTGAGGCCTAGAGAAGTGAAACAACGTGTCTGAAGTCATACAGCTTCTCAGGAGTTGAACCAGGCCAGAATTCAGGGCAATAAAAGTGTTCTGAATTGCTGACCAGAAGGGCATTCCTCCCCGCTCCCCATGCCGCCCCCATCAATCTGTCACAGCCACCCTGGTTCAGCTCCTGTAGTTGTGAAGTTGTTTTCTTAGACTCCTCCCCTGCCACACACACACCTGTTGTTTTGGGGGGCTTGAGGCGGGGCTGTCTGAGCAGGATGCTGCCCCTCATTTCAGCCTTCCCTCCCCCGCAACCCATCGGATGGTCTGTGCCCCCCTCCCCTGCTGCAGCCCCCAAGGGACCCTTGGTCTCTGGTTTTTGTCAGGCCTGAGAGCGGGTGGGATTGATTTATGAGAGGAGCCCCTACCCCCACCTCACCCTGAGCCCTTGGTCCTCCTCCCCCTTCTCCTCCTCTTCCTCTTCCAACTCCTCCTCCCCTGCCTGACTGCCTGCTCAGTTTTCCACAGAGTCAGGATTTCCCTGGGGCCGGGGGCTCCAAGCCAAGAACAACACAAGACCGGTTCCCCCACCTCCCCTGCCCCTCCTATCCCCCTCCAGCTCACTCACCCGCCACAGTGGCCCCTCAGTCGAGAGGAGGGATTGAGAGTAGAGGTCCAGGCCCAGTCTGATCCTGAAGGAGGGGCCAGAAGCTGACATCCCTCCCATCGTGAGCCACAATTGCCCCCCCTTCCCTCCCTGAGAAGTGCCTTTCTTCTACGGCCCCCATTGGGGCTTGCAGAGACTTTGCAAATCCACACTGGGATGTGAGGAGGACAGAATTCTGAGAGCTCAATGAGGTGGGGTGGGGGTGTCTGGAGTGGCAAACAAGACTTGTGACCCACACTCTAAGGGGACAGGTTGGTGAAGACCCTTGGGAATCCATACGGAGGGCAAAGCAGAGAGGACTCTGGGATCCTCTCTTGGCTCTGGGACGTGGAAGGGCAGAGAGGCCTCTGAGACCCCCACACTGGAGGTGGGTGGGAATAAGTTCTCCCATTGGTTAGTGGGTTCAGGGAGAAGTGGGGAAGAGGGGGGGGGGGTGGTCCGAAACAGTGTCTCCTTCCCTCTCCATGGAAAGGAACTTGAGTCACAAAGGAAGAGATGGGAACGGAAGGCAGTACAAAGGCAGACTCTTGCATGATGGCAGTAGTGTTGAAGAAGCAGTAAGCCAGACGGACCCCTGGGCTGGGATCAGAGCAGGGAAGGATCAGGGCAGAAAGAGGGTGGGGAGGTGGGGGGGGTGGTCACTGCTTGTTTCCTAGTCCTACTTCCGGCTGGCTCTGAGACTTGATTTTGGCTCTTGAGGAGGTGTGGAGATATGGAGGTTTGGGGATGGGGTGGCTGAGAAACTTTGTTTCCTCCCTAGAAAGAGGCCCAGACACCCAGACCATGGCAGGCAGACACAGAGCTTCTCCCTAGAAAAGAGTTCCACGACTCTCTGCCTTTGGCTGGTGCGAAGAGCCTACTGTCCTGTGCTTTGCAACTCCCTCTCTCAGCCCCAGGCACCTCCCCCTCCCCCCATCAGACTAGGCCTGCATCCCTCTCGACAGGCTGCATGAACCCGAGTGACCCCTCCAAGGTTGCCCCTTTCACACAGCAGCTCCTTTGATGAGTCTCTGAAGGCTTCGGTTTTCCTCTGCTGCTGCAAGCCCCTGCCTGGCCCCACAGTGAACCCCCCCCAACCCCCCCCCCCCCCCCCCACCCTCCCCTCATTTCTGACCCATGCCTATCCCTAGCTCTGCCTGGGAAGGAGAGGCATTCCCCAGACTGCCCAGGGCACCCCCTCCCTCCCCACCAGAACATCTCCCTAGTTAGAACAAGGAATGAGAATCCACATTTTAAGTCACACCTCAAAGGCTCAGCGATGGACTCCTTCCCACCTAGCCCTCTTGCTGAGTTCATCCTTGCATCCCAGGCTTAGCACAACACAGGGGACTCAAAAAGGAAACAGAAAATTTTGAATGAGTACTTGGTAAGATGGGGAGTCACAGAGACTTCTCTGCCTCAGAGGTAGGGCAGGAACAGGGGAAGGATGTAGGAGGATCACAGCTGGGCAGTCCTAGAGAGTGTCGTCGAGGGGTGGACACCTTCCCTCCAGGACAGGCAGATGGGTGGCTGGGGCACCTGACTTCTCCCTCCTATACCACTGCAGGCAGTCCAGGGGAAGACAGGGGGACAGCTGCCCCCTCTACCCATCACAGCTCCGACCTGGTCTCTAGGGAATACACAGGGGGAGTCCTGTCCAGCCCCTCCCCCTCAGCCTGGGCCCAACCTCCTCCATTCCCCAAGCAACCCCCCTCCCCCCAGGCCAAATCTGGCCAATTTGTTCTAAGACTGGATTCTGGTTTCATAGCCTCATTTGAATGATTTCCAACCAGAATTCCTGCCTCCTTTGCAAAGCTCTGCCCTCCCATCCCCCAGCCTCCCTGCCGCCTGGGCTGCTGCCTCGGCCAAGGCTGGTATGGAAGGAGAAGTGATGACCTGACCACCCCCACCCAATCTGAAATGACACAAGCCATCCCCCCTTCCCCTCTGGGCACTCCTGGCCTCCACACAGCTTGCAACCCCAAAAAGGAGGCTGCCGGCTCAGCTCTGTCTCAGGCCTGAGAATGTGGGAGCTCAGGCTCTGTTGGCAGTCTCCTCTGGGGCCTCAGTCACCCTACCTGTACCAGGAGCAGATGATGTTCTAGATCTGAGCCCAGAGCCCAGCCCTCCCCACAATAGCCTTTAGTTGCCAAGTTAGAGTGAATGCCATACTACTAGCCCTCCCTGCCTGCCCCTGAACACATTATCTAGCCCCCAGGAGTAGGAAACGCTCTGTTTCAGATACCAGAGAAAGGGTGTCAAGAGGAAGCTTCCCCTTAACAGCCAGACTTGGGGGGGGGGGGAGCAGCAGCCCCCAGGGTGCTCTTTCATTCTTACCAACAGAGAGATCAGGCAGAGATTCTGTTCCCTGACCTCTTTCTAGTGACTGTATTCTGACCCAGAGTCAGAGCTCCTTGGGGTAGGGGGTCTCTCTTCCTCCAGGCCCTATGCCAAGAAGGTAAGCCGAAGGAAGTTTCTCCCTTTGTTTACAAAAGAGGGGTATGAGGCCCAGAGATATTTAGCAAATTATCTAAGATCACACAGCAGGACTTGAGCCACAGGCTGATGTGTCCACCACCCCACACTGCCAAGTCTGGCTCAGACTGGAGGGCACTCCTCAGCCCTCCTCCCTCCTAGGGGCAGCTGAGCAACCATCTGCAAACCCCTCCCCTGGGAGGTAATCCTGGAGACGGGTCCAACAATCTGTTCTACAGTTCAGGTGTGTCATTTCCTGAGCCCTCAGGTGGGGGCTGGGGTTGGGTATGGCCCTGCTGGCACCTGTTCGGCACCTTCATTTCACACATGCAGAACTGGGCTTCCAGCACAGGGCTGCAAGTGCAGCCAGGAGCCCTGGGGCTGAGTTAAACAGAACAGCACCCCAGTCCTCCCCACACCACGACAGCCTCTTGCCTCCTCTTCTAGACCCCTGTGGGCTCCCTCTCTTGAAGGCCCCCCTCTCAGGTACCACTCTTACCAAGTCTCAGACAGCCTGGGTTCAGATACAGGCTCTAACTTTTACTAGGCATGGGACCTCAGGTAAGTTCTTTCCCTGAGCCTGTTTCCTTATCTGTAAAATGGGGGAATACTGTCTTCCTTACAATGTCAAAGGTTGCTATGAAGAAAACTACATAAAGTCTAGGGGCGCCTGGGCGGTTCAGTAGGTTAAGCATCTGACTTTGGCTCAGGTCATGATCTCGCGATTCGTGAGTCTGAGCCCTGTGTCAGGCTCTGTGCTGTCAGCACAGAGCCTACTTCAGATCCTCTGTCGCTTCTTTTCTGCCCCTCCTCTTCCCACACATGCTCTCTCCCTCAAAATTAAACATTTAAAAATTGTTTAGAAAATACAGATTAAAAAGTTTATATATATATATATATATATATATATATATGTATATATGTGTGTGTGTATATATATATATATATATATATATATGATTAAAAAGTCTAATACAAGACATAGTCATCCCCTTCTCCTCCCTTCACATATCCTGTGTTTAAGCCTAGTACAAGCCCAGTTTAGGAGGAAAAAGTGTCCCCAGCAGAGTCAAAAGTCCAGCTATTCAATATCATAGATATCTCTGAAATCCAAGGCAAGATCCCCAGCCTCTGTTCTTTCATCTGAAAGCATAAACATGGTGTAGATAAAAACGAGACAAGAGAGGTGAAATAAAACAGTGGGAAGGGAAGGGTACAAACCCCAGTTTCTGGCTTCCTTGAATGCCCATGACCCACACTGAGGTCTGGTTGTGAGAGAAGGCCCATTCCTGGGTCAGGAAGAACCCTCTCCCCATTTTCCTCCCAGGGCCATTCTAGGGTCTCCATGACTCATCCTCCACAACAAGCAGCTCTTTTTTTGTTAAGCACCAAGCTGGGTGCCCTGCCTGCTGGCGCCTGGCCCAGAAAAAGGAGAGTCAGGAGCTCTGGGGATGGTCTGGCCTCCTCAGGGATTCCAAGGCTAGCTCTCACTCCCACCTGCACCCTGATGCTACTTCTTTCTGCTCAAGCCTTGGAAATTTCCAAGGACATGAACTTGTGGGGACAGGAAACAGGACACGGCTTCTCAAGGTGATTCCCATGAGGCTTTGCTGGTACCTGGAGGCCATGGGGACCCTAGACCTGTGATGTAATCATCCTCCCAAACCCATACTCTCCTAAACAGACACGGAGCAGAGGCTCCTGAGTTTATCTTCCCCCAGAAAATAAATAAATAAATAAATCTACATACTTTATTACCTCTTAAAAGCACTTTGTTAATGACCTACTATGTGCCTCACACTCTTTGCATCCTCTTGTTCTATTCTCTCAGTAGCCATGTGAGGTGGAGGTTAATTAGTTCATTTTACAGATAAGGAAACTCAGAAAGGCTAAGTGAGTTGTCTAAGGTCATATAGTTCCCATGTAATAGAGCTGAGGGCTTACAGTTGGATGTCTTCAGAGGTGGATACTGTCTTCAAGCTCAGAAAGGCTTTATTTCCTCCATTCTACCTGAATGCCCCTTCAAAAAATCCCTTCTCTGCCTGAGAATAGATATGGCTGTCCCGCCAGCCCCACAGAGTATACCTTCCCACTGACGCTGTGCCCCTAACACTTCCTGTCATGCCTGTTAATTTCCCACTCTGATCACTACTTCCAACGCTGGCATCTGATTGGGTCCTGGGCCTCTAGGGTTAGGCCTGTTAAAGACACAACAGGGGACCGAAGGAGGAGCCCTCACAACCACCACTTGCCTTTTTCCTGCCTGGTTGTTTGAAAGGGGCTTTCCCTGGACATCAAGCAGAAGAACAGAAAGAGAAACTGAATGGCTGAAATCCATTCCACAATGTCTCTGTACTTGGGGGTGATGATGGGTAGATGAGGACCAAGCTTTGGTGCCTTGTTAGGGGTGGGGGGTGGGGTAGGACAGGACAGATTCTATATACTACTGTGGAAGAAATGGCCAGGAGAAGGCATAGATATATCTAAAGGAAGGTGTAGGGGCCATAATTTGTGAATTTCCTTACTCTCTTTTATAGCCCTAAATATAGGAATTCCTTTGTTTATCCATCGAACCACCTAAACATCCACTCATCCATCCAACCATCCATTCATCTAATTATCTAATTATCTATCCATTCATTCACCCTACCATTCATCTGTCTTTCCATTCACCCATTCATTTATCTACTCATCCACCCATTCACCCATTCATCCAGCTATCTATCTTTTCATCTATGCTTGTGTATCCATTAGTCTTTCCATCTCTCCCGTTTTTCCTTCCTTCCTTCCTTCCTTCCTTCCTTCCTTCCTTCCTTCCTTCCTTCGTTCTTGTATTTTGAGAGAGAGAGAGCCTGGGGAGGGGCTGAGATGAAATCGAGAGTTGGATGCTTAACCAACTGAGCCATCCAGGCACTCCATCCATCCATCCATCCATCCATCCACCCATCCATCCATGCATTTTCTCATCCATACACCTGCTTGCCTATCCTTTAATCCAGTCATCCATCCATCCATCAATCCATCCACATATCCATTCATTTATTCATTCACATACCCATCATTCATTCATCCAACTATTCTTCTTTCATACATACATTCACCTATCTATCCATCATTCCATCTATCCTTCCATTTACTTTTTCATCTACCCATTCATTCACCCATCCATTCATCCACTTATCCACATATACACACATGAGTACATGCTTATTTTATTCCACCCATCAATACATTCATCTATTAACCCATTTTTACAGAATTAAATTAAATAATTTAATAAAGTTCTCAGCACGGTGCCTGGCACAGTAAGCATTCGATTATGGTAATCACAGTAGATTTTAAGATTTTATTTAAGAAGCAGAATAGTATGAGAATAAAAAGTATCAGCTCTGGAACAAAACTACCTGGATTCAAATCTTGGCTCTGTCACTTACTAGTACTATGACCTTGGACAAGTTACTTAATTTCTCTTAACCAAGCTTTCCCATCTGTAACACAGAAATGTTAAAGAGTACATTTCAATTGAGAGTTAGAAATGTAGAGTTGTCCTGGAGATTAATTACTAAATGTAATACACTTAGAATGGTGCCCCACACATACTAAGCTCTCAACACATCACTATTACTATCCATTCATCCCTCAGGCATTATTGAGCCCTTATCTTGTGCCAGACCTGGGCCCATCTTCCTGTGAGACATGCATCATCAAGAAGGAGCGTACATCAAGGCAGAGAAGACAAACAGGAACACACTTACAATGTACTATGATAAGGGCTCTCAGAAAGGCATGAAGGATGCTTGCAGGAGTAGTGAGGGGGGCATTCCCCACGCACCCATCTCGGCCTCTTCTCTTTACTCTACAACTCTCGAAGGCAATCTTACCTGTTCTCCAAACTTGATCACTGGGCTCCATGCTCAGACCTCACTCCTGAGCTCCAGATCCATATATGCAATGCCTGCCTTACTGGGCATCTCTCCTTGAAAGCGCCAAACTTAATCCACTGTTCTCCTTCACCTATACTGTTCTTCCTGTACTTTCTGAATCTAGAAATGGTCCCAAAGTACACCCAAATACCCAGTCCTCAGAATCACCCAGGCTCAGACTTCTATTGTCTCTCCCCTCCCACATCTTGTCAGTCACTAAACATGTTGCTTCTTACCTCTGCAAGATCCCTTACACCTGCCTCCTCGTCACCTCTACAACACCTCCTCCTCACCCCATCTCCATCTAGGACCTTATTACCCTTCACCTACACTGTGGCCTCCTTCCCTGCCTTCCTGCTGACATCTCTGTGTCCTCCAGTGCATCCTACACCTGTCTCACTCCACTTCCCAAGACACCGTTCTCATGTCACTCAAAATCCATCAGTGACACTTGGACTATTTCTGTCACCCTACTGGATTGTAGGCTTTCTCCTCCACTGGATTGTAGGCTTCTTGAGGGCAGCTCACTTACCTCTACTGCCTGAAGCTCAGTGTCCGGCAAAGAGGAAATCTCAACAGGTGTTCGTTGAGAGGATGCATTATTTTAGTAAACTAGGAGGTGAGAATGGAAGAAGCTGCAACTGGGGGACCTGAGTAGTATAGGAAAGTCTGTACCAGCTGCTGTCAGAGAATTTTGTTAAAAATTAGCAAAACAAGTGCTCGCTTTGGCAGCACACCTACTAAAACTTAGCAAAACAAGAAAAGGATTGGTCAGAGAGGTCACGGTGGCAATGTCTGTGAGTGAGAATAGTCCAAGTTGGGTACACCCCAGAAGGCCCCCAGGTGGGGAGAAAAAGGGATTTGGGGACCAGAGATTTCAAAACTGGGCCGACAGGAGGAAGTGGTGAGAGACTGGAATATCAGACTTCCAGTCTTGGAGATGGCTCGATGATAATAAGGATCAATGTGTAGCTCAGTGTGTTGTTGGAGGCCAATTGGAAATGAAGAAGATCACTGGAGGGCGCGCCTGGCTGGCTCAGTCAGTAGAGCATACACTCTCAGGGTAGTGAGTTCAAGCCCCACATTGGGCATGGAGCCTACTTTAAAAGAAGAGGAAGAAGGAGAATAAGACCACCCAGACCGCCGCCGCCACCACCACCACTGGAGGTGAGAGGTCAAGCTAGAGCTGAGAAGAATCTGGTCAGCCAGGCACCCCAAGTCCAAGGGAGAAGGCTGACTGTGAACATGAGGCTCAGAAAAAATGAGGGAGGTGAGGATGAGAAGAAGGTAGTGTAGGGAAGATTTCAATAGTGGAGGTGGTTTCAAAAGTAAGCAGAGAGGACGTTGGGAGCACAGTGCTTGGGAGTGGTGCTGGGGTGGCAGTGCAGGTGGGAGTCGCAGGGTATGTGGGAGGCCGTGGTGTCTGGGGAAAGTCAGCTTCTGTACCCCCCACATTCCTGGAGACACACCCTTGCCTGGTCCTCCAGGCCAGTACCTCTCTCACCTGCCCCAAGTTCAGTGCCCAGAGGAGGGAAAGGGGTTCAGGGACAATTGTTTCCTGCCTCTCCTTCTCCCTGTCAGGGCAGGATAAAGTGGGATAGGGGGTCTTTCCCAGCCCCCAGTAGTCAGGGTCGGGCAGCCACCTCTAGGCTGATGTCACAGCAGGCCTTCAGCCAGAGCCTGAGTCTGTTTTCATTCCTGCCCCATGAGAGGGGAATAATTAATGAGAAACAGAGAGGGGCAGGGAGGGGAAGTGGAGGGACAGAGCTCTTGCCTGTCAGACCTGTGCCCCCACCCCCAAGCTGGAACCCTATGCATTCCTGGACTGTGCTCCTACCGATGCCTTCAGTGCCTGGGACCCAGCTCTCCTCTCTCCTCTTCCCTCTCTGAAAAAGGAAAGCTTAGGTAGCCGTTGCCCATGTGTGCAGAGCCCTCTCCTTGTGGGGAGAGTGTCAATTTGAAGTGACCCAGGAAGGGCCCGGGTGTGCCATAGAGGTGCAGCACTTCTAGGTTCCCCTGGGCCCTCTTCCAAGGTATCCTGCTAGAGTGGGAAAAACCCAGAATAGTGGATAGGTTAGATCCAATTCAGATCTTGGCTTTGCCGTTGACTGGCTCTGGGACCTCAGGCAACCCATGTAATCTTTCTGAGCTCTTCTGTAGAAATGGGAATAGAACGCATCACACGTACTCAGAAATGCCTGTGGACAAATGTGCCTTGAGGCAGGGAAGAGGTAGAGCAGAGGGCTACAGAAGTGGTGACAGATAGGGTGCCCAAGGAACACTGCGGAGCTGTAGAACTGCTGGGACCGGGTGCCCACGACCGGCCCTCTGGGCTATGAGAAGTAAATGGCCGAGCTGGGGATGAACTATGAGGAAGGGAAGGCTTAGTCAATGGCATATGTCTACGACCCTGTTTCTTCCTCATCCTCTGAGTTAGAATGGTCTCCGTGCCCCTAGACTGCCCTGCTCATACAAGCCCCAAGACTTTTGCACAGACTGTTTCCTTCTCCCTTCCTGCTAACTGCTAATAGCCTCTAAGGCTTAATTTAGGTCCCCTTTTCAAGCACCCTTCTTTGACAGAATTCCCAGCCTGAGTCCCTTCCTTACAGTTCCTGATGCTTACCTAGCTGCGGCACTTACTGTACCACATTGTGTCAGCTGATTTATCTATCGGTGATCCCCTCTGAGCTGTGTGCACCTCCAAGGAATAGGAGCTATAGCTGGTTCACCTCTGTATCCCCAACTCCATACACTGGGACTGGCATACAGAAGGGTCCAACTGAATAAATGAATGAGTGAGGGAGGGAGTGAATGAAGATATGCTCAGGGTCAGATACCAAAAGGTTAAAAGGACTTGGAGGGCAATGGGGGCCCCAGCTCCCTCTCCTGGGCACCAGATAACTGGTTAAAGGACCCTCAGCCTTGCCCAAAACTAGCTCAGGTCTCTAGAGCTGTGATTTGGTCCCACATCCATTAACATTTACCTTGACTTGTAATTTTATACATTTCTTGGTATGACTATGTGAATAGCATCCATGTTCCTATTAGACTGATCTCTTTGAAGCAGTGGCTATCTCTATTTTTGCTCATTACAAATTCCTAGTACCCAGCAAAGCACCTGACACATAGTAGACATCCAGTAAACTTCACCTGAAGAATGAGTGAATATTGGGGAGGAGCCCCCCACTCTAAGCCAGATCCCAGATCAGTGTGCTAAGGGGATAGATGCAGAAACCACATTCCCTCCACAACTTGCTGGATTCTCTACCTCTTAATGGACTTTTGCACTCTTGTTGCCTTCAAACCATCCAAGCCCCAACAGTCCTATCCCAGGAAGTGGGCCAGGGCCTGGGCTAAGCCTGCAGGAAACTGTCTAGCACCCTGTGCATGGAAAGGGGATGGTGGATTTCCCCAAGTGCCTTGATTTATTCGGCTCCTGCTATGCGTCAAGCACTATTCAGCATTTTCCTATCTTTTCCTATAAGTTATTTACACTTCATACTAATAAAAATATTAGCTGCAATTTTTGAGTACTTCCTATGATCTTGGCACATACTTTACATTCATTAACTGACTTAATGTTTGTAACAGTCTCATGAAGTAGGAATGATTACTATACCTTTATACAGATGAGAGCATTGAAGCACAGAGAAGTCAACCTGCCCAAGGTCACAGACTAGGAAGCTGGGCCTTGACCCCAGGTCTGCCTAGACTCTAAATCTGCAGCCCTTCCCACTACACTACCCCAGTCCCCCCAGATTTCCAGTTTCTAATCCAGGGTCTGGCCACTCAGGCTTAGATCTAAGGGCTGCTGTCCAGGTCCTTCTCCCTGGAGCCACCCCTGTTGGAGGGAGATACTGCTTAGAGCAGTTTACTTTCCCTACCCGTCCATACTCTTGAGTTTAGGTCATTTGAGGCTGTAACTGCCCCTCTGGGGCAGATGGGATAAGAGAGGTGTGCCAGAGTGCCTCTCCCCCAGCCTCAATACTCCCTCCTCCCACTGGCTTCCCTTTTTAAGCACTAACTTGGGAGATCTAATTTTCTGCCCCCAGGAGTGTGTAATTAACTAAGACTGGGCAGAATAAGACTGCACTACCTCTCATTCCTTTTCTGTCCCCAGAAAAGACAGACCCCTCCTGAATACCCTCATTCTTTCTCTCCCCTAACCACGCCCCACCCCTCCCTGCATCACTGCTCAGAGGTCTTGAGGACTCAACCCAACCCCCAGGGAGATACAGGTTAGCTGGGTTAGGCCTCCCAGGTAGGAATGCACCAGAGCAGGGCCTTCAAGGAGGGGTCGGCTTTAGTGCTTTGTGGTCTTTGCATCCCTTCCCCCACCTCTTCTCAGTCACGGAAGCTCTAGCCGCGTGTAGGTTGGGTAGTTGGGACAGAGGGTCTTATAACTGAGGACGTGTGAACCTGAATAAAGGAGGTGACTTAGACACATGGTGTGGGTATGGCTTGGGTAAGTGTAGGGTGTCCCTGTCTGCTGTTTCAGTGGTTAAGTGAAAGGAGAGAGGTGGGCATGCAAGGGAGTACAAATCTGAACACACATGGAGGGAGGTATGTGCGATGAGCTGCATAGGGCACATCCAACAGAATGCCTTACGTACCCCGGACTTCTGGAGTCAAGACGTCCCTCGACATCCCTAGAAATCTTCGGCCTGGGGTGCACACACCAAGTGCCCTCTCTGTAGGGCTCCTGGCCCCCAGTTCCTCCGGTGGCGCTCTACGTCCACCATCCCGCCCTCCTTGCGGACCCAGTAGGGGGCGATATCTTACCTCTCCGGGTGGAGCCCCCATCCCAGGCTCCCGCTAAGACTATTAAAGTGACGGGTAGGGCGCTGAGGGAGTCAGTCCAGGAGACATGAGCCACGGGCCCTTCCTCACCTCGGAGCCTCAGGAGCAGGAAGTGGACACTTAAGCAGGCGCTTGGAGGGCCCCTCCCCTTTATCTGTACCCTCAGTCCGGGAATGCGGCGCGGGGTGTGCAGGACGCCACTCCGCACCGCGTCCCCTCCCCTGGCCGCCCGAGACACCTCGCGCTGTTGACAGCTCTGGCGCCTGGGTCCAAGGCGACCTGGGGGGGCGGGGGGCGGGAGGGGAGCACACCGTCCCCGTCACCCCCCACCCTCGGCAGTCCCCAGCCAGGGAAGGAGGGTTCCGCGGAGGAGCTCGGTGCCCACCCACCTCCCGACCCTGGGGGACGCGGAGAACAGAGCCTGACGGGGCGCCCCTCCCCCGGACCAGCCACTGCAGCGCGGCGCTCGGCTCCGTGGGGGGAATACTAAGGAGCGGGCGCGGCGGGAGCAGCGGAGCGCGGGAGCGCGCGGCGGAGGGGCTGGAGCGGGCGGGGAGCCCGCACCGCTAGCCGCCCGCCGCCCATTCCCCTGCGCCTGCTCTCAGCTCGCTGGCCCGCCCGACTCCGAGGGCCTGCTCCCCTGCGCCTGAAGTAGCTACCCCTTGCCTCCCCGTCCGCAGCAGCGCCAACCCCGGACTACCTCCCCCACTGAGAACTCTGCCCTGCCAGGAAATGTCCGGGAGATGTGTGGGGCCCGCGGCGCGTGAACCCGGAGATCTACGGGGCTTTGTCCACGCCCCTCCCCCTACCGGGTCCAGCCAAGACTCTGATTTAGGGAATGCGGGTACCTTGGAAACCTGTTCCACGCCCTGCAGAGGTTTACTGCCAGAGTGTCCCTCCTGACACTGGGAAAAACGACTGCACTTGCCTCCCTCCAACCTGTGTTTTTCTGCATCCAAGGGGCCTCTGAGCGCCGCCCCCCCACAACTTCTCCTTTGACATTTCCAGAAGCTGTTTTCCTAATCCTCTCCCTGGTTCTTGTTATTTATCCTCTGAACCTTTCAAGTGTGCAGGCAGTCTCTGGGTGGGAATCCCAGCCCCAGGACTCACTTACTGGCTCAGCGACTTTGGGCAAGTTACTTAACCTCTCCCTTTCCTCCTCTGTAAAAAAGAGATAAAAATACTTCCTTCCTTGGCTGGTTGTTGTGAGATTAAATAAAGATCCATGTATAAATGGAGCATTTTAGCCCGGTGCCTGGAGCATAGTAAGCGCTCAGTAAAGAGTACACACACTTCCGGTCTGATGCTTGCTGAAAGGAGCTAGCCTCTGCATCTCAACACCAGTGGCCTCTTGAGCCCTTTGTCCAAGACCACGTGACCTTGGGAGCTGACCAACCCCTTCCACCCTCCACTCCCTCAAAGACAATGGGTGTGAAAGGGCTCTGTCACACCATGCTGACTCCAGCATCTGCCCTGGCCCCAGGAACACCTGGGCCTGAGAAGGCAGGAAGTCAGGAGCAGTTTGCTTTCTACTGTTACCACCCACTTCCAAGAAGTTAGATGCAATAAGGCCAAAGCACAAAAGGGAAGGTGAGCCTGGCTAGGCCCAAAACTGGTCTCCCAATGACTCCAGAGAATTCTGAAGAGGGCTGGCGCTGAGGGACTGTGAACCTGAGGTCATGAGAGAATCCCGCCTCAGGAGGTGCAAAGAGAAGGGGCAAGAGAATCATCTTATTGCCTTTATTCCGCTGTCGGCCCAGCTGGCCCCACTGCAGGGCACAGGGCCAATCTTTTACACACTCACCCATGCTCTCTGTGCAGGTCCGTGCATGCACAGACACACACACACACACACACACACACACACACACACACATACACACACACAAACACACTCACATACACACCCAAACTCTGGCTCTGAGAGTCAGTCTCTGGGGGGCAAGGGGCTACTCCTCAGCCTGCCCCTGCCTGCCCTTTTATGACAGCACCAAGGGCGGGGGTGGGGCAGGGCCCTCAGCCCCCAGAACAAGTCCCTGTGCAAACTGGAGGTGCCAGCTGGCTTCAGGATGGGGTGTCACATTTCCCCATTCCTGGAGTCCCCTCCTCCAGTTCCTGAGGGAGGGACTGCTCTCTGCCTACCTGGGGGGCCAGACCCCTGCCAGGGCTGGGCCCTATAGAACCCAGGCTTATCCTCCACCTGACCCTGCCAGGACCTTCAGCACTGAAGAACAGCGAAGTCTGAGGTGGTGGATATCCCCCACTGGAGAGCAGGAAGGCCTGGGCCCTGAGGGGCTTGGGGAGGGGTCATCACCCCCTCTCCTAATCCATCTTCAATATGAAGAGGTTTGGGACACACTTCCTGGGGAGGGAGCACAGGCTTGTAGGAGAAGTCCCAGCTTGGGCCTTCCCCAAACTTCCATCTTCTGGGCCACAGCCTAAGGCCAGGCATCCAAAAGTCCAAAAGTCCAGCCGGCTGGTCAGAGTCCCTGCACAGTCCTTGGGGGGAGTACCCACCCCGTGGGAGTCAGGTGTCAGACCTGCACGGGCAGTGTCTGGTTCATCTGCAGCCGCATGTCCTGGATACTGCTAAGGATCTTCTTCTGGTGGCCAGCCAAGGTGACCCCAATCCGCAGCAGGTCTCTGCAGATGGACCAAGGGCAGGGTCAGTCCCTCCCCTCCTGCCCACCACTCTGGGCCCTGCACAGGTCCCCCTGCCCTACCCCACCAAATCCGAGGCACACTCACTCTGCGGTCATCTGAGCTACCAGGTCAAAGGATGCAAACCCCGCGCTGACAAAGCTCTCCTTGTACCGCCCCATCTTGATGGCATCTAGCCAGTCACCAACTGTCGTGAAGGTCGTGTAATCCGGGACCGTGCGGTCTAGGAGGGGCTGTGACATGCTGTGGGGAAAAGAGAGAGACTTGGTGAATCCTGACGGCAAGGGAAGCAGGGGTAGGACTGCTGCCTCAAAAGCAGAGTGGGAAAAGAGGCAGAAATACTGACCCAGACTGGGCACTGGCGATGACCTTGAGGCTGGCAGCATTTCGGATGAGTTTGTCCAGGGTGTTGACGATCTGGGAGAATTTGGGCCTGAGGTTCCGGTCCCGTACCCAGCAGTCCAGCATGAGCTGGTGCAGTGCCGTGGGGCAGTCCATGGGTGGGGGCAGCCGGTAATCCTGCTCTACAGCATTGATGACCTGAACAGAGAATAGGGAAACCTGGCATGAGCCGCCGTTTTGCCCCACAAGGGCTCCCACCCACCTGACCACTCTGGCTGGCCCCACTCACATCCTGGTTGCTCATGTCCCAGTAGGGTCGCTCTCCATAGCTCATGACCTCCCACATGACGATTCCATAGCTCCAGACATCACTAGCAGAGGTGAACTTCCGATAGGCTATGGCCTCTGGGGCAGTCCAGCGGATGGGGATCTTCCCGCCCTGGTGGGGGGGGCACACGCCCTTCACCCTATGACTCGGGGCTGGTCCCCAGCCCCGAGCCCCTGCCTGGTTGGCCCCGCCCCCGGTCTCCCTCCCAGCTGCTTCCTGTACCAGGGAGCTGGTGTAGGTAGGATCAGAAGGATCGTCCTCCAGGAAGCGGGAGAGGCCGAAGTCTGAGACTTTGCAGACCAAGTTGCTGTTGACAAGAATGTTGCGGGCAGCCAGGTCTCGGTGCACGTAGTTCATCTCGGACAGGTATTTCATGCCAGCGGCAATGCCCCGCAACATGCCCACCAGCTGGATGACTGTGAACTGTCCGTCGTTGAGCTAGAGGCAACACACAGGCTCAGGTGGGCCCACCACTTCCCTGCTGGCCCGGGGCGTGCCCAACTGTGTGTATACAACATCCCAGGAAACCCCAGTGAGGATCCAAATAGCTCCGACCACTCTCATTTTACAAACAAGGTAGCTCAAACGCAGAGAGATTAAGTAAAGCCTGAGGTCACACAGGCGGTAGCGGACGGAGTCAGGATGAGAACTTTGGTCTTTCTGGCTCTGAGGCCCTGGCTGCTTCCCTGCACCATGCCACCTAGGTGAATATTTGCAGACTTGAAGAGGGTAGGGTCTGTCTAACCTTGTGGGAGGGTATGGTCTGCCCAACCCAGCTCTCTGGGGGAGGGGAGGGAGTTGAGAGAGCTGCCTCTTACCCGGAGAAAGGAGTCCAGGGCACAGTTCTCCATGAACTCGGTGAGAATCATGACTGGCCGACTTTTAGTGACCACGCCCTCTAGCCGGATTATGTTGGGGTGGTCAAACTGACCCATGATGGAGGCCTCACTTAGGAAGTCCCGCCGCTGCCTCTCCGTGTAGCCCACCTTCAGCGTCTTGATGGCCACAAACACCTCCCTGCGGCCTGGCTGTTTTAGGCGACCCCGACACACTTCCCCAAATTCCCCTGCAGGGCAAAGGGCACAAGTAGGAAGTGGCTTCTGGGTTTGGCCCTGTCCCCAGTGCATGCCGGTCCCTCCCCAGGGTAACCCCAGCCTCTCCTCCCCACTGTGCCCCAGGGGGACTCACCAGCTCCAATCACTTCCTCGATCTTGACACAGGACACATCGATTTCCTTGGCAAATTCCCGCACCGCCTCATTAGGGTCCTCGTAGGTAAAAGGGTCAATATAAACCTTCATTCCAGGAGCAACTAGAGGAAAGAAAAGTGGGCATGAGGGACTTTGGGCTAGGGCTGGGGACAGTGAGGGAACTCTTCAGGCTGCACCCTCAGGCCCAGGGTACTGCCCCATGCTCTCCCCCTGATGGGAGCACATTTTTCACTCTCCCTAGTAAGTCTGCTCCATATTCCTCTCGCTGGAGTCCCATTTGGGCCCCTCCCCACCATCCCCTCCGTGGGAATCAGTGACCATAAAAGTTAGACACCGAGGAACTTATTCTTCTTTCTCTCTCATCTCTCATCATGTCAAAACCTCTCTCAGATTCATTCTTCCCCTCATTCCCACTGCCCCTGACCTTATCCAGACCTTCAACACTCAGACTCTTGCAATAGTCTCCCAGCTGGGCTCTCTGCCTCTGGACTTTTCCCACCAATCTATCCAGCATACCTGTCTTCCTAAAACAATACTCGCATTGTACTACTCCGAAGCTTGAGAGCCTTTCGGATTACCTATGGTGGAGTCAAGTCCAAACTCCTCTGCCTGCCTTTCACGACCCTCTGACGACTGGCCACAACTACCCAGCCTTGCTCCCTGGCAGCTGTCAAACCAGTCTTCTCACTGCCCCCACAGTCGGGCACTCTCCCCACCCCACCCACTGCCTTCCAGAGGCTCCTCTAGCCAGGAATGCTCTCTCCCACCTGTCTAAACCCTGCTCAACCTGCCTGGCGTAGCTCAGCCCAAGGCCACCTCCTCCAGGAAGGCTTCCTCTTTTCTGAGTTCTTACTGTCCTTGGTAACAGGAACACCCAACTTAACACTTAATTGTTCTTTCCTTTTTTTCCTGTGTGTACGATTCTTGTCTTTCTCATAGGATTAACCGCCTTTGAGGAGAGGGGTCACTTCTCATTCACCTCTGGGGCTAGCAGGAGTGAGGCAGGGGCTCAGGAAACAGCCCTTGAGTGGAAGCAGGAGGGGCTGTCCAGGATAGAAGTACAATGGACGAAACCCCAGGCAGGGAAGACGGTATCTCCCAGCCCCGCAGGGACCAAGGGAATGTTGGGGGCCGGGGGAGGAAACAGGGTGAAGAGACAAACTCACTGTATTGTTGTAGCTTCTCTGTGTACTCCGAATCAGAGCTGTGCCGCTGCTTCCTGGAGGGGGCGGGATGGAGGCGAGGCCTGAGACAAGTCCAAGAGCTCCCTTTGTTCAGGGAACCCTCGGGCTCACAAGAGGGCCAGGGTGCACAAGGGACGGCCCGGTGTCTGGTCCCACAGTCAGTGGTAACAGCAGCCACTGGGTCTCCGGGTAAGGGGCTTGGTGGACTTGGTCCCCCAGGGGATCTGCCGGGGAAAAGGCAGGGGACAGTATGAGGACGTGGGCGTGAACTAGAGAGGGCCTTGCCAGCAAGGAGAGCCTGGGCCCACCAAGGGCCTCTGTGGCATGTGGGCTCTATGGTGCCAAAGGGAAGCTCTTGCCAGCCCATGGGAGCAACTCGGGCCTGAGAATACCTGAGGCAGACAACAGCAATGACCACGACAGCCACCACGAAGACAAGTCCAGCTGTGGCAGAACCCACAATGAGGGGAAGTTGCTCCTGGAGCTGCTGGGCACCAGAGCCTAGAGACCAGGAGGGGACTGGTAAGTGGGGGGATGGAAAGTATTAGGTGAGTGGGAGCAGGCACAGTGGGCTACGTACCTCTCTCACTTGTGGTCTCAAACTCAGCAGGACGGCTGTACTGCCCGTAGCCAGCTACGGTGCGGGCACGGACCTGGACCACATAGCGGGCATCAGGCCGCAGCCCGTCCAGCTGCACGGAGTTCTTCTGGCTGGTCACCGTAGAGGCAATGCCCTCACTCTGCAACACCAGGAGGAATGAGGCACCTCAGTGGGTCCTGAGGCTCATCAGCCCCCGCCAGCCCTGGGCCTACCTGTGGCTGCCTCAGTACCTGAGACCTGGCTCCCAAGGGCCCCTGACCCTATCTGGGGGTAATCTTCTCACCCCAAGGCATCCTCCTGCCCCTCAGGGCTCTGACCTTCTCAAAGTACTTCATCTCATAGTCCAGGATGACTCCGTTGGGCCGCTCTGGGGGTGCCCAGGACAAGGTCAGGCTGCTACCTGAGCTGCTGTGCAGATGTAGAGTAGGCACTTCAGATGGGGCTATGGGAAGAGACAGGGCAGGGGCTCACAATGGGCTCCTTGGGCCCTGGCATCCTTCCCAAGGACCCAGTTCCCATGGGACCCCTGGTGGTCCACTGACAAGCCCTGGGCAACCTAAGCTCTGTGTGGGAGAAAATGACCCAGGCCCTACCCTCCCGTGTCCCCTCCTCACCAGCCTGGTTGGTGGTGATATTCACAGCCGCATAGCGGGGGGGCAGAGGGCTCTTGCCCGAGACGCCATTGACTGCCTGCACTTCAAAGGTGTAGCGCGTGTGGGCCAGCAGATGGCTGATGTGGACCCGGCGCTCTGTCAGGCCCAGCTGCCGAGGCACAAACTCCACATTGTCATCACAGCGAGAGCAGGTTGAGGCACCCGTGGCCCCAGGGCCCCCACGGCACTTCTTGCAGATGACGTTGTATAGGAGGTCGTCCCGGCCACCCAGGTCCCGGGGTTCGCTCCACTCAAGGATCAGCGAGGTCTCATTCACGTTGGAGATCACACCCCGAGGAGGGGATGGCACCGCTGGAGGGAAGGTGGAGGGAGAGGGCAGTGAGCTTGGGCCACAGCACCACCCTTCCACCCAGAGTTCCTGCATACTACAAGCTGCTTCCCACCTCCTTGCCTTGGTCTCTGCTCTAATAAGCAGAATATCTCTCCTACACTTCTTCACTGGGAAGACTGTAGTTAGCCTTTAAGGCCCAACTTGAGGTGTCACCTCCTCTTGGAAGCCTTCCTTGATTCTTCCTCCTCCTGTCCTCTGCACTCCCGTAACACAATTCCTGGGCATCCTTCCAGCCCAGCACTTAACACATTATATGGTCATTATCTGTTTTCACATGTGCTTCTCCCACCAGGTGGCAAGCTCCTGTAGGACTGTGACTGTATCTTATTTTCCGCCACATTCCTGGCCGCCTGGCACAATGGCTGGCACCAAAGGCCGCAGCAGGGAGAAGGCAGGACACTAGGCTGCCCCAGGGATATGAGGCCAACGGTTAGCATTGGGCCAAGAGAACGGCAGTTCTACACAGCACAAGGAGCAAGGGACTAGAATTCCCAGGGACTCCTGATGCCTGGCTAGGAGCTAGTAGGCATTTGTTCAATGTTGGTGGAAAGGCTGAGCCAGCTGACCTGGATTCTGGCTCAGGGCCAGTCACTGTTTCCAGGCCCAAGCCTCAGTTTCCCTATCTGGAAAACGGATATGCATGGCAACTGTTTAGGCCCCTAAACAGAAGGCCCTGGGCAGGAGAGAGCAAGGCCGGGAGTTCACTCACTGGTACAGGCACTGTCTGCAGAGTCCGAATCTGCACGGTAGAAGTTATTGTGGCACGTGCAGATGCTGGCAGCTGGAGAGGTGGTGCGGCTGTTGGGGGGGCAGGGGAGGCAGGGCCCCTCTCCCTGCTTTGCCTTGTAACTCCCAGGGGGACAGGCTGCGGGGGAGAAGAGGAGGGACATGCTCTTCAGATCCGTGAGAATCTGGCCCTCCCCCAGCACAGGACTTGGCCCCTCTACCTCCTAGACTGTGGGGGCCACACTGGGATTGCCTAACTCCAGTGCAGCTACAAAAGGCCCTTTTGCCCTGTGGAAACCCCACGTCAGCGGATTCCTCCCCGCCCCGGCCCCCCACCCCTACCCTGGGGCCTCATGGGCGAAGACGTCAGGCCTATCACCTGGGCAGCCTGGGCTTGTCGAGGCAGGGAAGAGAGAGAGAAGGAAGAGGAGGGGTGGGGAAGAGACCACTGGCAAGCCGGCAGCACCCTACTCTGCCAGGATGCTCCCGCCCCTCCTTGAAGCTGGAGGAAAATCACTCCTAGGATCCTCGTGGCCACCCCAGAACAGCCCCGCTCACAGGACCAGTCTCTCTCCCCACCCACCAGGAGCCAGGCAGCAGCTCCTTTCTGCCTTGGGCACGGGTGGGGGCCGAAGAGGAGTAAGAATAGAAGACAGCAGGCAGGAAGGCTGGGGTCACCGGGAGTTCAGAGGCCCCAAAGCAGCCACAAAGGGCATCCCTGGCCCCAAAGTGAGCCCAGGGATGGGTGCCTGAACATCCCTTCGACTCTGCTTCCTCTCCTGCCATCTATGTTTGGGCCCCTGGACCTGGGCTGTGGGATTCCGCATATCTATGACAGCCATATAATTTATTATTCAAATTGGAATATTTTGGGAGTGAAAAGGGCCGCTAGTAATAATCATGTTATAAGGAGCATAAGCCAGGCCTGCCCCGGACACTCAAAAGCATGTGGCCACTCTATCCCTATATGACTACCTCTGGGGAGGTCATCTAGAATATGGAATGCCCAGAGTTGGGGCTATGCCCTTCTCTGGGGTTTAATCTCCCCTCACTAAGGTGATATTCCACCCAAGCTCTTTTGAGCCAGTGGGGGAGGGGGCAGATGCCAGGCCAGGCTGGTTGCTATGGGAACCAGCATATATTTCCTGTCAGGGACCTGGAGAGTGTTAGCCCCTCTTCAGGCTGTCAGGCTCATCACCCCCACCCCCTTTCTCCACTTACGAAGAGGAAGTCTGGGGCAGGTTCCCATAGAGAAGTGGAGAGGAGCCGGGCAAGGCACTATTCACCTTGCCATGACAACACCCAACACTGGGTTTTCCAGCCAGGCTGGGCCCCTAGCCCCCTCATACCTAGGGCTGTGCTAAGAGCCAGCTCCCACCCCTCGGAGCTATAGGCTGCAAGCACCAGGGCAGAGGGGTTAGTAGACAAAGCCCTTGGCATCTTGTCCTGCATGGTAGAGCATGGACGAGGCTGTGGCCCCAGCTCCCACATTCCCAGCTATGATGCCTTGAGTACAATTGTTCTCTGAGCCTCAGTTTCCTTATTAGCAAAATAGGGGAGATAACTGGAATCTACCTTACAGGACTGTGATGACACTCAAATGAGAACCCTTCGTGAATGGGTTTTATAGCTGGAAATCTAGGACACTGTAAGGTCTTAAGAGTCTTGGCAAGCCACCACAGACAAGTCTCCTAACCTCCTCCTGTATGAAATAAGGACAAGAGAATCCCTGTCGCCCATGCATCCCAGGGCTCCTGAGAGCCAAGGCTGACACTTACGTGGTACTTGTGTCACCACGTGCCAGGTACTGTTCCAAGAGCTTCACATGCATTGACTTGCTTAAGCCCACTACAAGTCTATAAAGCAATCATCATTATTGTCCCCATCTTGCACATGAAGAAACCAAGGTTCCAAGAGTTAAGGAACTTGCTCAAGGTCCCACAGGTGCTAACTGACAGAGTGAGGACTCAGACTTCAGGGACCGGGCCTCTGACCGCTATGCTATCTATACTGCCTCTCAAGGAAATGAGACCTCAAGGTAAAAGGGACAAGCATGAGGTACCCACAGCCCCTGTCCCCACAGCTCTGGGGATCATCTAGTACTTCCAAGGTGAAGTGTCTACCTGGGGCCAAACAAAGTATCTCTGCTGGCTTCCTGACTCTCCGACCAGCTGCCTCCTTATCAAGGATTCTCCATGTTTCTCCACCTCTGTCTTGAGTTCTATTCTTTCTCTTATTATTCTAGTATGTCTCCTCATTTTCGCTCATCTCCCCCCTTGCACCACATGCTATGCACCTGATACCCCTCTTCCCTTTCTTCCATCTGCCTCAGACCTGAAGCCAGACCTCCTTGACTGGCAGGTAGGAAGTAGCAGGTAGGAGGCAGTACGTGGCTTTGGCCCAAGTCCTCCCCCCCCTCCTCCCCCAGACCAGTCCCCACTCACGGCGGCACTGGGACTCCTTGGCAGCTGGCTCATGGCCGGTGGCACAGGTGCAGGCTCCCACAGGCACCATCCACTCCCCATCGCCATTGCAGTAGAGCTTGAGTGGCACTGACACCTCCACAGCATTAGCGATGCAGGTGCCAGGGGCAATGACCAGAGAAGTGGGCTCGGCCCCCGTGAGGGTCTCGGGAAAAAGGGCAAAGCCTGCGGTGGTGGATGCACACTTCTTGTAGAAGGCACGCACAGAGATGAGCGACATGCAGGCACCTTGGTCCTGGAAGGCCAAGTAGAAACCGGCCTTGGAGAGCGGCCCAAAGCTTCGCACCTTGGTGTTGACACGGCCAGCATCAAGCCGCGAGAAGCTCTCATCGGGAGCAATGGTATCCACCTTCACGTAGGGGTTCTCCATCCAGAAGGGGGAGGAAGCCGAGGCCACATCGCTGTCAGCCTCATAGTAGAAGAGGTTGAAGGTCTCTTTACAGGAGCCAGGGATGTTGGGGATGCTGTTGCAGTCACGCACGGTAAACTTGAGCTCCACGTAGACCCGCTGCACGTCTCGCCGCCAGATGAACCCCGTGCGGAGCCAGTTGTTCTGGCTTGACTCTCGCACGTTACACACCTGGTACGTGCGGATGGGGTTCATGGCCTCATCGTAGCCACTCACCTCTTCCCACTGTGCACAGACCAAGTGAAAAAGACGGAATGAGCACCAACATTTGCCAGGTGCTTACCACATGCCCAGATCTGTATTCACTTCACAGAGATGCTTCTGTGGTGTAGTGGCTGAGCACGCAGACTACATGGGTTCCAATCCCAGTTCTTGTTGTGTGACTATGGGTTAAGTCACTTAACCTCCTTGTACCATCGTTTTCCCATTAGCAACATGGCGAGAATAAGGAATAAGGGAGTTTAAACGAATAAAGAACTCAGAACAGAACGATTGGTAAGTACTACAGGAGTATTAGCGATAGTATTTGTTATCTTTACGCCTCCGTTTCGTTGTCTGTAAAATGAGGCTGGGATTGGATGTAAACGAGGTGGTAGGGAATCAAGTCAGTTTAACATATATAATGGATTTGTAACAATGTCCAATACAGGGCAATCACAATCACGTTTAACCTTCACAACAACTCCATGAGAAGGTACATCTGTTGTCCTCACTCTCCAGAAGAGGAAGCCAAGACCCTCAAAGGGAGAGACTTGCCCAAGGTCACACAGTTTGGCCTGGTGAATGAGGGCCTGTGGTGTCATCCCACCCCAGCGTTTCAGAGCTTAGTGCAGTTGTGTAGGCTACGTAGGGAGGTTTTTGTTTGTTTGTTTGTTTGTTCTTGAAGTTTATTTACTTATTTTTGAGAGAGAGAGGGAGAGCACAAGCAGGGAGGGGCAGAGAGAGAGGGACACACAGAATCCTAAGCAGGCGCCAGGCTCTGAGCTGTTGGCACAGAGCCTGACGCGGGGCTCGAACTCACGAACTGTGAGATCATGACCTGAGCTGACGTCAGACGCTTAACCAACTGAGCCACCCAGGTGCCCCTAGGGAGGTTAATGAGGGTATTTTAGAAATGTCAGAACTACAGGAATTTAACAGTGAAGAAATGGAAGCCCAGAAAGGTAAACTGCCTTGCTAAAATCGCAAAGCAAGTTAGAGATCTGGAACCAAGGTTTCTGGTCCCCAAGCCAGTGCCCTACCCAGGGACCCAGGAAGGAGGGAGATGGTTGGAGAAGACACATAAAGAGCAGTCATGCAGGGAAGGGATGGGGGTAGGCTAAAGGCAGGCTGAGGGGCGCGCAGAGGGAGAATGGGACAAAGGTGGTGTGTATGGGGAGGGGGACACAGGCAGGCTGAAGGCTGAGAGGGTGTGAAACACCCATAAGCAAAGAAGGAAGGTGACAGAAGCAGAGGATAGGAATGGCGAAGGAGGTGAACCTGATAAGCAGGGGCAGCCCTTCTCCGGCCCTGGTGAGGCGAGGGGAATGGCCGCCGGAGTAGGGAGTGGCCTAACTGGCAACCAACACTGAGGGGAGATGGTGGGGGAGGCTTACCCCACTTTCTGGATGAGATGTCCATGCCAATTCAGAAGTCACCCATTTTGTGTCCATGAGGGTCTCTGGGGAGCAACAGAAGAACAAAGGTCAGAGGCCACGCTCAGGATGGCGAGAAAGAGGCTGTTCAGGAAAGGCCAGGACACCGGAGAATGATTCTCAGCAGGCACCGCCCCATCCCACCCCACCCCCAAGTCCTCTCGGCTACCCTGCCCTGGAGAAGACCCTGCAGCCATCTCCGGAAATGTCACAGCCCCAAAGAAGTCAGGTCGGGTTGGCCAGCGGGAGGCAGGTGTCTGCTGCTGACCCCAGGCAAGAGCTGGGGCCAGTTCACACACCTACAGGCTCTGCTAATCTCCACACAAAGGGGCGGCAGGCCCTTTATCCTGGAACAAAGGACCTTATGCTTCAGACCCTGCTGCCCAGGCCTCCCCTGACTCCATTCCCAACACAAAGGCCCAGTGCCACACATGCCCAGGGGAAGGGGAGGGCAGTTACTGGAGCAGAGCCTGCTCCCACCCAACCTTCCACTCAATCTCCTCTAGGGGATGGGGCAGGAATGCTCTTTGAGGGCGGGGTGAGGGCCAGCAAGACCCAGACCAGCTCCCTGCAAGCTAGTTCAGTTCTTCCTACGATCCTCAGATAAATAAAGGTGCTGTGGGTGCACCTCTTTTACAGGTGAGAACGCTTGAGGCCCAGATAAAGTTTCTATGTGGCCTGAGGCAAAACTGCTAGGACTTGGGGTGAAATGTCACTCAAACGCAGGTCTGACTCCACAACTAACCCCTTAACCAGGGCACTCTGAGTGCAGTGTGAAGGGGAGAACAGGGAAAGGAGGAATAGAGAAAGCCGAGAAAGCTCCTATGTATCCTTTAAATCCTGCTCAAACTGTCACCTCCTCCAGGAAGCCTTCCCTGGACCCCCAAATCAAGGTTAGATGTCTTCCTCTGTGCATCCAGGACCAGGGGCTTTGTCACAGCACCGATCCTGTTCCAAGCTTCCACTTCTTATCTGTCTCCCCTGCTCAGCCAAAGGGGGGGCCCATTTAGGTTTCCAACATAAACTCACTGCCCTAGGAATCGGGTTCTGGATTCTGGCTCTCTGAGAGGAAAGATGCCAACTCCTTCCTTCTAGCCTGGGAGACAGGGCAGCCAGCAGTCCTCCCCTCTGTCCTGAGCTGGAGGGGGCAGGTCAGGGCTGCCCAGGAGGAGAAAGCCCTGAACCCCACAGGTTCCAGGCTCGCGGCCGGCACTGGTTTCCTGCAGTCTGGGTCTGAGCTGAGGATGGTGCATGAGGCAGCTGTGGCCCCAGACCCTCATGTAAGACACAGGGGGAGTGAGGCTCCCTCGTCTTCCACCAGAGGAGACTGGTCCCTGGAGGGCCTGGCTGCAAGGTGAGCTCTCCCAGCCTCATCGTCGGTGGCCTGATGGGCCCTTCTGGCAGACAGACAGATAGACACAGACATTTGGCAGGGGGGTAGGGGAGGGAAGGAGAGATGGGCAGAAGCAGGGGCCCAGAAACAGGCCGGGAGAGAGGCAGTGGAGCAGGGGCCTTGCTGGGGTGGATGGCGAGAGGCTCGGATCTGGATAGAGCCGGCTGGCTAGGACCAGACAGTGGGGTGGCCAGCTGAGGACAGTGAGGTGGAGAGACAGGGAGGCCCAAAGAGACAGAGATAGAGAGGGAGGTTGCCAAGTGGCCTCTTCTCCAGACAGCAGCCCAGAGTATTCCTGTCCCTGGAGCCAGTGGAGCCAAGTGCGCCCCCTCCCCCCTCAAGCCAGCCAGCCAGCCAGCCAGTCCGCCTGCTTGTCTGCCCGCTGCCCGCCACCCGCCCGCCCGAGCAGGCAGGGGCTCCCACCGCTCCCTCGAGTTGCCTCCCTCCTCCCTCTCCCTCACTTCCTTCTGCTCAGCCTGTGCCAAACCCATCTGGAACTGTTTAAACCCAAATATTCAGCCCCCTCCCCCCTCCAGCCAGATTCCTCCACAGTTTAAAACAAGCCCTGTGCTGGCTCTGAGAGGAGGGAGGGGACGGTGGGGAGGGGGAGGGGTGGGGGGAGGCAGGGGTGGAGGGAGGCTCTTCATTTCTGTTTAATTTCTGGGGAGCGGGAGAGGGAGGGGGCGGGGATCGGCCCTTGGCCATCGCTCAGCCTTGGCCATCGCTCAATCTCGGCACATTTTTCCCATTAATGAGGAGAGGACTTGGATTTCGAGTCATGTGTGCCTGAGGAAGGGCTCCGGTCACCCTGGTGGGGAGGGGGCTTACTCTCTGGGGGAGGGGAGGGGCCTGCTCCCCTTCAGCAAGAGGGAGACCCTGAGGTGCCTGTGTCCCAGCCTCAGGAAGGGCATGGAGGAGGTCCCAGAATCCATCTGTCTGTGGCATTGGGAAGGACAGGCCCAACCCAACAGAGCCCACCTTTTCTCTGCTATGTGTGTGCCCCGCGTGCATGTGCATGTACACACGCTGAGGTAAAGGATATGAGATGCACAGGGTAAGGACAAAAGAGGACTGAGTGAGCAGTCGCCAAACTCCCCAGCTGGCGACCGCACCCCCATCCTCCTCTGCCCCCCATGTGGCTGCCGGAGGGAAACCAGAAGGTGGACAGGGCAGCCATTCTCGGATACGGGGCTCCATCAGGCTGGAAACCCCCCCACCAGCCCCTCAAAACCGAAAATGGAAGGGGACAGCAGGCTTGGGGGCGCTCTGAGACTGGGGCTTCAATGCTCAGAAGGGAAGCCGCACCCCTTTCAGGTTTCCACAGGGCCACGGAGCACAGCCACGTGGCGGCAGCTGTGCGGCTCCTGCCTGTGCACAAATACACACACGCACGAACATTACCCAGTCCTCAGTGCCTGGGCTCATTCTCTGCCACTGGGGCCAAAGAATGGCAAGTCAACACATATGGTGGACAAAAACACACAAAGCCACAGCCGCCCACAAACATACATGCCGCTTCATACACGGCCTCGGCCTTTTTCAGACACACAGATGCATATGGTGCAAATAGATTAGCCTTCCTTAGGCATTCACACACAGTCTTTCCTACACACAGATCTGGCTTGCCTTAGGCAAAAACTCGCTCTTACAGTCTTCATATGTGCAGATTTCCAGAGACATATGCATATACGGAGAGCACGCACACCCAATAGTACATTCTCCTTACACACCCAACTGCACACGACTGCCGGCCACAAGTCACAGTCTTGAGTGTGGTCAAATGCAACCACAAACACCAGTTTGTTTCTCTCTACAGACTCAGTGACGTGCTCTTATGCAGTCACACACAACTAGCATCAGCTGCACACGCTGGTGCCCATTTGCACTGAAACAGGCCACAGGAGCCTGCAGACGCAGTACAAATATCAACATCTACCGTTTGTATAGAGCCTCAGAGGTGCATCCTCCATGCACGTGCAACACACACATGTGCGCGCGCGCACACACACACACACACAAACACACACACACTGCAAGCATGTTCTTTCCATGAGAGGAGTCTTCAGGTGGGGTGGAGGTAGGGCTAGGAGAGGGGCAGTGTCTGCTAAGAAAGCGGAGGTGCTAGGCCAGTCTTGGCCAGAGGTGCAGGGAAGAAGCAAGCCCCAGACCTGTTTCCTGGGGCCCTGGCCCAGGCCGAAGCAGTCACTGGTCCCGAGGCTGGGGGTGGGGCAGGGACATGAAGATGATTTTGGGTGTGGGTGGGTGTGGCCTCCCCAGGGACAGCCCCTGCCCAAGCAGCAGGCCATTTCCCTGCCAGTACAATGGCACTGACCCCAGCACTGAGCCCTTAGGGAGGGGGTGGCATCATGAAGAGACATAGCCCCAGGAGCTTCAGGCAATACTTCCACACACAAGTTGGGCACCCAGCAAGAGGAGAATATAATGGGCACCCAGACTATGTCTGAAGACCTCATTGGGTGGCCCTGGTGCAGAGGCACCAGCTGGAAGCCTGCCACTGCCCTGGTGAAGGGCCAAGTACACACAGCTTTATGGAGCTGCCAGACCCCACAGCACCCCAGGTTCCAGGTCATACAGAGCACACTGCTCCGTGTCAGTGAGACCCAGGAAATAAAAACAAAAAAACAAAAAAACAAAAAACCTCCAGAGATAAAAGCATAAAGCCCAAGCTCCAGATCAGGGACTTTGAGGTGACACAGAAGGTCACGCTTCTGGGCTGGCCCAGCACAGTGTGCAGGTGCAAGTGGACAGAGGAGTAGAGTCTGGACAAGAAGGTGCAAAGCCCTGGCTGCAAAGAGAGGGAGAAAACCCCATGCCAGCCCTGAGGTGGTCCCCCTTCTCCTTGCTGGGGTTCCCACCTCAAGCAACCAACCCAAGGGATCTGTCCGGTCTTCTTCCATCCTGTCCCTACCCTTTTGTGTCAGTGTGTATATAAGCATGTACCAACCTGCACAATCAGGGTGGTCAGCCTGTGGAGGAAGGGGACTTGGGGGGCTCCTGCTATGGGACCTAGAAGAGCCTAACTCACCCCAGGGCCGCCTCTCCCTTCCCCGCTCATGGCCCCTTGGCCTTCAAATCTGGGATGCAGGGGAGGGGAACATCTCAAAACAGAGAACACATTTTGTTTTCCATTCTTCCCCTCAGATCGTGGGGATTTATAATTAAATAAACCTGAAAGGGAGAAGGGAGGAAAAAGCACAGAGCAAGGAGCCCAGATGCCTCAGTGTTCACCCATGCCCCCCGCCCCAGTCCCTGCCTTGCCAGCCAGCCAGCCAGGATGGATGGACAGCTAGCCCTTCTGTGAGGCCTTTGAGCCCTTCCCTGGGATCCCAGCCACAGCAAGCCTGGCCAGGAGTCTGGGGGCAGGAGGTGATAGGAGATCCGGGGCCAGGGCAGCCCTTGGGGTAGGGGGCCTCTCTCACCCCATCAGGTGCCCAGCTGTACCCAGTCTCTTCTGTCCCGTCCCCCCCCCCCCCCACCTCCCCAGCTGCCCAATCCCGACAAACCAGTTTGACTCAGCACAACAGGCAGGGCTACAATTTTCAAACTATGCAGGCCTGGTGATTCAGCCTCTTCATGCTGTTTAATTAGTGTAAGGCCGGGTGGCGGAGGCCTTGCCCACGGCAGCTTAGGCTTTAGCTCCAAGCCGCTGAGGCCACAGAGACGGCAGTTGCAGCAGTTCTGGCTAAAGGGAAGGCAGTGACGAGCAAACTGGTTCCCCCGAATACCTGCCGCTGTCCTTCAGTGGCAGCTCTTAAGTGCCAGCTCATGACAAACAGGGATGGGGTGGGGGGCACCAGAGGCAACTCTACAAGTAAGAAACCACAGAAATGCCAGGCCTGTTGACCCCTCTCAGCTGGCACCTCCTCAGGGACCACTGCTGCTGCCTCTGACGGAGGGAGGGGTTCACACACTGTCTCTTGCCACCCGGGGACCAGGCGCACTGCAGTGGCTACTCAGCTAACACAGCCTGGCTGGGAGGGCGGCTGTCCCGTCCCCACCTCTCACATCTGGGAATGGTTTCTCTTTTCTCAAAAGGGTTGGCTCTCAGCAGACTTCTCCATGCTATCTGGGGTATTAAGTACCCTAACGCTCAGACACCCTTCCTCCTCTCATGCCCGTTCTGGGTCTGTTCACCTTCCTGGTCTGTTCACCTTCCGGTTCTTGGTACCGAAGGGGAGAATGATCTTGGCTCGGGGCACTGGGAAACATTACTCAAAAGGAGAGTGAGCAACAGGATGGCCCTGTTTCCCTATGACTGAGGGTAAATCTGAGGGCAATTTGTGTTGTGTTTAGGGGGGAGGTAAGCAATCAGAGGGCAAGGGGAGGGGTGTTTCTTTAACCAAGGAGAGGGGGCAAGGACCCTGGTTCCATCCTCAGGTAAAACCAATGAGGTCCTTGGATGCCGTCCTGGTGGACCCCAAGTGTGTAGGGAGGCAGAACAACCAGGTGCCAGACAGTACCTAACCAATGGAGCCATGAGGACACAGCACCCACAGCTCAGGACACCGGGCCTAAATATAACTCAGAGAGCCAAAAGGCTCCCCCTAGGCCCCGGGCAAACCAAATCCTGGCAAAGCCAAATGGAAAGCTGGAGCAGAGGCTAGATACCCTGCCCATAAAGCTTAGGAGTGGGGAGGGACCCACCTAACCCTCCCCGCTGGCCATAGCTCAGGACCACCAAGTCTCCCCATCTCACCCTTCCAGCTCTAGACAGGGCTGGGGGATGGGCGGGACGCAGGGACGGCTGTCCCCCACCTAGCTCTCTTCCCATCCCATCCCATCCCTCCCAGAGCTGAAGAGAGATGGAGGTGGGGAGACAACTTTCTCCCCAGACCAACCTTCCTGCCCCCATCACTCCTTCCTCTAAACTCCCTCCAGCAGGTAAGGCACACACCAGTTTCATTTCTGCCCCTCCTCATGGAGCAGATCCTAGAATAATAATAGTTAATCCCCGAATAATAATGGCTGTGTGCTAAGCACCCCACAACACGTTATGGACTCAGTCCATACCCACTCCAGGGATAGTGGGTACTATCACTATCCCATGTCACAGTGAGGGAGGACAGAGGGGTGGGTAGGCACACCTCCGAGTGTGGGTCTGAGCCCTGAAGCATCTCTCTTTCTCTTTGCGTAGTCCCGCACACACACACTGAAAACCCTAAGGTCTGAGGTATGGCGAAAGTGAGGGAACAGGTAAAAGCCACACACCAAGGCACTGCTACTTCCTAGGGGCACCCCACACTGGCCTGGCCTCCTAGCCACCACCCACCTAGCCAGGGAGTAGTCCCAGGGATCCCACTTCACAGCTGAGCGGGGAGGGGGAACACGGCTGGGGCAGTGGCCCTGCTGCCCTCTGTTTCCTGTGCTGCTGCTGCTGTTCATCAGTTCTCTGTCTCCTGGTCAGCCCCTCGGCTCTTTGGCTTGGAGGCCCGGATGCCAGCTCCCAGCAACGGCCTGCCTCTGAGGGTCCAGCTGATTGTGAGGGGTGAAAAGGGGGGAAAGGGGGAGGGAAAGAGGAATGGGGGAAGGACTGAGCCTCTTCAGGTAGCCCTTGCGCACCTGACCCAAACCACACCCCCTCCACCCCACTGCCAGCACAAGCACCCACCACACCTGACAACAGGGGCCCTGCTCCTGGCACACACAGCCCCTAAGTGTGTGTCTGTGTCACCTCTCCTGGGCTAAGACACAGAGACACAGACCTGGGAACTCCAACAGGCTCCCTGGCTCACACCCTTGAGGCAATCAACAACAAAGCCCCACACTGGTTTCTCACGCCTGAGATCCTATCACACACATGTGGGCGCGACCTCACTGTGTCTGCTTGAATTTGCATGTGTCCACCCGTGTGAATCGGTCAGTCAGCACCAGTGGGCTCAGAGCTAAAAGGGGGTGGGGGCTCATAGGAACGTTTTTCCCCTAAAGAAAATCAGAAAGCACCAGAAGATGCCTTTCTTTCGGAACTGTGTTCTTTTTTCCTTCCAACCCTTACGGTTACTGTGAACATACGAACAGACCAACTTACACAGAATTCATATTTTTGTTCCTGTACTAAGAAAGTGACTAGATCTGTTGTTAAAGATACCAAAAATAAGTGCTCCAGTTTCCCCCAAATTTCTGTGGGTTCTTCCCTCCACATTAAGGAAGGTTTTTTTCTTCCCTCATTTAATGGCTCCAAAATTTTTGGAAACTCTGTGTGTGTGTGTCTATCCTGTATGACCAGCGTCAGTGGCTCTCTGTCCCCAAGGCTTGTGTCAAGTGGCCTATGTGTGAGCTCTCCCACCAGGGCCAACAGCATCCTGTTCACCCAAATACAGTCATCTGGAAGTTGGAGCTACCCCCTCAGCATCAGCACCGTCTGGGTAGTTCACACAGTCTATTGAGAAACTCAGCCTTTTCCCACCGGCTAATGGGGCAAACCCCAGAACTTCAGGGGTTCAGTGGAGACCCAAGCACTCGGATGTCTTGCTAGAAGGCGGAGGGAGAGCCGCATAGCAGTGTGGATGGCCACTGCACACTGCACCTCGTGTGTAACTGGCGCTCCATAAACCATAAACAATAACAGGCCCCCGCCTCTCCACCCCCGCAGTCATCCCCTGACAAAGGGGTGTAGGCACTCACACCTCTCGCTCAACTCCAACGGGTTCCGAAACAACGCCGCCCCCCAACCCGGGAGTCCGCTTGGCCCCCACCCGCCACAACCCCGCGGCAGTCTCAGAGGCCCGGCCTCGCCTGGTGGGTCGCCCCCACTTCTTCGCCTCCCGCGGCCGCGGAGGGCCCCTCTTCTCTGCGGCGAGTGCGGAGTTCGCCCACAAGAGCTCGCAGCTGGGCCGTGACTTTCGGGGACGCTCCACCCCAGTCAAGCCGCCTGCGGTCCACAACTCGCCGACCGCGGGCCTCGGAGCCAGCTGGAGCCTCCAAGGCAGCTCCGGGGGCGTCCTCCCCACCCATCCTCCGGCCCCCGGAGCGGCGCGGGTGACGGAGCCTCCTCCGACGTGCGCCCAGCCCTCATCTGACCCACACCGTGGGTCCACTCTGGCCCAAGGGCGGGCGACCCCGGGCGCCGTAAGCCTTGGACGCACCCCCCGACGCCGCTCACCTTCCAGCGCCCGGCAGCCGGCGGGCAGCAGCAGCGGGAGCAGCAGCAGCGGAGGGAGCAACGGCAGGAGCCCCGGCGGCGGCGGCGGCGGCGGCGGGCGGGCTCGGGCCATGGCCAGGGAGGGCTCCAGGAGCCGAGCCGGGCCGCGCCGGGCCGCGCCGGCGGGGCTGGGGACACCTGGGGGAGGGTCCGCTCCGCGGGCTCCGAGGAACGCTCGCGTACGGTCCCAGGAGGTCCGGGCAAGAAGAGGGTGCAATCCAGGCGGGCGGCTCCGGGACCGAGGCGGCGGCCCGAGCCCGTAGATGCTGGGGGATGCAGGCAGGTCGGTCCCGCGGCAATCTGGATGGACCGGTCCACGAGGATCCCGGGCGCTGGAGAGCTCGGAGCCGGAGAACTCCGGGAGGCGGGCCGGGGCAGGAGGGCGCAAGTGGTGGTAGTTAGGGGTACAGTTATCTGGCGGCCTGCCGCGGGCCCGCCTCGGATTCGGGGCACCGGGTGCGCTCACCGTCCGGGGTCCGAGCGGGGATCTTGCTGCGCCGCTCGCGTACTCACTTCTGTGGTCCCCAGCGCTGGCGCTGCCGCTCTGGTCGAGAGGGGCGGGACCGGCCGCCTGCCTGTCAGCGCCGTGGCCCCACCCCTCACCGCAGGCCGCCCACTCACAGACCGCCAGGCGCGCTTGTTCGGCCTCGAGAGCTCTCTGCTGGAGTTGAGTTGGTGGCGCCTCCATCAGGCCCACCCTCAGCGTCTCCGAGGCCTGGAGGGGGCGGAGCCAAGAAAAAGATGAATTAGATTGGGCGGAGCGATGCTGTCAATCAGAGGGAAACCCCGCCTCCTATCTCCCATTGGCCATTAGTAACCGAACCTGAGTCTAAAGAGGTGCCAGTCACATACAACGAGCTGAGGGCGCCCCCCTGTGGCCTGTACCTGCCCAGAGACGCCCCCACGTGGCTGTCTTCTCTCCAGACACGTCCATATCCTAAACTGAGTTGAGGCACTATCAAGGGGACGCCCATCTGCAACACATCCTGCGACCAGGGTCTTCTGCTTATTTATTTATTTATTCATTCAGCAGGGTATTTCGTCGTCCTTTGAGCATAGACTCTATTACTGCTGCTGCTAGAGCAACAGATTTTTCATTCTCTTGGAGTTAGTTTACTGATGGAGGCTGGCATGAAGTCATCACAACAGAGTATAACAGGTGTGATTATGGAGGAAGGACAGAGTTGCCACAGCACCTGTGAGGGGAATGGCTACGTCTGGCCCTGAGTAAATGACATTTCATCTGAAAGATGAAAAATGAGTAGTAGGTGAAAGATGTGTGTTTGGGGACAGGATGGGGGTGGCGTGGCTGTTTCAGACACAGGAACACACTTTGCATGAAGTCCCTGTGGCAAGAGAAACTGATATTCACTAAAGGAATCTGAAAGAAGTTCAGAATATCTTGAGTGTAGAGTTAGAGGCTGAGAAGAGCTGAAAGGAGGCTTAGAAGTAGGTGTGGGGGACCAAAAGAGTTGTTTTTAGACTCAAGGCCTTCCTGAGAGCTGGAGCTTGAAGCAGAGGCATTGCCATATCAGATTAGCAGGGCTGCCCTGGAAAGAAGGGGAGGAGGCAAGGGTGGAAATAGGGAGATGGAGAGAGGACTGTGCAGTCGTCAGGTAGAAGCAGGTGGTGGCTTGGACTAGGGTGGAGGCTGTGGGGATGGAGAAAAGTGGGCAGGTCTTAGATGTTTTAGGAGGTAGAATTCATGAGATTTGTGACTGAGTGTTTGAGAGAGATGTGGTAGATGGAGAACCCCTGGGTTTCTGGATTGACAATGAACTTCTACCTCCTTTGCTTGACAAACATTTACAAAGTACAATCAACACTCTGAAATAATAGCTTTTGTTTATTAAGCGGTAGATGTTATTATAACCTCATTTTACAGACAAAATTGACATGTAGAATGGCTTAGGGACTTGCCCCAAGTCATAGTGCGAATAAGCGACAGAGGTAGGATTTGAATCCAGGACTGTATAGCTTTTAGACTCACTCATTCCACTTCATCAGAGACCTAAAGATCACCGAGGTGCTTGTTAAAAACTCAGAATCCTGAGCTACCCATTCCACCTTGGACCTTGGGACTCAGTCTCTGGGATATAGGGCCCAGGAATCTGTATCTTAAATAAGCATTCCGGGTGCTTCTGATGCATGCTGAAGTCTGTGAATATCACTGTGTAGCCTCTCACTGTCCTAGTTAGAGAAACATCCCTCCATGGGCCCTCTGAGTCTTCCCCAGCTACACTAAGATTTCTGGGGGGCAGAAAGTAAGGGATCACATACTAGGTGGCCTCAGAAACAAGATGGTCATACTTAATCCTTTGATCATGAAATACCTTAGTTTCAGTCCTGGATGCTCCATTAGAGCAAATGAAGTCATGGATCTGGTACTTGAAGACATTCTTCTGAGAGAGGTCCATCCTCCCAGCCACAGACATGTGTGGATACATGGGGCTAAGGCAGGGGGTGCCATGAGACAGAGGCCCAGATTCCACCTCAGATCTGTTCTCAAGCCCTAGGAACTTCCCACAACATCATTCAAGGCTCTAGATCACAGAAGGGATCTTGGAGATCATCTCGTACAACTGTTCCATTGTAGAGCTAGAAAGCTTGAGGCTTAGGGATAGGACTGCTTGCCCTAAAGTCCCCCTGCCCTGGGGTGCTGGTTGGCATTGGGAAGGGTAGTGTTTTGGCAGGTGGCCTGAGAGCAATACCTCTCCGCCAAAGGCCTGCTCATTGTAAGGCAGATCTGTGAGGCCGGCACTCCTGTTTGCTCAGCATCTGTGCCAGGCTAGGCCTCGCCCTGGACAAACACAGCCTGCCGAGCGGCAGGCACCAAGCTCCTTTGTTCTTGGGTTGATAGCAGGGCTACTAGGGCCCGTCCTCACCGGATGTTGGCACCATGGTTCCCACGGGAATGCTTCCTGATCAAGAGGCCGATAGACTGAAGGGCACCGAGGTACTGGCTACAACAGCCTGGGGCAGGAAGGTGACCACCTGCCAACAGAACGGATGTGAGAGAGGAGCAGGTGGAGGTGTGGGGACTGAACGCCAAGCCGGTTAAGGAAAGCTGGGACACCTTCATCTCTTTGGGAGCAGGTGGGCAGAAGGTCCAAACCATCTTTCCAGGCTGAGGAGGTACCAAAGAACCCAGGGAGCAGGCTCTGACACTTGATTTGGAATGAAGGGAAAATATCCAGACTGAGGTCAAGGTTCTTCTCACTGAGCCCACCATCCTTTGCCCATTTGAGACTGAAAAAAAGCTTAACATGTAAGCAAGAGTTTGAGCTTTGGGGTCAGAGAGACCTGAGTGCAAATTTTGGCATGGTCATTCACCAGCTGGAGTATTCACGATAAGAAGCTGAACCTTTCTGAGTCCTAGTACCCACAGGAATGAAGGTGGGGGGATGACCATACCTCCTTGTCTATTGTGATGCTCTGGCCCGAGGGCCAGGAGCACAGCAGGTGCCTGTTATATATATGGTCCCTATGACAATACCCAGTGCCCAGAACCTCTCTGGAAACCCTGTCTGTTTGGGGACAACTAGAGGAATTGATTTGGGGCTTAATGCCCCCTGCACCTGTGACCAACTTCACATTGTCTTTTAAAAAGATAGTAAATATGTGTTCCTGGGCTTGTGGGCTGGAGATTGTTGCAAAAAAATCAAAACTGGGAGAAGAGAGCTTGGAGGCAATGAAGGATGGCGGGCTTGATTTGATGAGTGCTTTTTGGGCTCCTGTCAAAGACCAGGGTGGAGGCAAGGAGACCAGCAAGGTGACCACAGGCAAGAGTTGATGATGACCTGGCTGGTTGTAGCCCAGTGATCTGAGCAGCAGCATGGGTGCTTATTTATAGGAAGAGAAGTAAAGACTTGAGGAGGAGCAGTTTGGGTGGGGAGGGGCTGGGGGATGAGGACTGAGGGTATCATTTTGGACTGGCTAAGTTTAGGCCTGTCAGACATCCAACTATGCACATGAAGCAGAGAGCTGGCTTCACAGCTCCCACCTCCTCCACTGACCATCTCCCTTGCCATCTATACAGCCTCAACTGTGGTATCTCTCTGTCCCCTGCAGGCTTGATCTCAGGGCTTTTGCACTGGCTCTTCCTTCTGCCTGGGTGCTCTATTTCTCTGCTTTCTCTCAGAATTAAGATCTCTGCTTAGATGTCACCTCCCTAACCAGTTTGCTTTCTTCCCTCCTCTCCTGCACCATCACTGTCTAGCCCATTGCACTATTTAATTTCCATATACTACTTAGCACTAATTGAGATTATACCGTTTAGTCATTAGCTTACATGTGTGTTATCTGTCTCCTTTCTAGACTGTAAGCTTCTTGAGAGCAGGGGCTTGCTTTATTTACCACTGAATCCCTGGTATAAGGCCAGTGTGCTGCATGAAGTGGCCCCTCAATAACAATTTATTGACCGAGTCAGTAAGTATGGCCAATATGTGGTGTTCATGCTGCCACTTTTTCTTCCCAAGCCCATGGCAGGCCCTGCTCATTGATTCTGAACTCTTTCTTCAACATGATGCAGACAGCCCTGGTCAACCCATCAGGTTTGGCACAGGAAGTCAAACCTACCTGCCATCCCTGTGGTGAACAAAAGTCCCCTTCTAGCTACCTGTATGACTTTGTGAGAGTCGTTTAAAGCTGAGTCTTGGACTTCAGCTTCCTCATGTGATGTCTCCTCCAAGATGTAGAGGAGTCTTTCCACCCCTCTTTGATGGGTGGGGCCTCCAGGCTGGAACCTGCTGCCATGGACAGACAAGGCGCTCGGTTCCTGTCTTTCCCCTGAGTCACAACCGCTCCTGAACCTTCCTCTCCCTCTGTTCTCGCCCCCACCGCCATCCGGTTTTCTCACCAGCCCCAGAAGAAGAGGCTACAAGGGACCTTTTATACCTGGCCCAACAAAACCTTCCTTTTCAGATGAGGAAACTGAGATCAGAGAAGGACAGTCACTGGAGCCAGAAATCCAACAAAGACTAGCTGTCCACACCCAGCGTTTGGGCAGCAGCCATCCCTTCCCCGGAACCCTGGCGGGGCCTGGGCACTTGCTGTCAGCACCTCCTCTCCATGATAGGGAGCCGGCCCCCCCCCCCCCCCCCCCCCCCCCCCCCGCAGCTTCCTTGTACTCAGGCACATTCCCAAGCCCCAGGAGGCGCGCGGCCTGGCCTCCCTCCAGGCCCTGGCAGTTGGCGGGAGAAGGATGCCCTGTGGATTCCTGGCTCCTTCCCCCTGCTTCCGAGCTGCTTGTTGGAAAGAGGTGAGAAAGGTGCAGGCCTCTTCCTTCACAGTTGCTTTTGGAAATTGCCTCAAGTTGTTTGGACCAGGGCGAGGCTCTAAGCTGTTGCAAAGCCAATTAATACCCTGTTGGCAGTTTCTCGCCTTCGTCCTTGTCCGATCCAACCTGGATCATCCCCTCCACTCTCTTGAAGCTATTCCACAGCCTCTCTGACAAGAGCTCCGTTCTGGCTTCCCTTGAGGAAAGGTGGAGGAAGAAATGGATGAGTATTGACTAAATCTCTCTGTGATCTTACGTGGAGGTGCTTTAAATGTCTCCCAGAGAGGGGACGCTTCGGTTGCCTTTGAGCCTGCCTGCACAAAGCCCTTGTTTGCAAACTGTCTTTTCTCGTGGAGCAGCCGTACTTCCTTTTCTAGGAGCTATTTGGGGAAACTCTAATGTTTGAGGGAACAGAGAGCCAGCTCCTGCTCAGGAGGACAGTGAGGACCCAGAGGCATCCAAAAGTGCTAATTAAGGACCAATACCCATAGACATCTGGGGAAAGTTAAAAAAAAAAAAATGGAAAAGGCTTGGGCTTTCATGTTTAATGAGGAAGGAGGGAATATCAGGGACTAAGGGAAATTTCTGGGAGACAGATTTTAACTTGATATTGAACATTTCAGCTTTCAGCCCACTTATTGCACAGTTACTGTATGCTGTGGGGCACAGACATAAATGGGCACCAGCCCACTCTGCCCAGGAGAGGGGTCACAGAAGCCTTCCCAAGGAGGCAGGCACCGAGTTGAGACCAGGCTGAGGCCCGGAGAATAAGAAAGATCAGCAAGGCTTCTTGGCCCTAGAAACACAATGGAAGCACCTGGCGAGCTTTTTGTTTTTTGTTTTCTGTTTTTAAAGAAGGATGCCTACCCCCAGAAACACTGGTTTGGGGCAGGACCTGAGCACTGATATCTCTGAAAAGCTCCCCAGGTGGGTCTAATGTTGGGGGCAGGTGGGGAGATCATGAAGTATGTGCTGGGGGACAGTCCAGGAGTCACTGGTGACACTGTCAGCAGTAACCACATTGCCGTGTTAGGGAGTCTGGAGCTCAGGTGAGGGAGATGGGAAGCCCCTGGTGGGTTTTAAGGTTCAAGCAGGGGGTTAAGCCAGTCCCATTTGCTTTTTAAAATTATGCCTTTTAGTCTAGCTTTCTCCCACTCCCCTCCCTTACACTCACCTGATGTAGAAGTCCCTACAGAGGCCCACTCCGGACCACCAGAGTCAATGAGGCCTCTGTCTGGGGCTCTCCTTTCTCCTGCCAGGCCCGGCCTCGGTGCCCGGGCAGTGTGGGTCCTTTGTACCCGCCTCAGGTGGGGAAGGGTCATCAGGATGCCCAGGCCCTTTTCGTTGCTTGTCTTCTCTCCCCAGCACCTGCCCAGGTAGTGGCTCTGGCCAATTCATCCTGGGCTTCTTTCCCAGCCCAGCCAGAAATGGTGCCACATCCACCTTAGGGTTCCAGCAGGTACTATCCAGGCGAGGCATCTTCTCCTCTCTGTTTTCCAAAGCTACCACTCTTGGGTCAGACCTAACGGCCTTTTCCCTCTCAGAAAGCTTTTTTTTTTTTTTTTTCAGGCCTTTCCAGGTCTCTGCTGCTGCTCCCAGAACCCTCCATGTGATGCCCCTCCTACTTCCCTCCAGAAGGAGAATACCGTGAGAGAAAGCAGGGCTTCAGAGTCCATGGCACTTGGCTTAGAAATCTGACACCACCTCTCAGACTGGGGGCGCCTGGGTGGCTCAGTCGGTTAAGCGGCCAACTTCAGCTCAGGTCACGATCTTGTGATCCATGAGTTCGAGCCCCGCATCGGGCTCTGTGCTGACAGCTCAGAGCCTGGAGCCTGTTTCAGATTCTGTGTCTCCCTCTCTCTCTGACCCTCCCCCGTTCATGCTCTGTCTCTCTCTGTCTCAAAAATAAATAAACGTTAAAAAAAATTTTTTAAAAAGAAATCTGACACCACCTCTCTTGAGCCTTGTGACCTCGGGCAAGTCACTTCAACTCTTTGATTCTGTTTTTTCACTTGTAAAACTACACAATCTCATGGGACAGTTCTGAGCATTAAATGAGAGAAGTATGTAAAGGCTTGAATGGAGTACCTAGTACCTAGCAGGTCTTCAATAAATGCTAGTACCACTCACTATCATCATCATCATCATCATCATCATCATTGTTGCTAGTACGGAGCCTGAGAGGGTGAGGGTTTCCACCTCCTACAGGGATGCAACCATGACACCAGACAGGTGGGGTCTCAGCCTTCATGCAGCTTCCAGTCAAAGAGATCTACGATGTTACAAAGCACATTTGGGAGGCCAGCAAGGCTGTGCTCAGAAGACACTATGGCCTCTGAAATATTGACACTGACTTACCCAAGTAAGGGAAGGGAGGAGAAGCAGCAGGGCCAGAAGAGGCGGAAAGAATCACACTGATGTGGGGTACCTGGTTGGCTCAGTCAGTTAAGCGTCGTGGAATCAAGCCCCAGGTCGGGCTCTTCACTGTCAGTGTGGAGCCTGTTTGGGATTCTCTCTCTCCCTCTCTCTGCCCCTCCCCCCTCTCTCAAAATAAATAATTTTTTTAAAATCTTAAAAAAAAAAATCACACTGATGTGCAGTAAGGAATGAGATACTTCCCCCATATCTTCTCACACAATTGCAGAACCCAAGTATGCTGAATTACTCCCAAATGCTGTGATTCCCCAGACTCGATCTGCAGATCCACAGACTTTTGTCGGGCTCATACTACACAGTGTCCCTGGGGGACACCACCTTTGCCTATGGCTCTTTTCCATGTCCCAGATCCCGCCTGTCCACTGGCTCCTGGACATCTCTCCATTTCGGTATCAAATCCAACATGTCCAAAATTATACTCCTCTTCCTTCTCCCCCAGCCCCACCAGTTCCTTCTGGGTCTGTATCTCAGCGAGGGACAGACAGTTCCATCTACCAGGTGCCCACACCCAAAACCAGAATGTCCATGTAGACTACTGTCCTTCCTTCACTCATCCTATTAGTCATCAGTCATGACAGATTTTAGCCACTTAACGTCTCTTTTCACGCTCTCTCGTGGTTCATATCCTCATATCCATCTTAGCTACTGCCCTGGTGTAAGCTAGTCCTTCCTCTCCTGCCTGTTTGGTGGCAGTTACCTTCCAACTGGTCCCCAAACTTTTGACTACTATGATATTTTGTAAATTATCATTTGTGATTAAGGCACCTCCACCAGCCACCTATCCTTGGATAGAGAGTCAGAATGTGGGCTCTGAAATCAAGCAGGTTGGGTTTAAGTCCTATCACTCACTAGCAGTGTGAATTTGAGCAAGTTATATAACCTCTCTGAGCCTCAGTTCCTCACCTGGAAAACAGGCATACCTATGTGGTACACGGTGGCTATTTTTGTCTGCCCCCAATATACTCCTTCCTTCTCACTCTTCCTTTGGGTCACCACTCCTCTTCAACTCCACAGAGAAGAACTGCCAATACACAACCTGATCCCTGATCACACTGGTGGGTATTGGCCCAAATCAGGCCAGTCGGAGCCTTCTCTTGGGAACTGGACTCTTGTGAGAAGTCACAGGGACTGAAGGTAGCCGGTGCTGAGCCAATAGAGCAGTACCCTATAGACAAGGTCCACACAGAGCCATGGCAAGCCCTGGTCCTGTCCCAGTCCATCCCAAATCCTGGCCTGGGTACTCATCTTTTTCTTCAATTCTGTGAACTAGCCAATGTCTTCCCAACATATTCTCTCTCTCTCTTTCCCTCCCCACCTCCCTTCTCACCTCTGCTCTTCCTCTCTCCTTTTTTGCTTAAATTAGGGCCTATTTCTGGCCCTATATCCTAAAATCTACACTATAGCACTGTTGCCAGGATGAAATGGGCCATGCCCATCAAGCCCATTTCCAAGAATGTTACCTTAGGGTTGTCCTGGAACCAAAGCCTGCTTGGAGGTGAGGCTCAGTGGGGGCCATTCAGGGGACCTTGGGCATTGAGTAGATGATGAGCCATATAAGGGCAGAGAATGCCTCTGGCTGCGGACCACTGACCCCCCAGCCTGCGCAGTGTCCCACATCTAGCATCTAGCATCTAGTAAACATCGGCTGACTGTTGATGTTCAGAGTCTACAGATATAGCCACCTGCCATGCTTGCAGAGGGGATCATCCTTGTAAAACCTGGCTGGCCTGTGGTTATTAGAAGTGCCAGAGTCACCCCTCCTATAAGAGCAGTCCTGGCCTCCAGCTCAGAACTGTCTTTTTAGGAACTGCTCAGGCTTCAGTGTGGTGGCCCTGCAAAGCTGTTATTTTTGTCTCTTCAAGATCAGCTCAATCCCCCCACTTTGGGAAACTGCTTCTGCCCCAGTCCAATTTGGTGATTCTAGTGAACCCTCCAGTCAGTGTACCCCATGCCATGGTCCCAGAGGTGATCCAGGGATCAGGGGAGACCATGGAGCTGCCTTCATTTCCCAGGCAGCTATTGTGAATTGGGGCTTGCTGGTTGCCATCCTCCCTAAATATGGAGACAGTCTGTGCACTACAAAATGAGACAGAAGAGAAGGACAGAAGAAAAAAGAAGACTTGGCAATGTCACTGAGTTCCTCCATCCAGTCTGCTTCTGGGACCAACCCCTTCCAAGCAAAGGATTGGCTCATTTCTTTTTTTTTTTAATTAAAAAAAATTTTTTTAATTTTATTTATTTATTTTGAGAGAGAGAGAGAGAGAGAGAGAGAGAGAGAGAGAGAGAACAAGCACAAATAAGGGAGGGGCAGAGAGAGAAGGAGAGAAAGAGAATTCCAAGCAGGCTCTGCACTGTGAGCACAGAGCACCCCGTGTGGGGCTCAAACTCATTGACACATAAGATCATGACCTAAGCTGAAATCAAGAGTCAGATGCTTAACCGACTGAGCCACCCAGGCGCCCCTCATTTCTTCATTTAACAAACTTTCACTGAGCTTTTAGTGCATGAAGTAAGATAGTGTCACTGTCCTTGACAGAATAATTACGTTATGACAGGCATGTATGTGTGCACGTACACACACGTGCACACACCCACACACTCACTGTGGATCATGGAGGAGGCACAAAAGCAAGAGGGCCAACATAGGGTGGGGGCAGCTCAACAAAGACTCCCAGAGGAGTCTTGAATGCCACCGGTAGAAGTAATCCTCAGTGGGTCTACTCTTTAAGGTAAGAGGCTAAGCCTCCGAGGCCAATCAGTTGGAAATCCTGAGTGGACTTCTTTCTAAGAGAAGCCTTTGTCATATGAGCATGCTGCTGAGCTGCAGGCCTCCACCTGGGCGGTGGCACAGTGCTGGAAGGGAACCACTGAAGGCTGATGCCCTGAGCTGTCCCCCACCACAGATCTCCCATTGTGTCCTGTCATTTCCTCCGGAAGTTTCAATGTTGGAAGGCGGCCCTGACCTACCTCTTCAGGTTGATCAAATGGCCCAATTATCTATCTAGGATCCCAGATTGTCTTGAACTGAATGGGTGTAAGGGGTTGGGGGTGGGTTGTCTAGAAAAGAAAGTGCCAGAGGGAGGCCAGCCATCCACAAGCTGTTAGCCGGAGCCGACTGCCCACAAAGGGTCCCTTTGTTATTGCAGGAGGTGTTGTCACAAGAGCTTGGCCACAACTCATGAAGCACATCCAGGAACTGTTTTCGTGAAAGGGCTGGCAGGGAGCACTGTCTGCTGGCCTGGAACAGACTCTGATCTTGAGGGGACCAGGAGGGGAACACCCGCCAGGCTACCCGGCACCACCTGTGCCTGGAGCTGGCTGTCCTGTGGGCAGTGACCAGCACGCATGGCCAGGACTCCACAGTGAAAGCACCAGAGCTTCTCAGGGAAGGGATTCTGGGCTGTGGTCAGCTCCCTCTGGAACGTTCTGAGGGCTCCGACTTCTATCTTAAACCTCGTTACTGCAGCAACAATTGCAGTTCTTCCCCTGTGACTTGCAACACACAGGTTCTCCAGCCACCGGTCAAATCCACACTGACCTCAGCAGAGCACCAGAAATCTGAACAGTCTGGATAGGAAATTGATTTGAATTGCCACTCTTATAGCTAGGGTGACTGTATAACTTATCTTTCAAACCTAAACACTCCCAAGGAGTGTCAAAGGAGGTGCTATTAATGATTTTACTGGGACAACTGTCGTGAACAGGCAAACCTAGAAGTCTGGGCTTCCTATTTATTCCCTCCAACAAAAGGTGAGGACAAAAGGATAATGCCTTGAAGCATATCGTTGGTGGAGATGGCCAGCAAGCCTGTCCAAATTCCTAGTGTGCTTTCTGCTTCTTACCCCATGTTTTGTAGCAGGATGTTCTGAATTAATAATGGCACAGATTGCCTTAGCAGCCTCCATCCAGACTTTGCTGAGGACTTCATAGCCAAGAACATAGTCTAGATGCATTCCTGTGTAACTATTCTCCCATTGTTTTTGCCACAAGAGGCTATTAAGCACAGAAGCGAAGATAGGCTTGTACATGTGAGATCTGGCGAGGCGAGTGCACAGAGCAATAGAAACTCTGTTACACTGCTAGTGCATAAATTGCACAATGAATCTGAAGAGCACAATGCCCTCAGCCCAGTTGGTCCACTCCTGGGTGTATACCCTTGTGAAACTCTCATGCGTGTGCAGAAAGAAAGCCGAGCAAAAAATCCTTACAGCAGTATTGTCTGTCATAGTAAAAAAAAAAAAATTGAGGGCAACCCAAAGGTCCATCAACTGAGTCATGGATTTTAAAAAGGAATGATAAAAACAGTCTGATTTTAAAATGGGCAGAAGATCTAAATAGACATTTTCCAAAGGAGACATACAGATGGCCAACAGGTACATGAAAAGGTGGTCAATATCACTAGTGATCAGGAAAATGCAAATCAAAACCATAATGAGGTACCACCTCATACGTGTTAGAATGGCTATTATCAAAAGTGTAAGAGATAACAGGGGTTGGTGAGAATGTGGAGAAAAGAGAATCATTATGCATTTCTATGGTAGGAATGTAAACTGGTGCAGCCATTATGGAAAACAGTATGGAGATTCCTCAAAAACACTGAAAGTGAAACTATCATGTCATCCACCAAGTCATATCATTCTGGATAATCCCAAAGGAAATGAAATCATGATCTCGAAAAGATATATCTGCACCCCTATGTTCATAGCATCATCATTTATAATAGCCAAGATAGGAAAACAGCTCAAGTATCCATTGACAAATAAAAGGATAAAGAAAATGCAGTAATATATACAATGGACTATTATTCAGTCACATAAAAGAAAGAAATCCTGCCCTTTGCAACAACATGGATGGACCTTAAGGGTCCCTGCCATTTGCAACAACATGGAAGGACCTTAAGTGAGATAAGTCAGACTGGGAAAGACAAATACTACATAATCTCATTTACACGTGGAATCTAAAAAACAGAAAACACAAAGAAAGCAAACTGAGATTCAGAGAACAGATTGGTTATGTCAGAGGCCAGGGGTGGGGAGATGGGTGAAATGGCTTAGGGTCGTCAAAAGGTACAAACTTCCAGTTATAAGATAAGTAAGTCCTAATGATGTCATGTATAGCATGATGGCCTTAGCTAATAATACCGAATCATATATTTGAAAGTTGCTAAAAGAGTAGATCTTAAAAGTTCTTGTCACCGAAAAAAATGGTACCTGTGTGTGGTGATGGACATTCATTAGACTTCTTGTAGTGATCATTTCACAGTATATACAAATATCAAATCATTACGTTGACACTAAGCACCTGAAACTAATACAAAGATAAATGTCAATTGTAGCTTAGTTTTAAAAAATAAGTTTCAAGGGGCGCCTGGGTGGCTCAGTCAGTTAAGTATCTGACTCTTGATTCTGGCTCAGGTCATGATCTCATGGTTAGTGGGTTCGAGGCCCGTCAGTGCAGAACTTCCTTGGGATTCTCACTCTCTCCTCTCTCTCTGCTTCTCCCCCACTTGTGCCTTCTCTCTTTCTCAAAATAAATAAACTTTAAAAAATTTAAAAATAAAAAATAAATTTTAAAAAGTGATGATAATAGGTAGGTTAGAGATATATGCATCAATGCGGATAAACGTCAAAAACAATATTGAGAAAAAAATGCAAGTGGCAGGAGGATTTCCTTCTTGTGACACTGTGTATAAAAGGTCTAAACATACAGTAGGGGACTGCGTGCTGTTTACGAATTCTTGTATAGATGCTAAACAAATATAAAGATGCATGAAAATGATAAACACCAACTCCGGGAGAGCGGTTGTAGGGGAGAGGAAAGGGAGTCAGCAGAGGAAGCCAGAGGCTTCCACTATGTAATATTTTTTAGCTGGATGTTGAACAACACTCATCCTTGGCTTTCTTGGGACAGGTCTGCATACCTAACTTCAGGTGCCTCTGACACACAACTTAACCTCTCAGTGTACCCATTTCTTTCTCTGTGATGGGGGTACACCTTATAACCACCTCATGGGGTGGCCGTGAAAACCCTTCCATAACCTTTTACAAGGATTTACTGTGTTCCCTACAAAAAGGCGCCATCTTGGCTCCTTTGGCAATAACCCTGGAGGCAGGTGCTCCAGAAATGGAGAGAAGACTGAGTGTGTGCCCATGACTAGACCCGTGGCCTGGGGTGCAGCCGGGCCTATGTGGTGTGACCACTTGCAAAGACGCCCTGCCCCCGCCCTAGTGTCCCCTGGCTGGGTACACTGCTCAATAAATCTCTCCTTATTTCCCTTTCTCTCCCTCCTTTCTTCCTGTTCCTCCTCTTGCTCACTCATGGGACGAGAGAGGTGGATGCCATAGTCACACAACTGTTAAGTGGCAAAGCTAGGATTCTGATCCAGGTGTCTCAAAGACGAAGCTCTTCCCAACTAAGCTGGGGGTCCACAGTCTTACTTACCTTAGTACCACCTGGGGATTTTTTAAAAATCACCAGATTCCTGGACCCTCCCGTGGAATCTCCAGAAACCCTGACCACACGGCTCCCTAGGTGATGCTGATTCCCAGCCAGGGCTTCGGGCTCACATATTCCAGTTCCTATGTACTCTGCCCTTCCCACTTATCCCACCAATCCAAGCGTCCTTGCGCTATGACTGCTCACCAGCCCAGAGACCCTGAGTCCATGAACTTCTTGACAGCATAGTATAAACCTTTCATCCTTATGTCCCCAACATACACAATGGTCTCTGGCATGGTTTTGGAAGAGTGCCCAGAACTCTGCAAGACGGAAGAACTGAGAGCAAGAAGAGGGTTTCAGGGAGGCAGACAGTCTTGGCTTGCCCTGCATCTGGTGTCGACTAACAGAAAGGGCCACACAACTATTGAGCGCCCCGCTGGACGAAGTGTTCCTGAAGAAGCAGAGGCTGACGCTTCCTAAAGAGCTATTTCCTATGTCCAGATCCTGCTTATCTCACCACCACCAGTAAAGTGGGAATTTCCTCTTCACATTTCTTATTCCTAGAGATCTAGCATTCCCATGCAGGAAGGTAACAGGAGATCATCTACTCCAGCCTCCAGCCAACCTGTATGTACAGAAATGTTCTCAGCAGAAGCTCTGCACTTTCCACGGTGGGACCTTACCCTTCATTGTGTAGGCAGCCTGCACAGCTTTGATTCTTGAAAATTCCTTCCTTCCTTGGGTCAAAGTTCATGCTCTGCAACCCCTGTCAACTGGCCCTGTTCTGCCTTCTGGAGTGGCTTTATTCTTGTGTTCCACACATAGGGTCTTGTAGGCCACAGGAAGGAGTTTGGATTTTATTTCAAGTGAAATGGGAAACAAAGTAGTATTAAACAGGGTGTGGCAACATGATCTGACTTATGGTTTAACAAAAATTTTTTTTAATGTTTATTTATGTTTGAGAGAGAGAGACTGAGAACGAGCAGAGGAGGGGCAGAGAGAAAGACAGAGAATCCGAAGCAGGCTCCAGGCTCCCAGCTGTCAGCACAGAGCCCAACGTGGGGCTCAAACTCACCAATCGCAAGATCATGATCTGAGCTGAAGCTGGACACTTAACCGACTGAGCCACCCAAGCACCCCTGACTTATGGTTTTAAAAGAACATTCTGGCACTGTATGGAGTCTGGTACTATATGCTACGGGAATAAGAGTAGAACCCACAGGGTGCGTTGGTGATCATTCAGACGAGAGATAATGTGGCTTGGGCAATGGCCTGACAGTGAGGGTGGATTTGGGATGGGTTTCAGATCCAGAACCAACAGAATTTGCTGATGTCTTAGATGTGGGTATGCAAGCATGAACTTGGCGTAAGAGAATCGGGACCTTTATGTGTCATCTTGTTTTAGGTACCCTTTTTTTAAAAATTAACAAAACTAGGGCAACTGTTGAGTCATTTCCACCTGAGAAGAAAAGAAGAGAAGCTTGGGAAGGAAGGGACAGGTTGGGTTTCCCCGATTTACCCTGCTCTTCTGCCAGGCGCCTATCTGGTCTTCTCCCCCGCCACCCCAGCCTCACCCAGCTCTCACACACAGCCTCTGCAAGGCAGAGGGACCAACAGCAACGGAGGCCAAGCCTGGCTGGATTACCAAAACAGACCTGAGCTTTACTGTTCTAGGGCTCGCAGAACCTCAAACTTTAAGAAGTTCAGCGAACGTCCACTAGAGGGCACTGCAGGGCTGCCCAGAAAAGACAACCCCAGGACGGACTTTTCCACTTTCAATTAGCAAAGAAGTACTTACTCTGTATTGAGCACACGTTTAGGCGAAGCCCTGGGTTAAACACTGAGATACGAAGATCGGGGCACAGGTGCTGTCCACTGCCGAGTTGGGGAAGCAGGGACGGGCTCTGGGCCCGCGGAGGTCGGTGAGGTGATGGTATCCAGGCAGGGGCGGTCTGTGTCTTTTCCCTGCTTCTGTGGACTTAACTGTAAGACATACACTTACATACAACACATTAACAACACACATACACAACTGCACGCACCCCGCAGTCCCGCGAGGGCTGCAGAGGAGATAGGCTCTGAGAATACTGGGGAGTAGAGGAATGGTGAGTTTACAACTCGAGAACACAGCCCTACCGCCCCCAAACAATCCACACATCATTAGCGTCACTGTAAAAAAGCCTATTAAAACACACACATGCTAACCACATGTGACCCAAGGTTACATGAACTCATCGACACCCACTAACACATTAGCACAGATTTACTGAGCCCTGTGGGTGGGGTGGGGTAATCTTCTGTCAGAGGGTCACAGGGGAGAAGAATGAGAGCCAGCCTTTCAGGAATGCTGACAATGTGCAGACACCATTCCAGGGGCTCGTGTGCTTTCTTTTCTTAATGCCCACAGCCCCATGGCACTGTGGGCAGGGATATATCCCCAGTTTACAGAGGGGGACACCAAGGCTCTGAGAAGTGAGGGGGCTCTCCCAGGATCACATAGCTAACATAGGCAGAGGAGCGGCGATTAAATGCTGCCCTGAAGGAACTCACAGTTGGGAGAGATGTTACATAAAAAGATCACAAGAGGGGCCAGCAAAGAGCAACTTCATTTTCTCTTTCTGTCTGCCTCTCTTTCTAAGAACTTAACATGCTTAATGGCAGAGCTTCTCCTGAGATGGAAGGGGAAGCCCTCATCCAGGCTGCCCCACTCTCAAGTCTGCAGGTGTCCCTGCATTATCTGAGACGCCAGCAGCTCTGTCTCTTGAACCATATGACTGACTGATATTATGGTGCTGAAGGCTTCAGTCGTGGGGTTGGTGGCAAGCTCCCATGGGACGCTCACAATGAGACCCTTTAGTTCTCCAGCAAGGTCATGCCGTCTGCAGCAGAGAACTATTCATCAACCAGCAAAACAAAACAAACTTCCATAGGACACCAAGTGACCACGCGGCCAGAACTTCCCATCGTGAGCTGGGTCTGGTCGGACCCTCCACATTGTAAGGTCCAGCAAACCCAGCATCAGCCTCTTGTACATGGAAATGGTACCACCGCACTGAGCCTGGGCAGGAACAGAAGGCACGGGCAAGCTGCGGGGCCCCCATCGCTGTTTTCCCAAGGCACCTCCCTCAGCTCACACCCAAGGCTGTAGGGATTCTGTCCATCCAGCTGAAGGAGGACTAAAAAGCCAGAGCTGGGGTTACAGATGAGCCAGCTTCCTAGGTATGTGCCAACTAAAAATGATGGTAAGTGCACTACAGCCGCTCTTAGGAGTGACCTTTTGAAAAAAACAAAAACAAAAACAAACAGGGTGAAAACCCTCCAGTAAATTGACAGAGTTATGGATGGTCCCTCTCATCATTTCCTTTGTGTGGATAGAGAAGTGTCCCGAAGTGAAAATATGTGCAATGCATGGGTGATGGCTAATGGCGTGGCTGGTCAGGGGCCTGGAAGGAAAAAAGATCAGAAGATGAGGATAGCGAGGGCAGGGGTAGAGGATGCAGGTAGACAAATGGGAATAGGCAGAAATGTGAAGATCTCTGTGTCACATGTTAACTCCCACCAGAGAGCATCTACTATGGAAGAGGCACGGAGCAACCTAGTACATGAAATGACCCAACTGATACCAGTCAGTCTCTGTCATTAGACACCCCAGTGCCGGCACGATGGGCACAGTGGCCACAGTGCAAAGATGCAGGTCACACATGGACCCCACAGCCTGATTCTCCTTACCTAAGCCCTATCCAGGTGCTTCTAGGTACCCCATCTAGGTACTTCCTCCCCTGAATGCCAACCTTCCAGGTCAGTGAAATTAGAGAGGCTCATAAGAGTCACCACCAGGGGGCACTGGTTGAGCAGTTACATCCTTGAGCGGGGAAATGACCCACCAAAAGTGGAGAAACTCCAATGTGGGGAGGAATGCGTGTTTCTCTTGTCCTAGTTACAGAGAGTGGAGCCATGGAAATTCCAGGAATTAGGGAGCTGGGGTGAGAAAATCAGCCTCTACCCAGGATGGGCCAAGTGAAGAAGGCTCCTCAAATATCTAAGAGGAATTTAAGGAGCTTGACTAGTGTTGAATCTGGGTAAAGGGAAAGGTATTTCCTTCCCCCTCATCCTTCCTTCCTTCCTTTCTCCCCTTCCTTCCTTCCTTTCCTTCCTCCCTCCCCCCTCCCTGCTCCCTCCCTCCCTCCTTCCCTTCCTTCTTTCTTTCTTCCCTCTATTTTGTGGTTTAAGAATATACCATATTATACTAGGATTTTAAGGTTTTCAAAGTACCCCCAGGTAGACTTTCTCAGATAAGTCTAGCCTCAAACAACCTTGAGAATTAGGTATTACCACTCTCATCTCATTGAGAGGCAGGCTCAGAGACCTTAGTTGACTTGTTTAAGGTGACACAGCTGGCAGAGGCTGGACCTGAAACCACGACCTTTGTAACCTGAATGACTTGGATTCGGACTCATGTCACCACAGTTGGATTTGTGGCCCTAAACAAGAGCCTCAGGCTTTCTCCCTCTGTTAACGTTCACAGCACACTGCTGCATGTGGACAGAGGTGGGGGGCCTGGCCTTTAGCCAAGGTGGGGCTCAGCACTGCCCAGCAGCCTGACCATAATCCTCTAAACCCAGTGCCCTTCAACTCTGACTGCACAACAGCGTCTCCCAGGGAGCTTCCAAATGATGTCAGCCCCAGCCCACCCAGGCTGAGCGTGGGGCCCTCAGGAGCACAGCAGGTCAAGGACCCCATCCTCCCGTAACTGAGGGGCAGAGCTGATGATCTGTTCACTTCTGGGTGCTCCCTCTCCAGCACAGAGGGGGGGCTTACATGGCTGATGCAAGTTTATCCCATGTCTTTCTTCGTGAAGCTCCAGGGCAGTTGACTCAGAGAGAAACTGAGGCACGGAGAGCCCCACCCTCACCCCCAGGACGGACAGAGGATCCCATCAAGCCATGGAAGTCGATCAAAGTCTCAGGCTCTTAATCACCATACTAGAAGCCACTTGGCATAAAGGGCCCTGGGCTCAGGGCTAGACTCTGCCTCTTTATCTATGAGACCTCACATCAGTTAACTTCTCTATAAAATGAAGATAATACCCACTTACCAAGATTGTTTTGAAGGTTCAGTTAAAACCATCTATATACAGATGCTTTGATAACCTTGAATCCCTAATACAAAATCGTATATTCCTTTTTTAAAAACTTTAAATGGTACTTAGTTTTTGAAACAAGAAATAGATGTATATGGACAAAATTTAAAAAAATAAAGGACCCCCCCCTTCCCTTGTCCCTGGCAACAATTTCCGCCCCTGGGCGGCAACTGCCATTACCAGTTGCTGTGTGGTAGCTAATGTATTCCTAACAGGAGCTCAGTTGAGCCAGGCAATCCCTATGTAGGCCATGAGGCCTCCCAGAATGTGCCAGATTCAGGCTCATCTAATGTTATGGAGCACTTATTACCTGCCAGGCTCTTTGACACACAGCCTCTCTTTTGATGATCAAAAACAACAGAAAAAAAAACAGTGATAACAAAAACAAAACAGTGATCCCACCAGGGCCCAAATCCAGGTCCTCTGACTCATTTAGAGGAACCACGGGCTCTACAGGCTCTACCATCCCAGAAACCCCGCCCACACTTCCCCCGCCAGCCCTCCCCCCACCCCCCCACAAGCCACAGCCCAGCTCACCCAGTCACCGTGGTGCTGGAGTGGCCTGTTCTTCACTGTCCTTGGATTGTCTGCACATCACTTACGTGCCTCGTGTGTGTGAATATGGCCTGCTTGAGCAAGCCTTTCTTTTCTAAGGAGGCTTGGCAGTTGTCCCCTGAGAAAGGCCGCCAGGGTGATACCTCCTGTGGGCCTCCCAGTGCCCCAGTCAGCGTGGGTCCCATGAGGAAATGTCCCAGTCCCCTTGGCTGGACTGCATGGGCTTCAGCTCAGGCAGCTGGAATCAAGGCCTCTTTCCACACAACCCCCTCCCCACTGCACAATCACTCTGATCCTGTTCTCCCTGGAATCTTCTCCCCTGCCCCACAGGAGGCTGCCACAATCCAGGTGGGAACGCCAGAGGCCACAGGGCCCGGAATGTAGGTTACCCTCAAGCCAAGCTCTCATCCAGTATCTGGCTGTCCTCAGTTTTACACAGCGGCCAAAGGACCACCAGAAAGAACTCACCACTCCTGATCCCTAGGACCTAGGACCTGCTGCCCCCGTCGTCCTCTGGGAGCAAGATCTTGGCCTTCTGTGTTGCCTGAGACTGGAGGACAGTCATATGGGGGAATATGTAGGCCCCTGATACTCTTCTGTTCCACATGAGGAAAGGGGGTCTTGAGATAACGGTTTGCATCTGGGAAGGAGTGTCTCATTTAAAACAGATGAACCCTGGGGCGCCTGGGTAGCTCAGTCGGTTAAGTGGCCGACTTCGGCTCAGGTCATGATCTCGCGGTCCATGAGTTCGAGCCCTGCGTCAGGCTCTGTGCTGACAGCTCGGAGCCTGGAGCCTGTTTCAGATTCTGTGTCTCCCTCTCTCTGACCCTCCCCCGTTCATGCTCTGTCTCTCTCTGTCTCAAAAATAAATAAACGTTGAAAAAACAATTTAAAAAATAAAAATAAAACAGATGAACCCTGTTGGAAGTCAGCCTCTCCCTTCTGAGAAGCTCGAGAAGGTTCTCCAGGGTTGTGGCTTGAATGACAGGAAAGGACAGAGATAGGCAGGAAGGCTGGGCCAAGGAGAGGTTGGGAGGAGGCTGTAGGAGAGGGCGAAGGAAGAGAAGGAGGAGGGAGACACCTGGTGGGATGGCTTTTGAAATAGAGAATGAGCAAGTGACAGAGAATGGGAACCCCACAAAAGACTTCCTGGTGGGTCCCCTCTTCTTGAAAGGTCATTCATTAATCAATCAATCAGCATTCACATGGCCCATCCCTCCCACTCAGCTTTCAAGAAAGTTTAGATTTTCATGCTACTAGTTAACTTCCTATCCTATTCCTTTTTTTTTTTTTTAAACCTGACAACGAAGAGGATTTTAGGACTTTGGAATTATCTACCTGAGTGGAATCCCCACACTCCACCCTGACCCTGACAAACAAAGAATCTGAAAAGACATAAAGTGTGTTAACGAGGGGAAATGAGCTATTCTGTTGGGGTGATTCTGCCTTTTAAAGTAGCGCATCCTTATTTAACCTCGCCTCGTCTCAGTTTCCTCATTTGTACAGCAGGGATGTTAACAATATATACCCCACAGGTTTGTTGCCAGGATGAAATGAAACAAAGTATGTACAGTGTTGAGCACGGTGTTCCGATGCACAATAAGCACCCCGTAAATGTTAACTGTTTTTGCATAATAGACAAATCACTTCCAAAGCTAAGGAACAGTTTGTCACAGTTTGGTCCCTTTCTGCATCTTGATTTTCACAGCTCCTAATTGTTCACAAGCTAAATTTTCACTCACAGGAAGCATTTCTCATAGAATCTCTTTGACAGCAAGCTCCCCTAGTCAGTAAAAAATGCGATTCAATTTATAAAATTTCTATTTTTGCCCCACCATTTTTAGAACTATCTTTCTCTATTAACTAAGGAATTGGATCAGATAAGCTGTGAGATCTTTTCAATGAAAAATTCATGACTCTGCTGTGTAAAGTGAGGAACTCTGTCTATTCAAGTATCGTCAGGGCTAAATATCAACAAAAGCAGATTAATATTTTTGCAAAGAATAATTTGCAAACTGGGAGAGCTGAACCAAAACAGTTAGCATCCAATGATGAATGTCTTGTCAATAATGAGGTCATTTGTATGCAGTACATAATTCAGAAAGGAAGCAGACTCTTGTAGGCTTAATTTAGCAAACTTTTAAAAATAAAAAAAAAAAAAAAAAGAATTAATCCTAAGGAATCAATCCATAATGCAGGGGGGGAAAACGTTAAGATGTTCAGCAATGCATTATTTAGAGACCTAATCAATATATAATCTAAATCTCTCACAATATGAAAATGGTTACGTAAAGTTGGCCCATCCAAGCATTTGAAATATTATGCAATCTTCATCTGGATGCAGTACAAAGTTGTGGTTCTGGCCACCTGTTCTGGTCTTCGGCTGCCTGAGTTCAAATCCAGGCTCCACCACATATGAGCTGTATGACTTCAACAACTCACTTCGTTTCTGTATACCTCTTGTTTCCTCACTTGTAAAATGCAGATTAAACTAGTATGTATCTCAAAGAGCTGTTGAAGATTAAATGCAAAGCTCTTAGAACAGTTGCCGGTGAACACTAAATATTTAACACGTGTAAGCTAGTGAGGGATGTTAATAACACAGTGTGGCAGAGACTGCTAACTTAGTATCGAAGCCTTTTCATCTTCTGGGGCTCCTGGCTAGACTACAGTTAGCAGCCTCCTTCTCAGTTCCGTGTAGCTGTGTGGCTCAGTTCAAGCCAACAGAATGAGGGCCCATGTGACACGTGCCCCTGCCAGGCCTGGCCCGTAGAAACCTCCCACGCACAATCTCTAAGCTTTAACTCGACTGCTGGCTTGAGGTAGACCCAGGCAACAGCTTTGGAAGCCATGTTGTGGAGATGGCGGAGGCCAAGATAGATTCTTAAACCACCACTTGGAGGAGAACAGCCTGCAGACCATGAGCATCCATTTTGTACCTCCTGAGAAAGAGAAACATTTTTGATTTGGGGATTCATCAATTATAGCAGCAGGCATTAACTACCTCTTATATTAAGTGAAAAAATATGAGAGATGAATGATATGCCAGACACTGAGATGTCCCCCAATATTTGTTCTTGGTTTCCTTTTTTTTTAATCAAGGAAAACTTAAGTACAGTGAAATGCAAAGATCTCCAATGTGTAACGCGAAAGTTTTTTTTTTTAATGTTTATTTATTTTTGAGAGAGAGAGCAAGCGGGGAAGGGGGAGGGGGAGGGGACAGAGGCTCCTAAGCAGGCTCTGCGCTGACAACAGCAAGCCCCATGCGGGTCTCGAACTCATGAACCCCAAGATCGCGACCTGAGCCAAAGTTGGACGCTCAACTGACTGAGCCACTCAGGTGCCCCAACACAAAAGGTTCTGGTGAGTTTTTACTCCTATGTAACCAATACACTAATCAAAATGTAGACTATGTCTAGGGCGCCTGAGTGGCTCAGTCAGTTAAGCGTCTGACTTCAGCTCAGGTCATGATCTCACGGTTGGTGGGTTCTAGCCCCGTGTCGGGCTCTGTGCTGACAGCTCAGAGCCTGGAGCCTGCTTCGGAGTCTGTGTCTCCCTCTCTCTCTCTCTGCTCCTCCCCTACTTGCACTCTGTCTCTTTCTGCCTTTCAAAAATAAATAAATGTTAAAAAAAAATAAAATGTAGACTATGTCCATTACCCCAGAAAATTTCCTTGTCCCCAACCCCACAAGCAACCACCATTCTCATTTCCATCACATTAAATTAGTTTTGCCCCTTCTTGAATACCATATGAATGGAATCATAAATTATGTACTCATTTGTGTTTTTTTCACTCAACAAACATGTTATGAGATTTATGCATGCTGCTGAATATACCAGTAGTTCATTCAAGTTGTTAAAGAGTATTTTTCATTGTATGAATATATCACACTTTGTTTATTCATTTGCCTGTTGATAGACATTTGGATTATTTCTAGGTTTTTGCTATTGTGAAAAAGGCTGCTGCAAACATTCATGTACAAGTACTCTTACAGATTTTTACTGTTCATTTCTCTTGGGGAAAATATCTAGAGGAGGAATAAGTGGGTCTATGTTTCTATTGCTGCTGTACCAAATTATCACAAACTTACTGGCTTGAAACAACACAAATTCGTTATTTTATAGTTCTGGTGGTCAGAAGTTGGACACAAGTCTCACTGGGCTAAATCAAGGCATCCCTTTCTAGGGACTCCAGGATTGCCTCTGGCAGTTCTGGCACCCGACACAAAATACCACAGACAGGTAGCTTAAAGGACAGAAATCTATTTTCTCAGTTTTGCAGACTGGAAGACTGAGATCAGAGTGCCAGCACAGTCAGGTGCCGAGGAAGATTTTTTTCCTGGCCACTTTCTTTCTGTGTGTTCACAATGGCCAGTAGGAGACAGACAGATAGATAGAGAATCCTCTTGTGCCTCTTCTTTGGGAGCACCAATCCCATCATCAGAGCCTCACTCTTATGACCTCATGTAACCCTAATCACCTACCAAAGGTGCCGTCTCCAAATCCTACCAAAGGTGCCATCTCCAAATACCATCACATTGGAGGTTAGGGCTTCAACATATGAATTACAGGAAGACAGTTCAATCCACAGCAAGGATGAATCTGTTTTTGTACTTATTTCAGCTTCTAGAAGCTACCTGCATCCCTCTGTTCATGGCCCCCTCCCTCCGTCTTCAAAGCCTACAAAATCCAGTAGTCTCACATCCCTGCCAATGTTTAGAATCTTCAGTCTTTTAAATTTTACTCATCCTAATGGGTATGAAGTCATATTGTGGTTTTAACTTGCACTTCTCTGATGACTAAAAATGTTGAATATCTTCTCCTGTGCTTATTGGCCAGAGAATCTTGTTTTGTAGTTTCTCCTCAAGTCTTTTATCAATTTTTAATTGGGTTATTCATCTTATTTTTATTGACTCACAAAAGTTCTTTATATATTCTGGATACAAGTTCTTTCTTATATACGTGTATTACAAATATTTTCTCCTAGTCTGGGTGTTGACTTTCTTTTCCTTCCCTGTCCTTCCTTTCCCTTTCCTCTCCCCCTCCCCTCCCCTCTCCTCCCCTCACCTCCCCTGTTTCCCTTCCCTTCCCTTCCCTTCCCTTCCCTTCCCTTCCCTTCCCTTCCCTTCCCTTCATTTCTTTTCTTTTCTGCCAGAAGAGTCTAGACAAGCGTATTGTCATTCAAATATTTATACAAACTGCAGGTCTACACAAACTGTCCTATTTACATCAGGAGCAGATTGTTCCCCACACCAGGCACAGCAGCTGCTCTGTCTGATGCCCCCTTGCAGAGCAGCCCTGGGCACACTTGGCACAGCCCATGGGGCAGCGGGAGCAGCAGCTCTCGCAAGAAGCTCATTTGCAGGAACCAGCGCAGGTGCAGTGGGGTCCATTTCCAGCCGAGGTGAGGCTGGAGGTGCAAAGCAAGAGAGAGAAGAGTCACTCAGGCTGGCTGGAGGCGCGATGGCCTTGACTTCATTTTCTTCCCAGTGCCTTTTGAGGAGCAGATTTTTTAAATCTTGAGAAGTCCAATTTATTACTTTTCCTTTTGGTTTGTACTTTTTGTGTCCTAAGAAATATTTGCTTATCCCAATATCACTGGCAGATTATAATTTCCACAGATAGCTGCAACAATAATTCCTACCTATGTGCTCTTTTACAATATGATCTTGACACTATTTCCATCTTCCTTAAATGTTTGATAGAATTCTCCAGTGAGACTATATGGGCCTGGAGTTTCCTTTGTGAGAAGCTTTTGAAAAATTATTAGAAATTCAATTTATTAAACGGGTACAGGAGTATTCAAATTTTCTTTTTCTTAGGTCAGGTTAGGTAAGTTTGAAACGAATTTGTTCACTTCATTTGTTAAATTTATTGGCGTAAGATTGTTCATAACAGTCCTTAATTTTTTCCCCAGGGTCTGAGAATCCCAATTGACTTCCATCTTTTGTTCCTGACATTGGTATTTGTGTGTTCTCTCTCTCCTTCTCTCCTTTTCTTGACCACTCTTATAAAAAGTTTATCACTTTTATTAATCTTTTCACAGAACTAACTTTTGGCTTTGTTAATTTTCTTCTGGTTTGACTATTGTGTATTTTACTGATCTTTGCCCTTTATTATTTCCTTCCTTCTACTTATTTTGAGTTTAATTTACTCATATATTTCTTATTTCTTAAGCTGGAACCTTAAATCATTGATTTGAAACACTTGTTGCTTTTCTGATATAAGCATTTAAACCTATACACATCCTTTTTTTAAATCTTTATTTTTGAGAGAGAGAGAGAGACAGAGACAGAGAGCACAAGTGGGGGTGGTGGCAGAGACAGAGGGAGACATAGAATCTGAAGCAGGCTCCAGGCTCTGAGCTGTCAGCACAGAGCCCAACGAGGGCTCAAACTCATGAACTGCGAGATCATGACCTGAGCTGAAATCGGACGCTCAAACGACTGAGCCACCCAGGCACCTCAACGTGTCCTTCTAAACAATTTTAAATATTTTCTAATTTATCTTTTGATATCTTCTTTGATCTGTAATTTACTTAGAATTACCTCATTTAAAAACAAGTGAATAAACAACACAAAGCAAAATCAGACGATAAATAGAACAAACTGATGGTTGCAGGAGTGAGGGGGTAGGGGATGGGCAAAATGTGTGAAGGGGAGGGGAAGGTACAGGCTTCCAGTTAGAGGATGAATGAGTTACGGGAATGAAAGGCACAGCATAGGGAATATAGTCAATGGTGCTGTAATAGTGTCATATGGTAACAGGTGGGCTATACTTGTGGTGAGCACAACATTGCCTATAAAGAGGGCAAATCACTATGTCGTACCCCTGAAACTAGTCTAACATTGTGTGTCAACTCTACTTCAATTTAAAAAGTCTTTTAAAAAAGAATATATAGCTATAATTAAACAAGGTGAATGTCACAAATAAAAATAACAATAAAATATATAAAATAAAAAGAATTACCTCGTTTAATTTCCAAATATTTGGGGATTTTCTAGGTATCTTATTGTTATTGATTTCTAATTTAATTTTCTTATAGTCAAAGAACATACTCCACAAGATTTCAGTCTTCTGAAATGTATTGAGAGTTCTATAGTGCTCCAGCATATGGTCCATTCCACTGAATGTTCTGTGTGCACTTAAAAGAATGTGCAATTGTTGGGTGTAGAATCCTATAAAGGGGTTTCTATCTAGTTTACCTCCTCTTGTACCTCAGTTTTGCTGGCAATGAATTCTCTCAGCTATCATTTATTTTTAAATGACTTTAGCCTCATTTTTGAGGAGTATATGCACAGAATATAAAATTATGGATTGTCAACTTTTTCTTTCAGCCATTTAAAGATGATAGTCCATTGTCTTCTGGCCTCCCTCGTTTTTCATGAGAAGTCAGCCATCGTTCACATATTGCTATCCATAATGTGTGTTTTATCCGGCTATTTTTAAGATTTTCTCTTTCTATTTGGTTTTTAGCAGCTTGGGCCTGGGTATGGTTTTATTTTATTCATCCTGTTTGGGGTTCACTGAACTATAGGTGATGTTTTCGCTAAATTTTTTGAAAATTTGACCATTATTCCTTCATATACTTTTTTCCCCTGCCCCATTCTCTCTTCTCTTTTCTTTCTGAGATCTCTGCTTTAAATATGTTCATTATGAAGAGCAGATTTCATTACATTCATTATGAAGAGCAGCTAGTAATCATAGCCATAACATTCCAGCCAGCAGGAAAAGAAAACAAAGAGAAGTAGAGGCACACTCCTTTGCTTCTGCTCAAATTACCTTGGCCAGTTCCCTGGACAGTTGTGTATCCAAATAAAATTCTCTACCTAGAGAAGGAAGGAATTTTGATTATATTCCCAATGGAGTAACTGATAACCAGGTTCCCACCACTGCCACCATAAACAACTGTGAAACTAGACAAAATAAACTGGCAGTTGGACAGTATATTGGACAATAGGCAGTATGAGACTGTGAACCTTTAAAAAAAGGAAACACATTAGGGTGAATTCCACATTGGCCCTGGCTTTCTTCCTGGGGGTACTTTCTGGGTCACGGTGTAGGGAGACAGCCCTCCCAATGCATAGCACAGTATGTAGCACTCTTGCTGAGCTGAAGAAGCAGAAATTCAGGGATGCTAAATTGGCTAGAATTTTTAGGGCAGGGTAACAAAGATGTGGGAACTGCATGGGGGACAAGGGTGCTAGAAACTCTACTGTGGAGTTCTCCATAGTCCTTGGCTAAAAGCTTGGCTGCCTATGTGCAGGTAGGAGACCAGAAGTCCGAGAAGAAAGTGGCTTATGTGAGGCTGAGAGCCAAATAGGAACACCAAAAGGTGCACAATATTGGGAGATGGGGGAGTAAGGAGCATGCTTTAGAGTAGGAACCACTCCTTGGGAATAAGGACAAAACCCAAACAGACCAAGCCTGAGAGTCAATAAAATCCACCAGTAATTTAATTGCCTTCCAGAACAAAAAAAGACAAGTCTGAAGTCAGTAAATTAAAGAACAAAATTTTCCCGTGTAAAAATCATGCCTAAAGAAGGACTTTGACTATAGATACCTGCACATGGCACTAACAGGAAACAAATGGACTCGAAGCCCACTAACTCTTGGAGTGAACTGCATTGCAAAAAAAAATCCCCTGTGTGGCCTAAAAAAAGCCTGTGATTGTATTAACTCCTAAAGTAACTCCTACCCCTGCCCCCCACCCCCACAAAGTCACCAGAAGAAAAAGGCTGTGAAATACACAAGTCCCCCAAAAGGGCATCCTCTCCAATGCCCACTTGGGATGAGGCCATGGAGGAAAACAGACAAGTAATCTTGCCAAAAACTAGTCTGTCCTCTCTGGGGTCAATGCACAAGTAGCTCGCTACCAGATAGACAAGCCAAGGCACTAACTCCACCACCAGGGATGGGAGTGCTTGTAACTCCTTTGTGGTAGGATTTGATCATTGCTATGAACTAGTGACTATTGGGTGTTTTCCATTCTTCCATTTTCTGAATGGAAGTTCTGATTACTCATTCTATTTCTTTTCCACTAGTGCATTTTGGGTATGTGTGTAATTGGAGGGAGGGAAGGTAACTTTTCTCTTTGGTTAGAGATCACCAGACATAAATGCTTGCATCTGGACCCAGGGGAGAAGACCCTGCAGCACACAGAGACCCTGAACTTTGAGCTGGAGGAGGGCGAGTGTGTTCTGCGGGTAAGATATGGATATTTGGGTGCCTGCCCAGCTGAAGACTTTCACAGCCTCCCTTGAAGCTGGGTGTAGCAATGTGATCTAGTTCTGGATGACGGTATGTGAGCATATGTGATGTGCATGACTTCCAGGTCATGCCCTTAAAAGGAAGGCAAAAACTATGCCTTTGATATATTGTTGTCCCTCTTTCCACTAGCTGGAAGGCATACATGTTGGCAGGAGCTAGAATAGATGTCTTAGACCAAGAGACAGAAGTCACATGTTGAGAACAAGAGCAACAAGATAGAAGGAGCAACCTCTTGACCTTCTCAAGCTGCCCTATCAGACCAGCACTGCCCATCTGGACTTTTATCTGAGCGAGAAACCAGCCTCTATTGTCTAAGCCACCATATTTTAGTATCTTTTTGTTACAGTTACCGTACCCACTATTTTAACTCTCATATTCCTCCTCCTCCTGTCGTCTGAGATGGCATTTGGGTGTATGGAAGATGGGGCTTCTAATGTAGTAAAGATAAAGGAGGGGAGCTAAGTTCCTGAGCACAGGGCCTTAGACTGCTCCATAGCTCCTCCAGTTTCTATAACCATGTTTCTTGTTGACTTGGTCACTGGGCAAGCATCTTGCTGACATTTGTTGCTTATATCTATGGCTAAGAAAATCAAGAATTTTCTTAGCTTTCTTGGAGACCAATGGTCCTTTCAATGGATTTTTCTCCTCTTCAGTCCTATGGGTGCTCTGAACCCCCTTGAGGCCTGGCTACAACTCTCATTTGGCTCCCAGCCTGGGTAACTACCTGGGCCTTATATAGCAGGTCAGATCTTCCTTCCCAAGAGTATCCAGGAAATTTTGGACATCTTCCATGCCAATGAATATCAGGAAAGACTCTGGGTAGCCAACTGCTTGCCTTCTTTGTGCCTAAGTAGGCAGAAAGTTTGCTTCGAGGAAGGTGCCTGGTGAGGACTCTCTTTCCATAATCCCAAACTAAAACAGGGTCAGAAGCCTCTCTTCTGCTTTTAGTGTTTCCTTCAATCTATCTGTCTGGAACTTTGGGACAGTTGAGACACACATGTGTCACCAACTGCTTCTCTTATTCCCAACTTTCTCTCCCTCCCACAATCCTCTGGGGTCTATGTGTAGCTATTTTTCCTACTTCCTCTTGGTAGTAGTTTTCCCTGTGTAGATGTTTATGATTAAGTCCACCCAGGTTGGTCCTTGATTTTTTTAAAGGGAAAAATTCAGAATAAAACTATTCTTTCTTTCCTCCACAAAGGCTGGTATTTGAGACTCTTGTCTTGCTAAAGGGGTGAAGGAAATCAGGGTTGAGATTTACAGTGTTTTAGGGACCTTTCTGTCCCAAGCAGTTCCTGCCCCTCTTTCTCTGGGCAACAAGCTTCATGGCTCAGCCCTGGAGGAGAGAAGCTGAAATAGAGCATGATTTACAGGAAAATAAAGATACATGGGTCTAATATCATTGCTGTTGCATATTTTATCTCAGTTTGCCACTCGTATTTTTGCTTTGTTTATGGTGTATTTCAAGGGCAAGCCTTTTTAATATTTATGGTGTCAAATTTGTCAGCTTTCCCTTAATGACTTCTGGGTTTGGTGCCCTGCAGAGGAAATTTTTCTCTGCTCTAAGACTGAACAGAACTTTTAATAGTTGTAAAATATGCCATTGTGCAAACATACAAATGTGCCCTAATTTATGTACAGATGAATAGTTAGTGCATTTCTACTGTTTAAGCTATCATAAATAACGCAATAAACATCTTTATAAATACATTTTTCCTTCTGCCATTTAAACCAATTTTTTAGGATAGATTCTTATGGGGTTTATGGGTCTTTCTATTCTAAAAGCCAACAACAATTAAACATTTACCTCTTATAAAGCGGCCCAGGCCAACCCAAATGCCAGATTTATTTTCTTTTGCTAGAACTGCAGCTGCTTAGTGTGATTATATTTATATTTCATATTTATTAGAAGCTATGGTAGTTACAAATGAGGTTGATTAATAAAAAATGAGAAAACCAATTATTAGTTAACAAATGCAATCTATTCGATAGACTAAATCTTTTCAAAACCAGGGAGAACATATTAAAGGTGTTTCCTAATTTATAGAGAAGTCCAGAGAAGAAAACAGACCATCTCAAGGATATCCAGTTCATCCCCAGCAATCAGCTTCTAGATTTCACATTAACATGCCTTCTTTGAAACAAATAAACTCATCATGGCCACCCCCACCACATGGCCCCTTGTGAGTGTCCAGCTTCGCGGTGAGCTCAGGTCACTCCCCACACTGCAGTCTGAGCTGTGCTGTAGAGGTTTCACTACCTCAGGCTCACACATGAGAACAAGGAGCTCCAGAGATGTGTTTGTACATGAACAGGAAGGTGAGGTTGAACCTGGTCCCCTATCTTGTAAGATGCAGTACATTTCATCAGTCAAAAAACTAGGTTCTAGAGTCAGATGTTCTGGGTTAAAAAGCCTCTTACTAAATGTTAACCCAGGGTAAGTTTAACTCTCTGAGGTTTAGTTTCTTCCACTATAAAAGGGAGATAATGAGAGCACTTACCTCAAGGATCAAATGAGGTAATCAATAAGAAAGTGTAAATAATAAGATGACATATAAATGGAAAGAGCTATCCATTCATACACTAAGGTCTCTAGGCTCGGTGTGCCCACATAATATAAGCAATATAAGTAATAGAGACACTTGTGTGGCTCAGTCGGTTGGCCATCCGACTTGGGCTCTGTTCATGATCTCACTGCTCATGAGTGAGAGCCCCGCGTCAGGCTCTGGGCTGACAGCTCAGAGCTTGGAGCCTGCTTCAGATTCTGTGTCTCCCTCTCTCTCTCTGCCCCTCCCCCGCTCATGCTCTCTTTCTCTCCAAAACAAATAAACATTAAAAAAAAGTTTTTTAATAAAAAAATAAAAGTAATAGGCAGTAAGAAAATTTCCCTTTAACACTGCCGTTTAAATGCACTCCTAGAGTCTGCCATATGCAAATTTTCTTCAGTGGGACCTTGTCCTATAAGCTCATTCAAGTGAGCACATATTTATTGAGGGTATCGGCTGAGTTTTCCAACAAAGGTGAGCCCCCTGCTGAGCCCCCTGCCAAGCCCAGGGACTGACGACCCCCTCCCCATGGACCCCCTCCCCCCAGGCAGCGTGTGAATAGATGCTCTGAGCCCAAGAGGAGGGGCAACTAATCCAGCTTCCCACAGAGGGAAATCTGTGAACTTCTGCCTGAGTCCTCTTTTTAAAATAAGTAACTTCCATGGTTTTGAGCGGCGACTCTTTCCTTACGATAGGAGTATGTATTTATTGGAGAAAATTTAGGAAATAGAGATGAGCAAAAAGAAAATTAATATCACTTGTAATCCCATCTCCCAGAAAAAGCATAGGTGGTATGTTTTTGCACCTTTTTTGTGTATGTGTACACATTTGTGTGTTTGTGTAGGACACACACTTTAAAAAAAAAACAGGGGTCACCCCACATAGACTATTCTTTCACTTTACCATATAACCTAGACACCTCTGCATGTTGACACACAGCTCCTTCCACCCTCGCTGCTCATAGCGTGGTCCTGAAGCACACAGCACAGGCTTTGCCTGGGAGCTTGGAGAAATGCAGAATTTCAGGCACCCCCTCAGATCTGCTGACTTAGAATCCGCATTTTAATACACTCTCCCAGGGGGGTTTATCTGCGGGCACAGTTTGAGGAGCATGGTCTTAAGGCACCATTTTTAGAGTCTCCCATAACTTGGCTAAACCCTAATCTCTTCCCTGTCACACTGGTGGGGATTTTTCCCTGTGACAAGCAGCTGGTCCCTGGAAGAACCTGGGCTTCCCAAAGTGGTCCTTGTGCTTCTTCAGATCCTCCCTCCACCACAGTGCTCTTCCTTCACTGGGGGTCCCCCCCCCTTCTCCCCACTTCCCAGGTGACACCTTGGTCCCAGCAGACTCCACCCCCAGGAGACTCCTGACAGCTGGGGAGGCGCTGCCCTTGCCTGTTCTCCACAGCTAAGTGCACACTGCCCACCTCTGTCATCACCTTCCTCCACCTAGCCGAGGCCTGGAGCTACAGACTTCTCCCACCCTGCGAAGGTTCGAAGAAGAGCCCTTTGGCAAATGCCAGCCCAGCTCCTGCAGGAGGTAGCCAGAGCTTGCCAATGCCTCTCCCCTCCTGAAATTCCTTTCATCCCACTATTCCACATTCCCTTCCCACTCCTTTATCCCTCAGCTGGATCTGAGTGCCCTCCCAATTGCTCTCTGGGTCTCCTCTTCACATCCCTACCGCATCTCTCTACCCCACCCCCGTCTGTCCCTCCCGCCCCCCCCCCCCCGCCCTCATTTGGCCCCTACCCTCTGGTCCAGAAAGCTACCCCCAGGCCCTCCCTTTTCCCCCTCTCCGGCCTCCCCTCTTCCACCACCATCCCACCCCCCAACTCTAAAACAGCCTCCCACCTCCCATCCAGCCCTTCACTCCTCCCTTTCCAACTTCCTCAATTCCCGCCTCTCCCCGCCCCCAAATTCCAGCCCAGCCCACGGGAAAGGACAAGCTCCTCTGGTCCCACCCCGCCTGTGTGTGGCCCAAGGTGGAGGGGAGGGGCAGGCGCCCACCCCACTCACCAGGCCCGGGAAGGGTAAATGGAGCCCTGTGCGCCCTCGCTCCGTGGGCGGATGTCAATGTGTGTCACTTCTCACTGGGTGAGAAGAGGCCCAAAGTGTGTCACTTCTCACTGGGTGAGAAGAGGCCCAAAGACGGCTGTGAGGCAGCCCTGTACTCTAGCCCTAGCCCACCCGCCAAGGCGTGAGCCCAAAGCCACCCATCGGCAGGAAGGAATGATAGTGAAAAGTAAACTATGCCACCGACCAGCTCGCTGTGCTTTGGGAGTCGGGGGTGGGCGGGTTCCGCAGATCAGACCCACTGTCCCCCCTGCGCTGAGCGTGGGAGGAAGGGCTGTGTGGGTGAGGCCGGACCTCCGAGCTGCACCTGCCGCCAGGCCCACTGCGCGGGTCCCAGGGCGCCCTCAACAGTAAAGCTTTTCTTCCTTTATAAATGAATGATAAGCAGTTAGGGGAAATGTTTCTCAAAATAATACATTTTCACAGATCAAAATATTAAGGATTGGAGCACCTGGGTGGCTCAGTCGGTTAAGTGGTGGACTCTACTTGATATCCACTCAGGTCACGGTCTCCGTGGGGGGATCGAGCCCCCCCCCCCACACACACACACTGTGGGCTCTGCACTAGCTGAGCCTCAAGCCTGCTTGGGATTCTCTCTCCCCCTCTGTCTCTGCCCCTCCCTTGCTCATGCTGTCTCTCAAAAATAAACAAACATTTAAAAAATATGTTAAGGATTTTTTTTTTTTTTTTGCAAGAATATTTAGTAATGACAGAGCTCCGGGAGAAATGGAGGCACCAATGCGCTGCTGGAGGCTGTGACAGCGAATTGGTCCAACCCTTGGCAAAATGTGGTAAGAAAGAGTACTAAAAGTCTTTGGGTGCTCATACAATTTGACACTGTAATTCGACCTGTGAAAACGTATCGGAAGGAATAACCCTAAATATTCCCAAAGTGCAGATATTCCTTGTACTGAAAATGAGAAAGCACTTAAGTGAAAGAATATATATGGGATTATTACAAATATATAAAATAAGCAGAGAAAGACGAGAAGGAAATCAATTAAATGGAAGTGTGTGATTTTTTTCCCTCTATATTTTACTGTTTTATGAACTACCTTGGAGATGCATTGAGATAGAATAGTTTAGCTATCACTAAGCATTAGAAATGCAGAATCTTTCTTGAGGAAGCCCCTCAGGGACCCTCCTTACTCCCTACTCCTACTCCCTACTCTCACCCCTGTGGTAACCTCTCCATACACTTTTATTACATATGGCTAAATTCTTGAACATGATATAATAATACTGTCTTAAATATTTCAAATTTACACACATGGTAAAGTATTGCACAAATACCTCTGTAACTTGCTGTCTGCAGTCAACATAGTGCTTTTGGGATTTATCCATGTTGACTCATGTTGATAAATTTAGCTCAGGTTCATTCAGTAAATGAGTCAATATTTATTTTTTTTTAATTTTTTTTAACGTTTATTTATTTTTGAGACAGAGAGAGACAGAGCATGAATGGGGGAGGGGCAGAGAGAGAGGGAGACACAGAATCGGAAGCAGGCTCCAGGCTCTGAGCCATCAGCCCAGAGCCCGACGCGGGGCTCGAACTCACGGACCGCGAGATCGTGACCTGAGCTGAAGTCGGACGCTTAACCGACTGAGCCACCCAGGCGCCCCAAATGAGTCAATATTTATAAAGAACTTAGAACAGAGCCTGGCATGTGGTGCTACCTAAGTTTTGGGGTCTCTTTGATAAATAAAAATTCATTTTCATGGAAGTATAGTATACTATTGTGTTAATAGTATATTGAATTTATTTATCCATTCTCCTACCGACGAAAATTTGGACTGTTTGTGCATTTTGTCCCGATTACAAACAGTCCTGCTATGGACATTCTAGTCCGTGTCTTCTGTGCCTGTGTGTGAACTTCTAGGCTGCACACCCAGGACTGGGGCTGCAGGGTTGCAAAGGAGGCCTAGCTTCAACATTACTAGCGACTGCCCACTTGCTCTCCAAAGTGATCGTACCAGCAACAGATGAATTATTGTGTTCCCAATCCTCATCAAACTTGCTATTGTCAGATTTTTTCCCTCAATTTATTGGGTTTATGATATTATTTCTTTATGGTTTTAATTTGCATCTCCCTGATTACTATGAAGTTGGGGGTTAGGTATCTGTTTATATGCTTACTGGTCATCTGTATATTTAATTCTGTAAACTCCTTTTCATAACCTTTTCCTATTTTTCTATTGGTTCTTGTAATTTTCTTATTGATTTTTAAAAATTCTTTATATATTTTGGATATTATTCCCTTTTCAGATGGATGTGTTGCAAATACTGTCATTCAGCCCGTGGCCTATCTTAAAAACTTTCTATAGTGTCTTTTAAGGCACAGAATAATGTAATATAATATACAGAATAATAATGTAGTCTAATATATCTATTTCTTTATAGTTTGAGCTTTGGGTGACTTAGTTAAAAAAAAAAAAAACAACCCTTTCTTGGGGCACCTGGGTGGCTCAGTTGGTTGAGTACCTGACTTTGGCTCAGGTCATGATCTCACAGTTCACAAGTTCGAGCCTCACATCAGGCTCGCTGCTGTCAGCGTAGAGCCCACTCTGGATCCTCTGTCCTCCTCTCTCTGTCCCTCCCCTGCTCATGCTCTCTCTCTTCTCTCAAAAATAAATAAACATTTTAAAAAACCCTTTCTTATTTCAAGGTCCTAAGTCTCTCTCTATTTTCTTCTAGAACTTTAAAAATTTTGCTGTTTTATATTTGGTCTTACACCCACCAGATCTGATTCTTCATGAAAGGAGTTACAGAGAGATCTTTCTCATACAGATAACAATTGTCCTAGAACCATTTTTTCCAGTCATTTGAAATGCCAGCTTTGTCATAAGTTAAATTTCCCAAAATGTGTTGGTCTCTTTCTAGCTATTTTGTTCCATTGGTCTATTTGTCTACCCTTGAGCAATACCACACTCTTAATTACTATAACTTGATAATAAGTCTTGATTTCTACATGAGTGTGTATTCTCACATTTTTTCAAGACTATCTTGACCATTTGGGGTCCTTTACATTTCCATATATGTCTTAGAGTTAACTTGTTTTACAAAGTCTTTGTTGGGGTTTGGTTTAAACAATGACCTCACAGAGTAATTTTGGCATATTGGCATCTTTATGGTATTGGGTCCATATATATATATGTATATATGGACCCTACATATATATGGCAAATATCTCCATTTATTTAGGTCTTCTTCAAAATCCTACCATAAAGTTTACATGTTTTCCATATACATCTAACACCTTTTATTATGCTTATTACTAGATACTTTAGGATTCATTTTCATAATTTAAAAAAACCCTTTATTTATTGTTTTAACTGTATATTTTTTCAGTATTTAAGAATTTAAATCAACTTGCAGATTGGGCTCATGGGAAGATTGTCTACTCTATAGCCAGTTTTCTCAGGTTTGATAAAAAGTGTTAGAACCTTTGGAGGAAGGAAAAAGGCAAAATAATTTTTTTTTAGTGCACTTGAGAATTGAAAAAAACTTGTGTGTGCATGCATGTGTATGTGTGAGGGGGATGGAAGGAGGGGAGAGGTATAGAAGGAGAGGTTTATAAAAAATCAAAAAGTGCAGAGCAGAAAACAATGCAATTAAATTCAACTGCCCAGGTTCTCAGGCCCCCAGTAGCTTTTTCCAAAACATATGCTGCTTTATAGGCCCTTGTAATATGTTAATGTCCTACAATCCTGTATATGGTTGATGCTCTCTCCAAATCTATCCGATCCATTTTTGACACAAATGGAAGCATAAAATACACAACAGTTCATCATCTTGCTTTTTTCATTGAACAACTTATCTGTACTCTTTCTTGCTCACTGTGAAAATAGCTACACAGTAGTTCAGTTTCAGTTTCCTATTGGTGGACATTAAGCTGTTTCCAGGATTCCTCAATAACAACACTGCAATCAATATCCTTAAATATATATATGACCAAAGGCTCCTGTGTCTGACTCTTGATATCGGCTCAGGTCTTGATCCAGGTTTGTGGGATCAAGCCCCACATCAGGCTCTGTGCTGAGCATGGAACCTGCTTAAGATTCTCTTTCTCTCTCCCTCTGCTCCTCTACCCCATTCGTTCTCTCTCTCTAAAATTTTAAAAATTCAAAAAATATATATGGCTGTACACATACAGGATTATAACTATAGGATGACAGAGTAATTCATGTGTAATTTCGATAGACTTCACCAAATTTGTTTCTAAAAAAGGCTACAATTTACAATTCCAACAAATGCATGAGCATGCCTGTTTACATTGCCCTCATTCACACTCACACTTTGTTTTTTTAATGCTTATTTATTTTTGAGAGAGAGAGAGACAGAATGCGAGCAGGGGAGGGGCAGAGAGAGAGGGAGACACAGAATCTGAAGCAGGCTCCAGGCTCCAAGCTGTCAACACATAGCCTGATGCGGGCTCGAAGCCACGAGCCGCGAGACCATGACGGCAGCCAACGTCTCACGCTTAACTGACCGAGCCACCCAGGTGCCCCACGCTCACACTTTATATTATCAAATTTCTTAATGAAAAACAGCTCATTTTTATTTTCAATTTGCATTTCCTTATTTATGGGTGAAATGGAGTATCTTTTATTTTTCAGCCATTTGTGTATCTTTTTCTGCCATATGTCCATTTTTCTATCTTTTCCTTTATTGATTTATAAGAATTTACAATATATGGTAATGAAATTAGCCATTTATCTGACATATGAGTTGCACTTATTTTCTTTTTCTAACTTGTCATTTATTTTTTATTTTGTATTTGTGTATATTTCTCCACAGATAATTTCTCCACATATAATTTTGTCTTAATGCCCATTTTTTTTCCCTTTTGGCTTCTGAGTTTTTCCCCTTACCTGGAAACACTTTCTCCATTCCAAGATTTTTATTTTTTAATTCTTTCATCTTCTATTTTATACTTTATATGCATGTTTTAATGGAGAAGATACATATATATTGTTTAATTAGCTTGTCAATTCCATGCAAATCTTTGCTAGGATTTTGATTAAAACAAAAACTTCATAGATTAATTTGGGAAGTTGACATCTTTATGATATTGTATTTTCCTATTAATAAGCATGGTATATATCTCCATATAGAAAACTGGGCTTTTATAATCCATATATATACAACAAACTGAAATAAATAAATATATATATATATATATATATATATGGCATAATAATATATATACATGCAATACTGTCAATGCCCTAACACCCCTGAAGCCATTCCCCTGTCCTGCTTTGCTTCAGCAGAGGGAGGGATTTCTAATTTCTGTAATATCTGATTTCTGAAATAAACTATGTATCACTATTACTAAACAATATAGCTTAGTTTTGCCTTTTGTAAACATCATTCAAATGGAATGAGATTATACCATGCGGGTTTTTTTTTTTTCCATGTTTATTTTTGAGAGAGAAAGTGTGAGCAGGGGAGGGGCAGAGAGAGAGAGGAGGACAAGAGGATCCCAAGTGGGCTCTGTGCTGACTGCAGAGAGCCCAACACCGGGCTAGAACCCATGAACCGCAAGATCATGACCTGAGTCGAAGTTGGACACTTAACTGACTCAGCCACCCACTACCCCTCTTTTATGTTCTTTAGTTCCATGATTTCCCTTCCCCTTGGTCTTTTGTTCCTGATTCTTGATGAACTGTTTGAGTCGGCTTGGTTTCTTCCTTTTAAAAGCTCTAATGATTTGGAAGTTTAACATTCTGTTTGTAGTCTTCTGGTCTACAGAAGTCTTCTGGTTCAGGATCTCAAGAGTCATTTTAAATATTAACCTCACCCCTCTGTTGATCTTTCTACCTCCACATTTTCCCCTTTCTTTAACTTCCTCAGAAATCTGTGTGATCACTTCAAATCCTTTTTACAAGTAGTGAGTCTCCACATGGCTGAGTGAAGCTGCCGGGCACATAAATATTCATTTCTCCCTTTTCCCCCAAGGACAACAAAGACCCGAGAGTTGAGGCCAGCGTGGGGGCCAGGGAACAGCAGGAGGAGGATTCTAACTTTCCTGGGTCGGGCCTGACTCCAACCTGGCTCATTCGAGGACTGCACCATCTTCATTCTCCCAGCCCAGCCCCGGCCCGCACACTCCTAGAGCGACACTGCTCCCGGCTCTCTGCAGGCCCCGTCCGACGCTAGGGGGTTGGGACGCCAGGGGATTCGTACCTTCGTCCCCGGCAGAGCGGCGGGACCTCGGAAGGTTCAGAGCTCAGCCACTAGGGGGCATCGGCGCGCTTCCCAGAGGAGACCTTACCAGGAGCGTCAGGGCTGTCACTTGGCGCTGCGTAGTCTGCTTGGACGGGCTCTGCGCCAGGCGCCGGAGATGAGGCGGGGAGCCCAGAGCCCCACCGTCCGGCCGGCATGGGGGAGGGGACAGAGCGCAGGCCACCCGCAGCATCCACCCCGCACCTGCAGACTCGAGGGTCTGGAGGAGGCTGGCAGGGCCAGAGCCGTGGAAGCTCGTCGGTTAGAGACGCAGCCAGAGCACAATGGCGTGCGGACCGTGGGGGATCGCGGGGGTTCCCGGTTCAGTTCGAGACGTAAAACTCTCTCACCTTCACCCCAGCCCAAAGCAGTTCTCCCAACGCTACCCCGTGCCTGAATCCCTACTGTTAGAATCACTCCATTTATTAAGGAAGACCGGTCAAGGGCACATGTGTTAACCACATGTTACCCAGAGACAACACATTAACCCTTTGGGACACAGTGACACGTTAGCGCAGATTAATTTTGCAGCGAGGTAGGACTGGGATGGAGAGACTTCTGGGCCATAGTTGCCATTGTTATCTCAAGGACTAAAATACGTAATAATTATTTATGGACTTGTCCCTTGCCAGGCAGCTGGGAGCTTTGTCCCATCAACTCTTTTAATAAAACGGCATCTGGAGATCACTTGGTTAAGGTGAGATCTGCTGCGTTTCTCCACTGTGAAGTTACTACTTTTCCCTTTGTAATTAATAAATACTGGCAGGTGGGGGGAGATCCTTTGAGACTATGACATGTTCTGTTTCTTCTCAAGTTTCCCTCCTGCTTCTCAGTGCCCTTGGTGGGCCTCTGGGACACCACTCCATGCTGTCACTGATGGTTTGGCACTTGGCTCACAGTCTTCCTTTCACCCCAGTCCTGCCACCATCCTCAGTAAGTCACGGTGTTAGCCTCCCCTCACCCCTCAACTCCTGTTCTTTGCTTGCTGCCTCTCTCCCTGTACCTGGCTTGACACTCAGCCTCCTCCTCTGCTTTCCTCTAACTAGGCTCCTTTCCCTCTCTCCCCGCGCCCCTCAGAGGACTCTTCCTCTGCAGTTACATCTCTGCTGACTTCCCACATCCTTCAAACTCTGCAGATAATACCCCTTACCACTTTCCTGGAAATAACCAAGCCTTGAGCCTGAACTGCTTCAACTTCCTAATCCTTTCTCTATATTCTCCAAACAGCTGCACCTCTATGGTCATCCTCTCCTCCTTCTATCCAATCTCAGCCCAACAAAAGGCCTTTTTGAGGTCAGCTGGAGCTCTGAGAGCAGCCTGGTGGAGTAGAAAGGACAAGGACTTTGGGGTAGATCAGATCTGATTGGGATCTTAGTGCCCTCATTTACTAGCCATACTTTACAACCAAGTTGTTGTGGTTCTTTTTTTTCTTTGAACTTTCTGAGCATCAATTAGCATGTATCAGTGATGTCCAAATACAATTACTAGCTGTTAAGGATTTTAACTTCCTGAAACAAATTCTGACATGTAGTGCTCAATAAATTTATAGGTATTATAGGTATTATAATTATAAATTATTCACAGTATGGATCCCTGTTCCTCTAAAAAATGTCTTCACGTATTACCTCTCTTCTCCTGTGTTGTTGTTGTGGTCGTTTCACTTCCCACTCGCCCCAAGACAGAGAGACAGAGTGCAAGTGGGGGAGGGGCAGAGAGAGGGGGAGCCACAGAAGCAGGCTCCAGGCTCTGAGCTGTCAGCACTGAGCCTGATGCGGGGCTTGAACCCATGAACCTTGAGATCATGACCTAAGCCGAAGTTGGACACTTAACTGACTAAGCCACCCAGGCGCCCCTCTTCTGTATTTTCAATCTGTCACTCTCAGCTGGTTTCTTCCCTCAGCTTATAAACAAGGTCAAATCTCTCCCATCTTCAAAAACAAACTAACAAGAACACCTCCATAAAGAAATCCACCAGCTCCCTCAAGTACTCTCACACCTTGTCATGCAGGGAGAACTTCCCAAGCGGGAATTCTTGGCCTAACCAATGCCTGGTTCTTTGAGATTTCTATTTCCTGTGGCAGTCTCTCCTTTGGCTTTTTGAATCAGAGAATTGACTTATTTCATCAATTCTGGAAAATTTCCATCCTTTATCTCCTCAGATGTTCCCTCCCCTCCATTCTCTGTCTCCCCTGCTTCCAGATCTCCAATGAAACATGTATCAGGTTTTCTGTATCTTCTCTTATTTATCATCTCTTTTGTATTTTCCATTTTTCTGTCTCACTGTGGTTCATTCTTGATGATTTCTTCTGACTTATCTTCCTTTCCACTATGTTATTAAACCCTTTATTGAGTTCTTAATTGGATTATTGCACTTAAATTTTTTTTTAAGCTTTATTTATTTTTGAGAGAAAGAGAAAGACAGAATGTGAGTGGGGAAGGAACAGAGAGAGACACACACACAGAATCTGAAGCAGGCTCCAGGCTCTAAGCTGTCAGCACAGAGCCCTACGCGGGGCTCAAACTCTCTGAGATCATGACCTAAGCCAAAGTCAGATGCTCAGCTGACTGAGCCACCCAGGTGCCCCATGATTTTTGCACTTTTTAGTTCTATAATGTCTAACTGATTTTTTTTTAAATCATCAGTGTGGCTTTAAATTTGTCCATATCCTTATATAAAACTTTAAATTCTGCTTTTACCTCCCTGACACAGTAAGCATTATTCTATTACAGGTTGTACCTAGGAACTCTATCTGAGATCCTAGTGGGTCTATTTCTATGGCTTATGGCTTCTGTTGATTCTGAGACATGTTGTTTTGTCTCATGTGCCTTGTGTGCCTGTGTTCCCTCTGGACATGTTAAATGAAATGATTATTTGAAAATTAATCTGAGACCTAGGATCTTCTTTCGGAGAGGCTCAACCTTTCTTTTGCCAGCACCTGAGGGCACTCAGTCCAGGAACAGGGCTTGAGAATATTCTAGAGGGTGGGCTCTCTGTATAAGCAGGGAATGGGCTTGGACTAGGTTTCCACCTTGGTAGACAGTGACCACCAGCTCTGTCCCTCCAGCTCTACACTCTAGAGGAATGACAGTGTCTTCACAGTGTCAGTGTCTTCAGGACACTGTGGAATGCAATATTGCCCCTCCTATTCACCCCAGAAGGTTGGCCTGTTAGCTGCCTTTTCCCAGACAAGGAGCAAAAGCTCACCCATTTAGACTCTTACCCCTCCAGGGTAATAGAGTTCTACTCTATTAATTCCTTTTTTTTTCCCCTTTAGTTAGGCCTTCAATATTATTGAGAAGATGGTTTGAGTTCTCCTTTAACTGCTATCATTTCTTTAGAGGGAGAGTGGTTTGTCCCTTAGTCAGAGGAAGCAGATGCCGGGAATTGCTAATGCCCTTGGTACCACTCCTTTCCTGGCTGAGCTTAGATCCTTCCTTTTATTCATGCACAGTTGAACTTTTTATGGGGAGGCATTATAATATGGAGAGCAATTTCCAATTAGCCACTGGAGATGGCCTAGCACATGCTTCTGGGTCCACTAGAGCGCTCTGGGCCCAGCCAGGAGGCCATCTTTATGTCTTCCTGACCATCCATCAGGACATATGAGCATCACTGATGTAAGTGCTGTGCTTCTGGTGTGCTAATCAAATATGGATTTGATCCCAAGGTCCATATAAGGGGGTGGAAAGGTTCTTCTATGATGTGAGCAGACCTCTTTGATGAGCCACCTGGAAAGAGGCCTGTTCTTAGGTAGGTAACATTTACTCAGATGTAGCCTGCTCTGATTCTCCTAACACGGACAGGGTCTTTCCCTGCCCTGTCTCACGTGGCCCACCCTCAGTGCCTGCTGTGGCATCCACATCACCCTCTACCTGTGTAATCAAGATTTTACGTACACATCATGCTTGCTCTTTAGTGGTGGTGGTTGTTTTTGTCTGTTTCATTTTGTTTGCTTTGGTTGAAGAGGCTCGAATTACTCCTATTGCTCCGTCCATGCCGCATTATTATTCTTGGTCTGCACAAAGTCCTTTGGTTATTTTATTAATTAATGTGCCTTCTTTTATCCCACTTCCCTACTCTCACTCCCCTCTTTCTACAGGTCATTCTTTTACTGTATTAACGTTCATCTTTATTTGGGTGTGTTCTTGCAAAATATGCATTGCTGATTTACGTGCATATATTTTTAAAGTTTACAGGAAAGCAATTATACAATATGTCTTCTTATGTTTCCTCTTGTCTGTGCTTGTACCATTCTGCCCTGTTGCTGTGTGACACCTACCTCAAGACATCTAACCTTGCTGTAACACCCTATCGTGTGCCCTGGCCCCAGTCTCCCAGCAGTGGACACTCAGTTACCTCTAATTACCAGCCACCATATAAATATGCTGCAAGGAACTTCTTTATAAGTGTTCTCTTATGTGTTGGTATGACGATTTCCCTGGGTTGTATATCCAGGAGCAGGATTGTTAGGTCATGGGACGTGCAAATGTAGGACTCGACTCAACCAAATAGAACCAGACTGCTTTCCAGAGTGGCTGTACCTATCTACACTTCCATCAGCGATACATGATTGATATCTATGTCACCAGATCCCCTCCAGCTCAGCATTACCTGGTTTTTGAATGGTTGCCAGCCTAACAGGTGCCTGTGAGATAAACGCTATCTCACAGAGCTTTTAATTTGGGTTTCTCTGATTATCAGTGATTTTGAGCATCTGGTCATATCCTTAGTAGCTTCTTGTGTTTCTCTTCTGTTGTTTGCCTGTCCATGTCCTTTGCCCATTTTTCTATTGAAGTTGCTAGTTTTTTTCCTTACTGATCAGCAGGAAAGGGGAACAGATAGGGAGGGGAAAGGAAAGGAGGAAGAGAGACAACTAAACACATTTTTATCTAACAGGGTGGAGCTAGGGTCAGGTAGAAATGAAACTCTTCACTTCAGACAGGATTCTTAGCCTCCAATCATCAACAATCTCTGGTGGATTTTAGCAGAAAGGAGCATTATTAAAGGAATGATTTGGAGGGCTAAGAGCCAAGGCAGAGTCTAGGTGGGTGGGGTGGTGGGTGGGGACTGTGCCCACTTCAAGAGAGGCCACTAGGGACCAACCTGGCATTTCCAGCTCCTTGTGGGAAGCTGAACTCGGCCTCATGCATGTCTAGTAGGTGGGACAATTCCTTAGATAGAGGGAGGGGGGTTAGATGCTGGGCAACCACACAGAATAACTGTGTCCACAAGCTCCTCCTCTGTTCCCTGAACTGTGTGGGCCTGAGGTATGTCTGGAAAAGCAAGAACTTAAACTTTGTTAATAGGGTACAGAGATAGCTGATACCCTAGGGTCCCTGACAAGAGCCGTTATAGGAAGGAGCAATATGACATCACAGAGAATGTTTGCTACAACAGACAAAGGCATCTCATATGCAAACCCCACTCATCTTCAAACTCTGAGGGCCCAAGTAACTTACTGGTTTTAGAAAAACAGAGAGGCTGGTCCTTGACCTGACCCAAACCCAGACTACTATAGCCGCAGGTATGTACTTTTAGAAGATAGGCTGGGTGGAGGACCTAGGAGAGTGGCCTCACAGAACATTAGAGACTTATAGAGCTCAAAGAATCTTCCTGTGAGGTCCCTCTCTCCAGTGAATAAATAGCTGTCTCTGTCTCACATGGCACAAGCATAATTCCCTTGGAAGAACTGGTAGAGATCTTGAATCTAGACCAAGCAAGACCAGAACCCTCCTAGCTCTTGAAGCCATTATCTGTGGATCCCCAGCCCCAGAGACCCAGCACGGCCAGCAGCAAGAGTGGACTCCCACAATGATGGTGACACCATAGGTCAAGAGAGGACATTCATGAAGGTTGTAGTGTAGCCCAGGTGCTACAGCTTTTCAGGGGCTGCTGAGGACAGCAGCTACAGAAACAATGCCCAGAAAGCAGCATGGCCAGTACATCTGCACCTGACCAGCAACATGGTGACAGAGCAGTAGCCAGAACTGACTCTTGGGCAGCGAGATTCCAGAATCATCCTTAGCATAGGAACTGAAGTCAAATTCTGCAAGATTCTAAGACCCTCTGTGAACAGGTGAAGTCCAAGAGTCATCAAAATGTAGATACTTATGTTCACCAGACTGGACTTGTAGCCCCAGACTGGTGAAACCTGGTATATTGGTACCACAGTCATAATAACGAACATAGTTGTTATGCTGTGTACGATTCTCATGTATTAGCTTAATGCCTGGGCACAACAGAGGCATGAATGAAAGTACAGGGAGCAAAATGGTGTTGTCTAGGCACCTTCTTCTGTCCCCTATGAGCACCTACCTGAGAGGTGAACCTACCTGTACAGCCATTGTTGGGCTGTCCTCATGTTCCTGGCAGTATAGAAAAGGCACTCATTCCATGTGAAGAGTCCTGGGCTCTTCTCCTCAGGGCTGGTGTCCTGCCCTACTGGTACCATGTCCTATCAGGAGATGTGAGGGCAGAGGTACCTGTGGAAGAGGTGGAGGGAGCTGTTGCCTTCTTAATAACATCCTTGCTAAGTTCTTCTGTTCTCCAAGGATAAGCAGATGGTGACGGTGGACTGGGAAGAGCCTGAGGAGCTGGTCCTATGGCACACACTGGGGCAAGCAAGTCCCTGTGTTTAGCATTCTTCCTGCAGAGCCTGTGGTGGCTGTAATGAAACATGTGTGGCTAGCACAGCAGCACATGAAGCGGGGGTGGGCAGCCAAGACCGTGGCCTCTGACATAACCTATCGGTCAGCTACCTGGCCACTGCAACGATGTGTGATGATGTGTCTTCCAGCCACTGGAGACCCTGGGCTTCCCCACTACCTTCCACTGTTACTTGACCTTAAAGGCTTCCGTGCTGGCACTGTCTGCAGTCTCTGACACCATAGTTGCTCCTCCTAGCAAAGGGTAGGTACCAGCTACCACCATGCCCCATGGGCCCCAGCGAAGAGCTTGAGAAGCTCAAGGCAGAGGTCATACCACAGGATGGGGCATCTGGGCTCAGAATTGACCACTGGTAGGCAGAGTGAAGTGTCCGGAGGGACACAGTTTGACTTCCTATCTATCCCATGAGCCCTGTCTTTGTTTACCTGGGGCTTTTAGCTTCTGATGGCTTCAGGATCTGTCAGTCTGTCTGTTTCATGTATACCAGTGGTACTCTGGGCCTCTCTGGGAGGTCAAAAAGCATGTCCCTTGGTCCTCTTTGAAAACACTGTTAACAGGTCAAAATCCCAAACTGCCCTCTGGGAGGCAGAGGCTGGGTAGGTGAGAGAATTCTCTATACTCACCTGAAGAAAGTCTGTATGGAGGGAGAGTCTAGAAACATGCTTGGGCATGAGGGAGCTGATGGCCTTCTTTCTTCTGTATTTTTTAATGTGAAATTTTTACCAAAGCATAACACAAATACAGGAAGTACCCAAATCACAAGGATACAGATCCATAGCTTTCCCCCAAGTCACCTGTATAACCAGCACCTAGACAAAAGAATTTTGCCAGAATTCCTAAAGCCCCCTCATGCTAATCACTATCCTGACTTCTAACAGCGCAGGTTAGTTTTGCCAGTTTGGGGATTATAGGAATAGAATCATGTATTACTGAAGGGCTTCTAAGAACAAAATTACCTAATACCCAATAGCAAGAGTTTTGCTTTGGGATGATGTAATATGCCATCATCATCCTCACACAAACAATAAACCCTACTTCACAAATAAATGCCTGTTGTAAACATTTTTGTTTTGTTTTGTGTTCCAAAGGGTAGAGGTGGGAATCAATGAAAAGGGGCTGAGTCTCCCCTCTGGGTCAAGTGTAAAACAGAGCAAAGGGAGTTGCCACAGAGGGTATCTGCAAGTATGAACACAGCCGGAGCAGATCTAGACCCTCTGAGTCAGTCAGGAGCAAAGCCCCAGCTCTAGAGCATTCAAGAACTGTAGACAGAGTGTTGGACTTCCCCCAGAGTGTGGGATAGGACCTCAGTAAATTCATATACATTTCAAAAGACAGAGTGACCTCTGCTGACATCTCGGTTCCAAAATAGATAAGCATTTCATTAGAGAAGATATGAAGAACTTGTCATCCCCATAGACATATGGTTATCCCAATTTGACATTAACAGGCTTATTATTCCTGTGTGATGTATACCTGCATGAGTCAGATAACGGGGCTGAGTCAAACGTGGCATGCCTAAGTCTGGAAAAAGAGAGGGGAGGGAGGCTCTAGCCACAGATACCAGAAGGGACCAGAGAATAAAACCTTTGCTGATAGAGATTGCCATTTAGCCACCTGCATGGAAATGTTGCTGTTAGATACAGAAGGCATGGAGAGTGTTTCCAGGACCAGTCTCAGGCAGGAGATAGACCAAATCTTAAAGGAAAAGTGAAAAGTGAAAGTTCTTTGCCCCTAGTAGCAGCAACAGTTAAACCATGAGCAGCGCCCCGCTGAGCCTTCTGGAGAGGCAGGGAGCCCACTCAGGTTGAGAGGACAGGACTCAGCTGTCAGTAGTAACCCCAAATAGCAGAAGGTGGTCCTCAACCTGACCGCAAGTTACAATCACCAGAAAGGAGTTTACTTTTTACCTTTTTATTGTACATAACATTTATCACTTTAACTATTTTTAGGTGCACAGTTCAGTGGCATTAAGTATATTCCCACTGTTGTGCAGCCATCACCACCGTCCTTCTCCAAAACTCTTTCATCTTCCCAAATGGAGAGGCTCTGTATTGGTTAAACAGCCTCTCTCCAATCCCCTCTCCCCTGAACTCCTGGCAACTGCCTTTCTATTTTCTGTCTCTATGAATTTGACCACTCTAGATACCTCATATAAGTGAAATTCTACAGTATTTGTCCTTTTGTGTCTGCAGGGGAGATTTTTAAAACCTGAACCCCAGACCAATTAAATCAGAATACCAGGGTTGGGCCCAAACATTTAAAAAGCTCCCTGGTGATTCTAAAGGGCAGCCTTGAAAACCACTGGGCTAGAAGATCTAAATCAGATTTACTTTCAGGAATCCCTCCGAATAGCAAACACATCTCAGCACCTGCTGGCTGATATCTAAAATTCCTTTAGTCATGGGCAAAGCTAAGGATTTTCCTTCTTCAGATGGAGATGAGGGGTTTCAAATGACTGATTGACATATCACAGTGACTGAAACTCATCTGCTAAAGATTAATCTATCAGTCAACAAATGTAAGTGAGTATTATCAGACACTGTCTCCTTTTGAAAGCCAGGAAGACTCAGAGAGTAGCAGATGATGAGTAACTGTCCACTTGGGAGATGAGAAGAGACAGACACACCAGGGACTCATGGTCACTTGTTGGGGTGATAAAAGTTAGTGTTTACCTTTAACTACCCTTAGGACCAACATATCTGTCTACCTGCCTATTTGCTGGAACAGGGCCACTATGACATATGGTTTCCATCAACTGTATTTTTGCATGATTCTTGAATCTCCTCTTTTTTATTTAACCACACTGACTTCATTTCAAAGGAACTTCACTTACATGGGTCTTAATTGAGGCATGACCAGTGCCTTGTTCAAGGAAGAGCTTCTGCTGCTGCTGGTTTCTTCAGAACTAGAAATACATAGAAAATGGTAAACAGACAGAGAGACAAGACAGGGGTAGGCACAAACATTCATAAAATGACAAAATAACAGGGAAGATCCATACCAAAATCATATCAGTTCCCATGATGAAGGGAGGACGGTATGGGAATGAGAGTGGAAGGGTTTGAATGTTCATTTTTCCAAACTGTGGAAGCAAACATGACAAAATGTTAACCCACTTGCTTATTCTGCATTGGCATTTTGTTATATTACTTTTTAAATTTTTTTAAATGTTTATTAATTTTTGAGAAAAAGAGAGAGGGAGAGAGAGCACGAGTGGGGGGAGGAGCAGAGAGAGGGAGACACAGAATCTGAGGCAGACTCCAGGCTCCCAGCTGTCAGCATGGAACCTGACGCAGGGCTCAAAGTCACAAACTGTGAGATCATGACCTGAGCCAAAGTCAGATGCTTAACCAACTGAGCCACCCAGGTGCCCTGTTATATCACTTTTTAAACTTGCCTTTGTGCTTTTCAGCCTTTAAAAGATGTTAATATTCGTGGCTTCATCAGGCTGTCTACGGTCAGCACAGAGCCCACTTTGGATCCTCTATCCCCCTCTCTCTCTGCCCCTCCTCTGTTTATGTACTCTCTCTCTCTTTCAAAAATAAATATTAAAAAAAATTCAATATTACATATATGCCTATATAAATAATTGTACACATAAATATACATAAAGAAATGCTTTAATGACTGAGGCTTTTACAAAAATTTCAGGTTGATAATTCTGCCATAAAATTAAATTACTAAAGCCTCATAGAACATTTGAAAAATACAATAGAGATGGGAGACACAAATTAATATTCCCCATAAAACTGCAATGTAGAGATTGCCACATTTTGATGTCTTCATATCCAAGCTGTTTCTCTATGAATTAAATAACTGCATCATTGATTTCAAATTTGCAGATAGTTTCTGATTACAAAAATACCTGCTCACTGTAAAATGCAGGAAAATATAGATAAGGAGGACAAATTACTTATGTCCTTACTATCTGAATGTGATACCGGTGAAGAAGAGAAGGATGTAACCAGAAAGACTGGAAATAGGACAGAAACATTGTCAATAAGGAGTTGTATTTACCAAGGTCTTTGGTCTCATTCATCTTCTCCTCTGGTCTTTATGGGATAAAGTGACCCGAACATTCAGTCAGATATCGCATGGCTGGACCCTAATGCCAATTTGATCTTGGTTTAAGTGTTATTTCTTTGCTGGATCAATCTGAAGGATTCACTCACTATTATAATAGCCTTAATTTTTTTTTTTGGGGGGGTTTATTATTTATCACCCTCTACCATTTTTTTGTTTGTTTACTTGTATTTTTATTTGTTTCTTATCTCTCTTCTTCATTGTTGTATCCTCAGGACCTGGAAGTGTCAAGTGTCTGACATTATTGTTGAATGAAAAAAATGAATCAAAGAGCCTTCAGTGGTCCTGCCTGCATAGGATTGTGAAAGTATCTTCCTTTAACTACCATTGGATACTTAGCCTAAGAAGGCAACCTGGTGAGGCACCTGTTTTTCATCTACACGTCTTCCCGCCACCACCCCCCCACCACCAACTACCTCCTTACTTGGCAGCAATTCTATGTGCCTGTGATAATCAGAACCACTTGCCACAGCAAATACCACATCCTTCTTTTCTGCTTGTTTGCCTTGTGGAGGCTGAATATACATGTGACTGCCTCAGCTTCCAGTTCAATGAAATCATCAATGTGTCCTTTGGTGGCCATGTTCTTCCCTTTGGTACTAAAAACTTTGAACTCTCAGGATTCAGGGTTGTTAGGATGGGAAAAAATATTTTAGATAGCCATTTACTATTGCAGTAGCCTTAACATTTTTAAAAAGCTTATCATTTATCATTCTTTACCACTTTTCTCATTTTGCATTGAGGAGTGGATGCACATTATCTGTGTTGTTAAGGCTGCAGAGACGCTCCACCTTTTATAGATTTATTGGCCACCTACAGTTTTCCTTAAATGACTAGCCGCTTACGACCTTTGCCCCTTTACCTACTGAGGTGTTCATTTTTAACTTTTTGATTTGTAAGAGTTCTTTATATTATAAGGAGTCTAACACTTTGTCACATATAGAGTACAATTTTAAGTTGATTTTTCTTTTGGAATTAATGTTTAACAGTAATTTTAATATAGAATAAATAATTAATTGTAATGTTTAATTTCTTAAGTAGGCTCCACGCCCGATGCAGAGCCCAAAGTGGGGCTTGAACTCACAACCCTGAGATCAAGACCTCAGCTGAGATCAAGAGTCAGATGCTTAACCGACTGGGCCACCCAGGCACCCCTGTAATGTCTAATGTCTATTAATAAAAAACTTTAAAATTTTTATGGAGCACCTGGGTGCCTTAGTCAGTTGAGAATCTGACTCTTGATTTCATCTCAGGTCATGATCCCAGGGTCATGGGTCGAGCCCCATGTCAGTCTCTATGCTGAGCATGGAGGCTGCTGATTCTCTCTCTCTCTCTCTCTCTCTCTCTCTCTCTCTGTCTTTTTCTCTGAGCCCCTTCTCCCCCACTCATGCTAACATTAAAAAAAAAACTTAAAAAAATTTAAATATAATTAAGTTCTTCACCTTTTTAAAATGATTCTTGCTCTGGCATTATTTATAGGAATACTTGAACAACTTCAGCATCATAGGAATTCAGCAAGGAATGTTAGTAATAACAGTAAAATTACTAATAATCATTACCATTTATTATTTACTATGTATCAGACACTCTACATACTTTATTCTATTTAATACAATAAACCTATGACATAATTATTATTCCCATTCTACAGGTCAGGAAACTGAGGCTCAAGAAGACAGAGTAACTGCCCATCGTCATGTAACTTACAAGTGTTGGAGCTGAAGTTCAGTCACTTAGTTATGTACAAATTCTGGACTTTGTCAGCAGATGAGTAGACCTGGGTCCCCATCCCAGCTCTGCTATGCTGGCTGCGATACCTGTGTATGTGCCTTCACCCCCTGAGCCTTAATGTCACCTATAAAATTTGTTTAACAATAACCCTCTCATAGAGTTGTTGAGGTATTTAAATGAGGAAAAGGAGATGTCATATGGCTGGCACCAAGTGACAGCCAACAAAAGAAAATCCACCACCTCCCCCCCTTTGCTGGGGCCCCTTATTACTTTTTTCCCTCCCCTCTCTTTGGGGAGGGGTGGGGCAGGATTGGAGAGGAGAGAAAGGGTAAACTAGCTCCTGCAGTGAGGTGCAGAGGTTGGAAGCCCAAGTCCGGCTCGTCTAAGTAAGGAACAGAGCAAGGTGAAGTGCCACCTAAGAGAGATCCCACCCAGGGAGTGGCTCAGATGCTTCCAGCACACACATAGGCCTTTTTGTGTGTGGGAGGCAGGGGTGGAGCTGGATCAGAAAGATCTCACCACAGCTTGGAAGCAGTCACCTCGCTTGTGAGGAGAGCCCTGGGAGGTTGCCTCTCATCTGCCAGCTCTTGTTCTGTTGGCCCCAACATACACACAGAGACCATGGGTACCCTCGAGGGACACTTGCTGCCGGGGATATGCCTCCTCATCTTTTCTCTCCACTACTCAGTGATGGTGTCCTTGGCCCTACTACGGGGACAGAGGTTTCTCAAACCCCCTCTAACCCCAAAGGAGAAGCGAGGACACAGGTGGTGGCAGCTGGTACCTGTGGAAGGGATGATGAAGGTGGCCATCTCCCTGACTGGCATCATAACCGAGTTCTTCTACCCCCCAGGAGTAAACCGGATGATGATGGTAGACTGGGAGGACCCTCGGCGGCCATTTGTGTTCTATGACAACTGGTATCACGTCACCATGTATGGGTTTTTCACGCTCAGTGGCGTGGTGGACATCGTGAGCCGGGCGTGTCAGGCGCAGCAGAACGTGAAGCTGGAGCGAGCAGCTGAGGCCCTGGCCTTCTGTGTGCTGGTCCTGCTGATGGCATGTCACCTGGAGAACAAGGGCACCCTGGAGGTCCGCACGCACCTGCTGTTCGTGGCGCCCACCTTCCTGGTTACCCTGGTGCTCACCATGGAAGTCTGGGTCCCTGACCAACCCACGCTCTGGGTGCTGAAGACCTGGATGGGGCTGGTGCTCAGCACATGGATGCTGCAGCTGTGTGTGCTGATGTACGTTCCTCCCTCCGGGCAGCCCTGGAGGGCAGAAAACCCTGGCGACCTCGCCTTCCTCCTCATCTTCTTCTGCTGGCACCTGGGCTTCGGGGCTATCGTGCTGGCCGCTGTCTATGGCCTCTGCAGCCTCTGGCACCATCGCATCTCCTCTTGGAGGGAAGTCCCACGTGCCAAGTACCAGCTGTGTCCCAGAAGCTACAGCAGCGAAGAGCTGGAGAAGCTCGGGACAGAGGCCATGCTGCAGGATGGGGGCATCTAGGTACAGAATCTTTGTGCTATGCCTTTCGTCACGAGAGTTTTGAGGGTACCCACTGTGCGCAGAGCACAGAAATGTGCTGGGATCTACAAGGTGGCTTTCTGTCACAGGAGCCACCTTCCTTGTTCCTAAATAAACCTTTCAGTTCCTGGGATTACTTCACTCTGTCGCTTTGTTCTCTCCAGGTCTGCCTCTTTTCCTGCCTCACTGCCTCACTGCTCCGCATGGTTCCTGACCGTGGACTTGTGTGGAGTGAGAACAAGGAGGTGGCTTTTCTCTCACAGAGGAAATAGAGGGAGATGGAGGGCCTCTGGGGACCCAGGGGGGGTTCCATCCATTGGAGGCAGAGCTAGCTGGCTTAGTGTGTGCCTGCAGCTAGAGTATTTAAATGTGCGAAAGAGAAGAGGTCCATTTTTGCATAATGGTGAGGACTTCTGTTTCTCTTCATTTTTCTGCTTTCTTTACACTAAGCATGGCAGGATGATGAACTTGTTTCCTTGTTGCTATAGTTATTTTTAATCTACACGGAATGAGGCTACATCTGCCTTCTGAGGGGGAAGTGGGGAAGGGGTGACAGTCAACTTAGCAGGGGCTCAAGTCTGAGAGAAAGGAGGCAGAAGAGCAAGGAAGTCCCAAAGGAAACAAGGATGACCGAAATATAATTTTAAGGTGTTCAGGTTTTGCTGGGATGTAAAACTCCATTGTTCCTACCCTTTCAGTAACGTCTGTGATGCAAGTATATGCGTGTCTTGTGTGAGTGATTTTGGAGCCAGACCAAAGAGAAGGCTCAGATGTCAGTTGGTAGGAGCAGAAGGGGAAGAATGGCTATGAGATGTGGGGTGCAAACCGTCTTCAGTGGTTCTGAAGATGCAGAACTCAGAGCTGAGAGGAAACGGGAAATGTCAGCCCCTGGAATTTGCAGAAATTTCTAGCCAGCCATTGAGCTTCTCCCAGAATGAGGAGAGAAGGTGCTGGTAAATCCATACACTCAGTAAGACATATGAAAGCAAATTTTATAAAAACGCTTATCCCTGGGTACAACTAGATATCCACTGCTTCTGCTAGCATGAGCCTGCGTATGTCAGACAGATAAATCCAGCATCTGGAAATGTGAAGAGGCAGGAAGAAGAGATGGGGTGCTGGCCGTAGATGTGGAGAAAGGACCAGAGAGAAAAGCTCCCTCTCATGAAGCAGCTGCAGCGACACCACCTCTCGTGCAGTTAGAAATGCTGTCCTCAGAGACTAAAAAGCTGTAAGAAGCATAGAGAGGTGTTTGCATTTGCAAGATGGAAGACAGGCTGCACATTGTCATCTGAAATGTCACCGGACACTCCCTAAAGAAATAGTGTGTGGGAGCATGGCAAATAGGCTCCAGAAACTCCAGGATGAGAGCTTGAGGCAGGGAAGGGAGCCAGGGGAGGGTCTGGCAACTCACCCTGGCAGGGTTTGGAGGGGAGGAACACTCTGGATCTAGAGGAAGAGAAATGTGTCCTGCAGCAGCTGGAACCAGGCCAGCCCCAGGTTCCATCCCAGCAAAGCAGGAGCCAACCTAAGGAAAGGCCAGCACCTTTCCTTCTGTCCCCACCCTAAAAATCCCAGAAGCAGAGCCAAATTTACCCTGAAGCTAAGATAATAAAGCTTAAGCTTCAGAGCCCCTCACTTTACATCTCCAAACATAAAGCCCTGGGAGGGGCCACAGCAAGGTGTTGATATGATCACTGAAAAATTGCAAAAGTAAGGTATTTCTGTATTCTTCTTCTTTTTAAAAAAAATGTTTATTTTTGAGAGAGACAGAGAGACAGAGTACAAGCAGGGTAGGGGCAGGGAGAAGGAGACACAGAATCCAAAGCAGGCTCTGAGCTGGACCAACACAGGGCTTGAACTAGATGTTTAACTGACTGAGCCACCCAGGCACCCCTGCATTCTTCTTTTCTAAAGAGGGACCTCCAACTGGTATAAGCTGTAGGCTCCACAAAACCTAGCTTTGCCTCCACCCTGAAGATTTCACAGTTTTACTTTCAAGATGCCTTATAATAAACATCTCTTTGCCCTTTAGTAGGACATTCCTTAGTTGAGGGTAATGGTAAGACTCTATCTCCTTTAACTTGGAAACAAGAAGCTTAAAATGCTAATGACCTCACCAACTAATTGAAAACCACCTGCTAAAGCATAATCCATCAGTCAACAAATCCCTCAGTCACCTGTGATCAGATGCTTGGCCTGATTTAATAAAGAGGAATTCGACATCTAGAAGACTGGTGCCTGAGGGAGAGGCGGGCAGTGATTTACAGAGGTGGGTCCTGCTTATCTTCATTTGTGCTGGGAGGTGGCACGGGTTGCCCTGCACATTTGGCCCTTGCCCAGTGTATTAGTCAGTGTTCTCCAGAGAAACAGAACCAATGGGATATGGATAGATCAAAATTTTTTAAGAATTGGTCTATGAGATTGTGAGGGTTAGCAAGTCCAAAACAGATAGGGCAGGCCAGCAGCCCAGACACCCGAGGAAGAGTTAATGTTGCCATCTTGAGTCTGAAGGCAGACCGCCTTCTTGCTTAACGCACCTCAATCTTGTCTTTTAAGACCTTCAACTGATTGGATGAGACCCACCCATATTAAGGAGGGCAATCTGCTTATTCAAAATCTACAGATTTATGGGTTTTTTTAAATTTTCATTTATTTATTTTGAGAGGGAGAGAGAGTATGTGTGTGTGCATGTGAGCAGGGGAGGGACAGAGAGAGATGGGGAGAGAGAATCCCAAGCAGGCTCCATGCTGTCAGTGCAGAACCTGATGTGGGGCTTGAACCCACAAACCCTGAGATGATGACCTGAGCTGAGATCAAGAGTTTGTCGCTTAACTGACGGAGCCACCCAGGTGCCCCCCAAAGTCTACTGATTTAAATGTTAATCAGATCCTGAGGTGCCTGGGTGGCTCCATCAGTTAAGCATCCGACTTTGACTCAGGTTGTGATCTCATGGCTTGTGAGTTTGGGCCCTACATCAGGCTCTGTGCTGACAGCTGGGAGTCTGGAGCCTGCTTCAGATTCTGTGTCTCCCTCTCTCTCTGCTCCTCCCATGTTTTCACACACACACACACACACACACACTCTCTCTCTCTCTCTCTCTCTCTCTCTCAAAAATAAATAAAACATTAAAAAGTAATAATATAATAAATAATATAATAAAAGTTAATTAGATCTAAAAAATACTGGCACAAAGCCACATCTAAACCAGTGTCTGACCAAATAACTGAGTGCCGTGGCCTAGTCAGACTGACACATAAAATTAACCATCATGCTCAGCATATTGGAACATGGCCACCTAAACATAATTTATGTCAACTATGTTTGTTGTTACTTTAGAGACCTTCCAAAGTAATAATAGTAACTTCATTTTATTTTTTTTTTACTTTTTAAAAGTTTTTATTTATTTATTTTGAGAGAGAGAAAGAGTGTGTGTGTGTGCATGCGTGCACACGCAGAGAAGGGAAAGAGAGAGCGAAAATCCCAAGCAGACTCCACGCTGTCAGTGCATAGCTGGACATAGGGCTCCATCTCAGGAACAGTGAGATTAGAACCTGAGCCGAAATCAAGAGTTGGATGCTTAAAGGACTGAGCCACCCAGGCACGCCAATAGTAACTTCATTTTCTTTTATTATTTTTCTTTTATTTTTTTAATGTTTATTTTTGAGACACAGAGAGAGAAAGAGCATGAGTGGGGGAGGGGCAGAGGAAGAGAGACAGACAGACAGACAGACAGAATCCGAAGCAGACTCCAGGCTTCAAGCCGAGCCATTAGCACAGAGCCCAATGCGGGGCTTGAACCCACAAACTGTGAGATCGTGACCTGAGCCAAAGAAGGACGCTCAGTCGACTAAGCCACCCAGGTACCCTGTAACTTCATCTTATTTTATTTATTTATTTATTTTTAATGTTTATTTATTATTGAGAGACAGAGAGGCACAGAGTGTGAGCAGGGGAGGGGACAGAGAGAGGGAGAGACACAGAATCCAAAGCAGGCTCCAGGCTCTGAGCTGTAAGCACAGAACCCGACGCGGGGCTCGAACTCACAAACTGTGAGATCATGACCTGAGCCGAAGTCGGTCGCCTAACCAACTGAACCACCCAGGCGCCCTTGTAACTTCATTTTAAAAGGGCTTCACCATTATAGGTTCTGACTGCAGTATGACTATGACTATATAGTGCTAAATGGCCTTCTTCCCTTCCCTGTTTCCTCTAGGGAAAGATAGTGGTGTGTGTGTACAAGTGACTCTTAGTTTTAAAAATTCAAATAATGTTTAGAGAGGTTTTTTAATTTTATATGTTATACATTTTAGACATGTTACAATATAGCAAAAAAGCATTTTAAAGTATTTTGAAATCTACCATGATTCCCCCACCCAGAATTAATTACTGCCTGGGAAGACTAAAAGGTCAGGAAGTTATTTCAATCAGAGTAAATGATAAGATTTATATATCAGAGATGAGACCTTTCTTGGTGATGATGACTGATGTGCCTGATGATTCAGGTGTGGATGACTAAAGAGACGTGGAGGTGAAGGTCACTGAAGATGAAGAAATCCAGAGCTGGAAGTCTAGTGTCGTGGGAAGGAACTGAGCAAGGATCATGCCAGGCCCAGGAAGATGGCAGTCTTGGGCTGGAGAATGCCAGAGCCCCAGTCCTCAGTGAATTTAGTGGGGGTGGGGATGGGGAGGAACTTAAGACACCCAGGAGGGCAGAAGACAGAAAGTGTGGTTAGCATGAGCTGCAAAGGAGGAAGCAATCAGGGTTAGGCAGAAATGGTACCACCTACCCCACAGAGGTGTTGTGAGAAGTGAGGTCCTGCATATGCAACACTTAATTCAGAGCATGAGGGGCGCCTGGGTGGCTCAGTCAGTTGAGCGGCCGACTTCAGCTCAAGTCATGATCTCACAGTCCGTGAGTTCGAGCCCCGCGTCGGGCTCTGTGTTGACCGCTCAGAGCCTGGAGCCTGTTTCAGATTCTGTGTCTCCCTCTCTCTCTGACCCTCCCCCGTTCATGCTCTGTCTCTCTCTGTCTCAAAAATAAATAAACGTTAAAAAAAAAAAATTAAAAAAAAAAATTCAGAGCATGGGGTGTGGGTTCGATAAATCTTAGTTTGAGAGACTGAGTATGCAAATGGGCAATGGCCAGACTACATATAAAAATAAAAATCCCGGGGATGCCTGGGTGGCTCAGTCAGTTAAGGGTCTGCTGACTCTTCATTTTGGTTCAGGTCACGCACGGTCTTGCTGTTTGTGAGTTTCAGCCCCACATCAGGCTCTGCACTGATAGTATAGAGCCTGCTTGGGATTCTCTCTCTCTCTCTCTCTCTCTCTCTCTCTCTGCCCCTCTCTGCTTCTCTTTCTCTCTCTCAAAATAAATAAGTTTAAAAAATTATAAATAGATAGATGATAGATAGATAGATAGATAGATAGATAGATAGATAAATCTATCTCTGACCTACAATCTGCAGTAACGAGCCCAGGAAGCCAGCCTGCTACCTATAAGTCACACTGAAGAAAGTCAGTTAGCTATCCCTAGTAACCAGTCCAGGAAGACCCCAAATGGGCAGGATTTGATTAATAACTAACAGCTTCCCTAAATTTTGCCCTGTTTCCAACATAGGACCAATCAGAGAAAGCTAAATATGCACCCCTAACCAAGCACAAAGGATACCCCACTTCTAATTAGCCTGACTTCAGCTTCCCCATGCCAAGAGCCCCAATCAGGCATACCTGAAGCCTCCCCTTTTTTCCACTGTGAAGCTTTCCCATTTACTCTGCCTGACAGAAAACAACTGATGGCAGCTGACTCCCTTGCTACAGCAAACTCTGAATGGATAGCCTCTGCTTGGTCTTCATTTATTTCCACATGTTCAGTTCTTTCACACAAGCAGTTACTTGATTTTTATTGAACATCTACTACACACCAGCCTCCATGCTAGGCCCTGGGCATAATGAAGTGACATAGATGCCAGGGTCTCTGCCTCCAGGCTGATTATGACTCAGTGGGAGAAGAAAAGCAAATAAATAAACAGCAAGCTAAGCACAGTCTGAAAAAGGATGTAATGAAAGACAGTTAAGCCAGACTTGGGGATCAGGGAATGCTTCCAAGAAAAGTGATGTTTCCACAGGAACCTGAAGATGAGTGTGGCCAGGGGAAGAGGGGTTGGGCAAATACTCAGGAGAGGTGGAAAAAGCCAAGGGAAAATCCTCCGGTCATTGCACAGACACTGAAGGAAGTGAACAAAAGTGGGATGTTTGGACCTCGGTGTCTAAGCCTGGAATGGCAAGAGGGCAGACAAGAATCTGATTCCTTCTAGGTCCCATGAAGGAATTTGGTGTTTGTCCTGAAGCCAGTGGTAATGATCATATTTCCATTTTGGATACGTCACTCAGGATCAATGTGGAATGAGGTGTTGGGGGTTTGCAAACCTGGAAGCAGGGAGACCAGCCAGGAGACTGATAGGCCACGGTGCTGGATGAGAAGAGAAGAGCTCATTTAGAAGGTTCCTGACCTGGACGTCATGGCTGGAGGTCGGAAAACCAAAGCTTGGACTGCTGAGGAGGAAAGGAAATGCAATCACTGAGAAAATGAAAATCGGGACCAGGGGCTGCAGAAGAGTGGAATTCTGATTGGAGAAATGCAGCCTGAGGTGTTGTTCTGGAAGTAGGTGTGTGTATGAGCCTGGAGCTCCACCCTGGATGGGGGGAGAGAGAAATCCGGGAGTCATAAATTGACCACTGAGCTCATCCAGGGAGAGGGTGAAGGCAAGCAGGCTTGGAACACAACTCTCAGAGGCCCCATGTCTAACTGGGAAAAAGAAGAGACGCACTTATAAAGCAGACCAAGAAAGAGCAGCCAGGGAGGGAGGAGGAAGCCCATGAACTTGTTGTAACACAGAAACCAAATACTGATATTGTTCCCAAAAAGGGAGTCGCCAACAAAACCTTGTTTCTTATCCCCGGTTCCTCCTTCCTTTCCCTCCCCTCCCAGAGAAGGAAGGCCTGCAGGACATTGGGAGGGAACATACCCTTCCAAGACTAGTGGAACTGGTCCTGCATTGCCCCACAGTGTTGCCCAAGCTTTATCAAATGCTGATGTCAGTATGGGTCATAAAGAAAACTGGATGATGAAAGAAGAAGAAGAAAGAAATATGCTTCAGACAAAGATTTGCCCCTAAATTATGCCCAGCCAAGGATGGTACCAATATCTTGGTGAGGTGAGTCTGGAAGTTCATTCTGGGACAGCAGTGAGCACTGTCCCTTGATGATTGTACATTACAGAGTTAACTATTTCCTTCATTGGCCCTGGTTACTGAGTGCCTACCACACAGCAGACTGAAACTGAAATCAAATTTCCTCTCTCCTCACTAGGCTGTGAGTGCAAAAGGGACCACAGCAAGGATAATGATCCTTATTTCAAGGACCCTCTAACCTTTTAAAGTCTCACCCAGATATCCCTCTGAGTCCCCATAGATCTCTATCTTTTCCTCTCCGTCTCACTATTCCTCTCTTTCCTTCTCTCATTAGCTCCCCGTCCCACTCCCTTTCTCCTCCACACTCACCTTCTCTCTCACCCCCCAGTACCTACAGCTCAGTTCTGCCCGCAGGCTTCAGCAAGACCAGAGATTACCCCTCCCCCTGCCTCACTCCCTGCGGTGTCCGGTGTCCTCCAGAAGGAGGAAGAGGCCGGGACATGTTCTTCTCTACTTGGCAACTCTTGGAGGACAGAGCAGAGCCTCCCTCAACCTGGAGAACACCTTCTCCCTGCCCTGTGCATCTACCCCCATGGCCCTAGCGAAAACATTTCCTTAACTTCTCCCAGGATGCGGTTCCCGAGCACTAGCAACCTCTGTGTGACAGCATCCTCACGATTCAACCAGTCCTGGTGTCCTAGGACAGAATCTAGGGTTGTTTGCTTAATTTGTTTGGTTTGGTTTTTTTTGTTTTGTTTTGTAGCTCTGATTGTGTTCCCATGTACAAAAGAAAGAATACAAACAATACGCTTGATTTTTTTAAATACCAAAATGAAAAGTTTGCCAAGGGCACAAGACTAGCCAGTAAACTGTGAGGAACACAAAGAGCCCAGCTCTCCCAGGCTGTCCCCGGCACCCTCCACTGCCACCCTCTCATGAAAGGGCTTCTGGCCTGAGACTGGCCAGGGAGCCAGCGCCCCACAGCCCTAAGTGCGTCCGTCATCCCTCCTCCCTCCTAGGGGACCCCCAGCTCTGCCCAGGCTAGGGACTGTGGGAGCTGAGCCTGGAAGCTGGATTCCCCAGCCTGCGCGCCCCAGGGAGGAGCGCGCCGCCCACACCCTCGCCCACACCTTCTGTTGCAGCTGGCAGCCTGGGAGAGGGCCTGGAGCATGGGAGGATGTGGCGGACCCACCCCTCCTGGGTCACCTGTGTCCTCCGCGCCTGGCACAGCATCAGATTGGGCACTTTGCCTGGGCTGTGCCGCGGAAGGTGTCTCGCGCACGTCCCACGTGGGTGACCAGGCAAGGCCCCAGCACAGCAGAGCGTCCTTCTCCCACAACCACAGCCCTGCTGCGGGCGAGGGCTGAGTGGCCCTCGGTACTCAAATGTTCACACACCTGAAGTGAGGGAGATGGATAAATCACCGACTGATCAACTGACTGATTGATTCACCCACTCACACATGCCAAAAGTATTTCTCTAGCACGTTCTAAGCACTTGAAAGGAATCAGTGAACAAAACGAAGAGTTCTGTGCTGCAGACCTGGGATGAGAGGTGGTCGGGTAGAAATGAGCAGTGACCTCATAAGACATGTATTAATGTTTAGTCCCAGGTAACCTAAACCATCTCTTCCTACACACTGTTAAAAACAAAACTTCTTTGACAGATTGCTCTTTTCATTTAACAGTCAGTCCCTGGTAGGGTGGTTGACCTGTCAGTCAGAAGAAAACTCACACATCTGAAAGTCAAATGATAGGGAAACATGAAGGTCTCTAAATGGTAACAAGGTTTAATGCTCCAACAACACTGCCCAGTATGTCCAATTAACAGGGAAGCATGAGACAATGACAATAGCTCGCTCTGTATTTAATGAGAGAACAATGTGTGTTGGGGGGGGGGGCGGGTAATTTGACACTAGGTGCTCATTTAAGCAGCATTCCACACAAGGACTATGTTTACACACACAGGATTTACATGCAGGCAGTACAAACTGTGGTTTACCTGTAGGCACAGTCAAGTTCAGAAATTTCTATCAACAGTCCTACCAAACTCAGGGCCCTCTTTTTATAACATACTTTGCAGCCCCCCTTTATGATTCTGAAATGAAATTCAGAGATAAGATAATCAGCCTATATACATAATCACAAAAACTACATATAAATATATAGATATATATAATTAGAATATCTGTTGGTGTCTCCCTGCCCAAAGACCCTCATGAACACAGCCGTGGTTGAATAAGTTTTCATTTATTGCTCACTGCAAGGAGGGAGAGTATGTGCCTTTCACATGGTAGGAAGGACTTTTAGGATTTAGGTTTGTGTTAGGTGATTTGGGGGAAGATTCATGGAAGCAGAGCTTTGCTTTGGATTGGATGCTATCACGAAGCAGCAATCGTTCTATAACGGGGCGTTTTAATAAATGTTACCGAGAAGGAGGGCAGACTAGAGCGAGGCTAAAACTATCATTGTAAAGGAGAAGCCAGGCCCAGGAGATGTTTGGTCACTTCTGTGCTTTGGACCATGTTAATCTTTTGTCTGTGTTCAGACACCATTGCAGAGCGCAATTATTTTTATCTAGATCCACAAAGGTCACAGAGTGGCCTTGCCAAATACTGGTGTTCTGTGAAATCGCTTATGTGCAACAGGAGAACCCAATAAATTTTCTCAGTGAGTGCCATAGTGGCTCCTGAGTATGCGGGACAGATTTTCCCTTTCTCATATCCTAGCTGAACTACAAAGGAGAGATAAAAACAACTGATAATAAAATAATATACATTTCTATATGTAAATACCGTGGCACAACTATACTAGAATGCATAATAGAGTCAGATGAGTGTACCTCCTTATTTGAGCCAGTCTAGATTTAAAAGTAAAAATATTAGAAGGGTTTCCTTCCAGAGGCACCTCGGTGGCTCAGTAAGTTAAGCAGCCAACTGTTGATTCTGGCTCGGGTCATGATCTCAGGCGGGTGAGATCGAGCTCTGCAATGAGCGTGGAGCCTACTTGGGATTCTCTCTCTCCCTCTCTTTCTGCCCCTCCTCCTCTCCCATGAGCACACACTCTCTCTCAAAATAAATAAATAAACATTTTAAAAGAGTGTTTTCTTGGGGCACCTGGGTGGCTCAGTCAGTTAAGCATCTGACTTTGGCTCAGGTCATGACCTTACATTCATGGGTTTGAGCCCCAGGTTGGGTTCTGTGCTGACAGATCAGAGCCTGGAACCTGCTTTGGATTCTGTGTCTCCCCCTCTCTGCCCCTCCCCCACTTGTGCTCTGTCTCTCTCTGTATCTCAAAAACAAATAAATGTTAAACAAATTTTTAAGGATTTTCTTACAATAAATACAGAAGAATTAGAGTTCCAGTTAAAATCAGAATTAAAATTAGAATTAAGATAAATAATAGCATGCCACACTCATTTGTTTATGATAAGAGAAAAAAAAGGATTAATTAACCTTAATGGAAACAGAAATAACATGTTAAGTAAATTATAGGCTGTCAAAAATGAAAATACAAGAACAATATTCTCATAACAGCGTTGACCTTGTTTGCATGAACAGTGATAAAAAAAAAAATTCCTTCTGCATGACATGGAACAAAGTAGTGACGAAATATCTCACAGACCATATCTCCTGTCTTGAAATTTCAATATCCATTCAAGGCATGCCTTCTAGTACTTCAAAAGACCCTGGTGACCATACACAATAAGCTCCAAGATCTTGCATATTTTAATATAATGAGATTTGTTCCAGGCCCCTGACCAGCATCGGTTCCCAAACCTCAGTCTCCAACTGAGGCAGACTAAAGAGATAACAACACTTACCCTACAAGGTGGGTGCTGTAAGAATGTTTGGGACATGCACAATTCACAGTGCTCTCAAAGCTAGCTTTGGCATCGTTTCAGTCTGTGCAAGCAAGCAGGCGTCTGTGCGCACACGCACACAGACGGAGAGAGAGGATGTATACTTGCTCGAGTCTCTATGACTGCAAGGAACATGCTTGATTGAATGTGCGGGGTCATCTTTGTAGGAGAATCCCAGGCAAGGCTATTGCAAGCTTTAGACAACGTGGGCCAGTACTGGGGGGTCATGGGGACTGGAGAGGACAGGTTGAACATAACTGAATTGGGACTTGCTCGGATGGATATATGCATAGTTGTATATAACATATATAACACGCTTCCAGGGGCGCTTGGGTGGCTCAGTTGGCTAAGCATCCGATTTTGGCTCAGGTCATGATCTCATGGATTGTGAATTCGAGTCCCGCGTCAGGCTCTGTGCTGACAACTTGGAGCCTGGAGCCTGCTTCTGATTCTGTGTCTCCCTCTCTCTCTGGTCCTCCCATGTTTTCACACACACACACACGCACACACACACATGCTCGCTCTCTCTCTCTCTCTCTCTCTGAAAAATAGATAAACATTAAAAAAATTTTTTATAACATGCTTCCATATATTTACCTTTGTGCCTTCTTTTCTTGGGGGGCGGGGGTGGATAGTACAGACCTTCTGGAAAATAGTTTCCTTGTTCATACCACAAAAATGCATCCCTACATCATTTTACATGGTTGAGTTTTCTACCCCATTTATTTCACTATGGCCTGGGGTTATTTTGTTTCAAGTGGAGAATAGAGGCTGAACTGGAAAAGAATACAAGACATCTTAGAGAAGTTAGGGCTTCAAAGGTGGAACACTGTATCAGAGTAGCAGTGAAAAATCATAGAAAACAGCAAGCTATCCAAAGTCAGTAAAATTATGCACAATTTTCACATAATATTTTTCTTTGCAGCAGTGTTAAACATCTGGCGCTAATTTTTTTTAAAGGCCTGCAAACTCATTGCCAACAAATTTAGCTGAGGCTCAATCTGAGGCACATACAATGACACTGGAAAAGGAAATTGTTTCTTTCTATGGAATTATTTTTAAGGGTTTTGAACACTGTCAACGCCTTTGTAGCCATTGTCAGTAACTCTGAAAATATATTTCCACTGTGGCTGTTTTCATCCCTTAACCTTATCCATGTGAGTAGAGAGCTTCCTTATCCCACCAGGGCCCTCACCCACTAGGAACGGAAATGAACTTGCCTGATCTCATTACACAGATGATCTTGAACAGCGTTCACCATCTCATCGATTTTCTTAGAACAGTATCATCAGAATTAGTGGAATAAAACATCATGTCAACTGGACTTTTTCCCATTGTTATTCTAATAACCTATCGTTCCCTGGGTAACTTGAGTTTCTTCTACTACCGGTTGCCTATTTTGCAAGCATTTATATTCCTTTGAAAGAAAACAGCAACAACTTTACCTTCTACTCAAAGATGTTTTTTACCATTCAGTGAAAATTCTAATTTTCCAACTTTGTCTTCAAATCTCTGATGAATGATATACTGCCAGGGTAATAAATGTGTTTCTTTGTAAAATCTTCACTTTATCTTGAGAGGTAGCTGTTTACCTAAAAAGAACCGCAAAGGGGCACCTGGGTGGCTCAGTCAGTTAAGTGTCTGACTCTTAAAATATGAACATTAAGGTCATGATCTCACAGTTTGTGGATTCGAGTCTGGCATCAGGCTCTGAGCTGTCAGCACAGAGCCCACTTCAGATCCTCTGTCCCCTTCTCTCTCTGCCCCTCCCCAACATGTGGTCGGTCTGTCTGTCTCTCTCTCTCTCTCAAAAATAAATAAAGAAATAAACAACAATAACAAAAAGAACTGCAGAGATGGCATGTTGGCAACTGTCCACATGCTGGCAGATATAAAACCAGATTTTCAATATTCAACTGAATGTTGTTGATTGTTTTCCTTTATATCTGACATTTTGTCACACAGGTTAAATCAGCATGTTACTATGTAAATGTAGAATCACCATGAAGAGGACAGTTAACATGCCGCAGATTTGGTGACTCCAGTAATACAGGAGGATTGGCTGTCAACGACTTTTCAAAACGGTAAACTCAGCAAAATTTTAAATATAACACAATGCAATCTTTCCTTGATATAGGCAGCTGTTGCTTCCTAGGAAATTTGGTACTCATTAAACCTTGCTTAAAAAAAAAAAAGCAAAAACAAAAACAGAAGACAAAAACAAATACTTCGTGTTCATCTGTAAAATAGAATTCATTCTGGGCTCCAGTATTTATAAGCAGATTTTTCATCTACATAATTCCAGGTTCTGTTAGATTCTAGAATTGAATCATTATAAACAGGTTTTTCACTTACATTTGAAAGTCCTTGGGGCGCCTGGGTGGCTCTGCATCTGACTCCTGATTTCGGCTCAGGTCATGATCTCAAGGTTCGTGAGTTTGAGCCTCGTGTCAGGCTCAGGCTCGGAGCTGATAGTACCGAGCCTGCTTGGGGTCCTCTCTCTCCCTGTCTCTTTGACCCTCCCCTGCTCACATGTTCTCTCTCTCTCTCTCAAAATAAATAAATAAACTTAAAAAAAAAAAGTCCTGTGGGACACAGGAGAAATCCTTTGTCATGCTAATCTGGCTCCACTAAATGCCAGCAGTAACCCCTTCATTATGACCAAAAATAAATAAATAAATAAATAAATACTCAAATTTTCCAAATACCCCTGGGAGCATTATCATTCTGCAGAGAGCCACTAATTTTTACACAGATAAAATCACACATCTGTGGTTTGCAATCTAAGTTACACATGATCTATAAAAATATATGGTCATATAAACATGATCAGGGCTGTTTTAAGCACTTTGTGAGGCTCAGGCCATTTCTTTGGAGGCCCTCGCTTACTTATATCAAGCATATTAAAATGTGTCCTCATCCTACAGTTAATGCTAACAGCCAGACCTGCTGTGTGCCAGGCACCATTCTAAGTATTTAACAACAACCCTCTAAAGTAGGCATAGTAATCATATCTATTTTACAGATAAGGGACAGGCACAGAAAGATTCAGTGGCTTGCCCAAAACTAAACAGCCAGTAAGTGCTAAAGCCAACATACAACACTAGGCACTCTGATGTCACATACCGTGGCCTATATAGCTTTTCATAGTTTATATTGAAGAATAAGTTATCACTTATGAGTTAGTCTAGTTGCAGATGACTTAACCTTTGTCATTTTCAGTTGTGGAATTTTTGCTTTGTATTTTGAGCCAATCGGTTAATTTGAAGTCTCAAACGTTGTTGTGAGGCCCTTGAAAGGCCCCAGACGCCCAATACCAAGACTGCACTGGCTAAAGCCTACAATAGTACCTTCCATGAAATTGGGGGACCCACACAGGTACTCAACTTCTCTTTCCTGTTTTTTAGTGTGTGTGTGTGTGTGTGTGTGTGTGTGTGTGTGTACCCATGCACTGAAAACAATGACAGTGGCTAGCTTCTACAGCACTGTTGCACGTCCAACTGTCATCTCTAAGCTTAGCACCCGTTCTGTAAGGTAAGTGTTGTCTCAATTTATAGATGAGCAAACTGGTATCCACATGACTGACTTGCCCCATGTTCCCCAGAAATGACAGTTGGTCCTTGGGCTCCAAAGCCTCTGCCCCTCCCCTGTCCCTGGTGAGCTATTTTGGTCCCTTGGGGCTTTCCTCTCTCTTTGCCTAAAACCCCTTCCCCAGTAACGGAACCTCAGTAGGTTTCCAGTTGTACTGCCACCCAGTTCCCATCTGCAAGAGATCACAGCCACTGGTTCTTTCCTTACAGCTACTGTCATCCCATTCCAGAACCTGATTAAGCCCTCAGACTCTGGTTAGAGCACCATCAACTGCAGAGGTTGTTCTGGATGGGGAACTCCAGAGGACAATTTTCTGAATGTCAGGCCCTACCTTCTCTTCTTTTCCTGGGCACTAAAATCACCCATCATTTCTCTTGACTATGCTCTCTTAGAGATCCCTGCCCCCCCACCACACACACAACCCCAGAGACAATGACTGCACCCAGTTGCCCCTCTCTTGGCTACGTGGGCCCTAGAAGATGCAAAGCTTAGGGTCAAGGTGGGGAAATGTTACCCCCTGGTTCCCCTCTCTTGAGACAGACAGGCTCCATGGGCCCTTCACCTAGAGGTCTCAGAGAACGAGGCTGAAATAGCCAAATTTTACTGGGCATGTGGTAAAGTAGAGAAAACTCAAGGAAGGGAGTGGAGACACAGGCAGAGAGAAGCAAACAAGAGAGACCTTGCCGAGCCAGAGACAGGGAGCATGCATGTGCACAAAAAAAGAAATTTGGTCCCTGCCCTTCCAGTCCCCAAACCCTCCTGAGGCCTCCCACCGTTCCAGTCTTTAGGCTTCATGAGATCTGTCAGTACCCTTCCAATAAATTCCTTTCTTGCAAACGATGGACAGACTTTGCCTGCCTTACCTATTGAGGTGCATTACAGCCCCGGGTGCTGAAACCTGAAGAGGAGCTAAAAGAACCAGCTCATTAGTTCCAGTGGCACTTCCCACCCCCGCCTCCCTGGCAGGTTGTGGCACTAAAGGCAGTTTTCTGAGAGCCTGTCACCTGTTGGCCTCTGAGTCATTACCACTTACCCCATGGCCTTACCTGGGGTGCTGAGCTCTGCCTCACAGCCCCACCAGGATGCCCCAAGTCTAGCCCCACTGTGGACCCCAGTTCACTTTCTTCTAAGTAAGCCGTGGCCATTGAAAGGCTGGACCTGCTCCCTGAGGTCCTCCTTCTCAAGCTGGCTTTGCCAATTCCAGACTCTGAAGACTCAGCAGTGACACCAATGACTCAAAGCCTGCCTGCCCCATCCCCCCACTGGATGGTCCCTCTCAGTTCAGAGGCTTATCTATTTATCTGAGCTTGCTGGACCCACACAGTGGAGCATCACACAGCTGGTTAAGTGATGATCGCCTGATGATCTAGAAATATATGCACAAATCTACATCATGGAGAGTAGGTATTGTAGATATGCTTGTAACCAGACACGTCTTCATAGGAAGCAGCCTAGTAGGCATCATGGCTGATTTTTCTTTTTTCTTTCTTTTTTTTTTTTTTTTTTTGCTTAAACATTGTTCTGGTTTTTACTATTCACTACAACATGGATGAATCTCACAGAAACAAACATAAAAGGAACCAGACACTAAAGAGCAGATACTATATATCTCCATATATATATCTTCATATATATATATGAATATCTATATATCTTCATATATAGATGTTAGAGCACTGTCTAATATATATATATATAGATGTTAGAGCACCGTCTAATATATATATATACATATATATATGTGTGTGTGTGTATATATATATATATATATATATATATATATATGAAATTCAAAAACAAGGATCCAATCTATAAGGATAGGACTCAGGATAGTGGAAATTTCCGTGTTGAGTGGGAAGGGAGTGAGGGGGACCTCTGGAGTGCTGGAGATGTTCTCTCTTTCTTGATCTGGGGGGTGGTCACATGGATCTATACATGTGTAAAAATCTGTCAAGCAGTACCCTTAAGATTAGAGTGCTTAATTGCATGTAAATTATACCTCAATTAAAAAGTACAAAAACATTTATTATGAGTTCCTCCCTTCCCCTAGAGTAGTCCTTGGTTGGGTATACTCCCCACCATGCTGATGTCTTCCTGAATTTCTGGGCTCCTTTTCCCCTTTCTAGTGCCTAGAGATTTTGGAGCTGAGAGCTACCAAATGGAATTAAGATACTCCTAACTGAGAGACCAGGTTCTAAGTTCCATGTGCCAGTTATCAAATCATTCCCTCTCCAAGTCTATTACCCTGCGATAATGGAGCTGGACCCTAAAGTATTTCTCCCTTGCAGCTGTCAAATGCTAAGCTTTCTCAGTGGTGGGTACCGGAAGGAGGCTGGAGGGGGAAGGGGTCAGGCTTCCAGGTTCCAGTATTCTCCCCTGGGCAGCCTCCCGCAGCTCCTGGTCCGCCTACACGCATGGTTTTTGTAGCAGCCAGCACATCTGCATGACCAGCTCCACCCCACCCCAGCCCCACACCCCTGGGAACTGTTTCTCAGTGAGTCCTGCTTGCACTGCACCTCACCACACCTGACCTCAGCCAGTGAGTCCTGGCTACACCTTTCCTCCATGAGGTCGGGGTCTCAGCCCTGCAGAGGGAGGCCCTCTTGCAGATCTGCTCTGTCCCAGATCTGGAGGTACGGGCTGCTCCCTATATCTGCTTACCCGATTTTCATTTGAGTTTTCTCCACCAATTACTAGCCAATCTTCCTTTATGCCAATCCTCTCTTACAGTCAATAATTTTTTATAGTGAACTTGCCCTGTTCAAGTTACTGTGTGGTTACCATCTTTTGATTGGACCCTGACTGATTCATTTCCCCTCTGGGGTTTGAGGTGTGGAGTTGGCAAATAGAATTAGCAATTGTCTGAGTAGTAATGCACTGAGGGAAAAGGTTCTGCTATGAAACTGCTGTGCGATCCTGGTGTCTTAGTCTGTTCAGGCTGTTATAACAAAATACATTAGACTAATGGGCCTGAACAGCAAACAACTATTTCTCACCATTCTGGAGGCTAGAAGTCTGAGATCAGGGTGCCAGCAAGGTCAGGTTTTTGGTGAGTGCCTTCTTTCTGGTTTGCAGATGGCTTCCTCATTGTGCCCTCACATGGCAGAGAAACAGATCATCTCTCCGTGTCTCTTCCTATAAGCGCACTAATCCCATCCATGAGGTCCACCCTCCTTACTAGTCACCCCGCAAAGGCCGCACCTCCAAATACCACCACGTTGGGGGTTAGGATTTCAAAATATGAATTTTAGAGAGGAATGCAAACATTTAGTCCACAACATTGGGAAGTCACTTTTCCTCTCTGGCCTCAGTTTCTCCTTGGTTGAAATGGGGAATGTGTCCACTATCTTCTCCTAACTTCAAAGAGATATTATGAGAATAAAGTAAAAGCACTATGAGCTTCTTGGTGAAAAAGTGCTACTAAAATTCCTGGAGCTATTTGTCGTCACTTTGACCATAAAAACAGCTCAACCTAGGCACCCACCAGCCCAGTATCACTGCCTACTGAAGTGGCATAAAATTGACTGTCCTGTAAATTGGGGCCTCTGCATTCACTGTCACCCCTCCCACTACTGGAATGGAGGAAATAGATGGAGGAATGCAAGAAGGCCTGGAGGGGCTTTTGGAGGTGGCAGGACCTCTGCGAGATTCAAGGCAAGGACAGATTTTAATACCCACACCCTATCTACACTCTCAGACTAAACTGATCCTAGAGGTTCACTTAGCATCAAATTTGTTACACTGTTCCACAGTGCTGAAATCTGATGCTTTTTGGTAGAACCTCTGTTCTGCACAACTGCAGGGGTGCCATACAGGTCATAATTTTGCAAATTGCACTCCCTGCTGTGGTGCAGTGTACAACCTGTGCAGCCATACACAGTATGCCTGCTCAGTTGAGTGAATCTGAGGCCCTAAACATAAGTCCCCTATGAGCCATCTTCTCCAAGGTTCTGAAGGGAAGACCCTTCAAGCAAATGTATGAGAACTTGGGCTAAGCCTTCAGCAGCTACAGAACAACCATACTGATTTCTACCTGACTGTCCATTGCCACCCAAAGGACAGCATACCTTCCCTGGTTTCCTTTCCTGCCTGTAGCTCTTCTACTAGTACCGCAATCTTCAGGCTTACAAAATTTGCTATCTATTAATGCAATGTATCACATACTCTTACTGCAGAACAGGAACCCAACTTATGGCAAAGGCAGTGTGACGTGGACATATTTTTGTAGGATCTACTGATCTTTCTGTATTCTTCAGCACCCGAAACAAACAACCTAAGACAACATTGGAATGGCCCTTTAAAGCCTTGCTTTTGGCACCAGCTTGAAGACAACACCCTGTGGGGTTGAGGTACACCCTCTGAGATGACAGATAGCCACTGGCCAATGGGTGATACATAGTGTTGTTTCCTCATTATCTATTGCGCACGGGTCCAGGAACCAAGAGACAGAAGTAGGATTGACCCCTCCCTCCATTCAGTCCAGTGGCCCACTTTCAGACTTTGTGCTTCCTGCACCTACAGCCTTATGCTCTATTGTGTTAGAAAGCCTGGCTCCTGGGATGCCTGGGTGACTCAGTTGGTTAAGCATCCAACTCTTGATTTCAGCACCGGTCATGATCTCACGGCCGTGAGATGGAACACCACTTTGGGCTCACGCTGGGCATGGAGCTTGCTTAAGATTCTCTCTCTACATCTCCCTTTCCCACTCACTTTCTCCCTGGACCTCCTGGAATCCCATGCCAGTGAACCAATAAGCAGATTACTTGTAGGAGTGACGATCGATGCTGACTGCCACAAAGAGCTAGGGTTGTTATCTGATGGGAGCAGGAAGGACTATGACTGAAACCCAGAGTCTCTATGTTCCAGTAATGGTGAGCAGGCAATGACTACAACTGCTGCCCAAACAGGGGGAAGGTTGCTAAGGCTCAGGTCCCTTGGGGTAAAGGACTAAGTCTCCCCACCAGGCATCCAACCCACACCTATCAAAGTGCTGGCTGATGGACATGGAAACATGTAATGGTGATGGGAGAAGACGATGATAAATGCCAGTTTCAGCTATGGGACTGGCAGCACCAGTGGGGACCATAGCTTGTTCTACTAACCTTCTTGTGTTACATTCTTGCAGAGAGTGTAGCTGACCACCTTCTTGATGGGGACTCTATGCTGGACTGGACATGATGGAAGGCAAGAACAGATATGAGTGATACAGGAGCTCTCTTGTGCACCATTTCAAATCTTCTTGGCCACATCTCTTACTCCAGCCGCTGCTTTGACAATCAGTTTTGCACAGACCTCAACCAGTTCCTTTTCTGTGCAACCTTACAGTGCCTTGCCTTGGGCCCAGTGCCACATACAACTAGTTCTATCCTCAATGCTGTTGGCACTTATATATGCGCAGCCCAAAATACAGGGGATTTAAGGCTTATATGGTCTATTTTTAGAGTCTAGGGCTTAGATCAATGGGGGTAGAAGCCAAGGATAAATTATTCCCCTTTCAACCCCAAGCAGACATCTCTGAGATGCATTTATGAGGCTTATCAGAAAGTGTTCTAGTTTGAGCATCAGTCACACATAGCAGCAGACAACAAACACATCTTTCCTTTCCTGTTTCATTTTCTCATGCTTCACTCTTACTCTCTGAGATCATATTCCCCCAAAAAATACCCACACTAAAGCCTTTATCTCAATCTCTACTGTGTGTGGGGGTGGGAGGGGAGGGAACCAAGGTAAGATGCACTACCACACCTAATAAGTGCAAAGGAGACTGCTCTGATGGTGTCACTGGGCAGCCATGTGTCCAGTTCTGTCACTATGGAAGGAGGGAGCAAGTTTTGGCTAGCAGTCTCAGCAGGAAAGTTAATGGAAATATTTGACAGGTGCTCCATCCAAAGAGATAAAAATAATAAATTTTCAACACTTAACGGAATAGGTAGTAAAGCGTTGTCCTAAGAGAAGAGGACATTTCCTTGGCCATGACAGCACAGTGGGGAGAGATGAGATGTCAAGAGTCAGATGGCTGGGATGTGACAACACTTAGTGGACAGGAAGGAAAGGAAGAAAAGATGAGAAGATTAGGTAAGGGTGGGGGATGATGGGCAAAACCAGGGGGTAAGCTTCCTACGACAAACCAATCATGGCTATAGGTAAATTTTGGAGCTGAGACCAAATTTGGACATAAATACCATCAATGCAAGAATCCTAACTTGCCTCCCTTCCCTGTCAAAACACTTCCCTTTCTTGACTCGGGGTCTCTGCTTTCTTTTTTGTCTCAGAAGAAGCTGTTTCTTTTTGCTTAGATTCATCCCTCCCCGTGTCTCACACTCTCACTTTTCAGACTTGCTTCAAATATCTCCTCTCCTTCCTCTCTGCATTTTCATGGATTCTTTCTCCTTGTCTGGATTTCCCTCATTCTCTTTGCTTTTCCCTTTCCCCCAAACTTCAAGAAAATAGTCCATATGCCTTGTCTTCACATCCTCACCACCCACGCTTAACTCATCCCCACCTAGCATCAGCCCCTGTTCCCAATAGAGACTGTTCTAAGATCAGCAAGGATTCCCAGTTGCTGGTCTAAGGGCTTTTTGTCTGGATCCTACTGGACTGTCTGCACTACTTGTTGCTCTGTACCACTCCCACACTCTAAAAACTCATTTCTTCCTGTGTCTTCTTGACCCTTCCTCCTATAAATATGGGTTCTCTCAAAGTCCAACCTTCTCGCTGTACATATGCTCTCAAGACAATCTTGTCTACCCACATTGCTTCAACTTTTCTTTTTATCAAGATATTCCCCAGATATCCATCTCTACTATCATATTGCAGACCCACATTCCCAACAGCTGTCTGGGCACTTTCACACAGAAAACCAATGAACATTTCAGACTCAAGTAGTTCTTGCCAGAGAATGACTTTTTTTTTTTTTTTTTTTGCTATACAGAGTTGTGAACTATACATATTTATTTTATATTCATCCTATAATGATAAGAAAAGCAAAGTTCAACACACACACACACACACACACACCCCTTGAGATTCTGAGCAAGAGTGGGCAAGCAACATTCTGGATTCCCATTATCTGATTTTGTTCTCCACCCTTCTTCTATCACTTATTTCTTGACCATTCTGGCACTTGCCAATAACTAAAGCCATAATGTCAATCATGCATTCCAGTTTCTTCCCTCATCTTCTATCTTTCTAGCTCACTCCCTCATTACCCAAACTGCAGCAGTGCTTTGCCCCACAAGGACCTCAGATCCATTGCTCCCACCACCTTTCCTAGTCCTTCGACCCCCAGATGTCTCCTCTTCCCTCCTTGCCAAATTTAAATTCCTCATCCAATTATTATAATTGCTCTACTTATCACAATATTAATTCCTTTGCCCCCCTTTCACTTCTTGGCACACTCTTGGAAAAACTACAAACCAGGTTAAGCCCAGCCCTCCACCTACTCCACACCTGCCCTCATACACTTGAACATGGCTGAAGAAAAAGAAACACATAATTTTCACTCTAAATTTGGACCATAAACCTCAGTCACATCTCTACTATAAGCAGGCAATCATACTATACATCCTAACACTTTCACATTCCTATAGTCATAAATGGCAATTTTCCACCTATTTTCCCCTCAGATCCCCAACACCTTGTCTGTGTTCATTCTCACTTGTCATCTTGCTTCCTACTACACTGAAGGAATTAAATCTGTCAAAATAGACACATCATCTCACCACTGCATCAGTGCCAGCAAATTCTGTATTACCTTCTTTGACTACAGATAAAAAGCATCAGTGGTCCTGTCTAAAGCTAAACTCTCACCTACTCAAGGACCTCTCCCAGTAATTCTACCCTCTCTCACTCTCTCACACATCATCAGATTTTCTCTCTCTACTGAGTCCTTCCCATAAGCATATAACCATACTATTATTTCTCCCATCTTCAAAGGAAAACTGGTTCTTGACCCTTCCTTCTCCTCCAACTACCATCTCATTGCTCTGCTCCCCTTCATAGAAAAGCCACTTGAGGAGCGCCTGTGTGGCTCAGTCAGTTGAGTGTCAGACTCTTGATTTCAGCTTAGGTCATGATCCCAGGGTTACGGGATGGATACCCATGTTGGGCTCTTTGCTGAGTGTGGAGCCTGCTTAAGATTCTTTCTCTTTCTCCCTCTGCCCTTCTCCTCCACTCACTCTCTCTCTAAAAATAAAAATAAATTAAAATTAAAAAAACAAGAAAGAAAAGCCACTTGACGCATTACTTGTACTTACTGTCTCCAATCCTTCTCCAGTTCTGTATCAAAGTCACTGCAGTCAGGCTTTCACCCCCAGAACACTATTAAGTGTCTCTGAACAAGGTCACCAGTGACTTCCATGTTGCAAAATCCAGCGATCAGTCCTCAGTCCTCACTTTGCCTTACCTATCAACAGCATCTGGCACAGTTGATCACCCTTTCCTCCTGAAAACACTCTACCAAGATACCACACTCAGCAGTTTCCTCTTCCTCACTGACTGCTCCTTCTCAGCCTCCTTCCTGGTTCTTCATCTTCCTCTTCACTTTGGAGTACTCCAGGGTACTTCTTCATTTCTTTGTCTATGCTAACTCCTTTGGCAGTCTCATCCAGTGCCATGATTGTGTTATGATTGTAAGTATGCTGAAAATTCCCAAATTTATACCACCTCTAGTCTTGAACTCTTCCTTGAATTCCAAATTTGTATACTCAACTGCCCAAAAGAGAATTCCTGATTTTACCTCTTCCCAAATCTGCTCAACCTGCAGTCTTCGTGTAACAGCAATTCTATTTTTCCATTGCTCATGCCAAAAACCTTGGACCTTGAAGCTTCTTTTTCTTTGACATCCAAATCCAATCCGTGGGAATACACTGCTTTTGCTCTACATTTAGAATATGTTCAGAAGAGCACCTGCATGGCGCAGTGGTTAAGTGTCCAACTCTTGATTTCGGCTCAGGTCATGATCTCACAGCAAGTTTGAGCCCCACATCAGGCTCTGCACTGACAGCACAGAGTCTGCTTGGGATTCTCTTTCTGTCTCTCTCTGTCTCTCTCTGTCTCTGTCTGCCCCTCCCCTACCTGTACTCTCACTCTCTCAAAATAAATAAACATTTAAAAAAAGACTATGTTCAGAATCTCATCCCCAAAACTAGTACCACCCTGATATAAACCACTATCATTGCTACCTAGATTAATATATCAACCCCCTAACTTGTCTTTCTGCTTTCATTCTTGTCCCCCTACCCCATCAGCCAAAACACAAATCAAATAAAATCACTCCTCTGCTCAAAATCTTCTAGTGGTTCCTCAAATCATGCAGAGTAAAAACCAAAGTCAGAGCATTAAGGAGAACAGCTACCATGGCCTCTACAGTGAAACCTCAGCTGTGGGGAGGTGTCTGTGACTTCATATTGTTGGAGCATTTGTTCTCTCCCTAGGCTTGCAGCACTCTTCAAGCTTGCCATGGCTGAACCAAGAAAGTAGGCATACACAGATTTCCACAGAAATTATAATTCCATGAAAGATTTTGAGGAGATGACAAAGACTGATACCTTTCAGAGCACGAAGGGATTTGGAATGTAAAGCATTTCTTTGGATTGAGTACTATGGAAGTTTGTCACTGACCTATGTTCCTGAACTGTATCACATGAATATGTGAGCTAAGGAATGAATAGTTTGTCTTGATAAATATACAATCAACACAAACAATGAAAACCAAAGTTATTATAGTGGCTTACCAGGCTCTTCATCCTCTGGCCCCATCTCTTGCTACTCCCCGCTCTCACTTGCTTTGTTTCATCCGCTTTGGCCTCTTTGCTGTTTCTCAAACACTTTCTCCTACACCATGTAGGCTTTCTCCTACATCATGGCTTTTGCATAGGAATGTCTTCTCCAGATGACCTCATTCCTCACTCTCTCATCTCCTTCAACTGTTGGCTCTAAAGTCACCATCTCAGTGAGGCCTTCTCTGACCACTCTATTTAAAGTTGCAGCCCCTTTCCCAATGTTTCCAGTCTCCCTTACCATCCTCTGCTTTTCATATTTACCAGTTTCTAACACACTATGTGATTTATGTATTATGTCTGTTATCTGTTACTCTTACTAGAATATAAACCTCATGAGAGTATGGATTTGTTTTCTTTGTTGATGCATTCTTAGTGTCTATAACAGGGCCTGGAACATGATAGACTTAAGTTGATATTTATTCAATGAATGAATAAAGTGGATGGGTCATGAACATTTCTTGGTCTCAGGATGTTTCAATTTGGGTGCTACCATAAGGGAGTTGTGTGCTTGAAGTGTTTCCAGAAAACAGGACCACACAGAAACCCAACAGGGAGTATGTATTTCTTTATAACAACCACTGCCAACACATTACTACTTATAAAGTATCACCTTTGCTGATTTTATCCTCAAAACCTTGTGAGATATGTGTTATTCTTATCATATTTTTTAAATTTTTGTTAATGTTTATTCTTGAGAAAGAGACAGACAGAATGAAAGTGGGGAGGGGCAGAGAGAGAAGGAGACACAAAATCCAAAACAGGCTCCAGGCTCTGAGCTGTCAGCACAGTGCTTGACGTGGGGCTCGAACTCACAAACCGTGAGATCATGACCTGAGCTGAAGTCGGACACTTAAGCAACTGAGCCACCTAGGTACCCCTATTCTTATTATTTTATAGATGATAAAACTAAGGTGTAGAAATGTTAAGTAACTTCTGAAATGTGACATAGCTAATAAATGGCAGAATTGGGATTCAAATACTGGCTCTTTCAATTGCATGTCCTATACTGATATCCTTTCTCTACACTGCCCAAATTTTAGCGATGGGGGAAATAATTTTCTACTACTTGGATGAAGGGGAAGGAAGGCTGAAGTAAACAAAAGTGGAGAAGCCCCAGGAATATGGTGCATGCCCCAGAGCCCACATGAACACTCAAGAGATGAGCCCCCAGATACTCTATGATAAGAGAAGTAGGCAAGAATTTTAGCTTCATGTAAAGAAGATGTGGCCTTGCATTCATCCAGAGAGCATCCTTCAGATGTGCCCCAAGAGCCAGGTAGAGATAGACCAGGGGCAAGTAGGTTAAAGCCAGGGAGACCACTAGCATAATTGAATGCAAGTCCATCTTCCCAATGTGCAGCAAAGCCAATCACTGAGACATCAAGTTTGCAGCAAGGAAAGGGTTTATTCGGAAGGGAGCCAAATGAGGAGACAGGAAGACAAGCCTCAAATCCGCCTCCCCGAAGGGGAAGAGAACAAGTTGGTTTTTTTTTTTATAATCATAGTGGTTGAGATAACATACATATTGATGAAAAAGGCAGGGAAACTTATGACTAGTCATGAGTAAAGATGGAGCATGTGCATTAAGCAAATATATCCCATATTCACTTTGGGGTGGAGACTTAACACCAGAACAAGGCAAAATTCATCCCCTGATGTAAGAAGGTTATCTTAGGACAAGGAGAAGGGGCTATGGGCATGCTCTGAGAGCCAGGATAAATTGGATAGGGTCTTGGATTTATCTTGGGTAAGGAATGTAGGGCCTTGTTTGTTCTTGGGCTGGAACCATATCAGTTGACCTTGAGTCTAGGCTTCTGCAGAAACAGCAAGTGTGTGTGTTAGTGAGGGTCTAAAAAGACAATAGATGCTGAGGGGGAAGTTCTCTGGAAAACAAGCTTTAAATTTTCTGCTAGTTTCAACCTCATTAACCCTAAGGAGCATGGTTTCACTAGGTCAGTGGGGAAAGGGTTGTTTGAGTCAGATGATGTACCAAGAACTTCGCGTTTACTATTGCATTGAAGACCCACAACCAATGAGGCACAGTAGGGCACTGTTACCCTATTTGAGCTCAGAGAGAGAGAGAGAGAGAGAGAAAATGACCCTCCAAGGTCGCACATCGGTCTCCACCAATCATGTAATATCTGTAAGAGCAGTGCACACTGGCCTGGCACCCAAAGGAAGGATTTGTGGGACCACATCAGGTGTGTTTTCGTCAATCAAGGGTCCAGATTCCAGGATGCTGGGAGACTCCAGACCAATGTGCAACTGGCACATAATCAGTGCACACCAGGGTCACAGGAGAGCGCTGACATTGGTTTCAGAGAAAGGCTTGAAACACAAGTTCTTTCAGCTCAATCCCTCAAAAGAGGGATTCAAGAGGGCTAGCTCCTCTGGCCTAACAAGCCAATCCCTGTGAGGAAAGGGCTCAGCTCTACCAAGACTGTACTTGCAGGAGGAGAGGGCTCTGTGCTGGGATCCAAGCCATGTCTTTGCCTTGGTGTTTTCTCAGTGTGCTTGGGCCTCCTTTTCTCAATAATTCTGTAAGCTCAAGGGCAAAGCATCCTGGGGCTTGAAAAGTCATCCATGAGGAAAGGGAAGAATCCAGAACCACACACAGATGGGCGCTGACCTGGTTCTGAGGGCCTGAGGGTACAGGGAGCTCAGGCTTGGTTTTATATCAGAGCAAGTCTGGTCTAGTGGCCAGCTCCGATGAAGGGACTAGTTAAACAAAACACGGTAGTTTTCAGGACAGGGTAAAAAGTAACTTTAAACCCCAGTTGGCACTCAAATATCTAATGACAGGGAAGTGATGCTCAATGTAACACATAACTACATTTTTTGTTAAGTTAAAGACATTTTTCCACAGTGCATAGAATATGAGACTTCAGCAGCACCTGGGTGGCTCAGTCGGTTAAGTGCCAACTTGGGCTCAGATTATGATCTCGCGGTTTGTGTGTTCAAGCCCTGCATCGGGCTCTATGCTGACAGCTCAGAGCCTGGAGCCCGCTTTGGATTCTGTGTCTCCCTCTCTCTCTGCCCCTTCCCCACCTGCACTCTGTATCTCTCTGTCTCTCAAAAATAAATACACATTAAAGAAAAAAAGAATGGGAAACTTCAGACCCAGGGACAGGTGCAGGGTCTTCAGTGCCCACCACCACGGTTCTGCTGTGAACTACACGCTCTTTCAGTCCTCAGGCACAATCATATCAGACTGTCCTCTGGCTCAGGAGTGATGGTCAGGACCACATCAAGCTTCTGGTGGCTTGTATAACCAAGAACCACCATCTTCTTCCCCTTTCTAATGGGACTGCTTTTCTTTTAACTACTCAAAACTCCAAAAGCAGACATTTCTAATTCCTAATTGAAGATGGCAGGTTAAATGTCTCTGTTTATTTCCAATCCCTCCACATCCTCAGTAAATTTAAAGTGAAGGATTAAAAAGCTGATAAACCTACAGCCAGCCACAAGAGAATGAGATGGCCCATCAACAGATGTGAGACTTCAACAGAATTCTGGAAGGTGGGAAACAGAAGGAGTCAACAAGTCACGCAGCAGGGTGAAGAAAGCTACAGACTAGAATACTGGCACAGAGAGACAAACAAACAAACAAAACAGAAAAGAGCTGTTTAGCCCTACAGAAGAGCAGAGCAGTTCGCTCAGAAACCAGGTACAGTAGTACAGTGGAGAACAAGAATGATATGTGGCTAATTGAAAGCCTGTGTAGAATATAAATGATCTCCCCACTCTTCCCTTCCTCCAGTTCCCATGTGGTCAAAAACAGACATCCATCCTTCAGGGAAAAGAACAGAAGTTCCTTCCCCAGAGAAATGAGTGGGCTCAAAGGAAGTCATTGCACATTAGGGTATTGGAGAACCCCTTAGCAGCACGGCCACCTCTTAAATTTTTTCTGTAACATTTATTTATTTTTGAGAGACAGAGCAAGACAAAAAAACAAAAACAAAAACAAATCACAATCTGTTAAGGAAATCTCATTTCACTTAACAATACAAGAGAGCACTCAGGAACTAAGTATCTTAGTAAGCCACCTGAGCCCTTCACCTGTTATTGACAGTCCAGGAAAATTCAACACACTTTTAAATAGACAAATGACAGGTAGCTTCTATACCAAGACACTATGAGAAGAAAAGGAAAAGTAAGAGCCTTGTATATTCAGCTGATGAATTTACCTCCTCCAAAAAAAAAAAAAAAAAAGGACAGATAAAAATCATCACAAATTAAATATTATTAAATAGGCACTTGAGATATAAAAGAACACCAAAATTCAAAGATTCAGGATAGGAGTGGACAAAAAACAAGATGTAAAAGGAGTTAATCAAATTCAGAAAAGAGATAGAAGAAAAATTAAAGAGCAATAGATACAAATATCATATCCATATGCCGCACCCCTGAAACTAATATAATGTTATATGTCAACTGTGCCTCAATATATTTTAATTTTTAGTTAAATTATTTCAGAAGTAGAGATTAAGTCACAGGATGCCCAAAGGAGAGTAGGTTCAGCTTCAACTGAAAGTATAAGGGATACAATCAACAGAACAAAAACCAAGAGGTATAAATGATGAGAGAGGGTGATAGCTGTAGAGAATAGGTAAAAAAAGATCCATATACATATAATTGGAGTTGCTGAAAAAGCAAAACAAAGCCATGGAATGGAACTAATATTTAAAACTATAATCCAGTTGGGGCACCTGAGTGGCTCAGTCGGTTAAGTGGCCGACTCTTGGTTTCAGCTCAGGTCATGATCTCACAATTCGTGGGTTCAGGCCCCTCAACGGCTCTACGCCATCAGCTTGGGATTCTCACTCTCTCTCCCTCTCTCCCTCTTCCCCTACCCCACTTGTGATCTAGCTCTCTCTCAAAAATAAATAAACATTTTTTAAAAGATAAAACTATAGGGGCGCCTGGGTGGCTCAGTCGGTTGAGCGTCCGACTTCGGCTCAGGTCATGATCTCATGGTCCGTGAGTTCCAGCCCCGCGTCAGGCTCTGTGCTGATGGCTCAGAGCCTGGAGCCTGTTTCAGATTCTGTGTCTCCCTCTCTCTCTGACCCTCCCCCGTTCATGCTCTCTCTCTGTCTCAAAAATAAATAAATGTTAAAAAAAAATTTAAAAAGATAAAACTATAATCCAATAATGGTTACATTAATGATTACACACTGTATATTATTTTATCAAATATATACAAATTATACACTTAAGATTGGTGAGTTTCATTTTATGTAAATTATGCCACCATAAAGTCAGCTTAAAATTAAATATAAAGTGTTCAATCCAAAAATTATAATCTCAGAAAACTTTCTGAAAATAAAAATGCCCTAAGTGTACATGTTGAATACACCTATGTATATAGAAAAATTGACCAGAATAGTCAACTCAGACATATGAGAGCAAAATCGTTATAAAGGTAAAGAAGAAAATATCTTCTTGGCAAAATTTCCAAATCCCATCAAGGTACAGAAAGTAATCTATTATCCTATGGGATAATCTCTAATGCGAAGCTGAAAAAAAAAAATAAGGAAAGAACATATAACTGTTAACTGAATAGAAGGAAAAGGGAGTTATAGAAAATATTTTATTAATCTAAAAGAAACAAGAAAGGAAGAAAAAAGGGAGCAAAAAATAAAATAAAAATAGAAGGCAGGTGTAAACCCAGTTCTATCTGTAATAATATTAAATGTAAGTGGACTAAATAGTAAGAGACTAAGGTTGTCAAACTGTGTTTTAAACATGCTGCTTATAGGAATCAAGACACACTTACATCCATCATCGTGGAAGTGCAAGATGCTGGGGTTCTAGAGACTGTTAAAAGATTCCAGAGGTATAAATAAACTAGCATGTCACCTACAAAGGACCAAGAGTCAAGTGAGGTTGTGAACATTTTTACCAGGCAGCTTGATGCTGGGCGCCCCTGAAGAGTGCACCTCGTAGAGGGAGTCCTTGGCAGCTAGCGGCTGGGCTTCTCCCAGGAAGGCCCTTATACTTTGCCCAATGCCACAGTTAGGAGCACATCTTTCTTCTCCACAAGAAAGTGAGAGCAGGAATACCAACTTCATTACCTTTATATCCTCTCTCCTTTTTTTAATGTTTATTTATTCATGTTGAGAGAGAGAGAGAGAGAGAGAGAGAGAGAGCATGAGCAGGGGAGGGGAAGAGAGAGAGAGGCAAGGAAGAGAATCCCAAGCAGGCTCCATGTTCTCAGTACAGAGCCAGATGCAGAGCTCAAACTCACACTGTGAGCTCATGACCTGAGCCAAAACCAAGAGTCAAACACTTAACGGACTGAGCCACCCAGATGCCCCATATCCCCTCTGTTCTTTATTTCTAAAGTCCTGCAGAGAACAGACAAAGTTCTGTTGAATAAGCTGTAGCAGTCTCTTCCTCTATCTCATCATTTCCTTCCCTCCCATTTTCTGCCCCCTTCTTTCTCTGTTCACTTGTGTAGTCCGGATATGCTGATTGGACCTCAGTGTGCTAGGTCAGGGGTTATCAAATGAACAAAGACCAGTCCTGGGGTCCAGGGGTTCACAGCTGTGAGGAGAAAGACCATGTGCAGGGACAGGGCCCTGCTGGGAGCTTGCCAGTCTTCCTCTCCAAAACAGCACGGAATCCAGATGTACTGACATAATCATCTCTATTCCTAAACTTGAGTTAAACATGAACTAAAATTCCTGGTTTAAACATTCAGCTAGCTTTTACTTATGTAATGTTCTAAAGAGTCAGTCATTCCTGAAGGAAGAAAAATGTCCTCCTTAGTATAACCCAGGTAGAACCAGTATGTTCCCTCCAACTGCTGTACCTTCACCCCTGTGAGTTGTTCCTTGAAAGGGGAAGCCACGGATCCAGGCAAGTCCTCACCCTCAGAGCTGGGCCTGAGAATAACAGTGGGGAGTGGTCCAGGGAGCATGGATGGGGGCTCTTCACAAACAGTTGCCAGAGGAGCAGCTCCCCCCCGTGGCTGTAAGTGGAAGCTGTAGTGCTCTCTGCCAAGGAAATGCCAACAAGGGAGTGTAAGGTTTTCCACACCTACACCCTCCACCCGGGCCGACTCTGGACACCCTTTTCAGAGTCTGGCCTCTGGAAGAGGCACACACCACCTGGGGTCTCTGTGTATACACTCTCCCTGGGTCCTAGGTGGAACCTGTCAATGTGCTGGACTCTCCTTGGCTCTGCCAGATCAAAGCACCCTGCTGAGCCTGCTCTGTGAAGCTGCTTCCTGCCCAGCCCCTCTGAGCATCAGAACCTGGATAATGAAACTTAAGCTTCAGCACCCATCCCTTGCACAAGTCCCTCCTAAGGCAAAGGGCACAGGCCTTGGCAAAGTGTTCGTATGGACATATGTTTATGCAAAATCTGTAAAAGTAAGGGGGTTTTTTTGGTATTATTTTTCCTAAAGAGAGTCATACACTATATTAACTTTAGACCACACAAAGTCTACCTCGGACCATGATGATCACGTAGGGGCCACTCTGTCCAGAGCTCTCTGACTAGTCCTTTAACTCAAATCCAGCCCCCAACCCCACTTCAATCGCTGGAGACCACACAGAGGACTTTGGGGGCAGGGGAGGTGGGGAGGCAGGCAGTACAGGGGTTGGTCAAGAACATGAGTTTGTAGGTCAGACAAGTGTAAATCTGTCCCTAGGCACAATACTTGATTGTGCCTCTCTTTCTTCATCTGAAAAAGAGGGCTAATAATTTTACTTACTCTTAGGGATGCTGTGAGAATAGAATCAAAGGAAGCATGGTAAGACTTCTGTTTGAGGTCTGGCCTGTAGGGGGCACTCGGGGAATACTGCCTGGGGGAAGGTCCGTAAATAGCCACCCTAGTCCGGAAATACATATACTCCTAACTTAAACTCGACTCTATTAAATTAATCCAAATAAAATTACCAGTATTTCACTGTTTTCTGACCTACAAAAATGGCAGTTTCACATGATTCCCTCTACTAGAACAAATGACAATAATTACATAGGGTGGCTGGGGTGTGGTTATTGGTAGGTACACTTCTGGTGCACCCTCTCATGGTGTATCTGTGCTTTGCCTAGAGAGGCTGAGGGAGGTAGTTTAATTCCTTGATCTCTCCTCCGTCTGGAGCCATGCTCTGTGACCATAAAGTCCTCTGATACAAAATAAATAAGTCCTGGGGAAGTGATGTATGGCAGGATGATGACAGTTAATAATACTGAATTGTGTATTTGAAAGTTGCTAAGAGAGTAGGTCTTAAAAGTTCCCAACAGAAGAAAAAGTATGTGTGATGACAGATGTTAACTAGACTTACTGTGGTGATCATTTCACAATATATACAAATACTGAGTCATTGTTGTACACTTGAAACTAATATAATGTTGTAGATCAATATTTTTAAAGAACTCTGGTAAAATGACCCTCCCTGCCCCCAGTGCTTTTAGTTGTAATGGCCAAGTCAGTGTGCAGAGAGTCCCAGCAACTGAAGCCACCCTCAGATTCTCTTCAGCCAGACCATAGAGGATCCCTCTGCCCCAACACTCTGAAATGCTGTCCCCTGCCTCCAGTCTCTCTGTGGCACCTGTTGTGCTCTCTGGAATGCAGCTCTTGTTCTGGATGTGCTGGGGCTCTCATGGCCTCTTCCCACCCCAGCCCTTGATACCTAATCCACAAGTCACTCTATCTTCATCTGGCCCTCAGGGAGGCAGGGGAGGGTCTGGAGATGAAGTCGACACCCCAGAGGCCCCACCTGGTGGCCAAAGTCCTCTAGCCTAAAGTTGTCCCTGAGAACTACCTACTCACAAACAAACCCTCTGGCTGCAGGGTTCCTGAGTTTCTCCTGTTTAACTATTTCCCCCTCTCCTCCCTCCCAGTGGCCTGCAGGCTGCACACTCTCGGAGAACACACACAAGAATCTTAGAGTCCCTGCCAGAGTCACAAAGCACAGTCCTGACAGCCATGCTGGGCATTATGCAGTCAGGATGGTCAGTCAGTCAGACCACAATCAAGTACAAAGCACCTGTGGTAAAGACCAGTGCTCTCAGAGATCAGAGGGGGTAGGCCAGGCTGACTGTGCCCGTGGAGAGGTCTCTGGAAGCAGTGGCTGACAAAGAGTTTGGAGAGCACAGGGTTCATGAGCAAGTAATGTCATGAAAGAAGTGGAGGAAGATGGTTTGGGGATAGACAGCAAACACAATGCAGACAGGACAAAGTTTTGGCCACCCTGTGGGAGCACTGAAAAAAAGATGTGCAAAGTTTCCTATTAGGAGAGTCCCTTACTGGGCAAAAACAGCCAGGCTCTGTCCTATCATCATGCTCAGTCATTGGCTGAGGCCAACCCAAGAAGAGCATGACCTCAGCTCAAAAGCTGAAGCTGACCTTGACGTGGATCCCCATGCTGAGGCTGTCAGCTCACCTCACCGCTCTTGGCTTCTTGAAGGGGAAGTGAGTGCTGCAGCTCTGAGTTCACCATAGTACACAGCTCATGTGGCATGGACTCACTTCTCCACACATGTGGAGAGCAGCTCCCCTTGAGCCCTAAAGGCTCTCTTCCTTAGGGAAACCTCCAAGAGGGAAGTTAAGGGATGAAATACAGACCCCATTTGCCACAGTTGATTGGGGGTCCACAGCTGGTACCCATTACCTCCCTCCTCTGCTATTCATTCCAAATCCCCTCACTCTCAGCCACCACTTCTGTTGTCTCAGTGGTTCACCTGTAATGAGACGCAGGTCCTGGTTCTTGAAGAGTCTGAGCCCCCGATAAGAAGGAAGATGCACTGTTCAGAACCTCCTTCAAGAAAAAAACATGTTGCCAATACTTGGAGACTAAAGAACATCCTACTAAAGAATGAATGGGCTAACCAAGAAGTTAAAGAGGAAATTAAAAAGTACATGGAAGCCAGTGAAAATAACACCACAGCCCAAAACCTCTGGGACGCAGCAAAGGAGGTCATAAGAGGAAAGTATATAGCAATCCAGTCCTTCCTAAAGAAGGAAGAAAGGTCTCAGATACACAACCTAACCTTACACCTTAAAGAGCTGGAAAAAGAACAGCAAATAAAACCCAAAATCAGAAGAACTAATATAGATTAGTTTTGATGCTATCAAAACAAAAACAAAAACAAAAAACAGTAGAACAGATCAATGAAATCAGAAGCTGGTTCTTTGAAAGAATTAACAAAATTGATAAACCACTAGCCATTTTGATCAAAAAGAAAAAGGACCCAAATAAATAAAATCAAGAATGAAACAGGAGAGATGACAACTAATATAGTAGAAATAAAAACAATAAGAGAACATTATGAGCAATTGTGTGCCAATAAAATGGGAAATCTGGAAGAAATGGACAAATTCCTAGAAACATATAAACTACCAAAACTGAAACAGGAAGAAATAGAACATTTGAACAGACTCATAACCAGTAAAGAAATCGAATTAGTAATCAAAAATGTCCCAAAAAAATAAGGGTCCAGGGCCAGGTGGCTTTCCAGGAGAATTCTACCAAAACTTTAAGGAAGAGTTAACACCTATTCTCTTGAAGCTGTTCCAAAGAAATAGAAATGGGAGGAAAACTTCCAAACTCTTTCTATGAAGCCAACATTACCTTGATTCCACATCCAAAGATCCCACTAAAAAGGAGAATGATAGACCTATTTCCCTGATGAACATGGATGCAAAAATCCTCAACAAGATATTAGCCAACTGGATCCAACAATACATTAAAAAAATTATTCACCATGACCAAGTGGGATTTATACCTGGGATGCAGGGCTGGTTCAATATCCACAAAACAATCAATGTGATTCATCATACCAATAAAAGAAAGGACAAGAACCACATGATCCTCTCAATAGATGCAGAGAAATCATTTGAAAAAATAGGACATCCTTTCTTGATAAAAACCCTTGAGAAAGTAGGGATAGAAGGATCATACCTTGAGATCATAAAAGCCATATATGAAAGACCCAACACTAATATCATCCTCAATGGGGAAAAACTGAGAGCTTTCCCCCTAAGGTCAGGAACAAGACGGGGATGTCCACTCTCGCCACTATTATTCAACATAGTATTGGAAGTCTTAGCCTCTGTAATCAGACAACACAAAGAAATAAACTCATCCAAATCAGCCAGCAGGAGGTCCAACTTTCACCCTTCGTAGATGACATCATACTCTATATGGAAAACCCAAAAGATTCCACCAAAAAACTCCTAGAACTGACCCATGAATTCAGCAAAGTTGCAGGATATAAAATCAATGCACAGAAACTGGTTGCATTCCTATACACCTATGCATTTCTGAAGCAACAGACAGAGAAATCAAGGAACCGATCCCATTTACAATTGCCCCAAAAACCATAAAATACCTAGGAATAAATCTAACCAAAGAGGTGAAAAATCTATACACTGAAAACTATAGAAAGCTTATGAAACAAATTGAAGAAGACAAAACAATGGAAAAAGATTCCATGCTCCTGCATAGGAAGAATAAATATTGTTAAAATGTCAATACTACCCAAAGCAATCTACATATTCAATGAAATACCTATCAAAACAACACGAGCATTCTTCACAGAGCTAGAACAGACAATCCTAAAATTTTTGTGGAACCAGAAAAGACCCCAAATAGCCAAAGCAATCTTGAAAAAGAAAACCAAAGCAGGAGGCACCACAATCCTGGACTTCAAGCTATACTACAAAGCTGTAATCCTCAAGACAGTATGGTACTGGCACAAGAACAGACACTCAGATCAATGGAACAGAATAGAGAACCCAGAAATGGACCCACAAACGTATGGCCAACTAACCTTTGACAAGGCAGGAAAGAATATCCAATGGAATAAAGACAGTCTCTTTAGCAAGTGTTGCTGGGAAAACTGGACAGCAACATGCAGAAAAATGAACCTGGACCACTTTCTTACACCATACACAAAAATAAAATCAAAATGGATGAAAGACCTAAATGTAAGACAGAAAGCCACCAAAATCCTCGAGGAGAAAGCCGGCAAAAAAAACTCTTTGACTTTGGCCACAGCAACTTCTTACTCAACATGTTTCCAGAGGCAAGAGAAACAAAAGCAAAAGTTAACTATTGGGACCTCATCAAAATAAAAAGCTTCTGCACAGCGAAGGAAACAATCAGCAAAACTAAAAGGCAACCGACGGAATGGGAGAAGATATTTGCAAACGACGTATCAGATAAAGGGTTAGTATCCAAAATCTATACAGAATTTATCAAACTCAACACCCAAAAAACAATCCAGTGAAGAAATGGGCTAAAGACATGAATAGACACTTCTCCAAAGAAGACATCCAGATGGCCAACAGGCATATGAAAAAATGCTCATCATCACTCATCATCAGGGAAATACAAATCAAAACCACAATGAGATACCACCTCACACCTGTCAGAATGGCTAACATTAACAACTCAGGCAACAACAGATGTTGACGAGGATGTGGAGAAAAAGGATCTCTTTTGCACTGCTGGTGGGAATGCAAACTGGTACGGACACTCTGGAAAACAGTATGGAGTTTCCTCAAAAAATTAAAAATAGAACTATCCTACAACCCAGCAATTGCACTACTAGGTATTTATCCAAGGAATACAGGTATGTATACTGTTTCAAAAGGGCACATGCACCCCAATGTTTATAGTAGCACTATCAACAATAGCCAAAGTATGGAAAGAACCCAAATGTCTATCGATGGATGAATGGATAAAGAAGATGTGGCATGGAAGTGCCTGGGTGGCTCAGTCGGTTAAGCTTCCAACTTGGGTCAAGTCATGATCTTGCAGTAAACGAATTTGAGCCCTGCATCAGGCTCTGTGCTGACAGCTCAGAGCCTGGAGCCTGCTTCCGATTCTGTGTCTCCCCCTCGCTCTGTCCCTGCCCCACTCATGCTCTATCTCTCTCTCTCTCAAAAAAATAAATAAAACATTTAAAAAAATTTTTAAAAAGATGTGGTGTGTGTGTGTGTAGGTATGTATATATATATATATATATATATATACATACATACCATATATATATACACACACCATATATATGTATATATATAGATACTATATATATATACACACACACACACACACACACACACGCACACACACACAATGGAGTATTACTCAGCAATCAAAAAGAATGAAATCTTGCCATTTGCAACTACATGGATGGAACTAGAGGGTATTATGGTAAGCGAAATTAGAGATTAGAGAAAGACAAATATCATATGACTTCACTCATATGAGGACTTTAAGATACAAAACAGATGAACATAAAGAAAGGGAAGCAAAAATAATATAAAAACAGGGAGGGGGACCAAACATAAGAGACTCTTAAATATGGAGAACAGAGGGTTACTGAAGGGATTGGGGGAGGGAGAGGGGCTAAATGGGTAAGGGGCATTAAGGAATCTACTCCTGAAATCATTGTTGTACTATATGCTAACTTGGATGTAAATTTTAAAAATAAATTAAATTTAAAAAAAGAAAAGAAAAAACGTTGCCAACTGCAAGAAGTGTGGTTAGCTGACAGCCTCCAGCTATTCGCTTCCTCGGGGCTCAGTAGCACCCCGAGAGTTGTTTTCCACTGCAGATGGCATGGCTTTGCTCCAGAATCCTAGAGCCCTGAGTTGTCATTCTCCCACTGGAGTTTGCCAAAACTTCCTATAGCATCTTTTACCACCAATGCCTCCAACACCATTAGATCTGTCAGGTCACATGGCCCAAGGGGCCGAGCTGCTGGCCTGCACCTGCAGCAGAGCTGTTTCCTGCTCTGGGTCCCACTCAAAGTTGGCATCCTTTTGTACTGCCTTGTATATGGGCTAGAATAGTATATCCCAGGAATGGGATATGCTTCCAGAACCCAAAGAAACCCACTAGGCATTGTGCTTTCTCCTTTGTGGTATGTGCTATAAGATGCAATCATTTGTCTTCCTCTTTGCAGGACCTATCTCAGCACACCACTGACCAGTGGATCTCTAAAAATTTTACTGACGTGGCAGGCTCCTAAATCTCCAGAGTTTATTCTCCACCCGATGGGTCTCATGTATCTCACCAAGACCTCCAGTCACCTCCTGCCCATCTGGCTTAGCCAGCATAATACTACGAATGTTGGGAATCAATGTGATGTTTCGTTAAATATCTAGACAGTCCAGATCTCTTCATACTATATTAGGACAAAAGGTGAATGGATTAACAGACTGGACAAACTGTAAATGAATATTATTGTCCATTTCATGCGAATGCAAATTGATGCTGATCTTCTTTTCTGATTGAAACAGCTAAGAATCTATTTTCCACATTGGTGGCTGCATCCCTTGTACCCAAGACCTTATGAATCTGCTCCAGCAGATACACTACCTCTGGCAGGAAAGCTGTGACTGGTGTTCCCATTTGCTTGAATTTGCAGTAGGCAGTATACATTCTCCAGAATCCATCTCATTTCTGTAGGGACCAGACTGTTGATTTAAATAGAGCTAAGATGGGGACCACCTTCTCTGCATCCTTCAGGTTTTTAAGCATGGCACTAATTTCCACTTTTCCCCTCAGGAGATGACAGACATTTTTGATTTACTATTCTGGCTGAAGGGCAGGGGGCAGTTCAGAGAGTTGCATTTAACCTTCACCATTCTGATAGCTCTTACGCCACAAGCCAACGTTCCAATGTGGAGGTTACTCCAACTACCAAGTATGTTGATCTCAATTACATAGATCACCAGATGGGTCTATGAACACAATAAACCCACTGTAAGCTGGGTCTTTGGCAAGGACTCCATATGGTCTTATGCTAACAGGGGACCATGATAACATTTCAAGTCTCTGGATAGCAGCATTAACTCAGACCCTGTGTCCAACAGTCCTTGAAATGTCTGAATATTACTCTTTCCCCAGGGTGTAACTACCATAGTAAAGGTAGGTCCCCTTGGGGAAGGACCAGGAATCAGTAAAGTGCATACTGGCCATGGTATTGCAGGATTCTTCCCCTGGTGTTCCAGCCCACCTCTTCTGTCAGCAGGTTCTGGGTCTGAAGACTGGCTCAAGTCCAGAAACTGGACAAAACATTATGACTTTTCATTGAGGCACTGTTAACCTCCCACTCATTTACTTTTTATCTCCTTTGATTGTATATGCATATATATACAGTACCCTTTGGCTGCCCATCTATTTTCCACTAAGAACACTGTGTTCTTTTTTTAAAATTTTTTAAAATGTTTATTTATTTTTGACAGAGAGACACAGAGCATGAGCGGGGGAGGGGCATAGAGAGAGGGAGACACAGAATCGGAAGCAGGCTCCAGGCTCCAAGCTGTCAGCACAGAGCCTGACACAGGGCTCGAACCCGTGAACCGTGAGATCATGACCTAAGCCGAAGTCAGACGCTTAACAGACTGAGCCACCCAGGCGCCCCCCACCCCAACCTGTAAAATGTTTAAGATGGGACCACCAGTTGGGACATCTGGGTGGTTCAGTCGGTTAAGCATCTGACTTCAGCTCAGGTCATGATCTCACGGTTCGTGGGTTCAGCACAGAGCCCTTTGTCTCTCTCTCTCTCTCTCTCTGCCCCTCCCCCACATGTGCTCGTGCATGCTCTCTCTCCCTCTTTCTCAGAAAGAAATAAACATTTTTTTTTTTTTTAAAGAAGGGACCACCAGCTCATGCTGGGGTTGTTCATACTCACCTAACTCCTGGGATGTGGCCCTCATTGCCAGTCAGGTGATGAGGTGATCAGTCCCTAAACTCCATCTTACTTACCCACCTCTCAGACCACCCTCGGAAACAGATGCTGAATTGGACCTAGGAAATCCGACAGATCTCCCACTGAGGCATAGGACTTGTGAGAGGAAGGCAGCAGAAGCCAGAGAAGGCAGGGAGAACTCACCTACTACAGTGTAGACCTGCTAGGGTTTCTGCCTGCCCAGCGGGGGACTCTGGAGCACAGCCTACCCACTAGAGAAGGCCAGCCTTGTGCGGAAATGGCTGGCCTAGTAACGCCACCTGAAAAGGATGTGGCCTCAGCTGAAGACTGAGGTTGATTCTGAAGGAGGCTACAGCTAAAGCTATCAGCTCACCATACACTTGACAGCTGGGCAATGAGTCTCTTCTCGAAGAGCTGAGAGGAACATCTCCAAGCAGCCACACAGACATTGTCAAGACAGTTTGAGAACTGTTTTTGTGCAGGCCTGTGCACGGTGCAATCAACCCATAGAGCCATTTCTCAGGTTAATAAAGTGGTGTTGGGTAGAAGTTTACCAAGAAGATAAGGTGGGAGGGGATTTTGCAGACAGAGGCAACCAAATGTTCACAGACCAAGGCAATGCAAAGGATGGGAACATTCTCGAAAAATACAGAGAATCCAGTGGAGCTGAAGCATAAATGTTGGCAGGGTGTATAAATGACTGGGAGAAGTGACTGACTAATGGGGGCAGGGGGTGAAAGACGGAAGGAGCCTAAGATGGGGTCCTGCTTTCTGGCATGGTCATCCCTTTGGCTGCTCACCTTCTCCCAAAAAACAATGACCCATGTGCTTTCTCTTTCTCCACCAATTTCCTCTTCCCCATGACCTATGTGGCCCCTTATACCATTAGACACCGCTCATCCTCCATCCACCTGATGCATAAGTACAGGAGACCACACAGGAAATAGGCCCTCAGCAGAGGCTGCCAGACATTGCCCAGGGTACAGGTCACTTGTTACACCCCTGCCCAGACCATCACTTAGCCTTGAGCTGTGGGGTTCTCAGTCCTATAGAAATGGGCAGTCCAACATGTAATGCCCTCCCCCAGGCTGTCCAGACCTGCCTGTCTAGCCTTCCCTCTGCCCACTGTTCACCTTTCTCCAGCCTCACTGAGCCCACACTCTCCTCTTGTGATTTCCCACCCCAGGGCCCTCCCTCTGCTTGTAATGTCCAAACCTTCAAGGCCCAATTCAAATGGCACCTCCTCACTGATTTCCCCAACTGTGAGTGTCTCTGTCCCTGATCTGTACTGGCTTCACACCTTGTCCTCTCATGCACCCAGCTATCATGCACTTGCAGGTATCCTTTGCCACCTGTCAAGAATCCAGCTATAGCATCCATTCCAGGCAGGGCCTGCTCAGAATGGAGATAGGGGAGTGCACAGGGAAGGGGCAAGGAGCCAGGGTCAAGACCCAATGAGGGAGACAGAGGGCAGGCACCAATGCAGAAAGACAGTGCAGAGTCTTGGCCTCTCAGGGCAGAAGGAGCTGAGTGTCAGTGGCTCTACTACCACGACTGCCCACTCAAAAACATGCCCAACCCCATGCCAGTCTCATGGTTCTCAGTATCTACAGGGATCAGTACTCTCCTTTCATTATTAATCACTGCAACCAAGAGCCAAACAAGCCAACAGGCCACACCCTTTCCATGCAGGGCTCACCAAATACTCCCAGCTGCCTTCCCATTGGCCCCCAACTGTGCCCTTTTCTCGACTGTGGGTCCCAAAGGATGTGCCTTGGTGTCACCCCAACGAGCTCACTCACCATGGTTTGGTTCACAACCTCTGGTGGTGATGAGGCCCCAGGACATCGTTGCACCAGAGGACACCAAGTGACAAAGTGTTATGTGGGGTCACTTCCAAAGTGGGCTCAGGAATTTCTCAGAAGGAAAAGCTGACAGAGAAAAACAGATTGTGGCTGAAAAACATGCACCGGGTTATGTAGCATATCTACAGCTACATTCTTTCTTTTTTTTTCTGTTCTTGCAGATGGAAAAAAGGTTCAGAAATAAACAGATGATAGGTATGGAAAGCCCTTCCTTAGAATTAGCGGAGAGTAGCCCAGGTGAAGTCCACACTGACCAGTGACCTCGGGCAGGTTACTACTCTGGGCTTTGCTTCCTCAGCCATAAAGCAGGCACCAAATGGGTTGTTATGAAGAGTGAGTTCATATGTATGTAAAGTGCTCAGAACAGTGCCTTGGCACTAATAATTACCATTATTATTTATATTACTTTTTCTAGATGATTAGAATTGCGGCAACATGTGTGTGTGTTGGCATATTTAATTAAAGGCCCAGGAAGGTATTAAGAGTATTCGTTGTCAGATGGAAAGGACGATTTAATCCACTCCAGCTTGGTGCAAACCGTGAACAATTAAGCAGTAATTGAGAAGGTTAGCAAGAAAGATAATTGAGCACCCTGGGTGTTTGTGTTCCTTACAGTCCTATGTGTAATGATAGGTTTTTATATTTAGAGCAGAAAATTATATGCTTTCTAATTTTAATGAAAAGTAATTTTTAATTTAAATGAAAATCATATTTGGTGAGGTCATGAGTTGCAAGAAATAAATACATTCAGAAATAAAAAAAGGATGAAAAAATTGAACGTATAGCATGAACCCCACTACATAATGTTAAAGCCCCTACATTTACATCTGTAAAGAACAGCAAGTTTCTGACTGGTCTAGAGCTAAAACTCATATATACATATCAAGAGTCATGTGACTTCACTCCTACAAAAAGATCTATTTAACATGAAGGCTGAAGAGACTTGTAATGGTTAATTTTATATGTCAACTTGACTGGGCCATAGTGCCCAGAAATTTGGTGAAACATTACTCTGGGTATGTCTGTGAGGATGAGATTAGCATTTGAGTCCACAGAGGAAGTAAAGCAGATTGCCCTCCCCAGTGTGGGTGCAGAGCCTGAATAGAACAAAAAGAAGGAAGAATCCACTCTCTGTCTGTTGAGCTGGGACATCTGTCTTCTCCCGCCCTCAGACTGGGACACACACCATTGATGCTTCTGTTCTCGGGCCTTCAAACGTGGACTGGAACTATAGCACCGGCTTTCCTGGGTTGCACCTTGCAGACGGAGATCGTGGGACTTCTCAGTCTCTGTAATCACATGAGCCAATTCCTCATAATAAATCTCTGTATGCATATATAGTATATAGAGTATACATATGCCATATATATAATATAAAATAGTATATGTTGTATATGTATGGTGTATAGTATACAGTATGCTATATATGGTGTGCATGCATATGTATATGTATAGTATATATATAATACTATTCTGTTCCTCTGGAAAATCCTGACTAATACACCCGCGTACCTCTGTGTGTGTGTATGTGTATAGCTGCATGTATACATATATGTAAAAATACAAACATACATATATACAAATGTGTAAATTTTATATTATTATTGTTTATGAAGGTGAAGGGTTAGACATTTGTAGACATTTTAAACAGGGCAGAATGGCTGACAAATGCTAAAATGTGCACAGGCTATAGGCCCCCTCAGAATTTCCCGTAATGTTGAAAAAGGCTGGTAGAGCAAACCAGGCCTGAAATGATCCCCCGAGGGTCTGCAGTGGCTCTGGGTGCAACATCCATGACACCTGATGCTCAGATCCAGCCCAGCTCAGTCATCCTGGCCCCAGGTAGGTCTGTCAAGACAAAATAAGCCTGTGCAGATGAACTGAATGGAAGTGGATCTCCACTTCCATGACATTTTGAGCCCTAGCAACTCCTCACCCACATGAAGACAGCACAGGAGGGAAAGGCTCTTCCCATCACTGGTCCGAGTGATGAACCTGCTCGTGGCAGAGGCCAGTGCCCAGCAAGTAGCCCTGGAGTAGCTCTCTGATGCTGAGGGGACCAGGGCAGCTGTGGCTGTGATGCCCGCCATCTAATGGCAGCGGAGGTGGTATGCCTTGGCATGGGCAGCCTGGCCAGAGCTGTCAGGGCCCTGCAGCCACAGGGTCGAGGCTCAGAAGCAGCACAACTGCAGAGGAAAGCAATGTCCAGCACCTAACCACACCTCTTCCCTTATGGACACTGAAAGACCTGGGGCAAGCCAGCTATGTGGGGGCTCGGTAAGGGTTGGGAACTTGGCTGTCAAAGGTGATGAGGCCGGCTTTGTACTCACTGGCTGGTGCAACTTGATGCTCCAGTTACAGCAGTGATAAATGATAATCAGTACTATCTAGTCCCGTCTACTGAGTCCTGCCTGTGTTCCAAGACCATCCCATGCGTTCTTCTACTGCCAAGGCTGAAGAGCAGAATGAAACTCGGGGTTGGGGAAGGGAGAGAAATCGTGAAAGTATCGCCCTATCCTGGGGCTCTACCATGTCAGAGAGGAGCCTGGCCAGTCTTCAGCTGCCTGAAAACAGACTTGGTGCCCCCATGGGACCTGTGCCCCGCTGCTGTGTGGGGCAGAGCTGGGGCCAGCGGGCCTATGCTAACAGCTGAGGACACACGTGCCTCACCGGGAGAGTCACGCCCATTCACAAGCCAACTGGTGGCTGAGGCAGGGGCACTCTCATGGGACACCCGACTCCAGGACTGGTCATCCATTACAATGGGCTCTACTGTGCAGGGATGGTGTCCCAGGCCCTCTTTGGGGGCCAGAAGCTCCTCTTCTTCCCAATACCCCCAAAGGACAAGCAAGGCCAGAGGTAGGAGCAACAGGTACATGTGGCGGGAATGGTGCAGGTGGGACCTGGCTCTCTCAGAGGAAGGAGACTCTGCTCTGCAACTCACCCCTTGTACTGTCAGGGTGATTTCAGCTTCTGGCTCCAACGCTCAAGCCACACGACCTCAAACAGTAGATGGGATCTAGTGGCTTGAATAGCAGAATAGGGCAGAGAGAAGGTCCACAGGACTTTGATCCCCAGGCCCCTATTCTATTTTCCAGTATTTCTTTTTTTTTTAATTTTAAAAAATGTTTATTTATTTTTGAGAGATATGGGGGGGAGGGGTAGAGAGAGAGAGAGAGAGGGAGGGAGACAGAGAATCCCAAGCAGGCTCCGAGCTCTCAGCATAGAGCGCAATGCGGGGCTCCAACTCATCAGTTGTGAGATATGATGTGAGCTGAAACCAAGAGTCAGACACTTAACCGACTGAGCCACCCAGTCGCCCCTCCAGCACTTCTTTTTGATAACATATAGCAGCCTTGCCACTCACATTTTGAATAGGATAACTGAAGGGGGAAAAACCCTCCCTACATTCTAGCATTACACACATTGGTCCAATAGCATTAGCTAGAGCTGGATCCGTGCAACCCTTTTTGTGTGTACGTCTATCCATTTCTGTCTCCCTGATTTTTTGGGCTGATTCTCAAAAGAATCCATGACCCCAAAGATATTACAAACTAGTGCCTAGAGTGAAAAAAAAAAACATAAGTTCATGATAATTGCCCTTGATTCTAAATGTTGAGCAAATGCTCAAATTCCGTTTGTAATTTTAAGAATCTGGATGTGACATAGGTTCATTCTGACTCCTTTGGAGGCTGAAGAAATTCTCAGAGCACAGAAAAGGCAAGACAGGGGGCACTGGAGCAGAGGCAAGACAGGAAAAGCCAGAACTGAACACATGACTGGGTAGATTATTTCTGTTGGGTTTCAGCTAGCTTCAAATGTGAGCAAATTGCTTAAAGAGGAAAAATTCAAAGTAGTTATCAGAGCTCATTTATTACTTGTGCTAGTTATGATACATAATTACTTCTGTTTATTCTTAAGGCAACTGTATGAGCAGAATAATTCTCAACTTACCTTTCTTGTTATGTTTATTAAACTCTAAATGAAAAGAACTCCACCTGAAATGCAAATTAAAGTCACAACGAGACACTCCTCTCCATCCATCTGAGTATCTATAATTAGAGCTGCTACCAAGTGAGGATGTGGAACAACCGGAACTCTCTTCATTACAGGTGGGACGTAAAATGAAACAACCACTTTGGAAAACATTTGGAAGTTTTCGCAAAAATTAAACATATATCGGGACACCTGGGTGGCTCAGTCAGGTGAGTAGCCAACTCTTGATTTCAGCTCCAGTCATGATCCCAGGGTTGTGGGATCAAGCCCCAAGTCAGGCTCCACAATAAGCATGGAGCCTGTTTAAGATATTCTCTCTCTCTCTCTCTCTCTCTCTCTCTCTCTTTCTCTCTCTCTCTCTCTTTCTCTCTCTCTCTCTCTCTCTTTCTCTGTCTCCCTGCCTCTCTACCCCACTCTCTCTCTCTCTCTAAAAAACAAAATAAAATAAAATAAAATAAAATAAAATAAAATAAAATAAAATAAAAAATAGGGGCACCTGGGTGGCTCAGTTGGTTAAGCATCCAACTTTGGCTCAAGTCATGATCTCATAGTTTATGAGTTTGAGCCCCACATCAGGCTCAGAGCCTGGAGCCTGCTTCAAATTCTGTGTCTCCCTCTCTCTCTGCCCTTCTCCCACTCATGCTGTCTCTCTCTCCTTCAAAAATAAACCTTAAAAAATTTTTAATAAAATAAAAAAATAAAAAATTAATTAAACATACACGTACTATATGATCCAGCCATTTCACTCCCAGGTATCTACACTGGAGAAACGAAAGCACATGTCCAGACAAATACTTGTACGTAAATATGCATGGCACCTTTATTTGTGATAGCTAAAAACTGGAAGTAACCCAGATGTCTATCAACAAATGAAAGAATACTATTCTTAGTATTCGGTTTGTAACTACCGATACACACAACAGCATGAATGAATCTCAAAATAATAATCCTGAGTGAAATAAGTCAGACAGAAAAAGAGTATATACTGTATAATTTCATTTATATAAAATTTTAGAAAATTCAAGCTTCTCTATAGTGACAGAAAGCAGACCCATGGTTGTCTAGGTGCAGGGACCAGGGGAGGGAAAAATCACAAAGGTCCGCAAGGAAATTTGGAAGGTAATGGATACATTCATTATCTTGATAGTGGTGATGGTATCACAAGTAGTTCCATGTATCAAAACTTATCAAACTATAGCGTGCGCCCAAGCCAGCCCCGGATCGTGCCCCCACTCAGTGCAGGATCCCCCTGAATCCCACCGGAGCTCCGTGCCCCATGTCCCCCGCCTCCCCAGCGCTGCTGGCCAAAGACCCCCATGCACCATGTGGGAGGATGGCAGGATCCGTGGTGGACAGCGCTCCCACAGTGAAACTAAATGATGGGCATTTAAACAACTCCCTGGGCTCCCCAGTTCAAGCCATGTATTTCCCAAGACTGATAGTTCCATTTTGTGGGCACATTACAGGTGGCATGAGACCAGGCAAGAAGCTGTTGGTGGTGGGGGCATTGTAGACTTCAGCCCAGAGAGCTTTGCCATCAGCTTGACCTGGGGTGACTCTGAAGACTCTTCTGCCAATGTGGCAATTGAACTCAAAGCTGGGTTCACAGACTGGCAACTACTCAGAAATTCTTGTATATCTGGGGAAAGAGGTGAAGGGCAGTCTGTGATACCTTACTTCCCATTCATCCCAGACCAGCTATTCAGGGTGGAAATTCTTTGTGAGCACCCATGTTTCAGAGCGTTTGTGGATGGACACCAATTTTTTTATTTTTACCACCACATTCATTTTTTTTTTAATTTTTTTAACGTTTATTTATTTTTGAGATAGGGAGAGACAGAGCATGAACGGGGGAGGGTCAGAGAGAGAGGGAGACACAGAATCTGAAACAGGCTCCAGGCTCTGAGCGGTCAGCACAGAGCCCGACGTGGGGCTCGAACTCACGGACCGCGAGATCGTGACCTGAGTCGAAGTCGGACACTTAACCGACTGAGCCACCCAGGCGCCCCTATTTCTACCACCACATTCAAATGCCATCTGCAGCTGACACCATAAAGATACATGGGGACCTCCAGATTGCTAAGCTTGGCTGATATTGTTTAAACCGCCTCTATCTCAAACAGGATCGGGTACCACAGCTCTCTTCCGGACAAGTGTCCTAGCAAGATCTGGAGACTTAAAAAGAAACAAAAACAAAAAGCACGTTTCACTGTCTCTACTTTCTGTGCAGTTTAAACCCAAAATGACAGCTTCAAACTGTGGTTTGCCCTTAGGGAGCTGTCAGAACAAAGACACCGAGCCATTATTTCCACAACAGAACAAAGTAAGACAATTATGCTGGATTTTATTCAGACTAAAGTGGCAAAAAAAAAAAAAAAATGTATCAAATTGTACACTTTAAACACGGAGTTCATTGACTATTACACCTTAATAAAGCTGTTCATTTAAAAAAGAACCCCAAGAACGAAAATGGGTGAAAGGGTTATATTTCCAACTATAAAGTAGATAAGTCGTGGTGATGACATGTACAGCATGGTGACCATAGTTATAATATTGCATTGAATACTCGAAGGTTGCTAAGAGAGATCTTAAAAGTTCTCATCACACACACAAACACGCAGAATTTGTAACCATGTGTAGTGATGGATGTTAATTAGACTTATCGTGGTGATCATTTCACAATACATACACATGTGGAATCATGTTATACACTTGAAACTAATATAATATGTCAGCTATATCTACACTTTTGAAAAGAAAGGAAGAAGGACCCCTAATAGCCACTACACCTGTCCCCCTTTTCCTCTTGGGACCTTGGGTTTCCGGCCTTGTTGTTGAAGTTTCTCCCTTTTCGGTTCTATCTCTCCTTCAATTTCAGTAATCTGCCTAAATCAGGCAGGACTCCTCTCTCTGGGCAGGGCAGTAATGTCCTTCTTTCACAGTATGGCAATGAGATGACTGTTTAGGACTCAAGACCAGTCACAGCGTTCACACACCCCGCACGTCTTCTCATAGTACCAAGCAGTACCCAGGTAGTAACCTCATCAATTTGGCCGTATGCCAAAGGTGTGATTTCTTTGCTAGTCTAGGCAGTTGTGGATCTCAGAGCTGGGACGGCTCTCCTGGTGACAGAATAAACAGAAAGGACTCTTTTCTGGAGAGTATGGTCAAGCTCTGAACAGCAGCCATATACCTGTTCCAACTGCAGAAAGCGCTACTACACCTGTTACTACTTTCCCCAGGACAAAAAATTGTGACACCTAATTGTACATTTCTTGCATCATTCAGTGTCAGGTGGAAAAATGCCCCCCATTCATGAAAAGAAAACCAAAAAACAAAGATATTGCTCCTAAACAAAGATGGGTTCATAACCGGGAATCACATTCCCAATATACCTCTTGCGGTATGCATTACAAATAGAAACAATGATCAAGTCTGATAATTCCATTTGAGTCCTTATAAAAAGGAAAGATTCCGCGCATGTGGATATCAGCAGGCCTCAAGTCAATGGAGGAGATTTCCCAAGGTCTACCACAGCCCCCTCCTGGCTGTTTTTCACCCTCTGCAAGTTCCCCTCCACACCCTGAGCTTTCTTCCACAGCCGGGACCTCTGCTTCCTCCTCCCCCAGCCCCCACCCCGCCCCATCAGGCTTTGGCCTCACCCCTCCAGGGAGGTAGCTCTCTGAAGCCACCTGCTGCCTCAGTGTTGCCCTCTGGACCTTATTGCAGAGCGGGTCCTGCCACCCCTCTGCAGTCTTCACCCTACACCTTCCTCTCTCCTCTGCCCTTCTCCAAGTCTCCTTCCCATGGGTTTCTTGTTTTATCCCAACCCGGTAAGTATGGGCAACTTCCTAAATTGTCTCCTCGGTTGGCTTTCCCTCTCTCTTGTTCTATCTTTTTCCCTCCCCTGCTTCAAGCTTTATGTTATTCAAATGACTCCCTAATCTACAGGACTAACCCTAAACTCTCTTTCTTGCTTGAGATTCACAGACGATGGATTATAAACAAGATACATTCCCAAGAAATGAAGGACAAAATATCCTTCTCAACCTGCAACTCAGAATCACGAAGGGGTCCCTTGGTGGAGCAGAAACCGGAGAACTGCTGAAGACGCAATGCTGATGGGGTCGATGGAAGAAAGAAAACAACAAATCGTGGAGAGGAGAGCGCCAGAGGACAGGATGCCTGGAAGTTGGATGGGCCAGGGCCACCCAAATGGAGAACTACCAAGAAGAGTAGTGTTTGGTGTCTATAAACCAACCCCTGCCCACATTAGTACAAACACCCCGCCAGTCAGAGGCCACTGGGGCATCTCCCTCCAGGCAATGCAGTGTACATGGGCTTAGGTCTGAGAGACAAGGCAGTGTGCCATGCCACCCAGGAAGCCCAGTGCCCACACCCACCAGACCAGCCTCTGCCACACCTTGCTCCAGCTGCCCACCCTCCCCTCGCCCACCCTTACTCCCGCACACTCCCACCCCAGGCAAGGAGTACAAACAGAGCCCAGCGTGGCCTCTCAATCCCAATGGCGAGCACAGGCGACAATCAGCAAACATTTGAGTAAGGCCAGCACCCTGAAAGAAATTGAACGCACAATAGAAAAAGAATTTACAGAAGCAAAGTGTAAGACTTAAATATAATCCAAATCCTCAGGGGAATAAGTGAGGCATCCAAGAAACAAGAATAGAAAGGCTACGAGGGAAAAGAACCAATGAGAACTCTTAAAAAGTAAATATACAACAATGGAAATGAAAAAATTAAGCCAATGAACTGATAACAAAATAATTACAGCTTACAAGAATTACTGAACTGGAAAATTGGGCTGAGGGATTCTTTGGGAAGAAGAAAAATACAAATTAATCTATTTCAGAAATTGGGAAAATAAATTCTGAAGTTCCAATATCCCTTTAATAGATGTTCCAGAGGAAGAAAATAGAAGAGAGAGGGGAATTTTTAAAGAAATGTTAAAACTACAAAATGGAACTGAAAAATAATATAATATTGTGTTCCTGTCAGTCAGAACTGGCAATTTATAATGGTTTACCAGATGTGCTTCAAGTAATTTTTTCAAAGAAATAAAACTACAGATAAAGCTGATGGTCTTTCTGACCCAAATTCCTTGCCTCCTCCTTTTTCTTTAAGGCAGCCATCGCCATGATGAATTCGTATATTTCTTTCCAGCCTACTGTATATATAAAATATATGATGCTTTTATGCCTGGCTTTAAATTTTACTTAAAAATTTTGTTTATGTTTATTTTATTTTTGAGAGAAAGAGAGAGAGCACAAAGCGGGGGGAGGGGGAGAGAGAGAGGGAGACACAGGATCCGAAGCAGGCTCCAGGGTCTGAGCTGTCAGCGCAGAGCCCGACGTGGGGCTCAAGTACTCAGTACAGTATTATTAACTGTGGTCACCATGCTGTACATTACATCCCCAGACTCATTTATCTTATAACTGGAAGTTTGTGCCTTTTGACCACCTTCACCTTCCACCACTCAGCCCCCTGAATCATTTTTCAATTCCACTTATATTGGGGTTTTTTCATACAAAAGGTTCTAATTTTAATATAGTCAGATTTTTCAATCTGATGCAAGCGATCTTTTTTAAAGAATGGATGAGTATTTGTCAAACCTGAAAAACTCAAATCCTCAGAATTGCAAGGATACACTGGGCACTAAGCAGGATGAATATAATAAATGCCCACGTAGTTGGGCACATTGTAATGAAACTTCCAGATGTGATTGTAGAAGGGTGTTCATATTTGGGGTGGGAAGGGTTTGTGGTTTGTACTAGTGTTTGTGGTGAGACCAGAGGAGTGAGAAGGAGTCCTCTGGGTACCAGAGAACCTGGCAAGGAGCTGAGATCTTGCTCATTGGCTGGTCTCAAGCTGTCGAGCTGTGGGTTGTAGCTACCTTACAAATCACCAGAGCCTTTGAGATGTTCCTGCAAACAGAATTCTGGAGACTCATTAGGGAATGTGGATGGAAGGCTTTTGTTTTGTTTAACACAATAACTAACAACTTAGAGCTCGCAAAACATTGTTTACATATTAGGACGAACCATCTGAAATTGCCATTTTTGGACAGTAGAGAACGATTGAAAACAGTGGCTATTTCCTAGGATTCGGCCTAATACATGATTTCCTTTCATACTCTTAACGCTCTGAGATATACATTATTATTAACTTGTTTCTACAGATGAGCAACCAGTGGGGCAAGGAGTTTAAGTCGGCCAACGGGCCCCCTCCCCACCCCCCCTCCCCGCCCGTATAACACCTAAATGGCCCAAGTTAGTCTGCCTTGCTCCATCCTGCCAGCTGGCCAGACTCTGGCAGCACTGCTCCCATCTGGGCAATGGGAAAAACACTTCATGTCCTCTCCCCCAGCAAGATTGGGCCTATCACAGAAGCCATCTCTCTTCTAAGGAGATTAGGCTCAAGTTAATCAGTGGTAAGAAATGGCTTTAGCCGAGAGAAGTTGGCCCTGACATTCTGACAACATGCTTCAGGCATAGCATAGGAGCTGGAGAAGTATGTCAGGGCAAGAGAGGACTGTGAACCAGACCCCCCTCGGTGAGTGGGAGTGGGGGGAGATGGTTGTGTGTTTCTTTTTAGGATAGGGTCTGTGGCCACTTTGGGGCGCAGACACAGTCTCAGTTCAGAAATGAGAATATTAATGCAAGGTATTCATTAAAACTCTGGACTTATTTTTACCTTAAATCCTCTCCTCCCCCAGCCAAGCCCTGCCCAACTGGGAGCCCGAGGTGGGGACAATGTAAAGGATCTGGCTTCTTCTCTCTTTTTCCACCCGGGCCTCCCCAGCCAGTTGCCATGGCTACAACTGGCGGTCTGTGGGAGCAGTCGGGGAAGGGGCAGCTGGCTGGACGTTGACTTTAGGCATTCTTGCCAGACAGATGTTAAGTTCTGACTGTTTCTCACCAAGTGCTTTAATGCCCTTTCCACAGCTTCCCCACTCGGCCTCTTTCTCTTGAAGCTCTCTCTAACCTGTGGCTGCCTCTCAAGTTCAGTCTCATTTCAGGTGGTCATCTGAGACCCTTTCCTCAGCTCCTGGGCTGTGAAGCTCCAGCCTTTAGCTAGTCCCATACCCCATGCTTCCTGTATCCCCAAAAACTCTGGGTAGTAAGCTGGCCCCAGTAAGAACAGCCCCACCAAAGCTGCTAGTGAGAGCACCTTCCACACTTCCCGGGTGGACAAGAGCCCAGACAACCACCCCAGCTGCAGGGGTCACACATTTAAAGTATGGGAGCAGGAATTCACCCTGTCCAAGATGGCACTCCCGACCAACACAGCTTTCTTCGAGGAAATCCTCGTGTCTCCTCTATCTCTACCTTCTCAGAGTCTCAACATGAACAAGGGGTTTCAAAAGTCTTGGGACAGATTTTTGCTATTTCCTTAGAAAATCTCTCCATTAGGTGACTTGGCATCTCACTTTGGATTTTCACAACCATAATACAGTATTAGTGCCTGGTGAAAAATATACTTTTAAGTCCCTATTACATTGATATGCATTGACTCTTTATGTTCATAAGTACAGATAACATTCTCCAATTTAAAGATAAGGAAAAATCATCTCTGAGGAGTTAAAGAGATCACCCAACCAGTCAGCGATGGAGCTGGGATTCCAACCGGGTCTGACTGGTGTCATCTGGGAGGTGTGTGCTCACTGGCCTCAAGCCCAGATGAAGAATTTGGAGACACAGAGGGAAGTGTGTCTTTCGTTTAGGAACCAGGACCCAGGTCTCAAGAGGCTCTTGTCTACTATAGAGTTGATGGAGGTCAGCTCCTGTGGCCTGGCCATGCCTACATCCTCACAGGACATCCTGGGACCTAGTTTCAGAGAGAGGGCTGAGAGGACTCGGGTTGTTGGAGAGACTGATAATTATACTGATCTGGCAACTACCCCATCTCAATGTGACTTTGACTCAAAGTAGGGTGCCAGGAGCGCTGACTCACCTAGTCTAGCATCCAAGCCAAACACTGTGAGGAAAGGGCTCAGCTCAGCCAAGACTTAACTGCAGGAGGACAGGGCTCTGTGCTGGGATCCCAGCCATGCCTTTGCCTCGGTGTTTTCTCAGTGTGCTTGGGCCTCCTTTTCCCAATAATTCTGTGAGACTCAGAGCCAGGCATGCTGGGGGCTTCAACAGGTGGTCCGGAACCACACAGAAAGGTGTTGAGAGGTGAGCGAGGGAGGAACTGACTTAGCTGGTCCTTATAGGAGCAGGAAGATAAAGCACTGGCCAGCTCCCAAGATGGGCTTCATTTGGTCTCTAAGGAGATTCAGTCTGATTGGAGTTTCCAACAAAAAGGGTGAGTTAATAAGCCATGGTCCACTCACAATGAAGTGGTGACTGAACACCGTGACATAGAACCCTGAATAAAATGGAAAGATATTGACAATATATCATTAAGTGAAAACTGTGTAGAGTAGGATCCTACCTTTATAGAAGCATCGTTCTTACTTGAACAAGTATTTCTGGAGGACAGGCTGGAAAGGTGCAGTTTGGGTTCTTGTGTCCATCGATCACTTTCCCTATTTGTCCTCAGGCTGACCCAAAGTGTAGGATCAGGACAGGGTCCAGTCCCTTCCACTCCCCAGAGTCAGAGCCACTCACCTTCATCTCCCCTACATCCTCTCCCAAGGATCTGTTGGCTAGTCTTCTACACCCTCCAGATACAAAGGGGGTTGTCGTACCCCACACCATTTCCCCAGACAACTGGGCCACTCACTGGGCACCCATTGCTTGGATTTTCCCTTCGGTGATTCCAGGAAGCCCCATCCAATCCCACCCCCAGTTTCTGTTGGGAACTACATCCCTGAGGCCAGAATGTGTTTTGACACTTCCTCAATGAAGAGAACACACACACACACACACACACACACACACACACACTTGTTTAAACTAGGGCAATCTACCTTGAAACAAAAACAAATACACACATATAAATATTGTTTTGTTTTTGTTTTTACATGCAATTGGCTCATAATAGGTATGTTACTCTGCCCCTAGGATTGAGCTTAATTCATACTTAGGTCTGAAACATTTCTCCAAGGAAACTCTCTGCAGAGATGCATCTCTACTGCCTCACTACGGAGGTGATCTTTCAATACTTTGTGCAAGATAGGTTGGCTTCCTCTGGTCACAAACCTTTGCACTCCAGAAGAGGGTCTTTGTAGGGCTCACATAACTAAAACCCTGGAGGGAGATTTCTTGGGAGAAGGGAAAGAGGTCAAATAGCTATCTCCCCTACACAGAACTGTTCTGCTTGTAGCTCCAAAATTATAGGGTTTGGATTCTGCTGGGTTTGTTTATTTTGACTCTTATTCTCTCCATCAGAAGGAAGGACTGACTTCCCCAGATATGTATTTATGCCTGTATACGTATGCTTAGAGAAAATTTTGGAAGGAAACACAACAAAAACTCTAAAAGTAGTTATGGCAAGGGCTTGGAATTTTTATTTTCTTTTATTGTTACCTATGTTTTCCACAGCAAGTGTGTTCCTCCTCTACTTAGCCAAAGAAATCAAAGTCCTTAGCCTGAACCACCTTCAACTCCCGTTGCCTTCTCTCCACCTCTCCTCGAAGTCCACACCCATCTCTGTGTCCACACCCACCCTTCACCCACTTCCCTCCAAAGTCAGAGACCAAGGCAAACTGTCCTTCTGTGTCCTTACTGCTTCTGTGTTCTTATTATACCTACTATGTAAAACTGATCTACTAATACATTAGGGAGCTGTTATCAGCAGCAATATTCCTGATAAATAAAAATAGATCAACAAGTGGTAGTGATGACATTGTTTTGCTTTTCAGTATCTCAGTTTCCTCGTCTGTGAAATGGGGTCATGATAGCACTTACCTCATAGAATTGCTGTAAGAATTAAATGGGTTACAGTTATGTTAAGCACTTAGAAGAGCATCTGGTACATAGTAGGTACTCTGTAAATGTTTGCTCGTGTTAGTAGTACCACTACTAATTACCACAACTAATACGTTGGTATTAGTATTAGCGCATTCCTACATTTCTGCCAAAATCTTGGTTCATCAATTATCTCCCTCTCTCTCCCACATATTAAACCTCTCTTTCTTCAGATTCCTTCCCTGGGTTTATTCAGAGCCAGCTATGTCCCAACTCCCAACCCGGCCTGTGATTTCAGCGACCTATCTTTTCCCACCCTTTAAGTCTGGGCATCTGGAAAAAAAGTGGGTTTCAAGAGTCACTCTTCTACATTTGCTTATATTCAGCTCATCATGATTCACAGTACAATTCCCGCTCACCTCTCCAGTGACCACAAATGGCCTTCTTTCACCAAATTCAAAGGACCCTGTTCAGTTTTTATCTTTCTGTACCTTTCTTCCTTATCTGACCCCACTGAACCCACTCCCTTTCCTAAAACTTGTTGCCTTGCCTCTCTTGTTCCCTCCCTTCTCTGGACTCTTGTCTCAGCCTCCTTGCCTGGGTTCTCTCTCTCCACTCAGCCCTTAAATCTTTGATGCTCCCAAGGGTCTGTCTGCAGCCACCAGCCCTCCTCATTCTACCCGCCCTCCCGGGGAACCTTGTGCACTGCCCTGGGGAACCTTATGTACCGCCCTTACTTACCCTCTTTCTCCAACACAACCAAATCAACACCTCTAGTCCTGGCCTCTCTCCTAAACTGTAGACCTAAATATCCTAGTACAAGCTGGATAATTATGCCTGGAGGTCTCACAGCAGTCTTAAATTAAACTTATCATCTTAAGTCTATGTGTCCTTCAGGGTTCCCTTTCTAGACACATAAAATGTCAGGTGGTGACTCACTATCTCCAGCCCCCAAGTGAGAGGTTCAGGGAAACATCCTTGACTTCTCTCTCCAGCATGCCTCAAGCCCAGCTAGGTTCCTTTCCCTGGCTTTTCTGAAGTCCATCTACTTCCTTCCCTAGGAGCCCACATCACATTCAGGCAGTCAAAGTATTGTCAGTCTCTCCATCCATCCTCCTCCTAACCTTCTTCCTTTTGCATTCCCCTCTGACCCATTTCCACATTCAGTCCATCCATCAGTCATTCAGTCAACAAACATGGTTGAATATCCACACTGTGCTAGCCCTAGGAATATAGAAAAGAGAAAGATAATGCCCCTGAGGGAGCTCAGGATGTAGGGGGAGCCCCTGTGTCATGAAATATGCATGCATAAGGAAACTAGGAGTCATCTTGTCTGATCTGACAGTCACACAGATCTGGATTATTATGATTTTTACTATAATATTTCAACAAAGAAGTAAAGACACTAACATATCTTACATTTAAGCCCCAACACCCAGCTCTGTGGAATTCTAATATTTATCATTCCCTTGTATGCTTATATTGCATAATATATACTTACTATATATAATATCCATGTTTTCAACTTCATGTAAAATGTATCCCACTTTATACGTCATTTTACAAAGTGGTTTTTTCTCAGCATTACATTTTTTAGAGTTTTCCATGTTTACACATGTAGCATTTTCACTGCTCTGTCGTGTTCCATTTATTTATTCATTCTCCAGTTGATGGATATATAGATTTCCAGTTTTTCCCTAATATGAACATTGTTGTAATGAATTCTTACCCATGTATTATACATGCCTCCTTGTGCACATGTGAGGATTTCTCTAGAAATTGAAGAGCTGAAAGACATGCACATCTGAAGTTTATTAGACATTGCCAAATTGTTCTTCACAGTGATTGCACCAATTTATTCTCCCTCCAGCAGCCTGTGAGAATTTCAGTTTATCTACTCTATGTCCTTGTAAATACTTGGCAGTATCCCTTTTCTACTGTTGCCAGTCTAATAGATGTGTAATGGTATCTCATGTAGTTTAAACTTTTATTTCCTTGCTTATTAGTGAAATTGCCCATTCGGATCTCCTTTTCTTTTAACTGCCTCTTCATGCTCTAGGCATATTTTTCTATTTCGCTGTTGACCTCTTTCCTATATGATTTGTAGGCTTTCTTTACAAATTATAGATACTAGGGGCACCCAGGTGGCTCAGTAGGTTAAGCGCCCGACTTCGGCTCAGGTCATGATCTCACAGTTTGTGGGTTCGAGCCCTACATCAGGCACTGTGCTGACAGCTCAGAGCCTGGAACCTGTTTCGGATTCTGTGTCTCCCTCTCTCTCTGCCCCTCTCCCGCTCATGATTTGTCTCTCAAAAATAAATAAACATTAAAAAAATTTTAAAAACAAAACAAATTGTAGATACTAATCTTTTGTCAGTTCTTTGTGTGGCAAATACTCCCTTAGTCTGAGCCTTCAAGTGAATTTATGATGTCTTTTTTGAAAAGACAGTGTTCACTCATTTAAAACAGGTAAAATGTGGGGTCCCTGGGTGGCTCAGCTGGTTAAGTGTCCATCCGACTTCAGCTCAAGTCATGATCTCATGGCTCCGTGGGTTCAAGCCCCACATTGGGCTCTTTGCTGACAGCTCAGAGCCTGGAGCCTCCTTCAGATTCTGTGTCTCCCTCTCTCTGCCTCTCTCCCTGTTTGCACTCTGTCTCTCTCTTTCTCAAAAATAAGTAAACATCAAAAATTTTTTTTAAATAAAACAGGTAAAATGTCATTCTTTTTATGATTTATTTTTGCTTCCTATTTAAGAAATCATTATCTGCCCAAAGGTCATAAAGAGCTCTCCATATTTCTTCTAAAAGTTTTAAAGATTAGCTTTTTGGTTATTTACTTTGGGGTATGGAAGTAGGAATCTAATTTGTTCTTCCTTGTGGATACCCAATTTTCCAAGCATCACTTATTTTTAAAAGTAATTTTTTTCTCCTGCGGATTTGAAATGCCAGCTAGTATTTCCATATGTGCGTGGGTCTCTTCCTGGGCTCTCTGTTCTGATCACCACCCCACTCTCTAATTACTATTCCCTTGTAACACCACTAAGTTTTGTATCTTGTAGGTTAAGCCTTCCTTCCATCCCACCTCCTTGTGTTCTTTTCCAAAATTATCTAGTTCTTGTTCTTCATATGAATTTAGAGATCAGTTTGTCAAGTACAATAAAAAAAACTTCATTGGGATTTTAATTAAAATTCAGTTGAATTTATAGATTATTTGGGAGACTTTGGAATATTTAGGATACGGAGTCTTCTGATCCATGAACATATGTCTCTTGGTTTATTTTCAGGTCATCTCTTGTATTCTTCCCACAAGGCTTTATAACTCTCTCCCTAAAAATTCTCCTATCTTCCATTAGATTAATTACTGGGCATCTCATACTTTATCTTGCCATTATGAATAAGATCTTTGTTTTTCCCTTTATATTTTCTAACTGGTCATGATTGATGAGTAGGAAGACTAGTAGTTTTTCTCGGTTGACCTTGTGTGCAGCAATATTCATGAATTCATGTAATACTTCTAATAGTTTATCTGTAAATTTTTTGGAATTATCTCTGTAGATAATTGTAGTCTGCATAAGAGAACACTTGCATTTCTTCCTTTTCAATCCTTATACCCCTTCTTTTTTTTCTTTTCCTGTTGCATAGGCTAGGTTCTCCAATGTGGAAAAGGAGTGATGAAAGCAGGCATCCTTGTTTTATTCCTGGGTTTAAAAGAAAGCCTTCTGGGGGGCACCTGGGTGGCTCAGTTAAGCGTCCAACTTCGACTCAGGTCATGATCTCACAGTTCGTGAGTTCAAGCCCCACATCAGACTTTCTGCTGTCAGCACAGAGCCGGCTTCAGATCCTCTGTCCCACTTTCTCTCTGCCCCTCCCCCACTTGCATTCTCTCTCTCTCTCTCTCTCTCTCTCTCTCAAAAATAAATAAACACTAAAAAAAAATGCTTCTGAAAGTGTGCCATGTGAGTATGCTTGCTGTTGATTGTTGGTAGATAAACTTTATCATGTTCAAAGTTTCCTTCTATTCCCAACTTGGTAAGTTTTATCATGAATGGATGTAAAATTTTATCAAATGCTTTCTCTGTATCTGTTAAGGTGATCATATATTTTTCTCTTTTAGTTTTTTGATATGGTGAATCACATTAATGAACTTTTCTGAGTTAAACATTCTTACATTCTGGGACAAAATCTATATATTACTTAATTCATTTTGCTAGTATTTTATTTATGACTTTTGCCTCCAGGTTCTTAAGTGATTGTATCAGTTCTCTGTCACTGCATAGCAGTTTTTCCAAACTAGCTGATAAAAACAATACACATTTATTATTTCTCCGTTTCTGTGGGTCAGGAATATGGAACAACCTAGCTGGGTGGTTCTGTCTTGGAGCCTCTCATAAGGTTGCAGTTAAGACCACTGCCCAGTGCTGCAGTCATCTGGAGGCTTGACTATGGCTACAGGATCCACTTCTAAGATGACTCATTCACATGAATGGCAAATTGGTGTTGGCTGTTGGCAAAAGGCCCAGTTCCTCACCCTGTGACTCTCTCTACAGGGAAATTGGAATATGTTCATGACATGAACTGGCAACCTCTAGAGTGAGCTATCCAAGAAGGCAAGACAGAGAGGATGTAATGTTTTTTTATGAACTAGCCTCCAAAGTTACACTGTGTCACCTCTGTCATGTCCTATTGAACACACAGACAAGCCATGATTCAGCATGGTGGAGTACTATAGAAGGATATGAGGGGCGCCTGGGTGGCTCAGTCAGTTAAGCGTCCAACTTCAGCTCAGGTCATGATCTCGTGGTCCGTGAGTTCAAGCCCCGCATTGGGCTCTGTGCTGACAGCTCAGAGCCTGGAGCCTGTTTCGGATTCTGTGTCTCCCTCTCTCTCTGACCCTCCCCCATTCATGCTCTGTCTATCTCTGTCTCAAAAATAAATAAATAAATGTTAAAAAAAAAAATTTTTTTAAAGAAGGATATGAATACCAGGAGGTAAGGGTCACTGGGAACCATCTTGGAGGCTGGCTACCAGCGACATTGGTTTATAATTTTTTCTTGACCTTTGTTTGGTTAGTATCTAAATATACTAGCTTCAAAAATTAAAATCCCTGTTTTAATTCCCTGACCAGTTATTTGAAGCTTCAGTAAAACTTCTACTTCCCATAAAAATCATGTCTTCTGAAGGGGGAGATGTTTGGTTAATTATACAATAATTATTGTTTCAAGCTTTCTTTTAATTTATTTATTTAAGTAAACTCAACACTCAATGTGATGCTCACACTCATGACCTCAAGATCAAGAGTCGCACTCTCTTCCAACTGAGCCACCTAGGCGCCCCTATTTCAAACCTTCTATTTATGCTTGGGTCAAATTTGATTATTCCATTTTTTGGGGAAAAGTATCCATGTCTTCCATGTTTTCAATTCCATTGACATAAAGGCATTCTATCCTTCTCTTACTATTTTTTAAAATTTTACTGTATTTCTAGTGCCAATTTTGTTTCTAATATTGTTTATTTGTGATTTTTTCCTTTTCTTCCTTGATAAGTCCTGCTAGAAGTTTATCTTTTGTTATTTTTCTTTTTCAATGACCTACTGTTTAGATTTTGTTTCTTTGTTTTCTATTTCATTAACTTCCATTATTTTTACTATTCTCCCCACTTTCCTTAGGCTTACTCTTGTTATACTTTTCTAGCTTCTTGAACTGATTGCTTAATTAATTCCAAATCTGTCTTGCTTGTAATAAATGCCTCAAAATTTAGAATTACTTTTATTTCATCCTACAAGTTTTGATATGTAGTATGTTTGTTATCATTTAGTCGTAAATATTTGGTCATTTCTAATGTGATGATATCTCTCTTAACTCATTTATTTAGGTGTGACTTTTTATAGTTCTAAACATGTTGGAGATTTCATGCTATTTTTATTGTTAATTCCTAATTTAATCTATAGACAGCACAATCTGCATGATATTGAATGACATCCTTTTTCATATGGTATGAAGTTAATATTTCATAATCGTTCCGTGAGTACTTTTAAAATACATGCTCTGAATTTGTTGCACATATTAGACTAAGCTTAATAATTTTGTGGGGAAAATCACCTAAATACAATTACATTTTTGCCTACTAGATTCATCAGTGTCTGAGAGAGATGTGTTGAAGTCTCCTGTTTTGAACAAAAAGAAAGAGGAAAAAAAATAAAAATTTTAATTTTAAAAAATTTTAAAAAAGAAAAGAAAAAGCAAAAACAAAATAAAATAGAATAAAATAAAATCTCCTATTATGGGAATTTTTCATTTCTCTTCATAATTCCATCAATTTTTGCTGTATTGTTAAGAGCACAGAGGTTCATGATTATCATATCGGCTTGGTGAATTGTTTCTTTTCTTATTGTATAATAGTAAAATAGAATGCCCTTTTAGTCATTTCCTAATTATGCTCTTTGCCTTGATTTTGTCTGATATTAGCCTGGCTATACCAACTTCCTTTTGAATAATATTTGCATAGTACATATTTGTTCATCATATCATTTTTAACCTTTCCATCTGACTCTGTTTCAAATGTGAGTCTTATAAGCAGCTTGTTTGTTTCATCTGCTTTTACCCATTCTGATCATCTCTGAATTTAATTGGTCAACTTAATCTGTTTATATAAATAGTGGTTTCTTAAGTATTGTAATGTACTGATATCATTTTGTTTCTGTCTAATAACTTTTTCTCATTTTCCTTTTCAAAACTTTTTTCTCTTTTCTGCTAGACTGATAGTTTTTTTAATATTCTCTTATTTTTCTTCTGTTGATTTAGAAGGTATATATTGTATTTTAATTCTTCAGCTCTTCCCTAATTCTTAACTGTTATATCTAATCATAATTTATTCAAACAAATCTATAGTTGTTCCATTTTCTTCATCAAGGACATTAACACACTTTACCTGATTTTTTAAAATCTTTTTAATGTTTATTTTTTGAGAGAGAGAGAGAGAGACAGAGATAGAGCATGAGCAGGGGAAGGGCAGAGAGAGGGAAACACAGAATCTGAAGCAGGCTCCAGGCTCTGAGCTGTTAGCACAGAGCTGGACACGAGGTTGGAACTCACAAACCCACCAGATCATGACTTAAGCCAAAGTCAGACACCCAAGCAACTGAGCCACCCAGATGCCCCTACTTTACCTGATTATTAAACACATCCTTAATCTTTTGTCATCTAGACCAGAGCTGTCCTATGGAAATAAAAAACAACCCATGTATATAATTTTATAGTCTCTAGAAGCCACATTTTAAATAGCACAAAAAAGTGAAGGGAAAGTTACTAATATATTTTATTGAACCCAATATATCTCAAATATTTTAATTTCAATATGTAATCAATATTTTAAAATACTAATGAGATATTTTACATTCTTTTGTTCATTCTAAGTCTTAGAAATCCAATGTGTACTGCACTGTAAGTATAATACATTTCCTTTTATGAGTAGCCACATTTCAATTGCATGTGGCTAGTAGCTACCATACTGAATAGTGAAGGTCCTGGCTTTAGTGTTTTTTTTTTTTTTAATGTAAAATTTTTTAAATGTTTTTATTTATTTTTGAGACAGAGCATGAACGAGGGGAGGGGGGCAGAGAGAGAGGGAAACAGAATCTCAAGCGGGCTCCAGGCTCTGAGCTGTCAGCACAGAGCCCCATGCGGGACTCGAACTCATGGACAGTGAGATCATGACCTGAGCTGAAGTCGGCCGCCCAACTGACTGAGCCACCCAGGTGCCCCAGTCTTGGTTTTAGTTTTAACTATTATTTAGGGAAAAAAAATAACAATGCAGATTTCCAATGACCTCAGCTCCTTTCCAAATCTCGATTTTAGAACTTTCTAAAATTATTTTTTAAGAGCATAGAATCACAAAAGTAGGGAGACAAAAAGACATCAATAATTTAGAAGCTGAAGAGCAGATGGACAGGAGTAGCAGGCCCAATAGACCAGAAGTGGACACCAAAGCCAACTGCATGGGAAATGCAGGGGAAAACTGAAACCATGTACACAATCCTGAAAAGTCATAGAAGCTGGGGACACTAGGCATCTTTGAGAGTAGGAATGTGGGTGGGACTAAATACAGGATGATCGTTTAAAATCTGTATGAGAAGAATTATCCCAGTGAGCTCCCAGAACATGGCAGGCAGCCGACCCCTGGAAGATGCCTCTCTGGGGAAGCTGCCCAACCCAAGAAAAGACATGTATTGATATTTGTGGGCCTATGGGAAAATGGCCCAGCCAGACGTTCTGGAGTGATACCCACCTAGACAAACCCGCCCATGTACACAGAGCCTCCAGTCAGCTGTTTAGTGCTTTATCCTAAATATTAACAAGAAAGGATTGCCAGACATTTGAGCTTCCTCTGTGAAGAGACATACATACATACATACATACATACATGGAATTTGAGGAAATAAAGACAATTGGGAACGGGGTGGGAGGGGGAAACTGCTTTATAAATCTATACTTAATATCCTTAGAGAGATAAGCAGAGATATATAGGTAACAAAAATATAAGAGAAAAAATGAAAAGTTTAGAAGGAGGTTTGGAAATAAAGCCAAGGAATCTCCCTGAAATTAGCCTGAAAGTAGAACAGAGAGACAGAGATTAAAAATAGGAGAGAAAAATAAGATCTTCATTAAAAAAAAATTTTTTTAACATTTATTTATTTTAGAGAGACAGAAAGACAGAGCATGAGCGGGGGAGGGACAGAGAGAGAGAGAGAGAGAGAGAGACAGAATCTGAAGCACAATCCAGGCTCTGAGCTGTCAGCACAGAGCCCTAGGCAGGACTCGAACCCACAAACTGAGATTGTGACCTGAGCTGAGCTGAGGTTGGACACTCAACCAACTGAGCCACCCAGGCGCGCCCCCTTTTTAAAATTTTTTAAACATTTATTTATTTTTGAGAGACAGAGTTCGAGTGGGAGAGGGGAAAAGACACACACACACACACACACACACACACGCAAAATCTGAAGCAGACTGCAGGCTCCTGGCTCTGAGCTGTAAGCACAGAGCCCAGAAGATCTTTAAATGATCAATCCAGAAGATCCAATATCCAAATAAGAAATTTACAAAGAGAAAATGGAGAGAGAAAAAACATCAAAGAAGGAATTCAAGTAAAACTTCTAAGAAGAAAGAACATGAGTTTCTTTCTCTTTTTTTTAAGTTTATTTATTTATTTTGCGAGAAAGAGAGTGCAAGCAGGGGAGGGGCAGAGAGAGAGAGAGAGAGAGAGAGAGAATTCCAAACAGAGCTGTCAGTGCAGCACTGTCAGTGCAGAGCTCGAACTCACAAACTGCGAGATCATGACCTGAGCTGAAGTCAGAAGCTTAACTGACTGAGCCACCCAGGCATCCTAAGAATAGGAGTTTCTAGAGTAAGAGTCTCCATGCTCTCAGGACAATTAATTTCAAAAAGACCCCACCAAAGCTTATAATCATTACATATAAAAACAATAGGAATAAAAGAAAGAGCCTGGAATTTTTCCAGGAGGAAAAAAAAAAAAAAGTCCTACATAGAAAATCTGGAATCAAAATAGCAACAGATGTCTAAACAGTAACATCAGAAACTAAAAGATAATGGAGTAATGTCTTCAAATCCTGAGAATTATTTCTGACTCAAAATTACATTTACAGCTTAATCATCACTCAAGTACAACAGTAGAATAGACATTTTCAAAGATGAAAGCTCTTAAAACATATGCCCAGGTTTTATGCACCCTTGCTCAGAAAGCCACTGGGGAATATACTCCATCAAAATGAGGGAATAAACCAACAAACAGGAAGACATGAGACACAGGATATAGGCTAAGAGATTCCCTACGGTGCTAGAGAATGGATGTTCCAGTAAGACATCTGTACAGTGGACCTAGAATGAAGCCAGCCTGGACAGAAACAGGAGAACAGAAGGTTCTAGAAGATGTCCCCAAGAAAAAGAGGAAATTAATACATTACCTGACATGTTCAGACATACTGAAAGGAGATGAATCACTTATGAAATCTAAACAAGCAAAAAGACCATTATTGGGGCACTTGGGTGTGTCAGTCTGCTAAGCGTCTGACTCTTGATTTTACCTCAGGTCATGATCTCATGGTTCATGGGATCAAGCCCCGTGTTGGGCTCTGTGCTGATGGTGTGGATCCTGCTTGGGATTCTGTCTCTCCCTCTCTCTGCCCCTCCCTGACTCACACAAATGTGCGCCCAGGAACACACACACACTTCCTCTGTCTCTCAAAATAAATAAATAAACTTAAAAAGAAAAAACATAGACCATTATTATCACCAGAGAAAACAAAGTTATGCAAGAAAGGAAATGTAATCATAACACAATACAAGGTTTACAAAATAGTATTGATATGGTAATACCAATACAAGCACTGAATAACTAGAAAGTATGAAGTAAGTACCTTGAAATCGAAGGGGTGGGGGATTTGTGGGAGGGGTGGGAGAAAAATATCATCTTCCATAATAGGAAATAAATATATAATATCTAAAATGAAATAATAGGAAAAATATAAATAAGGTATATAGAAATATAGAGGCAGATAACAACAAAATACTAGTTAAAGATTTGAAAGTGTTTGCCTTTAGAGGTTGGGAACTGAAGTGGGTTAAGATAGGACAGGGAGCTACAATCTTTCATTATAAGCTGTATTAATCATCTGTTATACGACAAAACCCCCCAAACTAATCAGCTTAAAATAACGATAAACATTTGTTATCTCACTTAGTTTCTGTGTGAGAAATTCAGGGTTTCAGGCGCCTGGATGGCTCAGTCACTAAGCATCTGACTTCAGCTCAGGTCATGATCTCACAGTTTGTGAGTTCAAGCCCCCTTATCATGCTCTCTGCTGTCAGTGCAGAGCCTACTTGGGACCTTCTGCCTCCTTCTTTCTCTGCCCTTCCCCCACTCATGCTCTCGTTCTCGCTCTCTCTCTCTCTCTTTCTCCCTCTCTCTCAAAAATAAATAAAACATTAAAAAAAGAAATTCAGGGGTTTAGCTAGGTAGCTAAGATTTCCAGGGCTGTAATCATCTGAAAGCCTGATAGAAGCTGGAGAACCCCCTTCTGAAGTGGTCTACTAACATACCTGACAGTGAGTGCTGGTTGTTAGCATGAGGCCTCAGTTCCTTACAGACCTCTCCTTGGAGCTGCTTGTGAGCTCTCACCACCTGGCAACTGCTTTCCCTCAGGGCAAGTGAGCCTAGAGAAAACCAGGTGGAAGCTGCAATGTCTTTCATCATTTAACCTCAGATGTCACACACCTGTGAAATGTAATAAGCAATATGTTCTGCAATAGGATCACACAGGTCAGCCTTATTCAGTGTGAGAGGTACAACACAAGGGCATGACTACCAGGAGGCAAGGATCACTGGGGGCCATCCTCAGAGCCTTAGAGAACTAAGTGACTTTTAAAAATATGTATACCTTTGGGGCATATGGGTGGTTCAGCCATTTAAACGCTGGACTTCAGCTCAGGTCATGGTCTCATATAGTTCATGAGTTCGAGCCCCGTGTCAGGCTCTGTGCTGACAAGCTCAGAGCCTGGAGATTGCTTCCAATTCTGTGTCTCCCTCTCTCTCTGCCCCTCCCCAACTCACATGTGCTCTCTCTCTCAAAAAAACAAACATTAAAATTTTTTTTAAATATGTATATCTTTAATAAAAATGGAAATTTGTTACATTTTTGTTTATAATCTATGTTCATTTATATTTATCAACATATTTTTATCAATTTCTGTACTTAACACCGTTTCTTGTATTCTTCCTTTTCTTTCTGGGTCCATTTTTCTTCTTGAAGTACATCCTATAATAATTCCTATAATAATCCTATAATAATTCCTTCAATGAAGGTCTTTACTTTTTATGCATGGAATGTCCCTTTTTACCTTTAATTTTAACTATAAGTTAGCTGGGTATAAAAGTCTGCTTGGCATTTTGAAGATACTTCTCCAACATCTCTGGTCTTGGTTTTTGCTGAGGCCAAAAGTTCCTTTGTAAGCAATCTATCTTTTCTCTGGGGTCTATTGTAAGGTTTTTTACTCTTTACCTTTGATGTTCTGCAATTTCCCCAAGGAAATTTCTCTGTTACTACTTCCCCATAATGCTTCACTGTGGTTCCATTCATTTTCTTCTTTGGAAGCTCCTATTGGGCATACATTGTCTTTCATACAAACTATCCTTCATGTTTCATAACTGCTCTTATATATTTTTAATCCTTATTTCCGTGTACTGTGTTAGTGGCAATTCTTAAATAATGTTTTCTAACTCACAAATTCATTGTGTCTAGTCTACAGTTTACTCTGTCTACTATGTTTTTTGGTGATCAAAGTTTTGATTTCCAAGATTCCAATTGATTCTTTTTATATCTACTTATTCTCATTTCACTTCTATCTGCCCCCTTCATTTCTTGTTAATTTCCAAAGGATGTGGAGCCTTCATTTGCCTTTTTAGGCTTCCTAAACATTATTTTTAATTATTTATAAGACTTTCACAAAAATAATGTAGAATGAATTCATATTCCAAATGTTGATTCTGTTGACTGATTTTCTTACCATAAGTATTTTTCATATATTTTGGTTTACAACCTCAGCTAGTTGGAGAATTTTTTAATTTTGTTTTTATATCAGATTTTTGCTCTGTTTCTATCCTGAGCTGGGACCCCAGGCCCAATTGAAAACCAGGTCTTATAATAGCATTTCAGGACTCCCACTCTGTTGTGGTATGAGATCACAGATCCAGGCACATAGCCAGAGGGTGGCTTGGCTCAGTTCCTAGTCAAGAGTCTGTCTTAGTCTTCCCACATTTCAAGCCCCAGGCTATACATGGACAGCTGTTTTTTTGTTTTTTTTTTCCCCTTGCTTCTTTTCACAAGCAGAGGCAGTCTTACCCCACCCCTGGTTTCAAGGAACATGGCTGTTGTCCTGTCTTGCATGGAGCATTTGAGCTCGTTACCAGGAGCTATGCCTTTGGCAACTATTGCTGCTTCTAAACCCCAAGTCCACCAGGCCCTCAAACCCCACTCACCACTTCGCAGTTCTGATCTGCTTCTGGTATAAAGAGATATCCATCTTGGTTTGGGGCCCAACTATGTCCTTTTGTTTATCATTTTTTCCATTTTATTTATTATTGCTATGTGTTTAGAACAGAGGGAGCAGGCCACAGCATGAACTCACCATGCCATCTTGGCTGGAAATTGAGAACTGAACTATGTGGTGGCCATACCTTTAGAGAAGTCCCATGTTTCCTTCTTTTAAATGTAAAAGAGGAGAGATCATTATAAAAATTCAGTAGCCTTTTTATACATGAACTTTGCGAGGAATACTGTCTGAAGCCAGTGGTTCTGAAGAAACACATTTCTTCCTCAGGATAAAGGAGGTAGAGTCCACGTGTTCCTGAGATGCTCATATGCCCGCTCCACATACACACTCTGCAAGTTGTTCTTTGACCTTTATTTATTTTTGAGAGAGAGAGACAGAGCATGAGCAGGAGAAGGACAGAGAGGGAAAGAGACACAGAATCCTAAGCAGGCTCCAGGTTCTAAGCTGTCAGCACAGAACCCAACGCGGTGCTCAAACCCACAAACCGCGAGATCACGACCTGAGACAAAGTGTGATGCTTAACTGACTGAGCCACCCAGCGGCCCCTGCAAGTTGTTCTTTGAAAGGGGAGGCCACAGGATGCAGATGAGGCCTCTTCAGCATCCACTTCTCTCTCCTCAGAGCGGAACCGGGCCTGAGGATAACAGCCGGGAGTGGCTGTGGGACCAGCAGGCCACTGAAGGAGGTCTGAGGTGCACCTTTCCTGATGGCCCCAAGTGGAAGCTGCAGTGTCTGCAGCCAAGGAAATACCTACAGGAGTTAGTTTTCCACCCACATCCTATCCAGGCAGACCTGGGACCTGCGGAGATGGCCAAGCAGCCCAAATGTCTCACTTAGGTAGGTCTCAGGGTAGATTCCCTCTCTACTCTTTCCCTGGTGTGCCAGAACAAAGCCCATCCTACATCCCGTTCTGTGAAGAGGGCCACTTCCTGCCTGGCCCTTCAGAGTATGAGAACCTTGACTCTAGGGGCCACTTGGTCCAGAGAGCTCTTTAAATGTGTTCCTTATCTCAAATGTCCAGATCCACCACAACCCCACCCCCCGCCATCAAGGCCACACAGAGGACTGTGGGAGTACAGTGTGTGCAGTGGTCCAAAACATGGGTTTGGGAATTAGACAGACCTGAATCTGAATCCCACCTCTGTTACTCACTAGCTGTATGTCTCCAGGCAACTTACTTAACCTCTCTGTGCCTCTATTTCTTCATCTGTAAAATAAGGGTAATACTGTATGTACTGTAATGGGCTGCTGTGAGAATAGAGTCAGATAATCAGATAACTCCCCGTCTCCTCATATGCAGCCTGGAGATGCCTGAGCTCTTATATCTCCTTCCTATCCCAACCCTGAGACCTGCAGGCTTGGATCAGCCACCTCTGAGTCTTGGGTAGCAGGAAAGGGGGGGAATTTTTTTTTAACATTTATTCACTTTTGAGAGACAGAGCACGAGTTGGGGTGGGGCAGGGAGAGAGGGAGACACAGAATCAGAAGCAGACTCCAGGCTCTGAGCTGTAGCAGAGAGCCCGACGCAGGGCTCAAACCCATGAGCCGTGAGATCAGGACCTGAGCCAAATTCAAATGCTTAACCAACTGAGCCACACAGGCACCCCAGGAAAGGGGGGAGTTTTTGAGGAGGAGCCAGGCCCAGATGGAGTCCACACTGCAGAGGCCCTACAGAAGGGCCAAAGTCCTCCAGCCTAAAGCTGTCCCTGAGAATCACAAACTCATAAACATACCCCTGGCTGCTGGTGCCTAGGTGTTTCCTGTTTAACTCTTTCCCACTCAGCAGACTGCAGACCATACTGTCAGAGAATTACACATGGAATTCCGGAGTCCCTGCCAGAGGCACAATTCAAGCACAGCCAAGCTGGGCATTCAATAGGTCAGTCAGTAAGTTATTAGGCACCTGGCCTGTGCTGGGCACTGGGGCTCTTAAGGAAAGGAAGTGATCCCTGCCCTCAAGGCATCACAGCACAGGAGGAAGACTGCCCTGCAGACTCTCTTTGCAAGACTCTGTGATAACTGCTTTAAAGAGAGCTACAACGTTCAGTGCAAGCACAGATGAGGGTCAGCCTGGGATAGTCAGGGACGGCTTCCCAGAAGAGGGGCTTCTGGCCAGGCACTTGAAGGCAGAGCAAGAATTTGCCAAAAACAAACTTTAACCAAGTCATTCAACATGTTTGTATTCAACACCTGCCGCCCTCTCTTCCAGTTTCAGTTCTATGCACCAGGATTCGATGACGATGAAGCAAAAAGCCGTCCCTGACATCCTGGCCTGGCACTCACAGCTAGGCTGTGGTGTTCTCCTGCTGAATATAAACAATTTCACAGAACATCAACATCAGACAAGGCCACTCTGTGACCATGATGGATCTAGACAAAAACAAGCCCAAACCCTATGAGCCCTTTCTGACATCCCGACGCTGAGAAGCCCACATTCCCCATGGGGTATGTTCTCCTTCATTGCAACCTGCCATAAATCCAACTTGCTCACTGCAGATAGGTTCCTGGTGGTCTTTGGGTAGAGGGCATCGACAGTGATGACCAAGAGGTAGGATCTGAGTGAAGACAATGAAATGAGGGGCAGGTCACATGGAGACATGGAGGAAGAACATTCCAGGCAGACAGAAGTGCCAGTGCAGAAGGTCTAAGGTGACAATATGACTGGCATGTTTGGAAAATAGCAAGAAGGCCAATCCAGCCTGAGTAGAAAAGTCCGAGTAGGCACTCCAGGCAGAGGGAATAAACCATGAAAAAATTCATGTAAGAGAAAGTAGGCCATTTCCTGGCAAGTATGGGTAGTTCCATGTTGTTGAACTAGAAAGTCAATACATTTTGTTTTGGGGAAGAGGGACAAGTACAAGGGAAGCACAGAATGAAGAGCCTTCATTGTCTTCTTTGAGAGAGTCTTAATGCTCTGTTGGAGAAAGTCATGATGGCATTTTTTCCTTGCTATAGTAATAGATAACAATATGGTAACAGGGTACCAGATCCATACATTCTCTTTTTGAACAAGGCCTCCAAAGGGATTCCACCCGTTCATGATGATCTCCTCATGTTACCACCAAGGGAGAGGAGAAAATAGATGCCAATCCCCAGGCCTTTTGGGTGATCCTGTCAGCTCACCCTGTGGATGTATGTCTCCCTGCTTCAACTGTTCCACTGGTGTAGGTCTAATAGGATTACCTAGGCCAAGCATTTGTGTGGTCCAATGTGAGGGAGATTGAACACATTTTATCACCAGCTGCAATTTATGCCCCGGAAAGAATACAAAAAAAGAGTCTGCCTTCTGTTACTGGCAACATAAACTAGAAATTCCCTTCAGTAGCTCAGGGCCGTGGACCACAGGTGTGAAGACAAACACACACACACACACACACACACACACACACACACCCCACACTACACCACACCATCAATGAGCCCCAACCCTAGCCAGTTCAGGGCTCAAGACCACTCAACAATTAAAGTTGCCCAGAGAAAAGGGACTGAAAGTGATGAGGTGGTAGCCAGTACTGTTTTAGCATTGGCATTTAATTGAGAACAAAAGTGACCTTTGATTCTTTCTGTCTCTAGATGTTCTGAAATGTCTGTTTCATTGAAACTAATAGTATAGGGGTACCTGTGTGGCTCAGTTGGTTAAGTGTTCGACTCTTGATTTTGGCCCGCATCATGATCTCACAGTTCATGAGATCAAGCCCCGCATCAGGCTCAAGTGTACTTACAGTGCAGACCCTGCTTGGTATTCTCTCCCGCCTCTCTCTCTGCCCCTCCCCCACTCATAAATTTCTCTCTCTCTCTCTCTCTCTCTCTCTCTCAAAATAAATTAATGAATTCAAAAAAACTAATAGAATAAATACAGTCTGGTCCCTGATTTGGGGCAAAGCCTAAAAAATTCCATACACAAGATTTCTTTTATCCTGCTACCAATGGGAACCATGGAAATATCTTGAACAGAAGGGAAAAGTAATCAGATTTAAATGTTAGAAAGATCATTCTGGTACCTTAACAGTGGTGATTAGGCGCACACATTCATCTCCACCACCACCCGAAATTCTTTTTTTTTTTTTCTTTAAAGATTAAAAGTCCATAAGGGAAAAGAGAATAGGAGAGGTGTCAATAACAACATTTTGGAAGTTGGAAAGCAACTAGAGAAATGGTAACCAATGTAGCAGAACCAAAAAAGCTCAACCCTAAGCTATGGGCAAGTAAAGAAAAAATCTTTATTTATACCCCTGAAATGCCAAATGGAATTGGTGTCACCAGGTGCCTCTGAAAGCGGAGAGTGGGGAGGGAGGCTGGTGAAGGTGGAGCCAAAAACAGGGGGACTGAGGATTAAGTCTTTCTCTCCCCTACTCCTTCCCTCATTCTGATAGACTGGAGGTGTTTTTCTTCTGAAAGGGTAAAATTGAGGGTCTCTGCACTGGCATGCCACACACAGTGCAGGCAGGGCACCACAATGAACACACATCAAATGCGGGGTTACATGCTGAATGTTGTTGAGACATGCCCCATCCACAGCCTCCTCACCCATCTGCTCCCCACACTGGCGGCCATGTTCCTAATCCCCAGCCAGTACCCTGAAAAAGCATCTGCGGGAATCTGACCAACCTGAGAAGAAAGCTCTACAGATTCTGATAATCACACTCCCTATGAAGCAGTCCAACCAGCCCAGCTTCTGACAATGCTTGCCGCACACTGGCCATATCTGGTGACCCCCACAAGAGGTCAGGGACCTGAGAAGCCCAGACGATATCCTGGCTCCCAAAAGATACTAACCACATGCCTTCCCTCACCAATCTCTTCTTCCTGACTTGTGACCTTTTCCTCCCTCACTCCAGGTCTCTTATGGCATTGTGCTTCTCGTGCCCTCCAGTCCACCCTAGTGCATGGGCCAGGCAGCACACAGGCACAGCATGCACTTGGGTCCCAGAGGAGGGCAATGACCATTCAAGGCCAAGATGGATGGAACTGCCCATGGGGGTGAGGGGTAGGGCCTGTGGTCTCTCAAGTATTGCCAAGACAAAACCACTCTTACAGTATGCAGGCCCTTGGCAAATAATTTTTGTAGAGCTCCTGTCAACATAAACAGTTTGGTTTTATAATGTATTATGAAAATTTATGGACTCACGTAAGCTCTACTGATTACCGTCCAGTCAGAGTACAGAAAGATTCTCCATAATATACAGGCGCCAGCTCTTCCTGTCCGGTCCAGGAACCATCTGTTCATGTTGTTCATGGTCAAAGTCATCATTCCTGGCCAACTTCATGAATCTCACTGTGAGGAAAAGGTAGCAAGGCTGTTATTACTCACAATGCCTTGGCTCTTCAGAACCTGTTTATAGTGAAACAATATAAACCTTCCTGCCTCTGCCATTCCCTTATACCATTTACTTAGTGCCAGCTCCATCACTACCCTTGATGCTGCATTAACCACAGTGCAGCCATGAGTGCTGGCTACCAGTGACTCTCTCAAAGGTTGTAATGGTGCTTCCTGGAAAGTGATCACAAGTACAAGTCTCACCCAGAGTATGCAAAATATATTTACATATATGTGAGCAATTATTTATTTTCAGGTTATGTTAAATATACCATTGGGATTTTATAACATAAACACAACAGCTCATCTCACAACCATGACTTCTCTAGAATTCTTCAGGCCACAATCACCGAATTCCTTGAGTCATCTCTCTTTCCCGATTGACCACACCCCTGCCTTTCACAGACCATGGGAAGGAAAGGTGAGGGACCCCATGGCCAGAGTGAAACAAACAGTCTCATGCACGCTCACCATAACCATCACAGCAAGTAAAGACTTGCATAGGAAAGGCTCCTTGTTGTAGGCTGGTGCTGAAAATCTTTGGAGGAGATGAATGACACCCAGAAGGCTGTCTGAGATGTGGTATGGAGGCGACAGAGGGCTGGGGTTATGTCCTAGTGCTGTTGGCACGGTGGGGAGGGTGCCCAGGGAACACTTCCTGCTGCCCTACCACCCTAGGGTGCTGCAGACCCGAGGCAGTGCTGTGATCAGCATGCTGCTGGGTGAGAGCCAAAGCAAGGACACACACATGGTAAAGCCCAAGGGTTGGCAGTTGTCCATCGGTAGCCCAGAGCCTTGAATTTGTCCTGTGTCCCAAGTGACTCAAGCTCATGTGATCCCACAAAAAAAAGAAAACAAAACAAAACAAAACAAAAAAACTGTGCTGGCCGGCAGGAGCAATTTGTTCACCAGGCTGCCTTCTTGGAAGTGGGGCTCATAGGACAACACCTTTGGTATGAGTTCTCAAGCTCTTCAGGGCCTCTGGTTCACCCACACCTTGAGTAGAGGGCCAGAAACACCATAGAGGAGAGTAATAGGACCCAGGGCTCCTTTGGGTCCTGGTCCTAGCATGGGGTCTACCAGGAGGGCAGCTCTCTTTTATCAGAGGGGAACAGGCATCTGGATAACATGACCCATACAGACCTAGTCCTCGCTCAGGGCACCCAGCCCAGGCCAGCTCAGCCCAGACACCCAAGGGGGGATTGAAACATTCTGAAGAATGCACTCAAAAGCACCGGGCCCTCTGAGGCCCCGCCTGGGGGCAAGGACCTGCTTCCTGACATCAAAGGGCAGTACTGACCCAAGAAGACAGTTTACCTCCAAGCCAGGCTGCCACAGTCTGTCTCCAACCTCATCCCCCCCACCTCATATGCCTCCTCCAACCCCACTGAACCCACACTCTCCTCTTGCAATTTTCCACCTCAGGGCCGTGAGGCCTTCCCTCCACTTGCAATGTCTAAAGCTTAGGGATCCTCCAAATCTCAGCTCAAATGCTACCTCCTCTGAGGTATGATTTGTTGCCCCAGCTGGGAGTATGTCTGTCCCCAGATCTCCTCACGTGCTGCCCTCATCACTCCCTACTCCATGTCATGGGGGCTTTAAGCACACTACCAGTCTCTCTCTCTCTCTAGATAATAAGAACCCATAAGGCAAGGTCTCTACTGGGCAGCATGTTGGTTAGAAGGGAGGGTGGGGAAGAACCCAGGACAGGAGCAAAAGGGCCCAGAGGAGGGGACAGGAAGAAGGGCCCACAGTGAAAGACAGATCCTGGCATCTACAGAACATGAGAAAGTAAGGCACTGGTGTCATCGGGCACAAAAATGTGCCCATCGCTTAAGGACTCTTTGGCCCCTAAGAATTACCTCTAGGGTGCCTGCTCTGGTCCTTTCTGTCTGTGAATTCCTCTGCCCACCTAGTTACCCACACCCCACAGAGGTGGATCCTGAACAGCCACAGTTTTCCTGTGTGACTCCATTCTCTGGCCATATTCCCTCTGCAGTGATTTGGGGCTCAAACACAGCCAGGGAGTCTTTGAGCATGGCTGGAACTGAGTATTTACAAGGCCCCTGGTTGTGGGCATGCCACCCCATACTTACAAAGGCAGCAAACACATGTATCCAAAAGAAGGAATTGCAGCAGATGGGCCAGGACCAGGGTATCAGTCAGGTCTCATGCAGAAGCAAATGACAGAAACCCAGCTCAAACCAGCCAGAGCAAAACAGACACTCTGGCTCATCAAGTGCGAAGCAAGAGTGCTTTGCTTCAGGCCCAGCTGTGTCCGTGTGGCAGGCCTTTGACCCTCTCTCCACTTCTTGACTCTATTTGGCTCCAGCTCTTCCCCATCACAGGTGCAGAGGCCCCTATAGATGGGAAGGAGATCAGAATTCCTCCCCTCTTGTCCACAGATCTGCCCAGAGGAAACCAACTGCTGCTGCTGGGGCCTCCCACCAGCCCTGGAGTGGAGAGGTGGGCCAGAGAAGGCTGGTGCACCACCCTCCCCCACAGGTCCGTGCGCATCTGGGAGTGGAGGGGGCTGGCAGAATCACCCCGCAGGCACAAGAAGGGGTCGCGTCTGGGCAAGCAAGGTGAGCAGTCCAAAGCCCACTGACCGCAGTCCTGTTCAGAGCAGGAAGAGTGATGCCTGGCTCCTCACAGCCTCAGGAGCCCAAGCAATCCCCTCCATCCCCAAATACATCTTTTCCTTTCGGTTAATCTTACTGAGGATAGTGTCTGTTCTTTGTGACCAGGAGAGCAAGACAACCCAAATCATATGTACCTACAACAGCTTAAGAAAAAGTCTAGATGGGTTTATTTTAAGTTTATTAATTTATTTTGAGAGAAAGAGACAGCGTGAGGGGGCAGGGGGCAGAGAGAGAGAAGAGAGTGAGAGAATCCCAAGCAGCCTCCACACTGCCTGCACAGAGCCAGACGCAGGTCTTGAACCCACGAAACTGTGAGATCATGACCTGAGCTGAAACCAAGAGTAGGACGCTTAACTCACTGAGCCACTCAAGCACCCCAAGTCTACATGGTTTTACCAAAATCTCAACAGTAGTTATTTCTGGATATTGAGATTACAGGTGATTTTAGTTTTCTTCTTTATATGCCTTTAAAATTGTTCCCAGATTACATTTATTTGACTTTTATTATATAAGTACTAAATATTTGATATAGCAAAAAATAAATACAACAGATGTTTTTCAGCAGGAATCCTGACGCTCAGGGATCATGATTATTAATATTTTGGCTTCTTACACACATGCGCACACACACGCACTCTGTGACCTGTGGAGTGAGACCACCCTGTAGGTACCCTTGTGCCAACGAAATTGTCACAAAATGCTTGGAGACATTTAAAGAAGTGTTTTATACCCCATGGGAAATGACTTGAACTCTAATCATATTTGGGGTTTACATGTGTATAGACAGTGATAACTCACAGGTAGGTGGGTGGTGAAGAGATCCCATAACAACAGAAGCCCCCAAGTGGAACCCCAGAAAAGAAATCACCACAAGGGAGGAAGAGGGCCAGACTCCAACACCACAGTGAGGTCAGGTGCATAGTGAGACCAAGGTGCCTGGGAGGCTGCTCCCGAATATTCCCAACCCTCCTCCTGGCATGCAAAGACCTGAGGTAAAATGGGAGGAGGGGTATATCATGAGGAACCTACTCAGCTATGTTACTCTGAAAAATTACTTCTAGGGAGCACCCGGGGTGGCTCAGTCGGTTAAGCACTCGACTTCATCTCAGGTCATGATCTCACGGTTCATGGGTTCGAGCCCTGTGTCAGACTCTGTGCTGGCAGCTCAGAGCTGCTTTGGATGGATTCTGTGTCTCCCTCTCTCCCTGCCCCTCCCCCGCTCATTCTCTTTCTCTTTCTCTCTCTCTCTCAAAAATAAAATAAACATTAAAAAAATAAAAAAGAAAAGAAAAATTATTTCTATGTACCTTGTTTTCCTCATCTGCACAAGGGGGTTGGGATGATAGTATTAATGACTTCATGTGGTTGTTTGGAGTACCACGTGTACGTTAAGCTCTTATAGTGCTCCTCAGTTCATGATAAACATTCAGTAAATTGTCACAGTGGTGAGGATGGAGGAGAAGAAGGCATGCCTCATCCCAGAGACTGCAGAGTAAAACCAGGGCCAGGAGGTGGGGAGAGGAAGCCATCATTGGGAACTCAACCATGGGACACATACATACTCTTCCCCCTTAAATTGCTAAGCTGAGGAGCTCCTGGGTGGCTCAGTCAGTTGAGCGTTGACTCTTGATTTCCACTCAGGTCATGATCTTAGGGTTGTGGGATCGAGCTCCAAGTCGGGCTCCATGCTGAGCATGGAGCTTGCTTAAGATTCTCTCTCTCTCTCTCTCTCTCGCTCTCTCTCTCTCTCTCTCTCTCAATTAAAAAGAAATGCTAAGCTAAAAAAATGCTAAACTGAAATAGGGGGACTGAGAGCCCCAGAGATCTGGGGATAGGTGACAAGATACTCTTCAGTATGGGCAGAAGAGTGAGCATTGCCCCACGACCCAAAGACAGAGGATGAGAGTGGGTCGTCTCCTGCACACAGGCAGCCAGCACCAAAGGCGAGGTGCAGGAGGAGCCAGAGACCAGTGGTCAGAGGTGAGTGACAAACAGCAGGGACAGGGACCCATGGCAGGAAAGCGGGAGACAGAGGACAGCAGAACAGAGAGATGATAGAAGCAGCAACTGAGAAGCAGGAGGCCAAGCCGCAGGGGGCTGTTCTAATTTTACTCACACACACACACACACACACAACCCTTCTTGACCCTCAGACACCAAGAGAAACAATAAGGGGAAAGCCTTTGGCCCTACCTTTTGGCAGGTGATGGCAACCGACTTGGCACACTGGGGGTATGAACCAGCAGCCTTGACAACAACCCACAGTGTGGGGGGTTTAGGAGGCTTCTGTGGGCGATCCCTGAGCCCTCCGGTACCAGCCTAGGACAATCTTCCCATGGGCACAGACAACAAAGTGCGACCATTCCTCCTGACCATGGTGCATCCAGGTTGCTGCACCCTTCCCTGGCTGGCTCCTTCGGGGAGAGCTCTGCTCTGAGGAAGGGCCAGCACATCTCCTGACCATGCCACTGAGATCTGCCTTTTTCCTCATCCCTCACCTGCAGCACAATCCCCTTTTAAAAGTGTTGCTGCCGGGACTTTCCCCTGCCACCCGGAGACTCTGGTTTAGGGGCAGGGCATAGGTGTTTTGTAAAAGCTCCAGGTCAGAGCTACCCCTCTACATAATCTGTATCTTACAGACCTCTTGCAGACCTGCAGGGAAACAGATAAGACTTGCTAGAAAATGCCATAAACTGGATGAAGCCCTGTGAAGCCCTCCCAGGGAGTGGTTGGAGGTTGGTGGGGGGGGGATAGGAACAACCTGGACCCTGGGCACTGAAATCCCTTAAAACTGAAATGATCCTCGAATCCATGTTCCATGAGTCACATCTGCATCTGAACCCCTGCTCAGCCACTTACTAACCATGTGTCTTTGTATGCCTGGCCTAATCTCTCTATGCCTCAGTTTCTTCTTCTATAACGTGGGAATGATAATGCCAACCCCAGGGCATTGTGGATGAAATGAAGAAACCATGGCACAGGACAGGCACCTAACAAATGACAGCTGTTGTAATTCACTGTATTTTTATCTCACACCAGGAAGGACAGAATGAGCACATTAGCACGTCTACCACAGCAAAGTCCCAAACACACCACCACCCCAAGAAACACAACAGTTGGGGAATCAGATAATACTGCTTGTGACTTAGCATTATCAAGGCTAGATTGGACACCATCCTTTGTACCAGTGACTGGCCTCCCTAATATGGGTTTGCCTTGGATTCATCACTCAATTCTGACTGCCCACGTCTACTAACCTTTCTCTTCTTGTTCCTCTTTCTCCATCTTTACTTCTATTTTCTTCTTCTCATTTCTACCTGCTCTTACCCTACTTTGTATCATCAAGTATCGTGAGTTGTAAACAACAGAAATCAAGTCTTGTCATTGTAAGCAACATAGGAATTGCTAGGATAAGGAGGAAGAAGCAGGGACGCTCTGGAGAGCAGAAAGAAGAATGTGAAGGTTTTGGCACAGACCATCTGTCCATGTGCCACTGCTATTGACACAATGAAACTCACCTGCCAGCAGCCTCAAACCTTTGTTCACATATTCTCAAGACTCAAAATCCCAGGAGAGGGTATCCAGTTGGTTGAGCCCAACTGTTCTGCCCATTTACACCTGTCCCAAAGAGAAGGACAAGTGGTCCCTTTGGTTGACATAATGGGCTGTGGGCATGCCTTTTATCAGGACCTCTCTGAGTGGGGAACTCAGAGATGATGGGTAATCTCTGAGCTGGATGATCACCCAGGTGATCCGGGAGCTAAGAGGGCTGGGAGATTTGCCTGGCATCCTCAAAATAACAAGTGATCACTACACTACCCTCCCATTTGTAGTAAGGCATAATTTGCAAACAATAAAATTCACCCTTTTTAGTATTCCATTCTGAGAGATTTTGACAAATGTATACATTCAAGTAAATACCACCACAATCAAGATTCAGAATTGTTTCCTCACCCTCTCAAAATTCTACTGTGCTCCTGTGTAGTCAACCTCTCCCCCAGTCCCAGTCCCTAAGAGCCACTCATCTCTCTTCTGTCCATATAATTTTGCCTATTATACAATGACATATATAGAGAAGCACACAGTGCATAGCCTTTTCAGTCTAGCTCTTTTTCCTGAGCGTGATGAATTTGAGATTCATTCAAGTTGCCGTTGGTATTAGCAGTTCATTACTTTTCATTGCCGAGTAGTATTGTCCCACTGAATGACAGACCATGATGTGTTCATCTACTCATCTGGTGAAAACTTTCGGGTTGTTCCCAAATGTTGACAGTTATTAATGAAGCTTCCAAAAACATTCAGGCACAGTGTTTTGTGCGAACAGCTTTCATTTTGCTAGGTAAATACCTACAGGTGCAATTGTCCCATTGTACGGTAAATGTGTGTTTAGTAAGAAACTACCAGACTGTTTCCATTGTTTTGTTCCCACCAGTAATGTATGAGAGTTTCTATTGCTCCACATCCCCACCAGCATTTGTCTAGAACATCTTTTCTCTTCTTTCCTCACTTCATCCATAGACTATCATCCCTACAGACAAACATTCCCTGGACATCAGCTGTGTACAAAACCCAGAGATGGGCATGGGGTCCTCCCTTCGCACTCTCTATTCTCCCCTTCTATCCAGGGTGCAGAGCCTTGGGCCATGTCAGGTCCCGAGGATGTCTGGGTGGGAGAGGTTGCGCTCTCCCCAGGGAACCTGAAGGAGGAGACCGCAGCCACTGACTTATTTGCTGGCCCTACTCCTTTGCCATGAAATGCAGGTCCAAGAACTGTCCGATCTTAACAAGCCAAGATACCTGGTGGGTTCCTTCTCAGAGATTTATGTTTAAGAAATACAATTTGTGGGTGCTTGGGTGACACAGTTGGCTGAGCGTCCAACTTCAGCTCAGGTCATGACGTCGAGGTTTGTGGGTCTGAGCTGCTCATCAGGCTTACTGCTGTCAGTGCAGAGCCCGCTTCGGATCCTCTGTCCCCCTCTCTTTATGCACTTCCCCTGCTCACTCTGTCTCTCAAAAATAATAAAAAAAGAAAGAAAAGAAGGAAATACAATTTGTGCCTCTGGATGCGATCCAAAGGGTAATACAGAGCTCCCCTATGAAATATTCTTGAGGAAAGCCTGAACCATAATCTATTCAAGACTCTATAATTAGCTTTTAGTTTATGGGTAATATAGGGGATGGAGGAACAAATTAAAAGGCACTAACAAGAAGGCAATAAGTAAATCTAGAGGTGGATCATTCTGTAGAGACAAATAATCCAGTTTCCCCAACAAATCGATGGAATGAAATAAAGAAAGGGAGGGACTAAAACAGAATGAAAGGATTTGAGAAACAACAAAAACAAAAGACACTCAGCCAAAGGCACTTAGAGAGGAATTCCAAAGTCAAACACAGAACTATCATATGATCCACATATCCACTTTCTGATATATATCCAAAGAATTGAAAGCAGGGACTCAACTGGATATTGTACATCAAGGTTCATGACAGCACTATTCATGGTAGCCAAAAGTTGGAAACAACCCAAATATCCATCAACAGGTAAATGGATAAAAAAAATGTGGAATATCCATACAGTGGAATAGTATTCAGTCTGAAAAAGAAATGAAATTCTGATACATGCTACACAGATGAACCTTATAAATTTTACACTAGGTAAAAGAAGCCCCACACAAAAGGCAAACATTGTATGATTCCACTTCTATAAGGTGCCTAAAATAGGCAAATTCATAGAGACAGAAGTATAATTAAGGTTATCAGGGACTAGGGAGTGAAATGGGGAGTTATTTTTTAATGGGTACAAAGCTTCTATTTGGGAGGATGAAAAAGTTCTGGAGATAGACAGTGGTGATGGTTGCACAACACTGTGAATGTACTTAATGCTACTGAATTGTACACTTAAAAGTGGTTAAAATGATAAATTTTTATGTTCTTTATATTTTACCACAAAAAAAGAATTCCATTTTTTATTCAAACCTGAAAAATATTAAAGGACAACCAGGGGTGCCTGGGTAGCTCAGTCGGTTAAGCAACTAACTCTTGATTTCAGCTCAGGTCAAGATCTCGTGGTTCGTGAGATCAAGTGCTGAGTAGGGCTCTGTGCTGGCAGCATGGAGCCTGCTTGGGATTCTCTTTCTCCCTCTCTCTTCCCCTCTCCCACTCACACTCTTTCTGTCTCTCGAAAGAAAGAAAGAAAGAAAGAAAGAAAGAAAGAAAGAAAGAAAGAAAGAAGGAAAGAAAGAAAGAACAACCATAAACACAGCCCACAGTAACATGTTCGAATCTCTGCTCTCCTGTGCACTTCCTTCTCACCCACATACAAATTTCAACATTCACCACTCCAGCCCTGGAGCCTTCACCCCTGAACCCTAATTTCCCCACCATGCAAATGGCTTAGCCTCTCTCCCAGCAACAAAGAATGCCTCCTCTCTGGGCTGGAAAAGGGAATGAGGATTAGCTTGGCTATGAAGGACTCTCTTTAACAGAGGAAAGGCTGTGGTCAGCGCCCACAGTAATATTTTTTGTCCCTTCAATGGACCCCTGAGCACTCAGTTTCTTCTATTCCAAAATAACCTCGCCCTTTCATGGGTGTGCAGAGCACTTCACACCTCCCTAAAGAGTCTCACACCCATCAGATCCAATCATAGTGTTGTCACTGAGTGCCAACTCTATACCAAGCAGGTTCCATACCTTTCCACAGTCCTTTTAACAATCAGTCAGATAACTGTTATTGTCACCGTTTTGCAGGAACTGAGGCTTGGTTGAGTGTCAAATGACCTGCCCAAGGTCACATGGCCTAAAAAACAAAACAAACAAACAAACAAACAAACAGCAGGCCTTGGATTCAAGCCACTATACCAAGATGCTGCTAGTTCAAGACTCGCCATATTTCTAAGAAGTTTTCACACCCAAGTAACCTGAGGTAATGGAGGTCAAGACACCAACAGGGTCACCAGCAAAACAGGCTTTTCTTGCTCTTCAGGTCCCTCCTTCCTGTGCCTTCTTCCCACAATTGCCTCCCTTCTCCTCACAAAATGTCATCAACTGAGCCCAAATCCACCCAGCTGAGTCTTCTTGGCAACCAAAATGAATACACACATTGCAAACTATTAAGGTAACCACAGCTATGTGGAGAGAGCTGGTCCAGCTTGGAGCAGCTTCTGGCTGATCTCAGGGGGAGCGGCCCCTCCTCCCCTGGCTTCGCATCCTGACTCCCTCTGACTGCCACTTTCCAGGCTCCTCATGGCTCCCCGCTGCTCCTGACTATAGTTGTAGGTGTCCCAACCCATTCCTTCCTTATCCAAGCTGCTGTCACCAAGCAGCTGCCTGCCCTTACCCAGCAGGACCCAGGGCCCAGTTTGTCCCACCAAGATGGCGCTTAGGTCTCAGCCTCTACTTCAAGCTTCACCCAGATGTGGAAAAACAGGCATTTCTCAAAACTTCAACAGTCCACAGCAAAGCTCATGAGATGTGTGATAATAGGGCCAAGCGAAGAAAAGCGGGATATAAAAATATAAACACAGGGTAAACTCAACAAAACACACACAAGGACAAAAAGACTTCAGAAAACTTTGTATGCTCAACAAAGGATTTTTCCTGGACTTTTCTTCAACCAAATTTTTCTACTTCAGGCAAACATTATTTTTATAATCAAAAAAGATGGTTCACTAGAAACACCATCTGAAATCTTCAAATAAATCATGGTATATTAACGTTCAGAAAAAAAAAAGTTAGGAGAAAAAAATCCAAGGTAAATGAGGATTAGGGCGCCTGGGTGGCTTAGTCCGTTAAGAGTCGGACTCTTGGTTTCGGCTCAGGTCATGATCTCACATTCTGTGAGTTCGAGCCCCACATGAGGCTCTTCACTGAAAGTGCAGAACATGCTTGGGATTCTCTCTCTTTCTCAAAATAAATAAATAAACTTAAAAAATAATAAAGGGTAAATGAGGATTACTTCTGAGTTGGCATTTTAATTTTATTAAGTAATTAACATTAAATTTCCTTCATGTTAGGCTGTTTTGTTTGCCAAAACTTTTCCAGTAAAGAATCATTACATTTATAATTAGACAAAAATAAAACACTACTTTTTTTTTCTTTTAATCCCATCAGGAAGTCCCCTCATTCATCTATCTCTGGAGGGAGGAGGGAAAATAAAAAAGCTTCTTCTGAAGGTCTTCGATGGTGCCGTTTCCATTGATACCTCAGTTGGAACCTATGAGAAAAAGTTCCTTCGTAATGACCTCAGCCTTGCTTTAAAAAAAGAAAAAAAGCCTCTAAAACTCATGAAAAACACAGTTGATGTGAATCATATGTCTGAGTGGCGAAGTTCCCGCTAAGCTGAAAGAGTGCACAGATGTGCAGGACAGAAATTCCCCCTCACACAGCAACTGTTCCCCGCGGAGCTGCTAAAGGTAAATATCCCCAGCCCAGGTCAGTGTCCCTGCCCGGAAGGTTGGCTGTCAAGTCCTCATTTCCCCGCCCCTCACCCCTCAGTCATCCATCCTCTAAGTTTTTTCTAACCCTCTCCTTGTCAAAAAGGGACAGGATCTGACCATAAGCATTTATATTTGTTGACTGGTAGGTTATACTTTAGTAGATGACCTAATATCTTAACCAGTCGTTGGCATTTTAAAACTCTCATCTTCCAGTTGTGGAAAGAAAAACATCTACTAAAGGAATTTCAGGCATCAGCCAGCAGGTGCACTAATGTTTGTGTCAAGGGAAGAGGGGGATATGTCCTGGAAGTAAATCTGAGTGAGACCTCTTGGGACCTGATGGGGTGATCAGAAGGAAAGGTGCTGGGCCTCTCCCCAGATGGGCTCCCCACTCCCCTAGCACTGATCTGACTCCAGCTGCTGGAGCTGCTGGGGGAGAATGAGGCATTTGGGGTCCTCCAACATCTGGAGTCACCCTGCCAGGAGGAATCCACCTGGTACCTCCCCACCCCCATCTTTCCTCTGCTCCCTTCTTTCACATTAGCCCCTTGCATCAGAGTTTCCAGGAGTCCATTTCTGTTTTCTGGCATGGAGCTTCTTTAGGTGGCCTTCCGTGAGATTTTCAAACTCCAGCCTGCCTGGTCTGCCAACCTGGAAACCTCTCTATGTTTCATGTGACATTTTGGCCTCTAACATTTCCAACCACAAAATATGCACTTGAATTGCAACCTCTGCCTTGGTAGAGATTTTACTGTAAGGTTCCTTTCCTGCTGTGAATAGAACCTCCTCCCTTCTTCCTCTCCCTCCTTTTCCAGACTCACAAATGCCTGGGGTGGGTTGTATTTTGAAGGCAAACTCATGCAGGCATAACTGACCCATTAATGCATGTGACTTCATTGTACCTGGTAGTAGATATTTCTTTAACTCTTACTCTATTCATATTTCGTTTTTATATAGTATATAATTTAAATGTTAGAAGAAGAGATTTAATACTAGTGATCAAGAGTCCATTCCCTATTCTTGTGGGGGTCCAGCTCTCTCCCTAATATTCCAAGGGACTCTTTTTCTTAGAATCCCCTCTCACTCGGAGTTTAGATATCTACAGACACAGATTTCACATGTATCTCACAGTTGTGGCAGGTCTCTTCCCTTCTCCTCTCCTAATAAGGAACTTAGCCCCATTCATAATTTTATACAAATCATTACATAGCCCCATGGTTCATTCCCTCCCCTCCTTCAGTCTTTATTCAAATGTCACCTTACCAGAGAATTCTGTGACCATCCTTATCAAAATTACCCTCAGATCCTCCTCCCCCACTTTCCCTTCTCCTGCTGTAATTTTTTTTTCCCATAGCACCATCTTCTTCTGGCACACTGTATGTTTGACATATATCGCATTTATTGACCGTCTTCCCCAGCTGGATTATAAACTCCATACAGGCAGGGCTTTTTGTCAGTGTAATTCACTGCTGAGTCCCCAGCACCTAGAGTAGTGACTGGCATAATAAAGATGCTCAATAAATATTAGTTGAGTGAATAAACTGCCATGAGGCATTGGTGGCATGGCCGATTTGCTGAAAATGTGCTGTGATGGACTTGTCTACCTCCTTGCTACTCACAAAGTGTCCTGGACCAGCAGCAGCAGCAAATGGCCTGGGAGTTTGCCAGCAGTACTGAATCCCAGGCCTCACACCAGACCTGCTGAATCAGACTCTGCATTTAAACAAGATCCAAGGACGATTCATATGCACATTAAAGATAGAAAAGCACTGGTCTGGGGCGCCTGGGTGGCTCAGTCCGTTAAGCATCCAACGTTGGCTCAGGTCATGATCTCATGGCTCTCATCGGACTCTGTGCTGACAGCTCAGAGCCTGGAGTCTGCTTCAAATTCTGTGTTTCCCTCTGTCTCTGCCCCTCCCCCACTCATGCTCTGTCTCTCTCTCTCCTTCAAAAGTAAATAAACATTTAAAAAAGAAAAAAGAAAGAAAAGAAAAGCACTGACCTGTATCACAACAATGCAAACAACTGAAACTTGGATCTTACACATCTCTGTTCTTAAAAGGCTTTCTTATAAGCAAGAAATAGGTTACAATAAGGCTCTGGGGAGGGAACCAGGTTGCCTTGGGAATGATGATGGTAGGAAGAAACTATTCCCTAGGAATCATTTTGTGCCTTTTGCATACAATTAGTATCTATTTAAAAGTGAGTAAATTGATTAGTTGTAAGATAGAGTACATAATTAAAGGCCTTCTGTTACTTCTCCTTGGACACCTCTCCGGGGCCTCCTTTCTCTGTAGGCTCTTGTCTTGCTGCTTACCATCCCCTACCCCAGCTCCCTCCCCAGATCAGTGTAAAGAATAGGTCTCTACTGGGGCACCTGGGTGGCTCAGTCAGTTGAGCCTCCGACTTCACCTCAGGTAGTGATCTCACGGGTTCGGGTTCATGAGTTTGAGCATCACCCCCAACCCCGTCGGCTCTGTGCTGACAGCTCAGAGCTTGGAGCCTGCTTCAGATTCTGTTTCCCCCTCTCTCCACCCCACCCCTGCTTGTGCTCTCTCTCTGTCTTTCAAAAATGAATAAACATTTAAAACTTTTTTTAAAAAAATAAAAATAAATAGAATAGGTCTCTATAGCTATCCACTTAGCAGGCAGAAAGGACTACAGAACCTTTGGGTTTTAAAGGACAAGTTCATTGCTTCTTTAGATTCATGTTAGGGGAAAGTGAACCAGAAATAAAGGAAACGGAAAACCCCGTGTTCAAACAAACATGGATGTAAATGACAAATGCAGCGTGGACAGCTTCACTCTCTCACACAGAACACACTTCAGACGTGTGTGCGTGCACACATGTACACATGTCAATGCTCCCCAAAAGCACCGTAAAAAGATGCGAGCTTGCATCCACTTCCCCGTCATCTTCCTTCATCTCCCCTCAGAGAGGGTGCTGGTCAGGACCCAGCCCTCCATAGTGGGCACCAGGGCCACCAGGAAGAGCGGGGGCAGCAGCAGGAAGTGCAATAGCTCCCCAGGGCGTCCTTGCCATGCGTGTACAAAGTCACAGCCACAGCCACCTGTGCCAGTCTCGTGTGCTGCTTCACCAGCCATGCCAGGCTCATCTGGTCCACCAGTTCCTGGGCTGGAAGGACCTGTCCGTGGCAGAGCTGTCTTCCTAGAACCCGTGCTAAATGCAGACAGCAGCCTCTCTTGTCCCCGCATGGAGAAGGATTCAGTGGGGTGCTCAGTGGCAGCTCCCCTTCCACTGTCACTTGCTACCTTCACCCATCCCCCATCTCGTTCCACCACACAATTGGAGAGTGAGGAGTCTCTGTCCCTGCAGTAGGACCAGGGACTCAGCCAGGCACGCGGGACTCCAAAAGAGGAGGAAGCCAAAGAGGAGGAAGCCGCGTCTCAGCCAAGGAGCCAGGCCAGCCAAGGCATGCGAACGTGAGAACACGGTGAATGACTCCTCCCAAGGGACAGCTGGAGCCCTGGCCACCAGGAGACAACCCCGCTGGCCAACCTCTGCTGCCCACATGGATGGGACAACCTTCAGACCCGCCCAACACCCATCAGCTGAGGAGCTGGGACCCCACTGGCTCTAGTCAATTTGCTGAAAATCAAATCACTCAATGCCAGTTTGCCAAGTTTTCTGAGTTGGTGAGGACATTCTCAAAATTTCTGGGTTTTTGCCTCCACTGGCATTTAAAAAAAAATTTAATGTTTATTTTTGAGAGAGAGAGACAAAGACAAATCACAAGCAGCGGGGTGGGGGGGGGCCGGGGGGGGGGGAAGGGGCGGGGGAAGGGCAGAGAGACAGGGAGACACAGAATCCAAAGCAGGCTCCAGGCTCTCAGCACAGAGCCCAATGTGGGGTTCGAACCCACGAACAGTGAGATCATGACCTGAGCCAAAGTCAGCCGCTTAACCGACTGAGCCACCCAGGTGCCCCGTCCACTGGCATTTTAAATGCAAAGGGTTAGATTTACCTTAAATGCAATCCCCTGCTTTCCCTATTTGTGCAAATTTACTTGTTCTCCAGCTCCAGAGGTATACAAATACCTCCACTGGGTCAAGGACAGACATCACTCACTTCACAAGTGGGAACAGAGGTGCTGCAAGGACAGGACCCAGAGTGGGGTGCAGGGCAGACTACAACTTAGAAAATACCCAGGGATTTTTTTTTTTTTTTAGTGTTTATTTATTATTGAGAGACAGAGAGAGAGAGAGAGAGAGAGAGAGAGTATAAGCATGGGAGGGGCAGAGAGAGAGGGAGACACAGAATCCGAAGCTGGGTCCAGGCTCTGAGTGGTCAGCACAGGGCCTGACATGGGACTCGAACTCACAAACTGCAAGATCATGACCTGAGCCGAAGTCGGACGCTCAACCAACTGAGCCACCCAGGCGCCCCAGTACCCAGGGATTTTTAAACAGCAGCTATCCAGGGGTTGGAATTCTTTCTTTCTAACAGGTGACTTCTTCTTTCTTCCTCACACGTCTGTGTACTGCCATAATTGTTCACAATGACTTACTTCTGTGATGAGTAAAAGTAATTCTGGCAGCTCCTTTTTTTAAAATAAAAACATATATCAAAGGCCAATGATGTTATAAGGGGTGGCTCCATCCTCGGTGCATAATCATTGCACAATCCCTAAGAATTCCTTCATCTGTCATCTTCTTTTTAGTTGAATTATAATTGACACACAATATCACATCAGCTTCAGGTATACAATATTTTTTTTTTTATTCAACGTTTTTTATTTATTTTTGGGACAGAGAGAGACAGAGCATGAATGGGGGAGGGGCAGAGAGAGAGGGAGACACAGAATCCGAAACAGGCTCCAGGCTCCGAGCCATCAGCCCAGAGCCTGACGCGGGGCTCGAACTCACGGACCGCGAGATCATGACCTGGCTGAAGTCGGACGCTTAACCGACTGCGCCACCCAGGCGCCCCAGGTATACAATATTTTTGACATCTTTAACAAAGTATTTCTGGGGGCGCCTGGGTGGCTCAGTCATTGACCATCCAACTTCAGCTCAAGTCATGATCTCACGGTTGGTGGGTTCGAGCCCCACTGTCAGGCTCTATGCTGGCAGCTGGGAGCCTGGAGCCTGCTTCGGATTCTGTGTCTCCCTCTCTCTCTGCCCCACCCCCCTCCCTCTCTTTCTCTCTCTCTCTCTCTCTCAAAAATAAACATTAAAAAAAATAAAAAAGACCAACAAAATATTTCCGGTATCCCATACATGTTCCCTGTGCTTTTTTCCTTCACACATTGTCTCTGACTACCTAGAGCATGGTGAATGAAAATGTGTCCCTCCCGGCCCACCTGGTGAGCTCCCTCCTCGGCCCAACTTTATTACTTTATGAAACCTCCCCCTCTGTTACTCTTGTTGTGCCAGAAGAGTCACACTTTTTCTATTTCCCGTGATCTTTGTAAACAGAAGCCGAACGCAACAGAACAGTTGTTCTGAAACTTTTTCCAAGGCAACCAATTCTTCTCTGGAATGCAGGCCTTCACAGAAGTGGTGGCCAAATGGAAGGAGAGTGGGGCCTGTACTCCCCACTCCCAGGAAGCGCCCAGGCTACTCCCCCCCCTCCCAGTGCCATTGCTCCCTCTGCCCAGAGGGAGGCACCGGCACTCGCTCCCTCTCAGGGTCTGAAAACGACTGCTTAAGTCATCACCATCCATTATTCTAGTACCTGCACAGACGCTACCCTGAGTTGTGGCCCAACCTGAACCAGTGGGTGTCGGCAGCGCCACCGTGCGATAGCTTCACGTGGCTGTCCATCACCTGACACCGAAGTCTGGAAGTGCCGTATAAACGCCTGCAAATGGTGTCACCGCGGCCCGCCTCGGCAGCGGTTCACGAGTCGAAAGCCTCCAAGCGGAGGGCTGCACGCGGAGGAGTTGTCTTCTCACAAAGCAGCTGTGCCAGAACCACCCCCATTTCTCCTCTGGCCAAGCAGGGGCCCCTGTGTCCTACCTTCCATCTCTTTCTGCTGGAGAAGTGCGGAGGCTCTGTCAAAGCCTCTGCGAAGTAGAAGGCCTGACTGACACACTTTAGACATCAGATTTTAAGTCTCACCAGCAACTGTTTTGAGACACTGAAATACGCAACCCCAGGGCAAACGGGCTTCTTCTCAGGTGGTGGTGTTTTTAGAAAGGGAAAGAGCTCTCTGGGTCTTTGTGGTTCCCTAAAGGGGAACAGCTGGGGTGCCCTCTTGAGGTCTCTACAGGTCAGGGCTTCCAGTTTGTCTGACGTGTTCCTCATACGCTGCACAGGGCTGGACATCCGTGGTCACCACACCACCTTCCTGGGGCTCGCAGGGCCTGGGGACCAACCAGCTTTGGTGGGGACATGGGCTATGACAGGTGTTTCAGGGGCTGGTGTCTGAGGAGAGCCCTCCTCTGCCTGGGCCACTAGCTGTCCATTCATTTGCTCAGCTGACATCCCCTGACACTGCTCTGAAGTCCTGATGGGTCCTGCGGGTCAGGGTCCCTGGGGTAAACCCATCGAGCCAGACTGTGGATGCTCACTGCCCCTGCCCTTCCTGTCGTCTTGTGATCATCAGTAGCAAACTCGTGTTAAACTGAGGATGATAATTTCCTTTTCAACCAACCCTTCTTCCCACGAAGTTCCCTTGCCAGGGAGGACGATACCGTCAGCACATCCGTTCCTGGGCCAAATCCTCCATCTCACCACACCTGGCCCTGTACTTCGTTCTCTGCCTTTAGCCCTGTGCCAATCCTGCTGTTTGGCTTCCCTATCTGACCCTCGCGATGCCCCTACTGGCAGCCAGGACTCTGGGCCAAGTCCAGTTTTCCCCATCCTCATCATCCTTCATCTCCAACCAGCCTCCCCACGCCCCCTGGGCATTCGGCAGAATATCTCATTAATGGAAACCCTTCGCCACACTGCCCAGACTTCCCCCTGCCTTTCACTTCCAACCAGCTCCAGGAATCCTACCTCAGCCAGAGTGCCTTTCCAACTAACGTGTGCCAGGCCCAGAGCTGCGGGGTTCACGTGTTCTGATCGGATCCTGTGAGGGAGATACCAGTTTCACAGAAAGGAAACAGGGACTTGACTCCCAAAAGTTAAATAACTCGGCTAGCTGACAGCAGAACTGGAGCTCCAAGGGGCTAGGACAATAACTTCTTTAGGACACACACCATGCTTCATCCTACACACGAAGGCTAGGATTGCTCTTTCCCACTACCCAACCAGGTCATAAAATTCCATCCTCACTTTATCCCACATTGTTTATACAAAAGACAGATCTGCAGGTACATGTATCTGCTCTCTATCCTGACACTCTTCTTTCCCTTGTGCCCCTGAGCTCTGTGGGAATGCCCAGTTGCTGATGGCAGCAATGGGGAGGAACCGGGGAGAGGTCTTATCTTATTCTGTATACCACTTGGTACCAAGATAAGCTCAGCCAAGAACGGGGCCAGGGGCTGATTCCAGTCTACTCTGATCCAGATTTGCCCCAGAATTGGTCCCGAATGCAATTCATTTCCAGAAAAGAATAACCGGGGCTTGGTTGCCTCACTTTAAACAAAGAAGACAGAGGCTGGTGGCACTTTTGTTTCTCTCTTTGGAGCCACTTCAAACATAGGGTCAGCAGGGTGGCTGGGTGGCTCAGTCAGTTAGGCATCTTGATTTTGGCTCATGTTATGATCTCACGGTTCGTGAGTTCAAGCCTAACGTCTGGCTCTGCACTGATAACACGGAAGCCGCTTGGGGTTCTCTCTCTCTCCCTCTCTCTCTCTCTACCCCTCCCCTGCTCACACACACAACTCTTTCTCTCTCTCTCAAAATAAATAAATAAACTTAAAAAAAAAAAAAAAACATGGGGTCAGCAAAATGCCAACCATGAGTAGACCAGTGGAAACCACATTTGTGTCTAAATCCTGCTTCGGGTTGCCTGAGTTCTTGAGGCTCTGGTCCATCTCAGTGACATTGCCAGGCCCCTCTGTGGAATCCCACAATGCCAGCCAACAGCTATGCTTCCACTCTCCTTCTCCAGGTCTCCTCCTGCTCCCCAAGGCTCAGAGGGAAGCCCCTGGAGTCAGGGCTCCCACTCTCAGACCTTCTCCACGGAGGCCCACTCAGGTCCCTGGCCACAAAGAAACAACTTTTAGCCCTGAGACTGAAAAAAAAAAAAAGTTTTAATAAATACAAAAATCTCCAATAATGACTCTGCTCAGCTCAGGGGCAGCAGGAGTGAAGTGGAGGGACCCTTGGTGCTGAGTGAGGATAAATTAAAAATCCCAATAAGCCAGTGACATTATGTACAGAAAGAAAGGGGTTGGGCTTCTAAGGCAGAGGCTGGAGGGTGACTGGGCAGGAGTCAGAATGGCCGTGGCCTTGGCCTGCCCTGGCTGCCCCTTCCCCTTGTGGAATTGTGGTTCCCAGAGGTAGTGGGGGGAGGGAGAAGAGGCAGAAAAGAGCCAAAGGCACTTGATTTCCCACAGGAGGATGCAGGGCCCTTGGCGCCACTCCTTCTCCCAGCCCAGGCCCCGTCCTCTTGGTCATGTGGCCTTCTGGCTGCTCCCTAGGAGCCTTCGGCTTCTTTCTCAGGCTCTGGAACTGTCCTGGTCTCTGGGGCTGCTGGAGACAAAAGGGAATACATTTTGGAGAGAGAGGAAATTGGGCGGCACGGAGGACACAGCGGAGCATCTCTGTTCTAGGCCCAGAAAGGTCAGAACTTTTAAACAAGTCAGCACACACAATCTGTGTGACTCAGTCACCCGTGAAGCAGATGGCACTGCTCCTGGCAGGCAGCAGGTGCCCCCTTCCCTCCCGGGGTGCCCCACATACAGCCCCCTCACTTACATCGCCGGGGTGAGCAGTGGGAGCAGCAGCGACTCTCCTTCCCTGGACCACAGGACAGTGGCAGTGAACAGTCATCCCGCTCACAGTGGGGCACCCCTGCCTGGTGCCAGACAGAGTAGATTTTGAGGGTACCCAGAGGCACAGGGGAACAGCAGCCTCCAGCCTCTTCAGGGAAGCCCACTCCCAGGAGCCTACCCTCCCTGGAAAGGCCTCCCCACTCTAGGCCAGGTCCCCAATGCCCATCTCACACAGAGCCCACTCCCCACTTACTCCACATCTGCAGGTGATACAGCTCATCTCCCCAAAGGGAGGCACCGAGGGGTGCCAGCTCTGGCTCTCTGGGAACCACTGCCCTGCAAAACGGCAGCCCCGGGGCCCATCGGCCTGCATGGGGTCCCCCAACTGGGGGTGGGACCCTGACCCCACTGTTGGGAGGGAGGAAGAGATCAGCAGATGTGAGCTCTGTAAGGGCCACCCAGGTTTTATTTGTTTTTGAATCTCCAACACCTAGCAGTTTCTGGCACTTAGTAGGTGACAAATTTGGATGAAAGGATGGATGGATGGATGGATGGATGGATGAGAGGGAGGGAGAAAGAAAGGGAGGGAGGGGTAGGAATTGGAACCCATCATAGCCCACTAATAAATACATGCACATTCTTTCCAGTGCGTTTAGAGCCCTAGCTCCTAGGCACAGAGCAGTGCTCAGTGAACGCTGAATTAGCTGAGAAGTTCCTTCCATCCACCTTCACTATGCACCCCCTCACCCATGACAAGCCAGTGAAGCACCTCAACTGCCCCAAGAGGCCTCAGTGCCCACCCCCTCACCTGGACACTGTTTGCAGCAGTCAGTGGGGTTGGCACGGACAGGCTGGGCACAGGCCAGCCGAGGACACTGCACCTTCTCACAGTGCACCTCTCCAGTGCCCCCCTGTAGGGATCCATTGAGGAATGGGTGTCAGAAAGGAAGGGGAGCCTCCTGCTTCCTCCCTCTCCTTTCCATCCCTCCAATGTCGTATTTCCATGGCCTTTCACTCAGAGGCCCTGGGCTGGTGCTTTATATACCTGAACTCAAATGCTCACGGTAGCCCTGCAACATAACTGCTATGGTATCTGCTTGCAGGAGTGGAAAGGGAAGTTCAGGGAGGTACAGAAAGTGCCAGGGCTATGTGGAGCTGGTCGGCTGGCAGAGCCAGAATTCACACCCACATCAGCCCTTCCCTTTTCCTGCAGGAAGCTGATTCTCAAAGCTCAAAGGACTTTTCAGTGTTTTAATCCTTGAGCCTCCCTCACCAAGGCTGGGCTTTTCCCTCTGGCAGCCCCCTCCCCACCTCTGCAGACCCTGCTGGGTTATGGCACCAGAGAGGATTGGGCAGCCATACCTTGCAGGTGCAGACAGCACACTTAATTAAGCCAAAGGGGGGCACGACAGGGTGCCACCGGGTACCCGCTGCCCGCCAGCTCCGGTCACCATCAAAATAGCAGCCTGGGGGACAGGGAGGAAGGGGGGGGGGGGACAGTGCCCAGCTGCCGTGAGTATTCAGCTCATTGGCTGGGCCCACAATCAAGGCTGGAGTCTCAGGCCAACCCCATACTAGTCTAACACCAGGACCCATTTGTGGACCAGTGACTCTAATGAAGCCTGAACCTGTGCCCTTCAGTCTCCACCCCCCCTCCATATATATTCTCACCCTTTTGTGCCCCTCCTGGTCCCACCCAACAGCTCCCCTGGATTCCTCATCCCTGCACACAGACTTCCAGCTCACCCTCTCCAGGGTCTCTGCTCCGTGACAGCCCCGACAGGTCTCTGACATCTTGCTTCTCTGTGGAGCCAAAGAAATAGTGAAGGCAGAGGATGGCGGCCCCCCTTCCCTCCCTAGAGGCCTTAGCCCCTACAGTGGACCTTCCACTACCCTCTCCCACTGGGACAGGTCACTCACCGGGGCACACAGGACAGCACTGGTCTGGTGCCTGCACTGGGCTCGGACAGCTGGGCGGCGGGCACACCACGGGGTCACAAATCACTGTGCGTCTCTGCAAAGAGAGATGGGGTGGTTGGCTGGGACCCTTGCCCCAGAATCCAGACCCCAGTGCACCCTTCCGCAGGGGCATCCTACCTGACAGGTGCAAAGCGAGCAGAGCGGGTCGTAGTTAGGCGCCCAGCGAGCCCCATGGGGGCGCTGCTGCCCCTCAAAGAAGCAGGTGTTGGGGTCTCGCGGCCGCCCGGGGCCGCCGGGTTTGGCTGGCGCAGGGGCGTCCTGGCCAAGCACAGCCGGCAGCGCGGGCAGTGCGGCGGCCGCTGAGTCCGGCGCCCACGCTCCTTCGGCCCCCGCCGCCGCCAGGCGCAGGCCGCCCACCTCGCACTGGTTGGCGATGTGCACCTGGGAGGAGAGGCGAGTTGAGGCAGCAGCCGGGCTCCCTCCGCGTCTCCACCAGCCTCGGCCAGCCCACCTGCCCGAGACACCTCGACCCCTGAGCACCCCTGCGTCCCAGGAGGATGCTATTAGCACCAGCAGTCACCCCAGCGACCAGAGACAGGGTGGTCTGCTGCCAGCCTCGTCATGTACCTTGTCTGGCTTTATCCTCCCAACCAGCCAGGGAATGTGATACTACCCCCCACCCCCACCCCCCCAGGGCTCAGAGAGAGCAAAGTGACTCAGGCAAGAGCACACAGTGCCGGCTCAACTCTGAAACATCCCCAGCGGCCCACACTGCCTGCCTACCTGCCCCCGGAGCTCCCCGTGGGGGCTACCCTTGGTGGTGATCAGCAGGGAGGCAGTGCCCTGAGCCAGGTGCCGCAGCAGCTCAGGCTCCAGGTCCTTCACCACGCCCTGGGCCTGTAAGAGCCGGGATATGGGATGGGAACAAGGCCGTCCAGGGCTGCACCTACCCTTCTTAATTCACAGATGAGAAACCGAGACCCAAGGAGGTTAAGTAAAGTCTTCAAGGAAGTGAGCCCATTAATGGTGGTGTGGAGCTCAGAGAGCCAGGCCTCTCTGACTCCAAGTCCACCCCATTTGAGGGGTTTTGCTCCACCCCACCTGCTCCTTTGGAGGTTCTGGATGTTACATGCTATCCAAGAGATCCCACCAGAGAAGGACACAGGAAGGAGAATGGAAAACAAAAGTCTGAGTCAGATTCATACCCAGGTCTGTCTGACTCCCGAGCCCATGTCAGCTCTGCCATACCAAGCTACCTGCTCTCTGCTTTCCCCGCCACAGGCCCACACAGCCCTTCGTGCTAAAAAGCAGATACTTTCAAAGCTGCCTCCACCATCATGTCCTCACCTCTGGGCCATAGAATCCCTTCAGCAGCCGCCGGGGCCCTGGCATCCCAGGAGGCCCTAGGAGGTGGGCAGTGACTGTGCCCTGTTCTGAGCCACCAAGCCCAGCCAGCAGCACTTCATAGTGCAGGTGACAGTGGGTATCCAGCGAGAGCCAGGCATGTCCTGCTGCCTGGCTCTGCACAGGGGGCAACACCAGGGCTCCTGCCAGGGGCACGGGCAGTGCTGGATCCAGACAGAGGACAGGTGACAGATGAAAAGGTGGCCTGGAGCAGCCCGGTATTCCCCATCTCCCCAGCCTCCCCCAACATGCATTCCACAAATCGGCCGACACTGCCCATAGGCCCAGGGCAGGGTGGAGGGGGAGGCAAGCAGCAAGTTTTAGACCCCTGCACCATGGCAACAGAGAAGGTCTCCCAGCAGGGCCACCCCGTACATCCCCACCTTCTCCAGATGCCAACCTCGAGCTCAGGCACAGAGAAAGGCACACCAGGCTCTGGCACCATGCTCACATGCTTGAGTCACAGATCACAGGACACCAAAGGGCAGGCAGATCCCAGGGCACTCACTGTCGTGGCGGGTGCTGTGTCCACTATAGGGCAGGGCAGCCACATGCCCCCTCAGTTCTCCATCTGGGAAGTCCTTGGTGCCCACATTCAGGAACAGCTCATTCTGCAGCAGCATATGAGCCCCTCGGGCACCCAGTCCAGGGCAGACACCCACAGCCTGGGGGACAGGGAAGGATGCCAGACTTAGATGCCCTAGCTGCAGTCTGCCAGATTCCAGACGAACCCCTCCTCAGCTTTCACATAAGCCCAAGGTTCCGAATGTCTTCCATGTTTTCTTACACCCAACACACTTCTACACATGCATAACACTGGATAAGAACCTTGAAAGCCCAGGTTCCAGTCCCTTCTCTGCCATTTCCTACCTATGCAACAATCTTGAGGAGTTATTTAACCTGTCTGATCCTTCACTTCATTATCTATAAAATGGGAACTGTAAGGGCCAAAAATAATATAAGTAAGGCAACCAGTGCACTATGTAGCATGTAGAAAGGCTCAGTAAGGGGCACCTGGGTGGCTCAGTTGTTTAAGCCTCTGACTCTTGATTTCAGCTCAGGTCATGATCTCATGGTTTACGAGTTTGAGCCCCACATCCAGCCCCCCTACAAGCCCCACGTCGGGCCCCACATCAAACCCCACGTCAAGCCCCACACTGGGTTCCATGTCAATGGGATTTTGTCTCCTTCTCTCAGCCCTTCTCCTGCTCTCTCTCTGTCTCTCTCTCCCTCAAAATAAATTTTAAAAATTTCAAAAACTTTTTTAAAAATTTAAAAATGTTAACTATAGGGGAAAAAAAAAGAAGGATTCATTTGTAAGTGGCAGCCATTGCTATCACATTTATAATTATATGGTCTCCCTGTCCAACTCCTCCTCCCATCTGATGTGAGCTTGCTGAGGACAGGGGCCACACCTGATTTTCTTTGTATTCCAGTCTCTAGCCCAAGGCTCACTAAAAACATGTCCAGTGAGTCAATGTGTCAGTGAGAGCATCTGTTAGTGAGTGAATGATTCTGAACATCTCTGCTCATCCAACCTGGCTTCCCACAGCCCTGCATTGTTAGCTCTGGGGTGTGGGCCCTGTGGCCTGGCTCTGCCTGAAGTACTCACTGTGTGTCCTCCCAGCTGGGGTCCAGCCATGCGGCAAAGGACGGTCCGCTGGTTCCTCCGCTGAGGCTTGGTCTCCAGTGTCATGGCCACCACCTCACTGCCTGTACCTACCACTTGTACCTGGTGGGCAGGGTTGGGGAGGGCAAAGTGAAGTGGCAGAGAAGGCCTGGGGCCTGAACCATGAAGGCCAAAGCCCGACCCCGGCCTGCTGCCCTCCCACCTCCTGCAGCCCCCGACTCTTACCTGGTAGATCAGGGAGCCATTTCCTAGTAGTGTAAGGCTGGCTGAGCCGGCTGCACCCGTCTGAACTGGGATCAGGGCATCGGCCCCGCAAAGGACGCTTTGCAGGACTACAGAGGGGCGAGATAGGTGGAGGCTGGCTTGTCCTACAGCCATTCATACGCCCAGCCCACAGGTTGCCTCCCATACCCACCCCGGCCACTTGTCTGTGCCTCTTGGTTGTGTGTGCCCGGGGTGCCAGGCCCCACCCTGCCTCACCATCGCAGCTCTGCCTGGCAGCAATGTGTCCACTGATGCGCAGCCCTGGCCCACCTGCCCTCTCCAGGGCCATTGTCAGTTCCCCCTGCACCAGCCAGTCCATCTCCTGGGCTGTCAGGTTGGGCAGCACTTCGGCAAAGCCTGGCTCCTGGAGGGAGAGCAAGGAATGGCGGGGGCAGCAAGAGGCCGGAGCAGGTGGCAGCAAGAGCCAGACCCTCACTCACCTGGACCGAGGCATTGGCGTAGAGCTCTCGCAGCAGCTGCCCCTGATGTAGAATCTGGAGCCGCAAGGGAACCTGGCTTGGCCCTGCAACAGCCATCCGTATGGATGCCTCTGACAGACAGGTGCTCTGCCTTCTCTCCTCACTTGCCCTGCCCCCTCCCACTTACCCCCACTCCTGGGTTCCAGCAGCCCACGGAAGAGCAGCAAAAAATGCAAGGAGTCCTCTGTGTCACTGAGAGTGAGTAGGGTGATGCCCCCTGTGCCAGGCTGTGGGGGGCCTTCCAGAGTCAGAATGGCACTGAAGGTCTCTGGGGGAAGGAAGACCATGAGAGCCCATCAGAAAGTCCCCTCTTCAGCCCACTCCATTCCTGGGGATAGAGAAGACTCAGAACTTCATGTCCAGGGGCCATCTGCTCCCCTCACCTGCAGCCAGGGCCCGGTGCCGGATGAGAGGCCCCCAGACCTCCCCTGAAGGGTTAGTGGGTGTCACAAGTGCCACATGTAGCTGTTCTGCCCTAAGGAGCCGCAGAGACAACCGAGGCACTGCCCGCCACACCCCACAGACCTGGAGCAGAGAGACAAGAAGGTCCTACTCAGACAGTATGTAAGACAGGCCAGCTGAGAGGCCTAGCTCTGGTGAGGAAGGAGTACAAAGGAGCCCCCAAGCCCTCCTAGGAAGCTGAAGAAGGGGCCTTAGAGCCAGAGGCTGGGGTCCAAATCCTGGCTCAACCACTTACTAGCTGTGTGACCTTGAGCAAATCACATTCTGCTACTGAGCCTCAGTTCCCTCATCTGTAAAATGGGCATCATAATGTCAGTGCTTTCCTCTCACTGGGCTGTTATGAGGACCAAAGGAGGCATTGCAGAGCACGCCCTCAGCATAGCGCCCAGACTGGAGAAGCACTCATAAATGGCATCATCTCACCAGGCCATCTTGACTGGGGGCCGCAGGGTGTTCAAACAGGACACTGCCAGTGGAGTCTGAGAAGCGGATTCGAGTAGGGCGGTCCAGCCTGGGAATGAGGGTCTGGTGAGTATGGGCTCTGAGCCTAGGCCAGGAGCAGCTCCTCCAGCCTCTCCCAACTCTCCTTCCCCAGTCCCCAGCTGGCCCCCTCCTCCCACCTTCCCCTTTCTCACTGCCTGTAGGAGATGGAGAAACGCAAGCTAGAGCGCAGCAGAGACACTCGGGCCCGTGCCACGGCCTGCGACCTCGGCCCTGTCAGCAGCGCCACGAAGTCTGTGAGGAAAAGATGTCCCTAGTATCGTCACCCACTGGAGCAGCCCGGCCCCAATCACAACCCCAACTCCTGCCTGGCCCCTACCTACCGTTGTGGCCGTCTCCACGCGTCCGATCTTCAGAGCCTGGTTCCCCGCGGTCGCTGTAGCTGCGGTGCTCTGGATCCCGCGGATACTCAAAGGCCAGGCCTGTAGGCTGCCTCTCCGGACCGCTGCGCTCTAAGCCAGGAGTGGGAAACACGGGCTTCAGCTGGGCACCGAGAAGGCAGTCGGTGGTTTCATCTGCTCCATCCGCCCCATCCATCCTTGTGGCTCAGAACCAAGTACCACTGCCCTGCCGCCCTCCCCTCACCGCGGAGCGGGCCTTACCCTGGGGACAGGTCTGGCAGCAGTGTCCCGGCAACTGCCGCGGCTGCACGCAGGCCAGGGTTGGGCACTCAGGTTTGATGTTCTTGCAGCTGACCCTGCCCGGGCCCCTTGAGCGGCGACCCCACTGAGGCTGCTTGCAGAGAAGATGCAAAAACCAAGTGAGTGCAAGATGCCAATTGGTGAGACCCAGGGCGAGCAGGGGAGAGTCAGGACCAGAGCAAGGTCATCCCATGGAGTCAGACCACTCTGCTTCTTACAAGCTGTGTGACCCTAGACAATTTATTTAACCTCTCAGGGACTTAGGGTCCCTATCTGGAAAATGGGGGAAATAATAGTGTGTATCTAGCAGGGTTCTTCTAGGAGTTAAGTGAGAGACAGACGAAACCCTTGGCAAAGAGCCTGACACATAGTGGGTGATCGATAACAGTCAGCACCTGAGACTTGAAGGGGGCACTGCCTCCCACCAGGAGAAAAAATATATATATCCCAAATACCTGCAGACTCGCTTCTTTATCCTCAGCGGCTCCGAGTGCACCCCGACATCCCGGGACGCGAGCGCTCCCCCACCCGCAAGGGCCCCAGGCTACGGCCGCTTGGTCCACTCACCGCCTCACAGGCGCACAGCACGCAGCGCATCACCCCGAAGGGCTCCCCCAGGTCCGGGTGCCACGTCTCGTCCAAGGCATAGACCTTCCCGCCGAAGGAGCAGCCTGCGGGGACGGGCTTGGCTGGCGGCCGTTGTCCCGCTCCTGCGGTGTGCCCGCCCCGGGCGCTGCCGGCCGGGCCCTGGGTCCCCCGGCACGACGCGCCTCGCGACCCGCGCCCACCCCTCCAGGCAGCCTGCCGAGCTGAGCCACCTGCGCCCGGCGCCCCCTCCGGGCGGGAGCAGACTTGCCCCGAGCCGGACTCTGCCTGCGCGTCCCTCTAGGCGCCCACCTACCTGCCGCTCCCCGAATGGGCAGCGGCTCCTTCTCGGACCGGATGGGCAGCGCGGGCGGCTCGGGGCCGGCGCCGTGGGCCGGCCAGCAGCCGAGCAGAAGCAGCCCGAGGAGCAGCAGCGGGGCCGGCGGGGCCGGGAGGCTCGGCATGACGCGAACGGGACAGCTGGGGAGGCGGGAGGGAGGAGGGAGCAGGAGCAGGAGGAGGGAGGTGGGAGGAGGGCCGGGCCGGGGGCGGTACGGCGGGAGGGGGCCGGGGCCAGGGCCCGGGCAGTGCGGCGAGGGGCTCGTCGGGCGGCGGGAGTCGGCGCCGGGCCGGGCCGGGCGGGGCGGGAGGAGCGGCCGGGAGGAGCGCGGGCGGGCGGGCGCTGACCCGGGCCGTACGCGCCTCTAGTGCCCTGGGCGCCGGCTCTGGCCCGTTTTATGCCCCGCGCCCGGCGCCCCGGCCGGGGGCCTCCTCCTCAGCAAACGGGGCGGCGGCGGCGGCTCGGCGAGGGGCCGGGCTGAGCCCGGGGGGTCCGGCCCAGCAGCAGCGGCCCGGATCGCGAGTGGGGGAGGGGAGGGAGGGGCTGGGACGGGGCAGGGGAGGAGGGAGGGGCTGCAGGGGAAGGGGGAGCGGAGGGGGGAGGGGGAGGGGAGAGACCAGGGGGCGCGAAGAGGGGAGGAGAGGCGGGTCTGGAGCCCCCCCGCTGCCGGAGGCCACAGGGCGGCTGCACCGGGAGGTGCGTGTCCAGCCCGGGACGGGAGCCCCAGGCCAGGGAGGGGCAGAGGCTGGGCCTGAGGCCTGGGCCGGCCACTGGGCTAGTACTCGGTAACTGCCGGAAGGATGAAGACTTGTCTTTTAAGGATGACAACGTGCACCAAAGGCCGGTCAACTGATCTCCCCTACTGTGGGCCCACAGCACCTCTCAAACCCCACACTACCCACACTCTCTGTCTAGCTTGTGTCCCTATCTCTTCTCTGAGGTCTGTCCTCATTCTACTGGTCCCCAGGAAGTCCCATTTCAGAGTCCCATTTCTGTCTGCTGACAGTGTTTCCCTCCCTACTGTAACCTGTCCGGAGGCCCGTCTAACCATCCTCATCCCCAGCCTCACATCCTTTCTCACCTTCTTCCTTCAGGCAGGGGACCCTCTGCCTCTCCACCCCACCCCCAACCTCCTTTGTCTTGGTTTCCTGGTCTTGACTGCCTCCCTGTCCCCTCCCACACCCATTCACCCACCATCCTCCCAACCATCCCAGCACCCTCCTTCCTAATCTTGGGAGGCATCTCATCTGGCTGAACTGGAGAATTCCGGGATCTAGGCCATCCTCCTTAGCTGACAGCCCCATCCTTGGGAGGAGGAGCAGAAGGGGAAGAACTGAGGTGGGGGTGATGGGAACAAGGTCAGGCCAGGAGGCCCCTGAGGACAGAGACTGTGAGGAGACTGGGATTGAGGGGAAAGCAAAGGAACTAGAGCCAGGGCCAAAGGAAGAGGGGGGCCAGCAGGAGGTATTTGCGGGGGAGGTTCAGCAGCTGTCTTCCCTAAGACAGGGACACATGGGCCTGGTTATTCTTCTTGTCACATATGGAGTGGTAGGAGATGGAAGAGGGAGAAAGGGCAAGTGCAGGAGAGCTTGGGCACAGAGTTAAGTGGCCTTAGCTGTCTGAGCTGCCAGGCCCTGAGCTCAGCCTCACCCCCACCCCCTCCCTACCACCACCACCACAAACAGCCCTCACCGTGCAGTCCTCTCAAATTGTCCAAACGCTTTCCCCACAACACTGACCAATGACAGCGTCATTCTCTAAAATGGGCAATACCCACATTCCCACTGGGAAAGGGGAAATAAGACATGACTCTGAGAGGGTTATAGGAAAGAAAAGCAGAAAAGCAAGAGCCCTAATGGATTTCAACAACAGGTGAAAAGAAATTTAGCCAGTCAAGAACTGAAAAACCCACCAATATATCTAAAACCAGAACCAGACCTTTCTGACTCTTCCCCAGGAACAAAAATGTCCTGCCCGATTCCTCCTAGAAAAAAACCCTGTTCCCCTCTCATCTCCTTCCCCAGCCAGGTCCCAGGTTTCCCATCTCCTAGAAAAAGATGGATCCCTCTGTTCAAATCCTCTGTGTGGTGTGCGTGGGTGGAAGAGCTGGGCTCCGCTGGTGGACCATGGTCCAGGCAGGGGCTCCATGTTCAGTGCGGGTGGGAGGAGAAGGCGTCACTTCCGGGGGCCTTCGCCAGTGTCTGGTAGCTCCCTGCTCTCTGATTGGGCAGAAGTGGCCTGGGCAGGCGTGTGACCCTACTGCTGTGGAGGGGCTGTGCCCCAACACTACATGTCTTCCTACCCATCTGCACCCCAGAGGGCTGCCTGCTGTGCACCTGGGTCCTGGAGCCCTTCTCCACCCGGTGAGTGGCAAGCAGGTTTTGGAGTTAAGTGAGGGTAGGAAGGACAGGAAAGAGGAATTGGGCTTTCAGCTGGGGGAGGGGCAGGCAAACTGGAACCTACAGGCACTGACCTTTGTCGAGAAGAGTGTAGCCTTCCCAGAATGGGAGGAGCAGGACAGAGCAGGGGTAGGGGGTGGGGTGCTGGGTTCTGAGGGACTGATCTCAGACTTGGAGGAATATAGCAGTCCTGGCGGGTCCTAAGGAAAGGGGGCATGTGCTCAGGGAGAAAATAAGAAAGGTGGCACATTTAGGGCTTAGGACACATAACATCAAGCTGGACACAGATCCAATCCCCATTCTTACCCAGCCATTCCTAGTTAGCTTAAGGTTCTGAATTGTGGGACCGGAGAAGCTGGGACGAAGGAGAGGGTAATGGGAGGAGGGCTCATGCATGTTGACAGACCTACAGGAAATCCCAATATTGAATCAGGTGCAGGCCTCTTTGCACTACTCGTCAAAGAAGGAGGAGGCCATGTGGGGGGTCCTGCAAAGGAACTGGAAGGTTCTGCAAAGGGGGCAGGGAGGAAGATATGGGCTATGAGATGGATACGGTGGGTGTCCAAGGCGAGGTAAGCCACGTAAGGTGGGTACCTCACTCAGCAGATGCCCATTCCTGGGCATCTTGCCTCAGGTGGCAAGTCCCAAGACTGTTAGCCCATCTCTTCACCTTGGATAACCCAATATTTCAGAACTGGGAGTGTAAAGAAAAACTCCAAGAGGCTTTTGGGTGGGGGTAAGTGGAAAGAGAATGATAGGTTCATTGCTCCCATTACCGCCTTCTCATAATCTTGTAATCACCAACCCCTAGTAGTCCAGTTTTGTTTTCGCCCAGCTCACCTCCTCAGCCCCACTCCCCAAGCCACCCCTCAACACATTGCACATGTTTACTAGCTCCTCACCTTGACCCTGTATCCAGCTTCCCAACCTCTTCTCCGGGGCTTATGCCACAATACTTCTGTTCCCTTTCCCTGTCCTAGATTGTCTCCAACCAAACAACCAAGGTTGCTCAGAATTTGAGGCCAGTTAAGATGTGTGTGTGTGTGTGTGTGTGTGTGTGTGTGTGTGTGTGTGTGTGTGTGTGTGTATACAGATTCTGTCCTGCTCTCAGCAGGGGGCTGGTGCCCCACAGCAGATTCACCAAGGAGCCTGACAAAAAGGAGACGCAATATGCTGCACTCACACGGAAACCTGGGAGCAGCCAGAGCTCTAGCAGTTCTAGGCTGGTCGGCGGCTCACACCCTCCTAGCAGCTGTTCCCCCCAGCCAGGCAGTCTTTTCCTTGACACCTGATTAAATGTTCATTATTCCTGTCACTTGCAGGATAGATTCCAGACCCTCTTCCTCGGCCCACCTGTGCCCCACAGTGCAAGAAGTGCAAGAGCCCAAGCCGCCTCCATGGCCCCAGGAAGGATTCAGGGGAGAGGCCCCATCCAGGGAGCCACTCCAACCAGACAGCGTGGCCAGAATGGAGCTGACTGGTAAGAACACACTGGAGGGACCTAGGGCTAAATCAGAACATGGTTAGAGAGGAAAGACAAAGGAGATGTGCTGCAGGGGTGGAGGGCTGAGGGAACCCAATCTCCTGGGAATAAGGCTTCTGAAAGGCAAATTCCCTGGATTTCAAGTCTGGGTCTTAAATGGGAATTCCTGGACCACCACCTGACAGTGATTTCTTCTTTTTCAACCTCACTTCTCATCTAAGAAGTGCTCCTCGTGGTCATGCTTCTCCTAACTGCAAGACTGAATCTATGCCTTCCGGCTCCTCCAGCCTGTGACCCCCGTCTCCTAAATAAACTGCTTCGTGATTCCCATGTCCTTCACAGCAAATTGGTGAGAATCTCCCAGCACTCACCCCTTACCCATTAACTGGTTAGATGCCCTTACTCCCATCACTTCCTCTCACTCCATGATCCAAGCACTGTTGTCCCCATATTGTCTTTGGTGAGATCACCGCCTCCCAATCACCACTCCTTGACAAGGATTACGATTTGCAATCTAGCCCATTTTAAAAGCTCTAGTCTGGATATATATTGCTCATGGAAGTCTATCTTGGTCACGGGGTCATCATACCCCCCCTTTATTTGAGCTCCCTTCTCCACCTCTCCACCACCCATCTTTTTCAATAGAGCCAGTGTCCAGACGTTAACCCTTTGTCCACACCTGTCCTGCTGCCTGCTGTGGACTTTAGCCTGGGAGAATGGAAAACCCAGAAGGTAAGAAAGTCATTCCTTCCTTTGGTATCCCTAAATCCTGTCTTCATCAGTTTTGTACTGCTTCCCATGGATTCTTTAAAATTCTTGAGCCCCCTAAGAATATCTCACTTTCAGCTTGGCCACCCTAACCTAATCTACATTCCACTATGATGTTGTCCTCTGGACAAGGTGACTTACAGTCCTAGTATGTTAAAATAGATTCAAAGCTGAACACCAAGGAAAGCTGGATAAAAGTCACTTATGCCCATGCCTTTGACCTAGTGCCGTGCAACCTTCTTAAGTTAGCATGAAGAAGGAAGACTGATCTGTCATCCTCAGATGACACAAAACTGGGAAGCACCGCTAAAATAACAAAAGGCAGAATCAAGATTCAACTTGCTGAAAGGCTAGGTCAAAAACAAGGTAAAATTTAACAGAGATATATATAAAACTGTACATTTACTCAAAGTAATTAAATAAAGTCCTATTCCAGCTTCCAGGCCACGATGCCCCCACTTCCTTTACATAAACTTCTAGCCCTAGAACTTACTATGAAAAAGATCTGGGAGGACGGAGTTGACCTCAAACAGCAGCTATTTTAAAAGCTAGTGATTCTAGCTGGTTTTAGATGTCTAGCATCCGCATTGTGGAAATACTCCTAAAAAACAGTAAATGGATTGCACTTAACGGTACTGGACTGAGTACCAGACATCTTCCTGAAGATAAATGCTAATTTATTCAGAGGGACCATATTAAACTAGCATGTGTCCAGAAGGAAGAAGCAACCTGAACAGTGAGAAGCTAGAAAACAGGTTATGTGAGGAATGGCTTAAAAAAGGGCGGTGAGGGGGGCTGCTGTCTGAGTAGTTTGGAGGAAAGTGGTAGTCTTGTGGTATGGCTGGAAGTGCTTTAGTCTGAGGCTCAGGAAACCTGGGAGGGAGCACGCCTTTTAAGATCAAGCTCTTCTATCCTCAAGATCCCCAGAATGCCCTCTCTTCCCTCAGGTCTTCCAGGGAGACTGGGCCAGGGATGAAGGGTGGTCCCTAGGGATCCCTTGCAGTTCTGTGTCTGCCATTTATCAGTAAGCCTCCTTCCTTCATTTTTATGATCTCTGTGATGGCCTTATCTCTACATTAAGTTTTAAAAAACCATATGACCCTAAGATTTTGTAGCAGAAAGAGTGAACTGGCAACACTAGAACCCAGAGGTAAAAGCTGTAACAGCTCAGATCTCAGCATATAAGGGGAAAAAAGAACTTTTCTGACTGAAATTAAGTGTGAGACCAGGCTGGGTTACTGGACACCGGAGTTACTCAAGTAGAGGCCGATGACCAATTGTCGGGAGACTCTGAAGGAATTCCTGTGCTGGGTGGGACTTTGGTCCTGTCCAATTCTCAGCTCCTATGATTCATCCCCCTGGCTACTCCTCGGGCTCCCCACCCACTACTAGCATGCCCTTTGAAGCGGGCCCTTCTCCCTCCCATCTCTTTTACAGGAGCAGACCAAGGCACAGGACGTTCTGGGAGCCGCGACCCTTCTGCTGGAGGGAGTAATGGCAGCACGGGGACAACTGGGACCCACCTGCCTCTCATCCCTCCTGGGACAGCTTTCTGGACAGGTCCGCCTCCTCCTTGGGGCCCTGCAGGGCCTCCTAGGAACCCAGGTAAGTAAATCCTGAGTCAAGGGGACTACAGAGACTGTCCTTTGCTGACTTAGCCCCCTTGGAAGACCTGAGGGAAGAAAGGAGAATTCTGGGAATCTTGAGGGTAGCAGAGCTGACCTACTAAGGAGTGCTTTCCCCGAGCCATAAAGTCCGGGTGCTGGCACCTTATCTTTCCCTATAGACGAGAGAGACATGATATCTGGCCCAGATCTCTGGCCTCAGGCCCATCCTCTGCCCACAGCTTCCTCCACAGGGCAGGACCACAGCTCACAAGGATCCCAATGCCATATTCCTGAGCTTCCAACAACTGCTCCGAGGAAAGGTGCGTTTCCTGCTGATTGTAGTAGGGCCCACTCTCTGTGCCAAGCAGGCCCTGCCCACTACAGCTGGCCCAAGCAATACCTCTGTATTCCTCACACTACACAAGCTCCCAAACAGGACTTCTGGATTTTTGGAGACAGACTCCCGTGTCTCAGCCAGAACTACTGGCTTTGGACTTCTGAAGAGGCTGCAGGGATTCAGAGCCAAGATTCCTGGTCGGCTGAACCAAACCTCCAGGTACCTAGACCAAATCCCTGGACATGTGAACAGGACACACGGACCCTTGACTGGAACTCATGGACTCTTTCCTGGACCCTCACCCAGGGCTCTAGGAGCCCCAGACATCCTTCCAGGAACTTCAGACATGAGCTCCCTGCCACCCGACCTCTGGCCTGGATATTCTCCTTCCCCAACCCATCCTCCTACTGGGCAATACACACTCTTCTCTCCTTCACCCACCTCACCCACTCCCCCCGATCCAGCTCCAGCCTCCACTTCCTGACCCCTCTGTCACACCCAGCTCTGCCAGTCCTCTTCTAATTGCACCCCACCCTCACTTCCAGAATCTGTCTCAGGAGGAGTAAGGTACTAGGGCCCTGCCAGCTTCAGCACTGTCTCCCATGTAAAGTTCCCTTACCCGGAGGGGAGGCCCTGGGAATCAAGTTATACCAGATTTCCTGCTTTCACCTGAAACCCAAAGCCCTGCTAAAGCGGGATACACAGGACAGAAAAGGGGATCATTTTTCACTGTATAATGTAAAACTTCAGAAGCTATTTTTTTAAGCTATCAATAATATTCACTAGAGCGTCTAGTTATCTTTGGTCTATTTTCCGCACAAATTTACAGCTTACTAATTCTCTACATGCTCTTTTTCATACGGTAATTATGCAAAGGGCTGGTCTGGCCTGGCTTCTGAACAGAGGTGGAGACTAACCTTATGTCAGAAAACAGAGAAAAAAGAGCTTTGATTTTTTTTCCTCAGAACTAAGGTTAGTGTCTTTCTCCCCTTTACTATCATTCTCAATAGGGCTCTGATCTCCTTTTCTTAGGAGATCCTTACTCTTGAAAAATGAATGAGAAGTTGTCCCTCAGAAAGGCCGTCTCTACATAATCAACAAAACTGAGCCTATATAAATAAAAAATAAATAAGAACACCCAAAAGCTAACAGAAAAGCAAAGGAAAGAGATGTTCTTCTAAGGGGGCAATAGATCTCCCCCTTCCCTCCCCTCCCAAAAAGTTAACAGGAAGCCTTGGAGAGCCTCACACCCCAGGTAAGGCTGTGCAGACAGTTCAGTCAAGACAAAACCTGGATGTGACAGCTGAGCAAACAGCGAGAGCTTCAGCAGCTCAGCAGGAAGCTTTGCCAGGCACGGGTTCCTGCCTCCCTCCTGTGGAGGTCAGGGGGAAGTGCAGGAAGTGGCAAGAGTCAGTCTCCTAGGGCTCACACAGCAGGAGGGACAAGTACAAGTTGAAGGCTCATTTCCCAATCCCAGAAGCACACAGTATCTAAGAAGCTGCCCTATGTGACTACCATGAACTCTGCTAAGGATTCTCTAGAGAAGCCAGGCTTATTAAGGGGCCTTGCAAATAAATGCCGCTGTGGTGCCTCTGAAAAGGTTTATTATTGCCCAAAACAAAAACTCCATTGCACAGGTCAACACTACCTCCAGAGGCTCCTGTAGGAAAACTAATAGCAGCTTTTTCCTCTTCCCTCCCCGCAACTCCCCAAAGGAAAGACGACCATGTAGGTAAAACAGCCAGGAATCCAGAGTTCCAAACATTGCCACAGATACCCCAGGATCACTAGAGGTATTCCAAAATAGAAGAAATGAAAGCCAGCATGCTGGGAACCTTACGCATGTTACCTTTTATAGTGCTCACACAACTCTATCACCTTGGGATTATCATCTCTACTTTGCAGACAATGAAACTGAGACTCAGAGAAGCCAGGCATTTTCTCAATGCTTACATAGCCTGTGAGCAAGAAAAGAAGAAACCCTAGGCTGACCAGAGCCCATATGGTCCCCAGTGTGGTGTACTGTCCAACAGATCATTCAGTGATTCTATATATCAGGAAAGATTTCCAAGTCTTGGGGGAGTAAACAGACCAACAATTAAAAAGTTCTGAGTAGAAAACCAAAAGCTCTTGGAGGGGGTGACGAACTTAGACATCTCCAGGTGTCCTTCTCTCCCATCATGGATAGAACAGTTGCCATGGAGAAGGAATCAACAAATGCACAAAGCTCAAAAGTGTACGCATCTCAGATGGTGTCAGTTTTTGCATGGGAGAGAACAGTTCATCCACACTACAAATTCCAGCATGCAGTCAAGGGAATGGTTAAGTAGAAATTGTAATTTACTGAAATACTAACCTGGATTAAATGTAATGATCAAAAGGAAGAACCTTCTGGCACATGAAAGAGTCAGCACCCAGAACAAGATATGCCGAAGGGACCAAAGACAAAGGTTTAATAAGGGTTCTCAGCACAGTCAGAGGAGAGACAAGGTTGGCAAAACTGCAAGAAGTATATAGCCAGTAAGTTCCAGGCATCCGGTATCAGCATTGGACTTACTTCAGAGCAAATGCAAATAACTCCTGGGCTTCTCCAATGTGAACTAATCTGTCCATATTGAGAATCTACCCTTCCCAAAACATCGTCAGACTTATTCCATCCCTTCTTCCCTTTACACAAAAAGCAAAAAACCGTGACAACCAGAACATTCTTCTCTCTATTCAACTGCATGCCAGTTCTCTCTTCTGCTACCCCAGGATAGCCAGGATAGTCTGCTATGCTACTCCACAAACTATTACTGGTAATTAAGTTTTCCCACTCTAACCTAAATCCAGCCTTCTCCAAAACCCCAAATCTGACTCCACGTAAAAAAGTTCTACGAGTCCATGAAAATTCATTCCAACCCCCATTGCACCTTCTGTCCATTCCCCCCCCACCCCACAGTAAAGCAAAACACCTTTTCCTCCCCCCTGCAGAGGCCATCCATTTTCAACCCATTTCCCTAAATACTATTTCTAACACCTCATGTAAAGACCTGAAAATGATAGGGAAGGAAATACCCCAGGCATCCCAGCAGGGGGACCAGCTCCCATGGCAAAACCAGGAGATCAAAAGAGAAAACTGCTTAATACACACTCACAATCTTTCTGGATTGTTACCCTGAATCTCCTAGGGGAAATAAGAGTCCAGAGACTTTCTCAGAGACCTCAAATGCCAGGCTGAAAAGCCAGCTCATATTCTGGAGTGCTTCTACAAGCATCACCATTTCCTCAATTTTGTTTTTGCCCAGTTTTAAGTTAGGGACTGCAGTCAGGCTGCTCCATTGTCCTAGAACTGGACTGCCAGCCTCATTGGTATTGCTGCCTTGTCCACTTCACTGGTCTGTGCAGCAGCTGCCTGTTCAGTGTTACTGGTGAGAACCCCCACCACTCACCCTCCCTCCCTGCATTGCAGTAATGCAGACACCTAGCTCCTCTACCTGTTCCTATAACCACCAAATCTGTTCTTCCTATTCTCTTCATAGTCATGTCCCATGCCTGTATCTAAAAGCTTCCACCCAAAGCTTCCACAAAAATGATGGACATTTCCAGGATATGCAAGTGACTCATTTAAATCAACGTGATCTGACTTCCTAAGAGACTTAAAGTGTTGGAAGGACACAAGCAGGGCTCCTTGCCCATTCAAAATTCTATGCCAAATGGGTGGTATCTTCCGGTGCTGGGGTGCCCTCAGGAGCCAAAGGCACAACACTCTCCCAGACAGAAAATCACTTTGGAGGATAAATGTTGGGGTAGTTACCCAGAAGGCTGAGATAACCCTAAACCCAGATACCAAAAGGCTGGGATAGATCCTACATTGACATGTGATCATCTGGCTGTGGGCCAGAAATACAATATACCACAGGCAAAGTAGAAAAAATGATTTTAGGGTAAATGCAAAAGACTTTTTTTTTAAGGGCGGGGCAGAAACGGATCTGAAAAAGTAAAATTTAATTTAAAAATCATATACACACAAAACAACTTCTGATCCATTTTAAGCTCTCCCATTGGGTCTTTCACAGGCAAGTTTCCCATGGAGTCCAGACCACCTAAAGATGCACCCACAGTGGGCAGACAGACAGCCCCTCCTGAACAGGTGGTCAACAGTTACCGCTCCTCAGGCTTGAATGAATGAATGTCCAAGCCCTAAGTGACTAAGCAGCAAAGTTGGCTTCCTGGGTGCTTCAGAAGGCCAGTTTCTTCATCAGCAGATAAACTCTGGAGTCCACTTCAAATCCGTGCAGGTTGTTGGCATCACCCTGCAGCCTCATGAGCAGGCCCCCATACGACACGTAGGCAGAGCTGAAATGGAAGGCCCCAGTCCCATGAGTCTAAGCTCTGGAGCGGCTACCCAGTGGCTCCCCATCCCAGCTTAAGAAAGAGAGGCACCCTTCTAGCGTCTGGTCATTAGGAACCAAAATTCAGACAAAGATGAATGCACAGATATGTGCATGGCAGTATTCCGGATATCAAACAAAGGTGGAAAATGCTACATGCCCAGAGTAATGGAAATGATCAAATGAACTAAGATAGATCCATTTACTGGAATGTTATGCTGCTATTAAAATGTTTAGGAAAAGCCTTAAACTGACACAGGGAAACCCATTTTACATAACTTGAAGCAAAAAGAGCAGAAGGGGCGCCTGAATGGCTCAGTCGGTTAAGCGTCCAACTCTTGGTCTCGGCTCAGGTCATGATCTCACGGTTCATGAGGTGGAGATGCACCTTGGGCTCTGCACTGATGGCACAGAGCCTGCTTGGGATTCTGTTTCTCCCTCTCTCTCTCTCTCTCTCTCTGCCCCTTCCCCGCTTGCACTCTCTCTCTCAAAACTAAATAAATAAAAAAAAAAAGAGAAAAAACAACATGATCTCAAAGAAAAAAAGTACACAGGAAAAAACCTAGAATATTCAAAAATGTTTATGTAAAAGATTCCCTTTGGGTATGGAATTATAGGTGATTTTTTTTTTTTTTTTTTTTTTTTTTTGCTTCCTCACATTACTTCTCTGCTTTTCAAATTTCTTACCAAGAGCACATATTGTTTTAATAAGATTTTGAAGAACAGCTAAAATAGTTGGGCAGGGAAACCAAAGAACTAGGGATTGGATTGCAGAGTAGCAAAACACACACACAAATAAACAAAACCAAAAAAGTCTAGCAGTTTAATCACTTAATGCTGCATTTAGTTCCTGGGGAAGCAACCTGCCTTTGCACTTCACATAGCAAGATCATCGGCTTCTCACTTGGACCCCTGGGCCCTGAGGTCCTGACAAAGGGCCAAGTGAGCAGCCTACATTTCAGACTGGAAACTGTTCCCAGAACAGTCCCCTTCTGGGTCCTGCCTAGGTCTGAGGTGCCTGGGGAGAGACACAGGAAACATGAGCACGGCCCAGATTTTCAGAGCATGGCCCAAGGCAGGGGGACAAGGGTCTCACAAGACCATGGAACTTACAGACGCGTTGCTGCCTCAGTAGAAGTTTCGTCTCCCTCAATCCTGTATACTTTCCCATACATTACATACTCAAATTGGTCAGCCCTGTGAAACAACAATAGCAAGGTTATTCTTAAAAAAGTAGTTAACAATAACGAGAGGCCCTTTGATAATGGTAACTGATAACTAAGCATCAACATTATGAAAATGGACGTCTTCCAGATACAATGCCATTTAGTCCTCACAGCAACCCAATGAGCAAAGCAGGACCATCCATACTTTACTGGTGAGGAAACTGAGGCTGAATGAGGTTAGGTTGTTCAACAAATAAGTGGTAGGGCTGAAATTTGAACTCCGTGGAATTCCAAAGCCTTTCCATCACACCAAACTCTCTCCCAAGATGCAAGGTTCACACAGCTTAGGTCACTCAGTGGTCATTTCCTTAGCCATCAATAAACTACAACCCACAAACACGTAATTACTGCTTGGATAAACACCTGGCTGTTCAAATTCTTAAGTGCAGCAATTTCCTTAAGGTTACTCAGATTCTGCTGATAATCATTTATTCCACAAATTAAATAAGGGTCTTTTCATACTACTTATCTACTTAATCTTCGGGCATATTTCAAGTACTCCCTTCTTCACTTCCTCACCTGGAAGGCCTATCATCTGTGGGGTTGTATTCACCATCATCCAGGGTACCATCTTCATATAAGGTACTGGCTATGACCAACCGGAACTTGTCACCTGAAAATAATGGCAATACCTGGGAGTGAAGAACGGCTAAAATGTCAAAAAGCCTCCTGCTATTGTCTGTGTTCAACACTTACCCAAGTCTACAGGGTAAATCTGGATGTTTACATCTAAGATTAGGTCCATCTTGAAAGATTCACTCTCACAATGTAGTCGAGACACTGGAGGGAAGCAGAGAAAAGAGTGGCATAGGTAATTGCCAGGCTCCAGCAAACGCTACAGACCCCACTTTGGGGGATTATATGTAATTGAACACTCAGTCTAACCCAGTCTGCATCCACTAGCCTCTCATCAGCTCTGAGAGAAATGCAGAACCAGACACGTCAGAAAGTAAGGGAAGAAAACTATGGCAAGTGGACAGAATCCCACAAAAAAACAAAGGTCCTCTGGCAATAAATAATATCCAGGTTCTAGGCCTGCCTGGGTGATTAAGAAACAACCTGACTTTGGGCAAGTTACTCGTTCATCCAAAGGTTTTGTCTTTCTGTGCCGGGTGCTGTGCTGAGTGGATTATCGGGACTTGTAAGAACTGGTATTTGTCTCGAAGAACATCTCAGTCTCCAAGCAAAGGAAGAGACATCAAGGAGGAACACTTCAATAATTGTTGATCAGTAACAGAATAAAGACGTGTATAGCAATCAATCAATTCTGACTACGGGAGGACGTCACAAAGAACTAAAAATTCTTAGGACACTACAAGAATACAAGCTCTGAAGTCTGATTACTCACAGTGTAGCCTTGGGTAGGTTACTTAACTTCTAGGAGCAAACTGGGTAAGTCACCACCTACCTCATGGAGGCTCTTGAAAGGAATAGGTAGGACAAAATGTGTGTAAGGTGCTCGATACAGCGCCTAGCTCAGAGTGAGGAGCGATTAGAAAGGTGCCCAGGAGTTTATCAGCACCATGAGAAAAAACCAGCCAGGCACAGGGCACAGCATATGTGAAGCCAGGCAGAGTTCCGAGTCTCCGTTTCCCATCTATAAAATGATTCCCGAGGGAGAGTCCTCTATCAGGAACTGCCGGTAGGGGCAGGCCACGTGGGTGGGGTGGACAAGGGGCCCAGGGGCGTGTCCCCGAAGAGTCTAGCCCCTTCCCCTAAACCGCCCCTATGTACACCTCACTTACCTCGGTCAAACTTCTTGCCTTCCGGGTCAATGTCTTTCACATCAAAAATATCCTCAAACAGGATGCCCGCCATGGTGAAACAGCCACGAGAGTAGCAGAGTGGCTGAGACCGCTACCACGACTAAGGGTACGCGCTTCCCCTCGCGTGGAGAGAGGGTAAAAGCGCCTACGAAGTGGCAGCAAGTGACTAGAATAACGCATGCGCGCCGACAATGAGTAACGCCACCACTTCCGCTGCCTGGCTCTCGGGGCTTCCTAACTTCCGCCCCGAACGATTGCTTCCGAGAGTCCTCAGGATTTAGGGCGGGCCTCAGGGCCATATAACTCCACCCCAGGGCGGGGACACGACTAGTCCCACCTCCGGCCGTGGTGGCGCGGTTTCTCGCTCCCTGATGAGGCTCTACTGCGCCCTCTTGAGAGTCCGGGTTGGGAAGACTAGAATGCTTGCGAGCCTACCTCTGCCAGGGACCTTGATCCTTGGCCCAGAGAACCCCGGCCCTAGCCCTATCCTGCTGGTCCGCGTGCCCGCCGAGGGCACAGTCCTCGCGGAGGGCAGGAGGAACAAAACCCCGCCCCCAGCGCGCTGACCCTGCAGAGCGCGGGGCTCAGTCCCTCCAGCTGGCACCGAGGTCCCCCAGCCCGGCCCCGGCTGACTTGGCCCTGCTGGATGTCACCTGAGCCGGGTTTGTCCAGTTTGGGAATTTGCCATGATGTCACTATGGGGAAAAGGAAAGCCTGCACTTGTCCCCTCCACTGGTATGGCACCCTCCCTACCACTGCCCTCTTCCCCTGGACTTACTCTCTTCCACAGGATCTCTTCAGCCTGGCATTAACCTCATCACACTGCTCTCCTCCTGAGCACTGCCCCTTCCGCTTGGTACTACCTGTTGCCCCACCACTGCCTTCTCCCTCCAGACGCTGATCTACATGCCCCTTCATCCTGGCGCTATCCTCTCCCACGAATACCAGCTCCTCCCTTATACTGCCCCTTCCTCTCACACTGCCCACTTCCTGGGCACCGTCCTCCCTCCTGGGCACCGCCTGTGCCTCCCACATGCCCCCTCATCCTGATCCTGCCTTCTCCCGCACACTGCCTGTTTCCTGGGCCCGAGCCTCTCCCCTGACACAATCTCTTACACTGCCCATCCACTCTGTGCTCACCCCACCCTCTGCTCTATCCTTCTTTAGACCCTGGTAGAGAATGCAGATCCCCAGCAGGCTGTTCCCCATGGTGGCGAGAAGTCAGTAGCTACTCGAGTTTCTCCTTGGGACCTGCCAAGGAAAAGCGACCTCTGTACGCCCACACCCTCCTCCCAGGAGCGGCCTCCCGGCACCTAGACATCTCTTCCCTCCGGCCTCAGCCCTTCACCTTCCCTCCCCACCTCCACCCTGGTGCACCCCACAGGCCGGGTTACTCCAGGTGAGACTCCCAAGAGGACCAGCAGGTAAGGGAAGGAGGAGGAAAGAGGATGAAAGAGATCGAGAGTCTCAGTTCCGAGCATCACCCCCTCACGCCAGCCTTCTGGGCCTAGCGTCTCCCAACGAGTCCCTTCAGCTTTGCTTCTCACCCTCGACGGAGCAGAAGGGCCTTGCCAGGCCCGTCTGGCCCCTCCGGAGAAGCAAGAGAGGGCGCCACTCCTGAGAGATTGAGCGCAAAGAATCTGATTAAACGGTTCAGCAGACCCCGGCCCCAGGCCCTGCTGAGCCCCAACGTCTCCGGCTCCTCCTGCTCTGTCACTGGGCGCCGCGGGCCTGGCCCGGCCCTTCCACGTGCCAGCGGACCCGCCCCCGCTTGGCCCCAATTGCCCCTCTCAGTTCCGGGCCTTTGCGCAGAGGGAGCGCAGGTTAGCACGTTCCAAGCGCCCCCTGCCGCCTCCCCGGAGCCTCGGAGGCGGCCTCAACGCAGACCCCCGCCCGGCTGGGCTGGCCCCTGTGGATGGCCCGGCGGGCGGAGCAGCACAAGAGGGCACCGCCCTCGGCCCGCCCGCCGAGGAGGGGACGCGAGCTGGAGGTTGAGCCCGAAGCGCCTGCACGGGGCCCGCCGCACTCTGCACTCGGCCGCCCGGGCGGCGGGGACGGGACGGGTGCCGGCGCGGGCTCTGCCGGCCGGGAGCCGAGTCCGGGCCCGAGCCCGAGCTGCACCGGGAGGCCAGAGGACTGTGGGCGGAGATGGCGGCCGCGTCGGCCGCGACAGTGGCGGAAGGGATGGAGCCGCGGGCGCTGCAGTACGAGCAGACCCTGGTAAGTGAAGCCGAGCGGAACCCTCAGGAGTGCACTCCGGTACCGCTGCTCTGGGTTCTCCTTGGAAGCGCGAGGTCCGGGGGCCTACCCTAAGCCCGCCCCAGAAGTGAGCTGGAGAAACTGAGGCTCGAGGGCCTGAGAGGCTGGAGAGCTTGGGGGGGGGGGGGTGGGGAGGGGGCTGCAGAGGACAAGGACATCAGGTGCTTGTCCCAGGTGTCCTTCTCTTTACCACCCCCACACACACACGTTTTCTCTGCTCCTCCTGGACTGAAGTCTCAGCACCCCACTATCCCTCCCCAGCACCACTCACACCCTTGAACTTTTTCTCTCTACCCTCCTATCTCCACCATCCAAGACATTCCCTCTATCCCCACTAAGTGTGTGGCACTGTACTAGAATTAGAAACAAGACTGTGTGGAAAGATGGCTCAGACCCAAACCTAGCCCCCAGCCCTTACCCCTGGGGGACTGGCAACCCAGCATTGGCAAGAAGCCCTCAGGGGATTCTCTGGGGGGAAAGAGCTTTTCCTGTACACCGCCCCCCACTCTTGGTACAGGAGCTTTAGGGAGGATGGGTCAAGCGAGAATGGGTGTGGGAATTGGGACCTTTGTCCATGCTGACTGGGTATCCAGCCCCCACCCACTTCAGGGGTGTCCCTTGACCTCATTAAAAGCAGGGGTCCTGGGGCTGTGAGCTGACTCATGGCTACCATTGCAACTTAGCGTTTGAGAAGCCTTTTGCCCCTTCTTGTGTCACTAGGCGGAGGACCCAAACTCTAGGGAAGGGAGTGGGCCGGTGGCTCCTTTTTACCAGCTTGGGTTGGAATTTGCTCTGGAAGGAGGCTGGGAGGGAGCCTCTCCAGGAGGAGGGGTCCTGGGTTGTAGCTGGGGCTGGGAGGTGCCCTGTTATAAGAGAGAGACTGGATGAAACAGGATGACAGGGAGAGGTGGCAGGGGTGGGGGTGGAGCCAGGGGAGAGGGGCAAGCCTTCGCATTGTGGGGGAGGTGTCTGTCAATCTGTCCTGGCTGAGAATGGGGCTTTGGTCAAAGAAGCCAGGCACCTGACCTCTGAAATGGTGTCTATCTGTTGCACCAGCCACATCTCCACCTCCTTTGCCTGGTCTCTATCTCTGGAACGAATCCTCAGGGTCATGCTGTCTCCCGAACACTCTCTGCTCCAGCCTCTCCCCCTTCTCCTTCTAATCCCTTTGTCTTTCTCACACACACTCACCTCCCCCTCCTACACTGTGTCTGCCTCTTTGTACTCTACTTTCTTTCTCTCTTTTCCTCCTTCCTTCTTCCCCTCTCTTCTCCTTTCTCTTCTCTGCCTTTCCCCTGGCTTCTCTTTTTCCCTTTCTCCTGTTTCTCTCCTCTTTCCCTTTCCCTCTCCTCCCTTTCCTCATTCTCTATCACTCTCTTGCTCTGTCTCTATCTTTCCCTCCCTCCCCCCCCACCACCAACCCCAGCCCCAACAGGAGCCCTTTGTGTCCCGAAGCTCTGCGGGTGGCAGCCGGAATCTACTCCTCCCCACCCCCCAACACACGCCCAGCTTGGCAGGTCTAGCTGAGGCTCAGCGACTCTCACTCTCCCGTCCCAGGACCCCAACATCCCCAGTCACAGCCCAGCCATCAGCTTCTGCCGGCCCCAACCCACCACTGGACTCAGGGCAGCTCCAGAGTGGGACTGAAGCCACCAGCATTCTCCACCCACCCAGAGACTTTCTACTCCCAGCTGGGCTGGCAGGCTGGGGGGGTGGGGGGAGGTGGTTAGGGGTGGAGAATGGGGACAAGGGGATTACGGTGGATGGGAAGGGTGCAGCTGAGTTGGTCACAGGCTAGAGGCCAAGCGGGAACGTGATAAGGATTGAGGCCCCGCCTGCTCTTAGGCCCAACTCAGCTGCCCCCAGCTCCATGAGGCCCTCATTGTTACCCTTCCGTCCTTGACCATCCCTTATTCTCTGACCTTCCTTCCTCCCACTTTCAGACTGCCTTAGGTTTTTCCATCTTTTCCTCCTCTGGGGCCTTCCCTCCCACTCCTCCTCCTCCATGCTCCCTGGGCAGGCCTGTGAGAAGAGGACAATTATTCTGCCACCCCCAGTGCTGTGCCCTGTACCTTGGCTGTCCCCATTACTCTGGCCAGGACAGCCCCCACGGTCTGTAATGTGCATTGTTTCCACACCCCAAGCCAAAGTGGAAACTGTGGGTTCAAGAAGGGGCATATAATATAGAGTCTGGGAGAAGGGGAATTGATGCAGGGGTCCCCACTCAGCGCACATCTGCTAATGTCCCCATATTCCCTGTTCCTCAGATGTATGGCCGGTATACTCAGGACCTTGGGGCCTTTGCCAAAGAGGAAGCTGCTCGGATTCGCCTGGGAGGGCCCGAGACCTGGAGGGGTCCACCTTCCCCTCGGGCTCCCCCAGAGCTCCTGGAATATGGACAGAGCCGTTGCGCCCGATGCCGCAGTGAGACCTGGGTTGGGGCAGGAGACCTGGCTGTGCTGTGCTGTGCTAAGGGGGACAGAGGCCATTAGAGCTACCCATTGGGAGGTTGAGGGTTGGGGGGCAGAGGTGGGAATACTTTGGTGCTAGCCTTCCCCCCTCCCCACTCCATTCTTCCCTTCCCTGCTCCCAGTCTGTTCCGTACGCTGCCATAAGTTCCTAGTGTCCAGGGTTGGTGAAGACTGGATCTTCCTGGTCCTGCTGGGGCTCCTCATGGCTCTGGTCAGCTGGGCCATGGACTATGCCATCGCTGCCTGTCTGCAGGGTAAGGACAAAGGCTGACAAGGGGAAGGCTGGGAAGAACCAACCTGCTCTCTCCATGCCACACTTGTCCAAGCATCTTGGCTACTTGGCCACTGACCACTTTCCCCAGCCAGCCTGACTGCCTCCTCTTCAGGCATAATGACTGCCACTCCCATAGGCCACAACTTCTTGCCTCCCTTCTCGAACTGCCCCTCTTCCCTGTTGTGATCTTTGTCCCAATGAATGCCCTGTAAGGCCGCCTCCCTACCCCTCATGCCCAGGCTGTCTGTGATGGATCGATTCTCCCTGGGACAGCTTGTCATATCAGTGTGTCCCAGTGGCTAGGTGGGGACTGGGTGTGTGCATCTAGGGTCCAGCAGCTCATCTTCTCCCCACAGCTCAACAGTGGATGTCCCGAGGCTTGAACACTAGCCTCTTGCTCCAGTACCTGGCCTGGGTCACCTACCCCATCGTTCTCATCACTTTCTCAGCTGGATTCACACAGATCCTGGCTCCTCAGGCTGTCGGTACAGTAAGAAAGAAGGGGAGGGCAGTGATGGGACCTCCTGAAACGGGCACATCAAATGACTCTCCTGGGACCATAACTTCTCCAGGGTCTGGCATCCCTGAGATGAAGACCATCTTGCGAGGAGTGGTGCTGAAGGAATACCTCACCCTGAAGACCTTTGTAGCTAAGGTCATTGGGCTGACCTGTGCCCTGGGCAGCGGGATGCCCCTTGGCAAAGAGGTAACTCCAGATTGGGGATAGAAGGAGTCTGTCCCAGTGGGGGAAGAAGATAGGCCAAGGTCAAGGTGTGCCCCTTCCCCACTCACCATTTGCTCCCACACCCCCAGGGCCCTTTTGTGCATATCGCCAGCATGTGTGCTGCCCTGCTCAGCAAGTTCCTCTCCCTCTTTGGGGGCATCTATGAGGTAAGGGAGACCCTGGGGGAAAGCAGAGGGGGAGGGGAGGCTGCTGAGGCCACGCTGACACCCATTTCCACCACTCTTGCCAGAATGAATCCCGGAACACAGAGATGCTGGCTGCTGCCTGTGCCGTGGGAGTAGGCTGCTGCTTTGCAGCACCTATTGGAGGTAGGCGGTCAGTCCAGCCCCTCAGCCCTGCCCTTGGCCTCACCTCCTTTGCCCCTCTCATCTGGGTCTGAGTCCTCAGGCAGGGCCCAGGCCTCATGTGGCACTCTGCTTTGCCCCCTCACAGGTGTCCTATTCAGCATTGAGGTCACCTCCACCTTCTTCGCTGTGCGGAACTACTGGCGAGGCTTCTTTGCTGCCACCTTCAGTGCCTTCATCTTCCGGGTCCTGGCGGTCTGGAACCGTGATGAAGGTGGGGGAGACCTGGGGGACGAGACGAACCCCTGAGATGGCTCAGGTGAGGGCCCTCAACACTACACCTGCCTCCCTCTGCTACTCTGCTTTCCTTTCAGAGACCATTACGGCTCTCTTCAAAACCCGATTCCGGCTTGACTTCCCCTTTGACCTCCAGGAGCTGCCGGCCTTTGCTGTCATTGGGTGAGGGGAGCTCAGGGAGCTGGGGTGCATCGGAGAGGAGGAGGTAGAAGAGGGAAGACCCCCTTTCACCCTGGTACTTCTCCCCTCTCTAGTATTGCTAGTGGCTTTGGGGAGCGCTCTTTGTCTACCTGAACCGGAAGATTGTCCAGGTGATGCGGAAGCAGAAAACCATCAACCGCTTCCTCATGAAGAAGTGAGTTGGACCTGGGCTCCTCTCTGAGTTGTGCGATGGTCACAGTAGGGTGAGAGGGCCACCCTACTGTGGCAAAGAGTAGCCCAGTTAAAGATAGCACTTCATTGAGAAAATCAGCCAATGGTGTTTTCTGGAATGATTGAACATTTTGGCTTTTATATGAATTACCTCAAAATTGGCACTTTTGAATTTTTAGTCAAGGCACGTCACATCAAAGATTAAGACTTCCATGGGGTACCCGGCTAGCTCAGTCGGGAGAGCATGTGACTCTTGATCTTGGGGTTGTAAGTTTGAGCCCCACACTGAGTGTAGGGAGTATTTAGAAATAAAATTTAAAGGGGCACCTGGGTGGCTCAGTCAGTTAAGAATCCTACTTCAGCTCAGGTCACGATCTCATGGTTCTTGAGTTCGAGTCCCGCATCAGATGAGCTCAAGCCCCACTCCGGGCTCCACACTCTCTCTCCCTCTCTCTCTCTCTGCCCCTCACTTACTCGTGCTCTGTCTCTTAAAAATAAACAAACAGATAAATAAATATTTAAATATATATAGAGATATATATATATATATATATATATATATATATATTTTTTTTTTTTTTTTTTTTTTTTTTTTTTTTTTTTTTTTTTGAAAAGACTAAGGCTTCCAGGACACCTGGGTGGCTCAGTCAGTTAAGCGTCTGATTTCGGCTCAGGTCATGATCTCACAGCTCGTGAATTTGAGCCTCGCGTTGGACTCTGTGCTGACAACTCAGAGCCTGGAGCCTGCTTCAGATTCTGTGTCTCCATCTCTCTCTACCCTTTCCGGTCACACTCTCTCTCAAAAAAAATAAACATTAAACAACAACAAAAACAACAACAAAAACCCTAAGGCTTCCTTAGGCCCTTGGCCTGGACAGATGGCACTGCTCCCTGGAGAGTGTTTGAGCCTTAGTTCCACCACCCCCACCCCCACCCCCACCCCCGTGGAAGCATAGAAATGGGTGAGATTTTTTTAATCTCCAGAGCTTAACTCTCTCATTTGTGAACTTGAGGATTGGGAGCGGGAAGGCCTGAGACAGGACTTTTGGGACTGACGTCTTTCAGAGAAAGGGCAGCCCACTAAACCTGTTCCCTCTGGCACCTTTGGTCAACTTCATGAGTGACCGTAGCTTTTCCCAACACTGACCTTCACTCTAAGTCACCAGAGAGAAACAAAGGCATAAACTTCTCCATACTGTCACACAGTGTCCCCTTTGGCTGGGCCTCTGAGAGCATAGAGAGGAGTCACAGCTCAGAAGTGTCCAAGAGAGGGCTGGAATGGGTTGGATTTCTGCTACCTACTTGGGGAATCGAGCGCCAACAGAAAGGCATTTGGGCTTATAATAACCCCAGACAGCCATCACCCTTGGGTCCATCATATCACGAACAGCAAAAGGGACCTTCTCTCAGAACTGTGTGCTTTTATGTAAGCACGAGGCTCTGCTGCGACCTCAGCCCTGAGGTATGTGAGGGCACCCAGACTGTTACCAGTCTGTAGTAGGTACACCACCCATGTTTGATGCTGTGAAACCTATATCTCTAGGCGCCTGCTCTTCCCAGCTCTGGTGACCCTGCTCATCTCCACTCTGACCTTCCCCCCTGGGTTTGGACAGTTCATGGCCGGACAGGTAACTCCAGGCAGAACAGACACTTGTGCTTTCCCTTGGGATATATCCCCTCTAAAGCCAACAGTCTCTGCTCTCCTTTGGGCCCCTTCCCTTCATCCTGGCTGTTCCCCAGCCTGAGGCACCGTGTTCACCTACAGCTCTCACAGAAAGAGACTCTGGTCACCCTGTTTGACAACCGGACGTGGGTCCGCCAGGGTCTGGTAGAGGAGCTAGAGCCACCGGGAACCTCACAGGCCTGGAGCCCACCACGTGCCAACGTCTTCCTCACCCTGGTCATCTTCATTCTCATGAAGGTAGGGCTCTTACATGTGTACAGCTAATGCCAACCTGGGCTTCCTAGGTGCCAGACATTGTTCTAAGCACTTTCCTTTTAAGTCTCACAACACTATGAGAAAGGTAGTGTCAGTAGCCCTTTTTTTAAGATGGGAAGTCAAGGCACAAAGAGGTTACATAATTGTCCCAGAGCTAGACCGCAGAGTAAGATTTGAATCCAAGCCATCTGGTTCTGGAGTCCTCCTTTCTTTGATCCTGGGGGATTCTGGGATAGCTGGGAACTTGTGCCTGACTGATAAGGAAGGTAGACGCCTCAGGGTGAAGCTGGGGGCTGCCTGGGGCCTGTCAGTGCTTCTACCTGTTTGAACCACCTCCTGCCTGCAGTTCTGGATGTCTGCACTGGCCACCACCATCCCAGTGCCCTGTGGGGCCTTCATGCCAGTCTTTGTCATTGGTGAGTCTTCAGCTGCCTGTTCTCCTAGCCTCAACCTTCCCACCCACTCGCCGTCCCCTCTCTGCCTGGGAGTGGGTTTTGGTCCAGCCTCAGCCCCAACCCCACCCCCTGACTGTCCCCTGTACTGAATGACCCACTGGCCCCTCCCCCACCTTCTGACCCTCTCTCTTCCTAGTGCCCCCACCCTCCCCCTCCACTACCTGTTTCTCTTCCCACCCCCCTCCCTGAAGGAGCAGCATTTGGGCGTCTGGTGGGAGAAAGCATGGCTGCCTGGTTTCCAGATGGGATTCACACTGACGGCAGCACCTACCGGATTGTGCCTGGTGGCTATGCAGTGGTGGGTAAGTGCTCCAGGTCCCCATCTGTCTCCCAAGACCCCTGGCCACAGGGTCTGAGGTTCTGGTGCCCCCTGCTGGCAGGAACCCGGCTTCGCTCAGATGCAGAAGCCAGTCCCCAGTAGTGTACTGGGCGGCCTGGCAGGTCCCCGGTAGTGTACTGGGCGACCTGAAAGGCCCCCAGAGGACCATCCCTGGATGGGGAGGGTCATCTGGGACCTGAGCACCCTGAGGTGACTGAAGATGGCTACCTCCAGGGGCAGCTGCACTGGCAGGAGCAGTGACACACACAGTGTCCACGGCTGTGATCGTGTTCGAGCTCACGGGCCAGATTGCCCACATCCTACCCGTCATGATTGCCGTCATCCTGGCCAACGCCGTTGCCCAGAGCCTACAGCCCTCACTTTATGACAGCATCATCCGGATCAAGAAACTGCCCTATTTGCCTGAACTGGGCTGGGGCCGCCACCAGTATGGAGGGCTGGGCGACAAGGGGGGTGCGGGTGAGGGTCAGAAGGACCCCCTCAGACCCACCTCCAGCAAAGTCCTCAGACAGTGAAGCTGGGAGACCAGCCACCTTGCTCTCTCCTGGCCAGAGCTGCCCTGTCCACATCCTGGGGAAGCCGCAGCTAGCCCCACCTGATCAAATGAAGGCAGAAATACTCCTTGGCTCTTAGCCCTTGTCCCCATGGGCTCTGGGGCCTTCTTATGGCCCTGATGGTAGTGCTCTGGGATCCCTTCCCCATCATGATCACAAACTAAGTGCCTTTCTCTACCCTCAGGCAGTACCGGATGCGAGTGGAGGACATCATGGTGCGGGATGTTCCCCACGTGGCCCTCAGCTGCACCTTCCGGGACCTTCGATTAGCACTGCACAGGACCAAGGGCCGCATGTTGGCCCTAGTGGAATCCTCTGGTGAGACCAGGAGGGATCTCTGGTGCTAGGGGCATCTCCCAGGGTTGCTGCTCAGGAAGAGGGAGGGAACAGGAGCTCAGAACCAGTCTCCTTGGTTGGGCCAGCATTTGCCAGCCAGGGGTGCCCTCTGGTGCGTGGTCTGTGTCCAAGACCCCACTCTGGGTGTGAAAGAAGGCCAGGGGGTGAGTAGGAGGGCCTCACCCCCAGCTCCTGAGTCCTCCCACCTGCTCTACCCAGAGTCCATGATCCTCCTGGGCTCCATTGAGCGCTCACAGGTGGTGGCATTGCTGGGGGCGCAGCTGAGCCCAGCCCGCCGACGGCAGTACATGCAGGAGCATCGAAATGCCCAGACCTCTCCACCGTCCGATCAGGAGAGTCCCCCTAGCCCTGAGACCTCCGTCCGCTTCCAGGTGGGCAGGGGAACCCCACAACTGCACAATCTTCCCAAATGTCACGTAGACTGGGAGGGCAATACAGAAGTGATCTGGGGCCATAGCCTCACCAGCCCCTTCCTGCCTCTGCAGGTGAACACAGAGGACTCAGGTTTCACTGCAGCCCGGGGGGAGACTCACAAGCCCCTGAAGCCTGCTCTCAAGAGGGGGCCCAGCAACACCATGAACCTCGGGGAGAGTCCCACAGGTGGGCCTCTCTCCCACTGGCAGAGCCAGAGTACGGCCCCTGAGATCCAGTGGGAGCCCTACCCAACCTTTTTGCTTGAGCACATCCCAGCTAAGAGGCTGCCCAGATGGGCCAGGGGTAGAACCAGGACACCTCTCCTCTTGCCCTCCTCACCTCTCCTGGTCCTCGCCCTCAAAGATGACATTGCCCCCGGGGCCTTGTGTTTGGGAACACAGGGAACATGGAGCAGGCAGGCATCGCCCTCAGGAGCCTCTTCTGTGGCAGTCCACCCCCCGAGGCTGCTTCAGAGGTGAGTAGTCAGAGTCTCTGTCTCTTTCTTTCCAGCTCTCTCTCTGACACTGAGACCACCCCTCCATTAACCCTACAGAGCCTGCCTCCATTGTCCCTGCGCTTCTGCCCTCCTAGATGTCAGCTCTGTCCCTGCTGTGTGCTCTTCCTCTCAGCTCCACCACTTAACCCTCACCTCCCTCCCTGTAACATCAACTCTTCTCTCTGGCTCTAACAAAGTTGGAGAAGTCCGAATCATGTGACAAGCGCAAGCTGAAGCGGGTCCGAATCTCCCTGGCGGTAAGTGTTCACTTTCTTCCTGCAGCTCAGGAGCACTGGACAGGGAGGGCTGTGGGCTAGCGGGATAAGCCTCCCCAAGCCGGGGGGTACACCCACCTCCTCCCAGCCACTAGCTACCAACCTCTGTCCCTCTCTCCTAGAGTGACTCAGACTTGGAAGGCGAGATGACCCCTGAGGAGGTAAGGTGTGACTGGACTCTGGACCCTGTTTCTTCCTGGGAGTGTTCAGTCATCATCTTGGCTGCTGTCCCCATGGGAGGGACCATTGGGTGGGAAAAGGGGGAGCCAGCTTTCAGGAAGGTGAGAGCAGCTATTGGCACCTTCCCCCTAATCCTCTGTCTCATCCTCTCAGATTCTGGAGTGGGAGGAACAGCAACTAGATGAACCTGTCAACTTCAGCGACTGCAAAATTGACCCTGCCCCCTTCCAGCTGGTGGAGCGGACCTCTTTGCACAAGGTAGGGTCATTCGCCAGGGGCTGCCCTGAGCTCTCAGGAGCACAGGGTGGGGATCTAGGTCCTCCCACAGTTTGGACTCAGGCAGGTGGGGGGAAACAGGGTAGCAGAGGGTGGGCTCTGTGCTGTGTTTCAAACATATTGCCTTAAAGGATGGGAGGCCGGGAGTCAGGTCCCCTTAGCCTGTTCCTGCCTACCGCAGGCATCATTTTTCCTCTGCTCAGCCTTGCCCCCCAGGGAACTCTGGGCCAAAGCAGCAACAAAGACAGGGTTTGAGCTGGGTGGAAGCCAGAGGGCCAGGCCAGGGTCAGAGCCAGGCAGGAGACTGCCAGCACCCAACAAGGCTGATACACCCACAACTGAAAAAAAATGGGTGAAAAACAGGCAGGATAAGAAACTCTAATAAACAAGCTAGCAAATATCCAAGTAGGGGTGGGGACACTGCAGAGAAGAGATAAACAAAGATGAGAAACGCCCAGTGGGGGGCTTGGAATGTCAGACCCCAGAAAGTCTGACTTAATAATGTAGGCCAAAGGAAAACTGGTAGGTACACAGGAAGATAGCTCAGTAGAAGGGCAAAATGGCCTGCAGATAAGGGGAGAAAACTTGAGTGCAGACAGGTTGGTGGAGGGTTAGGCTGACACTCAAGGAGGGCTGGGGCTCTCTGTGGAGGACTTTCTCGGGGCCTCCCCAGCATGGACAGTGGCCTCATTGGGCATCTTCAGGCTTCTAAGCGAAGGCAGGAAGTGCAGGCACACCCAGCAGGGTGCTGGGGTAGAAACCGAGCAGAGCATTTTAGCCAAATTGTTGACAGATTTAAACGTGCAAGCCTCCAAGGCATGGGGATGCAGGCAGTGGAGGAATACTCCCAAGGTCTGCAGCTCTAGCAGCTAGCCGAGGTGCAAGCTGAGCCTAAGAGCCAGCCATCCCAGACAAGCAGGGGCTGGGCCAGGAAGGACAGGGCACAAAGAAAGAGAAAAGCAAAAGGTAATTTAAAAAAAAAAAAAAAAAAGCAAAAGGTAATAAAGGAACTTAAAAGCCTTTGGGTAAAGACATCAGATCAAAGTGACTGGGGAACTACAGTACAGTTGCAAGAAAAATATATATAGACCTGCGAATACACTGAGTTTTTATTTAAAGCCTTTCTTCCTAAGAACTCTAAAGCTTTTCTATCGTGTTGCCATTTTTTATAGTGTCCACTATGTGCCAGCCACTTGCTAAGCTCTACACACGTTTAATTTAATCCTCACAATTGGACTGTAAAATGGATACTGTGATATTCCAGTTTTTATAGATGAGGACATTGAAATTCAGAGAAGTTAAGCAAGTTGCCTAAGGTCACACAGCTAGTAAGCAGCGCAATCAGACTGGAATCCAAGATGGTTTGACCCAAAAGCCTGGGGATTTAACCATTTTAATACATGGGGAGACTGAGGCAGTGAAGAGGTCACTTGCCTGAGTCAGTACAGCAGAGCCAGGCCCAGAGCCCAGATTCCCTGGCCACAATCCCAGGATTCTTTCAGAAGGCCACGCTGTCCCTCTCCCTGTCAATTCACTGTTCCCAAGCCCAAGATGTACAGGCCCTCCAATGGGCTCCCTGGTGTCTAATTAAGTTAAAATGAAAAAGAACAAAGTAGGTGTTTGTTACAAACTTAAAAATCAGAGGAAGAGAAGAAGCCTTTGAGAAACCGACTAACAAAAGTACAAAGAACTAGAAGTGATAAGAACATAAAAGATGAGAATTCAAAATGGCCTTGTAGGCCTGAAGAATCAATTAGTAGTAGCCCAGTCAAGTTCAGGAGGGGAACATTCATGGGGAGAGGGAATCCACTGGAGACTACTTAGGGACCTATGAGACTAGAGCTTGCCAGCCATACCAGCTACTTGCCACATTCATTCTGAAACCACCTGCAGACAAGCAGGGGCAGGGGAGGCTAGGATGCCAAAGCTAAGCCAGCCCGGCTTTACCTAAATCCTCAGTCTGCCATGTGTTAGCTGTGTAGCCTTGGCAAATTTCTTAGCCTCTCTGTGCTTCGCTTTCCTTATCTGTAGAATGGGGCTCAGAGTACCTACATCATAGGTTTTTCTTTGGATAAAGGACTTGATATGGGATACTTAGAACAGTGCCTGGCCATAGTAAGAGTTCAATATATGTGAGGAATGACTTCTACTACTGCTTATACTAAGAGGCAGACAACGGGGGACTTGAGGGAAGGGTTGAAGTGTCCAAGAAATTAGTGTTTTCAGAAGAAGATGAGTGATTATGTGAGGCTGGAAGCTAGAGTGTCTAGCAGAATCTGAGACCAGCTGGGATGGCCTTAGGCAGAGTCTTGTGGGCTATTCTGGGGAGTATGGGCTCTAACTCAAGTTTGTGAAAGCTCATAGGATGGCAGAGCCAAGCTGAAGGGAAGGGAGACCAAAAGCAGGCCCCATGAGGATGTTGTGGCCTGGTCCTGGTAAGGATAGTGAGGGAATCAGCATGGCCAAGATGTTCAGGAAGCAGATCGGCAAGGCTTGGTGACTGCCTGGGACCAGTGGTTTGCAAACCTAAAAGGCATAGAGTCCACCAGAAGCTCATTCTAATTAAGATTGTGGAGAAAAAGAAAATCCAGGGGAACAATTTAATAGGATCCTTGGGAGAAGATAGAGGGATTATTAAACCATAAGAAGACAAAGCTAGTGGATTATTAAAACAGAAAATCTGATAATATAGGTTTCCCTTTGAAGTCAGATGAGGAAACTAAAAGGTAACATGTAGCATGTAGGATTCAAGTTAGATATGGGGAAGAACTTGCTAACCCCAACAAGTTATGATAAAGGTATTGGAGGAACGTAGAGAAGCTTATTCTAAAACTGAACTTCTAACTGCTTTATAAGTACTGTCATGCCTTAAATGGAGAGTTAGGAAAGCTCTGGAAGCCCTCTAATGATTTAGCAACTGTATAAGAAAATATTTTTGAAGCTTTCAGATGGCTATAATGAGTTCTGAGTAACTAGTATTCAAAAAGCTGGGTTATTAATGCCCATTTTGATTCAAACATTAAGCCAAGAGACTTTACAAGTAAACTGAAAACACTGCGATAAGTGATAGGCCAAAAATTCCAGGAACTGCTGTGTCAGTAGTGTTTTTCAAGACATCTGGCCCAAGAAAATCTACTTAGAACACAAGGAGAACTGGTTGACAATTTCTGAGCCCTTGGTGATTACATTTGAAAGTTGAGGGGAGAGTCCAAAGCCAGAAAGACATGGGAGTTTGTGGTTGACTGTTGTTTCCCTGGACTTCAAGCTACATCTCAACAGCACCTGGGATGCTACTTGGGCCCCAGAAAAGGCAAACTGTATGCGAGACGTAGAGTGCTTCAGGCCATGATTGAAATGTCAGAGCCACGGTAAAGGACATTTTAACTGCCAGCCTGCTGGAGGCAAATGGGAAGCATGTGTCAGCTACTAAAGTGGGGTGAGAGGCACAAAATTCAGGGCCAGTACCCCTAAAGGATATGGAACCTCTCTGCCAGATACCTCTGTGACTGATTGGACATCTGCACAGGACCGGGGCTGTAGAGGGATGAAAACTATCCTTCTATAGAGGGATGAAAACTCCTTCTGGAGCTGCAAAGTCACTTCACCACTGAGCCTCATACTGCCTCTCCTGTAGAATGGGTATCTCAGAACAGTACTGAAGTTACTAATTTCAGAAAGATCTTGCTCAGTGCATGGCCAATCATTACATGTCACATTTGAACAGTTGTTCTGTCCTCCATCATCGAAGAATCCTTCCTCTGTTTCTCCATCAAATAAGCAACCTAAAGATTCCCTCTATCAAGTTTCTGAGGCCTGGCTGCAGAAATGTCCTCATTATTCTTTTCCCTCTGGTGGCCCTCCCTTCCCCACCCCCCATCTATGTATGGCACCACTCCTATTCCCCACCCCGGCCTTGTCCTGGGGCCCTCTGGCCTGTAGATGGTGTACATGATGTCCAGTGTATTTTCTCCCCACCCTGCAGACTCACACCATCTTCTCACTACTGGGAGTGGACCATGCTTATGTCACCAGTATTGGCCGACTCATTGGGATCGTCACCCTAAAGGAGGTGAGATGATAATGGCCATCAAACCATTTCTGCTTCCAAACAGGCATGCAGGCTTGTTTATGTCCAGTTCACCTGGGGTAAGTGTTGGGGTGGAGTCTGAGCAGGGAGCTCAGAGTCCACACATCTGACCCTCTACCCTTTCTAGCTCCGGAAGGCTATCGAGGGCTCTGTCACAGCACAGGGCGTCAAAGTCCGGCCGCCCCTGGCCAGCTTCCGTGACAGTGCCACCAGCAGCAGTGACACAGAGACCACAGAGGTGCATGCACTCTGGGGGCCCCGCTCCCATCATGGCCTCCCCCGGGAGGGGAGCCCTTCTGACAGCGATGACAAGTGCCAATGAACACCCTCAGTGGGTGGCCTAGGATGGCAGTGGCTGTGGCTGTTGGTCTAGACCGTGAAGCTCTCCTGTCCCGTCTGCCTTGGGAAAGGAGGCGCCTGCACTAAAGGCTGGAGCCCTAGCCTCCCTTGCAGTCCTGGGGTGCCAAGCTCCTCCTGGTTCATCCTACCTGGAATCTGACCCAGTGCCCACCTGTAGCAAGTGTTCCATGGGCAGGAAGATCAGCATCCCCCTGGCAGGACAGGGGTGGAGTCACTTGACCCCTGCTCCCCCTTTGAGGGGGAAACGGGTAGAACTAAGATGGGTTTATACTGGAACCTCCAATGACCAGATGTATATAGAGATTTACAAAGATTTTTATATTAATTTAATAAAACAAATTCTTAAATAGAACAAAATAAACACCTAATGAGCCACTTATATATAGAATGCCTGTGCCCATCAGCTCTTGTTCTTACCTTGGGCCCTCTTACCTGCCAAAGCCTACAAGGCTCGGAATTCTGCAGCCACCCAAACCCCCCACAGCCATAAGACTCCAGAGCTCACGGTCTGTGGAACACAGGATCCATAGAGGCCTCCACTGCTTAGTTATCAACACACTAGCTGGGGCAGAGGCCCGCAGTGCTATAGCTTTGGCCTTTCATTCAGCCAAGAAAGGCACTACCCTCCTCCCTCCTCAAGGAGAGACACTCCCACATGACTGTCACTTGTTGGCACAATTCCTGCCTGGCTCAGGCCCCCACAGACAACTGCCCAGCCACCCACGTGGCCCCCTTGTGGCCCTCTCTGGAAGAACATTGAAGTCACAGTTCCGTAGCAAGTGGAGCCATCCCTTCTCCCAACTCCACTCTGACAAGAACTCGGTGAATAGGGCAGCCAGGCAGGCTGTGAGCCGCTGGGATCCTGCCCACACATCCTACAAGGGGCCAGGAAAAGGGCAGAGGGTACATGCCTTCATCAATCCAGTGCCTCCCAGAGAATACGACTGAAAGAACAGACCAAAACCCCTCTTTAGGAAATAGAAGAAGATTTAGAGATGATGGAGAGGCAAAGCACAGCACGAGCCCAGCTGGGCGAGGGGCCCTTGGGGGAAACGGCTCAATCCTAGGCTCCAGGAGGGTAAGAGCCAGCCCGCCCTGGGATGGGGGAGGAGTCTGTCAAGCACTGCACATGGACTCAGAGGTGGAGAGAAGCAAAGAGAGAGGCACGGGGAAAGGGGAGAGGGGGCCGGGCTCCCTCCCGTTCCACCCCACAGGGCCCAGTCACAACCACCCCCTTAGGGGTTCACATCATCCAAAGAGGAAATGTGTATGTGGCATTTTTGATTTAAGAACATGAACATCACTGTCTGCCACAGCTGTAGCCATGCCCCAGGGGCCCCGGGCAACCCCCGGCAAACCCCAGGAGTGGGGGCAGGACATGCGCCCCCAGCCTGGCCCCTGCCTCCTCTCCAAACACTTTCATGCAAAACACACAACGGAGGAGTGAGTGCTCCCAGGAGCCCTCTAGGCTTTGGAGCTCTGCTGGAGGCCTCCAGCCCGCACTTGGGCACAGAGGCTCTGCCCCCAGCAGCAGCCAGGGGACGCATGCCACCACCAGGCATGATTTGGGTCACTGTTCCTCTGGCTCTGCCTCATCCGCGTCTAAGGACACCACCCCAGAAGAAGCTACATCAGAGGCTTGCCGCTGCCGTTCCCAGCTGCCCACTGGTGGCGGGCAGAGAGGCTGGCAGTCCTTGCAGGGGGCTGGCTCCTCCTCGGCGGGGGAAAGGCAGGACTCCATGAGGGACGAGTTGTAGAGTGAGTCCTGGGCCTCCAATGGGCCCAGGCTACGGAAGGCACTTTCCCGGCTGGGGGGCAGTTTGGCGAGGAGCAGCTCGTCACCCAGCAGCTGGGAGGCCAGGCGGGCTGGGGAGCCCAGCAACCCATCCTCCAGGCTGCACAGACTAGAGCACAGGGTCTCTGGGGACACGGTCTGCGAGCAGTCGCTCTCAGGCTCCACAGAGCCCTGGCGCATAGGCCTGGAGAATCGGTGGCCAGTGAAGAGGTCCTGGAGGTGGGGCCCCAGGGGCAGCTGCCCAGCCATATCTGCAGGGGGAGAAAAAAGAATTAAGCCCTACTAGCCCCATGTCAATTGACCAACCTGGAAGCCACATTCTCCCCACTCCACCCTTGGCACCCCTAGCTATGGGGAGAGTGGGAAGGAGCTGGGTAACTGCGCAAGTCACTTAACCGCTGGGTGCCTCAGTTTCCTTAATGGCAAATTGGAGAGTCTAATATACCTACTTATGGGGTTGCTGAGAGAACAAAAGAATGTAGCACAAAGTAAGAAAGTAATAAATGCAGGGATACCACACATGGTTGTGCCAGTTGTCCATTGCACGAGGGGAGCCTATCCAAGGCAGTGAGTGTGGACTGAAGTTCAGCCCACCCTCTGCTCATCAAGCAGCATGCCCTAGCATGGGACCCTCCCCACCAGAGAGAGAGAGGTGCTTTTTTGAATTTGCATGAAGGTTCTACATGGGGTCGTGGTGGCCTTGGATAAATGTTATTATCATTACATCAAGGATCAAAAAGCAGGCCTGCAACTCAATCAAACGAGAGCATTTATGGTTTCGGGCTCCATCTTGGCCTCAGGCAACCAAATCAGTCACCTCTGGACCACAGCAGAAGTCTAATGTATTGCTAGTCTGCTCGAATGTATTGCTCTTGGAGAATCTGTTAATTAGCTGGAGGGGTGGGGGCTGGTGGAGGCAATCTTCAAAGGCAAAGAAGTAGGGGTGGGGGGAGTGTTGTGAGGCATGAGCCTAGAAGCTACAGAGAAAGTCAGCCATGTGGTCTGGGGATTGGAAGATGAAAGGAGGGCTGTGCACAGCTGCACAGCCCCGCAGGGTCCCCTCTGGAAGCACTGGCCCAGAGAAAGGCCGACAGGCAGGTCTCAGATGGAATTTGAGGATGCTGAACATGAGCCAGCACGGCCCTGTGGGCGGTCCAGGCCCAGCACGCCTTCCTGTTTGTCTGGGGCTATGGCCCTGTGAGGTGCTATGCTGCTGTGGCTCATCTGTGCTGCCACAGCTGGCCAGAAGGCTGCCCTGAGAGGGAAAGGTGAGGCACAGCAGACCCTCCCAGAGACACAGTTGCACAGAAGGTATCAGTGAGGTCTCTGGACTACAAGGCCCAACGGCACAGGCAGAGAAGGCTCTGCACCTGTGGGAAAGGAACTACTCCATTTCCAGGTGCTGACTGCCCCCCCATGAGCGTGGACAGCCCTCTTGCCCCTGGAAATGTCAAGGACTGCCTGGACAGGGTCTGCACGCCACCCCTTCCAAAAGCCTCTGAATCACAAGGCCTCTCATTCAGTCCCACCCCAGCTAGGGGCACGAGCATGGACTGCCCCTCACCTGAGTCAGTTCCTCCAGGGTAGTCTTCATCATAGGATTCATCAGTGGAATCCTCACCATCCACCGAAGACCACGCCCGGAGCTTGGCTTCTGCAATGGCAAACTGCTCGGCCACTCCTGTCGGGGAGGACACGGAATTCATTAGCGGAGAAGGTTCATTAGCAGAATACATTAGAGGAAGAATTAAGACTAGGGCTCAGCTTGGAGACAGGAGAGGAAAGAGAGGGGTATGGAAAGACTCCAACCTCCACATCAGGTCTGAGGCAATGAGAGCATCCCTATGACAAACGTGTGGCTGACCCCTTCCTGTCCCCACCTGCTGCAAAGCGAGCCTCTTGTTCACCCTCGCTGAGGTCCGAATAGGAGGAAAAGGCTGATTCCAGGGCAGCAGGTGAGTCGCTTGGCTTGCTCCAACCCTTCCATTCAATGAGGTGAGCCACTCGGCCCTGGGCCATAGCGGTGGGCTTGGTCACGTGGTCCTTTACCACCTGGGAAATACCTGCAGGTGGGGCAGAGGGAGGTCTGGTTAGGGCACAGGCCAGGGAGCATCTGAGAGGGGAGTGGAAGGGTGGTGGTAGTTTGGGTCCACATGTGCCTTTGGATGGGAGGAGGAAGCTGGGATTCATCTGAGAAGGGGAGGAAAAGGGAGATCCCAGCAAGAGCTCACAGGATACAGTCCCCAATGTGTACGTGCAAAAGGAAGAAGGAAGGACAGAGTGGCCAAAGGTATGGGAAGGGGGTGCGTACCATGCAGGGAAGATCTGGCCAGCGCAGCAATCTCCTGGATAGTTAGGGCTCTCCGGGACTTGGGCAGCATCGCGACTGTGTCTCCAACATTCACCTTGGGTGACAGCATCAGAGAGTCAGTGCCCCTCTGACAGCAGCATCCCTGCATGCCCATAACCCACCCAAGGTGTCAAGGGAATATGGGAGCTGGGAAGAGACGCCAGGGCAGCACATATGTCTCAGTGGCTGCTGAGACACGTAAGAGGGAGGCTAAGAAGCCAGGACCAGCAAGCTATGTGCTCCCAAGGAGCAACAGAGATCCAGGCGGACCCAAAGGAGCAGAACTGTAGCTATCACCCCTGCCCCACCTTCTCAGCTCCCAAAGGGGAAGGAGGCAATCTGGGAAGTCAAGAACCTTTGAGAAGGAAAAAGAGGAAGGGAGAAAGCTATGGCATCAAGGACTTCCTCCAGGTCCTCTTCTCTTTGACCATCTCCTCTCAATCCTCCAGCTGTTTTTACAGCCTACCAGGGCCACAGACTCAGCATGACCCAAACCAAACCCAACACCTTTTCCCACATCTGGCCCTGCTCCCCAGCTTCTTTACTCGGCATCACGCATTTGCCCATTCAGTCTGGCTCCAAGCCTCAGCATGACCGTCAACTCTCCCCTATGCTTTGCTCATCCTTTCGGCTCCCACTGCCACTGCCTTCCCTTCCTCAAGCCCTCAATACTCCGTGTCCAGATTAGCATAGTTGGAGACCCATGAGCTCCTCCAATTCCATGCTATTTTCTTAGCCTAGGATGTTGTGTAAGTGTTCCTCTCCCTCCTCCCCATGGCTGGCTAGCTCCTTCTCATCTTTTGTCTTGGCTGAAACATCATTCCCTCAGAAGGGTCTTCCTGGCCACCCAACCAGTTTTCCATCCTCCTTCTGTAACAAGTCACCATCCTCTATAAACGTACCCTGTGTGTGAAATCATGGCCCACTTTGTGTGTTTCCTTATTTGTCGCTGGTCTCCCTCACTGATCTTTAGCTCTTGAAGGAATTTGGTCTCTTTTGTCACTGCTGCACCCCAGTGTTTAGCACAGTGCCTGGTACAAGAGTAACCTTTCTAAACACACAGGCTGAGTGAATGAGGCAAAGTATAAATGTAAACAAATAATTTTCCTGGAATGCAACTGGTCACATGTCCCTATTTAAAATCTTTTCTGGGCTCCTCTGCTGTCCAATGAAGTCCTAGTTTCACAGCCCACTCTGTGAGCCCCCTGCCTCCTTCCAGGCCTTGGAATCCATGACAGATCTCCTCTGCCCAATAAAACCCCACTTTCACCTTCCCTGTCAGCAAGCATCCCTCCTGCCACCAGGCAAAGGAACCTGGCTTTCCCCTGGGCTAAGAACGCCATCCTTGCCTGACAAAATGCTCCCTACCATTTAAGGCCTGACTCAAGTGTCACCTCCTATTATATTTTCAGTCCAGTCTTCTCTCTGTCTCTTCTTAGATACCCCCCTCCCCGCCCCCACACCCACCTCAGCATTGCCCTTCCATCTCTCCTGAGGGATCTCAGGATGGCAGGGCCTGACTGATTCACCTAGGTTCCTACCTCCACCCTACACCTGGCTCAGTGCTCCTCGGCAAGCCCCGTCAAATGTTTCCCTCAATGAATGAATGAATGAAGTTGGAAGCACATGACCCCTCCCTGGCATTGCCTAGCTCCCACCCCTCACAAGAGGGACTCCACCTCCTCCCTTGACCTCAGGCCCACCCTCTGCCCGCACGGCCCCCCCCCTCCCCCCGTCAGTACCTGGCTTACATGGGCCCCAGGGTGGCGCCGTTAGCTTCCGGCCAGGCCTGGGGGGAGGAGCACCTGCTGGGTGTTTCCTGGCTGGCTCTCCCTCCCTCCCCTCACTGCCCCCAGCCACCGCCATCCGTGCCCGGCGCTGCTCTGCGCGCAGCTGCGGCCCAGACCCAGAGAAAAGGTGTGTGTCTCCCTGGCAACCCATCACCATGCAACAGGATCTCCCGGGATACGGCCTGGGATGCGCTGACGTCAGCGCCCAAGGCGCGAGCAAAGCCCGCCCGCTGGCACCACGCCGAGCAGAGCAGACCGGCGCGGGGGCGGCCTCGGGCCCCGCCGGCCGGATAGCGCCTCCGCTCGCAGGAAAAGAGAGCCAGAAGCAGGCTGTCGAGGCGGAGGTGGGGGATACAGATCCCCTTCATGTGAATGCGGCCCCCCTTCCCCCTACCAACACCAGGGGCCCAGCACCTCTGGCAAGTCCTGGCTGTCCACGGAGGAAGGGCGGGAGGATCGGCTCCAGCCTCGGAGGGTCCGAGCAGATCCCAAGGAAGATAGAGAGAGGCCCCGAGGAAGTTCGATCCACTCCACAGCCCAAGCCGGGTCCGAGGCCACTGAGGGGTGGGGGAAAGGCTGTTCACCTGGGCTCTCACTTGTGCCAAAATCCTCATTTTTATCGCGCTGCCATATCATTTTTCCTCATCCCTCTCCCTCTCCCCTTCCCAATATCAGCAACCACCTGGTGCTCTCCACAATTCTGAAAGCCCCTATCCCACATTCCTGACCTTCAGGCCTCTGGGACCACTTTGTGGCAGCCCACTGGCCCCCTTCCTCCTCTGGATACATTTTACCGTCAGAACCCTAGGGATGAAACCTACACTTTCATAAATTCTGAATCTTGGGTTTCTCGGCCTACCCATTCCTCTTGGAAAGCACACCGCAATCTTCCACCACCATCGCCATCCTCCTCCCCACCACCACCTTGGACCCTTTACAGCCTTGCTGCCTTCCTTCTCTTGGTTCTTTCCTCTCGCCAGCATCAGCTGGTATGCAGCTCTTTACTCTCCTCTTCTGACAAACCCATGATTTTTTCTTACTTTCATCCCAGTCCCCTAAGGCTTTTTTCCTGATGCCCTGTCTGGCCCCAGCCTGGTTGTTCTTGTATCATCCTGGTTCCCACTATCTAAACCAGAGTAATTTTCCTTTTGCCACCTGAGCACCCAATTCCTCAGCTTCCCCTTACCTCCCAGATCACATCTACAGTCCCTGGTCTCACCTCTGCGACTCGTCTGACAAGTCCATCGTCCTCCAGGCCCTTCACGCTGCCATAGAAACATTTTGCCCAGCACAGAAATCATAGGCATGCTGGCTGTGTTGATGCAGAGAACCAAAAGCCCAGAACTGCTCCAGGCTCAGCTCCCAGTTCTATTCTTATTTTGGCTCCGGATGCTGAGCCAGTCCCCTCCCCACTTGGAACCTGTGCCTAGTCACAGAAGGAGAACACTCCTGCTTCATGGCTTTGAGGAGGTGGGAGTGCCAGGGGCCCAGCAGAGCTCTCTGAAGCTCAGGGAGCTGAGGCCCATCCCCTAGACAGTGCCAATAGGCAATGTACATCACAACTGACCTTTAGCTGGAGTAGCCGTCTCTGTCCCTGAGCCTCAGCCAGCTGGTGGTCCCCAGAAATGCTACCAACCAGAAGGAAGACACAAGGTTACAGGCCATCCCTGGCCCCCAGCTGGTACCTAATCAGGGCTCTCAAAGCCAGTCCTAAGGTCAGCCAAATTCTCCCCTGACTACAGGAGGAATGACTTCCTGAACCCCAAGCCTTAGCAGGTCCAGAGGGATCAGAGCAGCCTGCTGCTTCTCAGCTTCAAAAGCCATGAGGTTAATTTAGGACTACAAATCCCAGAATTCCTCATGGGAACCAAGGAAAGTACAAATCTCAGCTAGTCTTAGCTTCAAAACATCTCAAGTACCAACCACTCTAAGGCCTGTATGACTGACCACCTGCCCTGAAAGCCCAGGACCCATTCCAAAACCCAGCCTTCAACTTCATGGAAAAAAAAAAACAACAACAACAACAACGCTGCCTGGCTTTGGGCTTGGAGAAACCCAGGACACTTAAGTTGGCTGCTGGACCTCAGATGCACAGGACTATGGCCAGGCCACAGCATGCACCACCCACCATCCATGGGAACCAAGGCCCAAGCAGCAGGGATCAGCAGTTGTGGGAAGCCCTGATGGCCTCTCTCCTGGCTCCTCTTTCTCTACACAAGGTAGGATAATGTTTTTGTTGGGAGTGGGGAAAAGGAACTAAAATAGTAGTTATGAGGTGAGAGGTGATCAGGTGCTCACAGGTGCCCCAAATGGGGCCTCAGTCTCCTTCATAAACTAGCCGACTCTGGGCAGGGGAGTACAAAAACTCCGTGCTGGGGTGCTCGACAGCCTTTGCAGGCTACCTCCTTAAGGGTATTGGGACGCAGCTAGAAGAGGCAGGTTCCCAGCAGAGAGCCACTCCCAGGACAGTGAGAGGAGAGGTGTGGGCTGGGGGCGGCGAGTGTGTGGGCGTGGATGGCCAGTTGCCATGGACAACTTGCCCCTCCCAAGGCTGTGCACCTCCTGCCACCTTCAGCGGTGGGAATCCAGGCGGAAAGACCACGAGTCTACCCTGCAAAACCCAGAAGCAGGCAGGCCGTGGGAGCGAAGCCGAGTCGCTTTTAGCCCCCTCCCCGCTCCTTTCCGCTCCCTCCTCTTAACAGGCCCGCCTCCCCGGTACAAGCTCCTCCCCCTCCCGACACCGGCCCCTTCCTCAAGGCCCCCACCCACCCGCGGCCCGCGCACCGGGCAGCCGCAGCCCGATTCTCCAACCCGTGCCCGGCCTCCGCCTCTTACCCTGACCCGCCGGACTCCGAGAGCCGATACAGCCCATGGCCGGGAACCCAGGCACGCTAGCCTGCGCTCGGGGCTCGGGCCATCGCCTTACAGAGGGTCGGGCCGCGGCCGCCACCGGGGAGGGGAGAGCCCGAGAGAGGGGAGGGGGTGGGAGCCGAGCGTCCGCCGCCGCTCCCCGGAGAGGGAACCGGGCCGGTGACGTCAGCACGGGGCGTGGCCACCCGCGTCACCACCCAAGGCAGGCGGGGCGAAACACGTCACAGCCACGCAGAGGCGGCCCGGGGCCGAGTCCGGAAACACCTCGTCCCCTCCTCCCAGGCCCTACTGCGCAGCGACCCCGAAAGGCAAGGGTGGGAGGGAAAGCTCTGGGCCCAGGCTGCCAGGTACACAGAATGAGGACGGTGAAAGTCATTGCATCCAGCCCCATCCTTTCACAGATGAGACCTTGAAACCATAGAGGACTTCTCCGGCTATAAACAGTTTGAAACCCAAGGCCTCCTCCCCGTTATTGGGGTCTGGATCACATTCTTCCAGGAGTTCAGTGTGTCTAAAGGTACCCCACAGCTATTTGTCTCTCTCTTCTCCCCTACCAAGCAACAGGACATCCCACCATGTCTGCTTCAAGGGTCCAATCCTCCAGCGAAGTAACCCTCCAACTCCCACAATCTTGGACAGGGGAAGAGGCAAGAGGGGTGCCAGGTACAGGAACTGTTACAGTGCCAGCTCTGGAAAGGAGACTGCCCACCTATCCATATCCCTTCTCCAGAGGGAGTAGGCCATAAAGCAGGGAGGCAGTGAGCTTAATTGAATTCATATTTAATAATTACAGGCACCGTGCCCCCCCCCTTCCCCCTGCCCAGGCAGCAGCAGGGGTGGTGCAGGGGCTGGGGCATATGCCCCCAGCAGCGAGGACGGCAGTCCCATGAGTGATTTTCAGAAAATAAAAAAGGACCCCAGGGGCAGGCGGTGGTGCCCCCCCCCAAGACACACCAAATTTCAAGACTTTATATATAATATATCTCTGTGCCCCAGGGGGAGGAGAGGGACACCTGGCAGCATCCTGGAGGGGGGCCCCAGGCAGCCCCACGCCATCCTGCCTCTTCAGCCATTTTATTAGCTCAGACACATCGCACTACAGGCACCCACTGCCACCGCCGCTGCTGCCGCCCCCCCTGCAGTCCGGGCGGCTGGCTGGGTCATCCGAGTGTCCATGGGGCTCCAAGTCCCCGGCCCCACCCGCCCTCAGTTGTGGTCAGACTCCTCCTCCTCCGCTTCACGAAGCCACTTGAAGAAGGCTGTGACAGATTTAAGGGCTACGCCCTTGCCCTGTTGCTCAGCGGGGTCCTTGCTACTCTCCCAGCTGTAGAAGGCATCCTCTTTCACCACGTCCTCGTCATACAGCGCATCAAAGAACATCCGAAGCAGGTCTGCAAGCAGGCAGGACAGCAGTTAAGGAGTGCTGCCCACAACCACCCAACCCACTCCCAAGCTCCACTGTTAAAAATCAAGGCCCTGACCCATCAATCATCCTGACATTTGTGTGTCTGACCATTGATTACAGAGTGACTAGGTAGGTCTCTAACAAGGTGTTAATCTTACTTTACGATCTAAGACTGCTGCACGCACAGGAACAAATCACGGCAGAACCTTACAAACTGCCTTACCTTGGCAGCTTCTCCATTCATGATATATTTAATGAGGAAAACTATACACAGAATTGGTACTCCTAAATTTGGGAATCACAAAAGTCCCAGATATATCACTCACCAAAGTCAAGGGTTTATCACCTGGAACATTCACTGGCCACCATTACAGATTCTGACAAACTGTGGATCCCCATTTCCCCTTATTTTCCATACATCTGAACATACACATCCTCTCTAGCCTTGACATTTTTACGTGTGCCACATCCTTTGCCAGGATCATCTTTCTCTTGTCACCTTCCTAATGAATTTTTTTAGGTTCAACTCCAGCACCCCTTCCTCTGACCCTCTTTCTCCCCAACCTGGCTTCTAGTGAAGCCCTCCCAAGCGCTTGTCCTATCAGGCCTGAACACAACCTGTCCCATTCCCCATACTGTACTCCCAATCTTTCCAAAAGCAAATGGAGGCCAAGTAGTGAAACATTTCTTCTGAATAAAGAAATAAAGCATAGGTTCTAGAGTCTAGGCCTGGGTGAAACGCTGACAGCCATCTATGAGAAGCTGCAAACCAGGATGTTCCTGAGGGCGCACACACCCTCAAATCCACAACCACCACCCGTGGACAGCCCCCCAGCCCCATCCTACGGCAGCAGAGCATTCGTCCCAAACTTGTGCTCCAAATCCGGTGCATCCCACCCACCCTGGGGACCCTACACAATCAATTATCCACTCTGCCCTGTATCTTCAAACCCAAGTTTCTCCCTTCTAAACACAAAAGGCCTCCATCGCAACCACAATCTCTTACAGTCAAACAAAAGATTTTTGTCTTTGGACAAGACATTAATTAAACACTTTGTCTACACTTGCTGTTTTCCTTTTTTCCTATCTCACTCAAGTATTCCTCAGTCCTTTCCAATCCAGAGTGTCCCCTGCTCTACTAAATACTGTTTATGCCAGAGCGGCCTCCATGTTTTTACACTCCAAAGGCCCTAAACCGTCAGCTCTGCTCCTATGGAACTCTCAAGCAGCATCTAGCATTACTGACCACTTCCCCCTCTAAAATTACTTTGTCCTTTGTTCACAGGGCCCTGTCCTCCTCTGGTCCCTCCCTGTGGGTCCTCTACTTCCTCAAGGCTCTATCCCATATTCTCATTGCTCTCCCTTGGGCAATCCCATATCCTCTGAGGACTTGCACATGTGTTGCCCTGGGTCAGCTTCTCACAGATCGGCCACCAACCCTGACCTCTTCCTCTCCAAATGAATTCCCATACTCAGCTGTCTACCTGACATCTCTGATCACCCCCACCCAGGGACCACAAACCCAATTATGACCAAAATCAACTTGACCCAGTGTTCCCAACCCCCAGAGTGAACGGTATACCACACTATCACCTCACTCAAAGCATCCTGGGAGTCATACATTAACTTGTCTCATCACCTCTTCCCCCTTAGGCCAGTGTTATGTCTTAACTGTAGTTACCTCTCCCAGCTTCACTGCCACCAGCAACACAACCCACTCCTAATTTGCTGCTCTTGCCATGTTCACACTTAACCCGTTCCAAACCATTCTTCCTACCAACGGCCCGGATGAGCTAAAAACTAAAATCCCACAAAGCCTTTTCCTGTCCTTAGGCTGAAGGCCAAAACTTGTCCCACGGCTTAGACAGCCCTGCATGACCTAGCCCACGTCCATCTCTCCAGCCCCATCTTGCCTCACATACGACTGGCTGCTGTGCTTGCCCACACTGGCCTTTCTTGAACAGTTCTCTTGCTTTGTGTCAAGTACTTTCTGCCTCAGGGTCTTCCTTTACACACACAGTTCCTTCAAATCTCCCCCTCCAACTGGTCATTTAGCTACCATTTGTCACTTCCCACTCATTATCCTTTAGACTAGGTGTCCCCAGAGAGCACCCCAAGGACCCATCTTCCAACACTCATCACCACTGTGTTACTCTATGCCAACACAGAACTGTACTGGACTTTATCACTGCCAATGTCCCAGTGCTCTGGCACATACCTATCTGCTGAATGCATAATCTCAGGCATATTAACCTAAGCCTCAGTCTCCCAATAAGAAAAAGGGGATAACAGCATTGGCCTTAAACAGTAGTTGTGAAGATTAAATAAGGCAAAAAAAGAAAATTATCTCAACCCCATGCCAAGACGCCAGAGCACTCAGTATTTAGAAATTGTTATCACTTTTCACCTCCACGCTCCTGGCACAGAACAGTAGTCAAGTAATCTTCACGATGAGTCTAACTTCTTCCATTTGTAGGCAAAGAAATAAGCAGTGCAGGGGGAAGGAATCAATCACCAGGGCATTTTGCTCTCCTATGACCAGCCCCCTTTCTTGGGTTGAGACCCTTTGCAATGACTGCCTCCTGTTCTCTGGCAGCTCCTCCACCCCACCCCTGCAGCCCGGCTCTTACTGGCGGGCTGTTCTAAGGTCACTACAAGGGCCTGGAGGGCGTAGAGCGCCTGCAACTCCTTCTGTTCATCACATAAGTATTTCTGTAGCAGTTTCGCTCGAGCTTTCAGCACCGCGACATCCACTCGGAGGGGCGTCTCAACTACAGGAAGAAAGATGGGGTTAAGCAGAATAATGCACCCTCAGCCTGGTCCAGTCCACAACTAGGAGGCAAAGACCAAAACCTTCCTCCCTCCATCTGCTGGGCCCACCCTTGCCCCTCCATCTCCCTGGCTCCTCTTACAGATAATTGCAGAATAGCAGACAGCTGTCATGAGGGCCCGAACTAGTGTGTTGGATGCTACCTGCTGCTCACTCAGGTTGGCCTGTGCAGAAGAGAAACAAATGGCCTATATGTTCTGAATTCTGTCCCTACCCGCACACCAAAAACTGCCTCTCCTGTATGCCTCTCTCCCAATATCCAGGAGAAACATACCTCTATCCAGTCAAACACCCGTTGGTTACTGCTGCCCTCCTTCAGCAGCTTCTCCAACTGTTTGCTCAGCTCCTCAGAGGAGAGCATCCTCTGGCCAGGGGCTTCAGACTCCTCGCCTAAGGTATACTCCACCTTCTACAAATGAAAAGACCCAAATAGGAGGTAAGTATACCATGTGAGTTGCTGAGGGAAGAGGGAGACGAATGGCCAGTCCCAAATGCTAGAATTAACCTAACTCCAGCCGCAAACCTGTTCAGCGACAAATGCACTGATGTCCTGGCCTTCAGGTACAAATTCTTTCCAGCTGAGTCCAGCTTCTCGCCACAGCATCCCCACCTTTTTGGGACCCTAGAAAATGTAAGACCAATTCAGTAACCCTCTCTACCTCTAGACCTAGTTCCACAAATGTCATCTAGCAAATATTTACTGAAAGCCCATTAGGGGCCTAAGGGTTCAAATTGTTACAGAGATACCAACAGGCACAGTCTCTCCATGCCTACAGACTGGTACTACCACCCAAAGACACAAGAACTCATCTACCACAGTGCTAGGAAACTGAGGCGGGGGGTAGGGTGCGGTGGGGAGAATAGCCTAACAGCCTCTATGAAAGACATCAATTAGCTTTCACAAGATCACCTTTACTGAAAAAGGTAAACAACCAAATCCAAATACCTCATCCCAGACTTCTACATTCCTCGATGTTTCTTTTTCTAAAATTGCTTAGTTTTCCATTATTCCAACTTACCAAACGCTCATGGGAGAGGACAACTTCTAACAAATATGCCTTTTTAGTTATTAAGTCCAGAAAATTTTAGATACAGATCTATCCCTCCCACAGCCTCCAAGGCAAATCAGAAATCCTCACATAAACAATAGTCTGAGCCCATTTTCTGTTAGGGAACAAGGCATTCTGAAGACATTACTCTTAAAATAACCGACACTCAAAATGATGACATTAATCCTAAATAAGACTATTATACTTCACGAATTTTAAAGATACTCATTCCAACACCACTAAAATTGAATTGCCTCACAGTTGATATATTACATTTAAACAAATGATCATAAGTTTTTTTCTTTATTAACAGTGCATGAATAACACATCCTATAACCTAATACACCGGATTTAATGAACGCGGTAGTTCAAAGTACTTTTCTCTCTTTTTTAAACACAAACTATCCTGCTACACATTTCTACCCAAAAGGATTAATAGGATGCTGAAAGAGCAAGTCCCTTCCACTAAAGTCTCATTTGTCCAGGTCCCAGGGGAGCTAGACATTTTTTTTTTTTAATGTTTATTTATTTTTGAGAGAAAGAGAGTGTGAGCAGGAGGCGGGGCAGAGAGAGGAGACACGGAACCCGAAGCAGGCTCCAGGCTCTGAGCCATCAGCACAGAGCCTGAGCAGGGCTCAAACTCACAAACCGTGACGTCATGACCTGAGCTGAAGTTGAAGTCAAAAGCTTAATGGACTGAGCCACCCAGGCGCCCTGGGAAGCTAAACTCTTAAAAGTGCCCTTCCCAGCTCTCACTACCAGAGTACCCTGCCCAACTTGCCTTTCCCATCTCTCCACTATGACATTTTATAGTCACCACTTAACTTTCACAAAGCAGTCCCAGCGCCCTTCTGGAAAGGCTTTCTGTCATGAACATTACCAACCTCACAGTACTCAAGACACTCCATTTTGACTATTTTATTTCACGCTTTACTTAACACTGTTTTTATTAAGCTGTCATTTCTTACTTTTCTCTTCCAGCTGGTTTCCTATGTTTTATTCACGGTGGTATCTCCAGTGCCTAGTATGTGATTAGTAAATGTTTTTAAAGAATGCTAGCTTAACCGGGACGCCTGGGTGGCTCAGTTGGTTGGGCAACTGACCTCAGCTCAAGCCATGATTTCACGGTTCAGTTCGTGAGCTCGAGCCCCACGTTAGGCTCTGTGCTGACAGCTCAGAGCCTGGAGCCTGCTTCGGATTCTGTGTCTCCGTCTCACTCTGCCCCGCCCCTGCTCACACTCTGTCTCTCTCTCAAAGATAAACAAACATTAAAAGAAAAAAAAATTAAAAAAAAAAAAAAAAAGAATGCTAGCTGAACCAATCAATCAATCAATCAATCAATCAAGGGCTTCGGGTCTTAGATTCCCATTCTCCTCCAGCCTTGGCGAGAACTCAACAGGAACTGGTCAGTGCCAGTCTCAACATTTCCTCTCCCAGGTACCAACACAGAACTACCATCAATATTAACCCCATCCCACCAAAGGACCGTGAGGTTTCAGGGTCACAGCAAGGAGCCAAAACTGGATGGTGGGAAGAGAAGTCCTGACACATCACCCCCAAAAGGCTCTCACTCACCATGCTTTTACATAGAAGCCCCAGGATCTCCAGCAACAGAGAAGCAGCTTTGCCCATGGGTCTCAGAGGTTTTGTAATCTCCCTACAAGAAAATTACAGGGAGTGTTGATAGCCTCCAAAGCCCTCTCAACACACTACCCCATCCCTCCCTAAACCCAGGCATCGAACTTGCCATACGTCCCTCCTCTCCCCTCCCCAACTCTGTCTTTACCTCCCTTGAATCCCACTCAAGGGGCTTACCTGAACAGTTCCCCCATAGGTACTCCACCTTCCTGCAGAATGGGCGTTATGAGTTCTGCTAGGTAGAGCCACACATGGGGGATGTCAATTTCCATGTCTTCAGCCAATTCTAGGATTTCATACAAACTGCAGATGAAATGAATTCAAAGTCAGGGCATTCTAGGAAAGACCAGCCAGACCTCCCACCCTCCATCTGGGGCATCACGGCATTGTTAAAGGATCAACTGTGGAGCCCCTGGGGAGCACTTCCTAGGCACGGGGCAATTATCTCAAGCTAAAGCCACACTCCAGTCCTTACATGGTACACCCCTATCCCTGCCAAAAGATCTGTTAACCAGGACAGTTGAGGAACTCCAAGGTTCCATGGGTCCTATAAAGGAGGGAAGTCTGTGGGTATGGAAAAATAGGAGGCCCTAAGAAGGCATACCCTTGGTAGTACTGAGCAGTGGAGAGGTGCCCGGCAAAGAGCAGCTGGTGCAGCAGCCGCCCCATATGCTCACGAGCGATAGTGCTGCGCTCCAGTGTTGACTCGATGCCATGCCGCACAAAGATGAAGAGCAGGGAGGGTGAGGCCAGCTCCTGTACGCACTGCACTGCCTCCTGCAGGTGTGCGGGGCAGGAGGGAGAGGGCAGTCACCGTCTGGTCCAGACCCCATATTCCATGCCTGTCCACACACGTCCTTCCCTGCCCACTCTGCTGTCACTCAGACCCCTCCCAATGCCTACCTTCATGTCATTGAGATGGAGATATTCTTCGATAATGGCCTTGGATTTCTTTTCCAGCTCTTCCTCAGAGAGTGCAGCCTTTGGGGGGCTCACCGGGGGCAGGGTGGCTTCTCGCTTCACTGAAAGGGAAAAAACAGATTGAGGACTTCAGTTCTAATTTTCCTAGAAAGAAGGGCCCAGAGCTCTGAAGACAGTCTGGGGACTGCCTAGTCCCAAACATACCCTTCCCTTCCTCTTCCAGCCCCTTACCAGCATCCCGCCCACGGTCCCGATCCTCCGTGAGGCTAGCTGCCTTGCGCAGTCCCTCAGGCTGGGAGGGCCGCTCTCTACTCCGTTCTTCCACTTCCTTGCTGAAGCTCCGCTTAGTGGCAGGTGTCCGAGAGCGATCGAGCCGGTCTCCACGCTCACTTCCCCGTTCACTCCGCTCTAGGCGGTCTCCCCGGTCCCCGGCTTTCTCACCTCTTTCCCGGCTCAAGCTACTCCTGGAGAAAAAAGCAGGCACATCACCTCTCACCTATATGCCTAGCTGCTCTCTTGTATTAACTATCCAACATGCTGAGCAACTGCAGGGCCTAGTTCCTGGCGTCAGGAATGTGCCCCATCTAGCCAGAGGTTCTGAGCATTACAGGTGTGAGGATTCCTATAGCAACCACCAAAGTCCAATCACAGCACTCTCACAGCATAAAGAAGAAAAACATCCAGGAAACCTCACCTCTGTACCACACGTCTGCTATCTGTGTTTTCTGTAGGTACTGCTTGTTGAAGGGCTGAGAAGCGGTTCAAGGTACTAGTAGCTGGACGAGCAGCTTCTGATGCTGGGGAGGCAAAAAGCCCGGATCAGAATCTCTTGCTACTGTCTTCCGTTCTATCTCCTACTGTTTAGGACACTTGGTCCTAGTCCCGACAAGAACACAGTTTATTCCCCAGCCCCAAACATACGCCTCCCATTACTACCTAACCACTTTGTACCAAAAGCCTCCCTTATAGACAAGGCTCTGCCCTCAAGAGAGAATAGCCACCCAGCTCCTTACAACGGCCTCCATACCTGCATCAGAGGGCTTGGCTCCTGAGCCTCCACTGCTGCCCTTGCCCCAGCTCAATCGCCCACCAGGTGCAAAGAGCTGGTTGTTAGAATCAATGGAGCCGGGCTGAGGAAGGAAAGGGGAGTGGAGTCATGAGTCTAATCTGGCCGAAGCCCGCAGCCACAAGGTAGCAAATTGCCTAGACCAGGGGAAACTTTTCCTGTAAAAGGCCAAATAGTAAATATTTTAGCCTTTGTAGGCCATATAGTTTCTATTTCAACTACTCCACTCGGCCACTGTAGCACAAAAGCAGTCATGCACAATACTTCAGGGAAATGAGAATAGTTATATCCCAATAAAACCACGGATACTGAAATTTACATTTTGAATAATTTCATATTACATAATACCCGCTTTATTTTTTTTCAACCGTTAAAAAAAACACGAAGGCCATTTCTTAGCTGTGAAATGTAGAGAAGCAAGGAATGGGCCAGATTTGCTGTGAGTTTGCTGACACTGGCCCAGACGGATGTGAATACACCCCCTGCTAGAGCTGGCAGCCCTGTCACTAGCAATCTAACTAGTCTAAGAGGAAAAATTCAGCCGTTGCCTTCCCAACCTCAGAAAATGAGGGGACTGAGATCCAAACCTATGCTCAATGTCTGTTTGATCCCTCTTCACCCTCCCATGACCAGCACCCCTCCCTCCAATACACACACCCCTACCTTCGTGATCTTGGTGAGCCGTGAGGTGTCAATAGGGCGGCTGCCCTTGCTGATGGGGACTGTGTTCCAGCCACCATCATCCACAAGTGGGAGGCCTCGGCCTGGGACAAAGAGAGCATATTGCAATAATGAGTAACTCCTAGCAGCCATATCACCTGGGGCCAGCCCAGCCTCCCTTCCTCAGATCCTCAGTTCCATCACATGGTCTCAGTGGCCCAGACACGTGGCACTAACAAGAAGTCATCAACGGAAAGCTTAACCCCTTACTCTGCCCCCTCCTTAATCTGAGCCTCAAACTCACTAATAGGTGGGCCTGGAGGGCCACCCCGACGCTTGTCGCTGCCCTTGGCCATTAGCTGCTGCACTTTTACATGTTCCCAGTGCTCCTCCATCTCAGCCTCCTTGTGGATCTGGTCAATGGTCTTGGGACCCTGGTCCCCACGGCGTGGCACCCAATTGCTCTGTGGGTAGAGAAGGCCAGTCACAAAGTAATTACATCAGATGGCCAGACAAAGCTGTGTTGGGAACTGGGAACTGCGGGGTACAGGAAGCAGACCAGCAGTGGGAAGGAGAGGACACACACCCGTCGCAGATCCAGCACGTCTTGCAGCATAAAGCGGATTCGGGATGAAGTCTTCTTTTCCTTAATGATTTTTTCCATCTGGTTGAAATACTGATCCATCCGGGGCTAGGAAGAAGCAAAGGCATCAGGTCAGGAACTTGTCATACCTCACCTCCAACTGTAGGCCTGGCCCCTCCTCAGACCTTCAGCTCCATCACTGTGGCTCAGTGGCCCACACATGACAGCCCAACAAGGGGTCTGTCGTCCCTTCCACATCCCAGGACCCCTACCTTGGCTTTTTCAAAATCCAGATCTTTGCCAATGGTAGTGAGCAGACGACAAAGGCATTCAAGAGACTCTTCATCATGGTTCTTAAGTAGTTTAACCACACAGTCATGCATTATTGCCTCCGTTAACATCTTCAGCTTAAACAACTCCCCAATAAACTTGATATTCCCTAAAGAGCGCCGCCGGGCTATGTCTCGAGCCTCTTCCAACTCTTCCTTCAGGCGTCCTCGTTCTTCTGCCTGCCAGTTATAGGATAGAAATCCATCAAAAAGGTACCCAGCCACTGGGCTAACACGTCTCTCCTCCACTGCATTTGGATTCCTAAATGTAGCAGCAACTACTCATGCCTTAAGGCAGAGAAACCTCCAAAACACCATGAACCCCCACCCCTCCCTTATTCCCACCCCCAATTCTATAGCAGAGTAGCAACCGGACGGACAGTGGGTTGGTGGGTTTTCTCTCACCGTAGCAGCTTCATCCATTTCTTTCTGCTTCTTCTCAAAAACCTCATCATCATCTTTGTCTTTCTCAAACTCCTTCTGACATCGATTCAACAACAGTTTTCGGAAGTTCACAGTCACTGTTGGCTTTTCTGTAGTGGGCACTTTCAGCTGTACGTCAAAGAGAATGTCACATTTACACTGGTCCCAAGTGGAAAGGCCCTCCAAGAGTCTTTAACTACCTAACCCAGGAAGACCTCTGGTCCCCAATCTGCCTCCTTATGGCTGCCATCAACAGCACAGGCTGGAAGAGAACCAAGAAGCTGGACTCAAGGAGTCTCAGGAAGAGAAGTAGGGAACTAGACCACAAGGTTTAGTAACAGTGGAAACTAACCGCCATGAGGCAGCGGCACATGTTGGCATAGGCCACAGAGAAGTTGGGCTCTGAAATGGCCTTCTCGAAGATGAGGTCAATGACCCCTTTGAGGCGTTCCTCAGTGTCGATGGCCAGCTGTGTCACCTGCTTCATCAGCTGCTGGAACATCTGGGGTGTCAGCTTATTCAGTATGGAGCGCACCCTGCGGAACAGGTCCTGGCAGAGGGGACAGAGAAGACACAGGATCCAGTGAGGTTCTCAGAAGAACAGAGGTCGCTGGGAGGAACAGTAGAGGGTGGTAGGGACTCAGGTAGACACTAGTGATAAGAATGACAGAAACAGGAGCAGCTGGGTGACTCAGTCGGTTAGGCATCTGACTCTTGATTTCAGCTCAGGTCTGATCTCACAGTTCATGAGACAGAGCTCCAAGTCGAGCTCTCCACTTTCCGTGAGGAGCCTGCTTGGGATTCTCTTGGTCTCCCTTTCTCTCTGCCCCTCCCCATATGCACATGCACTCTCCCTCTCTCTCTCAAGACAGATAAACATTTAAACAAACAAACAAACAAAAGAACAGAAACAGAGAGAGCAAAGTTGGCTCAGAGGGCAGACCTTGAAAAGAAAAATTGGAGACCAAAAACAGCACTTGTCAGTACCTGGGTTTTGCTGCCATCAGCATCCTCTTCCCCTCGATCCTTATCAGCAGCTGTCCGCTTGCTGCTGGGTTTCCAGGCTTTCTCTGCTTTGTTCAACTTTATATCTTCAGTCATTAACACCGTGGCAATGATCTTGCGTGGTTCCTTTCGGGGGCCCTGCTGAGAGCGCCGGGGTCCCAGACCAGCCTGCTAAGCAAGGGGCAAGAACAAGTGAAGACACAGAGCCAATCAGCACAACCTGTGACACTGCCACCATGCATCTCCAGGGCAGTTTTCTCCCCATCTCTCAACAAGACAAGGGAGCCATCCCCCAAACCCCCTTGACCATCTGTCCCTCCAGCCAGTCCCACTCACCGGCCCTCGGGGCAGCTCCCCACCTGGCCCACCCCTTGGGGGCCCACGGTTGCTAAGGGCTGGTCGGCCAAGGTTGGCAAAGGAAGGAGTGAAGTCTGGGCCGCAATTTATGCCTTGAAGTCTAGCGGGGTCCAGTGGCCGTAGTGGTGTTTTATTGGCCTGTGAAGAGGACGCAGAAGGCATGAGAAACAGTTATGGCTCTTGACTACTCTCTCAGGACCTCAGGCACCTCCCCCAGCAAGCCCGCCAGCCCAAAGTGACCCTCCCCCTCAAGCCTACCAACCTTATCCAACACCACATCGCTGATATGGGGCAATCCCTCTGGCTTCTGCATACTGGCAAAGATGAACTGAAAGCCAAGCAGGAACTCACGGTCATAACGCTTTTTCTCCTCAAGGTTTAGAGGCTTCCACTGATCTACGAGGAACACAAGATGAACCAATCATATACACTGGTCTCCTGGGGGCCTGGCAAGACTACACAACCCTTCTCAACTTTTCCCTCAGCATACCTGACTTATACTCATACTTCTGCTCCCCTGGCTGGATGTTCTCAGCATTGTGAATTTTGTCTTCCTTTGAGTCCCAGGTCTCATCTGCTTCCTCAGGCCGGGGGGGCACACTGCTGCCCTCAGGCTCCAGACCAGGGCTGGTGCCTACAGGAGGCTGATTTTCCACCTCTGGTACTCCTGGGTTCACCTATAACCACAGGACACCCCATTTTGGTTACAGTATGATCACTGTTCCATACCCACACTCTGCCCTCTCCCCTCCATTACTTTCTGCTCCCTTACCTCCTTGAAGGCATCTAGAAGGTCTCCTACAGCCTCCTTCTTATTGAGCTCCTTAATTTTCCGTCTCCTCTTTGGCACAGACACTGCCACTATTTATTTAGGGGGGGAAAAAGTGGGAATAACTTATATGGGGAACAAAAGTGGGAATAACTGGGGAAATAAAAAGCAGCTACTGTATAGTATTTCCTCTTTCCAACATACCCACTGTGGACTTAAAATTCCTTAATCTCGGAATTTTAGCTCTTAGGGTCCACGACAAGGCTTCTATGACCCAGACACAGTGGCACAAATGAGAGGTCATCAATAAAGAGAAAAAAAAAAAACCACACCTTTCAGTCCGCCCCACTTCTACCATCCCATCACACCTTACCTTGGGTGGCTGCTGCTGCCTCCAAATTCTGAGGCAGGTGGGCTGCAACAGGGGTGCTCTCTTGGGGAAGAAGTTCTTCTCCTCCTTTCTCACCCTCAGCATCTCCTGTTTCTCCTTCTTCTTCATCTTCTTCCTCTTCCTCCATTTCCTCCTCCTGGGCGGGGGAAGCAGCTGGAGGAGCCATAGCTGGAGTGGCAGAGAGGACGGCGGGGGGAGCCACTGATGCTGTAACCTCCTTGGCCTGCTCCTGTGGCTCACTGACTGGGCTTAAGTCCACAGCTGGTGGCGAGGGGGCTCCGTTGAGCAGTTCCTCAGGTTGGGCAGTTGGAGCAATGGGCACGGGGGATTCAGAAGGACAAGCTGGCGGAGGGAGAGGAGCAATCTCGGAGCTCGACTCAACCTCTGGTTCCAGATCCTCAGATGAGACCATGCCGTTAGGTTCAGGCAGAATTTCCACTTTGTGAGATGCAAGGGGGGTGGGAACCTGGAGAGGACTGGAAGAGAACTCAGATTCTGGAATCGGTTTGCTAAGTGTCACTTCTACTTCCAGTATGGGTTCGGCGAGGGGAGTGGGTTCTGGAGAGAGGCAATATGGCTCCCTAGTTTCACGGGGCATGGGGGTGGATTCTTCTACAGACATCTGGATCATCCCCGTTGTCACAGTGTCCCCAGGAATGGAGAGGACTGCAAGATTAGGCTCAGACCCCGGTTCCAAGATTGGGGGTGGTGATGGGGTCGGACAAGGTGACGAAGGCTGGGATTCTGAAGGGCTGTGCTCTGGGCCAGGCAGCCCCGGCCGGCTCCCAATGACTGCTCCCTGGGACCGGTCATCTGCACCACAAAAAAGACAAGTAATTAAAAGCAGGTCTTCAGTGCTGTTGTTCCTCCTCCTCCCAGCTAAGACATTCCCGGCCTAAATCACCCCCGCAATCTTCTCCTATCTAAGCCTTTTCCCTTCTCACCTAAAATCTGATCCACCCGCAAAATCCCACTACCTAAAACCTAAGTCATTCTTCCCTGACACCCAGGTCAAGTCACTCCACCTCCTCAGCATTTGAAACTGTCACACTCCTTTTCACCATAAAAGCTCTGCCCCACCTGCTTACCTACCTGGCCGGACAACAACAGCAACCTGGGGTGTCTCCCCATTAGCTTGAGGCTCCAGACCGCCTCCCGTCTGCAAGACACAAAGAGTTACCAAGTTTGCCCTGAAGAGGCCCACAACCCTTCTCTACTAGAGCCATTTCTACTTTAAGTCTGCCTAAAAATCCAGGAAAACAGGAAAACAAATCCCTTAGTTGGAAAAAAAGATCAAAGGACTTGAGAGTCCAGGTCAGAACAGCCATCGTAGCCAGGGCCTCACTCAAAGAGCAGACAGTACCTGGGGAGGGGTAGGTGTGGAGGCGGTGCGGGCCCCAGACATGATCTCCTCTGTGATATCCTTCCCTCCTTGGTTTGGATCTCGAATTCGGATCTGGGGAAAGAAAGCTCCGGGATGAGTGGGAAGCAAGGGGAGCCCACCTTTCCACCCTGCCCCACTCCTAAGACTCCATACCAACCCCCCACTCCCCACTGGGAAGCGGGTGGGTGAGTGCCAGAAACCCCATGAGTTCTACTGTCAACCCATCCAGCTCATCTTGTATTCCCTGCCCTGGCCCCCACCCCTAAGAGACCCTTGACCTCACAGAGCAATCTCGTACATCACAATGCCCCTCCCTCCCTCATCCCTGCCCCACCAGCAGTCCCCAAGTCAATTGGCTGCACACCCTAGAGCCCAGGACCCCCATCTAGCACCCATCCGGCTCACTTGTGGCTAGTCTGCCTGATCTCTGGGGGCAGGGCCCAGATCCAGTGGGTGGAGCCAGGGTGACTCAGCGGCTTCCCCAGCCCTGGCACCCTATTCTGGGCACCACGCCCAGGGCTTGAGGATTGAGCAGAGGCGGAGGCCTCAAGAGCTTCCAGGACTGGGAGGTGGGGGGTGGGGCCACAGAAAACAAACCATTTCCAAGACAAGCCACCAGAAACCCAAAACCGAACATAGATCTTATAGACCCCAGAACCTTGGTCTCTCAGGAACTCCTGCACTAGCCACTTCAGTTCTTCCCATGAGCTGCTTCTACGCTGACGTCTCAGTACCTTATACTTTACAGAGAACCTGAGCACTTCAGATCCCCATTCTCTATCCGCTCCCAGCTGAAGATCTCCTTCCTCAACTTTCTGCTCCCTGACCCACAATGTCTGACCTTGATTCTCCCTTTCCCAGATGTCCCAGAGCCCCTTGCTGCTACTCACGGTCTTCCGCTCCCTCTTGGGAGCAATCTGGGGTGGCTGGTTCATCAAAACTGGGGCGGGGGCCACACCAGTGGGAAACTGCTGCACACCCTGGGCTGGGTAGTAGGCGCCAGCTTGGGAGGGGGGATGGGCGAAGGGGGATGGAAGGGACACAGAAAGGAAGAATGGTGGCAGTGTCAGGGCCCAACCATGTACAAATGCCTGCTTGAACACCTCCCATCCCCAGAACCTCTCATCACCCACGGCCGGCCCCTCGCCCTGCCCCACCCACCTCCCCAAGGGAGTTAGGTGTCTATCAAAGCTGGGGAACCAGTCTGAACTGCGTTTACAAGAATTCCTGACACTGACACACACACCTTATAGGCACACACTCCTTCCCCTCCACACCAGCTACCACTACCAGAACTTCTGTTTCTCTTCTACCCTATAAGATAGAATGTATGCCTCCGACCCCCAGCAACACACACACACATGTATTCTGAGGGAGCAGCAACTACTTAACCTGAAACAGAATCAGGTCTTTGGCTGGGAATGAGAAAAACAGATTTGCCAACCCTGTCCCACTCAACCTGAGTCCAGTTCCAATCTCCAGCCCTTTACTAAGGGGCAAGGAAACAAAGAGTAACATTATGAACCAGGCCCAGGAGTGGAAAAATTAATTCCTTAAAGCAATGGTCTCCAAAATGGGATGCATTCTTTAATCTCATCCATAATATCCACTTGTTTGTTTTTGACAAACATGTTATTTGTTTAAATGATGCATATGTATACACAAACAAAACACACATATTAGAGGTACACACTCAAAATATTTCCTGAGATGATCAGAAAATTTTGGAAACCACTGCGATAAAAAAAACGAATCCTTTCCTAGAATATAAGTGAAAAACAGCTACAAAATCCTCTCAAATCCACATTACATGGGCTCCCACCAACCACAGAACAAGTGTCACAGGAAATGTTTACTAACAGGCCCTCAAACTTGTGCATGACCCTATATTCTTTGACCTGAGAAGGACTCCTAACTCTCAGCAATAGGATAAAACACTACCTGCCCCTCACCCAACAAGTTACATATTAAGCACCAATCCCTACTTAACCCTATCATTTTTAGACCAAGGAATGAGCCTAGGAAGGGTCTAGGAATTTATAGGTGAGTTTAGATGCTCCGTGGGACTCACTCTCAACCTGACTCCTTCCCCTGCTTACCATAAGTTCCAAACTCTGTAGGGCTTGCACCCGGATAGAAGCTTGGGGCTCCTGGCTGTACAGGATACTGCTGTGTCGGGACAACATATGTGGAACGCCCCTGGTGGGGAAGGGGGAGGAGGGGAGAGCAGTTGAGGGAGCTATGAGTACCATATCAAACTACAAAGAGAACGTAGGGCAAGACAGGACAGGTCAACTATGGGCAATGACCAAAACAAAGTCCCACCTCTGGAAAAGAGATGGGACTGGAGGGTCAGGGTAAGGGAGGTGGGGGTTCAGGTTTAAGGTTCCATGGCTTCCAGTCCCCAAGCCTCCAACCTCACCTGTCCAGGGATGTAGTAGGCCCCTTGGGAGGCTGAGTAGGAAATCTGGGAAGGGATCATCATTACTTGGGATCCAGCAGGGTAGACATGAGCAGCTGGGCCAGGGCGGGCGGGGGCTGCACTCTGCACTCGGGAGGCTGCACTGCTCGGGGGCTGGGCCCGGCTAGGGTAGAAGTGCTGTCAAGAGCGAGGAAGGCAGTTGGCATTGGGAAAGGAAGGAAGTGGACAGCAAAATGGCCACTCCACAATGTCTCTACTCTGGAGAGAAATACTGAGGGCTTTGGAGCACAGGGACCAATCCTAACTCACTTGACCAACTGATGATTAAGTGGCCTCTTGTACTCACACATACTCTCCACATTCAGGTATACACTTTGCACTCCATGAATATACTCCCTCACTGCCGTGCATACTCACGTCACTTCCACCAGGCTACCCTCTGCAGAGGCTTCCTAACACCCAGATGCATCATGCCTAAGTGAAGCCCTTTTGGGCAACATACTCCCCAGCATGCATTGCTCCACCCTAAGGTACTGAGAAACTAACCACTAACATGCAACAGTCTCCCAGTTCCCAGATATGCACTCTGCAAGACTTAGCCTCTAACATGCATCAGTCAGTCTCAGACTGAGGACCTTAACAGCAAACATGTCCCCACCCTGAAGACCCCCAGTCCCTGTATCTAGTCCTCGACTAGGGCAGAGGATAATGGTGAGACTATGAGAGGGTCCAGGATTAGCAAAGGGGTATTACCTGCAGAGACCTGAATCCTCCCTGAGAGCACATGGGGACAGGAAAGAAGAGAATTATCTCCAAGGTGATGAGGGGGAAAAATGAAGGAAGTAGGACAAGAATGCTGCCACTTAGTGAGAAAGAATTTAGGGAACAGAGAAAGGCAAGAACCAGCTGGAGTGTTTACTTTGCCATAGTCCAAAGAGAAAGAAGGGAAGGGAAATGGAGCAACCACAACCTCCCAGTAAAAGAAGGAAATAGGAAAGAAAACAGGAGTTGGCAGCAGGGCCCAAAGCACTGCTCCCAATTCTCAAGGCACCAGGACCCCTACTAATGCCACCCCACAGACTACATACTCCCCAAGGGGCCAGCCACCGTAAGTAATCAACAGCACAAAGTGCAGAGACACATGAAAGAACACAGAGCAACTGTCAGGAAATTGGGGCAGATACAGGGTCTCCACAGTTTCCATGCTAGGCCCAAACTGGCCTAAGGTTTCCATGGCTCCCACCCAGGCACCCTACTCCCCTCCCCACAGCCCCTCACCTGGCGGGGCTGAGAAGGCGTGTTCATTTGTGTCGCTTGTGGCGTACTGAACACCACCGGTGCTGTCTGCCCCGGGGGAAACGCTGGCTGAAGGGGGGAGACCAGAGTTCAGCAAGAGGGGAAACCCGGGTGGGGCAGAAACCCAAGCTGGTAAAGTAAGGGGAGCAGACCTGTGGCAAGAGCTTTAGCAGTCCACATGCCCCCTCTTCCCCATGACAGCCCCTGGGAACAGCCCAGGGGCCCTGTCTCAATTTGGCAGCAGGAAGCTGCACTTTGCCCTGACACAGATGGGGGTGGGAAAATCCAGAGGTTGGAACCTGTTCCTGACCAGCTGCCTGGTCTCCCCCACCCCCACCCCAGTCTCTGCTAATTCCTCCCTAATTACCTGTGGGAGTCCAGGGGATGGGGCAGGTGGGGGGCCTGTGGGCTGTGGAGCTTTGTTCATTTCATTTGGTGCCACATCAGGGTCCCCCCAGCACCTGTTGGGAAAGAGTGGAGCTCGGAAAAGGAGAAGGGACCCAAGCTTAAGGCAAATGGAGTGGGGGGAGGGGTTGAAGCAAGGGCCGGGTTCCACACCGAGTCCCGGAGGTGCGAAGGGGTTGAAAGAGCAGAAAAGATCCAGCTTATGTCCCCACCAACACGTTGTCAAACCAGCATCACCTCCAACCACCCCCCTGATCTGCTGAAACAGCCCCCTCACTCACCCCCTCGGTTAAGAATAAGTCCACGGTGCGGCCTACAGGTTCTGGGCATCCGAGGGCCTGGGGTTGGGAGGTGAGGGGTATCAACCTGGCTCCGCGGGGCCCAAGACCAACCAGACCGGAAATTCCAGGTCTCGCTGGCACCAGGCTCCCGGATCACAAACGGAGCTAGCAGCTTCGGCCGTGGTGTCCCCACCCCCCACCTGGGGACACCGGGTTCGGGGCCAGGCCCAGGGGCACACAAGGCACGCCTGCTGCGGGTGGCCGCAGGGGCACCCGCGCGGGGCCAGACGCGAGGCCTGCCGCCGCCCAGGAGTGGAGACCAGGAAGGGCGGGAGTCGGGCCGTAAAAGGCCAGGCGGGCGGCGGCCGAAGAGGAGCCGGTTTCTAGTAAGTGAGGGTCGGCCCGGAGGGCGGGCGGGGCCGGGGGCTCCTCCCTGCCCGCCGCTGCCGCCTCCCTCCCCTGCGCCCTCCCTGCGCAGCGCCGGCCAGTGCCAAAGAACAACGTGTCACTTCCCGGCGGCCGGGCCGCAAAGGGGGGAGGGGGCGGCGGGCCGGGAGCCGCGGTGCCTGCGCCCGCGGGGCCCCCTCGGGTCAGACCGAGGTGGCACTTCGCGGCCGGCGAACCCGGCGCCCTCCCAGCCAGCGGGGACCGCATATTCCGGCCCTGCGCTCCCCCACCCCCACCCAGCAGCCAGGCCGGGCCAGGCCGGGCACACGTGGGCCAGGGATCGGGCCCTGGCGGGCCGGGGCCCGGGCTTGGGCCGCGGGGCCAGGGCGCCGGGGCGGCGGCGCAGGGTGGCCGGTCCCGGCCCGGATGGCGGCGGATGCGGGGGGAGGGGGTGGGGGGGCCGGGTCGGGCCCGGACATGGCGGCTTTACCTTCAGTCTCCTTCAGTCCGCGCGGCCGAGCCCCACGCAGCCGCACAGACGTAGTCCACAACCATTTCCGGCTCCCCGCACAGATCCCGCTCGGCGGCCACCGCTTCTCCGCAGGCGCAGCCGGCGCCCCCACGTGACCGGCGCAGAGGGAGGAGCTACGCCCGGCGCCGCGGAGCACAGAAGATTTGCCCCGCCTGGTCATGTGACAGTCACTGCCCGCCCCCGTGTCCCCTCCCGAACTTTGGAACTTCCAGACTGACCCCCATCTGCGTCTCCGTTCCGCGGTTCTTTAGTTCATTCATACTTAGAGCATTTATTGAGTGCATACTAAGTACGAGGCGAAGTGCTGGTCAGGGGCTGAGAGTAGCGAAATTCATTAAAGACTCAGTCCTGCCTAAATAAATCATGATACAAATAGGAAAATAAAAATTATGCAACCTTTGAAGATAAGGTGATTGAAATACCTATTAAACTGAATGTTAGGCCAGAAAGATTGAAACATTCCAAGAAATTAGTATGAGATTTGCCTCCCAAAGATCAGCCACTCCCAGGGAGGGACAAAAGTCAATCATGGAAAGTTCAGAATAATGACGAAAGAAGTAATCCCAAAACCCCTTCCCTGCAGCCAAAAGACTTGGCACCAGGAGGAACCGTCCTAGAGCCAAATACACGTACTCAGATGGCCTGGGTTTTAATCCAAACTCTGCTGCTTCCTGGCCATGTACCTACTACCCACCTACTTAATAACTGTTATAAAAATGGGAAGATTTGAAACCAGGCAGTCTGGCTCAAATCTAAGCTTTTAACCACGCTGCTTTCTTTACCAATGACAACATCCACTCACTCTATTGGATTGTGAAGATTAAAGGAGTTAATTCATGTGAAAGGGCTTCAGTGCCTATGTACCTAGCAAAGACACACTTGCTCTCACTCACCCATGTGTGATCTGTGGGTGTAGGTGTGTGTATATGTACACATGTAATCTCAGAAGGTAAGAAAACATTTTCTCTGTACCAAGGATAGAGTGGTGGTTCAATATATATGGCCTATCTGATATCAATCTTCACAATTTCCTATAAAACAGATTGTATTATTCTTCCCATTGTATATGAGGAACTGAAGCTCCAAAGCAGCAAAGTAGACAGACACATGGCAGAGGAACTATAGTGAGAGTGAATATATAGATCTAGTGTTCTCTGACTCGATCATGTATGACCCCTTCCTCTACTCTTCTCATTTCTCTTCCTCCCTAAGCCAACTAATAAATAAAATTCAATTACTACCTACATGCCAATCTGTTTCTAACTCAGAAACCTCTCTCTCGAACTCCAGTTAGAATAAAAGACATCTCCACCTAATCATCCCACAGGTATCTCAAATTGTGTATGCCCAGATAGGAACTTATCATCTCTCCTTATGCAACAGAGTCCTCCACCTCAACCCCATAAATGTTGGTGCCTGTGTGTTTTTGTTAAGATTTTTTTTTAAGTTTACTGTTTTTAATTTTTTTTAATGTTTATTTATTTTTGAGAGAAAGAGAGAGTGAAAGCGGGGGAGGGGCAGAGAGAGAGGGAGACACAGAATCTGAAGCAGGCTCCAGGCTCTGAGCTATCAGCACAAAGCCTGACACAGGGCTCAAACCCACGAACGGCGAGATCATGATCTGAGCCAAAGTCGGATGCTTAACCAAGACACCCAGGCGTCCCAACTTTATTTTTGAGAGAAAGAGACAAAGAGCATGGGGGGGTGGGGGGGACAGAGGATCCAAAGCAGGCTCTGTGATGACAGCAGAGAGCCCGATGCAGGGCTCAAACTCACAAACCATGAGATCATGACCTGAGCTGAAGTTGGAAGCTTAACTGACTGAGCCACCCAAGTGCCCCTGTGTTCTTTACCCATGAATAGCACCCAAGCTGAAAATCTGGGATTAATACTCCATTGCTTCCCATCCACATACTACCTGTAATCAGACACCAGGTCCTCTTGGTATTTGGATCAAATTCAAGTCCTATTGACTATCTTTAAAAAAATCTTTCTCCTGCCCTTCCCCATTTCTAATGCCCTAGTTCAGGCATTTATTTCCTTTGCCTGGTCTCCCAGCCTTCATGGTGAGCTTTCTCACCCAGATAACTGATGATGTCACTTCCCTGCTCTCTTTCAGTGGTCTCTATTGAGAGATACTGTCAACTTCTTAACACAACAAAGCTCTTCCAAACCCGATCTGAGCTTGGGTCTCTTTACTGTATCTCCTACCACACTTTTCCTGGCCCTGTACACTTAACCAAAGCAAACTATCCATGGTTTCTGAAAATAAATAGCTTTTCCGCCTTCCTCCTTTCCCTACTCCCTTAGTTATATTCTACCTTCTTTTTTTCTGGACAAACTCCTCTTCCTCTAGGTCCCATTTACTGCAAAATTCTCCCCTGACTTATCTAGGCATTAAGGCTCCATATTAACGATCCCAGGGTAGCTTCTTCACACTCCAGTATGGTATTGGTAACAATATATCACCTTTGTTTTCTCTTCCATTAAATAAGCTTTTTGAGGATAGGGTTTGGCTTTTTTCCCTCATGTTTGTATCCCCACAAACTAAAATAATGTCCAATGCAGAATAAAAGGCTCCATTGATATTTGTTGCTGAATGAATGACTGAAAGCGAAAGGTTAAGAGTCATTATGAAAATTCTACCCTAAAGCACAATCACTGATTTGCCAAAGAATTATTCTTTTATTTAGAGTGTTTTGCAGTTTACAAATCATTTTTTAAGTAGACTCCACACCCAACATGGGGTTCAGACTCACAACCCTGAGGTAAAGAGTTGCATGCTCCACTGAGCCAGCCAGGCACCCCTAAAAATCACTTTCTAATTTATCTTTATATCACCACCATTGCATATCAGAGAAAGCAATTACCATATTCCCATTTTACAGATAACAGAGGCTCATCAGACATGCTGATTTGCCCAGTACTACAGAAAATTCCATTAAAGGAGTATGACAGGTAGGTCTACTGACTCCCAGGTCCAGTACTTTAACTTTTAATACAGGTTTTATACAGGCTGCCAAATAAGAACAGAAAGAAGATAATAGAGACACTAATCCAAAGTTGCTAGTCTCCAGCTACTCAAAACCTTGGACTACGATAGTGTCCACAAGTTTCCAAGGCTACAGAGACAGATTTGGAGTCAAACAAATTTAGATTCCCATCCTGGCTCCACCACTTACTATGTGATCTTGGATAAATTGGGTGAATCTCTTTCCAAACTTTATATCCCTCACCAAAACACGGAGATAATGCCTACCCCTTAGAGCTGTTGTGAGGTATCTGAGGTATACAGAACAATTATTCTTTCAACATTTATAGACCTATTAAGTGCCAGGCACTGCTTGTAAACTAAACCTACAGAAAGTGTTGGTTAGCTAGCTATGATTATCTGGCAGGGCCATATGTTCTTCTGCACTGCATCCATAGGGGTCCGAGCCCCAATTGGCAGCATAGCTATATTCATACCAACCCCACAAAGATCAAAAGTGATTACATCCCAGGAAGGAGGCCACTCCTTTATCCCATTGCTACACTAAGGGAAAAGTCAGGGTCAAGCTTTCTTACATCCAGTTTCTGCAAAGATAGCCCAGTAGATGTGAACATGACTAAACCTCTCCAATAGAAGCCTTCCAAGAGGCACAGAGGATCACAGGAGATAAAAATGTCCCTGGCTGTTCAGTCACAGACATGTAGCTCTTTGTCTGTGCCTGGGAGCTCTACACCTCAAGGTCACCAGACAGGAGACAGACGGTTGCTCAGATCAAGGCTCATGTAGCCTCTCTGGAGGGCATCACTTCAGAAGATCAAGTCGTACTTCTGGCAGGCATGCCCCTAGAGGATGAGGCTACCCTAGATCAGTGTGGACTGAAGGCTCTGACCACCCTGGAAGTAGCTGGCCACATGCTTGGAGGTAAAGTCCATGGTTTCCTGGCCCATGTTGGGAAAGTAAGAGAGCAGACTTCCAAAGTGGTCAAACAGGAGAAAAAGAAGACAAGCCGAGCCAAGCAGTGGATGCAGTACAACCAGAGCTTAGTCAATGTTGTGCCCCCCTTTGGCAAGAAGGGCCCAATGCCAACTCTTAAATCCATTGTAATCCTGGCTTTCCCCAATAAAGCCACATAGTCCAGTCAAAAAAGAAAAAATGTGTATATACATATACATACATATATATACACATCCCTTTCATTTAGCAGCAGAGAAGTTAGAAAGTAAGGCCGACTCTGCTGCTTCTTAGAACAGGGATTCTTCACCCAAAGTCAGTGAATGATGGGCTTGAGGTGGATGTGCATTGGCAGGGTGGGAGTGGGGGTGGGGATGGGATACACAGCCCCTCAGAAAGTTATTTGTAACAGTTTGTATCAAAATATTATTTGTAACAGTATTAAAATGTATTAAATGTATTAAATTTTGGTATTAAAATCTTCCTAGAAGGACAATCCATTGCACTTATCAGCTTCTTAGGGGTCCATGCCCCTAAAGATGAATCACTATTTAGGATGATTAAGAAAGAGGGGAAAAAGGCATGGAGTTTAATTTGTTCCATTCAGGGCAGCTTCCCTGCTAGCCTCGGCTCAGAGTTGCTATAAACAATGCCTTTTCACATCCACTCCCCACCCCAGTCTGGCCTCTGGCCACAACACCCCAGAAAACAGACATAGAGGGACCTCAGGGATAAAGGTCTTTATTCAACAAAGTTATCTCACTCAGTAACAAAATAACAGGAGGTACCAATTCCCCCAAAGGTCTAGAGCAGTGCACACGCCTGACAACAGGAAGCATGGCCCGCTGGCCTATCAATAGCAGCTCAGAGTCCCTGGTAGCTACTTAGAGGTCATAGTTGGGGTTCTTCCGAAGGATAACAAAACCTTCCAGAATGGGGGTGACAGGAAGAAATTCCTCAGTGGCCAATTCTGCCCGCTCCCCGTGGGCCAACAATACTGGGGTTGTGTGTGTCTGGAACCCTGTGATAGTCTTAGGCTTGCCAGCCTGGCCCACCACATCCACTGCCTGTAGGGTGAGAAAATTGAAATGGGGGTGTAGCAGATGGGGGTGTGCAGATGGGAGTGCAGTAACAACCCAGTGCCCATACCAGTTTCAGAGAAACAGGTACGTGTGCGTTCCCCAAGTTCTAGACCCCTCCCGTCTGTTCAACCCCTCACCTGGCCCACACGGACAGACACCGGCAGTGGCCGCAGCTCCTCATCGAATGTAACCAGCATTCGGGGCTGCATGGCAGCCACCAGCCCATACAATACATAATGTGATTTGCCTAGGATGACTGAGGGAAGAACACGGGACAAACAGTTAGAGGCATCAAGGCAGGCCTGGCCTGAACCCTGGGACTCCACTCCAGCCCTGACTCTCTAATCCCTCAGTCGTTCAGCTGAACCAACACTCCTCCCCTCATATACCCCTACTACAAACCAGAGATGCCCCCACCTTACTCTACCACAGCCTTCAGACTTGATCATCAATTTCCCCCAGTCACTTTGGAGCAGAAACTGGGATCAGCTCTTCATCCTCGAAAACAATCTCTCTGAGCCAGATCAAAACTGTGGGAGATGAGCTCCATAAGGCCCATCACAGGCCCAAAGAACATTGGGACCCAGAATGGTACAGAGCTAATTTGGAGTCTTGCTCCTAAATTATAAGGTGGCTCTGGTAAGGGTGGAGACAGGGTCATGTGCCACTGTATGAGACTCTTGACAGGAACTCACTGTTACGGACATCCAGGAAAGAGACAAGCACAGTAAGCAGCCCCGCCACTGCCACTTGACTCATAAGCTGCCGGTCACTGTGGTAGGGACAGAGGGTGAGTGTGCCCTTCCCTAAATGTGTCAGGCCCTGGGGGAAAAAAAAACAACAACAACAGAGAGAGAAGTGAAGATCACAACCGAGGAGACATCACCTAACCTGGCCATATAGAAAGACCCCAACTCATTCATACACTCCCTCCTGGCTGAACTCAAAGTCCCCTGATGTCATTCACTACATGTCCCCCTTCCATCACCACGGATACCTCCCTTGGCACACTTTAAGGAAAACAGTTCTATTCCTTACCTGTGCCAAGCGCACCATAAAGAGGTTGTTGGGGTCCTTGGCATGATACTGGGCTAACTGGCGCAGCATTGCAGCCAGACGGGCATTATTGGTACCTGGAAACGTTAACCATTACAGAGTTGAAAAATGGGCCTCAAACATTCCCTCAAGCTACTTCTTTTTCTGACCTTTTTCTGATACTCACCACTGCCCACCATGCCCATGGCAAAAATGGAGTTGTAGGAAACTTCTGGGTCAGCATCATGGGAGAATTTGCTTAGGGTATCCAGGATGTTGAGTCGTGGATTTGAAACAGAGATTAGAGCCAGTGCTAAAGGCACAGCCCGTCGGAGTGTTGGCTCCCCATATCTCAGCTGGTGATAAAAGAGAGTAACAAGAGCATCACAGAAAGCAGTACAAACTCAGTTACAGGAAGAGACTTGATAGGTAATAGAGGCCTTTATCAAATATTACAGAAAGGGCATAGCAAAAAGACTATTTCTCAACCAGGAGAAAGGAGAAAACCCATCAGGAAAGTCTCCTCTGGGGAACTCCAAGCACCAAAACCAGTAGATATTCCAATCTCCTCCATGTGATACTTACCAGGTGGCCGAAGGTTCGTAATGCCATCTCTGCTCCAATCTCCTCCCCCATAGCAATAAGGGCAATCCCCAGCACAGCCACTCCCTGCAATTGAAGAGGCACCAGAATCCAGTAAGCTCAGGGAACAAAAAGCTCACCCTTGACTCAAGTCCCATGTAAGAAAAAAAAACTGTCCTGTGGGGGCACACCCTGACCCTTATGTATAGAACCCTGCTTAATGCCTGTCTCAATACACAGCACCACCCACAGGGTCTGTAGAACAAACCCAAACCCAGCTCCTCTGCACAGGTATCTTTTCTCAGAGCCTGACTCAGAGAGCGCCCGGTTGCGCACAGAACCTGATGTGCTCCCATGTCGGCAGGGGCTTCCTTCTTGTCCTTGTCCTTCTTTTCCTTCTTGTCCTTGTCTTCCTCTTTTTCCTTGGAGTCAAAGTGTTCACTACAAATGTGGAGCAGCTGCTGCACCTTCAGTACATTCCCAGAGCCTGCAGCATGGTGGTAAGGGTGAGAAAGAGTAGATAGGAGAAGGCACCAAAGAAAAGTTTATTCCAGTAATAGAAGTTAAGAATCCAAAAGCAAACCAGAGAAAGAGGGCGCCTGGGTGGCTCAGTCAGTTAAGCGTCTGACTCTTGATTTGGGCTCATGTCGTGATCTTACGGTTGTGACTGAGCGCTACATGGGGATCAGTGCTAACAGCATGGAGCTTGCCTGGAATTCTCCCTCTCCCTCTCTCTCTGCTGCTCCCCTATGCACATGCGCATATTCCCTCTCTCTCAGGATAAATAAACTTAAAAATAAACAAATAAATAAATAAAGGACTACTGAGAAAGGAAAAAAAGTCTGAAAAAAGGTCCAAGAGAGAAGTAAGGAGTCACTGGAGAGGCACAAAGACACAGACCTGCATAGGCACACACATCCACTAATGTGTTGGCAAAACTGCGGAATGGCTCTGACACAACCTCCAGCGCGGCCAGGATTGCCTCGATGGCCTCACCCTTCCCTACAGGACAAATTCAAGGAGTCAAGAGGACACTTCCTTCCATCCAGCACAGCTTAACACATAAGACCTCTGCTGTATCCAGTTACTGTCAGCCTTTGCCCAGAGAGATATCCCCTCACCCAAGTGGTTGAGGCCCAGTCCAAGAGGAAGCCAACGGGCATAGGTGTCCTTGAGCTCAGTCTCTGATTTCTCCATGATGGTCTGAAGGATAGTGGAAGTAACATCTCCATTGCAGGATCCCACTGCTATCATTCCACAGGCTAGAGCTGTCACACCTGCCACCTAGAAATAGGAGAATCAGTATTATATACACAAGTTATTAAAGTAGCTGTATACCTACCTCGATTCAAGATAGCCAATTCCTTCAGGCCACTGTAACCACACTAGGTAGTGATCCCTTTCTGATGGCATGTCAAAATAACAAGAGCAACCATTCACTGAATGTTTATGATTTATCAGCCATGTCAACTGCTCTGTACGCTATTAACATTTAATTCTCATAACCCCATGAAACAAGTCCTACTACTGTTATTCTTTCATTGATGAAGAAAATGTAACCTAAAGAGATTCGGTAACATGTCCAAGATCACACTGCTTGTAAGCAGAGGCGGCAAGATTTGAACTGAGGTCTTTCTGACTAAAGCTATGCTTTTAGCCACCATATTAAATTTATCTATTACTAATACGACTCTCCACAACTAAGAAAACTTAAGGTTGGCCAATGACTAAAACAATGAATGAGAATCAGCCACCCCAAGCTGGATTAAGCTACTCCCCACTCTAGCCGAGTACTTCCTCATGGACCTCAAGGGCTGGAACTCAATACCAAAATGTTACCTCTTTAACCTCAACACCACCTGGGTGGAACCACCAGTTCCAAGAGATTTCATTGAAGTGACATATATCACCGCCATAAACACGTGTGTGCGTGCACACTCACACACACACACACACACACACACACACACACACACACACAGTTTTCATTACTTATCACAGAGTGGTAGGACACAGAGCACCTTCCCTACCTCCCCTAAAAGTCCAACAGCCTCTCCTCACCTCCATACTAGACTTGGAATCTCCCATCACAGGGAGCAGCAGTGTTAGCACATCTTCACGATTGGAGCCAGCGTAAGCCAAGCCTAGCCTGCAAAAGCAAGGGAAAGGCAGTCCCCGACACACAACCAAGGATAGGACAAAGAAGGAACAAAAAGAGGACTGGTCATTTATTCATCATTTCAACAGTCACCAAGAGCCAAATACTCAACAGATATGGTGGTAGTCTTGGCAAAACAAAGATGAAAAGGACCCAGTTCCTGTCTTCACAAAGCTTACAGGCTAAGTACTACCAGAAGAAGCAAGAAGCCTTACCCAAAAATGGAACCAAGTCTCATAGTGTTGCTGTTGTGGAGAACATAGTCTGAGAGCAGTGCTAGTGCGGGGTCACATTCATTCCGGACTCCAGAGTTCACAATGCCACAGGCCAGAAGGGCTCCTGACTGCAAAATGCAAATAGATTCTTCACTCAGGCTACTGTACCTTCCTCACCACAAAGGATACAACATGGACTTCATTGTAGCTTCCACCTTAACTGGAGTTGAAAACAGAGAGATCTTACCAGTGAAAGGGAGGCCTTGAGGCCCTAGAACATGGTAGGAGAATGTCCCCATTATCAGGCTATGCCCAGACCAACCTTGATGTAGTCCTCAGAGGAGTACAAGTACTTGTCAATCTGCGTGAGGCCACCATCCACATCCCACAGCAGAATCATGCCAAGGGACGCAGCTGCACTCAACATTCCTACACCAAGGAAAAATCTATCAATCTCAAAATGATCCTACCCTAAGAAAATTGTTACAAAGAGCTCTCTAAAAAACTGCGCTGGGGACCCATCACATTAACACATGAAACTAGAAGGACAAAAGAGGCGACCAAAGCAAAACAAAGATAAAGTAGGCATAAAGTTATACCATGGTCTTTGTTCTTGTAAAGCCATTTGTTGCCATCATCAGTCAGCAGCTTGTCCTGACCAAAGGCTGCATTCACAAAGCCATTCACAAAAGAAGAGGCCAGGTTCATGCGGGCAGAGTCCACTTGAGAGCCACTGCCCCCAAATCCTGCACAGGAGGGAAATGAAAGGAAAGGCAGAAAGGTTTAGAGTAGCACAATAAAGGAACACAGCATGGTGGCTGGTCTCTGGCTCTGAACTGGCCCCTTAGAATCCTCTGTCTATGCCCCCAACAGTGACCTGGAGAAAAGGTTATATAGGAACTCTTAGCTCTAAGGGATAAATACACTGGACCAAGCCACTACTCCAAATACGAGGTTCATAATTAAGAATCCTCCAGTCCTGGGGTGCCTGGGTGACTCAGCTAACCAGTTAAGCATCTGACTCTTGGTTTCGGCTCAAGTCATGATTTCACAGTTCATGAGTTTGAGCCCCACATCAGGCTCTGTGCTGATAGCATGGAGCCTGCTTGGGATTCTGTCTCCCTCTCTCTCTGCCCCTCCCTTGCTTGCTCTTTCTGTAAGAAAGAAAAAAAAAAAAGAAAAGAAAAGAAAAAAGAAAGAAGCATTTAAAAATAATAATAATTCTCCAGTCCTCACACACATGGAGATGGCTACTCACTGTTGTTCTCTAGATGGGTTTTATAGATGTCATCAGGCACCTTGGGCTCCATAATATCCAGCTGAAGAGAAGTCAGAGGGTCACAACTGTTCCCCCACTCCTCCCCCAGCTGTCCCCTTCTGCTTTCCCACTGAATAGCAATTCTAACCAATGAGAATCTAGTTACAGTTATAGCCAGGGAGGTGAAATGACGAGTAGAACCACAACCAAAAAAAAAGCCTTGATGGAAAAGGGCAAAGGGTCTCACCTCCCGAGCTAATGCCAAGAAGTTGCTGTTGAGCTGCACATTGGACATGATCTCTGTCAGGTCCTCATACTCCTCCACGTCTTCACTAAGCTCCAGAAACACCCCATGACGGCCAAGCATGAATGCCATCTGCTTTTGTACTACCCTGTGGGAGAGAGCCATCATATCAGCTCAGCCCTAGTCCACTAAGGGGACTGAAAAGCCCCTCCAGCCTTAACCAGAAACTACAAGTCCCAGCTCTTCATACAAATGCCCCATCCATGAGCTCATGTCTTCCTTTGCCAACTTCCTCTCTACGTACACATCCTTGCAGGAGGTGAAGATATCTTCTACCAGCTCCATGTCATTGAGCATCAATGCCAATCTCAGAGCTTCAGGAAAGCGACTGAACTTTCGGAACACACCCAAAGCACAGCGCAGTAGTGCAGAATTCTCAGGCTCGGGCACATAATTCACACAGCTACAGAGATAGAAATAACAAAGGAGTCAGGAAGTTCAGGAACATTCATTTACCCCATTTAATTCACTTATCCAAAATAAATACTAAATGCCTACTGTATACCAGGCATTATGCTACATGCTAGACTACTAAAGAGACATAAGTCTCTGTCCTCAAGAAGCTCACAGACATCAACAAATCAACAGCAGCCCGATGCTAAAGATGCTCTGAGAGAACAGAGAAATCACAACTGAGAGAGAAATACTGGGGAGGGTAGGCCTACTACCCATCCCTACCATGTTCACTTACCTGGTAAGATAGAGGCAGACCTTGGCATATGCATTCTCATCAATGTCCTTCTCCAGCATGTCTACCTGCTCAATTTCCATGAGCAGGTCACAGGCCTCGTGCTCTGCGTTGTGGGCCATGTTGTAGGGGACGATCTCCTTCACCAGGGTCAGCAGTGGCTCCCGTTGTGTCTTTTCCGCATCATCTAGTTCCTGCCACTCCTTAGCCACTTCCCCTGCGAGATGCCTATGGATAGGCCCAGACCATTAAGGGGGCACAACTTCACAGGAAGCATTTCTATGGCTCAAGGAATTCAGTATTTGGGAAACGCAATACACACGTACTCCAAGACAGAACTCAGAACTGTGTCTCAAAACCCTTTTAGATTCTCAAGAAAGAAAGGTCTTACCTCACATACTCATGACCCCATGATGCCAATTCCTCTTGGGAGCCCACCAGCCGATACTTGAGACACTCACGTTCCCCACTCATGGTCATAGCCAGAACAGAGATGATGTCAGCAGCAAAACGCTACAAAGAAACCAGTGCTTTAAAGGCAAGTCCAGGGTGAGGGTAGTGGGACATTATGGAGTCAAGGCTAAGGTCACTATCTCTCCAATTAAGTTGTAACTCTTCACCAATCTCTGTATTAGAAATTTACATACTTTATATCTAAGCTAAGACTCAAGATAAGCCTAAGGTTAGTGTTGCTATCTCCCTTTTAAACCAACATGGCTGAAGAATGATAACAAGGAGAGAATGGAAAAAGATGGAGGCTCTAAAGTTTATTCTAGCTGCAATAATGAACTATTATTAAAAGGTTTTAAGAAGAAAAGATTTTCACAATCTAGAAAGACCACTGTGGCTGCTATACGAAAGACAAACTGTATAAGTCACGAACAAAAGGAAGGCAGCCAGTTAGACGGCTGCAGTTGTCTAGGTGAGAACTGAAGATTTCCTGGATTAGGGTTGTACCCTTAGAGAAGTGACTCAACGAGGGGTTTATTTTAGAAATAAAACAAGTGAATGTACATGGGATATGAAGGAAACAGAAAGATCAAAGTTAAATATAAGTTAAAAATAGATCATGAGGGGTGCCTCTCAGTCAGTAGAGCATGTGACTCTTGATCTCAGAGTTGTGAGTTTGAGACCCACCCTGGGCACAGAGAGTACTCTAAAGAAAAAAAACAGATCATGGAAAAGAAATCCCAAGATCCACCATAAATGACAGAAAACACTGTATTCTGAGAAGGCAATCCTCCTGTCAGCTTTTATCCCAGTAAAAAACATACTGGCATGATCAACTGTGTTAACTAGCTCAGATCTCAGGTCCCTTAGGCTTCCTGTGACTCACCATGAGCCCCATGGTCTAGATGAAAAGGAATTCCTAAGCTAGACCCCCACCGGTTTCTGAAACCGTTTTACCTTATTCTCCCCAGGGGGCATGTTCTCATAGATTTCCTTCAGTTTGCCATAGTGTGGACGCAGAAATTTGAGAGGCTTGGGCACTGAAGTCATGGAAGTTGTAGAAGATCGGATTTGCCTCCGCAGTTCCTCGAGGGCTGGTCGGTACAGAGATGTGTCCTTCTCCTGCTCAGGAGATGTTAGGGCTCAGACAAAAAGAAGCCACATCTCTCAAGTCAAACACAGGTGTTTACCAACTCCCCTAGGAAAGTGACTGTCTTATTCATCTGTGATTCCCCAACTCCCTGCTCACTGCCTGGTACAAAAACAAATGATCCCAGTTGAGAGTTTGTAGTAAGCTACACAATCTTTCAAATATCCTTTGTAATTCTCCTCTCTCACAACATCACCATAACGCTAACCCTAAACAGTCCATCTTTCCCTATACCTCACATAGAAATTGTTGCCCCAAAATGGAATGAAGCAACATGCAGCAAAGATCCAAATATGTACCCACTCGTGTCAACATCATGACTCACCCCCAGTCGTTCCACGAGCATCTCCAGTTCATCCTGAAGTTGTTTGTCCTCCTCAGACTGAAGGGTTGGGGGAAGAAGTTCATCAAGAGAAGGAATCCCAAACACATCCTCCTCCCATTCACCCTGGGGCAGGTAGAGAGTGAACCTGCCTCCTTAGGAGGGACCAGGTGGACACGAAAAGAGAGGAGGAATGGCACTCTGGCTGGAAGGCAGGAAAGAAGGCAACCTGGCTTCTGGGCCAGGCTGCGTGAATGTAGTACTAAAAAATAGGGGTGACATGACCTCCCCGGGCCCACCTCACAAGTCGGTGGTGAGTACTGGTGACGTCGGCGAAGGCGACACAGCGCGGAATGGAGGATGAGGGGCAGAGAGGCTGAGCGCCAGGAGTCCCGAGGGTCGCCCCATCCGCCCTCTCCCAGACGCTGCGGGGCCGTTGGGAGTCGGGCCCAAGGCCTGCGGAGCCGCCGTGACTCAGCCCCGCGGCCTCCTCCGCCTGCTCCCAGGGCTGCGCCTCACCAGCTCCTGCTCTTTGTCCTTGTCGCCAGCATCCCGCCGCTCCTTGCCGCCCGGCTTCTCGTCCGCGATGCCCGGTGCCGTCGCCGGAGGCTGCTGAGGCTGCAGCGGAGCCTTATCCCGGCCACCCTCCTCCATCTCCACAGCCACTACCGGCCTGCTGCGCGCGCACCGCTCGCACCCCCCCGTTTCCCATACGGCCTTGCGCGGGTGGCCCACAGAGCTCCTCCTCCTGAGCCAGCAGGCGACCGGAAACGCCGCTACAACCCACTCACCCCCGCGGCGTGGGAGTCCCAGCCCTCGGACCCCGCCCACGGAAGTCGCCCGAAAACTACAATTTCCAGTCCCCAGCGCGTCTTAGGCGCGGCCTGGGCTTGGACCGGGAGTTTCCTGAACGCCACGCGACCGCGGTCCTCGATCCGGGTCAGCTAGCTGTGGTAGGAGCTGAACAAGTTGAGAGCCGAAGAAACCGTTCATAGGTCTCCTCATAGCGGTGTGAATAGTACACACAGTGACACCCCAGTTGGCTCCGTAGTGGGACAGACGGACGAGATTCTTCAAATCCCGCACTGTGTGAAATCTGTAATCTATATCTACTGCCTCCCCACACACCACATACCATGGCGGAATATTAGCCTGATAACATTCTCCCCCCAGTTGAAGGAGAGTGCTCTAATACTACCTTAAGAATACGATAAATCTTATCCACCTGTGGAGCCATTTCGAGTAGAAATCAATAAATATAGTCCTATACTCCAATGCTAAATTCTGGAACTAAAACCAGATCAAGACAAGGTCTTTGCGCAAACTTCAGTCAGTCTTTTGGTCTTCCTCTCTCTGTTACGATTTGGAAGGTGTGCGAAGGTCACTGTTTATGTCAGGAGTGGTTTTGAATGATACATGACGTTCTCACAGCCTTTTGAATTTGGTAAGGTTATGTCCATTTTACAGAAGAAATCATATAGTAAGTAGTAGAATCAGGATTTGAACCTCGATCATTCAGTCTTCCAAGCTGGTAATTATTTCAAGCAAACCTCCATGTTTCTTCTTCTTCTTGGACCACGTGTATGCATCTAGAAGGTGAAAGAAGAGGAAGCCCCCTTCATCTGGTGGGAACACTTACCATTTGGCCTGGGGTCTTTATTCTGGGTTCTGAGGCATTAAAGAATGCAGAAAATGTTTGTTTAAAAAAAAAAAAAAAAACATCTAGCACAGTGTGGCTAGCTCTGAAAGAATGTTGGCTGAATATTTGTATAGATGTAAAGATCTGAAGCCTATTTTAAAACCTATTGCTTTCAGGGCGCCTGGGTGGCTCAGTCGGTTAAGCATCCGACTTCGGCTCAGGTCATGATCTCACGGTCCATGAGTTCGAGCCCCGCGTCAGGCTCTGTGCTGACAGCTCGGAGCCTGGCGCCTGCTTCCGATTCTGTGTCTCCCTCTCTCTCTGACCCTCCCCCGTTCATGCTCTGTCTCTCTCTGTCTCAAAAATAAATAAACATGAAAAAAAATTTTTTTTAAATAAATAAAATAAAACCTATTGCTTTCTTCACTCAGTGGTTGGATTCTGGGGATGACCTTCCATTTCCATCACCAATGACTAGCTCTGGTCTGCTGAACGAAGTTGGGCAGTCCATAGCTGTTCTGCCTAGTCTATCTGTGGCTTCAAGATGTCCATACATTGTCATGCTTTCTTCAGTCATTTGTAGAGGTATTTCTCCTAAATCTCTCCTTTTTCCATGACTTCCTTCTATCAGATCTCAGATTTTGTCTTTTATACCAGTCCTATCCCAACCAGTACCTTAGAGGAGATGGGGTGATACACACAAAGCACAGGCCATTAATGGCTAGTGCCTCCAGATGAAAAGTAAATGGATGTTTACTGTACTATGTTTCAACTTTTTTATAGTTTTGAAATGTTTCAAAATAAAAAGTTGAGGGGGGCAGGGGGAAGGGGGTAAGAGAACATAAGCTTTAGAGAGCAACAGACCTGGTGTTTAAAACCACATTCTGCCCTTCACTAGCTGTGATACTTAGGCAAGCTCTCTAACCTCTCTCAGGTTTCTGTCTCCATGAAATGTGGGTAATAAAGTATCTCCCTTGTAAGCTGTGTGTTGAAAATGAAATAAGACAATGTATATAAAGTGCCTAGCTTGGGTGCCTGGCAACTGGAAAGGAGCCAATTGTCATTTTCCAACTACCTCAAATCTTCAAGACTGAAATAAACATGGTTGTCCCCTGCTCCCCACTTCCAACTACACAAGCCCCCAATCCTCTCTAGCCAAATATAAATGTCTGCCAATTATTTCCAAGGCCCCGTGATAATATTGATGTCCTGCCTCAAACTTCTTTTCCGTCAAATTGCCCTCCTAGAAACACTCCTTCCTATCATTTGGCCGAACTCCCAGCCTTGTGGCCACATTGCTCTCTAATTAAGGGGATCCCATCACCTGTCCCTTCCTACCACCTTCCTTCAAACTGCATCCATAAGCCACCCATGCTACTACCCCCAAACTCATGGCTTGAGCTATAGAGCTACACATCTTGTGTATGGTTCCACTCCTTTGAAAACCATTCAACCCAAAGCATGATTTACATAACACCAGAAGCGCTCCTGGCAGGACACTGCATTGCACTGTATCCACTGGGTTGCTACATTCTTTGTGTGATATTTCTCAAATAGATTGCATTGTGGCCCTTCTGACTTTTAATTCCCTGGACTGACAGTGGATGTTACAGCCTCCTCTTTTCATAAGCACGGTTACAACTTCCCTTCTCCAGACTCTCACCTTTCATCATGCGCCTTTCACCTGATCATCCTAAACCTTTCACCATTTCTGAACGTGCCCTGCCCCTTCAGGATGATTGGCCTTTTCACATGGCTATTCTTTCTGTATAGAATGCCCTTCACTGTTTTTCAGCTAGCAATTCTCCCATCCTCTGTACTCCCGCTCAATGTTATGTAAGAAGCTTTTCCTGTTCTATTCTTCAAGTTTTTCATTTCTTGCCCCCACCATGCTTCATACATATCTCTCTTTCTCTAGATTCTGAGCTGTTAGAAGACAAGAACTGCTTCTTATTCATCTTTTGCCCCTAGCACCAACCTAATGCCTGGCTTGTGGTAAGCCTTGACAAATATTTATTGAATGAATGAATTCATTTTGCATTCAGCTTCAGGTCATCTTTATGTAAAATAATGGCCCATTAGGAGTCTCTTTGGAGCTCAGAGCTGGGCATCAAGAAACTGTTTGGCGGGGCGCCTGGGTGACTCAGTCGGTTAAGCATCCGACTTCGGCTCAGATCATGATCTCACGGTTCATGGGTTCAAGCCCCATGTTGGGCTCTGTGCTGACAGCTCAGAGCCTGGAGCCTGCTTCAGATTCTGTGTCTCCATCTCTCTCTGCCCTGCTCGCTCTCTCGCTCTCTCTAAGAATAAACATTTAAAAAATTTTTTAAAAAACTGTTTGGATTCTCCATTTGTGAATCATGATAGGCCTACTGAAACTGTTTATTTTATCAGGGACTCTCTTCCAACCTAAAATTTTCAGAATGCTACCAAGTGTGAAATCATATTGTTTGGCATATGTTGCTTTATTGGGCATGAGACTTAGTCAGACTTCTCAATGGGACAGTGTAGGGGATGGCCTAGCACCTTACCAACAACTGTTCTCATGTGTCCACCTGGGAGCAGTATACTTTATTTCCCCTTCCGCCTTAACACATCAGAGCATATCACAGATGCATATTCATCAATTTGTCAGGGCCACTAAGGGTGAAGATTACATCTGTTACCTGATGTTCACCTTGCCTTGCCTCTGGAACCAAGCACCTGCAGAGTGTTCAACAAACAGGTGCTACCTGGCTTAATTTCAACTCAACATGTGTTTAGGTTCCCTGCAGCTGCCTGGTTGTCTCATATGCCTGGCCCAGGGTAGCTAGATGGCATGGAAATGCACCTGCTGGTGATGGTCTGACACAGAAGTGCAGTGACATTGACCAGAAGACAGATGTTTACACATGAGTCTAAACTCAGTCACGACCTAGAAGACTAAATGGTGGTGATTAAGAGCATCTGAGCTCCGAGTCTGACTTTAATGCAATCTGTCTTATCCGACGTTGGAAATTACCTAATTTTTTCCTTAGTTTCTCCACTCGTAAAATAGAGACAATTACAGAACCTTCTTATAAGTTGTTGTGGGAATTTAATGAGATGATTTTAAAGTACTTAGAACCAGCTTAGCAAAATAGGGACTTAGTAAATGAAAGCTGACCTTTGGCCTTTTTGCACATATGGAGCTTCACTGCCACAGTGGCCCACTAGTCAGCATCCTAAAGTGGCCTCTGAAATCAGATGTAAAGGGAAGAGCTGCCAACCCTCTCTCCTCACCCATTATGATCTCTGACATTATAGATCTCATTCTCTGTGCAACACCCAAACTTCACATGTTACTTCCTAATATTTCTGAATATTTGCTAAGCCCATGAATTCACTGCTTAAAACACTAATACTGAACTGGTCCCCACAGATCATCTCATCCAACCCACTGTTTTACAGACTGCTAAGGAAACTGAGCCCTGAAGCAGGCATGAGCCATGCCTAGTGTCACACAGCTAAGAAGTGGCAGAGCTGGAACCAGAACCAGGTCTCCAGGCATGATGGCCCTCTTCTCTCCAGTACACTTTGCTGTCTCTCCCAGAGTCCTGCTTTCAGAGGCTCAGCCATGTTTTCCCTTGGTCTTAGAGATCCTGAGGCCACCGTCTTCCTTTCTGAGCAGGCAGCACCTCCAAGTAACATGACAGGGGCCCACATACAGCTCTTTATGGGGACAGGACACAGACTGTGGGGCACATGTGCCAATATCCAGGGATCAGGGCCTCAGCAGTAATCCCTGCCAGAGCTTCACTTACCCTTCCAAACTCAACAGACACACCTCTGTTTAGACTTTGGAGAGCACTGAGTTTTAAAGGCAACTGTGATGATTCTTTCCACTGTCTTGCTCTGGTTCTCATTTTTCAGACAAAGAAACTGGGGCTCGTGGAGGTTAGAGGGAACAAGCTCAAGCTCCTACAGCTTTCCAAGCTTCAATTTCAATCCAGGCCTCTTTAACGGTAGTGAAGTACTGAGGGTTAGATCTGTAAAATGGAAACTGGAGCACTTATAAAATATGGTTGCTATGGGGATCAGATGAGCTCATGAAGGTGAAACCACCAGTAGAACAACCTGAGGGAAGGAACCATCTTCATCTTTGCGTCGCCCATGCCTGGCACACCGTGGGTAACAAATGTGCTTTAAAAAAAATAATAAACCCATGAATGCATAAATTAATAAGTGAATGAATAAAAAAATGAGGCACTTAGCAGAGGTGCCTGGAACACAAGAGGTATTCAGTAAATGCTCTTTTTCCCCTCCCTTGCTCAGGAGGGTGGCAGCCAGACCCACGGTCTCTGCCTAACTCTTGGTAGGCCTTGATGGGGGTGTGTGGTGGGTAAGTGACTCTCAGGAGTACTGAGGCTATGGAGAAATGCATGTCTTCTTGGCCATAAGCAGAGACAGTGTTCTGAGCTCCAGGGAATGGCATGCTACCTTGGCCAGGGCTTTCCTCCACTGTAGGGTAAGGGCCACCCATCTTCCAAGCTGACCTTGGCCCAGTAGTTACCCAGACTCAGTGTTAGGCCTGGCTGGATGCACCAGTGGAGGGCAGTGGCATATCTTTCCAGTGATGAAGATATGACCACCAGAGAAAGTACTCCACCCGGCCAAACTCAACTTCATTCCATTCTTTCATCCTGACTCTCTTTCTCTGTCTTCTTGGGGGCTTCATATTTCCGTCCCCTGTGTCTGGCGACTGAGTAAATGAGTATCTAGAAGCGTGCCTGGCATATAGAAGGTGCTTGATAAATGTTGGTGGAATGAGTAAATGAATAAATGAAAACAGGACTGAAGGAAGAGACAGGCTGACTGATGTCTGTCTATTTATTTGCACAGGGTCCTACAGGGCCAAGACCCCTCCCTCCCCACCCTCTCCCCTGTAAAAATAAACTCTATCTTTCTCTCTCCCTGTTCTATCTGCTTTTCTGCTTGGGCCAGGGAAGATAGTCATCCCCTAAGACTTGTGCCCCAAGACACAGGAACCAGCATCCCCTATACATACACACCACACATACTTCCCCTGAGCCCAGGGAAACCAGGATGCAGCAGGAGGGCTTGTAAAGGCCCTCAGGCTTCCACTAAGAGCTGAGTACAGTTGGTCTGTCAATGAGGGTTGGCAGGAGTATTGGGAGCAGCAGCATGAGGAACATGGGGTGGGGGACAGCCCCTGAGGGGGAGCTGAAAGGAGCTGAATCCACTCCCAAGTGGACACTGAGTGAGCCTCTGGGAGAAGCATGGGAGGCACACCACCCCAGACCCTGTGTGGTCAGAGTACAGCAGGCACAGCAGGTCCCAAGGCCACCAAGTCAAGTGATCTTAAGACCAGAAGAGGCAGACTCCTTCCTGCGGGAACTGGTGCCCCCCACCCAGGCCTCTTCCAGGCAGGGTGACATGGAAGGATGTCACAGTGAATGGTGGGGGCTCCGCTGGAGGCAGGGGTACCCCCAAAGCAGAGGCACAATGTGGTGTTTGAGGGAGGACCGGGACTCAAGTCACCTGTGGTGAGGAGCTGGCATTTGACCTCTCTAAACCTGGAGCGAACATCCTTGCCCGGCGAGCTGCCCCAGGCCCTGGCAACAGCCAGCCAATTCTCCCCAATCCCACGTCTACCACACCTCACACAGCTGCCCTGGGTTCATGGGAGAGCCGACAGGGCAGCCGAAGTGCCACAGGAAGTCACGGGAGTTGGAGAGAGTACCCAGCACGCGGAAGCGGGCAGGGCTGTGGGGGTCGGTCACCAGCCCCTCGTGAGAGCTCTCGGGTGTGCGGACTGAGCACCACACCTGCAGGCCAGGACAGACACGGGGACATATGGTGTCTAGTGCGGGCAGGGCCACAGACTTGGCTGCAGCCGAGCCATCCCAGGGACGCAAACCACCACTACCCCCAGCCTCTCTGCTCAAGAGGTCTCCAGGCCACACCCAGCATCTCAGCTATAACCCCTTGCTATCAGCACCAAAGGAAGGAAGCATGCCCTCCCTCCCAAACTCCTTGAAGGCCTTTCAGAGGTGCCCTGGACAGTGGGTTGCCCAGATTGGATGCATCCGAGTGGAAGAAGCGTGGACCCCAGAGGCTGCCTGCCGGAGTGCAAAGTACCTTCAGGAGACCCTGAGCAAGGAGACTTGCTCTGCCATTTCCTTTATTCCTGGGTAGCCCTGGATGAGCCACTTTGTCCCCAAGCTTCAGCTGCCTCCTCCACAGCCACCTCACAGGAACGTGGCAGGGATCAATCCTGCTCCCTACCCGCCGCCCCTTAAGCAGGACAGCCTCGCCCTTTGAGATCTGCAAAAGCCTGAAGAGTTCTCCTTCCTCAGGCCTCTCTGCATGCTTTCACAAGCCCCAGCTGAGAAGCTCTGGGCACCAGGCCTTCCCAGACCACCTTCCATACCCCAACTTCAGCCCTATTTCCCAGTCCCTTTCCTGCATGCCCCAGACTTCTAATGACATGCCCAGGAGGGAGCGGGAGAGGGGCAGGCCCCAGGCCTCCTAGGAGGGCAATACCTGGGCAAATCCCACAAAGAAGAGCTGGTGATTGGTGAGCCCCACAGCTGGCAACTGCTGCTCCTCCCCGTGCTTTCTCAGCCACGCTTTGTAAGCCTGGGGTCAGGCACAGGACGGGCAAGGCCATCAGGGGTAGCCCACCACCTCCACCCGCTGCCCATGTCCCCCAGGGTGGGTGAGCCTCAGCCACCAGAGGCCCACCAGGCCACTCACGTTATAGGCAGCCTTAAGTCCCCCGTTGTCAGCGATGTTCTCCCCCAGCGTCTGGCGGCCGTTGAGCCTCTCCCCATTGACCTGGTACTGGCTGTACTGCTCCTCCATGCAGGCCGTGTGATTCCGGAAGGCTGCCAGTGACTCATTCTGCCACCAGGGACGCAGGTTCCCTTCCTTGTCATATTCGCGCCCTGAGAAGAAATAACCTTTGCACCACACCAAGACCAGAGCAGCCTTCCACCAGCCCTAGTCCACAGACTCCAGGGTCCGTGTGGCCTGCTCCCAATATCCCAAGGCCTCACAAGAACCACCAGGAATTCTAGGCTGGAGGGGGCAACTCTGTGGGCCTCTACCTTGGTCATCAAAGGCATGTGTCAACTCATGGCCCATCACCACGCCGATGCCACCAAAGTTCAGGGCCCTGGTAGGTGAGGAATGCTGCATGAGGACATGGTAGGGGAACTTCTGGATCCCACCTCCAGCCCTGCGCTCAGCTCATCCGCAGGCCCAAGCCCCAGGACCCAGCCCCTCCTGCCTCAGACACACTTGGGGTGGTTCCGGGTGTAGAAGGGGGCCTGCAGGATGCCAGCAGGGAAGACGATCTCATTCTTGGTTGGAAGGTAGTAGGCATTCACCGTCTGGGGTGTCATGCTCCACCTGGGAGAGCAAAAGGGAGAGGCTGAGGCTCCTGACTCTCCTGATGCCCCTCCCAGCCCAGCAGCCTTGACCTATCTCCTGCAAAGACCTTGCGCCTCTGGTTGAAATGTCTTGCCACCCCCTTCCCCAGCCCTGGAAATCTCCCCTACCTCTCCTGCTGCCCCAAGCGTCTACAGCCCCCCCATTCTCACTGGTCCCGGCTGGGAGGCTTGCGGAGCTGGTCAGCCATCACCTTAGCAGAGAAATTGTACAAATTCAACATGTTCTGGAAAAAGGAATCTTCAGAGACTTCATACTGTGGGAGTGGTGAGAAGCAGAAAGCAAGCAAGACAACATGTTGGAGAAGATAATAGTCCCAGTTTGGCTACTAATTAGCACCTCTCTAAGCCTCTGTTTCCTCAACTGCAAAGTAAGAGCAAAATATTTAAGAAATAAGAATCACCAATATTTACATACTACCTCCTTCTATTCTCACAACAACCCTATGAGGTAGGTACTGCTAGGGTCCCCATTTTACAAATGAAGACACTGAGGCCCAGAGAAGTTACATAACTCATTCAAGGTTACCCAGTTAGGTAGAAGTAGAAACAGGATTTGCGAACACTGCGTTCCACCCATCCCTGGCCTGTGGCCTGGCACAGAGCCAGCATTTGAACAATGTCAGTTGCCCATCTTGCCTCTGAAAGGAACCAAAAACCACCTCCTTCCCTCCCAGTGTTTGAGCCCCAATTACTGAGCCAAGAATAGAGCCCCCACCCCCGCTCCCCTAGATGAAATTCAGCACTGGTGAGCAGAAGTACTCACCCCGTCATAAACATCATCCAGCTCTTTGGGCTCCAGGATGAAGTCCGGGAAACCAATCATATCATAGATGGCATCTGCCTGAAGAGACTAGGTTAGGGTTTCCCTCCCCAGTCTCCCTCCAAAAAACTGTGTCCTCCATCCCCACCTGAAGATGGCGCCCCAACCCTTGCTACGGCTCACTTTCTCCTTGGCTGCCCGGCGGGTTTTCTCATCCATCCAAACCAGCTGCCCCAGGGCCTCCTCGAAGGCACTCCGGATCTCGCTGATCATCCCCTCAGCCTGCGAGGGAGCAGGCACAAGTCGGCTTCCACTCACACTGATGCGTTCTTTCTCCCTGTCCACCCTAGTGTCCCATCCCTGTCCTTCCAGGGGAGTGCCCAGACTCTCGAAATAAGGCTGAGCATCTTGGGAAGATGAAAAGGAAACACTATTTGTGAAGGTGCTGAGATGGTGGGTGGCTCTTTTTCTCATTGATCAAGAATTTTAACTGACAATAAGTTAACTGAAGAAATATAATTTAATACAGTACATTGATTTTTATCTGAAAATGAAAGGAAGGCATTAAGAGCAGAAAATTTGGGAAATTAAGGGCATCCAGGTGGCTCAGTTGGTTAAGTGGCCAACTCTTGATCTTGGCTCAGGTCATGATCTCATGGTTCGTGGGATCGAGCCCTGCATCGGGCTCTGTGCTGACAGCATGAAGCCCACTTGGGATTCTCTCTCTCCCTCTCTCACTACCCCTCCCTACATGCGTGTACATTCTCTAAATAAATAAAGAAAACTTAAAAAAGAAAAAGAAAAAAGAAAATTTGGGAAATTGAGAAAAGTTGAAGAAGAATATAGACCACTTATAACCCCATCACTCAGAGATAAGCCCTCTTAACTTTTGATTATATACTTTGAATGTCTTTCCCTGCCCAGGTATACATATATAACACAGAATTATATTGTGTAACATACATATATTTTGTAAGCTACTTCTTTTCACTTAACACTATATCATGAGCTTTAAGGCTGCCTCACAACCCACTCTAACCACAATCTTTCTTCCAGTCCCCTATGATTAGACATTTAAGTTGTTTTCATTTTCACCTATTATAAACCACCCTGCAATAAACAGTCTTGTAGATAATACTTTAAGCACATTCATTATCATCTCCTAATAAATAATAAGTATTATTTTTCTAACTGGAGAGGCAACATAAACTCATTGCAGAACATTTGGAAAATACAGAGAACTTTAAAGGACAAAAAGAACCCCTCAATCCCACCACCAAAATACTGTCCATTTATTGATGAATTTCCTTTCAGTTTTTCACCCCCTCTATGTACACACATGAACGAACAGTGAATTTTAACTAAAACAAGGGGTATTATTGGAAGGACCTTGAAGACTCACAATTTCCTTGCTTTGCCGGTCAAACGTGGCCTTCACAAAGAGGGAGCCCAAAGCGAAGCCAAGTGCGTCATCCGTGTTGGAGATACAGGTCTGCCACCTTGGTGTGCAGGACTGTAAGGGACAAAGAGCCAGGCCTCCCAGAGATGGCTATGCTCTCCGTCTGGGCTGCTCTCCTCTCTGTCTCTGGGGCCAGCCCTCTCAGCTCTGAACAATGAAAGCCTGGGTTTGGGGAGCTGCCGTCTCTCCCTCAGACTCCGGGGAAAATAAAGGGCAGAATGGAAAAATGTGCCAACCCCAGCAGCAAAACTGCAGGAGGAACATGTGTGCTGCCTACTCCGTGCTCAGTACTCTCCTCCTCTTAAGTTTCTAAGAGGCCCACTGGGGTCCACAAGTTTCTTTGCTCATATCGCAGCCTTATATCCAGTCAGTCCCTCATGCAAGAAACCTGCAAAAGTCACCAGACTCCTCCATCCCCCACCCCTACATTCAATCCATCACCAAGGCTACCACTTCTACTTCTTAGTCATCTCCCCTGTCCACCCCATTGTCACTTCCCTGCCCTACAACACTCTCACCTCCAGCCCAAGATTGCAGTCACTTCCTAACTAGACACTCTGATTTCATTCTCATCCCTCTCCCCCTCCCGTGACACTCCCCTCCATCTTCCATTTAGCTTCCAGAAAGACTACCCGATACACAAATCTAACTGGGTTATTCTTCTGCTTAAAATCATCCCATGGTTGCCCATTACTGAAAGAATTGAGGCCTGACTTTTTTTTTTTTTTTTTTTTTTTAGGTGTGACTTCTTAATGGAACATTCAGGTCCCTTCAGGGACTGCCCCAGGCCCACCTCACCCCCCTCAGCCTCTCAGCTGCCCCGTTTGCAAGCTCATACCAGAGCACATGCAAACCCACAATGCTCCTTGCCTCTAGGAATTTACACATGCTATTCTTTCTGACCAGAGTGCCCTTTTCCCTTGCTCCTTTGGTGAACTACCTCAAACGTCACCTCTTCATAAAAGTCTTTCCTAATGCTGCCTCCTCCCCCAGGTAGAATGTACTATCCCTTCCTCTGTTCTATAGCACAAAGTTCTTTCACACAGTGTGAGCACTTACCACCCCAAAATACCATGTTTGGTTACGTGTCCATTTTCCCCACTTAATGGGGTATCTTGAAACTAAGAACTGCATTTATTCATCTTTTTAACCATCATCATCAAAGCTGAATGCCTCTACGTACCATGTACCGGGTAGGTGCTTCACTTACATTAACTCAGTCCTCAAGACAACCCTACAAGGTACTCCTGCTTCACACACCAGCAAATGGAGAGTCAGAGAGGCTGGGTGACATGCCCAAGGTCCCATAGGCTAAAAAACGGAGGAGTTGGGATTGACACCCAAGTCATCTTGATTCCTACTCCTGTGCTCCATACTATACCATGAGGCAAATGGTGCCTGACAGTCAGCTAGGCTGGACTGGAAGGTGGGGACAGAGTCAGAAAGCCCACCTTCTTGGTGCCATAGAGGGTCTCCAGCAGCTTCTCTTGTGCAGACTCAAAGCGGTGGTCCAGGCTCGAGGTTGTCTTCTGCACCAGGTTCCAAATCAGGTAATTGTTCAGGACACTGGCATCCAGAGCAGACATAAGGGAAGGGCAGGTGGGGTACCATTTTCACCCCCAATCTGCTCCATGAATGTGCAGGCAACGGAAGTCCTGAGAGGCATATGCAGGAGCTGTCCCAGAATCTCTCTCTCTCCCCTGGGACCACACACCTGCCTGCAGAAGTCAGTTTGGAGAAGGTGTGGGAATAAAGAGCACAAATGGGCCCCCTGAAGCCTCACCCGATGGGAATAGCCTGCAGACATTCTCTTTTGATGTTTGGAAGGTCCAGGACCTTGTCAAATGCTGCTCTGTGTCTGGCTGTGACAGTCCCCCATGCCCAGTCCCTGCCTGGACCTGCATGGAGCTCTGAGTCCCACCTCCCACACTCTGGGCTCCCCCCAACCTTGGCTCTGTGTGGTTGATGAGCTCTGACACCTGCTGCAAATAATCCTTCCCATACACCACCACGGGCTCAGAGTCACCCAGCTCCAGCGGTGACAGCAAGAAAGATAGAAACTCCAGCCAGTCCATGGAGGGTGCCAGGGCCTACAAGCAAAAAAAAAAAAAAATCTAAAGCCTCCTTGCCTACACTCCTGGCTTCCAGCAGACCCCTGCCCCACTGATATGCTGGAGCCTGGGAGCCCTTCTCATTACCATGGCAACATCTATTAGCTGCTTGGTAGCCCCTTCCTATAATAAACCCTTTTCCAGGCCTGAGCACTCCTCAGTCTGGGAGCCCAATCAGTTATTATACAAGAAAAAGCACTCTATGTAATACTCAGCGGGGGCATAGATATTCAAATATTTTCATAACCATCGATAAAATACCACCCAGAGTCCCTACATAACTGGTCTCTCCTTCCAGAACCCCCCCCTCCCCCATCCAAAATCTCCATAATCCAACTAAAGTGTTGATTCCTGGCAACTAAAGGAGATGCTTCCAAATTTCTTCTGATTGTTTTGTGGACATCTTGTACAAATTGTTATAGATTTTTAATATAATCCCTCTATGCATCCCCAGGCAACATGAAGGAGGACCAAGAGATGTCCTAGTGAGAGGTGGCCTAAAATGGACACCACTTTTCTTTCCAGGATAGTAACAGTGCAGCTGGGAAGCTCACAGAAGCGAGCAAATGAGGAACCGATTGGCTGCCTCAGAAAGATGACAGGAAGGGAAGCTGGGAGGTCTGCCCCAGGGCCTGGCCCCTCCCAGCTGTCTCTGTTCCTCCCAGGCCCCACCTGCAGCTCCGCAATGCTCATCTTATGATAGATCTTCTCCTCATCCCGCCGCTGGTCCTGGGGTACTGTGATGTTGGCCAGTTGAATCTCCAGCTCCAGCACCTGTCGCATCTGCTCCCGTGTAGAGGCTGGCCGTCCACCCAGCAGCATCCCCAGCTCCTCCATGTAGTCCAGGTAGGCAGTAAGCACCTGTCAAGGCCCTGAGTCATCCTCAGAGCCCAGCAACAGGTCCTGCGCAAGGCTGAGAGGGCCTGTTCTGGCCCCCACCTCTGTTTACCATCTCTTCTGCGGATTCTCCTCACAGAAGCTTTCTTGGACGATCCTGTTTTATTTCTGTCATACTGCTTACCAGTACCTGCTAGGATCTTGTTTATTTATTTGCACGCTTGTTGATCAGTTATTTCCCAAATGAGAAGGTTAGTGCAGGAGAGCACTGTTCCAAGTTACAGCAACTTAGTCACCCTTCTACCCCTAGGGCCTAGAATGGGGCCTACCACTGAACAAGTGCCCTGTAAATATTCATCCAGTAGATAGACATGCTTCCCACACTGCTCTGCCTTCTTATTTCCTAAAACCCTTCTATTTTTCCAGCACATCAGTGACCACATGTCTTCACTTAACAACTGAGTGGACCCCATGGGGAATTTAGTCACAGTAGCTTTAATGGCCTTCCGTCTCCCATCCAGCCAGGCCTCAACCTTGCTGCTTTCTCGGCTCCCCTCTAGTCTCTAAGGGGGAGAAAAGAGCAGAAAAGAAATACATATGACCACATGTAAACACACGTATCAGACTCTGCTAGGGTTCTATAAGTGATGTGTCCTTTTTCCCCTCTCACTGCAGCTCCATATAGTGGGTATTAGTTCCATTTTCCAGATGGGGAAACAAGCTTGGGAAGGTTACATGACTTGACTCATATCACAAACTAGCAGATGGCAGAATCCAAATGTGGCTCAGGCCTGACGGTTCCAGGGCCGGTGCCCCAGCACTACCCAGGCCCAGGAGGCACTTGTGTTGCTTCAGCCCCTGCTGGCACTTGAGCTGAATGAGGTAGGGACTATTTTCTCTCTTCTCCACTGTAGTCTTAGGCTCTAGCCCAGCATCTGGCACGTAGTAGGTGTTCAATAAATATTTGTTGAATGAAAGGATGAGAACCTGCAAACAGACCCTCAGCACCACTCAGCACCAACTCCCTGTGGCCCTCCTCCCAGGGCCCACTCCTCACTCCAGCCCTGAAGCCCCACCCTGAGCTCCCTTAATCACCAAAGGCCGTCTCCTCTTCCACTCTATTGAAAAGTTTTAAAATCCATTAAATATCCATTTAATATCCATTCCCTGCACCTCAAAATTTCTTTCTCCCACCTCTCCTCTCCCTTGCTGCTGATGTCAGAGGAAGAGATTTGAGGACCAGTCCCAGTCATCCCAGGTCCTGAGGGGAATGGTTGACTCAACCAGTCACCCTGACTATGCCCTGCCCCTACCCACCTCACTTACCCCTTTCTCACCCTACCTTTAGCTGAAGATTTATCCTGAGACTTTCCTGAACCCTGATTTACTCCTAAGTTTTTATCCTATGTGAACCTTTTATGCTACAGCTTCCACTAGATGCTGGCACAGACTTCCTACTCGAGACAATCCAGCAACACACTGAGAGCCAAACTGAAGCTTTCTCCTGCCAGTTCCTGGTTGTTGTGGTTCTCTCCTGAATTCTCAAAATTCTCTCCTCTCCTGACTCAGGTGATGTCAAACCACATATCTGTTCATGCCACTCCCAATGTGGTATTTTAAAAATGTATATTAAATTATTTTGAGGGACAGAGAGAGAGAGAGAGAGAGAGAGAGAGAGAGAGAACATGAGCAAGGGAGAGGCAGAGAGAGAGGGAGAGAGGGAATATCCAAGCAGGCTCCATGCTGCAGCACAAAGCCCAACACGGGGTTTAATCCCACGAACCGTGAGATCATGACCTGAGCCGAAACCAAGAGTCTGACACCCAACTGACTGAGCCACCCAGATGCCCTGCCAGTCTCAGTTTTGATGAGTTTCCTTTTCTATTTCTTTTGGAATAAGTGCTAAATCTGACCCACAGGGGTCATGCACAATATGAATCTACATACCTGTCCAGAAGGCCTTGGCCCACTCCCCTCCTACCCCTCTCTGGTCCATCAATAGGTTATATGCCTCCCCACCTCACAGCCTTTGCATAAGCTTTTCCCTTTGCCTAAACCCTCTCCTTTCACTGCAGCCTGCTGTTACCCTAGGACTAGGCTGGTTCCCTGTGACGCTCAGTCTCAGAACACTGTGCTTCTCCTCTGTGACAGTCCCAGCAACTTCACACAGGAGAACTGTGCACTGAGCCATTTCCTGTCTCCTCCCCCACCTAGAGGCCAAAGGCAATGTCTTGCTGACCACATGCCAGGAGGAGGGTCTGCCTGAGGAATGCTCAGTGTTTGAAAACCAATGAAGGGACAAATGACTCTAGCAGTTGTTTTACTCCACAGCAGTCTACCTCACTGGCTGTCTTTCTCCCACTGCCCTTAAAATACAGGGATATTCTTCTTTCCCTTCTGTATTCTACCTCTGCCTCTCACTTCTCCTAGGCCTTTATGTAGGTTTTTAAGGAGATGGCCCTGAAGTCCTCGGCTCCCTCCAGCCTCATCCTGTCTCCAGGACTCCACCCAGCTTCCACAGCTGCCTGCTGACCTTTCCATCTAGACATCTAGACATTGTCTGGATCCTTCACAACCACACATCTAAAACAAGTCGTTCCCACTCTCTGAGTGTCTGTATAAGCTTGCATCCCCCCTCCCCAAACAAGCACCATAGGAGGTAAATGCTATGATCCTCACTTTACAGATGAAGAAACAACTTCCAAGAGAATTTAATCAACTTGCACCAAGCCGCAGGGCTGGGATTAAAATCGAGGTCTGACCTCAAAGTCTGCCCTTTTCCTGTGATGTAACACTGTCTCCTTTTCCCCAACGTGCCCTGATCTTGTTCTTCTTACAGGCACCCCTGGTTCTCCAAGGACCGCTCCATTCCACCATCACTCAGGCTTATAGACTCATCTGTCTTTACCTCTTCCTCTTTCTACTCCTTTCTCCAAACACCCAGCCACCAGCAACTCATGATTTCCACTAGGTCATGTCTCTTGCATCCTGCCCTTCTTAACATTCCCTCTGCCACTGGCCACATCAGGGCCCTTACAGACTCAGAGCCTGGAGTGCAACTGACTCTTAACTCATCTCCAGGCTCCCTCTCTTGCATCTACTTGTCACACCTCAGCCAGACTGGCTTCCCAAAGCACTGCTCACTGTGTTGCTCCCTTCCTGCTCTGGAGCATGCAACAGCTCTCGGAGACCTATACAATGAACCCAGTGTGGCATTCCAGGTCCCCTCTGTAACTAGTTCCTACCCACCTGTCCAGCCCCTCATCTGCTCTGAGCTCCACATTTTGCCAAGCTGGACCCCTTCTCATGGTCCAAAAATGCCTTAGCCTTTCCTTCTTCAAGACTTTGTTTAAACTATTCTCATTACCCAGCATGCCCTCGCCCACTCTTAGATATTCTACAGGGCCCGGCTCAAACGCAATCTCTTTGGAAAGCTCTGACTACCTGAATCTCTCCTGAGGCCTAGAGACCCTCTTTTGAACCTGTTCTTAGCTATCTAGGTCCATAAAGCCATCTACATTGAAAGCTTTGTGTGACAGTGGCTCTGGAGGTACATCTCAGAATTCCCCCATTGCACCTGGCACATAGTAGAGGCCTATAAAATGTTTCCCTAGAAGAATAAAGGGGAGGAAGGAAAGAAGGGAAGAGGGAAGGGAAGGGAAGAAAAAAAAGAGGGTGGGAAAGAGAGGAGGGAGGGAAGGAAGGATGGAAGGGAGGAAGGAAAAAACTGAGGGAAGAGTGAAGGGAGGAAGACGGAAGGAAGGGTAGTTGGCTCACTAGGTGACAGGACAGGTTCACCTTCCCCACTATGACCCTTGGCAAAGGGGAAAGTAAACAGGAATCAGCCCAGCTCAACAGAGGGGTGGGGTTGGGTGTTCTAGGGATGCTCCTTACTTTCTCATTGGCGGTCCTGTTTAGGTAGTAATCTCGAGAGGGGAGAAAGAGCCCAGATTGGTCCACCTGCAATAGCAAATGAAGGGAGTAAGCCTTCCCCACACACATACCTGGACTCTTGTGCAGGGGTGGGGGGTGGGGCCACCCCAGCCTGCCTGTCATAGGGAAGGGGAGTCTGGGTCAGTCAATGGTCCATCAGTCCCTCTCAACCCTTCTCCAGAATGGTACCTGGATAACATTGCTGTTAGAACTCTTGGAGTCGGCACTGACATAGACAGTGAAGAAGGGGGTGGCTCTGTAGGTCCCTGCTACTGCCTTCAGCACTTCCATGAAGTTATCCTGGTCCCAGGACCCCGTGATGTTCCAACCACCAATCTGGGTAGAGACCATAATGGAAACTATGGCACAGAGGCCCCCAAAGCTTATCCTCTCCCAGGACCTATCCTGACCTCCCCCAGTGGTCCTGCCTTGTCAATGAGGTCTCGCAGCGGCTGGGCTCCCAGCTCCTCAATGCGCTCCACCTGCAGACAGGATAGGTAGAAGCGCTGTGTCTTCCGCTCCGCTTCGCTGCTTGAATTGAAGGTGGTGTTTTCTGTGGGGTAGATCACATTTTTCTGTGGGGTGGTTGACAGCTATGCTATCTAGTGAGAGGGGTCCTGGGCCCTTGCTTGGTCCCTCTCCCTGCCTTGTTAAGGGGCAGTCCTCCTAATGTAGACTCAGGAAGACCATCTGAAACCGCCAAGCGTGACTTCTTCTCCCCTGTCCATGGAAACCCTCAAAGATCTCTAAGCTCCACAGACTCCCTCGTGCCTGCCACACCTCAACAGTGATCCAAGCAGAGTGAAGAGAAGAGTCCTTTCGTTATAGTCAGAGATCTGTCCCCTCAAAGCCATCTCCACCTCTCAGGAACCCCCTGCTCTCTGCATCCCCTACCCAGGAATGTTTGCAGTCACCCACTTAGTCATTCAGTCATGGACCTTTATTGAGTACCTAAATGCGAAACCCTGTTCCAGGCATGAGTTGTACTTGGCACAATGCCTCCCTGACAGCCCCACTCACCAAGCAGGTGTTTCAGTATGGCCTGGTTCTGGTCCCAGAGGCTGTTGAAGGTGTTCCAGCGAGAACGCCCATCGGGCAGGGGATTTCTCTGAATCCAGCCTCCACAGGAAAACTGGTAAAAGTCCTCACAGGGACTCACACTACGGTCCAGAGACTCCAGGATTTTTCCAGCCACTCGAATGCAAGCCTCTGTGAGGCAGGTGCTGTGGGATGGGTCTGTGGCAGGGGACATGGTGGGGGGAAAGGGGGCTGTCGGTGGGTCTGAGAAAACAATGCTTTGGGGAAAGCCATGACAGCAAGAAGGTTGGGAGGAGAGAGAAAAGTTGGGGGAAGACTGGCCCCAACCAGAGAAAACCTTAGGGGTCCTTGAGCCAGAGCCCCCACACCAAGAGGGCTGGTGACAGGTGTGGGCCCACCTACCTCTGTGGTACTGGACCCCCAGGGCCACGAAGCAGCCCAGAAGCAGTGCACCCAGCAGAAGAGAGACAGCTGCTAAGACCAGCTCCAGTTGCGTGTGAGAGCCCAAGAGGTCTCTTGTCCTCTTCTGGAATCCCACCTGGGAACACAGGATGACAGTGAGCTACCAAGCTGCAGGTGAGGATCCAAGTTCACAGAAGTCCTCCCAAAGGGTGAAGACACAGCCAGTTTCCAGAGCCACGGAGCAAAGACGCTAAAGGGGTCAACTTTGGGCACAGGGGCAATGAGGCAGTCTGAGTTGAGCCCTGAGCCTGTTTAGTGCAACGTCATGGCTTACAATCGCCTCACCACAGCCCTAGCGCAGAGGCCAGAGATGGAGGGGAGGTGGGGGCAGGTGACCCTCCAGGGCAGCCCAGAGCTTCTGGGTCTGCCAGACGTCCTGTCAGGGCTGGGGCCTGGCGAGAAAGGGAGAACCCCCTTGCCCACCTCCACAGCGTCCGGGGAGGCCCCGCCCTCTACGGGGGTCTCAGGTGCGTCTTCCTCCCGCAGCGTGGTCCGTTTGTACTCCACCATCTGCCAGACAGTCGGGGGCGCCAACCGAAGTCAGGCAGAGAGGGCTCTTTGGCCACGGCCCTGCCCCAGTGCCCCTGGCCTGGCCAGGCCCCCTCCTCTCTGCGGTGAGGGCCCCCTCTCTCCTGCCGGGCTCGCCGGCCTGGGCCCCCCACGCCCGACCCGCGGCCCCCTCTGAGACTCAGCCCTTTCACCGCCAGCCCGAGCCCCTGCCCTGCCGACGCCGCCTGCTCCCTCAGCCTCACCCCCTCCACCCAGGCCTCTCCCCGGAGCCCGGGGCTCCCACTCACGTTGCCGCCACCGCCCAGCTCCTGCAGCGCAACGTTCATGGTGGAGTCGGGGCGGGCGGCACCTTAGGGCTCCCGGCGGCTGGCCCTTGCCCAGGCCTCGGCCTCGGCTCCTGGCCCCCAGCCCTCACCGCCGCCCGCCATCAAGGCCTCTGCCGCAGCCCCTCGCTCCGCCGCCGCCGCCGCCGCCGCCGCCCCCGCCTGCCCGAGCCCCCTCCCGCTGCGGCGCCCCGCCCGAGGTGGGGGTAACGTGGGGGGAGGAGCGTGCCCGCCGCTGCCCGCTGCCCGCCGCCCGCCCTGTGCGCCGGGACCTGGACCTCGCTCGGGTGCCGGCGGCCACCCTCCAGCAACACCAGGACCCCTGTCCTCTTCAGGATCAGCCTACCCCCCTCCTAGCAACACTCTCCTGCCAGCCACCCATAATTTCCATGCCTTTGACCCAGTCTCAACCCCCGGTGATATTTCTTGGCCCAAGTCCTCGAACTGCAGGCCCTCCCACCCCCTTTAAACACCTTTGGGAAATTATGCTCTCGGGAGGACCATCTGTCCCCAGCAGTCCACACAGCCCCTCCTCAACCAGCATAGGCAAAGCAGAACATGGGGGTCGACCCACATTCAGAGGGTCCATACAGCATCTACCCAGAGAGCACACAGACCCAGAGTAACACAGGCAGGCACTCAGCCCAACACATGGTCCCTGCACACACACAGTATACACACTGCACACTCACCATGTAGACCTGGATAAGGCACCCAGAGCCAGCACACAAACTACACCGTCCTTCTCTACACACACAGCACACATATACAGCACACACACAAAGTACATGGGCAACACACACACACACACACACACACACACACACACACACATAATCCACACTCTGACTCCACTCTTACATGTTGCTTCAAGACTGCACTTTTACTCCCCAAGATAATTGTTGTCATCAGATCATCTCACAAAGGGAGGGTTACAGATGGTGACAAATCGGCAGGGAAAAAAACAGCCATGTACAGATATTTAAAGAAAAGACGTGCTAACACTTCTAACTTAAGGAAAGCAAACCATTTTATTTGGGAGGTTTACAAGGAAAAAAAAAAAAAACACCAAGCAATATTTAACTGAGAGGCAGTAGTGTGGCATCTACGCATCTGCCATCTGCCTTCCATATTGTCATTCCTTAATCAGGCCTGGCGGTGTTGCAGTCTGCTGCACTGAAGAGTGCCCAGGCTTTTTGCCACAGTTTTTTTTTTTTTTTTTTTTTTTAAAGTGCCTCATCCTCGTCCCTCTTCCCCAGCAGAGTTCATGAATTTGACGTGAGAAGACTCAGAATGGGGGCAAATCCATAATCAATTTCTCAACACTCACGTCAGTCCTCAGCTTGCTGCATAAGGTTTTAACATGGGTTGCTCTTGTGGCTGAGAAAGGGTGGCTGATGAATGCATTGGGTTAAGAATGTGGATTGCTTCCTTTGGCATTTCCACCCCCTTCCCTGTCCCCCCCACCCCCACCCAATTGCATGCTCTCAAGTTGGAGACATAGGAGACAGTACAGTGTCATAGGTAGGATGAAGGATTCTGGATTCAGACTCCATGCCCTCACTTGTAAAACTGAAATAAGAGTAGTGCCTATTTCAAAGGACAGTGTCTGGCATATAAAGGGCACTCAATGTGTTAGCTGCTATTTTCGTGTTATTGTTGTTAAAATTCTGCAGGTAGAAATGAGAACTGTAAGGCGGGAGGAAGCCTGTCCTATTTCCCAGGTGTTAGAGTAGGTAGATGGGTTCTAAGTTGTTTAGCGGTTCCCTGTGCAAGAAGCTTTCACATCTAGCCATACTGGGGTCTGCAGCAGCGAGGCCCTGGGATATCCACTCACAACAAGTTTCTGGAGTTATTCATGTTCACTCTGATGCAGCATCGCAGTGGCACTCGCCTCTTCCCCTTGTCACCTACAAGCCTGGATGAAGGGAAACATGTTAGCAGAGGCAGTCTTGGCCCGTGGGAAATTCCACCATGGCATGACTATGTGAGTGTAACCGAAGCTACTATATAAGGGCTTCTGGCAACAGGCTCATTAGAAATAGTCCCATGCCGGGGCGCCTGGGTGGCTCAGTCGGTTGGGCGTCCGACTTCGGCTCAGGCCATGATCTCGCGGTCCGTGAGTTCGAGCCCTGCGTCGGGCTCTGTGCTGACAGCTCAGAGCCTGGAGCCTGTTTCGGATTCTGTATCTCCCTCTCTCTCTGACCCTCCCCCGTTCATGCTCTGTCTCTCTCTGTCTCAAAAATAAATAAATGTTAAAAAAAAAAAAAGAAATAGTCCCATGCCTACTGCAATGCCAAAATAGAAATAGCAAGCCTATATAACACTTTAGTATACTCCAGCCACTGTTCTAGGTGCTTTACCTCTATGTACTCGTTTGCCCTTATGGCACTTATGAAGCCATTTTACAGATGAGCAGACTGAGGCATAGAAAGGCTGAGAGTCACACAACTCATAAGTAGCAGAGCTGGGATTTAAACCCAAGAAGTCTGGCTCCTTTCTGGAGAGCACTTTGGCAACATGAATCGAAAGGAGGTTATACTTCCTTCCAGCATTAGTTGCTTGTCTTCTGCCACATTTTCTCTGAAAGGGCTAGGGGAAACACATCAGTTTTCAAGCCGGACAGATCTGAACTCAAATCTGGGCTCAATGCTTTATCAGCTGTATCATCTTTATCAAGTGACTTGAAAGCTCTGACCCTTAATTTTCTTTATCTGTAAAATGGGAACAATCGTCAGTGTCTCAGAGAGTTGCTGTGAGAATTAAATGCAGCCACGTATGAGAAAGACTGGTACCTAGTTTTACAGTGTTCTCAGTTTCACTAGGCTTGGCCTAAATGGACATTTCCTTTCCATGCCTCTTTCGTGATTCAAGTTATTTATTAGGCTCATAACTATTCCTGATTACATGTTAAATACCCTACTCTGAGAGGTCGGAGATTGCTCTAATCTATAATTCTCTTTTCTTTCCTCTGTGTTTGTCACCCTGACTCTTTTTCTTCTCTCATTCTATTGTTTTTTTCTCTTTCTCTTTTCTGCTCTTCTTTTCCTATAGGAATGATCTTTCTTTTGGTCTTTTTTTCCCTCTAAATTGATTGTGAATTGAGAGGGAATGGACAATGGCTTATGTGCTAAATTTACAAGAACAATGTAGTCATGAAGATAATAAGACACAATAATGTCCAGTGTTGACAAAAATGGGAAATATGGGCACTCTCTACATTGCTGGTGGCTTATAAATTGATAAAACTTTTTGGCAGTATGAATCAAAAAATGTAAGTGTATATAGCCTTTGAACCAGAAAGTCTTATTCTGGGAAATTGTTCCAGGAAATAATCATTATCCATAGGATGTTTGTATCAACTAGCTTTTGCTGCATAACAACCCTCTCCAAACTTTGTGGATCAAAATAGCAAACATGTATTATTTCTTATATTCTTGCAGGTTGACTAGGTGGTTGTTCAGTTCTGGTTCAGCTCAGTAAGAGTTGGAGGGCCTAGCTGAATGGCCTCACTGACATGTTTGGGCCTCAGTCGGGATGACTGGACCCTGTCTCTGTATGGTGTCTCCTTCTCCAGGAGGAAAACCCAGGCTCGTTCATATGGTGGTATCAGGATTCCTAGCAACAAAAAATGGGGCAAGCCTCAGTATATAAACAGTTTTCAAGCCTCTGCCTATCCCACATTTGCTAATGTCCCTACACAGCAAAGCAAGTCAGATGGTCAAGCCCAGATTTAGGAAGAGAGAAACAGAATTTACTATTTGATTGGAGGAGCTACAAAATATTGGAATCATTTTTTTCCTACAATGTTTGTTCATCACAGGACTGTCTGTAATAACAACAAAAACAAACAAGAAGAGTAGAGGACAAAAAAAAATTAAAGGTCTTCTCAAATAAATCAAACATCCATACAATGGGATAACAATGCAACATTTATAAATGACTGAAAGGAAGAGTTAATGCTATAGGGAAATGTTCTCCATATAGAATTAAGTGGGGGAGTAAAGGGTTACAAAATCTTATTTTTGTGAAGCAAAAAAGTATAAAGCACAGATTTTATTTATTTTGTTTATTTATTTTGGGAGAGAAAGAGAGAGAGAGCGTGTGCTCAAGCACAAGTGGCGAGGGGCAGAGAAAAAATCCCAAGCAGGCTCTGAGCTGTCAGCGCAGACCCTGAGCAGGTCTTGATCTCACCAACTGAACCATGAGATCCTGACCTGAGCCAAAATCAACTCAGTCGTTTAATTGACTGGGCCACCCAGGCACCCCTAAAAAGCACAGATTTTAAAAAAGAGATTGGAAGGACAGCAACAAAATGGTAATATATCTAATGATGAGATTACTTTTAACTTCTTCCTTATGCTTTTCTGTATACAGTTAACAATTCTACTGTCCTGCACTTACCTAAGCACTTCACATATGTTAATTTAATCTTCACAATGACCCAATAAGATATAGTCTAGCAGTATCATTGTCCCTATTTTACAGATGAGGAACCTAAGACACAGGAAAGCTTACTAACATACCCAAAGTCACACATCAGGTAGAAGGCAGATCCTTGATTTCATTCTAAACTCCATGCTCTTTTAACTATTATTCTTTCTTCTAAGTCAAGTGATTTGTCTGGAACCAGAGTGTGGTGTTTGGTAAATGGACTATATCATTGGTTTTAAACCTTTAAAAAAAAATCATCAGGGGCGCCTGGGTGGCTCAGTCGGTTAAGCGTCCGACTTCAGCTCAGGTCACGATCTCGCGGTCCGCAAGTTCGAGCCCCGCGTCGGGCTCTGGGCTGATGGCTCAGAGCCTGGAGCCTGCTTCCGATTCTGTGTCTCCCTCTCTCTCTGCCCTTCCCCCATTCATGCTCTGTCTCTCTCTGTCTCAAAAATAAATAAACGTTAAAAAAAAAATTTTAAAAATCATCAAACACTTTTTCTTGCAAAAGTAATATACTCCAGAAGTAGAATAAAAAGATGAAATTCCATCTGCCAGGATCCCAGTAACATCCTCAGAGAAAACCATTATTAGTAGTTTAGTATGTATCCTTCCATATCTTTCTTCTATATGCAATTACATACCTAAACACACTGTGTGTATGTGTGGGTATGCATATATGTGTGTGTATGCTTTTTCCCCATACATGAAATTATACTCTACCCTCATTATTTGGTGACATTTGGCCGGCTTTGGAGATCTTATCATGTCAATCTACACAGATCTGCCTTATTCCTTTTTGCGACTTAATCAGTTTCTTCTAAATAGAATGAGTCCCAGAAATACCCTCATGGTATGGACTTCCTTTGACAGGCTGGGAGCAAAGGGCCCCCAGAGAGAGTTTAAGAAAGGAGAAACATAGTCATGAGAGATGTAAAAAGATGACCCAAACATATTTGTAACAGGTTGTATTTGTTTCCTAGCATTGCTGTAACAAAGTACCACAAACTGAGTGGCTCAAAACAACAGAAACTTACTGTTTCACAGTTCTGGAGGTGAAAAATCCAAAATCAAGGTCGTGGCAGGACCATACTCCCTGGGAAGGCTCTGGAAGGAACCCTTTCTTGCCTCTTCCAGCTTCACCTGGCTCCCAGCAATCCCTAGTGTTCCTCGGCTTGGCTCCCCTTCCTCACATAACCTTTTCCCCTGTGTGTATGTGCCTTTGTGCATCTATCCTCTTATAAAAACATCAGTGATTGGATTTAGGGCCTACCCTAATCCAGTACGACCTCATCTTAGTTTAATTAATTACATCTGCAAAGACCTTATTTCCAAATTGAAGTTTATACTCTGAGGCTCCAGGTGGACAGGAATTTTAGGGGGCTTCCTATTCAACCTGCTACATAGGCCTAAAGTTTCCACCTTAATAAAAGTGGCATTATTACGCAATTGACAAAAAGCATAGTATTCTGTTTAGAGCATATGGATCAAGTCCACTAGGCTTTGAGGGACTCGCAGTTGAGAAATTCAATGCACTGTCAAAAAAGTGTAAACAAACTTAATTTCATATTAGCTGTGAAAACAAATTTTCATCTCATGGGTAGGGAGGCAAAACTTTAGAATTTTCAGTAGAGGATCACAATTTAAAGGCCCCCTCCTGGGGCGCCTGGGTGGCTCAGTTGGTTAAGTGTCCGACTTCGGCTCAGGTCACGATCTCGCGGTGTGTGAGTTCGAGCCCCGCGTCGGGCTCTGTGCTGACTGCTCAGAGCCTGGAGCCCGTTTCAGATTCTGTGTCTCCCTCTCTCTCTGACCCTCCCCCGTTCATGCTCTGTCTCTCTCTGTCTCAAAAATAAATAAATGTTAAAAAAAAAAAATCTTAAAAAAAAAAAAAATAAATAAATAAATAAATAAAGGCCCCCTCCTCCCCCATCCACCTGGGTGGCTCAGTCGGTTAAGTGTCTGACTTCAGCTCAGGTCATATCTCATGGTTTGTGAGTTCAAGCCCCACGTCTGGCTCTGTGCTGACAGCTCAGAGCCTGGAGTCTGCTTTGGATTCTCTGTCTCCCTCTCTCTGCCCCTCCCCTTCTTGTGCTCTGTCTCTCTCTCTCTCATAAATAAATAAATATTAAAAAAATTAAATGATACCCCCAACATTTTTATAACATAACTGTAGCTTATATAATGCAGTATCATTCTGATTTTGCACCTAGGTCTTTTGCTTTAATCATGACCTGGCACACACAGAAGGAACTGGAATAAGATTATTTAAGAAGGAGCTAACCAAATGAATTCCAAGGTAAATTGTTATTCCTCCAATCTTTTCATTCTGGGGATAGGCAAGAGAATAATTTCAATTCCCCAAAAGCATTCTCATCTCATCCTTAGCAAGAACTCTTATGGTCCCTTTAGCACTTTTGGTGAAGGGAGGCTCATTACTCCTGAGACAACCCACCTCACATAAGGACAACGATTTCATCTACAAAACTGTCCTTAATGTAGGTTCTATCATCTCTAATGCTTCAAACTGGAACATGGAGGCTCAGAGAGATATGCATAGTATGCAAACACATGAGGAAAAGCTTAGAAGGATATATATTAAAGTTTTCACGTAACTTTGTGTTTTCCTGAAATGTTAATGGTACAGTGAATACATTTTTTTTCAGATTTTATTTTTAAGTAATCTCTACACCCAAAGTGGGGCTCTAACCTACAACCCCAAGATCAAGAGTTGCATACTCCACCAACTGAGCCATCCAGGTGCCCCAAAATGAATGTATTTTTTTTAGATTAAAATAATTGAAAGAACTTTGTTTTTCATATTCAGTGTTAATGATCTATTACGTTTTGAAAACAACTCAAGGTCCTATGAATGTATTTTTTTTTAACTATAATTATAAAGCCTTAAGTTCAAGGTCACACAGAAAGTGGCAGGGCCAGGATTGGAACCCATTGCTAGACAACTTCCAATGAGGGTAGAATTTTCTGGACTGTCTCCTAGTGACCCTGAGCTCCAGTGTCTTGTCATTCCAGGTCTCAGGGCTCCTTTCATTCAGCTGGGCCTCCACCTCCAGCTTTGGCTCTCATCCCAGAGAGCAGGATACAGCTGAGGAGGACTTGATAGGGATGAGACTCCAGGTCTGGGGCCTTGAGTGAATCTTGCACAGAGGTATTCTCTGGGACCACTCCCTCCCCCAATCCTGGTCCTTGAGGGCAGCCAACATTGCATTAGCCTCTGCATCCCCAGGAGTAGCTCTTGGTGAGAAGCTGTGGGAGGAAGGAGACCCAGCACCAGGCAGCTTCACTAACTGTGTGATTTGAAGGGAAGGAGGTAAAGCGCTTCGGAGACAGTGGAGACCCCTCCGCCCCGGGTATGGACAGAATGTACAGGATGATTATTACCCAGATCATTGCTGTCGTCACCTTCGCCGAGTGTGGGACCTCCCCGCCCTTCCAAGGCCAATGATTGCGCCAGAGCCCCTGCGCGCTAGCAAGCAGGTGACGCTGCCGCTGACGGCCAGCTGGGGGTAAGGGAGAGTAGAGGGGGGCCTTCGCGTCGGTGCAGCGAGAACTGCCACGTGATTCCCCGCAACGACGGCAGGCGTACCCTCTGTTCCTCCCCATCTGCCTCCGGATACCCACAGACTGGCGCCGCGTCCTCAGGCGCTCCGGGCTTCCCCGCGTCACCTGCAGCCAGGGCGCCCTCCGCGTGGCCGCCATTCATTTCCTCCTACACAGCACGCGCAGCCCTAGCCTCCAGAGCCAGCAGATCTGCGTGGCGCGGCAGGCGCTTTGAGCCCGAGTTTCGGCTTCAGCAGCAGGGTTGAGGGTCTACCCTGGTGAGCGCCCGTCGGCCCAGTAGCGAGATTCCTCCTAGAAGAGACCGAAATACACAGAGACTCAGGAGAGGCAACAGTGGCACGTAGGTACAGGGGCCAAGCATGGAGACATACGAAAGGCAGAGACACTTACGAGACAGACGTAGACAGAGACCACGACACAAAGCGATACGGGGCGCAGAGACAGATACAGACACAGAGAGATAGAGGGACATATAGATAGGCAGAGAGAGACACAGCAGGGCAGAAAAGCACTCCAGATAAACAGTTTAAGACCTAAAGACCAACCCGACACGAACGCGCCAACGGCGGTGACAGCACTCACCCGCCCGCTTGAGCTATTCCCGAATCCGCGGGATTCTCACAGTCCAGCACTAACCAGTACGGGATCCTCCCTCCCTCTCCCGCCGCCAGCGCGTTTCCCAGGTCCCCTCTTTCAGATGCCGCCCAGGCTCCAGGCTTCTGGCCCGGACCCGCCCGCCAATTCCCAGTCCCCCTTGCTCGCCTCCCTAGGCTCCTTACCAGACCCTCCTCCCTCTCCTCGGTTTCTGGGCTCCCTCCCGCCCCCCTCCCCTCCCCAGACCCGCCTCTCCCGACCAGATCCTGCACCCGTTGGCCGGTAGGATTCGCCCAGCCGCCACTCCCGCCATTGTGCAGGACCCTCCCACTAACACTCCCTGCCCTTGTTTGAGTGCTGGGCGCGCTCCTGTCGCTCCCGCCCCGCCTCTCTCCCCTGGCCGGTGCCCGCCCCACCTCCACCGCGCCCCGCCTGCCGCGCTCTGCGGCAGTCGGGCGCTCATCGTCATTCCGCTCTTGCCGCCGCCGCCACCCCCGCCCCCCGCCCCCGCCCGGTCCCCGTCACCACCTCCGCCGCCGCCGCCGCCGCCTGCCCAGCGGCCCGGGAGGCGGAGGCGCGGGGGAGGAGGCCCCGCTTGGCTCCGCAGCCCCGGATGCTGCATGACTTCATCCTTCCGCCGGCTACCCTGCTGAGCTAGGGCCGGTCCGGCAGCTAGCCCGCCGCCCGCGCCCCGCTGCAGTCCCGCGCCCGCCCCGCGCCCGCCCCGCGCCCGCCATGTCCGAGATCCTGCCCTACAGTGAGGACAAGATGGGCCGCTTCGCCGCCGACCCCGAGGGCTCCGACCTCTCGTTCAGCTGCCGCCTGCAGGACACCAACTCCTTCTTCGCGGGCAATCAAGCCAAGCGACCCCCCAAGCTGGGCCAAATCGGCCGAGCCAAGAGAGGTATGCGGCCGGGGCCCGGAGTCGCCGCTTGACCCAGAAACCCTTCGCCGGCGCCCCCCGGCTGCGGTTCCCCGCCAAGCGCCCGCAGCTCTTGCCGCAGACCAGCGCAGCCAGCCGCTCGCCGGCCAGGGTTTGGGGGGGGGGGTGGTGCCCCCGCTGCAGTCTTGTGTCCCTCTCTTCCCCTCTCCCGGGAACGCAGTGCCCCGGATTCGAGGCTCTCCACCTCTGGAAGTAGAGTCCTGACACCCGGGCGAGGGGGAGGGGCCGGCCGGGGCATTTGGGGCTGCCTGAAGTGGGAACGTGGGGCTACGGGCCGTTTCTTCAGGATCAAACGCTGAATTGGTGGATGCTACGGAAGAACCTTCGGGTGCGAAGGGACGTCCGATTGGAGAAAGGACAGCGGGGCTGGGGATTCGGTTGTCCTTGTTGTTTGCATGGGGAGGGGGCTCTGTTGGTGCCAGGATCTTAAGAGGGCTTCAAGCGGCGAGAGGGTTAGGGTGAGGAGAGGGTTGGACCAGGCGAAAATTCTGTTTGAGAAGAGGGTCTGTTGAAGAGGGGGCTCCCACTAGCAAAAGGAAGATCAGCTCGGATGGAGGAGAGCTCAGGCGGCGGGAGGATTTGGACCGGGAGGTAGAACAACTGGTTGGAAGAGGGGGCGTTCCTGCATCGGGAGGGGAAGAGGGTCTAAGGGGACTGGGCTCGGCGGTGGGGTCGAGTCGACAGGAGAATTCGGATGGGGAGGGCACAGTGGCACGGGCGTCCGAGGGGCGTCGCTGGGCCACGGGAAGTAGCTGAGCGGGGCGCGAGGACACGGGGCCCATTCTCGCCGCCGCCCCCCGAGGCCGCGCGGCTGACGCGCTTTCTCCCTGCGCAGTGGTGATCGAGGATGACCGGATAGACGACGTGCTGAAGGGGATGGGGGAGAAGCCGCCGTCCGGAGTGTAGACGCGCCGGCTCGGGCGGCGGGCTCCGGGCCCAGCCCCGCAGCGGCCAGGAGCGCGGGCCGGCTATGCGGCTGCCGGCGCCCCCCGCCCCGGCCCAGGCGCCCGCGGGCGGGGGCTGCAGGGCCGCGCCGCCTCCGGGTTGGAGTCGCTGCCGCCGCCGCCGCCTGGCACTCCGGAGCTGTCCGCTTCAGCACCACGGCGGCGGCGGTAGCGGCGGCGCGGACCGGCCTGGAGCCCGCCGCCGCGCTCATGCACTTTAGAACCTCGGGCCGCAGCCCCACCCCGCACACCGGAACGGACACAGAGACCCACGGCCCTCGGCCCCCGACCCGCCCCCTCCCGCACGACTCCCCTGCCCCGCCCCTCTCCGGCCGGTCAGGTCCGCAGAGCCGGCTACCGGCCGGGGTCGATTCGCGTGCGCGCGCGCGCGCGCGCGCGCGCAGCCAGGGATGTTTGGCTGCGTATTTGCATGAGCTTCCCACCTACCTGAGCCCAGCCCTCCAGGCTGCTCTTCTCTCCCACCCCTGTCTGGCGTGACCCCAGCCTTAGCCTCTTTCTAAGGGACTTCCTCAGCACATTTGTATTTTTATATCCGACTCTTTGTTTACTGGCTCCCCTCATGGTTCATGCCCTCCCTCCCCCAGTCTCGGCCACGCTCTTCTGCGCCTGGCAGATAGGATGGGTGTTGAGTCTGAGATGGAACAAGCCCTAACATGGTAACCAACCACATGGCCAGTCTGCCCAGGCCTGACCCCAGGCGGCTCTCTGGCAGACCCCTCCTCTCAAGGTATCACCTTCCAAGGGCCCAAGTCTGATTTTACCTTGGACCCCTGCATCCTGCCCCTGGGAACCCAAGTGAGGACTGCTCTGCACCTTTGGATGACACCTGTGGCCCTGGAGATGTTTTCACCCCAGGGGTGTCCTTTGTAAATGTTCCTCCATCCTCACTGTACCAGGAGTGTGTGAATAAACACAGACCTCCCTGTGTGTGTGTGGCCACTGCTTTGGTCTGCTCAGGAGCCAGGCCAAAATGGCTCCAATCCCTTTTGGGGAGGGGGCAGATAACTTGGGAATCTCAGGTGCATGTTGCTGGTAGGGGAGGGTTGCCAAGTAAACACAGGCAGGCCAATCTGACTTGAGGACATCTTACAATGTAGCTTCCTTTGGTAAATATACAACCTAAGCAGGATAGGACACTAGAGCTTGGGCTGGAGCTAGGATCAGAAGCATAAAGCAATCTTGATTCAAAGTCTGCAGCCTCCCGTAGATAAATCCAGGTTGAATGGGGGTCAATAATAGGCCCCAGGGATGCAGGTCTCTGAGTCTGGCTGGCATGTGGAGCAGTTATGCTGAGCTTTGCCCCAGGGGATGAATCGTTGGTAGTTCAGTAGGGTAGGGGAGGAAGTTAGGGAATCCAGGAGAGATCTGAGGAACCCAAGAAGGAAACCAGAAACCTTGGATTTGGGATCTAGTTTAACCTAGGCTGTATTGTTTCATGTGGGGTTGCTCCCATCAGCTCTATCTTAGGCATGGTGCCTCTGGGATTGTGAGCACCTTGAATCCAACCCTAAATCCAAGCCCTAAATCAGGAATTCCAAGTACTTGAAGAGCCCAGGGGAGAAAGGCAGGGAGGACTGGAGGACATGCCTCTGGCCTCACAGGTGAATGGCACTGAGGAAGTCCTCGTGATCCGAGTCCTGGAGGAAGCAGGGTGAGGTGGGAGGTCTAGCGGGTGAGAGGATCTCAGTCCCAAGGGCAAGTTGGGCTACAGTGAGTTCTTTACCCTTCTGCATGAGGTAAAGATGGAAGTGGAAGCCACTGCCATAGGTTGCATGCTTCAGGGACCAGCCATATTGGGCTTGGGCATAGTGTCTGATCCGAAAGTGGGGCGCAGCTGAGGTCAATGAGATGAATCGGCCTCCAGGGACCAACACCCGGCTCACCTGCAAGGCAGACAGAGAAGCCACTGGTGAGGAGTCCATCTCCAGGTTCTCAAAGGTTAGTATTGCCCCAGATGCCTTCCTAGGTACTACCCTATGTTCCATAGCTCAGGGCTCTCCATGGCAAGAGTGAGCCTTCTTCTCTGCCCCTACTCACTTCATGGGGGTAGGGCTATATTCTACCCAGGTAAGAGCATGGGAGTGATGTCAGGTGCATGGGCACTGCTTTCCTGTCACCCTCCTAGTCTGTGTTACCCATCTGGAACCTGGCTGTTACCTCATCCCTATTGGCAGCTTAATAGCTAACCATCAGCATCTGTGAGCCTGGCCACTCCAGGCCCCTATAATCTTTACCCAGCTTAACCTTCCTTCCGGTAACCATGGTCCTAAAAGTGAGCCATTACCGATTCCAAACTATATCTCCTTCTGACTTCTGAGTTCTTTCAACCTCCCAAAACCCCAGTCCCTCCTCCCCACCTCTTGGTCTACCCTTTCTTGTGGCTCCCTCACCTCACTCAGCACCTGGTCCACAGTGTGGACACCTTCAGAAGACACAGTCCAGGGATCTCGTTCTCCAGCTAACAGGGCATCCAGTGTGCCCTTCTCAAGCACCACATCGAAGGAGCCACTGGGGAAGTCCAAGGCCCGCACATCCATGGTCTCCCAGCGCAGGTTGGGCACATGGGCATAGCGAACCCGCATAGCAGCCACCACCACTGATGAGTAGTCCACACTGGTCACATCAGGGAAGCCTCCAAGAAACAGCTCATAGCTCAGGGCACTGTTCCCACAGCCTAGGATAGGAAGGGATGGAATGGGTGGCAAAAGGGCTGGGTTAGATTTGGTTCTCACTCCTGAAATTATCCATCTACTCTTGGCCCATCTTCTATCAGCCTAAACCCTCCCATACCGAGGGAGAAACAGCAGAGTATAAGAAAGAACACAAATTTTGGAGTCATAGTCATGCAGAACTGGGCACATATCCTGGCTCTAACATTTCTGGCTGTGTAGACTAGGGTAAGTTGTTTACATACCAGGAACTTGGATTTCCTACTGAGAAAAATGAAGATAGCAATATCTAGCCTACATGCAGGATGTGATACACTAAATTTAAAAACTAAGGGGTGCCTTGGTGGCTCAGTTGGTTAAGCATCCAACTTCGGCTTAGGTCATGATCTCACAGTTCGTGGGTTCGAGCCCTGCATCGGGCTCTGTGCTGACAACTCAGAGCCTGGAGCCCGCTTCAGATTCTGTGTCTCCCTCTCTCTTCTCCTCCCGGGCTCACACTCTGTCTCTCTCAAATATAAACAAACATTAAAAAAAAAAAAAAAACAAACCTAAAACAGCTGGAGAGTAGCTGCAGGAGCTCTGAAGCTCTGAACTTCAGAGTTCAAAGATCTAGATTCTGCTACCTCTGGTCACACAGCCATGGCAAGTCATTCAACTCTGAGCCTCAGTTTCCTCATAGACAGAATGGGGATAATACTGGCATCATTGGAACCATAACATTATTTGGATAGTGTTAGTATTATCCCAGTCCCTAACCTCTCAGAGAACCTTTGAGGATATCAGCCCTCACAGTCTGAGGATATCAGACTTCACATTAGGGGTTAGTATCCTACTTTGGTTTCCCAGGCAGAATTAACAATTGTGGGGGAACTCGGTGGGGACACACAGTGGAGTGGATTCCTTGTAATTCCTTAATGTATTGAGCACTACATATTGGGTTCTGCAGATGAACAGGTAGCTCATGCTCTAGTGGGAGGAAAAGATGTGTATTCAGGCAACTGCCATATAATGCGAAGCGAGTTTCAATAGGGACAGTGTGCGAAAACACATAGGATGGCTCCTGTCCCCACCTCTGGTGGGTCAGCCAAGGCTTTCAGAGAAGGTGATAACCAACCAGAGTCTTGAAGAATCCTAACACTCTGGTGGGAAGTACCTGGAAAGCAGTCCCAGAGGGCAGAGTATGGTGAGAGATGGGACAGAAGTTAGAGGACAGGATGTGGACCCAAAGCATAGGTGTGACTTCCTTTGAAGGTATGTGGGCCTCTTCCAGGCCCTCTTGTGGTCAGTCTCAGCCTGAAAATGGAGCTGGATGGCAGTTCTGGTTGACCCACAGCTCTTGGGCTTAGATTGCCTTTAATCCTCATTTGCCTCCCTAAGAGGATCACAGGATCAGCTGTTAGGATAGCCCTAATCTAGTAGGGTTTGGCACCTGGACAGGGCACTGAGAGGCTGCTGGCTGGTCCTCAGCTGCCCCTTCCTATGTCCCTCCTCAGGCCCTACAGCTGAGGAAGAATACTATTTTGCCTAGGAAAACCCAGTGTGTGTTTTTCCACACTGGAACTACAAGCCCAGAGAGATACACTGCATGGAATCAGAGGTGAGGGTGGATGAACAAGAGACCCTAAGTCAGTTCAGGCTAAATTCCCACTGGGTTCTCTGACCCACAAACTCTTCACCATCCCACATCTGACCTCATATGCCCATAGAGCTCTGCCCAACTGTGGACGAACCCAAATTTCCTTTCTTTGTCCCCCATGGTACAAGAATGGCATCTTCCAAGAGAAATTCGTCCAAGGATGAAGAGAGAACAAAACCTGACCACAAACCAAATCATACTTACAAAGCAGCGATTCCTGGTCCTGCTGCCTCAGTGATTGGAGGCTAGCAACTAAGAGAAGGGTCTTGGGAAGGCCATTGCTTTCCTGGATGAGGTTTTAGGGAAGCAGAGCCCTGGAGAAATGCGCCACATCCAAGAACCCATCACATGGGAGCCCAGAGCTATGCGGACCCTATCCCAGCACCAAGAGACAGATGTATAAGCCAAAATACCAATTCACTAACTTATAATAGGAAAAATAACCATCATAGGGACTGAGAAGGCTGTCAATCCTGGTCAGTCCCTTTTCTCTATACAGAAAATATAAACTGAAGCCGAATTATGATCAAAAGATTCCTATAAGCACAGAGTCAAGCAAGGAGAATCAGAGTTGTGTGACACTGGCAAAGCTGGGAAAGCCATATGCCTGCATCCACCACGAAGATATTCTAGCCATGGGTAGAAGACACACAATTTTCACAATTTCTGACTCCCATTTTCAATAATAATAATAATTATAACTAACAGTCATTAAACATAGGGTTCTATGCTAAGCACTTTGTAAGAATTATCTCAGGTCATCTTCAAGGTAGCTCCAGATAGAAGATACCCATAATCACCATTACATGTTCTCAATGGGGAAAATGAGGCTGCCCAAAGTGGATAACAAACTTGATCCTAAGGTCACACAATCAGTGGTTGAGCCAGAATCCGGATACAGGACTGTCTCACAACAGAACCAGAGCTATTAAACCACTATGCTAAACTGTCTCAAGAGGTCTACTCACCTTCAGTAATGACATTCCAACTTTGCCTGTATCAGTAGGACCTTTAGGTTGTAATTCACAATGTTTTTATCAGTTTGAACAGAGTTCTAGATGCCTCTCTATGCCCATCTGTGCTGTGCAGCAAGAGAAATAGAAGCTCTGGAGTCCAATGGCTCTCTTACTTCACCACTTACTTGCTGCGTGACAGTAGTAGGCACTGTCAGTGCTCAGACTAGATCCCTTTGGAGTGTTTCTAGGTCTTGGCCTGTGTTCTGACAGTTTGGGTTTCTGACACTTTAGGCTGAAACTACTCTCAGGGAAACTTTGCCTTATGATCCCAATCCTCCTTGGCCTTTCCCCCTTCCCTCTTCCCTCACTCTCTTATCAATTTCTCCTTCAAGCACATTCGTAATAAATGACTGGGACATGAATCCTAAGATGAGTCTTAGATTTGCTTCTAGAGAACCCAACTTGAGACAATGACCTAGAGCAAAGGTCACTAAATCTAGCTTGCCATCTGTTTTTATAAAGTTTTACTGCTATACAGCTATTATGTATCATTTACTTATGTATTGTCTGTGGCAGTACTGAGTAGCTATGACAGAAACTAAATAGCCCACAAAGCCTATGGTATTTACTACTTGGCCATTTTCAGAAAAAGTTTATCAACCCCTAACCTAGAGTAAGTCTTCTAGTAATTATCACTCACTTCTATGGGTCGTCGAGGACTAAATAAGTGAAAAAGGGCCCAGCACATTCCCTAACACCTACCAGGTGCTCAGCTTATGTCTGCCAAGGTGGAATGTTCCATAGGGTACTCCCAAGTTGTGGGTCCTGTTCTTAGATTTTGAGAATCTTGCCTAGAAAGTTTTCCTCTATGATTTTGAGACTTTTCTCCCCTCTACCAAGAAAAGGCAACCTCCCAGTCAAGCAGATATTAAGGCAGTGTTATTCTGCAAATCACCAGCATGAGAATCAGCTGTGGGTCTGCTGAAACTACAGAATCCCAAGACCCACCTTAGACCATCCCCGGAATTAGAATCTCGGGGGGGGGGGGGGGGGGTTCAGCTTTCCAGGTGATTTTGATGGACACTAAAGCTTGAAAAACGTAGATCTACGGTAAATTTATAAACAAATACAATGGTTTAAAAGCACACAACTCAAGAGAATTTTTACCTCTGGGGAAAAGGGGTTTGGGGGACCACACAGAAAACCTTAAATATACATGGGGTCTTTTATTTTGCCAGGTATTATTCTAGATAGCTTTCATACTCAATTATCTTAAAAACCCAATAAGTAAGTACTCATTTTTTTAAGGCTGAGAAAATGAAGGTGCAGAAATTTAGGTGTTTGTCCATGATTCCACAGCTTAAGATTCTATGCTTCTGTCCATGATTTCCACGGTTAAGACTACATAAGCGAAGAGTTAACTACCTCCAGGGTCCAAGTTCATAAGCACTAAGTTATACTTCCTTTCTAGTCCTAGGAATGTTCTATTTCTCAAATTGAGTAGGGTATACAAACACAGATTATTTATATCTTACACATATACTGTATTATAGATGTCTCATATATAAGAAATATTTCACATAAATATAAACATACTTTTACAAATACCAAAATAAAAACTATAATTGGAAGGAAACCCGTTGCTCAAACTTCACTGGAACCCCCAAGGCTGGCAGTGGGAGAAAACCCTGAGGGTGCAGCTGGACCTCTCAGAACCCGACCTTGAATCCCTGCATTTGAACGTTCGTGGTTGGAGAATCACACCAATCTTGGCTGCAATCTCCCCTCCGACCTCAGAAGGCGCTGTCCTCGTCCTCACTGCACTTGGGGGTTAGGACCAACTTTCAGTTAGGGCTCGAGAATGAAGAAAAGTCTCTAGATGACAGTGGCTTCCGGTGCCCATTGGCCCTAACAGATAAACGCCAGGCATCGTGCTCCAGGTGCCTTAACGTGCCTTATCCGACTTGAGCTCGCAGTTCCATTTCTAGAAGTGAATTTGAAGCTTAGAACGAGTTCACAACTTATCCTAAATCATACAGCCAACTAGCGTTGGGACTTGAACTAGGTGCTCTGAGCTCTCGAGTGCTCGAGGCTGCCTCTCGAGAGACCGGGACAGGGTCCTAGGACACCTACCAAACTCAGAGAGAGACTATCTTCCTCCACGGGGCCCTTGAACCAGAATCTCTTGACTCCCGTCGCCCTGGCTAAAGACTACCGAGATTCTGAAGGTACTGGATCTTGGCTCCCACTCGGGTGTCCTCCAAGGGGGACAAACAGACTCGAGAAAAGCGGACAGGGCCAGGCCGGGACAGGACGGGTTCAGCCAGTTCCACCTCGGCTGCGCAGCACCAGGACTACCCACCTAGCACGAGGATACGGTCTTCGGGCCGCAGCTCCGGCTCTAGGAGTGCACGGAAGGAGGAGAAGTCCCCGAACCACTCGTAAGGGGCAGAGTCAGCCGCATTCCGGTAGCGCTGGTCCCAGTACTGGACCTCACGGTACCAGCAGTTCTGCTCTGGTATCTCGGGCGGGGGTGCTGGGGCCCCTGGAGAGGCCATGCCTGCAGCTGCAGAACCGCCAGGACACACAGCCCGCACCTCTAGAACTGGGCTTGGCGCCCCTATGTAGCCAATCAGGATGGTAGCATTCAGGGGGCGTGGCCCTTGTGTCTCCGCCCACCACCTGCAGTTGCTCAACATAAACACGTGGAACTTCCGTTCTCTAGTAAGCGCTCTTTGAAGAATACTCCGGGTAGGAAAAATTACAAGGTTCAGAACTTGAATCCTCCAACTGCACTGCGCCCTCACTTCTGAGAGCCAAACTCATACTAGTATCAGACTCACTCGGCTCATCACGGCTTCTTTCATTTCAGTTTGTCCGGCTCCGTCAATTAAGAAGTCTGAAAGTTAATGAAAGATTCATTTCTATCCAGTTTTGAGCACTCTAAAGGCTCACAGAGGAGGCGAGAGGGGCGCGGACACAGGTCTTGTTCTCCAGGAGAGACTGGCATGAAACACAGACGAAGTGTGATGCCAAGTGGGGGAGGACATGAACAGGAATGTTGCTTTTCTGTTGCATCTATTTTAGCACCTGTATGCCCAGAATCAAGTATGTACGGAGGAGTGAGATTGTTCCTGCACAAATGGAATGTGAAGTCCATCAGGAAAGAGGTGGAAGAAGTAAATTTTAGTGGAGTAAATAGGACACTGGAAACTGGTTAGCTATCAGTCGGTTGGGATGGTCCGCGTGGGGAGCGGAACCTAAGTGCAGAAGGGTTGGGCTTCCGGGGTAGCGGGCCAATACGAGCGACGCACCGTCAAGATGGCGGCGGGCCTAGGGAAACGCGGCCGGGGAGGTCCCTTAGCTCGAATGGCGGGATCCTGCGGACAATGGCTGCGGCGCGCCTGGCAAGAGCGGCGCCTGCTGCTGCTGGAGCCGCGCTACACGCTGCTGGTGGCCGCCTGCCTCTGCCTGGCGGAGGTGGGCATCACCTTCTGGGTCATTCACAGGGTGGCATGTGAGTGCGCCGAGGAGGAGGGGAGGGTAGGGAGAGGGACCCGAACCCCCTACTTAAACTGGGACCCAGATTCGGAGCTGAAATCTAGCCCTCAAATCCAAGCAGTCTTCAATTGCAGACCGTAATTTTTACCCAGGTGCCAAGCCTGCTCCACAGAAAACCAAACGCTATCTTAATCCCTCCCCCATGATGGAAGGGGCGACCCTAGAGATTGGCCCTCTGCCCTGAACATACAGCCTGCCAGGTTAAGAAAATAAACCAGCCTAGAAATCAATCAAAGGCTTGGGTCCGAGTTAATGTACTGCTGCTCCTTCATGCCTCTGTGGTTTTGGACATGTCCCTTCCCCTGTGGGGTCTCAATTTTCTCATCTGTTCACTTCTGAGGTCTCAAAAGTCGTTTGTCAATAATGGCAATCTGTGACCACTTGAGTCCTTTTGGTCTTATTGGGGGCTCCTTTCCAGGCTGAATCTAGATACTGGGCTGAATGAAAGCTTTCTTGCTAAAGATGATTAATTCAGCACATATTTATTGAATGTTTATTACATGCTTAACACTACTAGGTGCCAAGGGTACAGTGGTGGAAAAGGTAGACACATTCCCTATTTAGATGTGTGAGCTTGGACAAAAGTGAGTTAGCAGAAAATTACAGTGCATCATACTCCTTATACTGGTAAGGGTACCATAAAGGACACAAAAGGGCACTTACATCAGACTTGAGTTAAGGAAGGCTTTCTAGAGTCCCCCTTGAAAGGTTAAGAGCTAGCCAGTTGAGGAAATAGAGAAAAGGGGAGGAGAAAGAGCACTGTAGGTAGACAGAGCCCTGTAACTAAAATCTTCAGTCAAAAGAGAGTCAGCTTCCTTTGAGAAACTGAATGTTTTTAGAGCTGGAATAGATAGAAATCAAGTTCAGGTGGTAGAGAGGAGATTGTAGAAGTTGAGACCAGATCCTGAAGCAGTCTGTAAGTTGTGTTAAGGAGATAATTAGCATGGTGGTTAAGAATTTAATAGGACCTCATGGAGTTCTAATCTCATTTCTACCCTTCCTAGCTCACTGATCTTGAACGAGTCACTTAACCTCATTAATTCATAGGTTCCTCTTCTAAACATGGGAATAATAGAGTTTGGTCTTTTTTTTTTTTTAACATTTATTTATTTTTAAGACAGAGAGAGACAGAGCATGAACGGGGGAGGGGCAGAGAGAGAGGGAGACACAGAATCGGAAGCAGGCTCCAGGCTCTGAGCCATCAGCCCAGAGCCTGACACGCGGCTCGAACTCACGGACCGCGAGATCATGACCTGAGCCGAAGTCAGACGCTCAACCGACTGAGCCACCCAGGCGCCCCTAGAGTTTGGTCTTTATTTTAAGAGCCTTGAGGAATCATTGAAGGGTTTTAAGCAGAGAGATCTAACATGATTTCTATTATAGGAAGCACTTTCTGGTTGCAGGGTGGGAAATATGTTGTGGGGTGAAAGTGGAAGCTGGGAAACGAATTACGAAGTTGTTGCATCATTGAGGCTAGAAATTGTGTTCGGTCCAAATTTGAATATGTAATAGCAGAAGAGGATGAGATAGTAGAGTCATGTAGGATGAAGAATAGGCAGGATTTGGTGATTGGGTGTTGGAAATAAGAAAGAAGGAAGTGTCAGAGATGTTACCCAGGTTTGTGACCTAGGCAGCTGGGAGGTTGATGGTGCCATTCATGGAACCTAGGAAGGGGAGCAGATTTGGAGTGGATGGTTGTGTTCAATTACAGACAAGTTGCAGATGCTTGGGTTCACCCAGAGAATGTCAGATAGGCGGTGAGATAAGAGTTGTGATAGAAGTCTTGGGAATGAGCTGGAACTCTTGTGTTTTGTTTTGTTTTTTAAATTTTTTAATTGTTTATTTATTTTTTGAGAAAGACAGAGTGCAAGCTGGGGAGGGGTAGAGAGCAGGAGACACAGAATCCAAAGCAGGCTCCAGGCTCTGAGCTGTCAGCACAGAGCCCGACACGGGGCTTGAACTCACGAACTGCGAGATCATGACCTGAGCTGAAGTTGGATGCTCAACCGACTGAACCACCCAGGCGCCCCTGGGACTCTGTTTTGATGGGTGGATGTGTGGGGGGGCAGACAAGTTCTGAACTTGGAAGTAACCACACCATTTCTGTCCTTTTCCAGATACAGAGATTGACTGGAAGGCCTACATGGCCCAGGTGGAGGGCGTCATCAATGGCACCTATGACTATACCCAACTGCAGGGTGACACTGGACCTCTTGTGTGAGTGGGGATAGCAGGTTCAGTGAGGACATGAGGGGCCGACTGGATACCAGGCTGAATAGCCTGAACCAGACTCCTCTTTCAGGTACCCAGCTGGCTTTGTGTACATCTTTATGGGGCTGTATTACGCCACTGGCAGGGGCACTGACATCCGCATGGCCCAGCACATCTTTGCTGTGCTCTACCTGGCCACCTTGCTGCTTGTCTTCTTGATCTACCACCAGACCTGCAAGGTGAGTCCGTGCTACCAGGAACAGGCGGCCCCAACTGGCTGTGCTGGGGAGTCGGGATGGCTCAGGGTTGGTGAGCTGACCTTGTTCCCCATTGTCCCACTTCTCAGGTACCTCCCTTCGTCTTTTTCTTCATGTGCTGTGCCTCTTACCGTGTCCACTCCATCTTTGTGCTGCGGCTCTTCAATGACCCAGTGGCCATGGCGCTGCTCTTCCTCAGTATCAACCTCTTGCTGGCCCAGCGCTGGGGCTGGGGCTGCTGCTGTTTCAGGTCACCACCCCTTCCTTCTCCCCCCTCTCTTACTCTGTATTTCCATCATTCCCCCCTCCCCCCCCCCCCCCCCCCCCCAGTTTTCTGCAGCGGAGGGAGTAAGGGAGTGACCAGACAATATATGGGTCAGTCAGGGTCCCACTGGACAAGTCTAGGATCTGTAGAAAGTCTCCGCCCCACCCCTCAAGAACATATACCCTGTTCCTAGCCTCTGTTCCCTCTAGACAGCATCTGTTGTTGGAGTTGGCCCTTGTACATTCTGAATACTGTAAATATGTATTTGCTGGCTCAGTCTGGTTATAGAGACTTGATATCTGCTCCTTACTCTCAGTCTTCTCCCAGGCTGGCTTATCCTTTTTCCAGCAGTTTTAAGGGTGGACCCCATCCCAGAGCTTAGTGGCAGGGGAGGGGAGGAGTTGCTATGTGTGTGTGGGATACATGGCCCTGGAGCTGATCTCCACCCTTCCTCTCCCCTCCCTACCCTAGCCTGGCAGTCTCTGTGAAGATGAACGTGCTACTCTTCGCCCCTGGGTTACTATTTCTTCTCCTCATGCAATTTGGCTTCCGTGGAGCCCTCCCCAAGCTGGGCATCTGTGCTGTCCTTCAGGTACCCCTTCCACCCCTTCCCCTTTCTAATGAAGAGGAGGCCATTCTCTGGCCTTCTTCCATCGTTGAGACTTCCTCAGAACTAACAGACAGGGTTTTGGAGTTGATTTTGGACTAGGCAACGTTACCTCTGGGCTTTACTTTTATTAGCTATAAAATAAGGGTGTTGAACTATATGGTTTCTGAGGGTCTCTCTCATTCTGCCCATTTATGACTTGATGAATCTAAACTTAAAGCACTGTTATTACCTGCCTTCTCAGCTTCTTTGGCCCCAGACTCTGGTCTCGATGAGGAGGCTGGCTTTCCTGCTATTCCTGGTGGGAATTTGAGAACCTCTGAGACCTACACCCTCTGTCCACTCCCCTTGGTGATTAGCATGAAGGCTGGACTTGAGCCTGGGCAGCTCTGCTGACATCACACATATCCTCAGGTTGTGCTGGGCCTGCCCTTCCTTCTGGAGAACCCCATTGGCTACCTGTCCCGCTCCTTTGACCTTGGCCGCCAGTTTCTCTTCCGCTGGACAGTAAACTGGCGCTTCCTGCCTGAGGCCCTCTTCTTGCATCGTGCCTTCCACCTGGCATTGTTGGCCGCCCACCTCACCCTGCTCTTGCTCTTTGCCCTTTGCAAGTGGCACAGGTGAGAAAGGGGAGCAGTGTCACGGGTCAAGTTGGGGCAAGGAGTGTAGGGCCTGCTTGGGGGAGACGTGAAGTTCATGGGGGGTGAATCTAGAGTTTGGCCTAGGATGGGGGCTTGATAAATGTTTGAATGGCTTCTCCCCAGGACGGGGGAAAGTATCCTGTCGCTGTTGAAGGATCCCTCCAAAAGGAAGGTTCCACCACAGCCCCTCACACCCAATCATATCCTTTAAATCATGGGAAGGTAAGTCTTGCCCTCGCCAGGTACAGTTGGGGTCCTGGTCTGTTAGCCCTGGTGCCTGGTGACCTGGGGGAGGGAAAGGAGGTGCCAGTAATAGCCACAGGCCCTGTTCATGGAGGAGAGCACTTTACATATTTAAGTGTATTTTATTCTTAATCTTAAATATTATTTGATTTACCATTATGAGTACTCACTCTGCCTGGTGTGCTAAGAGATTTACATACATTCTAACATGTAAAGCTCACAAGAGACTCTGAAATAGGGAGGGTTTTGTTTGTTTATTTGTTTTATTCTCATTTTAGAGATGACAAAATCAGGGCATTGAGGAGTTTAGGTAATTTACCTAGGTCACACAGCTTGTAAGTGATGGATTTAAACTCCCTGGGCCTTATGGCCCCAGTATTACTGTCTCCACATTAGATTGAGGCACAGGTCTGGAGAAGTTAAAAAATTCGTCCAGAAGTATGCATCTCGGAATGGCAGGGCCAGGGGGCTATCTGACCCCAAAACCTTTGCCCCTTTGCTTTGGAACCTCCCTCTCCCCTCCTCCCCTCCCCCCCCATCCCAATTCCTGCCCCTTCTGCTCCTGCCCTTGGCCTTGACCACTGCATACAGATCATCTCTACCCTCTTCACCTCCAACTTCATTGGCATCTGCTTCAGCCGCTCCCTCCACTACCAGTTTTACGTCTGGTATTTCCACACACTGCCCTACCTCCTATGGGCCACGCCTGCACGCTGGCTTACACATCTGCTCAGGTACTGGCTGGGACACCCTGGGCGAGTGGGAAGGGCTAGGGAGTTCCTCGTCGCAAGGCTGACTGTGGAGGGTTGGGAGCGAGCTACGGGGCTGCAGGTCTAGAAACTGGGCAAAACCTGAGCTTTTTTCTCCTCTCCAGGTTGCTGGTGCTGGGCCTCATTGAGCTCTCCTGGAACACATACCCCTCCACATCCTGCAGCTCTGCCGCCCTGCACATATGCCATGCTGTCATCCTGCTGCAGCTCTGGCTGGGCCCCCAGCCATTCCCCAGGAGCATCCAGCACAGCAAGAAAGCCCACTGAGATCCACTTCCCTTCCCCTCCAGTCCACTCTTAGGACCCTGGATGGGGATAGACTCTATGCCTTTCCCAATAAACCTTACCAAGCCCACTGCTGTGCAGCCTACATGGAGGTGCTTACACCAAGCCGTGAGGGGCATGCACACTACAGATGAAGAACTCACTTGGGCAGTCTTAAGAGGCACTTTATTGCATAGGATTTGGGGACTGTGGCTCTCTACCCTTCCACCGCACTGCACAGAGCTCAGAGGGGAAGAGGCATGGGATGGGAGGAGTGGGAGAGAGCACAGGCAGGCACTTTCTGTGAGGGCAGGGGGGTGCTGGGAAGGGGATGAGAAGCAGTAGGGGTCAGGTGGATACCGGCCTGCCCCTCCCAGTACCGAGAAGCCGGCCCCGGTGGCAGTGACTTGAGTGTGTTGGGCAGCGCCAGCCAGAGCAGTGGGCAGCCCTCACATGTTTGCGGGGCTGTAGCACAGCAGGTGTAACTGCAGGTTCTGGTCCCAGTGGCGCAGCAGCAGGAAGAGACCCCGGGCTGCAGCTTTGAGGGCAGCTAGGTCAAGGCCATCAGGTAGGTGCTGGGCCCGTAGCCAACAGTCAGCTTTAGCTGCTGCCAGTTCCCACTCGCTGAAGGCAGCAGCGCAGCGGTGCTCCAGCCAGGCGAGCGCCACAGCGGTGGCCCAGGTCCGGCCCCGCAGGTCCGCACCTCCGGGCCCTTCTGCTCCCTCTGAGGCCTCAGTGTCTGAACCCCGTCCACTGTCCACCTGGCCTGGACCCTCAGAGCCTGAGCTGGGGGACGGGCTGCAGGAGGCCGTGGCACTGTCACCCTGGCCAACACCAGGCCCCAGAAGTGCCCAGGGAGAGGAGGCCGAGGTGGGGCTGAGGCTGGCGCGGTGTGCAGCAAAGGGCGAAGCGCGGCACAGGCGCTCCCGAGGGATGTGTACTGCTGCACAGAAGGGTGCATCTAGGCGGAAGGAGCCAGGTGCCTCCTGCAGCCGCACCTGAGGAGAGAGGAGGTGGGGGGAGAAGTGAGCTGAGACAGTGCCCTGGCCCTGGCAGCACCACCCTCCACCTCCCGAGTCCTCACCAAGGGCAAGTAGTCGTGGTCGCTGCCTTTACTGTTGCTGTCGCCAGCCTGGCCCCGGTTGGTGCTGCAGAGTCTGTGGCTGTCAGAGCCTCTGGCCCTCCCACCGCCCAGGCTAAGCCTAGAGGGAGGCTGGGGGGGCAGGTGATGAGGACTTCTGGTGACTGACTTGGAGTTGCCATTTTGGTCTGGGTTCCAGCCACCTACCACAGAGCCTCCCTGAAGTCCTGCAATGGAGCCGGTCAGTGCCAGTGGTAGTCCCTAAGCCTCATAGCTCCCTGCCCTTGCCCCAACTTTGTTACCTTTAGCGTGGACAGCTGTAGGCAGAGGAGCTGCATCTAGTTGGCCTTGAGAGGCAGAAGTGCTTGGGGGCTCAGCTAGCTCTGTAAGGGCACAGGAGATGGGGGTAAACCAGGAGGGGGGCCAGCGAAGTGAGGGCCAGCACCTGAGAGGTCACCCAGGAGGAACTCTACCTGAGCTCCGCACCTGCAGGGCTGAGGGTAGGACCTCCCTGGTGGTAGCATCCACAGCTACGGGGCAGGTGAAGCAGGAAGGGGCAGAGGTGACCTTGCTCGTCTGAAGGGCTCGGAGCCAGGACCTCCGGGCATGGCCTGTGAAAGCAAGGAGCTGGATGCTGAACGGGAGCAGCTGCACTTCCCCCAGCCCCCTCCTACAGGGGGCTTTAGAGAAAAATCTGTGTTCCCCATTGCTTCTCCCTCTGTCCACTTTTGAACAGAGTAGAGTTCCTTCTTGGGGCCAGGTCGGACTCCCCAACTTTGGCAAGTGGTTAGGCTGAACCCTCAGCTCCTAGCAGGACTGGACCCTCCGGCCACCCAGAAATTGAACATTCTGTACAGCACCCAAAGGAAGCACTGACTGTGGTGCCTTTCCTGTCCACTCATTCAGCACTGTCCAATAGAACTTCCTGCAGTGAAGGTAGTGTTCTAGATCTGCGTGATCCAGTATGGCAGCCACTAGTCACACGAGAGTGTTAAGCACTTGAAGTGTGGCTAGTGCAACTGAAAAACTGAAATTTTAACTATTTGATGTTAATATTCTTCCTGAATGGCAGATTTGTTTTTATGTTATGGGCACTATGAGTCATTAACAAGATCACATTTCGCTCTGTGCTGGCTGCTAGGAAGCTTGCCAATTTGGGGACCCATGCTCACAAGGGCACAGAACGTCATCGAGTGCATCTTTAATATAACCTGATTCTCCACTTTCTTTTATTATTCCATTACCCTGTTTATTATTATTTTTTTTGAGGTGAGTGGGCCACCTCAAATTGTGAACAAGATGAGGTATATAGTGGCCAGACACATAGACCTATACCTCTGTCACTTGCTGCCCCATACAGGCTCCTTGGGTCCTGCCCAGGCCCACCAGCAACTCACCTTGGTCAGCCATGGCCTCAGCCCCTCCACGGAGAGCCAGCTGCTCATTGTCCCGGACCACGGAGGCTGCTGTCAGCCGATGGAGTGCTTGGTCCCAAGCACTTTCTCTTTGAGGGGGTGACGGAGGCAGTGAGCCATCACTAGGTCCCCATAGTGTCTCTAGCCCAACACCCACCTCCCAGCACATAGGCTGCTCCCCACACAGGGCTCGGATCACCACGTGGCAGCGTGGAGCCTGAGGAGGCAGTTCCACTGCTGGAGAGGCTGATTCCCCATTGTGGGGCACAGCTGTGAATAAGAAGGGGGGTTCCATCAGCATGTCCCAGTCCATGGGGGCCGGGGAGAGCAGATTTCCTGGAGAGAGACAGCAATGAAGGCAGGGGCGGTGTGGTATCCTCTGCCCTACTTCTCAGGACCTCCTTGGTGTCAGAACCCAGCTCCCCATCCAACCCTTACCTGAGTCATCCAGGCCCTGTCCCAGCTGCTGCCCTGACTCAGGGCCTGGCCCATCTGGTGCTATGCCCAGAGAGGGGTGCCGGGGACGGCCAGGGACTGGGTTCACCTGGCCCGGGGGAGATGAGAGGCTCCGGCCAGCCAGAGCTGCTCTGCGTCGACGACCCAGCACCTCAGCACTCAAGGCCCCAGGCTGCACATAAGAAGTGTGGTCCACTGGTCAAGGAATGCAGAGCTCCTGGCCATCACACATGCATGGCCACGTACCCCTTTGTCTGAAACTGTGGATGGCTGCTCACCAGCCTTAGGAGCAAGGCCAAACTCAGGGCCTCCGGCCCCCTTCCCACTGCCATCTCACTCCATGCCTGGTTTCTCACTTGAGGTTGTTGTTTGTCTCTGTTTTTGTTCATGTCTTCTTCCTCTTTGCCTGGCTAACTTCTACTTATTCTTCCAGACTTGACTCTTGCTTTCCTGACTCCCTCAAACAGTGTTAGCCATCTTGATTCTGACTCTCCCCATAATACTATGTCCCTGTGTTCACCACTGTATGTCACATGGTATCATTGTAGATTTACCCATGTATCTCTTCAGCTGGACTTAATAGTAACCACGGCACAATTTATGGCATATAGGAGATGGTCAATGAACGTTTGCTGGGTGCATAGAATGGAGGTGGACTGACTCTCACCTTGACTGGAGCCATTGGGGGTAGAGGCAGGGGGCAGGAGTGGGAGCCTGCAGGTTCTCCCCAGGCCAGGCTGCGGCAGCCCTGCTGAGAAGGGGGATGCAGGGGAGCAGTGCCCTCAGGGGAGCCAGGGCCCTGGGAGCCAGGGGACTCGCTGCTGCCTGTGGAGCCTGGACCTGGCTCTGGGCTGGCAGAGCAGTGAGTGAGCACATACTGCTCCCGGATGTACGATGACTGGAAGATGCGGCGCCAAATGGCTGTGTCAGAGGAGGGATTGGGTCCGGGGTCTGTGACTGGGTCTGTCAAAGCATCAGTACCTGCTGGGAGGCAAGAGAATGGATCCCAGCCGTGGCCCCTCCCATGGCCCACTCCTCCTCCAACACAGCCACACACTATACCCAGGTACTCACTCTGTTCTGAGTCCCCAGCAGCCCACGGGCTGGACAGCTCTGCTGACACAGTGCCCGTTCCCAACGGCTCCGAGGTGCCAGTGGGCTCAGTGCCAGGACTGGTGGCAGATGGTGCCTCCTCTGGGGATGGGAACACGGAGCCTCCCAAGCTCTGCCAGCCGGGTTCTTGGCCCTAGAGAGGGATAATCATTAGAGAAAAAACCGACTGTAGTTATATGCTACCTCTTTCCAAACAGGATTTAAGATGTCTCACCACAAAAGGCAATAAAGTTAATAAACCAGAAATGAAAGCCTAGTACTAAGGAAGGAAAAGCATACATGATAACCATAAGGTTAATAGAGCTGCTGTGGCTGAGCTTCAGGCTTGGCCCTGAGCTTCCTGGCAGGCAGGCAAAAGGGCAAACACTCCATTATATCGCATCTTTAGTTCTTTTAGAGAAAGAAAGCTTTTCATAATAAAAATAACTATCATTTCAGGGTGCCTGGCTGGCTCAGTCAGTAGAGCATGTGACTCTTGATCTCAGGGCTGTGAGTTCAAGCCCCACGTTGGGCGTGGAGCCTACTTTAGAGAACCAGCAACAACAATCATTTCTTGAACTCCTGCTATGTGTCAAGTACCCTACCAAGAGTGTGCACGTTGTGACCTCTAATTACAACAACCCTGTGACAAAAATCAGTATGACGAAATGGGCTCAGAGAGGTTAAGTGACTTGCCCAAAATCAAATGGTTAGAACATGCTAGAGTTGGGATCTGAGATTTCATCTAGACTATGCTCTGTTTCTGAATATTACAGGAAATAATCCAGGTGGTTCTTTCCTTAGGGCACTGTGTGAAGAACCTAGAAAGTTTCAACAAAACCTTCAAGGCAAATTCTAGAGCTGCTTTCCGTGGCTGTGTGCTTTAGTGACCTTTGGTAAAAGCCAAGGGCAACACTTTATGGGACAATTCAGTGGAAGACCTCATGAAGGGGGCAGACTACAGCCGCTTTGGGGTGCCCGGTGTGATCTCTGGGGAAGCTGAGAGTGCAGTGGAAGAGCTTGGCAGGGAGAGGCACCGGGAGTGGAAGAAGAGTTTTGAAGAGATGCAGGGACTTTAGACATCCCAGGCCTACCACCCGCACCCCAGCCCAGGCCTACCCCTGGGGCACGGGACCGGAAGCCATCCACCCTGAAGAGTGAGCAGTAACCGAGCAGCTGGTCCCCAGGGTAGAGTGCTGGGATCTCCCGGGGGGTCAGCAGTGCCTCCACCGCATCAGGCACAAACCAGTCCACAGAGATGTCACTCAAAGCAGGCTCCAGTGCCTTCCGGAGAGCCTGCACCAGCTGTAAGGAGTGGCCAGAAGGAAGACATGGGAGAGAGAGCTCACAGAGCAGGAGGCCCACAGAGCAGGAAGGCTACCCTTCCACTGATGCCATCTGCCCAGCCCTTAGGCTGAGGGGAGCAGGGTCAGGCTGGGGTCAAGGGAAGGATTGGGGGTAGGAACAAGCAAGGGTTTAGTCTGTCTCCTGGCCTGAGCCATGCCCTGTGGATGAGGCAAGATTTGTTGAGGATATGGCTCAGTACCAGGACAAAACAGAATGAGATTTGGGGGTGGTCAGAGGTCATGTCCCCCACACCTTTGGCCTCCTGCAGCATGCTATAGCATCACCAGCAGCTCCTCCCCTGATTGGCGTCTCAAAGGAGGGGAGGAACTGGAATGGGGGAGGAGAAGTCCTGATCAAGGGTGCCAGGAGACCCCATGACTTGACTGGATTCTGCTTCAGGCTCAGTGTAACTCGGGAGAAGGACTTCTAGGAGTAGGGAACAGGGCTCAGGCTCAAGCTCACCATGGGCTGCAGCCTCTCCCCAGGCCTTGGGAAGTAGGCCTGGCCCCTGCTGAGGGCAGACAGCCCCTGGAGCAGCTGGTGGCAGGCAGGCCCCAGCCCAAAGGAGAAGCACCTGATGAGGGAAGGGAAGCAGCTGTGACCTTCAGGAGCCCCTTGGGAGTGGGGGTCAATCTTAGGCACCTGGTTCAGCCCACCCCATACCTGGCTGCCCCCCTGTGCCACCTCATGAGCTCCAGGGTTTGATGGGTAGCAGCGGCCACGGGCGAGGCAGCAGTCAGGAGGAAGAGCTGCCGAGGGCGGGCCTTGTGCTGGGGCTGCCCCATGGCCCAGTTCAGTGCAGCCAGCACATCTGGGGGACCACTCTCAGCCTGCAGGGTCTCAATGTTCTCACAGATCAGCTGCACAGTGTCCTGGAAAGAAAAGGCATGCTTTGGGCCGCGCCAGGCTGATATACTCTCACTGGGCCCCAATCCCTGGACTGTACTCACATCACTGCAAGACCGGCTCTCTGGGAAGAGGGGCCGCACCGACGTGCCAAACATGGCCAGGTTGATGAGCGTTTGTGGTGGCAGTGACTTTACAGCCAAAACAATGGCATCCTGGGGAGGGCCAGGGAGGACAGCATGAAACAGGTCCTGTGGGCAGTGGTAGGGATTCCAGATTGCCTGCCTTTTCCATGCTGTGTGAAAATGAGGGGCTAGAAGTGGTGGTGTGGGAGAGGCCCAGCATGTCTGAGATTGACTATGAGGGAGACCTGGAGAGTGAGGGAGACTGAGTGTGTGAGAGACCCTGGTGGGGTATGGGAACCCTTGGTTTTGGGATTAGGTAACTTCATGTGCGAGAGAGGCTTTTGGAATCTGGGAGAGACACATATACGTACAAGTAAGAGAGGGATGTGTGTGTGTGTGTGTGTGTGTGTGTGTGTGTGTGTGTGTGTGCGTGCGCGCTCATGCGTGTATCTGTCTGTGAGAGGCTGCCCCCAGCCCACCGCACACCCACACCCTGCCCCACAGGCCTTGTGCGCTATGCTGCTGCCATCCAGCAGGAAGAGAAGTTCCCGTGTGGCTGTGCCCAGGTTTCCAGGCTTAGAGCTCAGGTCCGGGCAGAAGCTCAGCACCAGCACGGGGTTTAACAGGATGTCCTTGTGGAAGCGTCGTTGCAGGAACCACACCTGATCATCGGAGCCCCAAGTCATCCTGTGCCCTAGTGCAAACTCTTGCCTGGGCTTGCAGCAGGACCGAGCCCTCGGGCCTTTTTCTATCTAATACACTCAGAGGGAACACCTTTTTATAGTCATTCGAATAAAGGCGAGGGCAGAGGCAGGTGGCTGTCCTCTGCCTATCAGTCCTAGTTTCCATCCTTTGAGACACACCCCAGGGAGACTTGCATGGGCCCTCCTAGGACAATACTCATCAGCCCTCTGGGATGCTGCCCTCTTAGCAGCTACTAAGAGGTCCTGCTAAAAGCACCCCCCCCCCCCCCGCCACACACACACACAACTGCCCAACTGTTCCTCCTGCACAAATGCAGCCAGTAGTGAGAGGTCAGTGGCCAGGCCAGGACCCCATGCAGCCATACCTGCCGGTCCCCATCACTGTCCCTTCGCTGTAGCCTCTGGAAGTCCCGGCGGGCCCTCACCTGGGCCTCATATTCTGCTGAGCTCAGGCTGCCGGCCTCTAGCATCAGGTGTGGCTGGTGGGGCTCTAAGGAAAAAGGGATATAGTTGTCAGGAAAGTCCCTGTCTCTGGACCTCAATTGCTCGGTCCCACTGTCCCAGGAGGACCCTGCAAGTCCAGCACGTCCCTCACAGATGGCTCAATCCACCTGGCTTGGGAGCCAGAAATCTATACTTGAAAAATGCTATCCAAGTGGTCCTGAAGTAGGTCAGAGCTGGCCCACTGTGTGTCCCAGTCTCTCACCACTGGGGTGCAGCAGGATCTCCAATGACCGGTCACAGTGGTGGCCCTCTGCTAATGTGACACAGATGGTGGCTGCGGAGCTGGCATGAGGTGGGGCGTCTGCCCGCAGAGCATGAGAAGGGCTCTCCAGGCCTGAGGGAGGGAGAGGCAGGGAGAGATGATCACCCCACCCCAAGCCAGTACTAATGCACAAACATCACCTTCCCAGACAACAGTGGTATGGGCAAGGATCATGACTGATTCAGCTCAGCTCTTAGCGCCTAATCTAGAGGGCTGCATGGACAAGGGGAGGGATTTTGCCTGCTTTCATGAGCTGAGAGGTAGGTTCCCAGCTCTGTTTCTGGCTGATCAGTTATACAGCAGCCAGCTGATTTAGCATCCTCCCCCACCTCTTACACAAGAAAACTCCACTTCATCACTTGGACTGGTCTCAATTTAATCCCTTTCTTCCCACTGGTGAGTGGAGTGGGGTATAAATAAATGACACTGACGAACCTGGGGGGGGGGGTGTTGTGTAGAAGTGTCCAGGGGATGCTCCTACCAAAACTGGAGGTTCCTAAGACTTAGGTCCTTGTTTTCTTTTTTTCCTGTGTTCCTCCCAGTCCTGAGCCCTGAATTATTATTTCCTAGTCAGCTATGCTAGGAGGGGCACCCACCTGCTAGCAGGCATGGCCCAGTGACCAGCATCTCGAAGGAGAAGGTGTACGGGGCAGGGCAGCGGGCAGGGCCTGAGAACACATCCGGAGGGGCCGCTGGCTCCTCCCAGGCCAGCCCTTCCTCCTGAGGGCTGCCCACCCCGAAGCAGCTGGTAGGGCTGGAAGGGAGCGCGAGGAGGGTCACGGGCCCACCACCAAGGCCCTTAGCCCCTCTGGATGAATGGCCCAGCCCTTCCCCACCCTGTCCATCCCCCAGGGCACCCTACCAAAGCCCCCTCACCCGCACTAGACCCAGAGAAGCCGAGGGAGGGACGAAGAGAATCACCATAGGCCCAACCTGTCGTCACAGAGCCCCGGAGGCCTGGGGGGCCCCGGTGGGCCTGGTGAGGCCAGTGGGGTGAGCACAGAGGGCAGAGCCACGTGCAGCACCCCATCAGGCCTTGAGGGCAACTCCCGGCTGCTGCGCAGGGTCACTGTCATGGTGCCGGCCGCGTTGATGAGGCCTGTGGGCAGCACCAGTGTGGACCGGGCCTGGGCCAGATCCAACACAAGATGACCTATGATGAGTGAGAAGAGGGGTCAGACGGGGCTGGAAGCAGAAGAGATGGGGGAAATAGGAAATGGGAGCAGTCACTGAGTCAGGGGAGCCTAGGCAAGGGGGACTTCACAAAGTTAGAAGGACACGGGGCTAATGTGTTGGTGATGCAGAATGGAGGCATGAGCCAAATGATGGTCAAAGCAGAGGTAGGATGATAGCAGAAGGATCTGGCTGTCATCAGGAAAAGGAGTAGTGACATCACTGCTATTAGAGAGCTGAGAAGGGGCATGTCCACACCACCCCCAAGATCCTAGGGGATCCATACCCTCTGCCCTTATTCCCCTGCCTGTCTCTGCCCATTCAACCCTTGGGTATCATCTTCCTCAGGACCCTCCCTGTGGACTGACATGTCCCATAGCCTGGGACCCAGTCTGCTCACAAATCCCTTGCTCATAAACAGTCAGGGGCTCCCCACTGCCCACTAGGAGTGGCTTCAGAATTTTCTACCCAAGAGGCGTTCAGTGGCTGTAATCTGCTTGGAAGCTGGCTAGAGGACTTAAAGCTGTACTGGTATGCAAAGCACATCATTTTACATCGCCCCTAGGTTCATTTGGGGACTGGTGGAATCACGGGGGTTGCTGCTACTAAAGGAAAAATGGCCACGTGTATGCAGTGGCAGTCAAGGCCTCAGGCTACCTTTATAGCCCTACTTGGCTTCATCTCCCCACAATAATCATTTACACATTCTTTAGAGAAATGCCTGCAGAATAAATGAAGGGAAGAAAAAGATGGAAGGAAAGAAGACAGGGAGATAAGAAGGAAAAAAGGGGCTTCTATCCCAACTAGCTAAGGCTTGGGGACAGCCTGATACAGTGGAGAGAGCACAGGATCAGGTTTTGAGTGTGACTTCTAATTCTGCCCTTGGGTAACTCTTCTGTTTTAAGGAGCTTCCGTTTTCTCATCCATGAAATGGGGGTCATAATTGTGTCTCAGAGACTGTGGTGACAAATAAATGAGATAATGTATGCATAGCATCTGACACATAAGAGGCTGTTGTATTATTTTCACACCTATAAAAGGAGGATAGAGAACAACAGTTGCATTACATACCTCTCTGGATTCAAATGAGGTGATACCAGTGACTGGACTTTGTGAACTGTAAATTGCTATAAACACGAGGTGTTTTATTTAATTTACCATCACTGTGTACAATTTACTTCCAAACCTTTGCTTATACCATCGCCCCTACTGGAGTGCCTTCTCCCTCCTCTCCACTTCACCAGTCATACTCTTCCTTTTGGTCAAATGCTGGCTCCATTTCCTTCTGGAACATTCCTGGGGCCTCAGCCCAGAGCTCACTCTGGCCTCTCACTGTCTGCTGGACCTACACCAACTCTCAACACCACTGGATTCTGTCTTTCTTACAGGGATGGCAAATCCCATGTGCAGGAATCAAATGAATGTCCAAATAAATAAATGAAAGGATGAAGTGCAAACCACAAAACCTAGCACAGGGATGGGCTTCCACTCCTTCACCCAGCAATCATTGAGCCTCCTTATACCACATTCTGTGCGAGATGCTGGGGCTTAGAGATGTCCAAAGAAAGCCCAGTCCCAGGCTCAGGAGCTAATGCTCCAGCTCGGGAGACAGACGTGTGGACCGCCTGCTGCGTCTGTCTCTCAGGCCGCGAACCTCGCGTCAGGCCTGGGTCACATTGCCCCTGCACCTGGTGCAAGTAAGGTGCCTAGTCCACGACTGTTGAATAAAGCCATGAATCAATGAATGAAAAAATCAGCGGCTGGAGGGGGAGCGGGGAGGGACGGGACGCAGAGCGGGTGCAGGAATCAGAGCGGGGCTGACTTTCGGGGCGAGGCGACGGCGCCCTGCACTCACCCTGCGCGCAGCGGCGGGGCGTGGAGGCCCCCAACCCGGGGCCCAGCGCACGGCAGCAAGCGGCCTGTGAGCGTCGCCTGCTCTGCAGCTGGAACGAGACGCGCCGTCCCGCCGCCTCCGCCTCGAAGCCCGAGACCACTTCGGCCTCCGCCAACGGGTACACAAATACGCCTGCGGCGGGGGCAGGGGGCACAGGTGACGTCGAACCTCGCCCGGCCCCCTGTCCCCGCCACCCCGAGCCCCGCCCAGGCCTCACCGTCCACCGGCTGCGGCTGCGGGTTGTGGTACGTGAGCCGGGCCCGCAGGCTGAGACAGGGGCCGTTGGCGCAGGCCCGGACCCAGGAGTCAGTCAGGGGCAGCGGCGTCCAGCTGGAGGGGCAGTACAGGCCGGGCATGGCGCCCCTGGGGGAGGGGGTTCGATGAAGGGGTCCGCAGGGTGGGGTCACGGGCGCCAGACCCCGCCCTCCTGAAAGCCGCCGGGAAAATCGAACTCAGGCACTGGGACGCCGGGCAGCGAGGAGCGCGGCGGGGCTGAGCCGGGGGCTCCCACCCGGCGGACAGGTGGCGAGGGGAGGGAAGAGGGGGATCGCGTGATGGGCATCCTCGCGGGTTACCTGGGAAGCCGGGGCGGAGCGCGGCTCCGGGCTGCTCCGGGAGCCGGGGAGCGGAGGGTTAATGATTAACTGGCGCTCCAAGCGCCCAGCACTCCCGCCGCCGGCTCCTCCGGGGACAGAGGGTAGGAATGGGGGAGGGGGTCACAGCTGTTCCACCACCAGCTCCCAGGCCTCGCCGCCGCCCCCGTACCTGCCGGCCCCCCGGGGCTCCCCGCGGCTGCCAGCTGTCGGAAGTGGCGCGGGTGGCGAGATAGAAGCAGCTCTGGGTGAGGAGCAAGGGTTTAAAGGGCCAGCATCCTCCTGGGTGTCCCCAGCCCAGCGAGGGACAGCAGGGGCGGGGTGGGAGGGGGAGCAGAAGGACCGTAGTCTTTCCCTCTCCAGCGCCTCACCTGACTGGAGCGCTGAGAGGGGCTGCAGGCCGGAGTGGAGGGGGTTTGGGTGGGAAGAACGAGACAGGGAAGCGACAGGAGGGGGTCTTTAGGATGCAAGACCGGGAGAGGTGTCCGGGCAGGGGGATTGCTCGGAATCCGTCTAGGGCACCCACCTCTCCCCACCCTGGCAGAACTGAGACTAGAGTGGGCGGCCCCACAGCCGAGCTGTCGGGATGCGGCAGGCAGGGTCTAGGGGTCGTCCCCCTCCCCGCGGGCAGCCCCAGCCTCACGGTCGCGTCCTCTGCGGAGTTCTGGGCGCCACAACTGGACCACCGTGGGTAGGTCCGCCTCCGCGCTTCGGGCCGCACGCAGTCCGGGCACCCTGCGCGGCACCCGCTCCAGACTCCCGCTGCGGCCGATCTGAGTCCGCGCAGGGGCGCCGGCTCTGCGGGTGCTGGTCCCGCCCCCGCTCGGGAAGGCCGCCCCTTCAGCCCGCCCCGGCCCCGCCTGCCGCTGCGGCGGGGCTGCTGCTGGCCCCTCCGCCCCCGCTTCGGGCGCGGTGCCGCCTCCGCGCAAACCCCGGCGGCTCCAGCTAGACCCGGCACCGCAGTGCGGGGACCGCGTCCCCGCCGCCTCACAGGCCCCGGTAGATGAGGGACTCAGGCCTACAAGGCCCCACCCTTTCTATCCTTCAGGAAGTGAAACGTTCTGCAAGTGCAGCAGAGGGCTCAGTCTGCACCGCCCTCCCCCCCCCCCCCCAGCACTGCAGCGACCCCAGCTGTTCCGTATCACCCCACTTCCCGCCTTGGCTAGGCTTTTCGTCAGTGCAGTGACCGTCTCTCATCACTGCAGCGAACCCAGTGCTTCATCACCGCAGGACCCCTCCCCCCGCCCCCCAAAGCCAGCCCTTTTTCTTTGCAAAGTGCTCTTTCATCGGTGCAGAAATCTGCCCCCATCCCTGCAGCTATCTTCTGCTTGCCTGATCACTTCAGTAACCACTCACTCCAAGTAGGGGTCCCCCAACACTGCAGCGAGTTCCGCCCACCCCCAAGCAGCCAACATTCCCATCGCTGCAGTACTACCTTTCCCACCTTTCCTGCGGATGCGGAGAGTAGGCAACATCAGCCCCTCAGGCTTATAACTTCCTACTACCTTCAGCTGCCCACAGTCTTGGAAATGAGGCCTTCCAGCCTGTAGCGGCTTCCCTTGGCTTGAGACTGCCCCATCGTAACAGTGACTCCCCTCACCCCACCCCCATCACTGCAGCACCTGCAGGAGAAAATATCCCTGAGTATAAACAGGTCCCTTGTTATTGGCAGAACTTTCATGCAGCTTGACAGTGTTATGGTGCAAAAGATTAGGGAAGTCTGTAAAACCTCCCCCAGGATTCCTGAGGGAGAGTCTGGGAGCTCTGGGGACGTAACCATGTTTGGGAGTCACCCATGCAAGCTTTCTTGCAGAAGTCACACTCAGACTCTGCAAAAAGAGCTTTGAGGAGAACTGGGGGTGGTGAGGGGGTGGTGAGGGGGTGGAAGTGGGCTTTCAAGCCAGACTTAGGGTTCTTGCCCCTCCCCATTTACTCCATCCTTCTGATTCCTGTCACTATCATCATACTGACCCCACCCAGGAGGATCCCTTGCCTCCTTGGGCACTTGAGCCCTCAACCCCAACCCTTTCTCTTGCTCAAACCACTTAGTGTGGTAGAGATAGCTTGGCCTTTTCCCAGGGAACTTCAAGGGTGAAAAATCACAAGGACAATACAGGAAGCATAGACAAAATTGCAATGAAAGATCCAGCTTACAGGGAGCTCCAGCTGAGTCCCAAACTTGTTCCTTCCACACCATCTGAACTATAGTTCCATTGACTCCTCCCTTCCCTTCCCGGCTGAACCTGCCTGCTGCCTCATTCTGAGTTAGGATCCCTCTTACAGGCTTAGGAGAGAAACAGTGGATGGTGAGTGGGCTGATTTGCCCTCCAGGGGACCCAGGTCTCCAGCCAGGACCAGCCTGGCCCTGAGGTCTCCATGGAAATCCAGGCAGTGGCCACCTCCCCATTGGTGTTTTTGTGCAAATGGACCAAGAGCTACATGTGATCTGCAGGCCAAACATGAAGCTGCAGAGAGTAGTCATTAGGGAGACTTAAATATACAAAAAAGGAAAAACAGGTCCTTGTTTTAGGTTCTGAGGAGGTCTTAGATGTAAGACGGTCTCCCAGGAAGTGGTCCCTGTCAAAGATTAGACAACACATTGGTGGAAACCAAGCTTTGCTGAGAAGCTGGACCAGCCCTGAGATCCTGCTGGAAAGCTGTCTTAGTTGAGGCAAGCTCATCAAGAAGGCAAGAGGGGTAAAGCATCCTGCAGGATAGGGCAGGACATTGAAGGCTGCCGGGAATCCCTAAGGAGGCGGATCTGTAGGGGTAGTAAGAGGGTCTCTGAGGCCCAGCTGGGAGGTGCTTTGGTAGTGGGGCTGCAGTATGACAGGCAGCTGAGAACAGGAAAGGACAGCACATTCCTGGAGGGCCCCAGAACCAGGTTCCAGGAGGTGGAGGAGGTCCTTGGCAGAGCTAAGGAATAGCACAGAGCTTGAGTGGTCTGCCATGTGCAAGGCATAGGGGAAGGAGTAGAGGAAAGAGAACTAAAAAGGCATAGCCTCTGCCTTGAAAGGCTCCCACTTAGTGAAAAAGGCAAATACACAGTTACCGTAGATTAAGATGAGTGCTGCGTTAGAGAGATGTCCTGGATATTGTAAAGCTTTTGACAAGAAGCTTTTAGGAGAGGCACCTAACTTGGTGGTGGTGGTGGGTGGGTTGCCATTTAAGTCAAGTCCTAATCAGGAGTTAAGCAGTGAAGGAGAAAATATTTCAGGCGGAGGAATCAGCTCATTGAAAGGTGAAAGAGCCATGGGGTGCCTGGGTGGCTCAGTCAGTTAAGCATCCTACTTCAGCTCAGGTCATGATTTCATGGTTCCTGGGTTTGAGCCTCACATCGGTCTCTGTGCTGGCAGCTCAGAGCCTGGAGCCTGCTTCGAATTCTGCGTCTCCCTCTCTCTCTCTGTCTCTCCCTGGCTTGTCTCTCTCTCTCTCTCTCTCAAAAATGAATAAACATTAAAAAAAAATTAAAAGGTAAAAGAGCCAGAGGGACTGAGTATAAATAGGTAAGTAATTGTTTTTTCTCTTAGTTAAGATTCATCAGTCACTTACGGTAGGCCATGCACTGCACTGAGCATGGGTTCCCTCCTTTAATGATCAAAACAGCCCAAGAGATAGGTATTATTATTATCTTACAGATGAGAAATCCCAAGATGGGACAGGGTAAGTAACTTGCTCAGCATAAGCTAGTAAAGTGGTAGAGCCAGGTTGTTGAACTCAGATGCTCTGGTCTCAGAACCCTTGTTTTTAAACTACTACGATAGACAATATGGTTTTCTTGATGTTTATTTCTTGATTTATTTCTCTTTAATTTTCCCTAAATCTCTTTTTTTTCAGTTTTTTTTTTTAATTGACACACAACATTGCGTTCGTTTTAGGTATATAACATAATGATTAGATATATATTGCAAAATGATTACCACACTGAGTTTAGTTAACATCCATTTAGATTCCCTATATCTCTTAATACCCTTCCTTTTGAAAATACTCATCAGTCTTGGCTGAACTAAAAGAAAAAAAAGGGGGGAACCAGAAGAGAAAGGGTGTGTCCCACTGTCATGGTAGGAAAGCCTAGTGCCAAGCCAGTGGGCAGAAGGGGGAGCTGGTGGGACCCAGGCAGGGAATGAGATGGGAAGGGGTAGTTGAAACTAGAGCCCATGTTCTCCTCACGAGCCTGTGAGAGCCCCTGGGAGTGACTCCCTCATCCTACCACAGGGCCTGGAACACAGCAGGTACCCAATAAGTGTTGGCTGACTCAAGAGCAGTGATGATGTGAGGAAAACCACTGGCTGTTAGTCAAATTGACCCTATTTTTAAATCTGTGTGGGGCAGGAAGCCGGGCCATTGAGGTCCCTGCTCACCTTGGCCACCACCAAGCTGGCCTGCAGGGTGCTGTTTTTCCTCTGATCTGGCCTAAGAGGGAGGATTCAAACTCACCCTTCAGCTCAGGCTAACACTGCCCAGGTTGGAGCTGGAACATGTCAACAACTTTACCAAGGGTGGTGGTGATAGAAGGTGAGGACAGGGTGAACCCAAAGAGAAATGGCCTCGGAAAATGACGCTCAGCCAGGTCAACCTGTTGCAAAGCACAGCTCAATTGTCTTCTGCTTGTGGGCTGCCTCCCTGCCGTTGGGGACAGTGGTCTTATTTCCCCAAGCCTCAGAAGCATCTACACTCTCAGATTCGAGCTCTGGAAGGGTTAGGTTTAGAGAAACAGAAGACTTTTGCCTCCTTTCTGTTGCAAGCTTGATTCCTCAAATTGCAGCCTCAATTTGAAGCCCAAACTAAAAGATGGCTTAGTTCACGACTTAATTCATCCATTTATTCACTCAATAAATATTTCTTGTTGCAGCCTACTATGTGCTAGAGCTGATGCTATAGCAGGAAACAAGATAGTGGTGGATCCCACCCCTCATGAAATACATCAAACAAATTATCCAATTAATCGTTAAACTTCTTACTTGGACATAACTTCAAAACTTGTACAAAAATTGCAATAGATTTTTTTCCTGAACTGTTTGAAAATAGGTGTACACGCTGTGCTTCTTTACCCCTAAATACTCCAATGTGTCTGTAGAACAAGGACACTCTTCCATAACCACAGAATAGTTGTCAAATTCAGGAAACTCAACTTGGAAACAATGCTACTAAACTACAGCCATATCCCAATTTCATGGATTGTTGCAAAAATGTTCTTCATAGATATCCTCCACCGCTATCCAATCCAGGATCACACATTGCATTTAGTTGATCGGTCTGTTTATAGCCTTCTTTTTCAAAAGTTAGTTTCCCTTTCTTATCGTTTTTTACAACACTGACTTGTTAAAAAGAGTACTAGTCAGTTGTTTTGTAGAATGTCCCTCAGTTTGGGTTTGTCTGTTGTTTTCTCGTGGTTAGATTCAGAGCATTTACTTTTTATTTATTATTTTACTTTTTAAAGTTTATTTATTTTGGGAAAGAGAGAGAGTGCAAGTGGGGGAGGGGCAGAGAGAGAGGGAGAGAGAGAATCCCAAGCAGGGATTCTCTCTCTGCACTGACAGTGCAGAGCCCGATGTGGAGCTCGAACTCACGAACTGTGAGAGCATGACCTGAGCCAAAATCAAGACTCAGATGCTTAACCGACTGAGCCACCCAGGCACTCCCAGAATATTTATTTTTGCCAGAAATATTACAAGGTGATGTGGTGCCCTTCTCACTATATCACATAAGGATGTGCATATCAGTTTAGTATAATACACTCTAGTTCCATCCATGTTGTTGCAAATGGCAACATTTCATTCTTTTTGATCATCGAGTAACATTCCATTATACACACACACACACACACACACACACACACACACACCACATCTTCTTCTTTATCCATCAGTCGATGGATATTTGGGCTCTTTCCATACTTTGACTATTGTTGATAGCGCTGCTATAAACATTGGGGTGCATGTGTCCCTTCGAAACAGCACACCTGTATCCCTTGGATAAATACCTAGTAGTGCAATTGCTGGGTCACAGGGTAGTTCTACTTTTAATTTTTTGAGGAACCTCCCTGTTTTCCAGAGTGGCTGCACTAGTTTGCATTCCCACCTGCAGTGCAAAAGGTTCCCCTTTCTCCACATCTTGGCCAACATCTGTTATTTCCTGAGTTAATTTTAGCCATTCTACCAGGTGTGAGGTGGTACCTCAGTGTGGTTCTGATTTGTATTTCTCTGATGGTAAGTGATGTTGAACATCTTTTCATGTGTCTGTTAGCCATGATGAACATAGGGGAAGGGAAGGAAAAATAAGATAAAAACAGAGAGGGAGGCAAACCACAAGAGACTCTCAAATACAAGGGTGCATGGGTGGCTCACTCGGTTAAGCTGGGACTTGGCTCAGGCCATGATCTTGCAGTTCATGGGTTTGAGCCCCACGTCTGGCTTCGTGCTGACAGTGTGGAGCCTGCTTGGGATTCTCTGTCTCCTTCTCTTTCTCTGCCCCTCCCCCATTTGTGTGCATGTGCACGTTCCCTCTCTCTCTGTCTCAAATAAATAAAACTTAAAAAAAGAGAGAGAGGGGTGCCTGGGTGGCTCAGTAGGTTAAGCGTCTGACTTTGGGTCAGGTAATGATCTCACTCACAGTCCATGAGTTCGAGCTTCGCATCGGGCTCTGTGACGACAGCTCAGAGCCTGAAACCTGCTTCTGATTCTGTGTCTCCCTCTCTCTCTGCCCCTCCCCCACTCATGCTCTGTCTCTCTTTCAAAAATAAAATAAAAACATTAAAGAGAGTGAGAGAGAGACTTAAATACAGAGAACAAACAGGGCTGCTGGAAGGGAGGTGGGTGGAGGTATGGGCTAAGTGGGTGATGGGCATTAAGGAAGGCACTTGTTGGGATGTGCACTGGGTGTTATACGTAAGTGAATCACTGGGTTCTACTCCTGAAACCAATACTACACTGTATGTTAACTAACTTGAACTTAAATAAATAAATTTTTTACAAAGGATGTGCGTATCAGTTACCTTTACTGGTGATATTAACTTTGATCATTTGCTTAAGGTGGTGTATTAGGGTTTTCCAGAGAAGGAAAACCAAGAGGAGATATATCTATATCTTCTATAATGTATGTATATTTACATTTAGATGACTTATTTATTATAAGGAATTAGTTCACCCAATTTTGGAGGCAAGAAAGTTCAAATTTGCCCCGAGGGCTGGCAGACTGGAGACCCAGGAGAACTGATGGTGCAGATGAAGTCTGAAGGCAGTCTGCTGGAGAATCCCCTCTTGCTGGAGAGGCTGGTCTTTTTGTTAAATTCAAGCTTTTGGATGAGGCTCACTCACGTTATGGAAGGCAGTCAAGTTACTTACAGTTCACCAATTTAAATATTAATCACATCAAAAATCATCTCCAAGTTGACACATGAAATGGTCACAAGTATTAATGTTCCAATTAATATTTTATGTCAGTTTTATCGAGGTATAATTTACATACAATAAAATCTATTTTTTATTGTGGTAAAGTACATATAAATAAAATTTACCATTAGTGATATTTCCTACATTCACAATGTTGTGCCTCCATCACTACTATCTAGTTCCAGAACATTTTTTATCACTCCAAAAGGAAACCCCATACCCATCAGTCACTTTCCATTTCTGCCTCCTCTCTGTCCCTGGAAACTACTAATGTGCTTTCTGCTCTCTAGACTTACCTATTCTGGATATTCCATATAAATATTTATTTTTTAACATTTATTTATTATTTTTGAGAGACAGAGACAGAGTGGGAGCGGGAAAGGGGCAGAGAGAGAGAGGGAGAGAGCTCTATGAGCTGTCAGTACAGAGCCTGATGTAGGGCTTGAACCCATGAGCCATGAGATCATGACCTGAGCCGAAGTCACTTAACCAATTGAGCCACCCAGGCACCCCGATATTCCATATAAATAGAATCATATAATACAGTGCCTTTTTGTCTGACTTCTTTCACTTAACATAATATTTCCAAGGTTCACCTATGCTGTAGTATGCATCGATCCGTCCTTCATTTCTGTTTATGGCTGAATAATATTCCAATGTAATGATATTCATGTTTTATTCATCCAATCCTCAGTTGATGGACACTTGGGTCTTTTCCAACTTTTGGCTATTGTGAACAGAGCTGCTACAAACCTTTGTGTACAAGTTTTTGTTTGAACACCTGTTTTCTATTTTCAGTTCTTCTGGGTACATACCCAGAAGTGGATTTGCTGAGTCATATGGTAATTCCATGTTTAATTTATTGAGGTTTTTCATACCAACTGAATAAGTTTGCATTCCTACCAGCAATGTACAAAGTTTCCAGTTTCTCCACATCCTTGCCAATGCAAATCAAAACCTCAATTTATTGTGGGTTTTTTTTTTTTTTGCTTTGTTGTTGTTGTTTGTTTGTTTGTTTGTTTAAATAGGCTTCTCCAGCGTGGAGCCCACTGTAGGGCTTGAACTCACAACCCCAAGATTAAGACCACCTAAGCTAAGATCAAGAGTCGGATGCTTAACTAACTGAACCATCTAGGCACCCCTTATTGTTTTTTCCTTTTTATGGATCATGTTTTTGGTATTATGTTAAGAACTCTTCACCAAGCCCTTGATCCCAAAGATTTTCTCCTATGCTAGCTTATCAACATTGTATAGTTTTGCAGTTTTACATTTTATTTATTTTTTAATTCTTTTTTGGGGTGTGTATTTATTTTAATGATAATTTATTTATTTTGAGAGAGACAATGTGTGCGTAAGCAGGGAAAGGGCAGAGAGAGAGGAAGAGAGAGAATCCCAAGCAGGCTCTGCATTGTCATCACAGAGCCCAACACGGGGCTCAATCTCACAGAACCATGAGATCATGAGCTAAGCCAAAATCAAGAGTCAGACGCATAACCAACTGAGCCACCCAGGTGCCCCCAGTTATACATTTTAATCTTTGATCCGTTTGAAATAACTTTTTATAAGGTGTAAGGTTTAAGTCAAGATTTTTATTTTTCTTTTTTTTTTTTTTTTTTAATTTTTTTTTTAATGTTTTATTTATTTTTGAGACAGGGAGAGACAGAGCATGAACAGGGGAGGGTCAGAGAGGGGAGACACAGAATCTGAAACAGGCTCCAGGCTCTGAGCTGTCAGCACAGAGCCCGACGCGGGGCTCGAACTCACGGGCTGCGAGATCGTGACCTGAGCTGAAGTCGGCCGCTCAACCAACTGAGCCACCCAGGCGCCCCAAGATTTTTATTTTTCATTTTTGGCCTATGGATATCCAATTGCTTCTGCTTGTTAAAAAGGCTGTCTCTCCCCTGTTGAATTACTTTTGCATCTTTGTCAAAAATCAGTTGGCTCTACTTGTGTGGAGCTATTTCTGAGTTCTCTGTTCTGCTTCATTAGCCTATATGGCTGTCCCTCTAATGATACCAGTCTTGATTTTTCTAGATATATAATAAGTCATGAAATTGTGTTGACTGATTCCTCCCACTTTATTCTTATTTTCAAAGTTCTTTTAGTTATCCCAGTTCCTTTGCTTTTCCATCTAAATTTTAGAATAATCTTATCTGTATCTACAAAAAATCTTGCTGGGATATTGAGAAGAATTGCATTAAACCTGTATATCTTTGTGGGGAGAATTAACATCTTTACTATATTGACTCTCCCAATCCCAAACACAGTACGTTTCTTGATTTGTTTAGATCTCATTTATTTATAGATTTTTAAACTATAATCATGATAATGGCTGCAAGAAAGTACATGCTTCTGTACAATTGTCATGATAAGGGAACTTGACCTTATCCTGGGGGAAGGGTCAAAGATAGCTACTCTGAACATTGACACTCGAAGCAGTAAGAATTAGCTAGATAAAGAGGATGGAGGGAAGGTTCCCAGAAGGAGGTACAGTGTGTGCAGAGGCCATGAGTTGGGAGAAAGCTTGGAGCCTTACAGGGAATAAAAGAAAGTTTGTGTAGTTGGTAACCTGAATGCATGCAGGGAGTGAAGCAAGAGTCTGGAGAGGTCAGTAGTAACTGGGTTGGTTATTCAGAACCTTGTTAAGGATCTTCAAATTTGCTTGAAAACTAGTGGAAAGCCATCAGAGGGATTTTAATCAGGGAATGATGAGATCACACAGGGTTTATTTCAACTTAATCATTTAATTAATTTTTGTATCTTTACTTTTTAAAATTGTGGTAAAATATACGTAACATAAAATTTACCTTCATAACCATTTTTTAAAGGAAAGTATTTTTTAAGTTTATTTTTATTTATTTTGAGAGAGAGATAGAGAGCAAGCAAGGGAGGGGCAGAGAGAGAGGGAGACAGAATCCCAAGCAGGCTCCACACTGTCAGCAAGTTGCCTGGTAAGTGAGGAGCCCAAGTGGGGGCTTGAACTCACACTGTGAGATCATGACCTGAGCCGAAGTTGGACGTTTAACCAACTGAGCCACGAGGCACCTCTAAATATAAAAGTTTTGTAGTAGAAAAGTTTTTTATTCAACTGAAACCACAAGTGGAGAAAAAAATAAAATTCAGTACATGGAACATATAACACAAGAAGGCAGAACGAAGTCATAAAATAACAGAAATAATTATAAATGAGTTAAAAATTAAAAGATAAGGACTCTCAAAAACAAAAAAGACTCTCAAATTGAATAAAGAACAAAACCCAACAACATGTCTTTGAAAGATAAACATAAAAGTTGAAAATGAAAGGGTGAGGGGGCGCCTGGGTGGCTCAGTCGGTTGAGCATCTGACTTGGGCTCAGGTCATGATCTCATGGTTTGTGAGTTCGAGCGTGGAATCGGGCTCTGTATTGACAGCTCAGAGCCTGAAGCCCGCTTCGGATTCTGTGTCTTTCTTTGTCTCAGTCCCTCCCCTGCTCACACTCTGTCTCTCTCTCTCTCAAAAAATAAATTTAAAAAAATGAAAGAAAGAAAGAAAGAAGAAAGAAAGAAAGGGAACAGGTGGGGATACCAGGCGGCTGCTCAGTTGGAAGCAGAAGCGCACAACTCTTGATCTCAGGGTCTGAGCTCCAGCACCATGTTGGCGGTAGGGATTACCAAAAATAAATAAATAAATAAACTTTGAAAGTGAAAAGATGAAAAAAGGTATAGCAGGAAAATGTAACCTAAAGAAAGCTGGAGTACCAATTTTTTTTTTTTTTTTTTAGTTTATTTTTGAGAGAGAGAGAGAGAGAGAGAGAGAACGAGCAAGGGAAGGGCAGAGAGAGAGACACACACACAGAATCCGAAGCAGGCTCTAGGCTCTGAGCTGTCAGCACAGTGGACTACCAATTTTAATATCTGACCAAGTAGAATTTAAATTTTAAAAAATTTATAAGGAACAAGGAAGGACACGGTATACTTTAAAAAAAAAACAATAGAACAGCAAAATATATCTCTCGCAAATATATACGAATATGAGTATGAATCTCAAAATATACTGAACAATAGCTGGTTAACCAGCAAGAAAAAAACATATAACAGAGATTTTACAACATTCTCCTTACAAACTGATAGATTTAAAAATAAAAAGGAGGGGCGCCTGGGTGGCTCAGTCGGTTAAGGGTCCGACTTCGGTTCAGGTCATGATCTCGTGGTTTGTGAGTTCTAACCCCGCCGTGGGGCTCTGTGCTGACAGCTCAGAGCCTGGAGCCTGCTTCAGATTCTGTTGTCTTCCTCTCTCTCTGCCCCTCCCCTGCTCATGCTCTGTCTCTCTCTGTCTCTCAATAATAAGTGTTAAAAAAATAAAAAATAAAAAAATAAAAAGGAGGAAGGACTATAAAAGATCTAAAATATATATAATAAGTTTAGAGATATTTATTTATTTAACAAATACTAGATCACATTTACTATTTGTCAGGAATGAGTCTAACACTTTACAAATATTAGCTTGTTTAATCCTTACAACAATTCTAAAAGGTAGGTAGTATTGTTATTATTCCCATTTATTAAGGAATCTGTGGCATGGAAATTAAATAAAGTTTGTCTGAGTTTATACTTTTATTAACCTATAGAGCAAGATTTAAAACTTGGCAATCTGACTCCAAAGCCTATGCTCTGAACCATCATGTTCTGCTTCTGGGAACCCTCCCTTCATGTACATTCAAAAGATTTACAAATACAGGTCATGTATTAGGTCACAAAGGAAGACCAAAATTCATTCCAATGAATGGAATATCATGTTTCCTAGCCACAATGCACCACAACTAGAAACAATACAAGAATAACTTTAAATATACCATAAATAGGGGCGTCTGGGTGGTTCAGTTGGTTGAGCATCCAACTCTTGGTTTCAGCTCAGGTTATGATCTTATGGTTTATGAGTTTGGGACCCTAGTCGGGCTTGGCACTGACAGCACAGAGCCTGCTTGGGATTCTCTTTCTCTCTCTCTCTGCCCCATCCCCGTTCATGCTCTCTCTCACTCAAAATATATAAACAAACTTTTAAAATATTTAAATAAATAATTTAAAATTTTTTTCATTTTTATTTTTGAGAGAGACAGAGTGTGAGCAGGGGAGGGGCAGAGAGAGAGAGAGACACAGAATCTGAAGCAGGCTCCAGGCTCTGAGCTGTCAGCCCAGAGCCCGATGCGGGGCTTGAACCCATGAACCACAAGATCATGACCTGAGCTGAAGTTGAACACTTAACTGAGTCACCCAGGCGCCTCTTAAATAAATAATTTAAAAAATACCATAAGTAACTACTACACACCTTTTAGAACGGATAAAACCCCCATGCTGACAATTCCATATTATGCAGCCATAAAAAAGGGTAAGGTCTTGCCCTCTGTGACAATACGAATGGACCTAGCAGCTATTATGCCAAGTGAAATAAACCAGACTGAGAAAGACAAAAACTGTATGTTTCTATTCATAAGTGGAATCTAAACACACACACACACACACACACACACACACACACACATGAATAAAAAAAACAAAAAACAGAATCAGACCTATAAATACTGAGAACAAACTGATAGTTGTCAGAGGTGAGTGGGGCAGGGGGCTGGGCAAAATGGGTGAAGGGGAGAGAGAGATACAGGCTTCCATTTATGGAATGAGTAAGTCACTGGAATAAAAGGCATAGCATAAGGAATACACTGGATGATATTGTAACAGTGTTATAATGATATAATGGACAGATAGTAGCTACACTTGTGGTGAACATAGCACAATGTATAAACTTGTCAATCACTAAGTTGTATATCTGAAACTAACATTACATTGTGTGTCAACAATACTAAAACAAACAAAATCAACAAAAAACCCCTGAATTCCAATTGCTGATAGGAATGTAAAGCAAGAGGAACTGTCATTGTTGGCAGGAATGTAAAATGGTACAGCCACTTTGGAAGACAAGTTGGTAGTTTTCTTACAAAGCTAGACATAGTTTTACCCCACAGTCCAGCAATCACACCTCTAGATATTTACTCAGCTGATCTAAAAACTAATGTCCACACAAAAACCAGCACAGAAATGTTTATAGCACCTTTATTCATAATCACCAAAACCCAAAAGCAACCAAGATGTCCTTTCAATAGGTGAACAGATGAACAAACTGTGATACATCATACAATGTAATACCATTCAGCAATAAAAAGGAATGAGCTATTAAGCAACACAAAGACAGAGACTAATTTTAAATGCATATTGCTAAGTGAAAGAAGACAGTCTGAAAGGCTACAGAGTATATGATTGCATTTATAGGATATTTTGGCATAGGCAAAACTACAGAGTTGATATATTAGTGACTGACAGGGTTTGTTGGGGGGGGGGGTGGAGGGTGCAGTGAGGGTTGAATAGGTGAAATGCAGAGGTTTTTTGTTTTTTTGTTTTTTTGTTTTTTGGAGGTGGGAACAGAGAAGTTATTTTGAAGATTTTATTTTTAATTAATCTCTACACCCAACATAGGGCTCGAACTCACAACCCTGAGATCAAGAGTTGCATGCTCCACCAACTGAGCCAGCCAGGTGGCCCTGGACCTTGAAATTATTTTGTATGATACTGTGATAGTAGATACATGACACTCTGCATCTGCCAAAACCCATAGATTTTACAGCACAGTGAACCTTAATGTATGCAAACTTTAAAAGTCATTTAGGGGGCGCCTGGGTGGCTCAGTTGATTAAGCGTCCAACTTCAGCTCAGGTCATGATCTCACAGCCCGTGAGTTCGAGCCCCACATCAGGCTCTGTGCTGACAGCTCAGAGCCTGGAGCCTGCTTTGGATTCTGTCTCCCTCTCTCTCTGCCCCTCCCCTGCTCATGTTCTGTCTCTGTCTCAAAAATAAATAAAAACATTTAAAAAAAAGTCATTTAGGAGATTGGGGGATCCCAGGATGAAATGAAGAATATGACAAAAGATCTAATTGTATTACAAATGCATGAAACACCCTCACTGGAGGAGGGGAGCAGGGGAATGGTGCTAACCTAAGATACTTTGGAAATGAAAATGAGTAGCCTAAGACTAAAGGTAAATGAATGATCCATAAGTACCATACTCTAGTTGATAAAGTTGTTTGCCTTAGAGAAATGTGTTACCAAATTTGAAAGTAGCATACATGTATACTGGTTTTGACCAATTAAGTCAATGGGTGGTGGATAGTGGGAATCAGGTTTCTTACTATTGCAGTGGGAGGTTATAGACAAGAGAGAGGAGCAAGCTAGAATGACCCATGTGGTAATGGATTAGATGGAGACATCATCTAAGTAGGAAATTGTTTAGCTTAATACAAATACAGATGGATATATATATATATATATATATATATATATATATATATATATACACACACACACACTACTTGTTGGTGATATAATTATCTATATCAAAAAAGAAATAGAACTGAAGGGGAGCAGAATATGCCATCCCCAAAAGGTGCCACTTTGATATGTGGATTATTTTGAACAGAAGGCAATCAAGACCCAGCAGACTCAATAAAAACTTTGACCTCTCCCTTGACTGCCTAAAAGAATTTGGGTAGGGGGCTTGGCCCAGAAAGAGAGCTATTACCAGAGAGAACTTTTTGTCAGAAAGACTTACCTACATGGCAGGGCAAAATCTGATTATCAAACATCGGCTCTTCTTTAAAAAAAAAAAAAAAAAGTTTATTTAGAGAGAGAGAAGGAGAGAGAGAGAGAGAGTATGGGAGAGTGGCAGAGAGAGAATCTCAAGCAGGGTCCCTATTGTCAGTGGAGAACTGGACCTGGGGCTCAATCCCATGAACCATGAGATCATGACCTGAGCCAAGGTCAAGAGTCAGATGCTCAACTGACTGAGCCAACAAGGTGCCCCTGCTCATCTTATCTTCCTATGAATTACCCTCATCCCCTTGGAGCCCCAGGCCCCTATCCCATTCTTTAGCTCAGGATGGCATGTAAGCCTCAACTGCCTAACTGCCTTTGGGTCTCATATTCTTATGGACCTTCCATATGTATGAAATTAAATTTGTTTTCCTCCTATTAATTTGTCTTATGTCAGTTTAATTATTAGACCATCCAAAGAACCTAGAAGGGTAGAATGAAAAATTTTCCTCCCCAACAGAATCAACAAACTATTGCAACTGGTGAGAAAATTCAGCAAAAGGCCCAGATATAAGATCAATCTACAAAAGTCAGTAACCCATCTCTACATCAGCTATAGCCAACTAAAAAACATAGCAAAAAAGATGTCTTTCACAATAATGGCAAAAACTATAAAGTGTCTAGGAATTTACTTAACCAAGACTATCTGAGACCTCTGTGAAGAAAACTTTAAAACTCAAAGGACAGAGGGGGTGCCTGGGTGGCTCAGTCGGTTAAGTGTCTGACTTCAGCTCAGGTCATGATCTTGCCATTCATGAGTTCGAGCCCCAAGTCGGGCTCTGTGCTAACAGCTTGGAGCCTGGAGCCTGTTTCGGATTCTGTGTCTCCCTCTCTCTCTGGCCCTTCCTCTTTCTCTCTCTCTCTCTTTCTCAAAAAGTAAATAAACATTAAAAAAATAAATAAAACTCAAAGGACAGAGAATAGCTGTGAAAATAACTGGAATGATATTCCACTGTCTTGGACAGAATGGCTTAATAACTAACAATGTTAGTTTTCCCCCAGTTAAGCTATACATTCAATGCAATCCTAATTGAAATCCATGAGGATTTTCTGAAACCTTATAAACTTACTCCACTATTCATACAGAGAAATAAATTTTCCAAACTAGTAAGTCTATATATATATATATATGAAGATAAAGAGTAGGGCTTACTCTACCAGGTTACAAAACCACAGTAGTTAAGACAGAATGGTACTATTTCAAGAACAAATAGGCCAATAGAGAACCTGGCCCGTGTATATAATATAAATAAGAACACAATATGCAATAAATGTGGCACCAACATTACTGAAGAAAGGATCGGTTGTTTAGTAGATAATATTAGAAAAACTGTCTCACTACTTGGAAAAAGATGAAAACCATGTTCCTATATAGCAACACATACAAGAGTGAATTCTAGATGGATTAAACTTAAATAAGAAAAACAAAATTATACAATTATTAGAAAAATAATGTTGTAGAAAATCTCTGTCACCTAGGGGTAGTGGGCAAGAACTCAAATCCTTTAATGTTTATTTTTGAGAGAGACAGAGAGAGCTCAAGCGGGAGAGGGACAGAGAGAGAGAGGGACAGAGGGTCTGAAGCTGGCTCTGCACTGACAGCAGACAGCCCGATGCGGGGCTCAAACTTATGAGCTGCAAGATCATGACCCAAGCTGAAGTCGGTCACATAACCAAATGAGCCACCCAGGAGCCCCAGAACTCGAACCTTTTAAAAGAATAAATCATTTTTGTAAAACATTGATGATTTTGCTTTCTTGCTTGTTTTATTTATTTGTTTGTTTGTTAGTTTATTATTTATTGCTACTTATTTGAGTATAACTGACACACAGAAACTGTGTTAATTTTGGTTACATAAAAATCAAGTATTTCGTCTCCACAAAATACTTATGAATTACAAAGAGAAAAATGCAGTTTACAGCATAGCAACCTCCAGACACCACCGTAACCAAGTAATCAAAATTAACATCACCAGTAATGGGACAAATTGACATCACATGCCTCCTGATAAGATACACTGAGAAGGTACAGCCTCAGTCCTATGATATTCCTGCCAAAAATCATAGCCTGAATCTAATCATAAGGAAACACCAGACTAACTCAAATTGAGGGACTTTTCTACAAGATAATTGTCCTGTACTTTTCCAAAATGTCAAGGTCATGAAAGATAAAGACTGAAGCATTGTTCCAGATCAAAGAAGGCTAAAGAGACAGGACAATTAAATGCAATGTGTAATCCTGGATCAAAAAAAAATTTTTTTCTTTTTCTATAAAGGAAATTGATGGTACAACTGGCAAATTTTGGATAAACTCTATAGATAATGATATATATCAATATTTCCTGATATATCAATGTTTATTTCCTGAGTTTGAGGATGGTACTGTGGTTACATAAGGAAAGTCTTTGTTTTTAAAAAACAACATATTGGGATATTGAGAAATAAAGGAACCTCATGTTCACAACTTAGTCTCATACTATTTAGGAAAAAATTATACACACACTTACACACAAATATACACAGAATGATAAAGCAAATGTGGCAACATGGCAACATTTGGGGAATCTGGCTGAGGGGAAGAGCAGAATTCTTTGTAACATTTTGCAATGTTTCTCCAAGTCTGAAATTATTTCAAAATAAAATGTTACAAAAATTAAGGATTTCTGTTTAGCGAAGGACATTAAGGAGAAAGTTAATAGCTGGCACAATGAGAGAAAGTCTTTCCATACATATACATTTATAGGTTTACATATTCATGAGATTATAGATGAATTTTGGAAAGATTGTCTAAGAAACTGGTAACAATGGTTTCTTTACAGAAGACAGGACTAAAATTGGAAGTGAGGGGGGTATTAACTTTGAATATACCATTGCATTCTTCAACTTGTTCCAACATTCATGTATTACTTTTATATTTTAAACATATTTTTGAAATTTGAAACAATCTCAAGTATACAGAAAATGTGAAGTACAGAACAAAGATCTTCCTCCTCCCCCTGATTTAATGTGTATTTTCTACAAAGACATTCTACATAACCACGGCACAACCATCAAATTAAGGGAATAAACTCAATACATTTCTACCATCTGATCCTCTAACTCCAATCCAGTTCTGTCTAGTGTCCCAATAACGTCCTTTGTAATAATAATAAGAAGAAGAAGAGGAGGAGGAGGAGGAGGAGGAGGAGGAGGAAATGGAAGGGGAAGAAGAAGATCCAATTCAGATCATGTGTTGCATTTTGTCAAATCTCTGTAGTCTATTCTCTCTGGAACAGTTCCTCAGTCTTTCTTTCCTTGACCAGCATGACGCTGACATTTTGAAAAGTACAGCATATTTATTCTGTAAAAGGTCCCTCAATTTGGATTTGTCTGATGCTTCCTCATGCATGTGTTCTTCTGATTGCATCCTATTAGGTGGCATAAGATTTTGATTTTACATTACTGATGATATTGACTTTACTTGTTTAAGGTAGTGTCTGCTAGGCTTCTCTACTGCAAAGCAACTGCTTTTCTCTTTATAATAAATAAATGTTTGGTGTGGAAGTATTTTAAAAACATGTATCTCATTCCTCACCAAACTTTTAATTTATTCATGTATTTATACATATCAGTATGTATTCCTATTTTACACAGGGGTTATAATTTCTTACTATCATTATTTACACTGATGCTGAAACCATCCCTAATTTGCCCTGTGGGAGCACGTCAAGCTAACTTGTGTCCTTCTTACATGTCCCAATTATTCCTTCATCGTCTTTGCTTTCTAGTACAAGAGTTCTAGACTCATCTTGTATCTTTTCTACCTCAGCCCAAGAACCAGCTTTTTCACTAGGGAACTCTGGCACTTTACAGTGAAGAATGTATTTAGAAGCCAAGATTTGGACACTGTATGTGCTCATTGCAATTGGGGTGGGGCTGTCACTTCTCCAAGGCCCTCTCAATAGCCAGAGCTGGGACAGAGCTATATACTCACTTACATCTGTATTTATTTCCATGTCTCTCTTTTTTTTTAATGTTTATTTATTCTTTTTTTTTTTTTTTTTAAATTTTTTTTAACGTTTATTTATTTTTGAGACAGAGAGAGACAGAGCATGAACGGGGGAGGGGCAGAGAGAGAGGGAGACACAGAATCCGAAGCAGGCTCCAGGCTCTGAGCCATCAGCCCAGAGCCCGACGCGGGGCTCGAACTCACAGACCGTGAGATCATGACCTGAGTTGAAGTCGGACGTTTAACCGACTGAGCCACCCAGGCGCCCCTAATGTTTATTTATTCTTGAGAGAGAGAGCATGTGCATGGGAGGGGCAGAGAGAGGGAGACACAGAATCTGAAGCAGGCTCCAGGCTCCTAGCTGTCAGCACAAAGCCTGATGGGGGGCTTGAACCCACAAACCGTGATATCATGACCTGAGCTGAAGTCAGATGCTTAACTGAGTCACCCAGGCACTCCTTTCCATGTTTCTTTGTATTGAAAACCAGGAATTTACACCATTATCTCCAACTTTCACCCAGCATCACAATGTTGGTTCTTCTTTTTCTTCTTTTTTTGAGGTTTATTTATTTTTGAGAGAGAGAGAGAGAGCATAAGTGGGGGAGGGGCAGAGAGAGTGGAGGACAGATGATTCAAAGCGCCTCTGTGCTGACAGCAGAGAGCCCGATGGGAGACTTGGACTCACAAACCATGAGATCATGACTTGAGACTACTCAGAGGCTTAACCAATGGAGCCGCATGAGTCCCTCTTATCTTTTTTTTTTTTTTAATGTTTCTTTATTTTGAGAGAGAGAGAGTGAGAGCGCAAGAGAGCAAGTGAGAGCGCAGAGAGAGAGGGAGAGAATCCCAAGCAGGCTCCATACTCAGCGCAGATCTCCATGCAGGGCTCGATTCCCGGACCATGAGATCACCACCCGAGCTGATCTCAAGAGTCTGATGCTTAACCGACTGAGCCACCCAGGTGCCCCAAGTTTTCTCTCTTCCTGTATTGTCATTTCCTTTTCCAACTGTGAGAATCTTGCCTCGTTTTCCCTAATGTATTTATTCATACTTTCAACCCCCCTATTGCCGCCTCCCTTTTCCACACCCAGAAGCCCTCCCCACTCCAACCTTGCCCAACACCCTGTCCTGGTCTTTCCCTCCTTGCCCTGCTTGGGCTCTGCTCTCCACACCAGGCTGCACTCCTACCTCCCCTGCTGCAAGTACACCATCTTTACCCTGTTGGGTCTCTGATGTGCGTGGATGTCCTCACCTCACTCGGGCTCTGATGCTTCACACTGGGCCATCTTCTTCCAAAGATGCCCTCCTCAGCCTGTTCAGGTTCTGACACCCTGCTCGGGCTCGTTGAGGTAGACCTCATCCTAGTGTGAACAACTGCATTTCTCTCCCTCACTTGATGCCTTCAGGACTGAATTGTTCAAGAAGGGAAGGGAAGGAAAGAAGAGGAGGTTTTTTTTTTAATTTTTAAAAGTGCACGAGCACATTGACAGCAATGAAACTAGTCTGTATGATACTATAACGGTGGATATGTGTCATTATATGTTTGCCAAACCCATCGAATATACAACACTAAGAGTGAACCCTAACGTAAACTATGGACTTTGGGTGATAGTGACATGTCAATGTAGGTTCATAAATTGTAACGATGTACCACTCCCATAGGGGATATTAAAAATAGGGGAGGCTATGCATGTGTAGAGGCATGTGGTATATGGGAAATCAATTTTGCTGTGAACCTAAAACATCTCTAAAAGATAAATATATTTTTTAACAGGTTAGAATTTTATTTCCTGCAAGAAAATTGCATGTCAATGCAGCATTATTTACAACAGCCAAATTATGGAAGCAGCCCAAGTGTCCATTGCTAGATGACACACAACAATGGAATATTATTCAGCCATAAAAAGAAGGAAATCTTGCCATTTGCAACAACATGGATGGAGCCAGAGAGTATAATGCTAAGTGAGATAAGTCAATGAGAGAAAGAAAAATACCATATGATTTCACCCATGTGTGGAATTTAAGAAACAAAGCAGATGAGCAGAAGAAAAAAAAAAAGAGACAAATGAAGAGACAGACTCTCTTTTTTTAAACAAACTTGTAACTATAGAGAACAAACTGATGGTTACCAGAGGGGTTGGGTGAAATAGGTGAAGGGGATTCAAGAGTGAACTTATCAGAAGAAAAAAATAAGAGAGAGAGAGAGAGAGAGAACACTTATGATGAGCCCAGAGAATTGTGGAATCACTATCTGTACACCTGAAACTAATATAACACTGTATGCTCACTGCACTGGAATTAAAATAAAAAATTTAGTAAAAAAAGAACTTCACTTCTTGCAAGAAAATTGCATCTCTATGATATGTTGATTCCGTAGTATAATCGTGATTACTGAAAAATGGCTGTATGAGTAACTTGACACTTTACACTACTAATTCTGGTAGAAACCCTTTTATAAACTGCAAAGAAAACGAAGAGAAACAAAAAACTGAAGCTTATCCTGTTGTAAATATCAAAGCTATCACAAAATGGCCATCAGACATTACATTCCTCCGGGTAAGAATATGCAACAGACTGTAAGCATTGTCGTGGGGTGAGGACAAAGCATGGCAAATTAGGGGAGGGGAGCAGGATTCACAGGGCAGGCAAAACAAAGGGGTAGAGATGAAACACGATTAACTAATTTGAACCATGAATGATAATTATTGAAGCTGGTTAACATGAACATGGGGCTCATTATTCTGTGTCTCTAATCTTGTATATATTTGCGATTTCTCATAATAAATAGTTTAAAATATCTACTGCAAAATTAAAGAGAATACGTAGCATCATTTTTTTTTTTTTAAGTTCAAGATCAAGCCTTGACATACACAACTAATATCTCACTAGCAACCTGGGTGATCGGGATGTCCAAGTGCTCTGCCATATTCTTTCTCCCAAAGTTGCTGCACCAGCTGTTCCAACTGAAAGAACCACGTACATCACCAAATCATACAAATATCCCTACGGGCCTGCTGGGGTGCAGGCCAGGAAGGCCAGTGATGTGTAGCTATGGAGATAAGAATATTCCTTTCCACAAACATTTTCTAAGATTGCTATTGTATACCTGACTCAACACTGGCCCAAGGAGGGATTCCTAGATCAATTCCTTGTCCTGCCACTTTGACACAACAGATGCTCCTCTCAAGGCAGAGAACACATTCTTCATTCCAATGGGTTGGATGCCAAGTGCCCTCTGAATCCAGAAGGAGAACTGGGAGATTATTTAAGGAGGAAGGAGTTTTTGTAAGTAAATGGGGGCGGGGGGGTGCTGGGTGGCTCAGTTGGCAAGCATTCGACTCTTGATTTCGGCTCAGGTCATGATCTCATGATCCGTGAGTTCGAGTCCCATGTTGGGCTCTGTGCTGATAGCAAGGAGCCTGCTTGGGATTCGCTCTCCCTCTCTCTGCCCCTCTTCTGCTCTGCATGTGCACGCTCTCTCTCCCTCTCTCAAAGACAGATGTTTAAACTTGAAAAAAAATAGATAGATGATAGATAAAGTTATCTTGAGACAGATTATGCTGCCTCCATTCTTCCTTTATTGTGAATTACCCTAATCTCTGTTTATTTTTCTGACACTCTCTACTGTGTAGTATGTTCTACAAGTTCACCTGTTCTCTGAGTGTGGGTGGCCTTACCTTTTTTTTTTTCTTTAAGTTTATTGATTGAGACAGAGAGAGAGAGAGAGAGAGAGAACACACTCGCAGGAGCTGGGGAGGGGTAGAGAAGGGGGTGGGGGAGAGAATCTCAAGCAGGCTCTACACCATCAGCCCGGGACTCGATCTCACAAACCTCGAGATCATGACCTGAGCTGAAATCAAGAGTTGGATGCTTAACTGACTGAGCCACCCAGGCACCCCTAATTTTACCTTTTCTATGCAGCTCAATGCATTTTGCTGCATAAAATTTGTCTATATCTCCACTGTCTCAGAAGCTTAAAATCTCCAATGCTCAATAGACTTTAGGGAATACGTTACCATGACAGAGATTAAGAGCTGATATTAAAATTCCTAGCCCAATAATTTTGCTAAACAAGAATTCTCAGATACATAGAAAAAGAAAGCTACTGTATATAATAAGAAAAAAAGTTCAGGAAAGTTAAAACAAAGTGTGAGTGACAATATTGAGGGCAGAGAATTATAGAGGTTCTTTAACAAATGACTACAGCCTTGATACATCCTTTCAGATTCTGTAAGATTTCCTTGCTTCTTTTCCCTCTCTTGAAAGTCTTTGTACACAAAAGATAGTCTTGTCCAAATCAGTATGAATCAGGTCCTGATAATAATAGTAACCTCCATTTATTTTGTACCTAATGTATGCAAAGCTCTATATCAAGTGCTTTATACACATTACCTCATTCAATCATTATAGCTCTTTAGTGTAAATACTTTAATCCCTATACTACCAATTAAACACTCAGAGAGACAATGTGCACACAGATGTTTATTGTAGCATTTATCCATAATAGTGAAAATTTAGAAGCAACTCAAATATCCAACAAAGAAATTTTAAATAAGCTATGATACATCTGCTCGGTAGACTATTTCATAGCCATTAAAGTTTTTATTTTACTTTATTTAAAAAACGATTGTTCAATTATTTTTGAGAGGGAGAGAGAGGGAGGGGCAGAGAGAGAGGGAGACCGAGCATCCCAAGTAGGCTCCACACTGCCAGCTCAGAGCCCAATGCGGGGCTCAAACCCACGACTCTGAGATCTTGACCTGAGCCGAAACAGATTGAGCCACGCAGGTGCTCCGCCGTTAAAAATTTTAATTATGAAAACTGTAATAGCAATTACAAAAAAGAAAAAGAGTTTTTGATATAGAGATAATGTTAAGTTTAAAGACAAATACAAAATAGCAAGGCTACCGTGACTGTAAAAATGCAATTATATATAGTGTGTTCATGAAGAAAAATCTGGCAAGGTACAAATGAAGGCATTGTGATTAATTTCCCCCTCTGCTTTCAAACGCCCTGCATTTGTTGTATTTATAATAAAAAGGGCAGGGACTGGTCATTGGGAAGCATGAGCCGATACTGAAGAAGGGGAGCACTTCGAAGGAATACAGAAGTTTGGCTGGGGTGAGCCCACTCTGCAACGGGGGAAAGTAAAACAGGGATTGGTTTCGGTTAGCCTCCTGTGTCAACTTGGCTGGGCTAGAATACCTGGTTATTTAATCAAACACTAATCTGGGTGTGGCTGTGAAGGTGTTTTCTAGATGTGGTTAACCATCACCTGGTGCGCCTCATCCCATCAGCTGAAAAGTCTTGCAAACAAAAAACTGAGATTTCTCAGAAAAGAAATTCTGCCTCAAGACTGCAGTGTTAGTAAAAAGCAGAGGGGGAAATTACTCACAATGCCTTCATTTGTACCTTGCCAGATTTTTCTTCATGAACACACTATATATAATTGCATTTTTACAGTCACGGTAGCCTTGCTATTTTGTATTTGCCTCAGCAAGCTGAGTCTCCAGCTTGCTGGCCCATCTACAGATTCCAGACTATCCAGTTCCCGCAATCATGTAAATCAATTCTTTCAGATAAATATATATATATTTATCAGCCTAACTACATCAGTGTTTTCCAGAAAATCAGAATCATTAGGATATATAAGAAAAAATATACATATGTGTATATATATATATGTGTATATATATGTGTGTATATGTGTATACAATATGTGCATATATGTGTATATGTGTATACAATATATATATGTGTATATATATGTGTATATATACACATGTATATATGTATATTTATATATATCCTAATGATTCTGTTTTTCTGGAAAACACTGATGTAGTTAGGCTTTTACCTGGGAAAGCAGCAGGTGTCTCTAATGAGTCTCTGCTAAGCAGCATCCCCTTCATGAATTTGCCCCTGTTTCTAGACCTTATAGGCTAAACACTTGGTCCTCACCAAGTCTTAGAGTTGAAAAGATAACACAGTTTGCACAAGCCTAAACCTTAAAACCACAATGTCAATTGTAGTGGTTTTAAAACAAGGCCACAGATTCTTTCACACTCCTCCCTTCAAAAAAGTGGAGCCTAATCCCCTACCCTTGTGCTGAAAGTGACGGTGGGTGACCTGTGGGTCATAAAAGTCATCGTGGCTTCCTCCTTGCTTTCTCTCTCGGGTGGCTTGCTCTGGGGAACCAGGCACTCAGTTGTGAGGATACTCGAGCAACTCTGGGTAGAGTGGTAGTTCCTCTGAGGAGGAACAGAGGCCACTGCAGATATGCGAGTGGAGGTTGCTCTGTGGTCAGTCAAGCCTCTAGAACCTTACAGATGAATAGAACTTGTGCTGCCTAAATGTCTATCTCTGGCTTAGCCTAAACTGTAAGAATGAGAAGCATAGGACAAACTTATTCTTAGCAATACAATAGTTCTTTTTCCTGTAATACGCTCATGGCTCATGTTTTTGGTCAAACTTGAGACACTTTATCATTAAAGTGCCTATAAACTTAAATAGGCCCATGTTAATGTGAAAAGAAAAAAGTGACATTCACATTACAGAGTCCAAAGAAGTCTGAAAATGCAGGGAAAGCAGTGTATCTATTGCTTAAAGCCCTTTCTAAGTTTCCTGCAAGTTCCCAGCAGTTAGGCCCTTATGTTTTCATTCCTATGACCATGCCTGGCTCGGAACTCCTCCATCATTATTATTTTTTGTTCCACACTGCATTGATCCGGGCTCTTTCTTGATTTCAAAAAGCAAAAATACAAGCAACAACAGCAGAAATCACTTATAAAAGATTGAGATAACTGAGGGTTTTGCGTCTCAGAAACGCAAATAACTTCAAAGAATCGACCCTTGGGGGTGCCTGGGTGGCTCAGTCGTTTAAGGTCCGACTTCTGGCTCAGGGCATGAGCTCTCTGCCCATCCCCTGCTCATGCTCTCTCTCAAAAACAAATCTAAAAAATGTTTAAAAAACAAAGAATGAACCTTCATTTTTCTTAGAAGTTCTCCCCCTCCCCACTCTGCCCCCTTTGTGAAGTGCACTGGTCCTCAGGAGGTAAGAGGATCGAACTCAGGACACACGCATATCTTCTCTTGCCCTCCCTTCCCGGTGACACTCCAACTGCAATGTTCCCCCTTCATTTAGCAAAGCCTTATAGTTCTGTTCTCTAGGGCTCCTCATTGAACAGAACTCACCCTCCTTAGGTGTTCTTCCCAGCCCAGGGGTGTTAATTCTCTTCATCTTTTCAGTGATCGTTTTTCTAACGTTAAAAACAATTTTTTTTTAGTTTATTTATTTATTTTGAGAGAGAAAGAGCAAGCACGGAAGGGGCAGAAGAAGAGGGAGAGAGAGAATCCCAAGCAGGCTCCGCATTGTCAGCTCAGAGCCCAATGCAGGGCTTGAACCCATGAACCCATGAGATCATAACCTGAGCCGAAATCAAGAGTCAGCTGCTTAACTGACTGAGCCACACAGGCACCCCACGTTTTATTTTGTTTTTGTTTTAATTTGCATGCTCTTCCAACTGAGGCGGGCTGTGGCCCTGATATTTGTAATGATCTTATGCAAATTAGCCTCCCATCTCCTCCAGAGAATTGTACTGCGAGAGGTTAGAGAACTTGGCCTGAGGCACTGAGCTGATGAGCGGTGGGTCCAGGCAGCGGTTTTGGCTACATCTTCCCTAATATGCCAGCTCAGGTGAGTGAGACACTCAAGGCGTCACTTCATGAATACGGTATCAGAACAAGGGGGGTGGCACTGTAATCAGAACTTTGATGGCACCGGCCTCAGATGGCTCCACCTGTTTATTTCCACAGGAAAGGGTCTCCTAGTAGGAGCTCTGGGATTTGGAGCAGTCTCCGGGCCACCCTTCCGGGTGGTGCTGGGATGGGCACTGTGGGTTGATACATCCCTTCTTCAGGCAGTTTGGATCAGTCTACGTCCTGTCTCTAGTCGTTTAGAAGCTGATCATTCAGGGGGCACCTGGGTTGGGCGTCCGACTTCAGCTCAGGCCATGATCGCACGGTTTGTGAGTCTGAGCCCCGCATCAGGCTCTGTGTTGTCAGCTCGGAGCCTGGAGCCTGCTTCGGATTCTGTGTCTCCTTCTCTCTCTGCCCCTCCCCCTCTTGTGCTCTGTCTCTGTCTCTCAAAAATAAATAAACGTAAAAAAAATCTTTAATTAAAAAAAAGAAGCTGATCATTCAGTTTGATTCTCAGAAGGCAGCTTACACCCTCATTTCCCAGTTCTTGGGGGGCCACCCCAGGGTTACCTCCATCAGCTGTTTCCATGTGTCTGTTTGGACCTGAGCTGTTGCTTCCAAACAGGCCCTCCCTAGAAAGCCAGTGCTGCACACACCCACGAATGCATGTGGAAGTTGTTCCGTGAAGAAACCTCCAATTGTTAAGGGGGCTTCTCTGAGCGTCAGCTCTGGACAGTGTTCATATTAGAATACTGAGGAAGCAGCCTGAGGACAGGCAATTGGCATACTCATTTTTAATTTTATTTTTTCAATGCTTATTTTTGAGAGACAGAGCGCAAGTGGGGGAGGGGCAGAGAGAGAAGGAGACACAGAATCGGAAGCAGGCTCCAGGCTCCGAGCTGTCAGCCCAGAGCCCGATGCGGGGCTCGAACTCACAAATGTGAGATCATGACCTGAGCTGAAGTCAGAGGCTTAACCGACTGAGCCATCCAGGAGCCCCTGGCATACACATTTTATAAAAGGGAAGACTAACCCTTAGGACTACCCATGTGGTAAACGTCAAGTCAGACGGAATTCTGTTTCCTTGGACACCCAAACACCCCAGACCAAACCTTCCTGGCTGTCCCTTTGAGCACACCAGTGAGGCATAGAGTCCTAGCACACATGTGCCCAGATCATTCTAGGTGAAGTAGCCAACCAAGGTCCAGAGAGGCAGCCTGTGTAAAGTCCAACATTTCCCAGGGCACTAAAACCCCAGCCTAGAGCTTGAGAAGACAGTAAGATGGGACTAGAGACATCCCTGAAAAGTGGTCAAGCTAAATAAAGCAGTGTTTGGAGCGCCTGTGCTGACAGCTCAGAGCCTGGAGCCTGCTTCGGATTCTGTGTCTCCTTCTCGCTGCCCCTCCCCCACTCATGCTCTGTCTCTCTGTCTCTCAAAAATGAATAAACGTTAAAAAAATAAACAGTGTTTCTTTTCTTGTGCTGGAATCAAATAAGTTGGGTTGGCAACTGTGATTATTTAAGGCTGATCAGAAACTATGACTAGTACCATATTATATTTTGATCAAATTTTAACGGGAAAATAATTAACAAATTAGATTTGTTTCATACAATCTTTTAACACATGGCAGCATGGCCCGGGTGGGCTGGCGGGCTGCTCAGATGTGGGTGGCCCACCTAGGGTCCCAGGACTTACTGAGGTCACCACAGCACAGAGATGCTCCTCACCACCTCAGGTACTCAGTGCTAATGTGGTCGAGGCACCTTGCTGTGCTAGAGCGGGCAAGCTGGAGCTTTGGGCTCACCACGACCTCAGTGCAAGCCCAGCTCAGAGTCTCACGAGTGGCTAGCCCCGAGCAAGGTGTCTTTAGTTTAGATTTTTTCTGGGCCTCCATTTTCTCACTAATTGAAAACAAATTTTTTTTTAAGGTTTTCATTTTCAGAGACAGAGACAAAGTGTGAGTTAGGGAGGAGCAGAGAGAGAAGGAGACATAGAATCTGAAGCAGACTCCAGGGTCTGAGCTATCAGCACAGAACCCGATGCAGGGCTCAAACTCAAGGACCACAAGATCACGATGAGCTGAAGTTGGACGCTTAACCAACTGAGCCACCCAGGCGCCCCTCCACTTTCTCACTTATAAAGATAATCCATACCTCACTGGTTTGTTTTGAGGATTAAATTAGTCAATTCATCGGGGCGCCTGGGTGGCTCAGTCGGTTGAGCGACTGACTTCGGCTCAGGTCATGATCTCACGGTTTGTGAGTTCGAGCCCCGCGTCGGGCTCTGTGCGGACAGCTCGGAGCCTGGAGCCTGCTTCTGATTCTGCGTCTCCCTCTCTCTCTGACCCTCCCCGACTCGTGCTCTGTCTCTCTCTGCCTCAGAAATAAATAAACATTAAAAAAAAATACATCTAAATTAGCCAATTCATGTAAAATGCTTAGAATGATGTTTGGTACATCGTGTTTAGCATATCATTATTGTTAGATAAAGCCACAGTATTGAAACTCAGAAGAGACTGACATATAAACCAGAGGTCGGTTCATTAATTTGTCGCTAGAAATGCAGCTGACAAGAGGCCTGAAAATCCAACTTTCCAGTCAGTATATGCTCTCCAGGTGAGAAAGGTCACAGAAGCCAAGTCACAAGCCAAGGAATCCAGAGGAAGGTCGAATGGGATGGGGGAATTAGTGGATGAGGGTCTGGGGCCTGTGGTGTCAAGCTATGATGGATGGGGGCACCCAGTGCCTCTTGACGCAAGACCTGCCAAAAAGTCAAGTCGCCAGATAGAGTCTGCCACCTGCCAGCAGGTCTGGGGACCCAGTGACAATGCTGGGTCTCTCATATTCTCTCTTCTCCATTGCAGGATCCTGGCATTCTTGATTCCAATCACATTTCATATATTGTTCCAGTCACTTCTTCTTCCTTAGCTAATTGTGCCTCATTTACCTGATGGCTCTTAAATGTACCTCCAACCTAGGGCACCTGGGTGGCTTAGTCGGTTAAGGGTCCGACTCTTTATTTTGGCTCAGATCATGATCCCAGGGTCCTGGGATCAAGCCCTGTTGTCGCGCTGCATGCTGTCAGCCAGAGTCTGCTTGGGATTCTCCCTCCTCCTCTCTCTCTCCCTCTCTTTGCCCACCCCCCACTCTCTCTCTCTCTCTCAAAATAAACTTAAAAGAAAAAGTACCCCCAACCCTGACACCAAACCACAATGTACAATTTCTTGAATGACTTCATCTCACCCATTGTTCACTAGTTCTTACTAGTCTTATTCTAAGATAACTCTACTTCCAAGTTCTGGGTGTGCCATACTTTTGTTCTGACTGTAGTGTTCATGGAAGAGGGAGATGAAAATATCTTTGGGGGTAAGAAGGTTGAGAATGACTATACTCAAAGGTCACTAGTACTCAAGGAAAACCTAGACTCCTCTACTGATGGAGAATCCCCAACTTCAAACAAAGTATTGAGTGATGGAATAGATTGAATATAGAACATCCATAAAGAACAAGAGAAGCCCGCGTGTGTGTGTAAGAATCTAAAGGATAAGTCTTTGCAGTAAGAGAAGAATCCAAGAGGGGGTCCCTTCTAGGTCCAAGGACACAAAGTTGGAAGTGTGGGTACCTGTCATTTTGGTTGAGGCACCATGACTAAATACAGTGGTCTTCAGCTCCAGAGCATCATAAATATTACCTCACTAAAATCAGTAAAGCAGTGAAGGTCACAACAAACACTAGTTATCATAATGGCTAACATTTATGGAACTAGTGGGCCCATGATGAGAATTTTGGTTGTATTATCTAATACAATAAACCTACAATGTAAGGACCATTATTGTTCCCATTTTATAGATCAGGAAACTGAGGCACTGAGAGGCATCATTCGCCAAGGTGACATAGCCATTCAATAATAGAATCCAGACTCAAATGCAGTTCTGATTCCAGAGCTCGCACCCTAATACACAAGTTAAAACAAATCAGACCCACAGGCACTAACCCTCCTTCCAGGTTCAAATACTTTTCTAAAAGGACAGAAGGGCTCCTGACCCTGGGCATGCTCAGGAGAATGTCACCCTCTGTATAAACTGTTGTGGAACAAAGCTAAGAACAGCTGATCTGGAGAGATGAACCACATACTTTGGTTCTTGCCCTCTCTCTGCACAAAAAGAGGTATCTGAACCTAAGCAAGACCCTTAACATCTGCTTCAAGCTCCTGCTCTGTAAAATGGGAATAACTCAGCAGGAGCCATTTAACACAAGGTTGGTGAGAGGATAAGACCAAAAGAGAACATTCATGAAGCATTCCTCAGTGTTAAAATGCTATAGTGTCGGTTGACAAATATTTACATACTGTAATTTGGTTTCAAAGGCCTCTCTACATACAATAAATCAGAAATCACTTTCAAACCACCCATTTATTCAACATAAAACAGAAACCTAGAATTACCGACAGGGCATGACGTATACGTATTATAATGGGCTTAAATTACATGGTGATTTCTGCCCAACCCCATGTAACTCAGCAGGGGCTAGGCATTCCTGCACCCGTGGCTTTCTGATGTGCAGCTCAGCAGATGAGGGCTGTGGGGTGGCCCTTCTTGGGTGACATCTTGATGATGGCCCTGAGCATTTGTGAGACTGTCTCCAGAGGAGGCTCTAGGGTGCTTGCCGCATCAGTTCTTCCACAGGCTGATCCATAGCACTTTACAGTTTATAAAAACATTCAGTTTGCACAAGACCTTGTTTCTTTTTTTTGAGAGAGAGAGACAGAGAGAGAGAGAACGAATGGGGGAGGGGCAGAGAGAGGGAGACAGAATCCCAAGTAGGCTCTACACTGTCAGCACAGGGCCCAAGGAGGGGCTTAAACTCACAAACTGTGAGATCATGACCTGAGCTGAAATCAAGAGTCAGAACCTTAACTGACTGAGCCATCCAAGCGTGCGCAAGACCTTGTTTCAATTAATCCTTCCAACTACCCAAAGAAGCAGGCAGGACAAAGTGCACTAAGCCCACTTAAGGATAATTTACCCAGGAGAGGTTGACTTATCCAAGATGCCACCGGTGGAAGAGCTGGACTAACCCCAGTGCATGACTTTCCACTAAACTGTGTTTTGGGATTTCTTAACGATGCATTGAGCACCTAGCACATCAGCCACTGTGCCAGGTACACCTACTCATCGGCTTAGCCTCTGGAGAGGAGCTTGTTCAAACTTTCCCCCTCCCCCGCTCCATGCAATTAGTGAGTTTTAAGCATTGGAATTAAGAACCTGACTATTCAGTATGTCACACAGTAGAGCTAAGTGGCAGCACTGTAGCAGTTAGAGATATAGAGCCAGCCTGGCCTGAATCCCAGCCCAGACACCCACGGTCAACTGTTTCCTTATCTGTAAAACGGGGATAACAACTGTGCCAGTTCATAGGGTTTCAAGGACTGATTTAGTGCAGGTGTAGCACTTACAACGGTGCCTGTTACATAAGACCCCAATAAATATTAACTGTTACTTCCTTAGCATTGTGTTGAAAGGGGGAACAAGGGAAGGTTTAAAAACAAAGATCTCTTTAACCTCTTAGTGTCTCAAAGTTCTCATTTCATTTCACTTATTTCAAGACTCAGGCCCAGAAAAAGGAGCCCTCCCTCATTTAGGCAGAGCTCCAAACCCCTTGCTAAGTCTGCATACCACCCTCCCTGGTCTCACCTCTGCCTCCATCATCTCGACTCCATGTCCTTAGGGCTGGATTTGGGTCATGGCCTCCCTGTTGGTCTTCTTGCCTCTGCTCTCTCCTCTATCATTCTCTACTTTTTCTCAAATTAATTTTCCCCAAATAGTCACTTAACAAGCATTTTAACTGAGCACCTATTAACTGGGAGGCACTGTAGTGGATGCTGTGATGGGCTACCCAGATCCCCCTTTAGGAGTGAAGAACTTGCCCCAGCTGCTGCGTATTGACGGCAGAAAGTCCTCACTTGTCAGCCCCTGAGGAGGATTGCCTCAGCTGAAGAAAACCTTTCCGAAGGTCACGCCTCGTTCTGGTAGCACCTGGCATCTAAAGACTAATCACTCCGAAGAATAAAGGCTGAACCCATTGCCTCAGCTTAGGCCAACTCTGCAGGGCTATCCCAGCTCCAGAACGTGGGCTTGGCTGAGCCTTTCCTGGGCCTGCATCACTGCTCGGCTTCTCCCTCTGCTCAACTGATCTCAAGCTGCTTTCCAGGGAAGCCAACCTGTGACAGGCACAGGAGGTGCAAAGACGAGCAAGCCATGGCCTGGCCTTCAAGGATATCGAGGCAAACCAGAACTACGATCTTATCGGCATACAGCTTATAATGGGGGAAGCACACAGTGCCAATGAAGCCCACTTGGAAGAGGGCGGGGTTGAAGCAGAGTCCATCACCCCAGGTTTGAAAAACCCTCCCAGCCCTTCAGTCATCCAGTCTGCGGGCTCCCGCTGATGCAGAGTGACAGTGCTCTGATGCTGGCGGGGGTGTTGTTTGGTTTGCATCTGTGGATGGACCAGACCCAGGCCTAGGGAGCGGTTCCTAGTAAGATGTTCTGTATCCAAATGACACATCAGGCTGGGGCATGGCCAGGCAGGGTAAATGGTACCTTCTCTCCTATTCTGTGCTAAAATTTACCTGGAAAGCTTAGTAAAATGTCTAGGTCTAGCAAATCTCAAGACAGCAATATCACATTGGAATAAATGATTCTGTGACTGGCATCTTTGAGGGTCGTGTAGATTGGTGCAGACCCCCACTGCACCCTTGTCCACCGGCGACCAACCAGGTTGTCTGGGAAGGCACTGGTGAGTATGTAAGGCCAGCAGAAGCGGGGAGGCCAGCATTTCAAAGAAGGCCTTGCAGACTGAGGTCTTTCAACCCGGCTGGCTCTGGACTGCTTTAAAGGCCTGATGTCGGCAGGGCAGCTCCAGCATCAGTAGCTGTGGGAAGGACCAGCTTTCCAATGGCTGGGGTTAGATAGGGTCTCCACAGCATGGAAGGGTAGACTGCTGTATTGGGCCGTCTGGAGTGATCAAGGGCAGTCTTTTGGGTCACTTTTCCCTTTGCCCTGTGGAGTGGAGATGGCTGATTTTGCTGCCATTTTCCATCCCTGAAGACCACCATCTCCTGCCAACTCACCTCCCCTAACTTCCAGAAATTCACCATACACACTTATCCTGGGATCTTTCTCACCTCCTGCAATTCATTCATGCCGTCTTTCTCAAGTCCTGCAGCATAGACTTATATTGTCATATATAAAAGCTCTTCATTCACATTTCTTTCATGGAATCATAAACTGGAAGCCAGTCTGGAGGCCATCTAGTGCTGGCTTCTCCCTCAGAGCCCTTCTCCATAGCCTGGCAGGGCTGAACAGTCTCTAGGAACTCACTCCCAGAAAGCAGCCTATTTAAAAGTTTTCTTTCCTTTGAGCCCAAATTGGTCCACCTATGGACCCACTCAAGAGAAAAATTTCCTCTTTCCCCAAATAATAATAATAGTCTTCAAATCACAGACCGCTCACCCAAGAATTGCTTTCTGAGGGCTTATATGTTACGTGCTTGCCATCTAAACCTCACGACAACCCTATAAAGAAACCACGTAGGAAGGTGTTCGAAAAGGTTGTGATGTGCTGTGATTACCCAGCTAATACTAGTGGCCCCTTCTATTACTGGGGATGGAGCTGGGACTTGATTTCAGGCCCTACTCCAATGCCTTTGCTCTTTGTTCACAAAGCCACACCCAAAGAAGCAGACTCTGTGTCACAGAACCCTTCAGTTGCATTCTCACCGACTGAGAAATTGAGGACTCCTACAGGGATTCACAAATTAGTGAGGGGTGACGGGGCTGAGAGCCTGGCCAAAAAGGCAGGCACAGAAACTACACCACACGGCCCCCAAACTGGCACACCTGCAGGCCTGAGGGTGAGGAGTGTGGTGGGGACCATGAGAAGACCCTCGTGACTTCAATGGTACACAGAAGTGGCTGGAACACCTCTGGACTTCTAAGAGGGAGGGAGGCTGAGGAGGCTGGCTGACTAGTGGCCCTTTGGCCAGCTTCCTCAGTCTATCAGCACCTGCTGTGTAGTGAACAGAGCCTTCTTGATTTCATTCTCCTTTCCTCCAAAAGAGGCTCTTTCCCCCAGCTACCTACATACCACAACAGCCTCAGGGGGCTACAAATCTTAGGTTGACCCCTGTGACTACAATTTCCCATGAAGCCAGCAAGTTCCTTCTGTTGATTCTGGTTTCTCTGTTGTCTTTGAGGAAGGCAAGGTTCCTATTTTAGTGTCTTCTAACAATTACATATAGAAGTGGAGTCCTCAAGAAACAATATTTATAAGAGCTAGTACTCTGTTAAACAACTGCTCTCCTGAGATTCCTTGATTTAAAAACAAAGTGCTGTTTCTTCCCATTCGACCCCATTCTCAATTCCCTACTTCCCAGGCCCCCCCTACATGGTTCGAAGGAAAATAAAGAACATGAAGCCACCCAAGCAAAATGGGACAAAGATAGTTTCTCGGTTTCTCTTCAGCTCCAGCCGAGGATCAGAGAAGCAAGGTGAGCCTAAGTCAGAGACCACAGGAGTAAGCAGTTGACAAACCATGCTGGAGGCCAGGTTACACAATCAGTTCACTCCTCCAAGCAGTGGGACTGAGGCAGCACAAACCAAGCCCCCTTCTGCTGCAGCTGAGCCCAGGCTATAGGGAATAGTATACCCCAGTGATGTAATACATTGCCCTTCATTCCACCAGCTCAGGCCACCCAAAGTAAGGCAGGTGATCTCTGAGCCCCAGTGGCTTTAATGACACCTCCTTCCAGAGCAAGACTGGTGCTGCCATGGACCTGGCCATGTGACTGATATAAGTGTTACAGGAAAAGCCCAAACCTCAGAGCCCACGCCCCTTAACACTGGGCAAGTGCTGCAGCCCTGCCAATGAGCAGCAGAGATGAGGCCAGGGAGATGCAGGGGGACATTTAATTTACACAGCAGCCACTTGGGGCCCAGTCAGAGCTGGGGCAGTTGGGGGGATCTATAACCAGAGGGCACCCCCACCCCTTCCCTTGAAGACCAGTCCTCACAGACACTTAGACGGGGCTCCCTGGGTTATGCAGAGGATGCTCCAGTTCAAAGGAGATTTGGAAATAAGGCTGTCCCCAAAGTTGGGGGAAGTCCGTGGCCTGGAGATGGTTGCCTATATCGCAGCCCAGGGGTCTGAGAGACCAGTCCATGTCCTGGGCACAGTCCTCGGCCTGGTGACCCTAAAGGAAGCCCTCACGGCGGAACTGTTCCTGGAGAAGGGCGCGGTACTGGTCAAACCCCCCCTCGACCCGGGTGACGCCGCCGCCTTCGCACACCCACAACTCCCGGCACACCAACCGGATGAAGCGCTCATCGTGGGATACCAATATCACACCGCCCTGAAAGAGAGGAGACCAGGAGGCACTCAGGGGGGCCCTAAGGGGTGATGACACTTGGGGAGGAGCAGGCAGCATGAAGGCACACTCACCCTGAAATTGTTGAGAGCACGGCCCAGAGCCTCAATCGTCTCCATATCCAGGTGGTTTGTGGGTTCATCCAGAATGTAGAAGTTGGGGCTAGAAGGCAATACCCAGGAAGGTGGGTAGTTATTGGGGTTGGGAGAAAAATGAACCCTCTGATACGAAGGCAAGAGAAACATTTTCTACTTGGCTAGAGGGGTAGAGGGGTAGAGGGGTAGAGGGGTAGAGGGGTAGAGGGGAAGGCAAGAGCTCACCAGGGCATGGTCATCTGAGCAAAGGCTACCCGACTCTTCTGGCCCCCAGACAAGCTGGCAACAGGGCGCACGGCCAGTTCTCCAGAGATGCCATACCGGCCCAGCTGGTGACGATACTCCTCCTCAGGCCGCCCTGGAATAGGCCTCACCCCATCAAGTGGATTCTTGACCCAACTTTCTCTCTTCGCCCTCCCCTCAGCCCTACCTCCAAATGCCCATGTCCTTATACTTAGACTTGGGGCCCACTGCTCAGCACCCCACCCCAAGATGGGCCTAGTCGTAGGGGTCACCTCCTTTCCGGACTCAAATCCCTAAGGTACCGGGAAACTTGCGTGCCAGCAGTTCCACGGCACTGACATTCAGGTCCAGCTGCTCCACGTGGTGCTGGCTGAAATAGCCAATCTTCAGATTCCTACAGGCAGAAACAAAGGTGGAAAGAGGGGATGGAAGGCAATGACCATAAACGAGTGTAGCTACAGTGTATGAGCAGTTTGGAATTGGGGCCTTTACCTGTGAGCATGTCTGATGCCCCGGACAGGGGCCAGGTCCCCCATAAGCAGCTTCAGCATGGTAGACTTACCAGCACCATTCTCCCCAACCTGTAAAAAGAACCCCGAGAATGTTAAAGAGTGGACATGTGTGAGACACTGAAGGGAAGGAGATGAGAACTGGTTCTGACCAATGACTCCTTCAACAACGAAAAAAATATTAAGGAACTCTACAGAAAGATGAAACAACCAGTAAAGATATAAAGGGAACTGACACCTGAATACCTACTAAGTGCAGGGGATTTAATCCTGCCAATAACTGAGTGACGTAGGTGTTATCTCCACTTTGTAACCAAGCTAGCAACAGGCAGAGTCAAGACCTGAAATCTGATCTCTCTTCCATGTTCCATGGTTTGAGAAAACTCAGAGCTAAGACTAGTAAGATAAAGTCTTGTTCTAAGTATTCATAAAATACCACAACCAGGCTTCCTATCTCTGCAAGGAAGTATAGCAAAACCCTTGGCCCAGGCCAATCCCTGCTCCTGTATACCACTTCCCTTTGCAGCCAGATGATCTGGGCCAATCCACACCACGTGAAGGGGTGGCAGAGTCCCAGCTCACAGAACAGAGAAACAGCAACCATACCACACAAATGCGGGACTCGAGATCAGCAGAGACGGATAGACGGCTGAAGACGACATGCTTAGGATCATAGTAGAAATCCACCTCATCTAGTTGTAGAACTGGTGGTGAGAACTTCTCAAACCCATCAGGGAACCTACAGGAGGTGATGGTGAGGAACACAGAGGTGGCCGGAAACAAGAGCTCCCCACCAGCCCTTGGCCCAGCACTCACTTCATCACCACCTCCAACTCCTTGTCCACAGGTTTCAGCTCCGGTCTGAGGAGAGAGGGGGCAGGCAAACTAAATTTATGGCTTAAAAAAATGACTTTGTTCTTACAACACAAATAATAGATGTTCAGGGAAAACCTAGAAAAAACTCATAATTCTACCATCCAGACCCCATTCTTATTTTAGAGTACCTTCTTCCAGTTCACAATATCCCTTTCAGGAGATTTTTGGCCTTCCGGTTAATACATTGTGATAAATATTTCATGTCACAAAAACCTAAGCCTTTGATTTTAGACTTCCTTCCACCACCGGCACTTCTAGAAAGGTTGCTATTAGATTAACCCCCCAATGTTCAACGTTGTTAGTCATTAAAGAAATCCAAGTCAAAACCACAGTGAGCTGTCGCTCACACCCACTACGATGGCCAAAATTAAAAAGACAGATAATAAGTGTTGGCAAGGATGTGGAGAAATTGGAACCCTCATACATTGCTGGTAGAAATATAAAATGGTACAGCTGCTTTAGAAAACAGCTTGGCAGTTCCTCAAAAAGTTAAACATAGAATTATCTTGTAACCCAGCAATTCTACTCCGAGGCATATACCCAAGAGAATAGAAAACATATGTCCATACGAAAACTTGTACACAAATGTTTAGAGCACTGTTATTCATAAGAGCCAAAAAACAGAAACACTTCCAATAACCCTCAACTGATGAATCAATGAACAAAATGCTGTATATCCTTACCATGAAATATTACCTAGCCATTAAAAGGCAGGCAATACTGATAAATGCTACAACACGAATGAACCTCAAAAACATTACGTTAAGTGAAATAAGCCAGACACAAAATGTCACCTGTTACAGGATTTCATTTATATAAAATATCCAGAATAAGCAAATATATTAGAGACAGAAAAGAAATTAGTGGTTGCCTCGGACTGTGGGGACAACACTAATTTACAACAGCAGTGTAAAATTCTCTGCTTTCCTGTTGGAGAGGAGATTAAAGTTGGTTTCCAGAAAAGGGGGAGACCTAGAATGGGAAGGCAAGGGGTACCCTGCAAAATCAGGGAAAAAATTAAGGGAATAAGAGTCAGGGTCTAATCGAGGGCACTGTACTCACAGCTTCTCCAGCATCTTGAGTTTACTCTGCACTTGAGAAGCTCTGTTGGCGTTGTAGCGAAATCGGTCAATGAAAACCTGTGGGTGGATGAGTGCAGACACTGGTCAGGCTCCCTCATCCTTGAAAACTCTAATACCCATGGGCCCCTAGCCCTGTCTGCCCCCATACCTGGATATGCTGGCGATACTGCTGTTGTGCCTCATATTCACGCTGCTGGTTGAGCAGCCGCTCTTGCTTGCTCTTGATGAAGGTCTCAAAGTCTCCCCGGTAGCCATCTAGCCGCTGGCTATGCAGGTGGATGATGTCTGTGGCTATGGCATTCAGGAAGTTGCGGTCATGGGAGACAACCAGGATTGTAGAGGGCCATGTCTGAGGGGTCACAGGATGGCAGGCCCAGTTTGGGAGGGAAATCAACTTCCAGCACCCCCCACCTCCCCACCAGTGTCTTAGAGGCAGACCTTCCTTAGACCTACTCCAGCACCTATAGCCACTCACTTGCAGGTAATTCTCCAGCCACAGGATGGCCCTTACATCCAGCATGTTTGTGGGTTCTGGAAAAGTTGGGGAGGACACATTTGGGATTGAAGGGCTAGAGAACTTGGATGCTGCCATCCTTCCTCACCCCAAAGTCAGGGTGCCCATTTTAAACTCACCATCCAACAGCAGAAGATCTGGCCTATAGAAAAGAATGCAAGCCTTGAGGTTTTAGGTCAGCAGTTCACGACCTCCCATGAACCAAGGCCAATCCTCCACAGTATCCATGGGCCCCTTCAGGCCCAGGAGACTCACCTAGCAAACAGGGCCCGGGCCAGGGCCAGTCTCATCCTCCAACCACCTGAGAACTCCCTAAAGAAACACAGATCACATCAGCTGTAGGTGTTCACCAGGACAGGTAGAGACAGAGCCAACAGTGTTCATAACTAAGAATGGCAAGGGCCACTCACCGGGTGGGCTGCTGCTGCATTTTAGGGGTAAAGCCAAGCCCAGCAAGAATGACTGATGCCCTAGAAGTGAGGAAATTAAAGAACCCCGTTGGAACAGGTAACGAAATGGAAAGGTAAAATCTGAAGGAGGGAAGGGGAATTTTAAATACCTGGCAGGTGCCTTGTCGGCCTCAATCTCCTCCAGTTTGGCATATATTTCTGCCAACTGTGCAGCTTCTGAGCCCTCAGCCCTGGAGTGGGAATGGGAGGAAGAGCACTCAGCCTGAATGCAGATAGTCTTGGGGGAATGTCCTGCACCCTATGTAGCTGAAAAGCAGGTCACCGACTGCCTTGTTGCCAGGACAGGAATAGAGGATAGGAAGAACCTGCTCAAGACAGTGAGGGCAGTGGGCACTGTGGAAGGAACGGGGCTTTACAGCCCCACAGAGCCAAGTTCTAAGCTCTGCTGCTTACTAGGATGGGCATGCAAGTTATGGATTGTGGTAGTATGACAGGCACTCTGTGAAGAACTGTGGCTGCTGGTTATTACCTATTCTGGAGCCTTTACCTGCCAGTGGCAATCTGGGCGCTGAGCTCCCGCTCCCTCCGCAGAAGGTCCTCTCTCACGGTATCACTCTCTAGCACACTCTGAAGGGCAGGGGTGTCATCTCCAGCAACCTCCTGCTCCACGTGCAGCAGGGAAATGTGGGCTGGAACCCGCAGGCTCCGAGTGGCCAACATCTTCAGGAGTGTTGTCTTCCCCAGCCCATTTCGGCCCACCAGTCCATAGCGGCGGCCCCATGCCAGGTTCACATCTGCTCCAGCCAACAGTACCCTGCAGGGGTAGCAGGAAGAAAACAAAGGGTGCTGCTCTAGAAACAGGTATGCAGCAAGTTTAACAACACAAACCTAGTGTTATTTTAAGCCCCATTCCGTCTGTCCGAATTCTCCTTTAATTGGAAAAAGAAAAAAAAGTCACCCCCCACTGCCACTCCCTCACCTATCGCCAAAAGACACATCAAAGTTCTCAATTCGAACATCATAGGATTTGTTCTTGCCGGATGATTCCAACCGACTCTCCTTTCTGCTGCCTGCCTGGCTGGCTGATGCCTCCTCCAAGACTCTTTCAAAGGAAGAAATGGATGGCTTTTAGCACTCCCAGCCACCCTTCCATCCCAATAGAGACTGCTCTATTCTCTTCTCAGCCCTTCTTACTAAACTCACAGAGGGCTGCTGGTCTTGAGTGTGTCCTTCTCTGAGCGCTTCTCCTGCTTTGCCTTCAGTCGAGCCTCAGCCTTCTCTAGCTTCTTTGCATTCACTGTCTGAAGGTCCAAACACAACCATTTCAGCCTAGGTTGTAGCCTCAGAAACAACATCTTAAGTTACCCTGCTCTCAGGGAAAGACTTTATCAGCAATTCCCCAAAAAGATACTCCAGTATTTAAAGACAGTCAATGCTCACCCTCGCTCACCCTCAGCCCCCACCCTTTCTTTCCCATCCTCACCGAGGACTGTTCCCTCTTTAGCAGTCCTGGAAGTTTGGTGCCACAGTCTGTAAGCGATAAGAAAAGCAGTCACCTTCTCCCTGAGGGAAGGGAAACTAACATTTTGAGTAATTAATATGAATGAGACACAGACATAGACATTTAAAGAAAAGCCTTACAATCCCAGAAACAGCTGTCATCCCCCCACTTTTCAACAAAACAAAACCAAAAAACACCTTCCAGATTGACAATAGAGAGACTGAGGCAGATAAGCAACTCCTAAAAGGTCATGCAACTGGTTAGAAAAGTTACAAAATTGGGAAGTAAACCCAAGTCTGTCTAGTTCCAAGGCCCATATTCTTCCTACCCTACCTAAGAGTTTGGAGACCTGTCCAATCCTACTCCCTTCATCAATGGCCTCTTTTGCCCTCAGTAAAGACATTAACTAGCTTCTACAACCTTTTCCTGTGGAAAAGGGGTACCAGGAGTCCTGGGCTCCAGGGGACAGCGGGCTGGGTAGGGGGTGAAGACTGAGACAAGGGCAGAGGGCAGCTAGTTCAATCTTCCCTCACTCTCACCGTAGTTTTCTGTTATCTTTGACAACTGGATGGGGGCGTCTAGTAGCACCTGGCTGTTTCCCTGGGTCTGTGGCTCAGCCCTTGACGGTAGAAACAGAAAGCGCAGAATTAGGAGCTAAATAAAAAGCTCTACAACCATCAGACCTTCTTCCCTTACATCTCGTCTCCTCACCGTCCGCCCTCCTATCACGCCCCCACCCCGCATCCTGCCCCAAGATTCCCCCGCCCTGGCACTTACAGGCGCAGAGTGTTGTACATGCGCTGGCACACAGCCCTGATGCCCGCGTCATCCTTGCTGTCCCCGGACACCTCCTGCAACAGTTCCCCCACTGCTTCCACCAGGTCATCCACAGACTCGAAGTCCGCGCTGCCGCTGTGCAAGACGCCTTAGGCCGGGCGTGGCAGGTCGAGGAAGAGAGCGGGTACGGCAGACATACAAGCAGTTTTAGCCCCCGAACCACGGCCCCAGTCCGGGCTCCAGACCTAACCGGCTCTCGGGACAAGAGGTCACACAGAGGAGAGGCCTAGCAGCGGTCCCCGGCACTGCCCGCCCTTAGTCTTTCCCCTAATGACTTCCATTTCCGATTCCCCAGCGCGTTGATTCGGTTCTGCTCACCCGTCACGTAGTCGAAGACCTGTCCGTCAATTTCAGGGAACTCGCTCCGCAGGATTTCAGCGCAAGTCGCCATGTTCCAGTAGGGCTCCCGTCCGCGCAGGCGCCGTTAGACCTCAGCCAAGACCCGCCTCCGGCCGGTCTCCCAAAAGCTCACCCCTCCTCCCAAAGCGCATGCCTAGTAGTGACGTAAGAAAAGCGCAGAGCCCTCGGAATCCGGTGGACTAGGTGATGTGGGATGGAGGAACCGTGCGCAAGCGCCGCTCAGAGTCTACGCTAGAACTGCTCTCTCTGCGCTTGCGCAACGCCGTTTCCACTGAAAAATTAGCCACATGTGCGGTTCTCGCTGCCTTCTGGGAGGTGGAGCTACGGGAGGCGGCGGGGTAGGGTTCAGGGAAGCTCGCGGTTTATCTGGACTCGAGACACCGATGGTCCGGTGGGAGGGAACCTTCTGACAGACGAGGGGTTGATAATGTACGCGGGCCTCGCCCGAGTCTCTGCGTTCCCCTGAGGCGCGTCTACCGCAGCGCGCCCAGCCGGGTCCATTTTGGAGCCCACCGAGAGGTTTGCTGACTCACTCGTCCCCGAGCTTTCAGAAGTCCCTGCACAGTAATGTACAGCCCACAGGTTTTGTTCCGGTCCCCAGGTCCTACGGGCTTCTGGTATCAGCCCGGTGGCCAGCCCGCCCAGGACCAGCACTCCGTTCTCTCACCTGACAGCTCAGCAGTTCTACGCGAATTATTTTCACTCGGTCCTAACCTCACCACAGGGCACAAGCTCTCTCACCACCAAAGGGCAAGAAAACCAGATCGACAAAAGGCTGTGCAAATTCAATGGTATTTATTCCCTACCTACACCCAAAGCGTACTGCTCTGCATCAGGAAGCCCAGTAAATGACTGTAAAAAGCTACTTTCTCTCACTGATTTCCTCAGAAGTTAAGACTATTTCCCTCAAATGATGCTGCTTTACATTTAATGTGAATATTCTTCCAACCTGGCTCTAAAATTTTCACCTAAGATCCATCATCCTTTGCCATTGCAAAGGATCAGTCCTGCTATTTGAAGTTTAAAAGTTAAGCTCCTAGAGCTAACAACCATTTTATAGGCAATAGAGGGAAAGAGTAATTCGGGGGGGGGGGGGGGGGGACTACAAACTATGCTTTCTTCAACAACACTGCAAGAGCTGACAGAGAACCTGTGGTTTATATGATTTAAAAAGCATTCACTGACCACAATGTACCTTGTTTAGATCCTGATGCAAGTTGCAAAAAAAAAAAAAAAAAAAAAATACCACAGGACTCTTGGATTTTGAACACAGATCATGTTGATAAGAAACTGGCCATGAGTTGGTAACTTAAGTTGAATGAGGGTTCATTACATATATCTTGTTATTTCTCTTTATATTTGAAATTTTCTCTAATAGATTTAAAATGGCTGAAACCAAACAAGGGAAAACTGGTGAGGGCAGGTCTGCTCTTTTATCTGCCCCAATACACCAGCGGGTTATGGAATACTCCTCTTAAGGACTAGCTTATCACAAGATTCTCTGCAGAGGGGAAGTTACAGCAAGGAGGAGAATCCCTTTTGCCAGCCACTCACCACTGTTTGGGAAGCCTGGGTAATTGCGAAAAGGACAGAACTGAGGTCAGTTTCTCAAGATGGTGGGAAAAAACAAATGTAAACCTTGCTTAATCTCTGCTAATTAGAAAATACCTGTCTAAAGCTGGAGGTCAACTAGGGAAAGAATCTCTACCCTCAGGGAACTAGGACCAGGTGGAGCTGCTTGCCCTTGAGGTTGTGTTCTGAGAAAGGAGGCCTTGGGCTGACACCAGTCAGGATAAGGGCTTGGATCACCTCAAGGGGGCCCAGAACCTTAAGAGAGCTCAGAATATAAAATTCTACTCAACTCACAGTATGCGGTGTTAAGATTTGGGAAGAGCAATCCCATCAGTTCCCCTCCCCGTGTAGCTCCAGCACCACCAACACTTAGCATCTCCGCTCTACAGAGTTTATTGGGTTTATAACTGGACAAAGTCACACGTGTACAAAATGAAGCTCACACTATCCCAAAGCAGAGTAGGGACTGAGGGCTGGGAATCCATTACTGGCCTTTGGGGGAGCTCCGAGGTGAGGGGCAGCCAACCCTCCCACTCCAGAGAGATGTGGCCACAGGGGAGGGGAGGAGAGGGAGCCCACCTGGCTTTGGTCACAGAACACAGAGCCTGGCATTGGGCCAGGGCACACAGATGGATGGTGGAGTAGGAGCCCCAGAAACCACCCTGCCCAGGGAGCCCAGGGACTGCTCCACCAGTCCCGCTCACGATGTGGTTGGTCCAGACCTAGACTCAGGGGCTGGTGCAAAGGGAAGGCAGCAAAGCAGGAGGGAGGAGACGCTGACGTGTGGTGGCCCGGGGGCACCCAGACCTGTGGAAGAAGGTGGGTGGGGAGGCAGGCTAGCTGCTACTAGGCAGCTAGCAGCGGGTCTCATAAATGCCACTGCGGCCAATGTAGCGCACCCATTTGATGACATCATGGTCGCTGTAGTTCAGCTTCGGTTCAAACACCTTCAAGTAACGCACCTTGAGGCCAGAGGGGGCAAATGGCACCTGGGCAAGGGATAGCTCCAGTTAGGAATTTGGTCTTCCTCTCACAGCTGCTCTCCTCTGGGAAGTTCTGTAGCTCTGCCCTACTTCATCTCTCTCTACTACAGGTGTCTGAATGATCGGAGTCTGAAAGAAGCTAGGGGAAGCTTAAGAAGGATCTTAAAAGGTTTCTAAAGAAGAAAGCATATCCAAGCGTAACTAACAATCACTTGGGTTGGAAATCAGGCCCTGCCTGTGGTAACTCAAATCAATTCCTTTAATTAGCAGGAGGCAGCAACCAAAGACCCACCTTAAAACACACTTATTCTGCTCAATATTATGGGCTTAAAAAATAAGGTGGAGAAAATTATATGTCTAACATGTGCAAAGCAATGCCAGACCAGTCTCCTGTGTGTAAATAAACTTTGGGTCTTATCTGGTAGTCAAACAATCTAAATTTTTCCAAAAAATTGTTTTATGACAAACTTTACAAGTCACAGATTTTTTTTTTGTCAGTGTGAGTAGTAATTTCTAGTAAGAGGCCTGAAGGGGGAGGAAATGGGTCTTTGAATTATAAAAGTCACTTTCCCCTCTCTGGGTCTCATCTGCAGGTCGCAAGGTGCAGAAGGTGACCTGGACGATCCTAAGATCTTTATTAGCATACCCTCTGCAGTGGCTCTAGGTTCCCCCCTTGCCATACCTCAAAGTTCATGGAAATGGGAGGTCGAGCCCATTTCTTCTTGTCATTGGTGGGCAGAAGCTCAATCTCTGCGCTGATCTGTGATTCCTTCATGCCTGCCATACGCTTGATCCTAGGAACAGAGGGGCAATGAGCAGCAAGTGCCCCTGATAGCTTGGAGGAGTTTCAAGGTGGACGGTGTCCTTTCTGGAGGGGTGGGGGGAACGGAACAGAGGAACTTGTGGGAAGTGCTAGGACAGGAAATGTGGTAAGGGCCCTGGCAATCACTTGCTATGGAATCTTGGGTCTGCTATTCCTTTAGCACTGTGGGCTGCAATTTCAGCCTAAATACACAAGCATGCTATCCCTTGCTATTTCACAGAGATGTTACAAGGGCAAATAGGGAAATGTTGAGGCATTTTGATAACTAAATGCACGCATGCACCCAAGTGCAGGCATGTGCATACTCACACAGAGGTATATGGATGACAGCATAAGCAGAGGCTCCTGGAGAAGCAGACAGGCACCACCCCCCCATCCTTGCAACACACACACACACACACACACACACACACACACACCACTCACACTCAAGAGGATGAAGGTAAGACTTAAGGGAGTACACCAAAGCATCTTAAGCCCTGCAGTGACCTTGTGAAGGAGACTCACTTCCACACGATGGCGTTCTCGCTGGCCTTGTATTTGGCCTTCCCCTTCATGCAGATCACCTGTACCCCGCTTGTGTTCAGTGGGGTTGGGATCCTCACCTAGAAGTGATATACCTGTCAGAGAGCTCTGTCAAGCCCCGACATCAGCTGCTTTTATCTGGAGACAGTGTTTCCTCCTCCCCAAGTCCCTTGTTCTCACCTCAATCTTCTGAGCCAGTAATGAGGGCTTGAAATTGGACTTGATAACCACCTTGACCTCCAGCTTGGTGCGTCCCACTTCCCGCACTAGCGGGATCACCCGGAAAGGAAGGATGATGTCCTTGGTGGTGCGATACCTTTAGGGGTGGGGAGTAAGGTTGGCACAGCAGAGCCTGTCCTCCTCCCTCTCCCCACTCTCTGCCAGCAGCATTCCCTGCCTCCTCACACCCCAATGGTACCTCATGAGCTCAAACTCTCCATCTGGTGGGATGAAGCTAATGCTGCGTTCAGAGTCAAACTTGCTGAGTCGCACACACTGGTGGAAGGTACAGTCATCGATGGCAATTGATTGCTTCCCACTGTGAGCAGGGGCAGAAGGTCTCCTCGTTGGTACAGGAGAGTGGCAAGAGAGAGTTGGGCTGGGAATCTATCCCACCCCCAAAGGCTGCCACATCCTGAGTGAAGCTTGCACTACAGACTGTGGAAGGCTACCAGAATATAGCTTTTTGACTCAGGGGTCCCTGCTGCCAATTTAGGGATGAGTGGGAGCTTTGCAAATTCACCGTTTCTGGAGAACTCCGGTGCTTGGGACCCAGAGGTTTTAGGCACACTGGCCAGAAGCCATCAGTATGTTATAGAAAAATCTTAGTTCTGGGGAATCAAACAAAGGGGACTACTCTTTAAGTATGATGACTACAATCCCCTCATCTCTCTTAAGCACAGATGTCAAGAGCTTGGAAAAATGGTATCTAGAAAGGAACCTGTGATTCACCAGACCCTGCTCAGCCCTTCGAGGTCCACCCTCTCCCACCAGCAACCCTGCCCCAGGCACCTTTTACTTGTTTCATCAGCTGTGCCTTTGCCCTGTTTCTCAATGACAATCTTGTCATTCATCCCAAACTTGCACTCGGGCATGCCACTCAGGTAGCTCTTCATCACCACCCGGCCTGACACATGGGCACTCAGCACCTGCCCTGGTGATAGATAAATGGGAACATCTGAGTCAGGATGAGGATCCTGCCCTGGTCCTGCCCCTCCAGCTTCATCTCGAGAGGGCTCTCACCCTGTGGGGACATGAGAAGGTTCACACTCTCTAGCACATCCAAGAAGAGCTCATTCCGGCGATACTTGATGCCCTCCCGCCGCCAGCCAATCTGCCCGGTCACCTGGCTGGTGATCTGGGACTGCTCTTCTTTTGTCTACACGGGGGACAGAGACAACATAATGACTTCATTCCTCTCTACCTTCAATCATCCTGTTTCTATCCCCACTCTACCCTCATTCCCCCTGCCTTCTGGTCCCCACCCTGTAACTCATCTTCCCCATAAGCTCCATGCTGCACGGCCTGAAGAAAACTGGAACAAAGCTGTAAAGATGGAAGCTAAGGGAACAGCTTACCTGATGCTGGAGGCCAAAGGGCCAATGTGATGCCCACAGGAAGCAGTAGGGGAGCACAGACGGGAAGAGGCAGGCAGAAAAGAAGGAGAAGGCAGCTATAAGGCCTGGATCCTAGAGGAGGGCCCACACTCTCTCCTCCTGAGGAACACCAGGCCTCCAGAGCAGCCCACACCCTCCCTTCCCTCAGTGCAGAAGGAAACTGCTTGAACTATATTCCCAGAAACAGAGATGCTGAGTTGGCTGCTCCTTGGGTGGAGGGCCACACACAGCAAAATAGGCCTGCAATCATGGCAGAGGGCTCAGGCCAGCACTTCCTGTCAGAGGTGGTGCTTGAGTCAGCCGGGACAGAGCTCAGGGGGCTTAAGGAGGATGGGCCCCACCCTGGCTGTGGCTGTACAACTGAGTACCTGGCTCTTGATACCCTGCTGAGTGATGAAGGTTTTCAGTGCTCCTGTCTCTGAATTCTGTGGATAGCCAAAGTCCAGGATCTCTGCAAAAGGAAGGGATCCATCAGCCCCTGGAAAAAGCTGAAGGTTTCTTTAGTCTAATCCCTCCCCTGGCCTGGACATAGCTGGCCAGGACAGCTCCAGAAGAGTGTGGGATCATCTACAGCACTGTCCTCTTGCTTTGTAGCATTTACTCCGGGATTTGTGCTTCATAAGAAAACATAATTAAATGTCAGTTTTTTTCACAGAGAAAATCAGCAGAAGACTCTTATGGCCAGTGAATGAGAGATCAGGAAGTGCTGAGTCCTTAGAAAACAGACAGACATTGGGAAGGTGGAAAGACTCTGTTCCCTTAAATCATACTCTACAGAGGAAGAGAGATAATGTAACCCTAGAAGCTGGTAGTAGCTCACCCTCCTCCAGGCTCTGAGGCAGCTATTGAGATAGAAAGCTGGAAGGACAGTCAGGGAACTAAGGCCCAAACCACAAAGGTGAAAGGGAAATGTGCTTAACTGTAGGAGGCCCAGCTACCAAGCCCCACAGTTAGGTTCTTATCCCCCTGAAAGATGTTTTGGTCCTCTGCCCCCTCTCCCACCTCTACTTGCTGGCCTTCAGGGCTCAAAAGACTAAACAGTCAGAAAAGTTCAGAAGGCACTGGAGGGAACCTCACACCTGCTCCTACCTCCAGGCCAGTCCCCATCAGGTTCAGCCCCACCCTAGGCCCACCGCCCTGCCAGCCTCACCATCCAGTAGCTCATATATGAGCACAAAATTGTTCTTGATGTTCTCCTCGCTGATCTTGCCAAAGTAGGCAGCCATTACGTCACACATCTTATAGAGGAATTCGAAGACCATGGCAGCATTGACATTCTGCTTGGTGACAGCTGCCAACCAGATGTTGGACCGCTTAACATGGAAGAAACTGGTGCGAGCGATGTTGGTGACAGGGCTGCGCACCTGCTGCCGGGCGTGGATAACATTGACCCGAAAGGCATCCACTGCATTCCTCCTGAGGGAAAAGGGTACACAGGGGCTGCTCAGCACCCAGGCAAACCTCACTCCACAGGGATCAACCACAGCTGCTAACAACTCCCCCCTCCCTACTCCCCCCTTCACTGCTTAAGTCTGGCATGTACTCTGAAGCCAACTGCCTAAACCACTGGGGCAGTTCCCTGTGACTCCCAGCGGAGGCACAAGGGTAGGGTCAGAGCTGGGCTAGTGTCTGAAGGCCATCAGAGACAGGGAAGTCAAGTGGCAATGACAGGAGGATAGATGTAGCGTTAATAAAGTGAGATCCATCAGGCTTAAGGAGGTATGCTCCTAACTCCCAGGCTTGGCCCCAATTTCCCAGCTGCAACCTCTCTAGCTTCTCAGTAAGCTCCAGGCCCAAATGAAAGAGAGACTCTGCTTCTTTCCCAGTCTTCCCACTTGTGATTCCACCGGTTAGACAAAGTCAGCATGACTTCAGAGAAGGCTCTGATCTACCGAGGAGAAAGGACCGAGGGGCCATGGAGCTGGGCCATTCATTCCTGTCCAGGATCCAATTCCAGGGCATGTTTAGGGAATGAAAACAGATGAAGAAAACAATGATGGGGGGGCAGGGCCCCCCACCCACCTGTGCCTGGGCGGCAGCTTGATAGGCTGCTTACCTATTGCTACGGCAGCCAATGAGATGGGATGAGAGAAATGACGCCAGCAAGAAAAGGAGAGTGACAGCAACGAGAGAGAGGATTAGACACACAACACACTGGGGGTGGGCAGCACACACCATGAGGTGGAAGCAGACAAGCAACAGGCAAGGGGTGGAGAGCATAGCAAGGCATGCAAGACAGTATGTGCCCTAGCTTAAGCAGGTCCATCCATGGCAGGAGGGGGGTGCCTATGGGTACAGCCAGCCAGGTTCAGGCAAGCCAGGCATTGCCACAACTCTAGCTCATGCCCCACCACCAGTCAGTGGACAAACAGCCACAAAGGCCAGGCCAGCCCACTAGCCAGGGAGCTGGGAGGCAAGGAGCTAAGGCTCTGCAGCAGGCCCATTCTGTAACTCTCTATCCTAAGCTCTTAGAGGAAGAAAAACAGGGCAGCGGGAACCAGAGAAGCCTAATCTCATTAGAGTTGCTGAGGCTAGGACAAGTGCCCTCACTCAGGAAAGAACAGTGGCGTGCAGGGTGAGGCAGAATGAGAAGGCAGGCTGTGCTTCCTCGTTAAGGTCTGAGGGACCCAGAACAAGAAGCTATTCCACATCTACTCTGATAGGCCAGAAAGGGCCACATGGCTTCCCTGCCTTTCCTTCAGTGACCCAGAGAGTGCTCCAGGCTTGCTCACAACCTCTCTTCCAGGGGTAGCCCAGAGGAACTGAAAATGGCTGAGTCAGCAGCCTGCCTCCTCCTGAGAAAGGGAGTGGGAGAGGATTTGGCAGCCTGGAGAGGCTTTCAAGAGAATCCAGTGAAGGCTCTCAACAAGAGAATGGCTTTTGAGAGCAAGACTTAGATGGCCTAGTACCTCTAGCCTGGCCACTAACTCCATCCCCTGGAGAAATATCTCCCTCTTCCTCAAAGGAGGAATCAATCTGCCAGGGCAAAAGCACTCAACTCGAGCAACTAGGTCTGTCACTAAGGAAAGGAGAAGGCAGGAAGGGCAAAAGTTCCTAAGACTGCAGGGGCCACACTATTCCACAGGTCCTGCCTATCAGGCAGTAACTGTCTATCAGGCCAATACCACCAGACCTAATGGGAACCAGGTTGTATTAGCTGAGCTTCTAGGATGCAGCAAGGGAAGGGGGTGGCCCAAGTCAGGTCTCTGGTAGCAACAGACCTGGTCCTGCATGCTGGGGAGGAAGGATAAGGGGTGGGGGCACAGCTGGCTCAGCCAGGGGACTCACCCGATGTCATCTCGGTAGACCCGGGAGATTAGCACCTCCCCCTTGTGATTATAGATGAATAAGCCTCCTATCATGGCGGCAGCTCAGTCTCCAAGGCCCATCGCTCTGAGAACAGACCTAGGACAGGCGGAGGCAGGGTAAGGGAAGGCCTCAGAACCTCTGCCAACATCCCCAGTTGGGGCTGTGCAGGTCACTGGCTCGGCTTTTTTTCCTGACTCAACCCTCCAGAAGTGACCCTGCAGTCCTCCCAGGCATGCCCCTCCCCTTAGCCAGGCTCCAGTTCCTGTTTATCTCACACTGGAAAGGAGAAAGAAATGGAGAAGGACTTGGGCCCAGGATTCTAAGGCCATTTTGACCCTCCCTTTTCTGGGGCTGAGCCCAGAAAGCAGCCCCCTCCCCCTCTTCACAGTGCTGAACTCAGCAAGGATCCTTTTTGGCCCCTTCCTGTGCAGACTCTCACTCAGACTGTAGCCGGTGAGTCACCATGAAGGCCTGCCTGCGGCTGCAGGAATGGCGGTAGGAATTACCTCCACTTGGTTCAGGCCTGGGGCCCTCAGGCACAGCTTTAGGAAGACCGGGTCTCTCAGGCTCCACTACCCTTCTGAGAAGGCAGTAGGGCCTGACCTGTGGCTCTCTAATTCACAGAAATCTAAACATTCCAGGAAAGGGTATGCAGGGTGTGGGGAGGAGAGAAAGGGAGGCCTTAGGCCCTGACATGGACCCAGGAGTGTGGTTCCAACCAATCCCAGGCAGTCAGATAAGCAGGCAAAAGAGCAGAGAGAAAGGCCCCAGCCCTGGCAGACTACACTTTAATGACCCAAGCTCTTATTAGTTATTTTTAACTATCTCCCTTTTAAAAAGGGAGGCTCCCTCTCAGCTCCCAAATGCAATAAAAATAAGGGGGTGGGAATATAGGTTCATAAAACAATGAGATCGATCTGGCTGAAATTCTATGATTCCAGACCCCATGACATAACTGATTTCTGGCCTGAGTACCTATAAGCAAGGGGCAGAATATATGAATTATCCAAATTATCTGGGTCAAACTAATTTAGACTGTTTGCAAGGAGAAAAAGGGTTAATTTAGTTCTAGATTTCCTGAATTAGCTCTGGTATTAATTTTCACAGGGTGGAGGGAGTTTAGCAGAGTTTTCTAGACTGGAAAATAAAGCGGATTACTGCGGCCACCAGGGTCTCCCAAACTCAGTGAGAGGTCTCTCAAGGTGGTGGTGGACACATTCCATCCCTCAGTCCAAAGAGGCTGGGAGAAGAAATGCAAAATGGAGTTTAGAGCCCTGGGCAAAGATGCAAGTTCACACAGTGGTAGGGACCTTAGGGCACCAGGGCAGCTGAGGTGGGGCCCAGGACAGGAATGGAATAATGAGTTAAGGGGAAAGAAAGACTGGCAGAAACAGCCAGGCAGTCTACTCAGGTGAGCCTGGAGCAGCAAAAGGGATGGTGGGGGCATCTGGGGGAAGAAGTTTCCAGTGTGGCAAAGGTCAAGGCTCTGAAGAAGAAAAACAGCAGTGAGAGACTGACAGTAGTGAATAAAGGAAAGCTGGGGCGACAGAACCTGCTTTGGAGTTCAAGTGCAGAGGCATGAGGGGCTGATGGGTTTTTCGGCCTGGGGAGGAAGACATCGCGGAAAAAAATATGGCTCCACGGGGGTGCGGGGGCTGTCACAGGTCTGAGAAAAAAGAGCCGCGGGGTGTCACTCAACTGGGGGGAGGGGGTGCCGCAGGGTGGGAGACTTGTCACAGTCCAAGAAGAAGCCCACAAGGGGGTGTCACTGTCCTAGGAGATGGGGGAATTGTCCTTGCGTTGAGAGGAGGCGCCAAGGGGCAGGGAGGTTGTCACGATCCCGGGGAGGGGGTCGCCGCGCGGAGTCCCCGCTCTGGAAGGATTCCAGTAAGTATCCCCCTCACGGGAAGCTCCGGACGGGTCAGGTGGAGGGCGCCGCTCCCAGCCTGTCCTGCAACCGCGCCCCAGGCGCCCCCGCCCAGCCGTCAGCTCCCTCCCGATCTGAAGGCTGAGGCCACTCCCGGGTGTGGGCAGCTTTCCGCGTAGCGTAGTGCAGGGAAGGGCAAAGCTGGGCAGCGGGGTAGGCATCCTCCCTTACCCTTAGCCAGATCCCCGGCTCACCTGGTGTCCGCGGCCCCCTTCTCAGCCTGCCCGGCCACTCTCCAGATCCCAAGATGTCCGCCCGCCCCCTGCTCGCCTGCCCGCTGCCTCGGCTTTCACTGCAGTGCCGCGGCCCCGCCCCAACCACAGTTGCGCTTGCGCGTTGGAAGACCGTGCCGACTACAAATCCCGTCAAAGCTCTCCTCCTTCTTGCTTACAATTTTAAGCTTCCTAGGTTTAACAAAACTACAACGACCGACTGCCTTCGGCGGGGTAGGAGTGCCTTGGGGAGGGATAGGAGAGGCCTTATTCAGCCCTACACGAAATACACATCCCATCATACGCTGCTCCACTCCCTTCATTTTCCCCACTGAGCATTCTGGGAATTGTAGTCTGGAATCCCTCCTGTTCCTATTTCAGTGTTTATGGAGAGCCTCTGAGGATTAATGCCATTTGTTGAAGCCCATCTGTTAAGCCTCAGATTGCTGTAGGCCTTTTCTGTCTCCGGAGTCCGAGGACTGGCTGTGTTCAATTCACACACACACACACACACACACACACACACACACACACACACGACTTGGCGGAAGTATTTGTCTGAATTCACTGCTTTCTAACACCACCTCTGATTCTCCCAAGATTCTTTCATCAAATATTTGTACTAGACTTGAGCCTTTTCCCAGGGATCAAGACCCAAGGAAAAGGGTAGGGAGCGAGGAGGCAAATACTTGTAAGAAACTAGCCAAAGCTTTTCAAGAATGTTTGTTCTATCCCAGCTATGCACACCTATGTGACCCCTCAAGGCCAGGACCTGTGTGCTTTCTAGTGACCGACATATATGTTGCTTAAAAAAACGTTGGCAAGTTTAATTTAATTGGACATGGAATTTGAAATGCCCTCTCTGAAGAGTTAATCCTCACATCCAAGCTGAGAAGAAGAGACAGAGCCAACCCTCAAAAATGAAAGGCCTTCTTGGCTTTCGCAGGACCTAAATAAAATCTGTTAGCTCTTCTCAACAGGGAGAGATACCCTGCTGCCTTCCCTGTAGCTGAGCCTATTATGGGAAGAAGGGCAAAAAAGGGCAAACCTGGTTGCAAACCCTATTATCCCTAGCATTGTCCTGCTAGAAGTCAGGATGTGGCAGGATGAAGATCTAGCCTCCCTCAAACCGTGGTCACAGTCTGAACCTCTTAAATGATCAAATATGGGCATTTCTAACTCTTGAACCAGCACTCAAGGCTTCACTGCTACCTTTCCAAAAGCTCTATCTTCAATACATGCCCTACCAATTTAGAGTAAATAATAATAATAATAATAATAATAATAATAATAGCTACCATTTATTGAGCACCTATTCTACTATGTGCCAGGCACTGTGCTAGGCACTTTTCGTACAATATCTAATTTAAATCCTCACAACAACCCTGTGAGGTAGGTATTATTATCATCATTTTACATGAGGGAATTGAGGCTCAGAGAGATTAAATAACTCTCTTATCATGAAACCAAAAAGTAGTAGAGCTGGGATTCAAACCCAGAACAATCTGACTCCAAATCCCATGCTCCTGTGAATTAGAGTAGAGGCAGAGGGGAAAGGAAGGACCATATTCAAGAAAGATTGCTGGGGTGTAATGGATATGATATGCTGACTAGAAAGATGGGGGAAGAATTTAAGCCCATAACTGTTCCTAGCTGGTTAGCCTACATACAGTGTGATGAAGATAACCAGGATTGGAATTCAGGAGGAACACACTTGATGGGGGAATGAGTTGAGTCCATATGGATATGTCCATGGTGATGTCCAGTGGGTGATGATACAGATCCAAAATTTGGAGGGAAGTTGGGGCTGAAGATACATATTTTAGAATCACCGGCATATCAATGGCAATTGAGGACATCAGTATAGGTGACACCATTTGGCGAGTAAATATAGAGGAAAGAGAAGTGAACCAAAGAACACAAGGAGCACCAATATTGAAGGCATGAGCAATACTGGAGGAATTCTCAAGGGAGTTGAACATGGCAGAGTCAGAAAAGTTAAAGAAGCATAGGAGGCAGCCCTATAGTGGTGGCTACAGAAAGCCATGGCCTGGGCTCCTGGAAGGCAGGCAAGACTGAGTCACACTTCCAGCACAGCCCTTATGCACCAAAAACTCCAGAAGTATTTGTTAAAATGTCCCTACCCTGGTTTGCCCCAAAGCCTGGAGCTTAAGACTTAGTTGTACTCTTGACACCTCAGTCCTAAAAGTATGGAAGCTTAGGTGAGCCAGGAGAATTTATAGAAGAGGCTTAAAGAGATCATGATTTGTTTAAACTGTAGAATAAGGTAAAAAATAAAACCCGGCATTTTAGAGGTCCCAGAAGACCCCCTGCCCAACCTTTCTCTGGGGTATCATGGTTATTGTGAAATAAGGGTGTTGGGGTAGGAAGTGGGGTGAGAACAGCCTGTCAGTTGTTTACGGAGTCCTCTGCTGAGCCTGACCTGAGATCCAGCTTATGGGCTTTATCCAGGTAGGAAGATGATGGGGACATGTGTGGATGGTTTGGGGAGAGGGAAGTCAGGGGACCAGCCCCACAACTTTGGAGAGAAGGTCCAGCCCTCTGAGCAGGGACCAGCCCTGAGGCTTAAGTGAACTTGCATAGACACGTGTATGTGTATGTGTTTGTGTATGTATGTGTGCGTGTGAAAGAGAAGGAGAGAGGGCGAGAGAGAGAGGGAGAGAGGGAGAGAGGGAGAGTGGGATGGGCACTCTGTGGAAAGGGGAACAGTCTCTCATACATGGGTGAGAGGCTGGAACCCTCCAACAAAGCCTAGTGACTCAACATGTTGAAGTGTGGGTTTGGGGGCTGAACATCCTTGGGAAGCCCTGAGGGGCTGCTGAAGCAGGGTTCCTGGTCTCCTCGGAGGCTGGGCCTCCCCTTGATGGGGGCTCACAGAAAGTCAAACAGCCCGAAATTCTTGGCTGCTCCAGGCCCAGGAAAAATTGAGGGAAGAAAAAAGAAAGAAAAGAAATGTTTCAGGCCCAGAGGTGAGATGAGCCTGCTGGTTAGTAGGGTTAGGGGTCGGAAGGAACCAGCACACAGGGCAGGCATGGGGGTGTGGATGTAGGGGAAGAACAGATATGCTTCCTGAAAGCCACTAGCAGCTCAGGCAACTAAGGGGGTCCTTTGGGCCTCTAGTGAAGGCCAGCACAGGCAGGGATCATGTGGATGGTTATTATAAGTGACTATAGTTCTAGGGTGCAGGACTGGGGCAGCGATGGGGGTGCGGTGGGCAGTTAGGAAGAGGAATAAATGGAGCAAATATTTTTTGGTGTCAGTATTGTGGGGGAAAAGTCAAGAGATTGGCACACATGCTTGAGGAGATGCAGTTAATAGAGGGCTGATGTAGCTGACTGAACAGTGCAAGGTTGCTGAGGGGGAAAAGGCGGGGAGAAGGGGGTGAGCAGGGCCTCAAGGGCACCACTGGGGTAACTCCTGAAGTGTTTGTGGGGAATAAGGAGCAGCACCAGCAAGTCAGGTCCCAGTGACAGAAGGATACTGGCAAGTCCTACGCAGCAGTTAGTGAGCAGAGGGACAAGCTGGGGCTGATGGCAGGTTAGGGGCCGCAGTGGCGATCGGTGGGTGCACCCCCCCTCGCTGCGCCCAGCGAGCAGTTAGCGCGCCTGAATTTAGTTCAATTTATTTCCCTTTCAGGTACCAGACAAAGTAAAAAAGACGGACGGATGGAGAGAGGGACGCAACCGCCCAGGGGTGGGAGTGGGATGGACGTGGGGGAGGGGTCCTGTTCACATCACATCCACAAAGAACTCACTGGGGTTTCCCATGGCCATGCGGAAGGACTGTCTGCTGGCTGTCAGTTCGGGGGGCACGGAGGCCAGGTCGCGACCCGGAGGGGCTCCTGGGGGCCCCATGGCCGCGGGCGGAGGGGGCATCATCAGCATGGGGGGACCGTAGAGAGGGGGCACGCCAGGGGGGCCGTAGCTCGGATGCGTGTGGTGACTGCGCAGGCTGCTGGCCATTGAGTGGTGGCTGCGGTGGCTATGCTCGCTGGCGGCAGGACCTGAGCGCTCGCTGGGCGCCCGCTCCCGCGGCCCCCGCAGGCTGCTGCGGGTTGTGTGGTCCGACTCGCTGCCGCTGCCGCCAGACTTTGAGTCCCCCGCCTTCGGGTCCTTCTCCTTCCGTCGGTCACTGCCGCTACGGTTGGAGCCACTGCTCCGGCTGCCTGTAGGGGACAGGCAGGGACAGGATGGGGGATGCTCAGATCTTGCAGAAGCTTGGGGCTCACCTGTGCACCCCCCACCCCCAATCCCCCTGCCTTACCTTCACTGTGCTGACTGCTGGCGCTGCCCCCACCATAGCTGTACCCCAGCTCTGGGAAGCCTGGGTGAGGGTTGTAGGGGTGCGGGGGCGGCGGGTACTGGTAAGGGAAAGCCATGGGCCAAGGGGCTGCCCCTGGGTGTGGCAAAGGGGCCAGCGTGTCCTGGTCAGAGGCGCCGCTGGAGCCATCGTGATCATGGAGGGACAGGTTGGCCATGTCTGCAGAGGGGAGGGGAGGGTCAGATGAGCTGGGTCATGCCCCTAGGTCAGGAGAGAAAGGTCCCCCAGTCTAGGTAGGGTGGGTACATTTGCGATGACACCAACAGCAGTGGTAGTTTGTCCCCCAAATAAGAGGAGGCACAGGTCAGAGATCTCTCACTTCTTCACACCCCCTCTGCCACCAACCTGAGATGGTGGAGAGGGAGACCCTATGGACACAGCCCCAAGGAAAACCCTCCTCAGGAGGGCCCTGAGTCACCACTTCAGATGCTCAGTGCCAAATCCTTACGCTCAACTCCCAGTCTCAGGGAGGCCCCCTTCCAAGCGTTTGACAGTTTCTCCTCCTTCCTTAGTGGGCCACAAGGAGCATAACTTTTAATTGGTAATTTTCTCTTTTGTTCACTTAGACGGTAAAGGTAGGGGAATGTGGGAAGCTGAAATACCAGACAGGTATTGCATACCTGCGATTCATTAGGCACAATACAAAGCACTTCACCTCATGCAAATGTTATCACATTTTTTCCAGATGAGGAAAGTGAAGTCCAGGGAGGTTAAATGACTGGCCTGAGGTCAATCCAAATTGTAGCCAGAGCAGAAGCTAAGAGTTGCTTCCTTTCTTCTTACCTTTCCAGATGAGTCATTAGTAAGGAGTAGGGAACATTTTGGGGAAATTTAGGTGAAATTTTGCCCTCTCCTTTCACCTAGGACTAAAAAAAAGTACCCATTATAGGCCAGAAAGAACATAGGCCTTTCAGATTCTCCCCATACAAAAGCCCTTGGCCCAGATAAATTTTCTGGTGCTGCTGGAGAAGGTGGGAAGGGCTCAGAAAGAGAACAACTTAGGTGCCTCCTCTGCGCCCTCCACTCTGTTCCCAGGGAGGCCTCATCCTTCACAGCACTCATCTCAATGTATTAATGTGACCTGGTCAGGAGAGGGGGATTTGAGGGGGCTGAGGCAGTCTGTGGAGTCTACCAGCTAAGCCATCGACCTGTTAAGGCCTGCAGCTAGCACGGGGCTGGGGGTGGGGGTTGGTGAGAAGCAAGGGCCTGCCTTGGCTCATGCCCCAAGAGCTGGTGACTGTTTCGGCCTCCAGGTTGTTGTCCTGAGGGGAGTTAACTGTGGACTCCTGGGGCTGGCTACCCAGGTCACCAACTCTTTCCTTTGAGTCTGCCACATTCCCAGCTGAGGAGACCTTGGCCAGTGAGAAGAAAAAGACCTCTGTTAGCATATCCCTGAACTGGGCCTCTGGGGGCCTTGGCCCAGGGTAGAAAGAAGACCCAGGAGGCCCAGGGATAGAACAACATCTCTTGAGCAAAAACCACAACTGTCTTGAGAAGCTTTAGGTGTCCCTACATGTTTGGGGCTAGGCCTCACTTCTGCTAATGATGGTAATAATAACCATATAGAATTCAGTCTAAAAAGCCATTAATTTTAAGGTGTATCCCAACTTTAGAGATATTGCAATGTGAAAAAAATGTTCACCTTAGAATCAATTAAATATATGAAAAATGGAGAACTTTTTTTAGAGCACTTACAGTCGGACAAACATGGTGCTAAAAGCATTATACACATTGTCTTAACCTCAAAACAGCTCTAAAATAGGTTCTACTATTACCTCCAAATTACAGATCAAGGAATTGAGACAATGAGAGGCAGTGTCACTTACTCATGTTTACATAGTCAGGGCGGAGTTAGGATTTGAATTCAGAGCTATCCAACTCTAAAACCCTATGCATCCACCACAGACTTGTGCTCTGCAGCAACAGCCTTTCTAAACCTAGAACCTAATCTGAAGCATTTTAAAAGTTAGCTTTTGGGGGCACCCGGGTGTCTCAGTCAGTTAAACATCTGACTCTCGGCTTCAGCTCAGGTCATGATCTTGCAGTTTGTGGGTTTGAGCCCCACATCAGGCTCTGCGCTGATAGTGCGGAGCCTGCTTGGGATTTTCTCTCTCCCTCTCTCTCTGCCCCTCCCCTACTTGTTCTCTCTCACTCTCTCCCAAAAGAAATAAATAAACTTAAAAAAAAACAAAAATAAAAAACAACACACAAAGGTTAGCTTTTGGACTCCAGCCAGCAAGCACCCTTGGCTGACAAAAGGCTCCCTGAGGCAGAGGTGGCTGCTGGGAATGCTCCAAGTCCTGAAATGTCCTGTTTTGGGAACTCCCCTTCCTTCCCAAAGTGTGTCTATGTGCTCAGGAGGAGAAGGGGGGGTGGGGGGAGTTCCCTGAGACCTCTCCTCCTTAAAACCCTCACTGGCTTTGCACTCTCTCAGGATCAAGTCCAAACTGCTCAATGCAGCTTGCAGAGTCCTCTACAAGCTGGCCCTGACAGCTTTTCCAGTTTTGTCCCAAGGTCCAGCCTAGCCTCAAGGGTATGAGGAGGCTGGGGATGTGGGGCCTCAGGCCAGCCCTAGGTCTTGCCCTGGTGGAACCTGCTTGATGCTTAGAGGCTGATCAGGGGCCAACAGGAGAATCTGCATTTGACTTTGCTAAGACAATGTTTCTGCAATACCACACACCTAGGTAGCCCCAGATGGTGGTAAGAATGAGGACTCTGGAGCCAGAAAGACCTGGACCCCCAAGGCCTAACTCTGCTTCTGGCTGTGAGAATGGGTGGACTATCTAACATCTCTAAGTCTCGGTTTCCTCAGCTAAAATAGGGATAGTGATCCACCTCACCCAAGGGTGAGGAGGTGGAGGTTGTGAGGACTGAGAGTGATATGCTGCTTAGAAACAACCAGCATGGTGCCAGAAACACATCAGGCACTTAGAAAATGCCAGCCCCAAGACGGGGACGCAGAGAAGGTGAAAAGGCCTGACTTGGCTCTGCTTCTACTAGAGAGGGAGGCCTGTGTCAGGCCTTGAGTTGGGCCCCCAGCTCAGCTGCCTGCTCACGCTTTGTGTGGGTTCCCTGGAGTCTGCTGCCACATCCCTGGGCACCTCCCCACTCCCAGCCAGGAGACAGAGCAAGGAGGTGGGGGAGGCACATACTGCCACAGAGGTCACCGAAGATGTAGTAGCACTGCTCGGAGAAGGTGATCTTGTTGACAGTGTGGCGGATGAAGCCGGCTTTCAGCAGGTTGCTGGCATATTTGCGGGCCTCTCGCCGGTCAGTGAAGCCTTCCACGTTGTGGTACAGCCAGTCCACCACATCTGAGCCTGGAGGCAAGGCAGCCACTTGATGGGGAGGCCCACCTGACTTGGGCTCATCTGACTTCACAAGAGCCATGAGGCTGGGGCTGGTTCTAGCTCAAAGGAGTGGCCCGAGGGCCACTTTAGCCCCCAGCCTGCCCTGCCCCATCACTCCCCACCCCGGCCTTCATCCCACCATGGGGCCCTCTCACCGATGAAAGCGTTGGGGATGGTAATCTTGAGCCACATGCGGTCACGGACCTCCAGCCCAGATTCAGGGGAGGCCATGGCTTTTACGATGGCGGCCATGTCACTGTGGATGGATAGGTGGAAGTCGTCTAGGCCTAGGGGTGGGAGGCAGAATGGTGAGGCAGAAAGGGGTTAGAGTTAGGTAGAGAAGAATTTGCATTGCAGCTCTACCATCTAATAATTGTGGACCAATGTTGGGCACATTACTGATTTCTAGGACACTCAGTTTCCTCTGTAAAAATAGGGACTTTAATATCTATTTCGAGAGTATATCTGAAGACAGAAATAATATAAATGAAGATGCTTAGCATAGAATATGTGTATTATAATGAAAACAGCAGTCATTTATTGAGTGTTACTTCATGCCACATATTGTGATTGAGGCTTCACTTATATTCTCTCATTAAACCCCCAGGAACCTGGTAGACTATGTATCATTAGTCCTGTTTTACTAGAGGAAACAGGCTCACTGGATGCTCAATACAGGTTCAGAAGCAAACACTGTTTAGTGAGGGTTAGGTGTCCACTGAAGGAAGCTGCAGTGTGAGGTAGCTAGGATGAACTCCCAGCTCCCTCTCACTTTTAAGCAAGAGTTTCCACGTGGGCCTTCATCAGTCCCTCCCACCTTGCCCCGTCTGGCTGGGCCTAGGGGGCAGGACTGGACACTCACGTTCTGTATCAGGGATGGAGCTGGTGATGGAAGAGCTGGTGGAGGTGATGGTGCTCAGGGAGGGGCTCATGCCATAGGCAGGGAAGGTGCCGGTCATGGCTGCAGTGTGGGAGACCCAGGCTGCAGGGTCAATGGGCCGGATGGGCTCGCCTGCAGGGAGGATGAGAGGTCAGGGGCCGCCTACCCTGTCCACTGCCAGGCCCAACAGGGTAGGTATGAGGGTTCAAGGCAACACAGAAGGAAGGAGAGACATGGCTCATGTATGCCAAGCACCTACTTTAGGGCTGAGTCCCCCATCCACTTACTCCTGGGCAGTGTGAAGCAACCACGTGGACTTGGGTCCCAGCACTTGGCTACAGTCAGGGTGATGGGCCTGAAAGCAAGGATGACCCTAGTGAGGGCAGGATGCGTGGAGGCCAGACCAACCCCCTTGCTTGAGAATCAGAAATGCCTGCCCCCTCCTTCCCAACATCCCATCCCATCCGTACCCCGGTTTGTGCACAATCTCCCGCAGTACCCGGACTGCGTCGTCATTACTCATGTTCTCAAAGTTGATCTCGTTTACCTGGGAGAGAGGGCCAGGAGTGGGATAAGCAGCTGGGTTGGGGAGGTGGGTAGGGAAGCAGAGCTTGGTGGATCAGGAGGTCTTCCCCCTACCAAGAAGTGGCCTCTAAATGAGCAGGGTACAGAGGGTAGGAATATCTCCCTTCTCCCCACCCACACCGCCACACCGGGTGGGCAGTGGTACCTGTAACAGCATATCTCCCGGCTCGATGCGTCCATCTGCAGCCACAGCCCCACCCTTCATGATAGAGCCGATGTAGATGCCTCCATCACCTCGCTCGTTGCTTTGGCCCACAATGGAGATGCCCAAAAAGTTGTACTTTTCTATAGAGAGTAATAAGACCTTAAGAGGGGAACAAGGTTCCTACCTAAATTCCAAGCCCTTTATCAGTCAAGGGTGGAAAGGGATGGGAACTAACATTCATTGAACCTGAATAAGGTCCTGAATTCAAGATGGTCAAGAATATTTCCATTTAATCCTTGTTAGTTCTGCCACAGGGACTCTTAGTCCCATTTTACAAAACAGTCAAATGAGGTTCAGAGAGCTTCAATGACTTTTCTAAGCCATTACGTGGCAGGATTCAAACTCAGGCTTAAATTCCAAGGTTGGGGCTCTTTTCACTATAGCCAGTTATTTCCTAAAGAGAGTGCCTATGAGAGACATCAGAGAGCAACAAGCAATGGCTGAAAAATGGGAAGGGGGATAAGAATCAGAAATCACTTCCTCCAGGAAGCCTTCCTTGCCATTCTCTGCTTCTACAACTCTCTGTGCTGATCTCTGTCATGGCCCTGATCATGAGATACTGAAACGATCAGTTTATGTACCAGTTTATGTTTATGAGAGAGAGCTCCTCGGGGGCAGGGAATGTATCTTATGCCTCTCTGACCTCCTCAAGTTTGCCCAGTGTCTGGTATATAAATGTTCAAGAGTTGTTTCACCAGACTCACCCATGTTGAGAGTGACTGTGATGATGTTGAGTGACATGGTGGAGTCCGTGATGCTGCTGAAGGACGAGGACTGGAATAGATAGAGGCCTTGAGCAGCAGGTAGGGGTCCCAAGAACTCACTGTTCCCACCTAGCTCTTCCACAAGGGGAGCCTTCAGTACCCCCTCCCCTCTAAGGCTCTAAGCCTGGCCCAATAGGAGGGGGTCTAAGGAAGCACACACCCTGGATCTGCCTGGACAGGGCTCAGTCTGCCCCCACCCATCCCTCAGGCCCCATACCCGCTCAATCCGCGAAACCTTCTGCTTCCTCCGCCGCCGCTTATGTCTTCTCATCAGGCGTGAGGCGCTGCTCTGCTCTGTGGAGCTGCTGAACCTGGGGGGCCCACAGTCGTTCCCCACCAGGCTGGCCCAGCCCTGCCCCACAAGAGGCACTGCAGGGCCCAAGTCCCCCACGCAAAGCCCACAGCCCTCCCAGGGTCCCAGCATCCTTAGGGGTCAGGGCTCTTGGAGGGGCGGTTACCTGCCCCATAGTACCAATGAAACCAAAGCCCCACCTGCTGGTGGAGTCATCCTCATCCGAATCAAAGAAGCTGGTGGTCTCTAACTCGCTGCTCATAAGGGTGGATGAGCTATCGTAACCCCCTGGCTCTCGCCGCCGCTCCCCCTTTGCAGTTCCATTTAGCCGGGTTGCTGTAGGGAATAGAGGCAGCTGGGTTCACAGTGTCAACGCAGGAGGGAAGGACAGACACAGGGAGGGGCTAGGGGCTGCACCGGGGCTAGGCATATCCAGAGCTCAGAACAGGGCTGAGGACAGCTGAATGGAGGAGTGGAGAAGGCGTCTGTTTAGGGAAGACGCACTGTGTTCTGGGCCGTCCCTCCTGCGTGGCCGCTCACGCTGGGCTGACACCAAGGAGTCCGTCTCTGTGTCATTGTCCAAGTTCTCCTGGCTGCCTCCACCAGCATGAGGGCTGCAGGGAAGAGAAGACTTGGTGGGAGAGGGGGCAGGGCTGGGGGCTCCCTCCCCCAGCCCTGGGCTGAGCTGATGCGGCCCTTCCCCAAGGGCCCTCTCCACTCTGAGGTCACACTCACTGGAAGGATGGGGGCCGGGAGTCCCCAATGCCTCCTGTGCGTTCCATGGGTGGTGGCAGTTCTGATGGGTTGTCAGCACAAAAGGGAGCAGGCTCTGGGTGTGAGCCCTCAGCAGACACCAACTGATGGGGAAAGAATGGGTGGGTAGTAGGTACAGGGGCGCCAGGGAAATAGCAGATGGCTTCTGGAAGGGCATGCAGACTTGGGGAGAATGAAGCAGGGGACATGGAGGAAGAAGAGACAGGACTGTGCAAGGTCAGCTGAGGCAAGGAATGGACTCAGTGCTATCAGCACTGATGGGGGGATGGGAGGCATGGGTTGTTGGAAGTGGCATGGGGGCAGGGAACAAGGGTCAGTGGTCCAAAAGAGAGGTTGGCTGGAATCTGAGGCAAAGTGCTTCAAAAGGCATAGGAGACATTGTCCTACAATGTCCCACATTTCCCCCTACCCCCGGCCAACTAACCTTTCACCAAGGCTACATAATCTGAGGGGAGAAACAGTTCAGGTAGAAAACTCAAGGAAGATTCAGATATTGAAGCATAAAACCACCAGCTACAATCTTAGCAATGCTTTTCCTCTGTCCAGCCCACCATAGGAATATAGGAGGAGGGGTGCTGAGGAGAGCTCCTTACCCAGGACACCACCCGGCCATTGAAGCAGGGCAGCTTGGCATTGTCGTCAGAGATTTCCTCCTTCACCACTCTGCAGGGAAAGGGTGGGGGTCTCAGAATGAGCTTTCTGGGGTGGAAATGGAAGTGTCCTCACAATCCTAACTCAGGGGGTCCTCCACCTAACCTGGGAATCAAACCACCAGCCTAAGCCTTTCAAATGGGAGCAGAAGTGGGGGTCACCCAAGGACAGCTCTTTAGCACCACCAGGAAGACACCAGCCCTGCCCAGGCCAGATGCTGCCCTAGAGTGTCCTCTTAGTCATCAGGTGATTGCAAATTACACCTGACAAATTGCTGTCCCCCCTAGTGTGGCCATTCCCTAAAATCTCGAAAGGGCTTTACCTAGCCCCAACATAGCTCTTTTGGGCTAGACCTATTCTTTCCCTCTGACCCTAAACTAGGAAAAAGTACACCCTTATTTCTCTTTCCCTTCTTAGTTGGGAATCCTGACATTCTTCTGGAAGGTGTGGATGAGGAGTTTAAGGAAATTAGGAAAGAGAAGGGAAAAAGGTATTTACTGAACATCCTCCACTGCCACTATGGTAATAGCAACAAACTGCTCTCATTTACTGGGCATGTATCATGGGCCAAGCACTAAGCTAAGCACTTTGCTTATTTCATTTCATTTAATACTCACTGCAATGCTGAGATAGATACAGATGGGGAAATTAAGACTTAGTAGGTTCAGAAATTCACTTACAGTCACATCACCAAGAAGAGCTGGAATTTGAATCCTGGTCAGCCTGACTCTTTAGCCTTTATTCTTAACTATTATGCCATCTTATCTCCCTATAGTTAGAATGTATAATCTTCACATCACCTTCATTGTGTGGACAATATCCTCTTTTTATGAGTAAAGAAATGGAGAAACATTCAGTAACTTGCCCAGGGCCACAGAGCAGAAAGACGTCAGAACTAAAATTCAACCCCAAGCTTGCCTGACTCTAAAACCCATGCTCTTCCCATGGTACTTCGCATTCTTTCCTGTACAGTGAGAGGTGATGTGGATCTGTGGTGGGTAAGGGTTGGGGAGACAGGGATGTAGGGCATGGCAGGGGTGGGATGTGTATACAGGCATGTAGTTTGGCTTGAGGGGTGCATCAAGGTGATAAGTCAGACTATGACTACAGTTTGGGGACCCCCAGACTGTGTCAAACACCCTAGGAGTACAGAGTTGGAAAGATGCCATCAATGGCAAGAGGAAGACATGTGCCTGGGATTGTGAGCAGAGAGGGAAGATAGCAAGGAAGGAGGCTGGGAAGCCTAGTCCTTCCTTGTTCTTGGAGCAGCTTCTGCCTAGAGCTGGGAACATGCCTGGCTCCTTGTGATGCTCATATTCTTGGACTCACAGCCAAGTCTGAAGACTGAGCCTGCCCTTCTCCCTCCCATCCAGCTCTGGCTCCTACACCATTTCCAACCCCACAAAGACCCCAAAAAAGCATCACAAGTCAGGCCCATGATGCCAGAAAGCCTAGAGACAGAACATGCTGAAAAGAAGGGACATGGAAGTAGCTCAGACTCACCAGCCAGTCTGGCCATGGGGTACCCTAAACTTGCAGCCCACAAGGGGAACTGGGACTCACAGGAAAATGGGGTATGTGGGCCAAATGGCAGAGACTATGATCTGCTCTGGAGAGGGTCTCCCTATAGTGGGAAACTGCTGCTGAGTCCCCACCACTCACTCCCCCAGCAGGCCCCACCACACAGCTCCACGCTACAGATGTTTCCTCTCTTTCTAGGGGTCACCGACAGGTCGCCAAGGCTCTGCTGACTCACAAGGATCAGCTGATCTTCAGCAGCAGCCTTGGGGGACCTCAGACAAGCCTCCCCCTCACACCACGGAGATGAATGGTTCAGAGTTCCATGCCACACACACACACACACACACACACACACACACACACACACACTCCAAGCAGAGTTGGACAAATCTGGGTTCTAATTCTGCCACTTATTAGCCCTCCTATCTCAGAGAAGTTTCTTAACTTTTCCAAGCCTTTGTCTTGTCCTGGTAAGTGGGATTTGTAAACGCCTGGCATGGTCTAGGATTACAATAAAAGCTAATTACTAACCGTGTCAATTTTTAGCAGGGTCTATTCTCTCTTTCCAACTATGTGTAAATTTCTAAGGGCAGGGACCAAACAAATCTGCTCACTATTGTCCATTCAATTAAAAAGCCTTTGCTAAGAGCCCAGCAGGTTTTAAATCCTATGCTGGCCATTGTATAAAACCTCAAGAAGCATCAGACCAGGAACCCGCCTTGTCCTTGGAGGTTATGGCCCAACGGACAATTCACACAAGTATATGGCAAGTGGGAAGTAGTCAGAACCACAAGAGCAGCAGATGTGTTCACTGGACAGATGTCTGTTGAGTAGGTGTCTTTGGTGTCATGTCCTGGCTAGGAGCTGGGTTGGTATAAGGGTAAACAGGATAAAGTGTCATAACTTTAAAAGCTAAACCCAGAGGATGGGAAAATTTGGCCCCAGGAAGACAAGAGGAGTGTGCTCTCAGTACCAAGTGCAGAGGCAAGGCAGTGTGTGACATGGAGTGGGCAGGAACATAGTGGCCCAACTTCCCATGTTGTTCCTACCTACGGCTCAAGGCCACTCTAATATTCATCCACCATCTCCCTCAGTGGTGAAAATGTTTATTCTTCCTCCATTATCCAAGTAATTTAAGAGGGTTGGGCCTACCCTAGCTTGACAAATACTTCTGGAGACCAGATGGGAGTTGGGGAGTCCTCAGGCCTTATAAGCCAGAACCTTAGGCTGAGCCTGGAGAGCAGCCTTCCTCCTCTGACCCACTCTCCATCTGTCAGCAGAGGTTACTGGCCTCTGCCCGACCCTGGTCTCATGGGGCTAGGATAAGTGGCAACCCTATCATTTCTACAGTTTGCCAAGGCTCAGCATCTCCTTTGGAGAGGATGTGTCTGTTAAACAGTGATAATAATACCTACAATTGTGTGATTAAGGTCTTAGACTTTGGAGCCAGATTCCTGATGTAAAATCAAGCTCTGCCACTTACCAGCTATGTGACCTTGGGTAAATTACTTAAGTTTTCTGTGCTCTAGTTTTTTCATGTAAAAACTGAGGATATTACTACTTATTTCATAGGGCTTTTAAGATGATTGAATGAATAAAGATTTGAAAAGCTTTTAGATCAGTGCATGTATACCAAAGTACCATAAAAAGAATTTGTTAAATACATGAAATAAATATATACTTCTTAGCTACTAGTCCTGTGACAAGACAGCCCTACCACGTCTCCTGCTCATTAATCCTTCTGGGGATAAAAACAAAACCAATCTCCTCCTTTAGCTTTGTTCTCAACTCTGTTAAAACAGTCTACTATAACATTTTGCAAACGATGGTTCAAGTACCACTAATGTATGCAAGATCACTTCAGGTGTACCTGATGAATATTTAATGCAATAGTTAAGTATTTTTTTTTAAACATATTTTAGAAAGAAATACAAATAGAAAATCAGACCTGTGATTTCATATTACTGACTGGGTCAAGCTAAGAAGGAGTGAGTGGGCTGACAGTGGATTTAAAGAATAGTATTAAGTCAACAGTGAGCAGATGTAACTATGATTGTAGTTAGGCCTGGCTTGATAGCAGCCCGGGCGGAGTGGGAGGCAGCCCAGAGAGGTTTAGGTTTAGGAGGTGAGAGCTAAGCCCAGTGGGTTCAGGGGTGAGTTGGGAGTGGAGACACAGGCCTACCCTAGTCCCTTAAGGCAAATGACCCCAGCACACTGGACTCTAACTGATTTCCCCTATCCCATACCCTGTGGCAGCATCTTGGTCTCTTCCAGCTCTGTTTTTCTCTTACCAGACCAAAGCATCTGCCCCCTCACTCTCACCCCTTGCAGATCGATCGATCCCTCTTCAGAATCTTCCAATCAGGAGTGTCTGTCCCTGGACTAAAGCCAGACAATGATTACTACACTACAAGTACCTCACCCCAGGGTAGGAACAACAACAGAAACAGGACTGGTCAGAAGACGCATAGCACTTCCCACTGCACAAAGCGTTCTCACACATAGGATCTCATGGGCTCATCAAACCCTGAGTTCCATGGGGAAACGTGACAGCAAAACATGCTAGGCAGAAGAGAGAGAAGATGCTTGCTTTCCAGGGCCAGGAGGGCAGGGGTCTTGGAAGAGAAGCCAGAAATATCAACACTGGGGAAGAGAACATCTCCCCTCACTCAGCTCTGGGGCCTCAGCTCCAAAGAGCAGTGCAGGCCTCAGGCTAGGGCAGGAGAGACAGCCTTTAGGCCTAGAGGGCCCCGGGAAGGCCTTCCCTACAGGCCTCCAGGCCCAGTGCCCAGTTAGTGTGGGGCAGGCAAGCCTGGGGGCCTCCCCTTCCCCCAGTCCCCTGGGAGTTATGGGGGGGGGGGGGGGGTTGTGAGGGGATGGGCTAGGCTCCCCCTCCCAGGCCAGCTGCTACAGAACCTTCCGGCTCCAACATTCCATCCCCTCTTAAAGGGAAAGTCGCTGCTTCCAAACTCAGCCTGTCCAAAGCCCTGCAGCTGGGTGGAGAAGACCCCGCCAGGGAGGGGAAGATGAAGAACACTAAGAGACTCTTTCTGGCCCTCCCATCCAGGCTCTGAGGCCCTTTCCAAGGTCTCCCCCTTGGCCACCATCAGGAGGAAAAAGGCCCCAGTTCTGAAGGGAAATCAGTACCTAGGCTAGTGGGGACTTCTCAGGGGTCAGGCACTCTGATTCTCTGACAACATCCCGAACACCCCACAAGGGAGGGGAGACAGCTAAATAAACATTAGGTTTGCTGACCTTAGCTTGCAGCCTTAGTCCCTGAGCCCCCCCAACTCCCCCTCCCTCCAGTTCAAAGTCCCCAGCAAAGCCCCTGGAAGCACTACTCCAAATATGGCTCTGAGTCGTGGAGCTGAAAAGATGGAGAAGGAGAAGGCCGAGTGCCAAACATCCTAAGTCTATGCTAAAAGGTGGCTCCCATGGCAGGAGGAAGGTTAGGGACTCTGGCTCTGGAATCGGGTGGAGGGGGGTGTGTGTGTAAGTGGGCCGCTGGTCTCTGAGGAGGTGAGGAGGCTCAGAACTCCGGTTGCTCTTGGGGAGTTGGTCGTCCTCCTAAACTAGGGGGGCCTAGGTCCCCCATAAGAGGCAAAAGGAGAATCCCTAAAGAGGCTGGAACTCCAGCTGAAAGAGGCGGCCCAAATGGCCAAGTCGCCCCTAGAATCCTTAGTAGGGCTAGAAGCCAGTGTAGCAAGGGGAGTCCAAACTGGCTGAGTGGGCCGCGAGAAGCCGGAGGGGCCCGGGTCCCCCAGAGGTGAGGCGGGGGCCATCCTCACCCGAAATCGTCGTCCATAGACTTGAAGAAGAACTTATAGCTGGGTCGCTGCAGAACGCCCTTAAAGTCCGCCAAGGTGACGCGCTCGGCGGGCAGGGGCAGCTTCACCAGGTACGGCGTCTCCTGCCCGTCCAGGTGGTAGATGATCTTGGTCTCGCCCATGGCTCCGGCCTCGCGCCCCGGGGCCCGCGCGCGGCCTGCTCCGGCGGCCGGGCCGGGCCTTTCGGGCGGCGACGGCGCTCGGCGCGGCCCAGCGGTTCAGCCTCGCTCGGCAGCCGGCCGCGGCGCCAGCTCCCTTGTTCTCCGGCCGCTCCCGGGTCCCAGCGCCGCCTGCCGCTGCCGCGGCCGCCGCTTCCGCTCCCCACTCTCCCGGCTCGGCTGGCGACTACGACTCTTCCGGTGGCCGCGGCCCTCCGGGTTCTGGGCTGCGGCTGGGCCCGCTCCCCTCCCCCGACCCGGGCGCTGCCCCGCCCCAGCACGAGCCCCGCCCCCGTCCGCCGCCGAGCCGCGCTGGCCTCACCGCAGATGGCCCCGCGGACACCCAGCCTACCCGCTGAGCTGCAAGCTTGGCCTCAGGCGCTCAGGTCCCAGGCCCGCGGGGAGATTGGTGGCAGTCGCCTAGGCCCCCATAAAGGAAGGGTAGATCTCACCAGGGTAGGGTGGCTATGTTCCCGGACTCACCAAGGCCCCGGCTATGGACCCAGGGGGGGATCTATCGGCTGTTCCTCAGCAGCCTGGGACGGGTGTAACACAGGGGTCACTTTGGTCCCCAGAGTTGGGGGGGGGGGGCGGGGGATGTGTGATTCTGACCAGGTATCATTGGAGGAAAGTGACCTCCACATGGCCCTTTAGGGTCTTTTGAAAAGCATAGCTGCTGTCACTGAGTCTGTCAAACTGAGTTCCTTGAGGACAGAATGGGATCGAGTTCTGATTTCTTCTTATAACTTCAATACAATACCTAGGTGCAAAGCAGTGGCTTAATAAATGGATTGATGCGGAACAAGTGCAAGAATGAAAATGAGTGCATGACTGGGACAGTAAGAAACCAGAACTAGGTGTAATCGGTCCCTAATAGATTTTCTCACCCCTTAGCTTTTAATTCATTCAATAAAGTGTCCATTTAGGTGCAAGGCATACTGTAGGGGATAAAGCAAAACAAGACAGGTAAGACTACTCTCAGGACTTTCACTGATCTGAAAAGCAGCACACAAGCTTGTAATAAATAACTTCAGAGTGACACATGCTATGAAAAAGATAAAATGGAGCAATGTGATAGTAAAAGGGAGAAGAGAATTATGGGTGGTTAGGGAAGGCCTCTTCCCTTTGAGCTAAGACAGAATGGAAGCAGCAGCAGCTATAAGAGGGTCTGGTGTGGGAGGAAAGCATTCCAAGCAGAGGGCATGGCCCAATATAAAGACTCAAGGCACAAATAACTCTCTCCCAATTTGAGGAACAAGGAGGCCAATGTGACTTTAGTGATAGTGGTAGATGAGGCTGGAAACATAGGCTGGGACTAGACCACATAGGTCTTTTAAGGCCACAGTAACAAGTGTGGGCTCCTCCCACTCCATTTTGTATCGTTGTCTAATTAGCATTTTCAGAGTAAGTACCTCTTCCACACAACTCTTCTGCTCAGGAACCTCTCGACATTCCCCCAGTGCCTTCCAAATATTCTTAGCACTGTATTCAAAACTCTAAACTGCCAACCTCTACAGCTTTTTGTTTCATAATATGCTGGCTATATTTTTTACTTCAGCAAATCAACCTAATTGCTAGTACCTGCACATATCTTGTGCATTTTCACTTCATACCCTTTTTTTTTAATTGAATATATGTGCATGTTAAGCTCTTAACAGCATTTCTCTGTCCCATTTTCCTCCCTACCCCAGTATACTTTTAAAGCTTACACTATTTCTTGATCTATACATTCTAGATATTGCATATTACTTCCAATTTTCATTGATGGATTTATTTTTCTTCCACCTTCCCCCTAGCCTCTTAAAATAGTAAAATTATCCTTTTTGGTTAAATCAGTATAGATTTTAGTATTGACATTTTCACTGAGTAAATGCTTCCTTCACAACTTTTTATTTCTGCTGGCATTAATCATAGCCTTCCTTTTTCATTTGCTTTTTTATATATCTACCATTAAGTCTTACTACATAATCTAAGTTTCTCAATACATATTGTTTACATAGTCAAATAGATTATCCAACCATTTTCTCCCTTGGAACCTTCTGCTCTCTTGCTCTGGTCGACACTGTTGGATGTCTCAGCCTATGCACAGCTCTCACCCTGGGACTTCTCTGCATCATGTTCTGAATTACCTCTCCTCTGTGTTGGATCCCCATTTCCTGGATACTTTTTACTCCTTTGCTTTGATAAAGCACACCCTTTGGTGGCTTGAGAGTATGGGAAATAAAACCCCTTTTGAGAACTTGCAAATCTGAAAACATGATTGAGTTGAAAGTAATTTTCCTTCAGAATTTTGAAGGTATCACTACATTGTCTTCCAGCTTCCAGTGTTGCTATTAAGCAGTTAGATCTCTATTTTTCCCTAAGGCTTTGCACATGACTTGTTTTTACTCTTTCTGTAAGTTTTTAGAAGTTCCCTTTATTCCTGAGGTTCTGAAATTTCATGGCGATATATCTTGGTGCTTATTCACTGTGCTAGGCACTTAGTGAGTCCTTTCCATCGAGAAATTCAACAATATTTCCTTACTTAGTAACATCACTACTATCTTCCCCATACTTTTTACAACTTGTTAGATGTTGGACCTTCTGGATTCTTCCTTTATCAACCATTCCCTTTTATTTTTGAATGACTGCATCTTTTTGCAAGATTTTCTTATTTCCAACCTTTCCCCTATCCAATTGGATAGGTAAAATGTCACAACTCAAAATTCAACTACATAAGGATGGATAACATCTCCATCCTATTCAGTTCTCTAGTCCTCCAATTCTCAGTAGGAAACAATTTACTTAATTTCTAAAAACTTGTTTGAAAAAAATTTTTGTTATCTAGTTCTCCCTTTTCATAGTACTGTCTTCAGACACAATATTTTTTGAGAATAATTATAGCTAGCCCCCCTCCCTGAGGTTTTCAAATAACTCCCTACTTTGTCATGGTTTCCTCGGTTTCAATTTTGTTTTGGTCTCTGCCTTTCATGTTCAAAGTTTCCTCAAATGTTTGATAACCATCGGCAGTCTATTCACATTTAAGAGTGAAATACTAAAAAGCTGATTGGAAGCTCTGTCGAGGTACAGGGCTTTTTAACTAACAGGATTCACTGTACGATGATCAAATAGGGTAAAGATGGTTTTTTGTTTTGAGAAAACAAAAAGTATAAGTATTGAAAGGCTTTTTTTCCCCTGCACTTATTCAGCTTGTTTTTGCCTGGTGTGTGCTGATATTCAGAGCCCTACCACTCATACACTTTCACTTAATCCCTTATTTCCAATCTAGCCCCTCACCCCCATCCCCATGTCTGCTCTTGAGTCCAGAGGCTCTAATATCTTTTCCTTAAAGTTCTGAAATTTCATGGGGCTATTTCATTCATTCTACTGGGCACTCATGAGCTGTTAGTCTGAAAAGTCCTGCCTTTTGGGTTTAAGAAAACTTCATAAATATTTCTTTTATAATTTCCTCTCCCTTTCTTCAGACTAAATCTCCCATTTCTTGCAGGACAGTTGGGGTAATTACCTGGCTAAACCAGATGAGGTAGAAACCTGGGGGGCCTTTTCTTATACAGATCTTTGATTCTCCTGCACCCACCCCATTCTCAGCCCCAATCCTTATCCCCTTTGCTGAACCTCTTCTGGGTTCAAAAGGGCACACTGGGTTTGCTTCTTGTTAATAACCACCTCAGCAGAGAGAACCCATCTCATTCTGCTCTGTTAAATCAACTTTCACTCTTTGATTTATTTTTCATTTTCCAAAATGTTAATGTCTCTTATTCACTGTGATCACCTCTGGTTTTCCTTATTGAGTCATGTGCCTTTTTTGAAGAATTTCATTACTGGCATTTGAATGGGGTTTTTGAAAAAGTAAGACAAAAAACAAAACAAAACAAAACCCCATGTGTTTAGTATACCACATTTAAATGGAAATCCTTTGCTTTGTTTTTAATATCCCCTTCTACCCTTTCCTGCTTTTAGGCCACTCAAGTGTCACAATCCTCTAATCCTTCCCTAATTACTCTTCTGGAAGGAATCTCTTCCTTCTAAAAAGTTCTATAGGCCACCTCTAATCTCTGCTACCCATTAGGTACAAATCAGAGATGCCCTAAAGTTATTTGTATTTAACAGCTCCTAGTAGTCCATGCCTTAACCTTCATATGCCCTCTAGGCACTAGTTCCTACATATGAAAAAGCAGAAACTGAGATTTACTGAACAAGAAAAGTAAATTAAGCCAAATCCTGTTTTTTCACTCTTTAGAAATACTCGGTACTGCCCATTCACACCCTTGAATACAATTCAGTATTCTTTTCCTCAGCTTACTCCTTTTTACCCAACTAAAATGAATAATGGCAACCATTTTCTGTGATGTCCAGGAGGATCACTGGTTACCAGTAACATTTGCCACAGTTTAAGTGTCAATAGGGTAAAGGTTTTAGGACAGCAAAAAAGAGCTTAAAAAGATGAGACAGAAGAGCATGTCTCATAGTTGAAGTTAAAGGGGACAACAGAGCAAAATGGCAAACTCCAGCTTTATCAATGACCAGTTACAGGACCTCTCTGAAATTTAGGTTCTTCATCTGAAAATGGGGATATGACCTATTGTCTACTGTGAAGTTTAAACACATGAAAAGTATTTAGCAAAATGCTTACCATACAGTAAGCCATTTCATAGGATCTTTCTCTGTTCTTAGGATACTCATTGCTGGCTTGGGGTTATATTTGCCTCTGGAGGCAATTTCCCTTCACTGAGACACTGAATATGCTGAAACATAAAGAATTCTAGATTATGAGATTCAAGCCCTTAGCTTTGCTCCTCAAGAGTCTTGAGACCTTAAGCAAACTTCCTTATCTTTAAGATGCTGAATATCCCAGTTTCCCTGATAATTGTACTGGATCTATTGCACAAAGCATGGCAGTTGGTCAATGGACTTTACATATGTTTGGATAATCACCCTCTGACAGCAAAGTGTTTGCATTAGGACTTTCTATGGAAATAGGCTCAGGAATACTACTCCAGGACCACAAATTGGTCCACAGAGGCTGGAAAAGAATCTAGGCCTTTCACTACCCTTGAGCCAAGGCAATGGTCAATTAGCAAGGCACCACAGTACCACCTAGTGGCAGTAACACCCTTCCTCTCCCTCTCTCCCAGGTGTTAAGGAAAAGCTGCCAGGTTCAGAACTCTTTGGTCACCTATTTTAAGAGCTGATCAGTCAGAGTTGGAGAGAAACCAAATACATCCCCCTCTTTTTTTTTTTTTAATATTAACAAATACAAGCAGCAGAAAGGGCCAGTTGCTCTCTGCTGTTCCCTGAGGGAAAGCCAGAGCACAAAACTATTCCTCTGGGCTTCCTCTAACTGCAGGGCTTGCCTTGCTCCTCTTTAGGCAGAGCTTTGTTCCAGCCCAACTTCCCTTTTCCCAACTCCCCAGTCAGGATGGGAGGCACATGGTTACTGGAGGTGGGAAGAATACTGTAGTTCCAGCCTCTGCTCCTTTAAGTCTCAGCTTGGATGGTGATCACTCATCCTTCTGCAACTAGCCTCCCATCTGCTCTGGTCCAGAAGCCAGGAGGGCTATCAACACACCCATAGGAGCAGGCGGTGTGACTTCAGTCATCTTCAGATGATTCCTCTTCTGCCTCTTTTAGCCACTGGATGAACCTCTGCAGCTGTAAGGAAGCAGAGTGGAAAGCTATTGAGGAAGGGGAATATAACCCTTCTGTTCTCCTTAGCAGATAAACAGCTTGAGCAGCCAGAGTCCCAGGGACCAACCACCCTGGAATCTATGACCAAGAGCCAGGGACCAGACAACCATTGTGGTCACAGGAGGGCAGCCTGACTCACCTGTTGGTTCTTGCGCAATTGCTGCCCCTTATCAGTCATATCCCTTTGGCTGAACCAGCTCAGGATTGTTTCCTCAGCCAGGATCTCTAGCTGGTAGAAAGCCATCAGCACCTGCAGAAGGCCAGCAGAGGAGATCTCAGGGACCTCAAAGAACCCAGCAAGATATAATAGATAACAGAGAAAGAGGAAGCGAGATCTTAGCACCTCTTTCCACCAAACTATCAGCTTCCTTTTAAACACCAAGCAGTTGCTTTAAAAATAGACAAGAATGAGCTGTTCACTCTGCTACTGGGATAGGTTTAACTTCTGGAACTTTTGTTTGGTTCCTGGGATAATCACCAAATGGTTGCCTTACTAGCCTGGCTCCAAGCTGTACATCCTAGCAAACAGCATGATAATAGGGGTAGATGGTGCTATTAATCAAACCCCATACTGGATTCATGTCAGCCTGTTTTGTGTCTCCATGAAGGCAGCCAAGGTCTGTTTCAAAGCAAATGCAGGACTAGGGGGCTTGAGGTATTCACCTTGGCCAGGGAAGTACTAAGAGCTTCATGCTCCAGGAAGAAGTCCTCAATGGCTGCCAATGCTTCCAAATGATCAGCTGCACGCTTTATGTAGTTCCTAAAAACAGGACTCCAGGCTTTGAGAAGCTATGGAAGAAAGGAGAAGGGAACTGCAATATATTCCTGAGCATGCACCTAAATCTAGATAGCAAAGAAAGTCAATATCGATAACAGAGGACTATCAGGATATGGGAAAACAAGCGGGAGATGATACAGGCCTGAGGAATCATGTCAGAGGGACTTGGGAGTTGCTGGCAGTCAGGGTTGGTGAAAAAGAAAAGATTTCCCAGAGAAGGTAAAAGGGGGTCAGATGCTACAGGCTGCCTCAACATACCTATTGCCAGCCTAAAGGTTGATCTCATTCTGTGCTAAATCATTTCAGTCAGAGAGTATAAAAGTCTAGGACTATTCTGGATGTATCTTTGGGCTGCTCTTGTACCCAATCTATACCCAGAGGCAAGGAGAAAGGAACCACAAGTAACACATATCCCACAGTAAGATATTTAAAGTGAAACACAGCAAGAATGATGATCTGCCACCACCCAATCTCTTGTCTTCAGCCCATCTTTACTCACGGGAAGCAGTAGGGCGCAGTAACGGTTTGGGTCCAGCAGGGAATCCATCTGTTGGAAGGGGAACTCCAGGACCACGTGGCTCAATACCTGCATCACCTCCTTTAGACTTATGTTGTAGGCGTATCTGTGGGAAGACTGGGGTGACACCAGGGCCTTCACTGGCCCTTTCAGCTTGCTTGTAGGACCATGACTTTGACAGGACACTGGGGGAGAAGTCAGATGGAACAACATGCAAGGGGAAGACTTTGGAAGAGGGAAGCCTATGCTGAGGCCAGAACCTAACATTCTCCTTGAATCATCCTAATTCTCTACTAGCCTTGCTCACTTGGGACGTTGAGGGAATCAGTTCCTATCTGGGAAAGAAACAGGAGAGAACCTCTACCTGCCTGGGATTACCCAGCGGACAGGAGCAGAGGGAAGGGCTGCTCTTACTTGAGAGAGTTGATCTCTAGGACTAGATTGTCACAAGAAATGTTCTCCTCCTTGCCCCGCTGTAGTGTTCCCAGGACTTCATTCTGGAATACTAAAATCAAACGAAAAAGTTCATGAGCCAACATCACTCCAGAATGCTTTAAGTTCTCTACTCCTGACCTTATCATTTATTTATTTTAAATATTTATTTATTTTGAGAGAGAGAGAGAGAGAGAGAGAGAGCGAGCGCGCATGAGCAGGGGAGGGACAGAGAGAGAGGGAGAGAATCCCAAGCAGGCTCTGCACTGTTAGCGCAGAGCCCAACATGGGGCTTGAACTCATAAACTGTGAGATCACGATCTGAGCCGAAATTAAGAGTTGGATGCTTAACCTACTGAGCCCACCCCAGCACCCTACGGGCCTGATTTTATACCAAACCCCTTCTGGGAAAAACACAAGTCTCTGGCTAGTCGATCCAGACAAAGAATGAACTGGAAGTTTTCCTCTTTTGTCCCAGGACACTGCTCCCCTGGCCACTCACCTTTGAAGTCATCCATCTGTGGGGAGCCCGTTCGGCTGTCTAGCTCCTCAGCATCCATACTCTGCTCACTCTCAGTTTCACTCTCTTCTTCCACATTGATTGTGAGTCCTGAGAACCCATTAAGGGTGAGAAACAAGAAAAGGAAAGAGCCATTGACACAGAGTAATCTATCTACCCTGTCTGAATGAATAAAGTAATAAACAAGTGGTCTGATTCTGAAGTATTCACTCTCCTTCAAAATATTCCGACTTAGGAGTGTGTGTGTGTGTGGGGGGGGGGGGGGGGGTGACAGGAATAAGGCCTAGCTCACCCCATAGATTCTGCCGTAGTTCCTCTTCCTCTTCCACATTCATGTCTGCAGCTTTCCAGAGGTAGCCCTGGCCAGCAACTCCAACTTCTGCTGGATTGTAACCTGGAAAAGCATTGATCTTTAGTGAAGGCACAGGAGAAGCACAATCACTCTAGGAGGAAATACTGGTTTTCCCACGGGGCAAAGAGACACACAGATGCCCCACACCTGCTAAGCCTCACACCTTTCAGCTTCACTTTCTCCTTTTCTTGGTTAGCCCCAGAATCGTCACTGAACTGGCCATCGTCCTCATCTTCCTCTGCATCTGGAGGGTGCAAAGAGATCACCGAGCCCTCAGGCAGCGTGATGTCTGGGCCCACTACCACCTAGGGGACCAAAAAAGAGTAGGTGGCACAGATCCATCAGTGTGTTGGGAAAAGGTACATCCTGACAATGAGAGCAACTATTTTTACTAAGCTAAGTAGAAGATAAATGAATCCACTGGATTTGCGCTCTCTCCCCCTGTTTCTGCCCCGTGTGCTCACGCTCTCTCTCAGAATAAATAGTTTTCAATTAGCAATAATCGTGCCTCGGATAAACCTCATTGGCTACGATACTGCCACTGCACAAAGCTTCTCTCAGAATAAATAAACATTAAAAACAAGGGGGGCTGCCTGGTGGTTCAGTCAGTTAAGCCTCCAACTCTTGATTTCGGCTTGGGTCATGATCTCACATGGGATTGAGTCCTGCGTCCAGCTCTACGCTGACAGTGTGGAGCCTGCTTGGGATTCTCTCTCCCTCTCTCTCTGTCCCTCCCCTACTTGTGTGTGTGCAAGCACACGTGCTCTCTCTCAAAAAAAAAAAAAAAGAAAAAAAGAAAAAAAAAAAAAGAAAAGAAAAAAAAAGAATCCACTGGATTGGGACTCTCAATTCAGGCTGGAACATGGGTGGACATAAGGCCCCTCTGGCTCAACATGACCACCAACCATTTTGGGGCTTGTGTGCAGTATGGAGATGGTCTTACCTGGGAAGTAAGGACACAGCGTGGCTTCAGTGTAACTTGTTCCTTGACTTCAGCATTGTCACAGAGCAGAGATTGATGGATCTGTGCTCCAGCAGCCACTCGGACACCCTGCCACAGGTAGGCCTGGTCCAGCACCACGTTATCACCTGGCTCAGGACAGGAAGCATTCCTGGTCACTCAGGGCTCCAGACCAGGGCCATTCCTGGAGGACAGGGCTGACTGATAGCAGCACAACTCCCACCCAGCTCTGATACTGCATCCCTTATTCACCAGAAACACCCTCTCCCCTTCTAAGCTCCAGCCTGAGAATAGAACAGTGTTTACCACGACCATCCTCCACTAGCTCACCCCATTTGCAACAATCACAGACTATATACTGCACTTAAGTACCTGAGAACCTTCAAGATATCTGAACTCAAGATATCCTTTGAACTCAAGATCCTTGTTAGAATCATATCCACGTCTAGAAGTAGAACTCAATTTTTCCATCTCTTCTTGTACATTTCAATTTTTAAAAAAGATTTTAAGGGGCGCCTGGGTGGCTCAGTCGGTTGAGCATCCGACTTGGAGTCAGGTCATGATCTCCCACTCATGGGTTTGAGCCCCACATCGGGCTCTGTGCTGACAGCTCAGAGCCTGGAGCCTTGCTTCGGATTCTGTGTGTCTCTCTCTTTCTCAAAATAAATAAACATAATAATAAAAAAAATTAAAAAAAAAAAAAAAAAAAGATTTTAAGTAATCTCTACACCCAATGCAGGGCTTGAACTCACAACCCCTAGATCAAGAGTCCCGTACTCTGTTGACTAAGCCAGCCAGATGCCTGCTCCTCTTCTTGTACATTTTAGAATTCGAATTTTATTGTTGTTCTTTTAAAGGGCCAGTTCCAGGGCGCCTGGGTGGCGCAGTCGGTTAAGCGTCCGACTTCAGCCAGGTCACGATCTCGCAGTCCGTGAGTTCGAACCCCGCGTCAGGCTCTGGGCTGATGGCTCGGAGCCTGGAGCCTGTTTCCGATTCTGTCTCCCCCTCTCTCTCTGCCCCTCCCCCGTTCATGCTCTGTCTCTCTCTGTCCCAAAAATAAATTAAAAAAAAAAAAAACAAACGTTAAAGGGCCAGTTCCATTAAAAGCATCACATTCCTATAACCAAAGTGACTTACCAAGAAGCAACCAGGTAGTAATGGTAGAGTAAAAAGAATGCTGTACTTAGAATACTCACATTCAAGTCCTAGCACTGCCTCTCATTAGCTTATAACCCTGAGGGAGATAAACCTCTTTGAGCCTGTTTGCTTGGCTATAAACTGAGAATAAATAATACTCACTTCACAAGGTTTTTGTGAGGATAAATGAAACGATGTACGCAAAACCCCTTTGTAAAACTGCAATGCACCAAACAGATGTTATTATTGCATGTTAATTATCCACTTGGTCCTGAATGTGAATAAGGTACTCTGGAATGTGAAGGGTCACCCAATAAGAGGCTCACAGGCCACAAATTAAAGGCCACAAATTTCACATCCCTATTCTGTCCTTTACTAAGGTAGCCACACTAGTTCCTCATTCTCAGGAACGATCCCTCTCTTTCTCTGAAGACATGGGGCTCCCCACGTTCCTGCTCCTAGGGTGACCAGTTTGATTTCCCCACCTGTGCTCACCAATGCGGCAGCCAGGGCCAATGACACTGTTGGTAATAGAGCAATTGCTGCCAATGACAGTGCCAGAGCCCAGAAGCACATTTTCCTCCAGGACGCTGCCGTGGCCTAGGCTGACTTCAGGCCCTCGGTAAATGTTATGCCGGGAATGAGTGCAGTTCTGGGTTGTGCTGTCAGTGAAGTTTGCCTCTGGCGTGAGTGGGTAGACCCATCGGCGGATGACATCAGCACAGACAGCCGCATACATGTGTAGGTTGGAGACCCGGGCACCATATTCCCTAGTTGTCACGTGCATGTGGATCTGGTTCCCTAGGATCTGAAAGGGGACAAGGAAAGGGCGGTCACCCAAGTAAGTAAGAGAGGAAGAACACAACCAGGTACAATTCTTTCCTAACTTTAAGTTCCCCTCTGCCTTTCAATGTCCTAGCCAAATGGTCAAGATGTTTCTTTGTATATTGCTTCCCTCTCCCCCCGCCCCACCCCCTAGTTCTTTTCCTTACTCGTAAGGCTCAATAAAACACAAAAGAGGACCAAAAATTATCAGCATGGGATAAAATCACAGCCCTCTTCTAAAGAGGCATGGGAACCTTTTCTTACCTCCTCATTCACTAACAGGCCTCGCACAAAGTCATCTCGAGTTTGGTAGTCAAAGTTGTCTGTAAAGAGTTGAGCCACCTGTGGGGGGGATGTTGGGTGGCACCATGGTAAGTGCTATTCTCTGGAAGCGAAGATAAGCCTCTAGAGACCTATCAGACCCTATGACAGTTGGACAAGGGCCAGAATCCCAAAAAGGCTCCCAATGGGATCCTGGGGTCAAGATGAAGCACCCATTTACTGTGGAACTGATAAGAGAAAAAGGGAGAAGAAATATACCCTGGCCTTCTAAAGGAGCAATAACATACCTCAGAGTTTTACTCTTTGGATATGCAGCTCTGGCCCTGAAAAGCTCACCTGAGGAGAGCAGATGCTGATGTGACAGTCCAGTAAATCATAGCGAATCTCTATACCATCTCCACTGCCCTGGAACAAACTCTGTAGGGAGAAGTTACAAGCACTTCAACATGTCTCCTGCTAAAGCCTGTCACTTTCCCGTCTCAAGGACCCCAGATACCCACATACCAGAGGAAAAGAAAACCGTCGAAGACCTTGGGTCTTCTGGAAATGGAGAACCCGGTTTGTGGCACTATCCACAGCCACTACCACATTGTCCTCATGGCAACGAGTTGGGTGGCTAGGGGATGACTCTTTGAAGATCATTGTCATCACAGATACATTTTTTTCTAGCTTCCGCCTCAATCTATAAAGGATAGGAAGGAGAGAGCAGCAAAATAGCAGTCTTAGGGCTCTGCTGGTTCCAAACCCTTTGTCCTTACCATCTTCCCATCCTGACCTGTGTTCTTCCAGGGCTTTGGTAATATTGATGTTTGAGATGACATCCCCATACACCAGAAGGAAGTCAGAGCGCACCAAGGCCTTGGCATCAACATCACGGAGAACATCCCCCAGTGATCGATATAATTCTGATGTAATTATTCGAACCACGTTGAGGGATGTAGGGCGGCACCACTTGGATTTCCTAAAGGAAGGCGGATGAGGGGAACGAGCAAATCAAGCATAAAGATTGCGTAGAGCTTCCCTATTTTTCTCCCCCATTCAACATTCACACACCTTCTCTACAGCTTTTCTGGGTTCCTGCCAGCATCCTCTACTTCAAAGAGATTTATGAACTATAATTAATGGTTTCAGCATCCTGTGTCACCAGTCTTGTTTTATGGGTTAGAGAAACATAGTTATTTCTTCTCCATACCCTGACACCTGTCCCCAAACATGGATCTGAGTTCAAAATCCTGCTGAGACTTAAGAGTATACAAAGTATCCTGGGAACACACTTTCCATGCCACTTCTCTCCTTGCAAAGTCCAAACCAAATTTAGGAGCTGTCTAAAGGACACCATGCTAATATCCTAGTCTTTATTCCCTAAACTTCCATAAATCCTAAGATTCACTCTTTTTCAAGAAGATTTCACCAAACATTTGTTAAGTGTTTATTTACTACGTGCTTTGTACTAAGCTAGGCACTGTGAATACAAAGATGAGGAAGAGCTCAATATTTAGAAGCTCAGTGGCAAAACAAAGATGTTTCTCTTATGACTTCCATATTAGAGCCTTTAAATCAAAGCAAAATCAACAAGATCAAACTTTATAAATGAGATTTAGAAAAAATCCAAATGTTATTCTTTAATCTTTGTCACAACTTCAGCTGCTCACCTCCTGATAGGTGAAGAGAATGCCCTTAGTCCTTATGATGGAATCCAAATAGACCATTTTTTCCCCTCATAATTTCTCCTTACTTAGTTACAACCATCCTAAGGAAACTGGAAAAAATGGTGAAATATGGAAAGAAAAGTTGCAGAGTCTTACAGTAAATGTTCCTTGATTTGAGCAGCCTTCCAGCAACAAAAAACAAAGGTTTCCTGTACACCTGTGGCGGTCAGAAATTCCAGAGTGTAGTCAATTAGTGCCACATTGGCCAGGGGCAAGAGGACCTGGAGGGCAGGAGATGAAAAAAGTCTTAATTTTTGAATTCAGAAAGGCCCGCTGGGCACTATTCTTTCCTCCACTTAACCACAATTTTCACTCCCCTACCAGTGTTCCCAAACGCTATTGTTTTACTTTATCTTCTAAAGTTAAAAGTAATCAGGCCCCTACCTTTGATGTTCATGGCATGCTCTAAGCATGAGAACCTTGGATGAGAATGTAACAGCAAGCATGGAATCTGCTTGCCTAGCAACGGACACACAGCTGCTACAGGACAACAGGCCACTCTGGCAAAGGATAATACTAAAAATCAATCTTATCTCCAGAAACGTAAGCAGTGATAAGTCCCTTTCCTCCATAAAATTTCCTTCCAGATCTCTTTCTGGCCATCCCAATCATTTGTCCAAAATGAACAGCCATTAGGTTTTTTGGGAGGTGTGGGAAGTTAGGATTTTTTCTTATCCAAATGCAGCTGTCTTTGAACTAGTGACTGCTGAGTGACCCTGCAATCCCTAAGACTAGCTCAGTCCAATTCCCCCGTATCTAGACAATACGGGGTCTGCTGGCAACCGGCCACTAAACCAGTTGTCTTCCTTTTGACAGATGGCACCGTCTGTCATTAAAACCTGGAAAGAAAAAAAGGACACCCTCCGGGATTCAAGACAGCTCTTACTATGGGATCAGACTGTTACCGGTGCTCTTTTTTCAGGCATATGACCTCCCTTTTTGCAGGCAAAAGGAAGTGCTGTTCCCATTCACCTAAGGATCTCTTTTTCCATTGCACGGTTAAAGGCAGCACAGCCTCCTCCTGGGGCACTGAATCCCCGTGTGAAGACTTCTCACAAGCACTACTTCTACATCGAGCCCTATACAAGCCTTTCAAACCTGAGGTGGTCAGCATGAGTGCCCATCTGCCAGAGCACCCCCCACTAGGCAGCCGAAAGGATAACCTGCTGTAGCCCGGCCACCTTCGGGCCCTTTGGCTGCTTCCGCGCGCGGTGCTCACCCGAGGCTGGTCCTTGGAGATGGGGAAGAAGCGGCGATTGAAGCTATCTGCCACCAGAACTGCTTGTAGGGGCGGCGGCGGTTCCTCCTCCGACCCTTTGGCTCCCGCGCCGCTGCCGCTTCCCGGCCCAGGGCCGCTGCGCTTGTTGGCCCGACTAGCCACCGCACCAGGCGACGCCACCACAGTCGCCGCCATCTTCTTCCCTCACGGCCACCGCTTCCGCACGGAAGCTGACACCGCTCGGAGTAGGGGACAAAAAGGACCCAGCGCTCGAAACGCGAAGGACCAACGAAAGGAAGGAGGGAGGAGACAAGGAGAGAGCAGTGCGCAGGCGTGTTCCCTAGGCGCCGGCCCCTGGGAGGAGCAAGTCGTGGGCCGCCTTTGGGCTCAGCGGATGGAGGCGCGGGGTGGGGTGGAGTCCTAAGGCGCACAGACTCGAATTGCAGGTATGGTAGGCCTTCTTTTATACACGAACTGGCTGAGATTTCTCGAGGGATGATGCGACTTGGGGTCTCTGCTTGATCCATTCGGAATATGTAATCTTCCTCGGCCGGAGCATTTAAAAAATTGCAGTCCTCCATCTACGTTCTAGTCACTTAAATATGACCCAGCACCTTGGGGAGTTCGGAACCCAAACATCTCCTTCCTCAGGGAACTCACAGTCCACCTAAATAAATACAGAACATGGTATATAGTAGGGAGAATAGTAATTCTGTGGAGACTTGATGGTGGCCAGCGGACGATACAAGCATTATCTCATTTAATTTTTCACACATCTTATTCATTCGCTCGACAAACATTTTTTGAACACTCAGAGGAGCAAACTTCACCCAGCAGCTACTAAGTGGAAGAACTGGTATTGGAACCCAATCTGTCTGACTTCAGAGTTCCACATCTTTCTGCCAGGTTACGTGAGGATAAAAGTTACTATTTTATGATTTCTTCATTTCTTCATTCATTCGGCCTATCAGCATTTCTTGAAACCCTACTGTGTCTTAGAGCGGAGTTGAGGTCGATCTAAGGTTGAGTGGGACTGGAGTTAAAGCTTTGAGGCGGAAGGAACTAAGCAAAGCCCTAGGCTCGAGAGGCAGAGCATGATTGGGGGGAAAGGCGGTGGCTGCAGGGAGAAAACCAGTCCTGCGGAGGAGTCAGACCTTGGGGACGCGGGGGAAGCCAGGCAGCGCTGCTTGGCGGTTATTTGGAAGACTAGTTTTCCAGCAAGGCTCAGCGCCCTTTCTACACAGAACTGTGCGAAATCCATGATCCGCTTATCCGGCAAAGTTTCTGCAAACCTTGTTCTCACCATTGCTGGCCTTGCACGTTGCCATTTGGGGTTCAGAAGGCTTAGATTTGTTGTTTCCACGTGGTCATTGCGGTTTGACTAGAGGTACTCAGGCGCTCCCCTCCTAGGACCACGGAGTCTTTCATTTCTTCCCCATACTGGTTAATGATAGTGCTGAGCAAAAACCATTTCTTAAGGATTTGGGAAAATTTAGGCTGGAGAAGGAAAGGGAGAAGGCATCTCAGTAGAAGTTTTCACTCAAATATATGTGCACTGTAAAGGATGCTATTCTACTGTCCTACAAATCCATGGGCAGAAAGAGGAAAAAAAAAAGGCTGATTAAATTGGATTAGTGATGTGCAGGTGTTGGAGCAGTGGTGGTGGTAGTGAAGCATATGGAAAGTAGGTCCAATTTTAGGAAAAAAAAAATTATTTATTTATTTTGAGAGAGTGTGCACATGCAAGCGAGTGGGGGAGCAGCAGAGAGAGGGGAAGAGAAAGAATCCCAAGCTGGCTCTGAGCTGTCAGTGCAGAGCCCAGCTGGGGGCTTGATCCCATAAACAGTGAGATCATGACCTGAGCCGAAATCAAGAGTCAGACATTTAATGGACTGAGCCACCCAGGCACCCACAATTTTAGAAACTTTTAAATGACTCTTGTGATCCAGGAAAGTGGTGAGTGAAAAGTCTAGAGTCATGAAATTGTGTATACGGATAGCTGGGTATAAGGTTTTTAATGGAGGGGCTCAGGGAGGATGTATGTTTCACAATTTACTCGACTCAGTAACAACAACAACAACAACAACAACAACAACAACAAAAATCCAAACAAAAATGGGTCAAATTTCTTAAATAAACATTTCTCAAAAAAAGATCTACAAATGGCCAATAAAGCACATGAAAATATGCTCAATATCACTAAACAATAGGGAATTACAGGTCAAAAGTACAGTGAAATATCACCTCACATCCACTGGGATGGCTACTATCAAAAAAAACAGGAGTGCATGGGTGGCTCAGTCGGTTGGGCATCTAGTTCTTGGTTCGGCTCTGGGTGTGATCTCACAGTTTTGTGGGTTTGAGCCCCGTGTCAGGCTCTGCACTGGTGGTGTGGAGCCTGCTTGGGATTTTCTCTCTTTCCCTCTCTCTCTCTCTGCCCTTCCCCCACACTTGCGCTCTATCTCTCTCAAAATAAATAAATAAACTTAAAAAATATTAAAATAAAACACAGAAAATAACAAGTGTTAGTGAGGAAGTGGAGAAATTGGAATCTTTGTACCCTGTTGGTGAGAATGTAAACCAGTACAGCCACTGTGGAAAAACAGGACAGTGGTTCTTCAAAAAGATTAAACATAGAATTACCATATGATCCAGCAATTCTACTTCTGGATAAATATCCCCAAAAAGTGAAAGCCGGGACTCAGATGTTTGTACACCTATATTCATAGAAGCATTATTCACAGTAGCTAAAACATGGAAGCAACCCAAGTGTCCATTGAGGAATAAATGGATGAGCAAAATGTGATATATATGTATAACAGAATATTATTCAGCCTGAAAAAAGGAAGGCTATTTTGACATAAGCTATAGCATAGATGAACCTTGAGGAATTCTGCTAAGTGAAATAAACCAGTAACAAAAAGACAAATACTGTATGATTCCATTTATAGGAGGTACCATATTCATATAGACAGATAGTAATACTGTGGTTGCCATGGGCTGGCCAAGAGGAGGAAACGGGGAGTTGTTGTTTAATGTGTACAGAGTTTCAGTTTTATAACACGAAGAGTTCTGTGGATGGAGGGTGGTGCTGGTTGCACAACAATGTGAATGTACTTAATGCCCTGAAATGTACAGTTAAAAATGGTTAAAATAGTAAATTTTATGTTATATATATATATTTTACCGCAGTAAAAAAAAGTTGAAAAAAAGCTTACTGGAAAGATCCTAAAATCCACAAGTACATAATCACACATACACACAAGCAAAATTAGTGAAAATCCTTTCCCCTATTTCTGTCATCCTGCCCAACCTTGAGAATTATAACCATTATTAATAATTCGGTAGGTAATCTTTCCATTTCTCCCCTAAGTTTATATGTCTAGGTCTAGAGATACATTATATGATTAAACACACAGACACAGACACCCACAAACATACACCATATACATATATTCATACATACATGATATACGTATATTCGCACATACCCAAGCATAGAATTATGTTTAGAGACAGTATGCTATATGATGGTACTCCAGGGTCAGAGAATCTGGGTTCCATTACAGGCTCCAGTCATTTACTAGCTGTTTACCCTTGGGCAGATTACTCATTTTCTCTATGCCTGGACTTCTTCATCTTTGAAATGGGATAATAATAGTATTTATCTCATAAGATTGTTGTGAGGATTAAATGAGATAACATATAAAAAGTTCTCCACCAGGGCATCTGGGTGGCTCAGTCAGTTAAGCATCCAACTTTTGGTTTCAGCTCAGGTCATGATCTTGCCATTTGTGGTTCTAACCTCACATTGGGCTCTGCACTGACAGTGCGAAGCCTGCTTGGGATTCTCTCTCTTCCTTTCTCTCTGCCCCTCCCCTGCTCTCTCTCCCTCTCTCTCAAAATAAATAAACAAACTTAGAAAAAAAAAGCCCTATACCTATTGTGGTGAGCACTGAGTAATGTATAGAATTGTTGAATCATATTGTACCTTGAAACTAATATAACACTGTATGCTAATTATATTTCAATAAAAATATGAAAGGCCCTTAGAACCCTGTGTGACACACTGTCAATGCAATTTGAATATTTGCTGATGATAATAATACATTTTTGTCTGCAACTTAATTTTTATTTAATATACTGTAGAATGTAGACAAACCTAGCTATTTTCAATGATTCCATAATATTCTGTATTTACCATAATATTCTGTATTTACCAAAATATACCATAATTTGCCCAACCATTTCTTTAAATTTTTTTTTTTAAATGTTTATTTGTTATTGAGAGACAGAGTGTGAGCATGGGAGGGGCAGAGAGAGGGGGAGACACAGAATCTGAAGCAGGCTCCAGGCTCCGGGCTGCCTGCACAGAGCCCAATATGGGGCTGGAACTCATAAACCTCTGAGATCATGACCTGAGTCAAAGTCAGACGCTTAACTGACTGAGCCACCCAGGTGCCCTGACATCTTACCCATTTTTAAGTGCACAGTTCAGTAGTGTTAAAGACATACACGTTGGGGCGCCTGGGTGGCTCAGTTGGTTAAGCGTCTGACTTTGGCTCAGGTCATGATCTCGCGGTCCGTGAGTTCAAGCCCGGCGTCTGGCTCTGTGCTGACAGCTCAGAGCCTGGAGCCTGCTTCAGATTCTGTGTCTCCCTCTCTCTCTGACCCTCCCCCGTTCATGCTCTGTTGCTCTCTGTCTCAAAAATAAATAAACGTAAAAAAAAATTAAATTAAAAAAAAAAAAAGACATACACGTTGTTGTGCTGCTATCACCACCATCCATCCATAGAACTCTTCTCATGTTGCAGAACTAAAGCTCTGTCCTCATTAAACAATAACTCTTCATTTCTTTCTCCCCTTAGCTCTGACAATCACCATTCTACAATTTGTCTCTAAGCATTGACTACCCTAGATACCTATGTAAGTGGAATCATGCAATGTTTGTTCTTTTGTGACTAGTTTATTTCACTTAGCATAACATCTTCTTTTTAAAGATTTTTTTTAAAGTTTATTTTTGAGAGAGACAGAGCACAAGTGGGGGAGGGGCAGGGAGAGAGGGAGACAAAATCTTGAAGCTGTCAGCACAGAGCCCAAGCGGGGCTCGAACCCACGGACCGAACTGAACTGTGGGATCATGACCTGAGTTGAAATCGGACGCTTAACCGACTGAGTCATCCAGGCGCCCCACTTCGCGTAATATCTTCAAGGCTCATGCCTGTTGTACCATATGTCAGAATTTCCTTCCTTTTTAAGGCTGAATAACATTCCATTGTATGTATACACCATATTTTGTTTATCCATTCATCTTGACACTTAATAGACACTTGGGTTCATTCCCTGTTTTAGCTATTGTGAATAATGCTTCTATGAATATGGGTGTATAAATATCTGTTTGAGTCCTTGCTTTCACTTTTTTTGGGGTATGTATCCAGAAGTGAAATTTCTGGATAATATGATAATTCTGTGTTTAATTTTTTTGAAGAACCGCCTTCCTGTTTTCCCCAGCAGCTGTACCACTTTGCATTCTCACCAACAGTGCACAAGGGTTCTAATTTCTCCACATTCTTACCAACACTTGTTATTTTTTTATAAAGCTTTATTTTATAATCATCATCATAATAAGTATGAAGTGGTATCTCATTGTGGTTTTTTTTTCATTTTTAAAAATTTTTTATTTATTTTTGAGAGACAGAGACAGAGCGTGAGCGGGGGAGGAGTAGAGAGAGAGAGAGGGAGATACAGAATCCGAAGCAGGCTCCAGGCGCCAAGCTATCAGCACAGCTGACCCGGATCCCGACTCAGGGCTTAAACCCATGAGCCCGTGAGATCTTGACCTGAGCTGAAGTCAGACCCTCAACCGACTGAGCCACCCAGGTACCCCTCACTGTGGTTTTGATTTTCATCTCTCTAATAACTAGTGATATTAAGTATCTTTTCACGTGCATAATTATTGGCCATTTGTGTATCTTTTGAGAAATGTCTATGTAAGTCCTTTGCCCATTTTTAAATAGTTTTTTTTTTTTTTTTTAAGTTGTAGGAGTTCTTTATATGTTCTGGATATCAATCTCTTATCTGATAATATCAATTGCAAATATTTTCGCCAATTCCATGGGTTGCCTCTTTCCTCTGTTGATAATGTCCTTTGATGTAAGTAAAAGTAAAAACTTTTGATGAAGTCCAACTTATCTATTTTTCTTTTGTTACCTGTACTTTTGGTGTCATATCTAAGAAATCGTTGCCAAAATCCAGTGTCAAGAGGTTTTTCTCCTGTGTTTTCTTTTAACTTTTTTTTTTTTTTTAACGTTTATTTATTTTTGGGACAGAGAGAGACAAGGCATGAACGGGGGAGGGGCAGAGAGAGAGGGAGACACAGAATCGGAAACAGGCTCCAGGCTCCGAGCCATCAGCCCAGAGCCTGACGCGGGGCTCGAACTCACGGACCATGAGATCGTGACCTGAGCTGAAGTCGGACGCTTAACCGACTGAGCCACCCAGGCGCCCCTTCTTTTAACTTTTAAATGGCACTTTTTTTTTTTTTTTTTTGTCTTCAGGTTCTACTATAAAGATGTCAAAATAATGGTAGGATCTGTCCCCTGCAGGGTACCCTTGATACATGCACAGGAGCAGGCCATTTCTAGGCAGTGCTAAAGAGGACTTGGGGATTGCATGCATCAGCTGGTGGATTAGAGCACTTCGACAAGAAATCTTAGAGCCTGTTGTGCTTCTCATCTGGGCTCACTTGTGGTTTAGTAATCCGAGCTGATTGTTCACTGCCACAAGTGTTGTTTATTTTCTAGTTACTTTTGGATCTGGAGTTGTTCTGAAAGCGTTCTAAATATGTTATAGGATAGCTGAAATGTTTACTGTTCATGTCCTAGCTTGCTAGAAAATGAAAGAATAAAGTTCTGAGTTCTCTCCCATTCTGTTTTCTTTTCTTTCCTGTTTTCTTTTTTCTTTTCTTTTCTCTTCTCTTCTCTTCTTTCTTTCTTTTTTTTTCTGGAATCTTCACTATTATCTCCAGTGATAAAACTAGTTTCTATAGGTATAACAATCGTCTTTGTCTTCCAGGATGAGCTGAGGAAGAAATATCTTCTAAACTTTCTATAGCTCAGGCAAAACATGCTGGGATTATTCAAAAGAAACTTCACTCAAAAACTTAAGGGAAGGGGTGCTTGGGTGGCTCAGTTGGTTAAGCATCCGACATCAGCTCAGGTCATGATCTCACAGTTCGTGGGTTCGAGCCCTGAGTCGGGATCTGGGTCAGCTGTGCTGACAGCTCTGAGCCTGGAGCCTGCTTTGGATTCCGTGTCTCCCTCTCTCTCTGCCCCTCCCCCACCTGTTCTCTCTCTCTCTCTCTCTCTCTCTCTCTCTCTCTCTCTTTCTCTCAAATAAATAAACACTAAAAATTTTTTTTAAAAAAACTTAAGAGAAGAAGGGAGACAAAAGGGAAAACAGTCACTAACACACATAATACTCTGCTTGGGCTGAGCCTTAATAAGGTGCTGGAGGGTGGCTTGTGGAGTTGGGCACCACCACCCCCTGGAGGTCATTGCTGTGTTGTGCACCAACCTATTCTGCAATTATTGTAGACTTACTTAGGTACCTTTTGACAGAGTGTTCCAAAATTGTAAAGAAGGAGGCCAGCCATATCCGCAATGTACTTTGAGCCCAGGACCTTGGCTACTCTGTGACCAGTTTTCTTGAAAACAGCTTGAGCTTTGTGGCTGGGGAGAGAGCCATCTCTCTGAGAGTCAATAAGGTTCCTGAGACAGCATTGCCAAGAGAAAAAACAAGTATGGCTAACGTATCAGCTTGAACATCTGAGTCTTGAATCCTGATGGAGCAGGGATTATAGGAACAGAGGGACACTATACTTGACCTGCTCTTTATCCAGCCTCCCACAAGGGGACATGTGTGCGTGAGGAGGGGCAGAGCTGTGGTATAAAAGAGAGAAAGTAGGTAGGGTGACCAACTGTCCTTGTCATCCAGGACAATGCCAGTTTTAGCACTGAAAGTCCTGCATCCTGGACTCAAGGAAACTCTCAGTCCTTGGCAAACTGGAATGTTTGGTTACCATAGAGGCAGGTCAGTAGGTGCCAAGAATTTTGTTGGTAACTCCCTCCTAAAGAGTCTACCTGGAGAAATAACCAGAGCTTTCCCAATACCTGGACAAGAAGGGGATCCTGAGTCTGGGGGGCCAGAGGATATTAACAACACTGTGGTGCTTACAGGTGGCAGAACTGCAAAACACCAAAGGAAAAAAATTAAAGGCAGCCAGAGAAATATATATTACCTAAAGGGGAACAGGGGCACCTGAGTGGCTCAGTTGGTTCAGCGTCCGACTTCAACTCAGGTCATGATCTCGAAGTTCGTGAGTTTGAGCCCCATATTGGGCTTGCTGCTGTCAGCCTGTTGGAGCAAAGACTGCTTCTGATCCTCAGTCCCCTTCTCTCTGCTCCTCCTCCGCTTGTGCTCTCCCAAAAATGAATAAATATTTAAAAAAAATAAAAGGGAATAAAAATTAGATTGACTTCACTAGAGCAAAAATGCAAGCCAGGGGCGCCTGGGTGGCTCAGTTGGTTGAGCATCCGACTTTTGCTGAGGTCATGATCACACAGTTTGTGAGTTCAAGCCCATTGAGACCCATGTCAGCTCTGGCTGACAGCCCAGAGCCTGGATCCTGGAGCCTGCTTTGGATTCTTCATCTCCCTCTCTCTCTACCCCTCCCCCTCTTGCACTCTGTCTCTGTCTTTCTCTCTCTCAAAAATAAATAAACATTAAAAAATTATTTTAAAAAATGGAAGCCAGAAAATAATAATAGCATAACATCTTTAAAGTGTTAAGAGAAAATATCGTCAGCCTAGAATTCTCTTCCCAGAGAAATTATCTTTCAAGAACAAGGGTGAAATACATTTTCAGATCAACAAAAACATGCACTTAATCATCAAAAGTCCTTTATTAATGGAACTTCTAAAGTTCTACTGTCCAGTGCAGTAGCCACTAGCCACATACGGCTATTTAAATTAAAATTATAAAACAAAAAATTCAGCAATGAGTCACACTGCCACATTTCAAGTGCTCCATAATCACATGTGGCTAGTGGCTGGTTTATTAGACAGTGCAGATATTGATTATTTCCAACATTTTGAACCGCATATTGAATAGCACAGTTAAAAGATATACCTCGAAGCAGAAGAAGATTCCAGAACAAAGGTTTGAGATGCACAGTGAAAGATCTAGTAAAAAAACAAAACAAAACAAAACCCTGTAAAACTGTAAATGTGTGAGCTAATCTCAATAAATATTGGTGATATAAAATAATATTAATGTCTGAATTGGGGAGTTAAGAAAAGAACGTGCTAAATTACTTGTAAATATAAGTCAGAAAGGAGATGATTAGAGTTAAAACATTCTAAGATCTTTCTTATTATTCATGTAAAAACTGGGTCAAAAACTAAAATACAGCAATATCTGTTTACAAATAACACGCCTAAAACATAAGGGCTCAGAATAGCTGAAAGTAAAAAGATGGAAAAAGGTGCACAAGGCAAATACTGTTCAAAACAAATCTGTTGGGAACTTTTACTAGAAATTGAAATGGTCACTTTATAATGATAAAGCTTTATTTCGCCAGGAAGAGAAAATATTTCAAATTCTGTGCACCTAAAAATGAAACTTCAGAGCATATGAAGTAAAAATTAATGAAACTATGAGAAACAATTGACAAATCCATCATCGTAGGAAGATTTTAAATATATTTCTCTCAGTGTTTGGTAGATCAAAGAAATACATGAATAAGGATACAGAAGACTTGAATATCACAAGTAACCATTTGATTTAATAGATATTTACAGCACACCATTCAATAAGCAGATTATACACATTAGTTCTAGATGCCTGTGGAATGTTTGTGAGCATTAACTATACATAAATTAAATCTCAATAGATATCAGGGAATTGGACTCCTGGGTGTCTTGGTCCGTTAAAACTCCAACTTCGGCTCAAGTCATGATCTCACGCTTCATGAGTTTGAGCCCCACGACGGGCTCTGTGCTGACAGCTCAGAGCCTGGAGCCTACTTCAGATTCTATGTCTCCCTCTCTCTGCCCCTACCCTGCCCACATTCTGTCTCTGTCTCTCAAAAATAAAATAAACATTAAAAAATTTTTTCTAATTAAAAAAATCTCAATAGATATTAGGGAATTGGTGTTACACAGACCCTTTCCATGAAAAGTATGGTCCATAGAGCAACAGCAGAATCATGTGAAAGCCTGTTAGAAATGTATAAGCTCAGAGGTGCCTGGCCAGCTCAATCAGTAGAGCATGTGACTCTTGATCTCAGGGTTGTGAGTTTGAGCCCCACGTTGAATGTGGAACCTACTTAGAAAAAAAAAAAAAAAGTGAAAGCTCAGGCCCCTCTCCAGACCTCCTGGGTCAGAACCTGCATTTTGACAAGATCCCCAGAGCATTCCATGTGCACATTAAAGTTTGACATGCATTGACAAAGCATGTTTTCTAACCACAGTGGAGTTTAGAAATCAATAACATGAAGATAATTAAGAAAACTCCATGCATTTGGAAATTAAAAACACCTCTGAAGATAGTTATACATACAAATATATATCATCTCACATATGATCATATAAATATATATTTGTATATATGATAATGTTTATTTCATTTATAGACTATACTTGTATATTTGTCAACCCTATAGATTGGTTCCCTGAGTCCATAACCCTAAAACAGAAATAATGCCTCAAACTTTGTGTCATAATACTAATTTAATTGTAGGTAATATTTTGAGAGCCAGTAATGTGCTTTTCTTCCTTATCTTTCTGAATACATGACATCATCATAGTTGGTTTGAAGCCTGCATCTGCCTGAGAAGAGATTAAGATTTATAACAAAAAGGAAAGAAACAAGCAGGTTTTTTTTTAAAGTTCATTTTATTTATTTTGAGAGAGAGAGAGAGAGAACATACAGGTGGGGCAGAGAGAGAGGGGGAGAGAGAATTCCAAGCAGGCTCCGAACTGGCAGTGCAGAGCCTGATGTCAGGCTTGAACTCACCAACCAGGAGATCATGACCTGAGCCAGAATCAAGAATCGACATTTAACTGACTGAGCCACCCAGGTGCCCCAAGAAACAGTTTTAAAAACATTTTAGAATGAAAAGTTTAAACATATACAAAACTAGAGAAAGTAGTATAATGAATCCTTGTGTACCCATCACCATGTGACATGATCTCAAATCTTATTCCATCTGTATTTCACCTCTGCCCCCCACCCCCAGCCATTTCTCTCTTTCCCTTTGGATTTTTTTTTTAAATTTTTTTTACATTTATTTATTTTTGATAGAGAGAGACAGAGCACAAGTGGGGAAGGGGCAGAGAGAGAAGGAGACATAGAATCTGAAGCAGGCTCCAGGCTCCGAGCTGTCAGCCCAGAGCCTGACGTGGGGCTCGAACTCACAAACCGTGAGATCATGACCTGAGCCGAAGTCGGATGCTTAACTGACTGAGCCACCCAGGCGCCCCTCCCTTTGGATTATTTTAAAGCAAATGCTAGACATTTTATCATTTCATCTGTAAATATTCCAGCACTTATCTCTAAAAAAAGGACTGTTTAACAAAAATAGCCATAATGTCACTATTCTACTGAAAAATAACAATAATTTTTTGATATTAAATATCTACTCAGTGCTCAAGTTTCCCTAATTATCTCATAAGGTGCCTTTTCTTTTAATAGTGTATTGTTTCATAGGGCCAAAAGAAAGTTTATATATTGGAATTTATTGAAATGTCTCCCAAATTTCTCTCTTAAAAAAAATATTCATGGGGACACCAAGCTGGCTCAGTGGGTAAAGCCTGGGACTCTTGATCTCAGGGTTGTGAGTTCAAGACCCAACTTGGGTGTGCAACCTACTTAAAATTTAAAAAAATTAAAAGAAATGTTTAAAAAAAAAAAGGCATATATGGAGAGAAGACAGCCTGAGTCTTTTTAGGGGCACCTTGGTGGCTCATTTGGTTAAGCATCTGACTCTTGGTTTCAACTAACATGATCTCACAGTTCCATGAGTTCGAGCCCCATATGGGGCTCTGTGCTGGTGGTGCAGGGTGTGCTTTGGATTCTTTTTCTCTCTCTCTGCCCTTCCCTGACTTGTGCTGTCTCTCTCTCTCTCAAAATAAATAAATGAAACTTGAAAAAAAAAAATTCACTTTGAAATAATTTTAGATTTATAGAAAAATTGCAAAATAGTATAGAGTTTCCTAATATTCTTCCCCCAATGTTAACAATTTACATGACTGTAGTACAATTATGAAAGCCAGGAACTGGTACAATATTATTAAGTAAGCTACAGAGTTTATTAGAATTTCAACAATTTTGCTCTTCAATATCATTTTTTTTCTGTTCTAGGATTCTACCAAGATCCCCCATTGCATTGCATTTGTTTCACTTCCCCTTAGTCTCCTCCAATCTGTGACAATTCTTCAGTGTGTCCTTGTCTTTCAAGACTTTAACTTTTGGTAAGTACTGGTCAGTTATTTTGTAGAATGTCACTCAATTTAATTTACTTAGCAGCTTTCTAATTACATACCATATAGTTCACTCATCTAATGTGTACATTTCAATGTTTTTAGTATATTTAAAAGAGATGTGCAACTATCACCATAATCTAATTTTGGTACACTTTCATCATCCCATAAAGAAATCTTATACCCATCAGTAGTAAGTCCCCTTTCTTCCCAACCCAATGCTGTCTCCTCCTCCATCAGCCTAAGTCAGCTCCTTGTCTACTTTGTATGTCTATGGATTCTCTATGGATGTGCCTATTTTGAACATTTCATATAAATGGTGTGACACAATGTGGCCTTTTGTGTATTTCACTTAGCATTTCACTGTCCTCAAGGTTCATCCATGCTCTGGTATGTATCATTCTTTTTTTATGGCCAAATAATATTACATCACATGTATATACCACATTTTATTTATCCATCATCAGTGGATGGACATTGGCTTGTCTCCTTTTCTTAGCAATTGTGAATAATGCTGCTATGAACATTTCTGTACAGGTCTTTGTGTGGACATATGTTTTTATTTATCTTGGTCACCTACCTTGGAGTAGAATTGTTGGGTCATATGGTAACTCTAGGTTAACATTTTGAGGATATATCAAACCATTTTCCAAAGAGGCTACACCATTTTACATTCCCATCAACAAAGTATTCAGTTTCAAAGTTTCATAGTCAAAGGTTCCAATTTCTCCATGTCCTCACCAATACTTGTTATTATTATTATGTGTGCTGCTGAAGTGAGCACACCAATACTTGTTATTGTCTTCTTAATTATAGCCATCCTTTTTAGTGTGAAGTAATATGTTATTGTGATTTTGATTTGTATTTTCCTAATGACTAAGACACTGAGCATCTTTTCATGTGTTTATTGGCCACTTATATATCTGTTTTGATGAAATCTTTTATGCACATTCTCTGCTCTATTTAAAAAAATTGATCATCTACCTATTGTTGAATTCTAAGAATTCTTTATGTATTCTGGATACAAGTCCTTTGTCAGATATATGACCTTCAAATATTTTTCACCCATCGGTGGGGTTTTTTCCCCCACTTTTAAAAAAGATTTTATTTACTTGAAAAGATTTTTTTGATGTTTATTTTAATTTTGAGAGAGAGAGAGCGTGAGCAGGGGAGGGGAAGAGAGAGAGACACACACAGAATCTGAAGCAGGCTCCAGGCTCTGAGCTGTCAGCACAGAGCCTGACGCAGGGCTTGAACTCTTGCACCGTGAGATCATGACCTGAGTCCAAGTTGGACGCTTAACCAACTGAGCCACCCATGCACCCCTTAAGATTTTATTTTTAAGTAATCTCTTTCCCTGATGTGGGGCTCAAACCCACAACCCTGAGATTGAGTCACATGCTCCACTGACTGAGCCAGCCAGGTACCCCTCCCACTTTTTTTTCTTTTTAAAATTATTTTAGAGAGTGAGGGAGGGTGGGGGTGGAGGGGTAAGAGAGGGGCAGAGGGAGAAAGAGAAAGGATCTTAAGCAGACTCCGGGCTCAAGGAAGAGCCTAATGCAGGGCTCAATACCACGACCCTGGGATCATGACCTGAGCTGAAATCAAGAGTCAGGCATTCAACCCACTGAGTACCCGGTTGCCCTGCCTCTCCCACTTTCTTGATGGTTTCTTTAAGCACAAAAGTTTTAAATTCTGATGAAGTCCAATTTATCTACCTTTTATCATTTGTGCTTTTATTATTGTATCTAAGAAACCATTAACCAACCCAAGATCATGAAGATTTACTCCTATGTTTTTTTCTAAGAGTTTTAGCTTTTATATCGAGGTGTGTGATCTACTTGAAGTTAATTTTTGCATATGGTGTGATTTGGGGATCCAAAGGCATTATTTTGCATATTGAAATCTAGTTATCATACTGCCATTTGCTGGAAAAGTTAGTCTTTTTCCATATTGAATTTCCAAAATGAATTAATCATAAATGTTTATGAACTCTCAATTCTATATCATTGATCTATAGGTCTATTCTTATGTCAGCAAAACAGTATCTTGATTATTGTGGCTTGTAATAAGTTTTGAAATCAGGAAGTGTAGGACTACCAACTGTGCTCTCTTCCATGATTATTTGAGTTATTCTTTAAGTATATATTTTTTAATTAATTTATTTATTTTTGAGAAGGAGAGAGAGAGAAAGAGAGAGAAACAGCAAGGGAGGGGCAGAGAGTGGGGGACAGAGGGTCTGAAGCAGGCTCTGTGATGACAGCCGAGAACCCGGTTCGGGGCTCAAACTCACAAACTGTGAGATTATGACCTGAGCTGAAGTCAGACGCTTCACCAACTGAGCCACTTGGGCTACCCTATTTTGGTGATTCTGAGTCTCTTGCATATCCATATGAATTTTAGAATCAGCTAGTCAATTTTTGCAAAAAAAGGCAGCTAGGACTTTGATAGGGACTGTGTTGAATCTATAGGTTAATTTGGTAAATATTGCCATCTTCACAATATTAAGTTTTCCAAATGTAGAACATGATATATGTTTCCATTTATTTACATCTTCTTTAATTTTTTTCAGCAGTGTTTTGTAGTTTCCAGTATACAAGTCTTGTACTTCTTTTGTTAAGTTTATTCCTAAATGTCTTATATTTTATGATTCCTAATTTTAATTTCAGGTTATTTATTGTAAATATATATAAATTAATGCTTCTTGTATATTGATTTTGCATCCTCTAATATTTCTGAACTCATTTACAGTTATATCTCATTTTATTGCACTTTATCACACTTCACAGATATTTTGTTTTTACAAATTGAAGGTTTGTAAAAGGCCCCAAATAGCCAAAGTAATTTTGAAGAAGAAGACCAAAGCAGGAGGCATCACAATCCCAGACTTTAGTCTCTACTACAAAGCTATAATCATCAAGACAGCATGGTATTGGCACAAAAACAGACACATAGACCAATGGAATAGAATAGAAACCCCAGAACTAGACCCACAAACGTATGGCCAACTAATCTTTGACAAAGTAGGAAAGAATATCCAATGGAAAAAAAATAGTCTCTTTAACAAATGATGCTGGGAGAACTGGACAGCAACATGCAGAAGATTGAAACTAGACCACTTTCTCACACCATTCACAAAAATAAACTCAAAATGGATAAAGGGCCTGAATGTGAGACAGGAAACCATCAAAACCCTAGAGGAGAAAGCAGGAAAAGACCTCTCTGACCTCAGCTGTAGCAATTTCTTACTTGACACATCACCAAAGGCAAGGGAATTAAAAGCAAAAATGAACTACTGGGACCTTATGAAGATAAAAAGCTTCTGCACAGCAAAGGAAACAACCAACAAAACTAAAAGGCAACCAACGGAATGGGAAAAGATATTTGCAAATGACATATCGGACAAAGGGCTAGTATCCAAAATCTATAAAGAGCTCACCAAACTCCCCACCCGAAAAACAAATAACCCAGTGAAGAAATGGGCAGAAAACATGAATAGACACTTCTCTAAAGAAGACATCCGGATGGCCAACAGGCACATGAAAAGATGCTCAACGTCGCTCCTTATCAGGGAAATACAAATCAACGCCACACTCAGATATCACCTCACGCCAGTCAGAGTGGCTAAAATGAACAAATCAGGAGACATAGATGCTGGAGAGGGTGTGGAGAAACGGGAACCCTCTTGCACTGTTGGTGGGAATGCAAATTGGTGCAGCCACTCTGGAAAACAGTGTGGAGGTTCCTCAAAAAATTAAAAATAGACTTACCCTATGACCCAGCAATAGCACTGCTAGGAATTTACCCAAGGGATACAGGAGTGCTGATGCATAAGGGCACTTGTACCCCAATGTTTATAGCAGCACTCTCAACAATAGCCAAATTATGGAAAGAGCCTAAATGTCCATCAGCTGATGAATGGATAAAGAAATTGTGGTTTATATACACAATGGAGTACTACATGGCAATGAGAAAGAACGAAATATGGCCCTTTGTAGCAACGTGGATGGAACTGGAGAGTGTGATGCTAAGTGAAATAAGCCATACAGAGAAAGACAGATACCATATGTGTTCACTCTTATGTGGATCCTGAGAAACTTAACAGAAACCCATGGGGGAGGGGAAGGAAAAAAAAAAAGGAGGTTAGAGTGGGAGAGAGCCAAAGCATAAGAGACTCTTAAAAACTGAGAACAAACTGAGGGTTGATGGGGGGTGGGAGGGTGGGGAGGGTGGGTGATGGGTATTGAGGAGGGCACCTGTTGGGATGAGCACTGGGTGTTGTATGGAAACCAATTTGACAATAAACTTCATATATTGAAAAAAAAATTGAAGGTTTGTGGCAGCCCTGCATCAAGCAAGTCTATCAACACTATTTTCTTTTTTTTATTAAAAAATTATTTTAATGTTTATTTATTTTTTGAGAGAGAGAGGGAGACTGCAAGTGGGGAGGGGCAGAGAGAGAGGGAGGGACAGAATCAGAAGCAGGCTCCAGGCTCTGAGCTGTCAGCACAGAGCCTATGCAGGGCTCAAACCCACAGACCATGAGATCATGACCTGAGCTGAATTTGGACACTCAACCAACTGAGCCACCCAGGCACCCCAAATCAACACGATTTTCAAACAGCATTTGCTCATTTCATGGCTCTGTGTCACATTTTGGTAATTCTCTCAATATTTCAAGCTTTTTTATTATATTTTTTATGGTGATCTGTGATTAGTGATCTTTGATGTTGATGTTATAATTAGTGATCTTTGATGTTGTGGGTGCCACAAACTGTGCCCATATAAGATGGCAAACTTAATAAATGTGTGTGTTCCACCAACTGGCTATTCCCCCATCTTTCTCCCTTTCCTCAGTCTTCCCTATTATGTCAGACATGACAATATTGAAATTAGGCCAGTTAATAACCCTACAATGGCTTCTAAGTGTTCAAGTGAAAGGAAGAGTCACACGTCTCTCACTTTAGACCAAAAGCTAGAAATGATTCAGCTTAGTGAGGAAGGCATGTCAATAGCTGAGACTTGCCAAAATCTGGGCCTTTTGCACCAGTTGTTCAAATTGTGAATGCAAAGGAAAAGTGCTTAAAGGAAATTAAAAGTGCTACTCCAGTGAATACATGAATGATAAGAAAGTAAAACAGCCTTACTGCTGATATGGAGCAAGTTTAGTGGTCTGGATAGAAGATCAAATCAGCCACAGCATTCCTTTAAGCCAAAGCCTAATCCAGAGCAAGCCCCTAACTCTCCTCAATTCTATGCAGCCTGAGAGAGGTGAGGAGGCTGCAGCAGAAAAGCGTGAGGCTGGCAGAGGTTGCTTCATGAGGTTTAAGGAAAGAAGACGTCTCCATGACATAAACATATAAGGTGAAGCAGCAAGTACTGATGTAAAAGCTGCAGTAAGTTATCCAGAAGATCTAGCTAAGATAATTAATGAAGGTGACTACACTAAACAGCATGTTCTCAAGGTAGAGGAAACAACATCATATTGGAAGAAGATGCTATCTAGGACTCTCATGGCTAGAGAGGAAAAGTCAATGCCTGGCTTCAAAGAATAGACTGACTCTCTTATTAGAAGCTAATGCAGCTGGTGACTTTAAGTTGAGGCCAATGCTCATTTACCATTCCAAAAATCCTAGGGCTTTTAAGAATTATGCTAAATTTACTGTACTTGTGCTCTGTAAATGGAAAAACAAAGCCTGGATGACAGCACATCTATTTATCTATTATGGTTTACTGAATGTTTTAAGCCCACCCTTGAGACCTACTGCTCAGAAAACAATATTTCTTTCAAAATGTTATTGCTCATTGATAATACATGTGGTCATCCAAGAGCTCTAATGAGATTGATATTGTATTCTTGCCTGGTAACACAACATCCATTCTTCAGCCCATGGATCAAAGACTAACTTTGACTTTCAAGCCATATTATTTAAGAGATACATCTCATAAAGCTATAGCTGCTATGGAAATGATTGCTCTGATGGATCTGGGCAAAGTAAATAGAAAACCTTCTGGAAAGAATTCACCATTCTAGATGCCATTAAGAATATTTGTGATTCATGGGAAGAGGTCAAAATACATTACTTCCTAACAACAGTTTGAAAGAGGTTGATTCCAACACTTATGGTTGACATTGTGGGGTTCAAGACTTCAGTGGAGGAAGTAACTGCAGGTGTAGTGGAAATAGCAAGAGAACTAGAATTAGAAGTGGAGCCTGAAGATGGGACTAAATTGCTGTGATCTCATGATATAACCAACTGATGAGGAGTTGCTTCTTACTAATGAGCAGAGAAAGTGTTTTCTTGAGATGGAATCTACTGCTGGTGAAGATGCTGTGAAGATTGTGGAGATGACAACAAAGAATTTAGAATATTACATAAACTCAGGATTTGAGAGGACTGACTCCAATTTTGAAAGAAGTTCCACTGGGGGCTAAATGCTATCAAACAGTATCATGTGCTACCGAGAAATTGTTGTGAAAGGAAGAGTCAATTGATGTGGCAAACTTCATTATTGTCTTTAAGAAATTGCCGCATCCATCACAGCCTTCAGCAACTACCACCCCGAGCAGTCAGCAGCCCTCAACTTGGAGGCAAGACCCTCCAGAGCCAAAAGATTACAACTTGCTGAAAGCTGAGGATGGTTAGCATATTTTAGTAATAAAGTATTTTTATTTTTTAAATGTTTATTTATCTGTTTTGAAAGAGAGAGAGAGAGAGAGTGCGAGTGAGGGGAGGGGCAGAGAGGGAGGGAGAGAGAAATCCCAAGCAGGCTCCGGGCTGTCAGCACAGAGCCTGATGCAGAGCTTGAACCCACTAACCATGAGATCGTGACCTGAGCCAAAATCAAGAGTCGAATGCTCAACTGGCTGAACCACCCAGGTGCACCAGCAATGAAGTATTTTTAAATTAAAGTATGTACATGTTTTTTAGATATAATGCTGTTCCACACTCAATAGACTACAATATAGTGTAAACATAACTTTTATATCTACTGGGAAACCAAAAAATTCATTGACTCATTTTATTGTGACATTTGCTTCATTGTGGTGGTCTGGAACCTAACCTGCAATATCTCTGCAGAGCTCCTGTACAATAACGAAAAGGATGAATAAAAGAGTCTACAAGTAAGACATATGTCTTTAAAAATGTCCAAGAAAATTAAAACTTTCCAGACAGGACAACTGTCACGTTGGACTTGAAGGTAAGAGGACCGTCTGTTTTGAGATCAAAATGCTGTCACAGGCAGAGGGATGCACAGGTGATATTTTGAAACTATCAGTTATGAATAGTTAAGTTTCTACCTCAAAACATGACAAAGAACCAGAGGTCTCTGAAGAATGATTTATTGGGACAAGTAAGGAAGCAGAGGAGGTGGGACTGCTATGCAGAAGACATAAGGGGATCGTAGAACTTCATGAGAGGACTAAGGGGAGCCAACAGAATACAGATACAAGAGGAAAATGTCTAGAGTTGGGTTGAGACTGATCAGTGGGGCTGGATTGAGATGCATGGAATGTAGCAGGGAATGGGTCATCTTTGGGCTTTGATAGTCGATACTCAACAAGGAGCAAAGACCTGGCTGGTCTCTGGAAGCCAGAAGCAGCTCTGGGTGGGATCTGCAGGAGCAAATAGATATCATGCCTAGGTGTTCCAGAGGACGATGACTGTGACCACGGAGGTGGTCATGAAGAGCAGGTAGAGGCGGAAGAGCAGGGTGTCCATCATGTGGCTGAACTGCACCCACAGATCGGCCAAGTGCTGCTTCTGAGTCTCATCTTCCTGCTGGGCCTTTGTTGACCCAGGACACCCATTTAACTCTGTCTCTCTGGGACCTGGCATCTTCCCCACTAACTCTACTGGCTCCTTCACACCTGTGGAGAGATAGAGACTCAGCATAGGCCATGAAGTTCACCTGGGGTGGAAGGAATAGGGAAGGAGATAGGAGCAGATAAATGGCTATGTGGGAAGAGGAAATGTGGGCAGTGCTGAATCTCCTTACCAGGCAGGTGGGCAGGGGGGAGGCCCATGGCTTTATTTCTCTTCTGGAGTGCAGTGGGGCAGCACTTTGTTGGGCTGGTGCAGTAGAGGATCAGAGAATGGAGCCACTGAGGCATGGGTGGGGGCTGGCTTGTAGCCAGGTGCAGCAAGTAGGTGATGAAAATGGTCTCCAGCAGGCTGACCACCATCAGGGACAGACACATGGCAAAGTAGACACCTGCAGGGAAGGTAGGCCTACATGTGGGTTAGAGGCACCACCTAGGACTTCTCTCTTCCAATCCCACCCTGGCAGGCTTAGGGCCTCATTTTCCCAGTATATCTCTCTCCCTTGAGCTAGTTCAGTCAATCCTCCCCACCCTTATTTTCCCTAAGGCTGGAGATGCCATACTGATGAGGGGGGTGCCATTGGTGGGTAGTAACTCATTCATCATGAGCAGGAAGACATTGTAGCCCAGCAGAAGGGTTATCTTGAATGGGGCACGATTTCCACTTTCTGCTGGCAGGTAGAAGCTGAGGGCATCGATGGCAACCAGAAAGCCACTGGGCACCAGAAGGTTTATGATGTAGAGTCTGGGCCTGCGCCTGATGGCCACCTTGGGGGAGGAAAGAAAGGGAAGTGGATAAGGGATTTGGAAGCTGCCAGGAATAGTAGTGATTGTTTATGTCTCTGCCTTCCTTTTTGGTCTGATATCACCCTGAGATCTATAGCTGTGTAGAATGCAGCTTCAAAAATAAGTATAGAGACTGCCAGTGACAAGTTAGGCCAGAGCAGTGAGCTTTAGGAAAAAGAATGTGGCTGGGCAGCCAAGAGGAAAGGTTTGAGTCTGGCAGAAGTAAAACTGAGAAACCCTGAAACTTGAGAAATACCCATTTGGTGGAGATTCTAGGTAAGGGTAGAAGCAAGAAAGAAAGGAAAAATCAAGGACCTCTGAACTCACGTAGAACATGATCTGATCGTATAGGCTGGTGCCCAGGGACATCTTTGGGGTGGCCTTGTTGATGCCTAGGAGCTCCCACTCTCCATGGGTTTGAACGATATCCCGGGATGTGTCTGCTATTTCCCACACTTCTTTCTCCATGCCCAGCAACATATTCTCCACTGAAAGGGAGATCCAGATCATTTCCCAAGGATACGGTTTCCTGTTGATTCAACTACATTCTCTTTCTTCATCTGCATTCAACATGTATTTTTGAGTACCTACTATTATGGCAGAAAGTTTGCAAGAGCTAGGAATGGTAATCAACAAGACAGGCTTGGATTTTCCCTTTATGGAAAATATTTAAACATCCATAAGAGCCCTAATTTTTGCTCTGCCCATACACCTTAGTCACCATTTATTCATAATTTCTTTATATTTTATTTTCTGTTGTTTAATCGGTTGCTCTCATTCACCCACATCCCTGAGCCCCCACAGGAACTCACCTGTGTAAAGGAATGAACTAAAGGTGAGGGTGCAGTTCTGCTGGTCAAAAGGGAAGTAGAAGATGTCCAGGTTACAGATGCTGGTCACCTTCATGGGTTTCTTATATCTGATGCGACCTTCATTACTCACATATGCTGTGAGGCCTTTTGGGGTCTTATCCACATTCATGCTGTAAGAGAGATGAAGTGGGATGCAGGTGCTTTGTTTTTCTTTTTACCTTTCTGGTTATTTCTCATCCATCTAATATCACTTTTAGTGTCTCCAATGGCAGATTGTAAATTCTACTGATTCCAGAAAATGGGGCTTCCCTCTGGCTATTCCCAGCCCTTAATACGTACAACTCAACGATGAAAATGTCCGGGAGCCATAGGTTCTTGGTTGCCACACTTATCTTCGTGATGCCCTCACACTCCTCTGGGTTCCATCTGATAAATGGGTTATCCCAGACCTAGAGCCCAGGTGGAGGAGAGGTGAGAGAGCCTGATAGAAATTAAGGCTATTTTTTTCTGTCCTTTGATTTTTCTTAAAAAAAGTTATGAAATATTTCAAGCACATAAAAAAGTATATAAAATAATAAACAGGTTTCTATCACTCAACTTTGTGGAGTCAATATTTTGATAAATTTACTTTGGCTTTTTTTTTTAGGAAATAAGAATTACAAATAGACTTGAAGCTCTCTGTGTTCATTTCTTCATAAACTTTGATTCCTCTCTTTTTCCATTTCTGTGAGAAATTACTGGTGATTAGAGAAACACTATTTTTTCTTCAGTAGGAATGAGATTTAGAGCTGAAAGATCAGTAACTTAGCCTCTCTGAGCTAGAATTTCCTTAGTGTAAAATAAGGGGATTAGTAGGTATCAAATGAAATAAAGCATATCAATGAATTTTGAAACTGTAATGTTCATAGGTATTATGTATTAGTATCTAGTATGCCTTCAACTGTCTCCCAGACCCCTTTCACCAGTCTTTATTGCAAGGAGACCTTGGACAAGCTCTTGGGTTCTTTGAAGCAAGAGACTTCATGGTCTTCCTTTTGTTGGCAGGTGCCAGGCACCACCCTCTCTTGTCTTTGGGATGACCTTTCCAAACCCTCTTTTCCAAGTCTGGCAACCTTCTTTGGGAACCGTTTTCAAGGATTGTCCAATTCTGGGTGGGCTTGTCTAGTCTCAGGGTACTTTCAACAGCAACTGCAGTTTGTAGAACCACAGCCAGAACGGAAGGGAGGCTCTATGCACATTAAATAAAACTTTGTACTGGATCAGTGCTTCTCAAGTCTTGCTTTACATATAAAACACCTGGGGATCATATTGAACTATATAGATTCTGATTCAATAGGTGGTGTGACTAACTCATCCTGATTTGCCCAGCATTTTGCTGGTTTTAGCATTGAAAATTCCATGTCCTGAGAATTCCTCAGTCTTGGGTATGCTGGGATGGTTGGTTACACTGGGTGGGACCCAAGATTTTGTGCATTTCTAGGTTTCCAGGTGGTGCAATCAACTGGTGCTGCCCATCTGGGAACTGCACTTTGAGAGCAAGATTAGGTGATTATTAGTATTATTCCCCTCCTCTCTCCTTCTCTTTAACCAAGCTTTTCAAATTGGAAACTTAATTCATTTACTTTCATTTTTTCCCCTCTTGTTTTCTTATTAATACACTTAAGATACAAAATTTCCACTGAGTTATACTTTGGCTATATTCATAGATTTTCATGTGTAGGCTCTTTGTTTCTAATTATTTTGCAATTTCTATTTAATTGTTTTATTTTTACTTTAGCCCAAAGTATTTGGAAGCTTAATTTTTGGGGGAAGTTTAATTTTAAATTCCCAAGAAATAAGGCTTTCTGGGGGGAGGGCTGTCTTTTCCCACTTAGTTTCATTTTCTTGTATCGTGATCAGATTGTGGTCTAGATAATTTCTGCTTTTTTGAGTTTGTTGAGATCTTCGTCAGTGTGGGAAAATATTGCATTTGTATCAGAAAAGATTATGCATTTTCATTGGTACAAAGTTTGATGTTTATTAAATCAAGTTTCCTAATTGTGCTGTTAAAAATCACAATGTTTTTTATTCTTTTTCTACTTGATTTTTGAAAGCAGTATATTGAAGCCTCTCACCATGATTGTAGATTTTTCCATTTCTCCCTCATGTGTTTCAAAGATATGTTGTTAGGTACGTAAAGGTCATAATTATATCTTTGTTTAAAATCCTTTCTGAATGTAAATGAAGGGAGAGAATAAACGGTATTAGCCATACCATTTCCAGCCACAGGAATGATGACAAGAGCTGTAGATGTTCATCCTGCCAAAAGAATTTCCTGTTTCTAGTATGATGTGGATAAGAAGTCTGTCCATCCCTCCCACTCCCCATTTTTTTTTTAAGTTTATTTATTTTGGAGATAGAAAAAGAGTGAGTGCCTGCGAGCAGCAGGGGCGGGGGGGGGGGGGGGGACGGGGAGGGACAGAGAAAGTGGGAGAGAGAGGATTCCAAGAAGGCTCTGCACTGATAGTACAGAACCAGACACCAGCCTTGAACCCACAAACCGTGAGATCATGACCTGAGCCAAAATCCAAAGTCCGCAGCCTAACCAACTGAGCCACCCAGGTGCCCCTCCTACTCCTCATTTTTGTTTACCAACTCCCAATGTATGTAAAAGTGGTGCCGTGATCAAGGTCAACATGTAGGTCAAGGACAAAAGCTTAATTGAAACAGCTTAATTGAAAAGCTTAATTCTCCCATGTGTGGGAGAATTCACAACAGGGCTGGATTAGAGTAGTGTTTCTCAATCCTGGCTGTATCTTAGAATCACTTGAGGAGCTTAAACTACTGAAGTCTAGGTTCCATCCAATCAGAATCTCTGGGAGTGGAGACTGAACAGTGGTATATGGCCAGGGTAGAGAATCACTGGGTGAGAAAGAAAAGAAATTCTCTTCTATGTGCTGTTGCACCACATCCTGTTAAACCAGACAGAGCTTCTTTGAGATCCCCACTGGGCAAATGACATTTAGCCGTGATGGAGGAAGGTGCAATGTGGACAAGGGCTTTTGGGGTTCCCTTGCCAGGTTGGGAAAAAATTAAGGGCTAGGAGTCAGCACTCACCACATCTAGGATGGCAGACATAGTAAAGGAGATGTTGACTAGGGTGGGGATGCTGAAGTTGGTGACTGGACGAAAGGCCTTCCGCTCAAACACTGAATCCAGAACAGTGGGATACCCTCCATGCTGGCCGAACCCTGAGCAGTTGATGATGAAAGTACTGCCCCTTCCTGTAGAGGACATAGAATGTGTGAGGAGAGGGAGAGAACTCTCCTGTTGCCTATGTGAGAGGGCCCTATGATAGGATCTTGGGGGTAGTCTGTGATAATAACGATAGCTAACATTTATTGAGCATTGATTATGTGCCAGGTATGCTCTAAGCCCTTCAGAGGAAGTCCCTCACTTAATCCTTCCAAGCCCCTATCAAGGAGAAATTATTTTTGTCCTTATGTAATAAATGAGTCAACTGAGATCCAGTAAGAGGAATTAAATCCTTGAGGTCAAATATATAAGAGGCAAAAACTGGACTTGCTCTGAACCCTGGTTTGTTTGATGCTGCTGTAGTATATTCCCCCAATGATGAGATGGAGACTGGGGAAGGAGGATCACCAAGAGGATCACCAGATGCTGGGTGCCTCCCTCCAAGGCCAGGGAGGATGGGTTGGGCTGGAAGGCAAATGATGGAAGCTAATGTGGTAAGCTGAGTTAGGGCTCTGGCTGCCTTTTTAATGTTTCTGTTTCCATGCAAAGCATGCCCAAATCTATATGCAAACTGCCCCTGGGACAGTGATAGCCATCAGATAGGATTCCATTCCCAGGGCCCCAAAGAGAACACACCGATTTCACCTTCACTGCCCCAAACTTCCTTCTCCCTATTTTGCTGCTCAACCCTCTATCACTTTTCCAGTTTGAGGATTTTGAAGTGTTGCCTTCCCCTTTTTTCTACCCTCTCTAATTGTAGCAATTTGTTAGAGGAACAACAGCCTGGAATGAGAGAGATTGTTGTATGCTAAGGACATCAAGCCTTATCCATTCCCAAAGTCACAGTGCTGTCCAGACAAATCCTTGGATCATTCTATGAACAATGAATATTCATTTGTTGATCATGGCCAGTGAGTGGCCAGAGGAGCATCTCTAGTGTTTTCTACTGAATAGTTAGTACAATTTGTTCCTCTTCCTTATACTGGCCTTTAAAGCTGCCTCTGGTTAAGCCCTACCTATGCTCTCTTGTCCAGAAGTTATATGACAACCTAAGGGGGAGAGACGACATTTATTGATACCTATCATATGCCAGGCAGGCACTATGCTACTAACTTTCTCTCATTGAATCCTCACAACTCTGCAAGGCATGTCCTATTTTACAGATGAGGAAACTGGAGCTCAGAGAAGTCAAGCAATTTGCCCAAGGTTGCATAAGGTGCAAAGTGAGGGACCAAGATTCAAACCCAGGTCTGTCTGTCTCCAAATCCCATGTTCTTTCCACTATACCATACTAACTTCCTGAAAGAGAACCATACTCTATTTGCACTCTCCCTTTGCTACCCTCTGGCATCTTACCTAACCTAAAGCACTTGGATCCTGAAGGTGGATGGGGAAGTTATGGCTAAAAGTGAGCACTTTGCTACAATGGAGTGGGTTTCATAGCTGCAGAGAAAAAGAATTATACCTGTGTGTAGAAAGATGGATAGACATTCAGTCTAAATAGAAGAGAAGACAATTAGGGATGGGTCCTGGGAAGAAAAATAGTTCCTGTATGATACATCACTGGAAGGATATTTTTTTTAGTTTATTTTTGAGAGAGAGAGAAGACGGAGAGAGAGGGGAAGAGGCGGGGGGGGCAGAAGATGGCAGAGAAAGAGGCAGAGAGAGAGGGAGAGAGAGAATTGCAAGCAGGCTCTGCACGGACAGCACAAAGCCCAATGCGGGGCTCGAACTCATGAACTTTGAGATCATGACCTGAGCCAAAATCAAGAGTCATTAACTGACTGAGCCACCCAGGTGCCCCTGGAAGGATATTTTCTGTCTTCCAGAGAAGGAAAGTCTATTCAGGCATTATTATAACAAAGTTATGAAATAACAATACCCATTTTAGATCATCTCTGGGAGTTGGAAATTTGAAAGAAGTTTCTAGGTGTTCAACTAGAGAGAGTCTCTGCCTCTTTCCCTGTTGTTGCCCCTTTCTTACCTTGAAGTAGAAGACCGAGAGCAAGGAATAAGAGGAATCTCTCTTTGTGGAACCAGCTTCCTTCCATCTTCTTTGTCTAAATTATTCTCCAGAAGTGTACCAGCACCGAGGAATCCCTAGATTAAAGGAGCACAGGCCACACCTAGAGTCTGATTTTGAATACTGATGGCATTAGTTGACCACTGACATTTGTTACCTTCCTGGAAAGAGAGTTCTGGTTGTCTTGTTCTTGCCCATGCTGGAGGTTCCATTTGCTCTTAAGACTTTCTCATATATTTCACTACAATGTGTATGGTTGTGGAGTAGTTGATATGTATTACATTAAGACCTTTGTGTGATCTCTCAGTCTGAAGAGTCATCTCTTCAATTCTGGAAAATTCTCAGCCATTTAAAAATATTATATTCTACCTTTTCTCTTATTAGACTTATGTTGGATTGTTTCCTTTTTTAACCTCTCATATTAGTTTCCTACTGCTGTTGTAACAAATCATAAACTTAGTTGGCTTTAAAAAAATCACAGATTTACAGGGACACCTGAGTGGCTCAGTTGGTTGAGCATCCGACTTTGGCTCAGGTCATGATCTTATGGTTTGTGGGTTCAAGCCCCGCGTCAGGCTCTGTGCTGACAGTTCAGAGCCTGGGACCTGCTTTAGATTCTGTGTCTCCCCTGCTCTCTGCCCCTTCCTTGCTCGCATTCTGTCTCTCTTTCAAAAATAAATAAAACATTTTTTAAAAATTTAAGAAGCACAAACTTATTATTTTATAGTTCTGTAGGCCAGAAGTCTGAAATGAGTCTCACTGGGCTAAAATCAATGTTTTGCTAGGGCTGCATCCCTTCTGGAGGCTCTATGAGCAAATTCATTATCTTTTCCAGTTTTTTTTTTTTTTAATTTTTTTTTCAACTTTTTTAATTTATTTTTGGGACAGAGAGAGACAGAGCATGAACGGGGGAGGGGCAGAGAGAGAAGGAGACACAGAATCGGAAAGAGGCTCCAGGCTCCGAGCTCCGAGCTGTCAGCCCAGAGCCCGACGCGGGGCTCGAACTCACGGACCGCGAGATCGTGACCTGGCTGAAGTCGGACGCTTAACCGACTGCGCCACCCAGGCGCCCCTCTTTTCCAGTTTTAGAGGCTGCCTGCATTTCATGGTTCATGGTCCCATTTTTCCATCTTTGAAGCCAACAACATTGGCAAGTCTTTCTCACACTACCATCTCTGCTTCTCATGCTCTTCTCTCCTCTTCCACTTTTAAGAACCCCTGTGATTACAGTGGGCCTACCTGGATAATCCAGGACACTCTCCCTATCTCAGGGTTAGCCAATTAGCCAATTTAATTCCATCTGTGACCTTAATTCCCCTTTTTCTGTATAACATATTCACAGGTGCCAGCGATTAGGATGTGGACATCCTTGGAGGATGATTATTCTGCCTAACATATCCCTCTTTCATATTTTGCACCCCTTTATCTGTGTCCCTAGTAATTCTTCACACTACTTTCCAGGTAACAGATTTCCTTCTCTATTGTATTTGTTTTTTAATTTTATTTTTTTTAAATGTTTATTTATTTTTGAGAGAGAGAAAGAGAGCATGAGCAGGGGAGGGGCAGAGAGAGGGGGTGACACAGAATCCGAAGCAGGCCCCAGGCTCCGAGCTCTCGCCACAGAGCCGGACGTGGGCTTGTACCCACGAACCAGAGATCATGACCTGAGCTGAGGTCGGACACTTAGCCAAGAGACGCCCAGGCATCCTTCTTTATTGTATTTAAACTATCCTCTAATTTTCCACTGAGTTTTCAATTTCAGTGACATATTTTTTGTTTCTATAAGTTGTTTCTGGTTCTTTTAAGAAACCAGTCTATTTGGTTCTTTTCTCTCTCTCCCTGCCTCCTTCTTCCTTCCTTCCTTTCTCTCTCCCCCTTCCTTCTTCCCTCCCTCCCTTCCTCCCTTTCTTTCTTTTTAAAAAATTTTTTTAAAACATTTTTATTTATTTTTGAGAGACAGAGACAGAGCATGAGCAGGGGAGGGGCAGAGAGAGAGGGAGACACAAAATCTGAGGCAGGCTCCAGGCTCTGAGCTGTCAGCACAGAGCCCAATGCAGGACTTGAACCCACGAACTGCGAGATCATGACCTGAGCCAAAGTCGGATGCTTAACCAACTGAGCTACCCAGGCACCCCCCTTCCTTCCTTTCTTTCTTTCTTTCTTTCTTTCTTTCTTTCTTTCTTTCTTTCTTTCTTTCTTATACTGTTCTTCATTGTGGCTTCTGATATTTCTTTAATCTTTTATTATTTGGAACTGCTAAAGCAAAACCAAAATGGAGACCACAGTTTGAATATACTCCTAGACCAAAAACTCATAATCATGCAACCAAAACCTGAAACTGCCCTGCTTCCCCCAGATGCTTACTCTGACCTTAAACAAAAGTTAAGATTTCTTCATGTCAGCATGACCTTAAAGCCTCTTAGCCATGGGGTGCCGGATGGCTCAGTTGGTGGAGCATGGAACTCTTGATCTTGGGGTGGTGAGTTCAAGCCCCACATTGGGCATAGAGCTTACTTAAAAAAAATAAAAAGCTTCATAGCTAATCAGCTACAAAGTAAACTTGCAATAAAAAAGAATGTAAGTTTCTAGTAACCAATCCACAATAGAAAATGCACTTCTGCATTTATGCTTTATAAACTGAGCTGTAATTGCTGAGAGTTGAGTTTCTTAACCACTTTGGTGGTTTGTTCAGTTTGTTCCTTGCTCAGTATAATATGCATATCAACTAGAGCTCTCTGAATTTCTTTTGACAGAATATATTTATTTTACGTTTCCTTTCAGATTGTTTTATTACATCTAATTCTTGGTATGCTAACAATTTTGCTGACTTTGTCTCATGAGGTTTATTTCCTTATATGATTTGTTAACTCTTTTGATTGGAAACTCATCTTTAGTAGGAGGTTACTTCAGTGGGAGCTTCATGTGCTTGGGTCGCAAATTTTCCCTACAAAGAAAATTGTCATTTGCCTCTGCCATAGCCTTTGGATTTTAACCAAGTCTAGTCACTGTGTGTGTGTGTGTTTGAATTTTTAAAAATCTTACATCATATGGATGGTGTAAATTCAGACTCAATACCAGTATGTGACACAGGCTTAGTGTTTCAATTCCTTCCTGGCCTCAAGTCTTTGGCTACATTTTGTACTCTGAGATAGAGGGAATAGTGGATGGCCAGCTCAGAGACATGTCAGTCTGCAGTCTACTTGCTAATGATGTCAGAAGACAAATGATAAAAATCTCATTTGGGGGAAAAAAAGGTAAGAATTAAATTTTAAATGTGTCTTAAATTTTTTTTATTAAAAATATTTTTTAAATATTTATTTTTGAGAGACAGAAAGAGACAGAGCACGAGCAGGGGAGGAGCAGAGAGAGAAGGAGACACAGAATCTGAAGCAGGCTTCAGGCTCTGAGATGTCAGCACAGATCCTGATGTGGGGCTTGAACCCACAAACTACGAGATCATGACCTGAGCCAAAGTTAGAGGCTTAACTGACTGAGCCACCCAGGTGCTCTGTGTCTTGAATTTTTTAAAAATGTTTATTTAATTATTTTGAGAGAATGAGAGAGAGAGAGAGAGAGTGTGTGTGTGAGGAGGGGAAGGGCAGAGAGGGAGAGAGAGAATCCCAAGCAGGCTCCACACCATTAGCACAGAGCCCAACTTGGGGCTCAATCCTACAGACTGTGAGATCATGTCGAAGCCGAAGTCAAGAGTCAGATGCTCAACTAACTGAGCCACCCAGGCGCCTCTTCTCCTTCCTTACATTTGTTAGTATTCAACTCTTTTGGTCATTTATGTTTATCTCCAATTGGCTTAATTTTCCTACCTAATGGAAAAGATAAAAATCTCTTCCCCAAGGATGACTCTTTCTCTTTATATGTATTCTATTCTGAATATATCAGGACATTATGGTGGGAAGAGTATTGACTTTAGAATTGGAAGACATGGATTCAAATCCTGGCTCCATCACATGCCGACTATTTCATTCTGGGAGAAGTTTAATTTCTGAGTATTTGATCTCATCTCCAAAGTGGGGATAATAATATCCACTTTGCAGGTTTTGGATGGTGATTTAAAGAGATGGCGTTTGAAAAAAGGTAGTTCAGTGTTGGGCATTTCATAGGTACTGAGTAGATGTTCTCCATCCTCATTTTGGCATTATTCTCAAGCACTCACTTATTCTGGCCATTAGCTTTCTTTTACTGTTCTTACAAGTTCATGCTACCCTTTTGTTTGTGTTCTTGTTTCTGAGTTCCTTCTTCTCTTGTTTGCATTAATCTACAGGAGTATTTTATCTGTAAAGCACTGGGGGCACAGTGCACAGAGTCCAAGAGATTCTTAGCAGCCTATTAAATGGTTGAGATTTGGGGAAAGGTTATTGGCTCCAAAATATAAAAAGAAAATTGAAAAAATAAAAATTAATAAATATTTAGTTAAATGCCAAATAATATGAACATTGTTGGTACCCTATTGAACTCTTACATTGTTATAAGTAGGCCCCCAAGTGTTTACCCACAATTCTAGAACGCAGAAAGTTCTGAAAATAAAATAAATATTTTTTTTGTTAGTTTGGGGTGAACTGATTTGGCACCACAACACAACCTGAACTAATATGAAGCTGTTTATGATCTATGTTTATTCCTCTTAGTGTGAATATTCATACACTTTTTTTTCTGCAGAAATAGAGATGTGTTTGATTATGAATGCTGTCCCAAGCCCCTGTGGAAGAATTATGTAATATATGGTATATGCAATGTATTCTCATTCTAAAATCTGAGAAGTTCTGAATTCCAACAGCATATCTGCCCAAGAGAATTAGATCAAGGATTTCATTCTTATGTAAATAATATGTGAGATAGGAGTGAATTTTCATATGTTTACTATAATGTGTGTGTGTGCGTGCATGTGTGTGTGTGTGTGTGTGTGATTCTAACATAAGTGAGATGCTCTAAGTATCTCACAGTGGAGGGTGAGGGAAAAGGCAAGAGAACCAGCAGGAGCATGAGCAAGCATGGCCAGTACCCTTAAGAAAATCACATTCTTTTAAAAGGACTTCTGACTAATAAGTACATAAGGGGCTCCTGGGTGGCTCAGTCAGTTAAGCGTCCAACTTCTGCTCAGGTAATGATCTCAAGGTTTGTAGGTTGAGCCCCGCGTCGGGCTCCACACTGTCAGTGCAGAGCCTGCTTGGGATTCTCTCTCTCTCCCCCTCCCTGATTCACACTTTCTCTCTCTTTCAAAATAAATAAATAAGCTTAAAACAATAAAAAAAGATGCTCAACATCCATAGTCATCAGAGAAATGCAAATTGAGACCACAATGAGATACCATTTTATATCTTCTAGAATGGTTACAATAAATAAGGCATATAACCAATGTGTGTGAGGACATGGAGAAGCTGAGAACCTTACACACAGTGAGAATGTAAAATGGTAAAATTACTTTGAAAAACAGTTTAAAATTTCCCCAAAAAGCTAAAGATAAAATTATTAGACTACCTAGCAATTCCATTGCTAGGCAGTTGCCCAAGAGAGATTAAAGCATATCCACAGAAAGACTTGCACATGGATGTTCATAGAAAGATTATTCATAATAGCCAAAATTTGGAAACAGCCTAAATTTCCATCAACAGTAAATGGATAGATAAATGTGATATCCATATGATGAACTACTATTCACAGTCAAAGGAGATAGATAAACTATGGACACATGCTACGTCATGAATGAATCTCAAAAACACTGTGTTCAGTTCAAGAAGCCAAACACAATAGACTATATACTGTATCATTCCATTTATGTGAAATGTTTAGGAAAGGCAAATCTATATATGCATAAAGTAGATTGGTTTTCTGGGTCTGGGTGTGGAACATGCTTTAGCTGTAAATGGATGTGAGGCATTTTATTGGATGAAAATGTCCTAAAGCTGACTTACAGTAATGGTTATACTATGGTGAAGTTTACTAAAAATCACTGAATTGTACACTTGAAATAGGTGAATTTTATGGTATATAAAATACCTCAATAAAGTGTTTTTTTTTAAGTGGCTCTTAGCTAAAGAGATATAAGCAATTAAAAGCTACAAGGTCTTTCCTTAAACCCTCTAGCCTCAGTTTCCTTTTTTTTTTTTTTTTTAATTAATTAATTAATTTATTTATTTTTTTAATATATGAAATTTACTGTCAAATTGGTTTCCATACAACACCCAGTGCTCATCCCAAAAGGTGCCCTCCTCAATACCCATCACCCACCCTCCCCTCCCTCCCACCCTGCCCTCCCTCCCACCCCCCATCAACCCTCAGTTTGTTCTCAGTTTTTAACAGTCTCTTATGCTTTGGCTCTCTCCCACTCTAACCTCTTTTTTTTTTTTTTTTCCTTCCCCTCCCCCATGGGTTTCTGTTATGTTTCTCAGGATCCACATAAGAGTGAAACCATATGGTATCTGTCTTTCTCTGTATGGCTTATTTCACTTAGCATCACACTCTCCAGTTCCATCCATGTTGCTACAAAAGGCCATATTTCATTTTTTCTCATTGCCACGTAGTATTCCATTGTGTATATAAACCACAATTTCTTTATCCATTCCTCAGTTGATGGACATTTAGGCTCTTTCCATAATTTTAGCCTCAGTTTCCTAATCTGCAAAATATTCTCTTTCAAAAAAAAAAAATTTTTTTTTTTTTTGGCTTCATGTCCAACCCGGAGCCCAATGTAGGGCTTGAACTCAAGATCCTGAGATCAAGACGTGAGCTGAAATCAAGAGTCGGACACATAAGTGAGTGAGCCACATAGGTGCCCCCCCAGTCTGCAAAATATTCTTGCTCAGGGGCCATGCTAATCTTCTCTGTATAATTCCAGTTTTTTAAAAAAAATTTTAATGTTTATTCATTTTTGAGAGAGAGAGAGAGAGCGTGTGAGCAGGGGGAGGGGCAGAGAGAGAGGGAGACACAGAATCTGAAGCAGGCTCCAGGCTGTCAGCACAGAGCCTGACGCAGGGTTTGAACCCACAAACTGCGAGATTATGACTTGAGCCAAAGTCAGATGTTCAACCAACTGAGACACCAAGGTGCCCCTCCGGTTTTAATATATATGCCACCAGAGCAAGTACAAAATATTCTTAATAATAGTACCTACCTCGGGGCACCTGGGTGGCTCAGTCGGCTAAGCGTCTGACTTTGGCTCAGGTCATGACCTCACAGTTCATGAGTTCAAGCCCCGCATTGGGCTCTGGGCTGACAGCTCAGAGCCTGGAGCCTGCTTTGGATTCTGTGTCTCCCTCTCTCTCCTCCTTTTCTTCTACTTGCACGCTCTGTCTCTCGAAAATAAACATCAAAAAATTAAAAAAAAAAAATAGTACCTACCTCTCCAAGTTAGTGTGATGGTTAAATGAGATAAGCTTGTGATGTATTTAGCACAATTCCTGGCACAAAGTAAGCAATAAAGATTAGCTGTTGAAAAAGTTTTGTGTTTTTTTAAATTTTTTAAATGTTTTTTTTTTTTTTTTTTAATTTATTTTTGAGAGACAGAGCATGAGTGGGGAAGGGGCAGAGAGAGAAGGAGACACAGAATCCGAAGCAGGCTTCAGGCTCTGAGCTGTCAGTGCAGAGCCCGACATGGGGCTCGACCTCTTGAACCGCGAGATCATGACCTGAACTGAAGTCGGCCATTTAACCAACTGAGCCACCCAAGCACCCCGAAAAAGTTTTGTGTTTTAATGGAAAATTATGCATCACATATAGCACACCCTTCAGGGCTCTCTGATTCTAGCTGTGTTTCTTGACTTTCAGCAATTTTATCACTCTTGAAAGTTGTAGATTGCTGAAACATAGGTGAATTTTGTCCTGTCTGGTAAAAATGCAACTAACTTCCTCCTTGTGGAAAAATTAATTTTGTCTCTCCTTACAATTCATCTCACCACCCCTTTATTCCATATAAATTTGTGTTCTTTTGATTTTTCCTTTGAACTAGTTATAACATCCACTTGGTTCCCTCATATAAGGAAAATAAAAATCTTAGCACATGTTCATTTTTATATCTGTATGAAATTCATGATTTTGCTTTTTTTCCTAAGTTATCTTTTAACAGTTTTGGAAGTTCCACCAAGATGCCCAGGGGATTCACCTTACAGAGCCAGGTAACATTCATCAGTCTCACGGGTGGCATAAACCTGGGTACATCTTTTCTTGGCTTCCAGAAGTAAATCCAAAGAGTCAATAGTATTTTTGTGACTCTCTGTTTTTCCAAATTTTAATTTTGTTTTCAATTTGTTTTAGCTGGTAAATTATTCCCAATTGGAAATTTGGTTTTATGGTCTGACCATTTGATGATTTCTGTAAATGGATTAATGGTTTAAAGATATCTTGTCCCTGTTGGGTGAAAAATGTCAGAGACTGGTTTGTTAATATTTTCTGTTTGTGTGTTTGCCTATTTTGAGTTCAAATCAATGAAGAATTTATATCTGCTGTGGATAGAACAGGTCTTTTATATGGACCATGAAGTTTTGTAATTTTGTGTCTACTCTTAACCTATGGATGAAATTTTAAAATTTAAACTCGAAGTTCTATTTGCACTTGTTTGTCTGTTGTTACATCTGTAGTTCAGAAGGTTTTCTCATTGTGTGAAAGTGAAATATTTTCTACCACCGGATGGCATTACTAAGTTGATTATAAGGTTTCTTTAAGGATCTCTATCCTGATTGACTTATAGAAATAAATAAGCACTTATTATAAACTGAATATTCCCTACTTAAAAAAATCAGGGAGTTGAACTGGTAATACTTTCAATGTGCTATACTTAAAGAGTATTCTTACAGAAATTCTGACACAGAATTGTTAGGAATTCAAGTTCACGTGATTTAGGTAGTTTTTTGGCAAATGAGACTGATTTAGTAATTTTGGCTTAATAAAAAGAGCAATGTAGGGTCCCTGGGTGGCTCAGTTGGTTAAGCAGTCTCTGGGTTTCGGCTAGGGTCATGATCTCACGGTTTGTGGGTTCAAGCTTCGCGTCGGGCTCTGTGCTAACAGTGAGGAACCCGCTTGGGATTCTCTCTCTCCTCTTACTCTGCCCCTCCCCTGCTCACTCTCTATCTCTTTCTCTCTCAAAATAAATAAACTTAAAAAAAAATAAAAATAGCAATGTTTCCTTTGATTTATCAATCTTAAGTATAGTATAAGTTTATGTTTTTATTCTATTTAGATAAGTTCTTCCTAAATGCATGCAGATTTACTCATCAAATAGGTTGCATTACTTCTACTTAATTTTTAAGGTTATGAAAAGTATAGATTTGTGTTTAACCAAATTGATTCATTATTCTGACAGTAATTATTTTATTATTTTGTTTACTGAAAATTGTATTTCAATAGTAACTGTGTTTTGTAGTATGTCAGCTTGAAGAGGATTTGTAAGGTAGTTAGGTAACCTAAAGCTTTGGACTGACACTAAATTGAGATAGTGGATATTTATTGGATGTTTAGATCATTTCTAAACTCAAGCACTGATTACTAAACATAATTTTGAGTTTACATATTTTTGCTTCTTCATTTTTGTTTTGTAATAATAGCTAACATTTATTGAGTGCATGGTTGCATAACATTTATGAGAATTATTTAATTGAATCCACAAAACAGCCTTATGAAACTGCAACTGTTAGTCTTCCACTGTTTAGTTAGTCTTCCAACTGTTTCCTTTTCCAGGAAACAGAGGCTCAGGGTTGCTAAGAAACTTGCCCACGGTCACATAGCCAGTAGGAAGCCCAGAGGTGCAAGGTGAACCCGGGTAGTCTGGCTCCAAAGAATGTGATCTTCATCACAAAGCTATACTTTCTCTGTTTGGGCAGTACTGCTACTGGTTAGGCTCTTGAAACCCCTTTGTAAGTTCCTCCCCTGATTTGTTAAGGTAAGCCATATATTTGTTTCTGTTTGTTTGTTTGTTTTGCTTTTATTGAGATATAATTGACATATTATATTAGTTACAGGTGCACAACAAAATGATTTGATATTTGATATATTGCAAAATCATCACCACCATAAGTCTAGTTAACATGTCGCCATACAGGGGTGCCTGGGTGACTCAGTCAGCTGAGCGAGTTTTAAATAAACTTAAAAAAAATAATAAAATAAAACAAAACACGTTACCAAATATAGTTACAAATTTTTTTCTTGTGATGGGAACTGTTAAGATCTACTCTCTTGGGAACTTTTAAGATCTACTCTCTTAGGAACTCACTACTAACTGTAGTGACCATGCTGTACATTACATCCCCATGATTTATTTATTTTATAACTGGAAGTTTTTGCCTTTTGACCCCCTTCATCCATTTCATCCTCTCTTCTTATTTTATATGCTGTAAAGAGGCAATATAAACATGTTCATTTTTGCCACTTAGAGAAGGTATAAAGTTAGTGATGCATATGGCTGTAGAAAGCTGTTTTAAGAACTGTGGTAATCCAATAAAATGCTGGAGTGTGACACTGTACAATGACCCACTCCCCACTCTTCACATTGTGAGAAAGAAATAAGAAGCAGCCTCTGATGTCCAGAAGTGATCTGACACTCACAGGCCATTTGTTCATTTGTAAACAATCTTACAGAATACCAACCTCAGACATGATTATCCTGAGACCGTGACAGAATGAGACAAAACAAGCCTACTTCATAATTTTGTCTATTCACATACAAAAATAACTATGTAAAACCACAAAATACCAAATATTTCCCCTCTTGCTAAATGAATGACTATTACTTTTTATGCAGTCATACCCCTGATTTCTGACAGCATTCAATTTTGAACAAATCCTTCCTTCTTTAAAAAAAAAAAAATTTTTATGTTTATTTATTTTTGAGACAGAGAGAGACAGAGCATGAACGGGGGAGGGTCAGAGAGAGAGGGAGACACAGAATCCGAAGCAGGCTCAGCACAGAGCCCGATGCGGGGCTCGAACCCACGGACCGCGAGATCATGACCTGAGCCGAAGCCAGATGCTCAACCGACTGAGCCACCCAGGCGCCCCCAAATCCTTCCTTCTTTATGCTCTCCCTAAATCACCCAAAGGGAAGACCAAATCCTAGAACAGGTTCTTCTAATACTCTTGTACTGAAATACCCCATGGTTACCTATGGTTTGTGTTCTCCCTTGTTGTAATGAGCAGTAAAGCCAACTTGTTTAACTACACGTATGTTTCTGGTGGTCTTTGGCAGAAGGGCATTGACAAATGAAGTGGACATTTCCCCTACATTCCTGTCACTGCCATATATATTGTCAACTACTGCTTTCTTCTTTGTTGGTCTAGAGTAAGTTCAAGCAATTGAGCATCAAAATAAATACCAATAATAGTGGATTTAATTTTTTGAATAACATGATCCATGAGTATGTATTTTTAAAGTTTTTATTTATTTTTATTTTGGGGGAGGAGGGGCAGAGGGAGCGGGAGAGAGAGAATCCCAAGCAGGCTCCATACCCAGCACAGAGCTGGTGGCAGGACTAGATCCCATGACCATGAGATCATGACCTAAGCCAAAACGGAGTTGAATGCTCAACAGACTGAGCCACCCAGGCACCCCCATGAATATGTACTGATATAAATGAGTAAAATAAAAGATAAAGCTCTACTTTACATTAGAGTGCCAGTGAATAAAGGTAGAAGAAATGATGGAAATAGAAAATAACGATTTGGTAAAGATCCTCGAGTAAGTAATTCGTACAAGAATCACTATGGTGAGGAATGGGATAACTACATAGTCTAAAAACATCTTTCTGAAAAACTCTTATTAATTACTTATTAGTAAACATAGCATACTTGATAATTACCTTTAGTTACTAATTAACTACTAATTTAACTACTAGTCAACTGATTCGTTTAACTACTAGTTAACAGTTAATATCATCAATAAAGGGACAAATTGACATTGTTTATTTCCCTTGATGCACTGAGAAGAACCCAGCATCACTTCTGGGGTATTCCTGCAAAAAATGCATAAATTATAAGTAAATGTTAGACAAATACAATTGAGGAGCAATCTAGAAAATAACTGGCAGTACTTTTCACAAATGTCAAGATCATGAAAGACAAAGAGACTGAGAAACTGTTCTAGATTGAGGGAGACTGAAGGAGACTGAAGCTAAATGCAGTGTTTATTTCTGGGCCGAATACTGCACCTTATAAGACATTACTGGAACAAGAGGCAAAATTCAAATAGGGCTTATAGATTAGATGATAATCTTGGATTGATGTTAATTTTCTGATTATGATGGTTATACTGTGGTTGTATGAGAGAGTGTCCTAGTTTTTAGGAAATATGCACTGAAATATTCAGGGTTAAGGAGTCATCAGTTCTGCAACTGTTTCTCAATGGTTTGGAAATATCCATGATTGAGGAATCCTGGTGAAGGGTACACAGGCATTTGTAGTATTTTTAGAAATTTTATGTGAATTTAGAATCATTTTTTAAGAGGAAGAAAGGAAGAAGAAAGCAAAAGTAAATCTAGTAGTTTTGCATGTGTCTGTTTTCCTTTGAGCCAGAACTGAGTCATGGGGTATTGGCCTCCAGGAGAGGGCAGCAGATCTCTTGGTCATGTGGCTGGAGCCTTTGGTCATAATTTCAGTTACTATTTCTTTTTAATATTGACATCACATTTTTACTTCTTAAATTTGAATCTAGCATCTTCTGGGCTTCAACTGGGGATCACTGATCACTGATAATTTAATTAATATACAGATGTTTAGGACTTACTGAAGACTTACTGAATCTCTTTACTTGACATCCTTGATATGTTCTTGGTATATTCTTACAATAAGCTTGGTCTATGCATGATATATAAAGTTAGGATTATTATATGGTAGGTCTCACTATTTTTTCTTTGTTAAAAGCATGTTCATCCATTTTTATAAATTAGATGTAATGTTCACTGTCTTCTTTGAAAATAGAGTTAATCATGTTTATAATTGTTTTTTCTAAGGTTTTTTTTGATTGACTTTATTATATTGTTTTGCATGCCGTAGAAACAACCAAATTTCCTTATCATTTTGCATAATTTTTAGTATATGTGCTGCCGAAGTGAGCACTTTGCATAATTTTTATAATGAATTCTTATAAGGTCTTTCAGTTTTGAAAATTATCAATAATAAACTAGTAAGCTAACTAAAACCATTTAAATCTTCTGTCATATACAGCTATTTTTTTTTCTTTGATGCTTCCCTGAAAGTTTTTCAATCAACTACAGGCCAGTGTATTTTATATTTAACAAAGGAATGTTTCAGAATTCTATGGAAACGGACTATTCTATATACTTTGGAGTACAGGTTTCTGATGGCATTGCTTAAACAATTTTGAAACCATACTAGTGGACTCAGTCAGGATTTCTAGAACTCTAGAGAAGCCAATGGGTTCATGACACCACTAGCCCAAGATCCACTGAAGCAAGAATTAGTTACATAGGACTGATGAATTGATGAGGGATGATTACTGTTTTTGTTTAAACTATTGTTGATATTTTTGTAATGTTCTATTTTGTGGATATTTAAGTTATGTAAACTTATCTTAAACTATCTTAAACTCTAAACTCTTAAGCTATCTATAACTCATAGCAATTTAATAATTATAACTCTGCTTTTTTTTAGACTCTGCTTTTGTACACCAAATGAAACATTTGTGAATGATAGCTTTTTCTCCTTCCCTGAGCCCTCTAGAATTTGTAAACTCTTATTAAATAATCTTAATTTCATTACAATATAATTATCACATTTTCATAACAATATAGTTATTGGCATAGATTGAGTAAGAATCTGTCCTCCTTTTTACCAGGACATAATTGGAAACACTGCTTATGCAACCAAGGCCTTGCCTGGAGTGTTATATTTGGGAATAACACTCCTTTAATCAAATATGACCAGACACATCTAAGGAGCTAGGTTAACTTTATGGAGCCAATGCTTACAAACCCTTCCAGGAAAATTGGTTGGTACTTAGCTTACAAGGTTCCCAGCTTCTGGGTGGGTAAGGTCACTTTCTTGCCAGACCCAGGAATCTTAGGATATTTGGGGAGATTTAAGAAGAGACAAATTTACCCAATGGGTACTGTAGCTGAAATCTGGTGTTGAGTTCTTGGTGTACCTAGATTCAAGAGGCTTTTATTATTTTATTTTATGTTTTGGTTTATTTATTTATTTACTTATTTCACACCCAACACAACCCACCGTGGGGCTTGAACTCATGACCCTGAGATCAAGACCTGAGTTGAGATCAAGAGTCAGATGCTTAACCAGCTGAGCCACCCAGGCACCCATCGAGAGGCTTTTAAAAGTCAAATTTGAGGTTTTGGGGGAAAGCTTTCAGCAAAGCAAGTTTAAGAAGGCCTAAGTGGCAAACTATCACTCTTGTTGCACCTGTATAACTAGTGAAGTTAGAGACCAGCCTTATTTGTGATAAAAAATAATCTTCCTTTGAGATTATTTTTGATCAAAAGGGTGGAAATTATAGAAAAAAATGTGCACTTCAATAAGAAATTATGCCTTGTCTATAGTAATGGTTCCCAGCTTTCGTATAACAATCCTTTCATTATCTCTGTGCTATATGTCAACTCTTTAAATTGCAGGTAACTGGTGAATATTGTCAATGACAAAAACCAAACAATTAAGAAGACTGATTTTACTTAGGCTGTTGCAGTAGGGAGATCACCCATATCCATAGATCAGCGTATGTAAGCAGGGTGGTTTTGCCCTAGACTTTTTATAGGGAAAAGTAAGCAGGTTATAGGTGGAATGATTTACAGCTGGGCTTGTTTCCCAATCAGGGGAAGTCTCAGTCAGTTAAATAGGAAATGTTTACCTTTGTGTCTAGCTAGTTTTTGGAGATAAATAGCTCTAATCTCAGTTAGTCATTCATATGACAAAGAGCTGGGAGTTAGAAGATCTGTGTCTCACCTTGCCAGTGAGTTCAGGCAAAAGGGGAAAAGTCTGTGTTTGGTCTTGTCACAGGTAAACAAGGGAGGCACCTGTGAATCCTACAGGAGTCATGAGAGAATGGACAGTGAGTGAGTCATTTGGGGAAAGGTGGTTCTTTTCTGAAACAAAAAAGGGTGAAGGGATTTCAGAAAGCAAAGAATTGGGAAAATTTCTTAACCATTGGTGTTTTCTGGGAACACAGGGCTCAGGTAAAGTAAAATTCAACATTATCAATATGCAAACTCTGTCTTGTCCTATAGAGTTCCAGTGGACTTCCCTCCTCCTCCTGTGGAAAAATTACCTCTATTTGTAATTCAGTATCTTTACTCCATATAAATTTGTGCTTCTTGACTTTTCCTTTGAACCGGTTATAACACCTGTCTGCTTCTCTCATATTATATGAGTTGAATCCATTCTTCAATATGTATTCCCTTTTATACGAGAGTCATGATTTTGCCTTTTCCTGAAAATTGTCTTTAAATGGTATAATCCATATAGCTTATTCAGATATCACCAGTTATGCATGCATTCATGTGTGTGTGTGTGTGTGTGTGTGTGTGTGAACAAGCCAGTTTCTAAGAGTCCCAGTAAGAGGCCAGGGAATCGTAACAGCTGTGGAAAGCCCAAAGGCCAATGGTGGCTACAGTGAAGACTGACACCCAGAGGCTAAGAGTTATCAAATAGAGTGAGGTGGGATAAATCCTTTGGTAGAGATCATTCTGGATTCAGAGTCTAATGCTTAGTTTTTCATATTCAAGAATTATTATTTCTGCATTCCTTGGCAATGACCTACATGTGTTAAAACATAGGATTAAGAGTTATACATAATTGGGTTCAAAATGGTTCTATCATTTACTTGCTGTGTGGCCCTGGGGAAGGATCCTAACTTCCTTCTACCTTGGGGTCCTTATCTGAAAACTGGGAATAATGTTAACACCTACCTCATAGAAGTGTTGTGAGGATAAAACAAGATAATGGATGTGATAGACTTGGCATATAGAAAGTACTCAGTAAGTACTCATTTTTTAAAGACTTTTAAAAAAATGTGTGTGTTTTTTTTTTATTTTGAGAGAGAGACAGAGAGAGACTGAGTGTGAGGAGGGGAGGGACAGAGAGAAAGGGAGAGGGAGAGAATCCCAAGCAGGCTTTGCACTGTCAGTGCGGAGACTGACACAGGATTTGATCTCACAAACCGTGAGATCATGACCTGAACTGAAATCAAGAGTAGGGTGCTTAAAAGACATGAATAGACACTTTTCCAAAGAAGACATAGAGATGGCTAACAGACACATGAAAAAATGCTCCACATCACTCATCATCAGGGAAATACAAATCAAAACCACAATGAGATCCCACCTTACACCTGTCAGAATGGCTAACGTTAACAACTCAGGCAGCAACTGATGTTGGCGAGGATGCAGGGAAAGAGGAACACTTTTGCACTGCTGGTGGGAATGCAAACTGGTGCAGCCACTCTGGAAAACAATCTGAAGGTTCCTCAAAAAATTTAAAATAGAACTATCCAATGACCCAGTGATTGTACTACTAGGTGTTTATCCAAAGGATGCAGGTGTGTTGTTTTGAAGGGGCACACGCACCCCAATGTTTATAGCAGCCCTATCAACAATAGCCAAAGTATGGAAAGAGCCCAAATGTCCATCAATGGATGAATGGATAAAGAAGATGTGGTATATATACACAATGGAGTATTACTTGGCAATCAAAAAGAATGAAATCTTGCCATTTGCAACAACATGGATGGAACTAGAGTGCATTATGCAAAGCAAAATTAGACAAAGACAAATATGTATCTTTACTCACATGTGGAATTTAAGATGCAAAACAGATGAACATAAGGGAAATTATAGATAATTCTATATTATCACCCCCCCTTCCATGAAAACTGTACAAGCCACCATGTCTCTATTTTACTTCAGACTCCTTAATATTCAAACAAGCAGAGAGCTTGCTCAACAAAGGCAGGTGGAATAATAGTTCATCTACTTGTCAACTTCAACAGTAGGTCAATGATGAAAACCACAGGTGCGTGTTGATATGCATTCTTTGTTATTTTTGCTTTGTTTTGTTTTTTGCAGATTTCATATTTCTTTTCATGTAACTTTTTTAATAAAGGTAATTCATTAAGTCTATGAATGTAATTTTATTTATAGGTTTTTATACATCTGTTCACATAAATGATTTTACAACTCATCTGACATGTTTGTCCAAATTTTAGTCGGGAAAATATGGATAATGTAGGTACACTCTTAAGCTCTTTTGCATACCTAAGGTTACCAACGATCTCAGACAAGGTCTGGGTAGGGTCCCCACTAGAGGGCGGTATAGAACTCCCGAAGGGCCGGCAGACCCCAATTCTTTTCTTTGCGTCTTCCTTTCAGCTTTGCCCTTCTCCAAGGATCTGTTAATTCAGGATTGAGAAAAATTGGGCATTTGTAATCTAAAAATCTCACATTGCTCGATATCTTCAAGATTCAGATTTGCCATTCTACTAAGATCCTGCACGCTGCAGGATGGCAAAGCTCCCTCCTGAAGGCAAACATGCGGACTGCTGGAGTTCTTTCAAGATGCAGGGCTTTTTGTTACCAGTACATCAGCAGCATTGATCTGAGGTGGTCGAGTTGCTATTCACGCTCTTTAATAAACTGCTCGCTTTGTTTCCTCGTCTATTCAACATCACTTGGTTTGTTCCATTACCCCTTTCAGGGTGTTGTGATGCATTTGCATTAAGTCATTTCACTTTGTGTTTCAGGTATCTATGGACATACACAAATCTGCCTTTGTCGTGACATTGCATTGGTGATCTTCTTTCAGAGACTAGTAGTTTGTTAAATAACTTGTAATATAATATCAAGACAAATGTTGTAAAACCTATTTTAAAGTTTACAGGGCACTGTTTTATAATTAAATGGGTAAACTCATAGTGCATATATAGTAAGTAATTCTAGCAATAACTTTAATGCAGCTTTTAATTTTGTTCTGTTTTAATTCTATATTATCACCCCCTTTTTTTTTGAGGAAGGCAGTATGCATGGGTGAGTGAAATAGTTTCTGTGATCAAAACCATTTGAAAAATTCTGTTCTAAACCCTTTGAGTGGATTGTAAATGTTTACCCTTACAATTCCTAAACATTATACAATAGCATCAAAATAAGCAATATGGGACTCTCTTTCCAATTTCTCACCTTGCTCATCCAAAGATCCTGGCTACCCAGATTTACTTCTATAAATGCCGTGCCTATCATGTTTCATCCCAACCTCCCCTTAGGACTAGATCAGTATGAATCCCAGGACACATCTTATCATTATATGATCATCTATTTCTCAGCTAACACAGATGCCACTTTCTCAGAGAGGCCTTCCTGGAACATCCTGTTAATCTGTGTGTCACTCTCTGTCCTGTTACACTCTTTATTTTCTTCAGAGCAATTATCAGTATATGAAATCCTCAGTTTGTTACTTTAGAAGATTAGCCTCCTCTTGTCTGTTTTACTTGTTTATCCCCAGAACTTAAAGTATCTATTACATAAATAAGCACTTAGTAAAGATTGAATGAATGAATGAATGCTTTACTCCATTCATTCCATGTTACTCTTCTGGGCACCAGATGACTAGATGGTCCGTAGAGGTAGAAGCTCTCATTTGAGCCTGATAGCATGCCCCATGTGCAGGAGCTCCACCTGCCAGGTGACCAACAGGGGTTACCAGCTACCCCAGCCTTGCGTTTTCATCTTTAATTGCAGAAAGTGAAGCAGGGCTGCTATATTCTTCATTGCAAGAATCCTCCATGGGTAATAGTCCAAGGTTCTGAGAACTATTTATCTTAGGTATAATGTCTCATTTCCCATCTCCTATCAAGGATCTCTGAGTTTATCTGACTGGTAAATGTTTCATATCATTAGAGATGGTGGAAACTGTGTCTGACTTGAAGTTGTGGGTGATTTCCAACTCAAGGAAGCATGCAAAGCTGACAGGTGAGTGGGGAGCTGCAGTCCGTGGGCCCCTGGTGAGTCATATGATGGTGGAGGAGGATCAGGGACAGACATTGATGAAAACTGAATATATGGAGTCAGGAGTCAGAGAGTCAGGGAGATGACAGCAGGGAGCAGGGGAATGAGAGAGTAAGCAGGAGAGAAGTGATGGGCACAGATAATTTCGTGGTGGGGTTATTTATTTTTTGTTATTGTTTAGCAATTTTATTGAGATATAATTTACATACCATCAAATTCACCTATTTAAAGTGTACAGTTCAATGGTTTTTTAGTATATTTATGGAGTTAGGCAGTCATCACCAGTCTACTCTTAGGACATTTTTATTATCCCCCAAAGAAATACTGTACCCATTAGTGTCATTCTTTGTTCACCTGCCCCTTTATCCACCAAGTCCTAGGCAACCACTAATCTACTTCCTGTCTCTATAGATTAGCATATTCTGGACATTTCACTTAAGTGGGATTATATAATATGTGGTCTTTTGTGACTGGCTTTTCTCTTACTTAGCATAATGTTTTCAAGGTTTATCCATGTTGTAGCATGTCTGAGTGTTTCATTCCTTTTTATAACCAAATAACAATAGTATTCCATTGTGTGGATATACAAAATTTACTTATCTATTCGTTGGTTAATAGACATTTGGGTTGTTTTAACCATTTTGAATAATGTTGCTATGAACATTGTATACAAGTTTTTGTGTGGACATATGTTTTCATTTCTCTTGGGCATGTATCTAGGAGTGGAATTGCTGGGTTATAGGGTAATTTTATGTTCAATACTTGGAGGAGCTGCTGAATTGTTTTCTGAAATGCCTGAACTATTTTGCATTCTAGTGTGGGGCTATTTCTAGTGGATGATTTTATGAGTTTGTTCTGGACACTTGAGCCTTCTGAGTACCATGAGAATGAGTGTGTCGTGATTCTGCCTCGATCCCACCGTTCAACTACTGCTGCACAAACACCTGGGCCCCTGAGGCCCAACCTGCTTTGATTCTGCCCAAATGTAACTCCAGAGGTGCATTGTAATTAGACCCAGCAAGTCCTCCATCTGTTCATATATTAGTCATCCTTCAGAGTCCAAGTCAACACTGCCTCCTCCACTAGCTCAGTGGTTTCAACGCTGGCTGCACATTAGAATCTCACGGGCAGCTTCCAAGTATACCAAATCCAGGGTCCACACCAAAGGTTCTGATTTCATTGGTCTGGGATAAGCCCTGGGGGCTAGGATTATTTAAAAGTCTCTTCAGATGATTCCAATGCGCAGACAGGATCAAGAACCATTGCTCCGGCTAGAAGAATCTTTTCTCCTCTGAACTGTACAGCAGTTTCTTTATTTCTTTTTTTAATCTTTATCTCATTTATTTATTTTGAGAGAGAAAGAGAGCATGTGTGCAAGCAGGGGAGGGGCAGAGAGAGGGAGAGAGAGAGAATCCCAAGCAGACTCTGCACTGTCAGCTCAGAGCCCGATGTGAGGCTTGATCTCATGAACTGCAAGGTCATGATTTTTGAGTTGATACCAAGAGTCAGATGCTTAACTGGCTGAGCCACCCAGGCTCCCCTACAGCACTTTCTTTTTAATAGCACTCACCAAAACTTTCAAAACACATTCTATATTTAATTGAAATTATTTCACATATACATTTTATTTCTCCAGCTGGGCCATAAGCCCTTGGAGGACAGAGCTCTGTTTGAGTCATCCTCAAGTCTCCATTTGTCAAGGGACATTTGTTTATAGCACCACCTGTGCTCCACCTGGTTCTTTTGTGGAATAACAGCATAGGAACCAGCCAGGCAGGAAGTTATCATGAAGCCTCCCCTGGCCACCCACCTAAACTTTCAATCTCCTCCCCCATTTCCCATTCTTCCTTCCCTAATTTGATTTTCCCCCTTGGCACTTAGCACATACTCCATGTTTCGCATATTTATCTCCTTTATTGTCAGTCTCCACCTACCCTCAATGTAAGCTCTGTGAGCACAGAGATTTTTGTCAGTTTGGCTCACTGCTGTATCCTCAGCACTCAAAACAGTCCCTAGCACATGGTAGGTGCTCAATAAATATTTATTAAAAGAATAAGTAACTAGGTTAGCCTATATTTAAAAAGAGTTTTAACCCCTTTCCTCTATACCAGTCGATGAGTTATTATAAAGTATTCCTTTTCCAGTGAAAATTATATTTCTAACATAAACATGTATATTCTGAATTCATTATGTTTTACAAATATAGTCCTATTTCTAAGAGAGTCTGCAGAGGTTCTATTTAAGCCCCGGAGCAGGGATTCTGGCATATTTGGGACTGTGTATGCAAATTAGAGCAGAGGAATGGGGTCTGGGATGGTCAGTTGACGCTGAGAGAACTTGAACACTGGGTTGCTCTTGCACCATTAGAATTCAGCTCCTAGGTGTTCCATAGAATGATGACCGTGATAATGGAGGAGGCCAAGAAGATCAGATAGAGGCGGAAGAGGAAGGTGTCCATCATGTGGCTGAACTGCACCCACAGGTCAGCTAGCTGGGTGCTTGTCAATCCTGAGCCCCCATTTAGCTCTGCCTCTCTGGATCCCAGCTCCTTCCCTACCAACTGTCCTGGCTCCTTCAGTCCTGTGGAGAAGACAGAGACTCAGCTATGAAGTGGGAAGGAGACAGGTTTGGGGAAGTGGGAGACTGGGGACTCTACACCCAGTGTAGAGAATAGGGGCAGTGCAGACTTTCCTTACCAGGCAGGTGAGTGGACATGAGGCCTGGACCTGTATTCTCATTCCAGAGTGCAACAGGGCAGCACTTCCCTGGGCTGGTGCAATGGAAGAGCAGAGAGTAGAGCCACGGAGGCATGGGTGAGGGCTGGGTGGAGGCCATGTGCAGCAGGTAGGTGATGAAGATGGTCTCCAGCAGGCTGACCACCATCAGGGACAGACACAGGGCAAAGTAGACACCTGGGATAGGGGTAAGGAACATGTGTGATTGAGGCCCAGAAGAACCACCAATCCCCCCTTTTCTGTGTCTCACACAGAAAGCCCTTTCTGAGATGACTGCTTTTTCCTTTCTGCCTTAGCTGCCTTGGCAGGTTGAGCCAGTGCACCTGTCTACCCTTCCTCCTTTCCCTGTCTCCTACTTTCCAACAGTGAGGAGGTGGGCATACTGATGAGTGGGGTGCCACTAGCAGGAAGTAGTTTATTCATCATGAGCAGGAAGACGTTGTAGCCCAGCAAAAGTGTTATCTTGAATGGGGCACGATTCTCGCTTTCTGCTGGCAGGTAGAAGCTGAGGGCATCAATGGAAATCAGAAAGCTGCTGGGTACCAGAAGGTTTATGACGTAGAGGCTGGGCCTGCGCCTGATGGCCACCTGGGGGGGAGGAGAGAGCAGAGAACCAGGTGAAGCTGGGACTGAGGGGAAATAGGGATGATTCCAGCCCCTTCCTTCCTTGATGTTCTCAACCCAACAGTGGCTCTTTCTGGGGCTGGATGAAGAAGCAGCTTTCACAAAAGAAAACCTGTGCCAGTGCTAGCAGGCTCAGAAAGGGGGGTTGATTTGGGGGACTTGGGAGAGAGGAAGGACTAAGGGTTGTGGCACCCAGTGGTTTTCTGGTCACAGGACAAGAAGTGAGAAGCTCTGTGACTTAGGAAGGTCTGATGAGGGAGGTAAGGGGGACAGACACATCTCACAGTCTCTGGGCTTACATAGAACATGATCTGGTCAAAAAGACTGGAGCCCACAGACATCTTTGGGGTGGCCTTGTTGATGCCCAGGAGCTCCCATTCCCCTTGTGTGCGGACGATGTCACGTGACGTGTCCGCTATCTCCCACACCTCCTTTTCCATGCCCAGCAACATGTTTTCCACTGCAGGGGAGACAAACATTCATTCAACACTCTGTTTAGCACCTGCTCTGTGCAGGGCTCAGAGAGATGAACTAGCAAACTGCTTTAGCGACCTCTTTCTGGTTGCCCCATAACACAGCTTCCTTGCTCCTCAGTTGCCTGTTTTCAATTTTGGGCTTTCTCAGAAGTCTTATCTCCTCCTAAGTTCAACTCCCCCACCCCACCACCCCCACACTCTCCTTTTTAGGCATTAGAAAGAATAAATTTGCCTGTGTGTGATGTTTTGTTGTCCCATTGGTTGATCTCATTTTACCCCATCCCAGAACCCCCACTGCAACTCACCTGTGTAGAGGAAAGAGCTAAAGGTGAGTGTGCAGTTCTGCTGGTCAAAGGGGAAGTAGAAGATGTACAGGCTACAGATGCTGGTCACCCGCATTGGTTTGTTATACACAATGTGACCGTCATTAGTCACATATGCAGAGAGGCCTTCTGGGGTCTGATCCACATCCATGCTAAGTGGCAGAAGGGGAGAGAGGCAGGTGCTCTGGGTTTCACATCAGCTTAAGTTTCTCTCTTTTATTAAAGTAGGTTCCATGCTCAGCATGGAGCCCAATGCAGGGCTCGATCCCATGACCCCGGGATCATTACCAGAGCTGAAATCAAGAGTGGAATGCTTAACAGATTGAGCCACCCAAGCGCCCCAGCTTAAGTGTCTCTCTTAAGGTGGGGCTTCCCAATGTTGCTCATTGTGGCCACTCCGCCATCTTTCCTGCCCACCACTTTTTCATTTCTGTGGGAGAAGTTGGTGAGCCGTGATTGTGCTCCTCTCTGAAATAAGTTTTGGTGGCCCCAACTGAATGGGTTTGCCCTACACTGCCCTGGCCTGCTCCTTGCAAAAGGATCTCCACTCCAGTATTCCTTAGTCCTGGTACCCACGATTCCACGATGAAGATGTCTGGGAGCCACAGGTTCTCAGTTGTCACAGTGAGTTTACTGATAGCACCACATTTTTCTGGATCCCAGCTGATGAATGGGTTAGTCCAGATCTAGAGCACAGAGCACAGAAGGTTGGTTATGGCTGATACCTGGAGCTAGTTTATGTCAGCATCTACCCTTCTGTTCCCTTACATATATATATATATATATATATATATATATATATATATATATATATATTCATATGTATGTATTTTTTCCTAAATGTATGTACTACAGGCATAGGATAAAACTTTAACCATTCCAGAAAGTATAATATAAAAAACAAGCTTCTCCTTTCTCAATTCACTCCAACTCAGTTCATAGCCCCATCTCAATCTCCTTTTTAACAGCTTCTTGGTATCTTTCCAGAAAATAAATTAATACATATTCCAGCATTCATTTTTATTTACACAGATAAACTCATACTTTGCACATTGTTATGCATGTCACTTTTTTAAAAAACTTCATTCCTTTTAAACTCTGGTTCCTCTTCTCTTCCTGGTGATAAGTTCCCCTTTCTCTAGCTAACAAAGTCTTATTGGCCTTACACTTCCCACTCAAGGGAAATCTTTTTTTTTTTTTAATTTATTTTTGAGAGAGAGTGTGAGAGAGCGAGGGGCGGAGGGGGGGTAGAGAGAGAGAATCCCACTAGGTGCAGAGACAGAGGGAGAGAGAGGGCGGAGCCTGGAGTGGGGCTCAAGCTCATGAACCAAACCGTGAGATCATGACTTGAGCCGAAGGCAGATGCTTAACCGACTGAACCACCCAAGCACACCGCCCCCGCCACCCCCTCCCCCCCCTTGAATCTCTTAAGATTCAAGAGAAATCTTAAGCTGGGTGCTGGATACCTTTGGGCCCTGGAGCTTAGTTAGGGGTTCCCAACTGCACCACCCCCCCCTTCTTCCTATATTTTCCATTGATGTCTTTCAAAGTTCTTTGGCAGCTCAAAAAGCTATTTGTCATCAGTATGGGCCCTATTTTGGTTGGATTTGTCTTCGCTCTGGCACTGCCAATGTCAACAAATGTGCTTTTTGCAAACAAGACCAGAAAAAAAAGGAAAGAGAAACAAAAGAGAACAAAATTGGACCTACATACCATCTTTAACCACAGATGATGTCAGCAGCTGAAGTTGTGCATCCTGACAAAAAAAGTCCCCATTTAGGATGATTAATGCCTTGAGATCAGGTCCCAGTCTATTTCTTGCCTTTGTTTCCTACGTGGTCCTGTGTGTCAGCTTTCAGTCACTGGTCTCAAAAGAAAGGTAGGTCCAAAAAATGTAGGTTGTATGGCAAACGTAAGGGAAAAAACCAGCATGGGGCCCACTGGAAATATTTTTTTTTTTTATCTGCCTACAGGGGCAGAACTCAGGACAAATGTTCCCTTTAGAAACATCATGGCAGTGTTCTCCTTCGTGTCTCTCCAGCCCATAGGATGGACATCTAACCTGTAGGGCATTTGAAGACTGATTGCTCGCCACTAGACCAGTGCAAGGTTGGGTTATCAGGGTGAAGACTCCTTGTTCCCTACTGGCAGCCTATGGAAAGAATGTAGAACTCACCACATCCAGGATGGCAGACAAAGTGAAGGAGATGTTGACCTGAGTGGGGATGCTGTAGTTGATGACTGGACGGAAGTCCTTCTGGTTAAATATAGTCTGGAAGACAGCAGGGTCCACCCCATGTCGGTGAAAGCCTGAGCAATTGATGGTGAAAGTGTTTGACCTTCCTGTAGAGAGCAGAGGCCCCGTGAGGTGGGAATAGGGCTTTCATGTTTTCTAAGCGAGAGGAGTACCAGGGTTGAGGCCTGAGAACCTCTCTGCAGAGAAAGAAAATGTGGACATGGGTTGAGGCACGTGAGCCCCTCCTTCTGGGCCAAGACTTCTGAAGGCCAACTCCTTCCTGCCAGGCTGGAGAGGATGGGCTGGTCTGGTAGGCAAATGGTGGAAGTTGATGTGGTAAGCTGAACCTGGGCTCAGCCCTTTCTTCCTGTGCTTTGCTCCCATATAAAGCCTATTCAAATTCATATGCAAACAGCCTCTGGGGGGAGTCCTATTTCTTCTGTAGTCCCAACCCTGAAGTTTTGGCTTTTGTCTGACCATACATTTTTCTTTCTAGCTCTGTTATGATTCATTCTTATAGTCACTGAACAAAATTTCCCTAAAATTTTGTTTCTTAATTTCCTCTTCCCACTTTTACATTTCCCCATGTCCTGGAAGGAAAAGTTTAGAAAGAAGTAAATCATGAGTACATCGTAAGTGTGATGTAAAGTATGTGGGAACTTAATGTTGCCCTAATGTGAATTTATCAACTACCTACTATGTGCTGTGCTCTGTGCCCTTCTCAAATTCAGTGACTTCCTCAAAGATCTGTGGGAGCCATTTTCATTATCACCATTTTGAGACTATTTCATTGATCATCTACCGTGTGCTTGGTGGAGATGTACAATGAAATGTAAAAGCCCGTTGGCCCCCTTCACCCACATCCCAGCCCCAGATGACTGTGGTTATTCCTATAACTGCGGCCCAGCAAGTTCTTTCTCGTACCTCATCCATTACCTCCCCATATCAGCTGACTCATAAGGTACATGGCCAAACTAAGGAGAAACTTATCCCAGAGGAAGAAAACATTTCCCTTTCCCCTCCACATCACCTCCTCTGCAATATCTTCCTGAGTGAGATGGGAAAGGAGCTATGTTATTGCCAACAGGACCCAGATCACCCTGTTCATAGTTACTATATCTTGGCAGAAAGGAAAAGTTGGACACTATAAAGGGGTGGGATTGGAGAGGTGGTAAATGGAAGGACAAACAGTTTAGTAGATGCCTAGGCAGGCAAATGAGAGGGGGGTTGTGTGTACTGATCAGTGAAATGGGTTTTTCATCTGTTTCCAAGGAAGTCAAAACATAGATATTACAGAGAAAGGAAATGTTTAACCCAGTTATTTTAGATGCTCCTAGTTCTGGAGAATGAGAGGATTTCTGGATTTTGCCCAGAACAGCATATCCATCTTGTCCTGTTCTTGCCCCATCTTACCTGGAAGCAGAAGGTTGACAGTGAGGCAGAGGAGGAATGCCCCCCCCAGAAGGCCACCCCCCTTCCATCCTCCTCTTCTGGACTCTTCTCTGGGGACTCACCAGGAGCCCCCAAACCCTTGAGCTTAAAGGAGCTCAGACCACACCGTGGTTCCTGGTTTTGAATAGTGTGCATGACAGGTGACCACTCCCTGGTGAGAGGCTGTGGCCAGAGAGGTCACAGCAGAGTGTCCTGCTTGCCCCTGTGTAAGTATGCCTTCCGGGCCCCAGACAAGGGGAAGTAAGGCCTAAACCAGGGGAAAAGCACATGTTTAGCAGGATGAGTTTGAAATCTGAGTTCCAAGTACCCTTCAGAAAAAATGGGGGACTTGGGAGATCGGGCAGGTAAGGCCATGGATAAAGGTCTCATCAGGTCCTCCTGAAACTAACTTGTGCCTCAGGGAAAGTGCATGGACCACATAGAAGGGGGTGTGGTAGAGACACCTGCTAATCTTGGGGGGCAAGAACATGTAATTATTTTGTTGCATACTTGGAAATGTATTCTTTATCCACTTGTGGACATTTGGGATTATTGTCAATATTGAGCTAAAAATATGGAGAGGGTAAGTTTCTTTCTCTGGGACAGAATCCGGGCTGACAGATGTCTGTCCCCATGGCCAGCACAGCTAGTATGATCTGCATCATCCCTTGTTTGCACTATTGGGGCAGCTTCTTCAGAAGGTTTCCTCTACCTGTTTTACCCCCAGTCTAATCCTCCATTTTGCCATTCTCCTAAAACAGACCTCTCCTACTCGTGCTTCCTTACCCTAATGTCTCTAAAGGCCTACAGCTCTGGGGCCATGTAGGAATGTGTGAGTAAAAAATCATTTGATGAACTTTTTGAAAATATCTGAACTCCCACCCATCCACCCCTGCGGAAGGTATGTGTATATTTATAAAATTTTTTTTAATGTTTATTTATTTTTGAGAGAGAGCGAGAGCGTGTGCGCTCACAAGCGGGGGAGGGGCAGAGAGAAAGGGAGAGACAGAATCCAAAGCAGGCTCCAGGCGCTGAGCTGTTCAGCAGAGAGTCCCATGCGGGCCTCAAACCCACAAACCATGAGATCATGAACTGAGCAGAGGTTGAAGCTTAATCACCTGAGCCACCCAGGTGCCCCAGAGAATGTATGTATTTAAAAGCTCCCCAGATGGTCTGATTCACACTCCACTGAAAACCTTTGGGCTGGGCTGTGTTACCATACTACAAACAGGATACTGATATCAATATAGTCAAGATATGGAACTTTAACACCAGGATCCTTATGTTGTCCTTTTTTTTTTTTTTAAGTTTTATTTATTTATTTTGAGAGAGAGAGAGGCAGAGAGAGAGGATCCCAAGCAGGCTCCATTCTGTCAGGGCTGAACCCCACGATGTGGGGCTCAATCTCACGAATTGTAAGATCATGACTTGAGCTGAAATCAAGAGTCAGACACTTAACCGACTGGCCACCCAGGCTTCCCCTTATGTTGTCCTTTTATAGCCACAACCACCTTCCTCCCTCCCTATGTCCCCCTACCCTGCTAACTGGCAACCATGAATTTGTTCTCCATTTCTATAATTTTGTCATTTCAAGAATTTTATAGAAATCAAATCGCACAGTATAAATCTTTTGGGACTGGCTTTTTTTCACTCAGTGTAATTCTCTGGAGATCCGCCCAGATTGTGATGGGTATCATTATGCACTCCTCTTTACTTCCCACTGGTATTCTATGGTAGGAATGTCCCACAGTTTGTTCAACCACTCACTTGTTGAAGGACTTTGAGTTTTAAGGGAAAACACTTATTTCTACTTTACTCATAACACTTCTGACACCAAATTGTCGGCTTTTTCCTCACATCGAGTAATTCTGACATTAACTGCCCAGAGTTAGTGCACACCCCTTGGATTGAGGGCTCATTCCCACAAGACTGACCCCCACTTCAGGTGCCAATCGCAACTCCAAACTCCTGTACTTCTGACCGACAATAAATTGGGGATTCCCATAGCCCCCTCCTCAGATTCAATAATTTGCTATAACAGCTCACAGAACTCATGGAAACATTGACTTCTCTTAACACTCTGAAAAGGATGCAATAAAGGATACAGATGAACAGCCAGAGGAAAAGGTACACAGGGTGAGATCTGGAAGGGTCGTAAGGGCAGGAGATTCTGTCCCTGTAGAATTCCAGCATGTAGATGTGTCACCAATCTGGAAGCTCTCCAAACCCCATAGTTTAAGGATTTTTTAGGGAGGCTTCGTCATGTAGGCATGATCAATTTAACTCAATCTCCAGTCCCTTTCCCCTCCCTAAAGGATGGGAATTGGGGCTGAGAGTTCCAAGCTTCTAATCATGGCTGGGTCTTCCTGATGACCAGTCCCCATCCTGAAGCTACCCAGGAGGCCACCAAGAGTCACCTTATTAGAGAGATGCTCCTGTTATTTAGGAAATTGCAAGGGATTTATAAACTCTGTGTCAGGAACTGGGACCAGAGACCAAATACCTATTTCTTCACAGAACTGTTTACAATTATTTGTCTATTACATATAAAGCTGTTATAAACATTTGTCTACAGGTTTTTGTGTGAACATAAGTCTTGTGGAATAAATACTCAGAAGTACAATTGCTAGACTGTAAGGTATTTGCATGTATAGTTTTTAAAGAAATTGCAATACTCATTTTCAGAGTGGCAGAACCATTTTACATTCCTGCCCACAACATATGAGCAATCCAGTTTCTCTGCATTTTTAAGGATTTAAAACTTTGGATGAGGAAGGATTTCTTAAAATAAGACCCTAAAATCACAAACATAAAGGAAAAGTGATAAATTCAGCAATTTAAAAAATCTTAAACTTATTTTCAATAAAGGGCACTAAATGTGAAAAGTCAAATCATAAACTGGGAAAATATCTTTGCAACACATATATAACTGAAAAAAATAGTAGAAAATATACAAAACATACCTATAAATGCATAGCAGTGACAAATACCCTATCAGAAAAATCGACTAAAGACATAAATTGACACTTTATAGAAGAGGAAACACAAACAGCCAACAAACAATGAGAAGAAGATATTCACATAAATACAGGGAACAAACTGCTGGTTGCCAAAGGGGGTAGGCATGGGGGAATGGGCAAAATGGGTGATGGGGAGTGGAAGGCACAGCCTTCAGGGTGGAATGACTAAGTCACAGGGATGAAAGGCACAGCGTAGGGAATATAGTATTTCAACAGTGTTGTCTGGTTCCAGATGGTAGCTACACTAGTGGTGAGCGTAGCATAATGTGTAGAGGTGTCAAATCACTATGTGGCACACCTGAAACTGGTATAACCGAGTGTGTCAGCTATGCTTGAGTTAAAAAACAAATAAGGGGCACCTGGGTGGCTCAGGCAGTTGAGCATTCGACTTCCGCTCAGGTCATGATCTCAAGGTCCGTGGGTTCGAGCCCTGTGTTGGGCTCTGGGCTGACAGCTCAGAGCCCGGAGCCTGCTTCGGATTCTGTGTCTCCCTCTCTCTCTGCCCCTCCCTTGCTTGAGCTCTGGCTCTCTCTGTCTCTCAAAAATAAATAAACATTAAAAAAAAAAAGAAAGAAAGAAGAAGATAAACACTGAGATGTGAGAAGTTTGTGAGGATACCCCTAGAAACTGCTAATGAAAGGAGAGAGTGGGAAGCTAATAGAAATGACAATCTGAGAAGTTAGAAGCATAATCAAACATTGGAGGTGAGTAGTAATCTAGGGCCAATGGTCTGTTTTTTACACACCGTTCATACATTTCCAATGCATACTCTTTTTTTTTTTTTTTAACGTTTATTTATTTTTGAGACAGAGAGAGACAGAGCGTGAACGGGGGAGGGGCAGAGAGAAGAGGGAGACACAGAATCTGAAACAGGCTCCAGGCTCTGAGCTGTCAGCACAGAGCCTGACGCGGGGCTCAAACTGACGGACGGCGAGATCATGACCTGAGCCAAAGTCGGAAGCTCAACCGACTAAGCCCCTCAGGCGCCCCATCCAATGCATACTCTTAACAGAGGTTTACAATAGAAACTGGAGGAAAATGAAATAAAGGTATTATCATAAAGGCTGCTGTTTGTATATATCTTAAGTGGGAGAAAGGATGTCAGAAACCAGAAGCACCCCATCTGAAATTGTGAAATACTCCTAACGTTCCTGATGACATGTCTAGGCTAGTACTGGCTTAAAATATTTTGCTTCATTTTTAGGCCGTGTTTTAGACCACAAGCCTCGCCTCAACTCTAACATACAAACAGGATGTTCTTTTGCAAAGGATATTGTCAATCATAATGGTCTTGCCACTGAAAACTAAAGTCGCATTTCTGTGAGGTGGAAGAACATTGCAAAATGACATCTAAAGGAATACAATGTGGATATGGGAAAGGAAAAAAAAATGATGCAAAAGTCATCTTAAGAAATTGGAAATTCCTCAAAGATGTGGAAGACACTCTCCATTTTACATTATTGACAAAAGTCAAGGAAAGTTTCTGAGTGAGAAATATGTTCGAAGTAATGGAAAGAAGGAAACACAAGAGAATCTGCCACCAGAAATGTTTCTGCCGGTGCCTCTAATTAATGTCTCTAAGAACCCAAAGATAGCTGATGCCTAACAATGGGTAGCTTATTTCCCACATTAGATATGGAAAAATAAAATATACCAGGATGGGATAAAGAGATTACACCTAGAGGTAGTAAAATACTAATTCTTGGTTGGCTGGCATTCACTCATACATTTAATCATTCAGCAAGTCTATGTTAAGCACCTGTGGTATGTCAGGCATAATGCCTGATACTGAGTTAAAAAAATGGATGAGACACTGTACCTGACTTTCACGAAGACACAATCTTTTAGGGGAGGCAGAAATGTAAATAAATCTCTGAAATGTCTTCACCTAATTGGAATATAATTCAGAAATATGTCTTTGGTATTCTTTTGCCTCCATCTTCAATTTCTGTCTCTCCTCAGGGCCAGCTGTTAGAATCTTCCCCAGGATCATATCTGCCTATGAAGGTGTGAAGTACTATTAGTAAGGAGCACTTAAGAAAATAGGGGCTTGGAGTGCCTGGTGTCTCAGTCGGCTAAGTGTCTGACTTCAGGTCAGGTCATGATCTCACAGTTAGTGGGTTTAAGCCCCGCGTCCGGCTCTGCACCGACAGCTCAGAGCCTGGAGCCTGCTTCGTATTCTGTGTCCCTCTCTTTCTCCCCGCCCCCCACCACCCCCCGCTCATGTTCTGTCTCTGTCTCTCTTAAAAATAAGTAAACATTAAATTTTTTTTTTAATTGGGGCTTTTTTGGATAGTAGAAATAATATGTGCTCATTGAAAACAATTAAGAAAACACAGATGAAAGGGTACCTGGGTAACTCAGTTAAGCGTCTGACTTTGCCTCAGGCCATGATCTCTCAGTTCGTGAGTTTGAGCCCCACATTGGACTTCGCACTGACAGCATGGAGCCTGCTTGGGATTCTCTCTCTCTCCCTATCATTTCCCCTCCTCCACTCATTCATGTGAGTGCATGCACACACTCTTTCAAAATAAATAAACTTAAAAGGAAACACAAATGAAGATATAAAAGAAAATAGTAAACACTTCTAATTCCCTAATCCAAGACAAAGTTTGCTTATGTTTTGGTCTCTAGCCATCCATACCTTTTTCTCTGCCCTTCTCTCCAGACCTCCTTTTTTTTTTTTTTTTTTTTTAACAGAAATTATGTGTAATAACTTGTTTTTCCCACTTTATATATCATGGTCCTGTTTCTATGGTATGAACATAGATCTACATTCTTACTTTAAATGGCTACAAAGCAACTAATTATGTGGCTATAGGATAATTGATTTAACTTGAACCACCCCCTTGGGGTTTTTTTGTTTTGTTTTGTTTTGTTTTGTTTTGTTTTGTTTTGTTTTGTTTTGTTGTGAGAGAGAGAGAGAGAGAGGCAGAAGGAAGGTTTAAGCAGTCTCCATACCCCACAGCTCTATTCCACAAACTGTGAGTTCATGACCTGAGCAAAAATGAAGAGTCAGACACTTAACCAACTAGCTACCCAGGCGCTCCTAACCTGAACCCTTAGTCTTCCCAGCCCTCCTCCAAACATATGTTTTCAGAAGGCCCTCTCTGATTTTGTGAATTCAGAGGGGGGAAAAAGGACACAATATATAATTTATTTCAAAGAGCAATTTCAGGAATGAGAGAGAAGGCAAGTGAAGTGAAAGTAGTTGATACAAGAAACATTTTCCTGTTGTAAATATTTTATAGTAACTTTTTACAAGTGAGACTTGACCTTTTCGTTCTTTTAAAATTCTGAAAGTGTCTTCAAATCAAATCAGATTACAGCTGTTTAAGTGAACTATCAAGTCCTCTGCAAGAGGACTCTACGTCCCAGTGTTTGTGGACCTATTACAAATGTACTGAGGAGCCAGTGCTTCCTGAAAAGTTGCGTTTGGGGGACAATCAATCAAGGAGAGACTCTGCTGACCCTCAGCTCCATTGATAAGAGAGTCAGAAGTTATGTGTGGCTAAGGAACTCTTAAAGTGTGTAGGAATGACATATGAGAAATCAGGAAATTGTTTGGGGCTATTCTGAACCTGCTTGGTACAGTTGTGTTGGAGTTTGGGGAGTATAGATGGGGACATGGTAGTCACTGGGGTTAAGTGGCTAAGATCAGGAATGGGGCCCAGGACTGGCTGGCTCTAAGACCAAGAGAAACTCCAGGCTGTGGTTTGCAGGGACAAGTGGATATGAATGCCTGCCTAGGTGTTCCAGAGGACGATGACTGTGATGATGGAGGTGGCCGTGAAGAGCAGGTAGAGGCGGAAGAGCAGGGTGTCCATCATGTGGCTGAACTGCACCCACAGGTCGACCAAGTGCTGCTTCTGAGCCTCATCTTCCTGTTGAGCCCTTGTTGACCCAGGACACCCATTTAACCCTGTCCCTCTGGCACCTGGCACCTTCTCCACTAACTCCACGGGCTTCTTCATACCTACAGAGAGACAGAGACCCAGCCATGGGCCATGGAGTTCACCTGGGGAGCAAGGGAGACAGGGAGGAAAGAAAGAGTAAAAGAGTGGAGGTGTGGGAAGAGAAAGTGTAGGCGGTGCTGACTCCCCTTACCGTGCAGGTGGGTGAGGGTGAGGCCGAGGCCCTTATTTCCCTTCCCAGGTGCAGTGGTGCAGCACTTCCTTGGGCTTGCACAGTTGAGGAGCAGAGAGTGGAGCCACCAAGGCATAGGTGGGGGCTGTGTGGTAGCCATGTGCAACAGGTGGATGATGAAGATGGTTTCTAGCAGGCTGATCACCATCAGGGACAGACACAGGGCAAAGTAGACACCTTAGGACAAAGCAAATTCTAAGTAAACTAGGGCAGATTCTTTTCTACACTTGTCTTAATACTCTCCAAATCCAATCTTTCCTCAGAACCCCTTCCCTCCTTAAGTGGAGAGGCAGCGGTTCTCCTGTTTCCCTCCCTGTGCCCTGCTGCCTTTGCTTCCCTGGAAAGTGGGAGGGACCATACTGATGAGAGGGGTGCCAGTTGCAGGGAGTAAGTCATTCATCATGAGCAGGAAGACGTTGTAGCCCAGCAGAAGTGTTATCTTGAATGGGGCACGAGTCTCACTTTCTGCCGGCAGGTAGAAGCTGAGGGCATCAATGGCAACCAGAAAGCCACTGGGCACCAGAAGGTTTATGATGTAGAGGCTGGGCCTGCGCCTGATGGCCACCTGCGGGGAGGATTTGTGGAGAATGTGGCAAATAAACTGAGAGCTCGACTTGTATATTTGACTATCTAATCCTTGCTGATGTGTTGAGGCTGGCTGTGGGAGGATCACTTTAGGTACCACATGAATTTAATTGTGCCCTGTACAGAATTACCCACTTTGTTGTCTAATTTTCACTTGTAAATATGTCCAACCTGCTGGGAACACAACAATTGTAGACATCTAGGGACAAGTAGGGCCCTTTGGACCATCACAGAGGTGGCTGCTCCATTCTGAGCAGTAGAGCTTGTTACAGCCAAGCCCAGCCTCCTCTCTGCAGGGTGGGGAGGGGAAGGGGAAAGAGGTGATGGGAAGAGGCGGGGGGGGGGGAGGGGGGGCCTGGGGATCATTCTTCAGGGCAGTTAGGATAGAGGGTGGAGTGGGGAATAGGTGCTTAACCCCCCGGAAATTCTTTTTTACGTTCTAAAGTGCCTTAGATTAAGAGGAAAATCAAAGAGCAACTGGGATCAGAAGTCAAACAGGGGCCCCTGGACTTACATAGAACATGATCTGGTCATATAGGTTGCTGCCCACCAACATCTTTGGGGTGGCTTTGTTGATGCCCAGGAGCTCCCACTCTCCCTGGGTCTGGATGAGGTTGCGAGATGTATCTGTTATCTCCCACACTTCCTTGTCCATGCCCAGTAGCATGCTGTCCACTGCAAGGGAGGCCAAAGGCAGTTTGGTCCAGAAGTTCTCCCAGCTTCCTGCCCCCAGACTCAATTCCTCCCCTATTGAGCTTCTTCAACAAATTTTCCTCTCTGTTCCTTTAAGGTAAGGCATCCAAGTTTTCTCAAAAATGGATTACAGGACCACAGTTCATGGGTGTGCAGGCTGCAGCATCGATTTTTTTTTTCTTTTTGGTTGAAAACAAGAATGAGTCAAAGTTGTTATGGGAATGTTGGGTATGACTCAAACATGAGTCAAGAACTTCTGCAGTCATTCCTATTTCCCTTCTCCATTCCCTAGTTTTATGATGTTGTTTTGGTGGAATCAAACATGAACAGCTCAACCTTTTTATAATTACATGCATGCCCATTATAATGATTAATTTATCTAAATCTGCCACATGACACCTGGTGGCATTCAATGTGTTTACTGGTAAAGTGTGTTAGCTATCAAAATTAAAAGGTTTTAGCTACGGGTGCCTGGGTGGCTCAGTTGGTTAGGGTCTGACCCTTGATTTCGGCTCAGGTCATGATCTCCCCCCTCGTCAGGCTCTGCACTGACAGTGTGGAGCCTGCTTAAGACTCTCTCTCCCTCTCTCTGCCCTTCCCCCACTTGTGTGTGCTCTTGCTCTCTCTCTCACTCAAAGTAAAGAAATAAACATTTTTAAAAAATAAAAAAATAAAAGGTTTCAGCTAAAAATTGTGGAGGTGCAGTAGCTCAGGGTCAGATGAACCTCATTTGGCACAAGGGCCATCCAAGATATCAAGCAGTAATTCTTTTTTTTTACTTTTAGTTTTTAATGTTTATTTATTTTGAGAGACAGGGAGAGAAGCAGAGCGTGAGCAGGGGAGGGGCAGAGAGAGAGGGAGACACAGAATCCTAAGCAGGCTCCAGCCTCCAAGCTGTCAGCACAGAGCCTGACGCAGGGCTTGAACCCATGAACCATGAGATCATGAACTGAGCTGAATTTGGATGCTTAACCGAGCTACCCAGGCACCCCTTAAGTTTATTATTATTTTTTTTTAGTAATCTCTACACCCAACGTGGGGCTTGAACTCACAATTTGGAGATCAAGACTTGCATGCTCTTCTGACTCAGCCAGCGAGGCACCTCTGTAGTTCTTTTTTATAAACTTCATTGAGGAATTAAAGCAGTAATTCTTTTTTTTTAATTTTTTGAATGTTTATTTGTTTTTAAGAGAGACACAGAGTCGAGCGGGGGAGGGACAGAGAGAGGGAGACACAAAATCTGAAGCAGGTTGTCAACACAGAGCCCGGTATGGGGCTTGAACTCATGAACCATGAGGTCATGACTTGAGCCAAAGTCAGACATTTAGCTGACTGAACCACCAGGCACCCCTAAAGCAGTAATTCTTAATCCTGTCTGCACATTAACATCAGCTGATGACATATAAGAACTAACAGTACCTGCGCCCCACCTGGAACAATTAAATTGGAATCTCTGGAATGATGCATAGTCATTGGTATTTTTAAAAAGGTTTAGTGGGTGGCCACAGTTGAGAAACACTGATCTAAAACCTTCTCTAATCATACCTATACCACTTAAATATCTTCCCCAAATCTTGAATAACTACCAACATATGTCTTGCTCACCTGTATAGAGGAAGGAGCTGAAGGTGAAGGTGCAGTTCTGTTGGTCGAAAGGGAAGTAGAAGATGTCTAGATTACAGATGCTGGTCACCCGCACTGGCCGGTCGTAGGTCATTTGACCTTCACTGCTGACGAATACAGTGAGACCTGGAGGTGCTCGATCCACATCCATGCTGCTTGTGAGAGGGAGGGAGAGGGTGCTGTGGTGCTTTCATTAGTTTTGTTTCCCTTCACAAGTCTTCCTCTCCTATGCTCTCCAGTTGGGTTCTTTCTCTACTGTCACTCTATCTTGTCTCTTGTACTCCTCATAGTGTTTTGTGGGAGTCAATTAATTGACACGGTGCCCCGTCTGACTCTTTTGATGTCCCTGTGCCTTGCACTGCCCCTAGGCTGTTTTTTGCAGATGGGCTTCCTACTGGCTTTCCTCAGCCCAGATACGCACGATTCCACAATGAAGATGTCTGGGAGCCACAGGTTTTCAGCTGATACAGTGAGTTTATTGATGCTGGCACACTCTTCTGGGTTCCAGCTGATGAAGGCATTGTCCCACATCTGTAGCCAGGGCAGTGAGCCAGGAAACAGGTGAGCAATGGCAGAGCTTATGCAATCAGCCTCTCCTGCCCCTCCTGTTCTTCCTTGAGCTCTGATCCTCTTTCTCCCACTTGTGTCCCTAATGACCACAGCCTGTATCCCCCCTCTTCATATAGCCAAGTGTCACTGGTAAAGTCCCCTTTAGTGGCCTTTTTTCCAGGCAGACCTTAAATATAGGCTAAAATTCCTTGGTCCCAGGAGCACACCAATATACTGGCCTGTAACCATTTGGCCATTTTCTTGTGTCACCATTTCCACCTTCATAAGCTACCCAGAGAGATTTGTGTCCCCAAGGCCAGTCCAGTTCTAGATGGAGTTATTTGGTCACAGAAAGATTTATACATTGAGTAGAGGTTTGGACTAGGAAACCTTTGAGTCACTCCTCAAATTTACACTTATAAATGGAACTGGGAGGGAGATAGTTGAGGCTGCCTTACCAAATTCATCCACAGGAATGACGTCAGAAGCTGGAGCTGTGCATTCTGGTAAAGAAATTCCCATCCAGGGTTGTTAGTACAAAAAGACTTGACCTATGCCCACCTCATATTCGTATATTTAATAATTTATTGGGCCAGGCATAGTTCTAGATGCTGGACTGTCTTTTCCTTACTTGTCTCCCCTCATAGCTAGGGACAATTCAGTTTTAATTGATAGACCGCTCTTTTTTTCTGGAGCATTCTAGAAAGGACAGGGCTCAAGAACAAATCCTGAAAAAATATTACTGTAGCATTATTCTTTATGTCTCCCCATCCCATAGGAAAATCCTCTAATTTGTACAGAATCCATTCAGAGGACTGAATGTTCACCACTGGGCAAGTACAATGTTGGGTTGACAGGGCAGAGAATCCTTGTTCCTTATTAGAATCTATGGAAAGTGGGGACCATGTCTCACCACTTCCAGGATGGCAGACAGGGTGAAGGAGATGTTGACACGAGTGGGGATGCTGTCGTTGACGACTGGACGGAAGGCCTTTCTGTCAAACACTGCTTGGAAGGCAGCAGGATCCACCCCATGCTGGTCAAAGCCTGAGCAATTGATGGTGAAAGTGTCACCTTTTCCTGTAGTGAGCAGAGACCCTATAAGAGAGAGCCTCTATTGCCAGGGCTGAAGTCTCTCTGCAGAGAGAAAACAGGTGACATACTGGGAGGAATGGTGAGCCCTCCTCCCTGGGCCAAGATTTCCCAAGGCCAAAGCCCTTCCTGCCAGGCCAGAGAGGATGGGCTGGTCAAGTAGGCAAATGGTGGAAGTTGGTGTGGTAAGCTGAGTCAGGGCTCTATTTTCATTCCTATTGTTTCATCCTCATGCAAAATCTGCCCAAATCTATATGCAAACTTGGTCTCACTTCAACAAGTCCTCAAATGTATGTCACAGGCTTCTTGGGTCTACCTAGTAGCACCTCTCAGCACTGTCCTAACACTTGTCATCTGGGTCACTTAGAAGTCTGCTATAATGTATTTTCCTCATTCTCAGGGACTTCTGTTTACTGAAGACAAGAACTGATTTGTCAAAAAAAAAAAATAATAAGGGAAGTAAACAAATGTACTTCCTAGGTAGATATGGATAACATGTAGTAGGTATTCTGAATGGGTATGTACCTTGGTGCTATGCATTTATTTTTCCTTCTCAGATTTAGTGACCTCAGATATCTTGGGTTTTATTTCCAGCATTGGGATAACTAGGCAATATCACTGAGCTTGTACCATATGCCAATAGTATAGTGAGGCCTGTGTAGGTGTTGTGTTTTGGCCATGACCAGGGAGCCATCTTGGTAGTACCTGAGCAGAATCTTAGCCCCATTTCCAGCTTTGTGTGATCTTTTGCTCTGCTTGCTCCTCTACAACTCCATCTCTTTTCATAATATTTAAGGTATATCCAGGCTAGGAACAAATATTCCCTCATGGAAGCAAATTACTCCTACCTCAGATTGATTCCTACCTTCCCTCAGTGTTTTACCTACTCCTTGATGACATATTTAAAATCAGTGGCTACCCTTCTCACAGATACTATGTCAAGGGAAGAAGACAGGAAGAGTGGGATGAGGGTGTAGGGGGAGGGGCATCGGAAGTGGGTGAAAAGGTGTAATTGGAAGGTGGTGAAGTGGGACAGTTTGGCAGATCCCTATGCAGACAGGAATAGAGAAGTCAGTGTATACTGATCAGCAAAATGTCTTCCTATCTGATATACCCAAACACACACACACACACACACACACACACACACACACACACACACAAATACACACACTCAAGACACAGATATTAGGGAAGAAATATTTAACATGTTAATTCTGAATGTCCTCCAAGTGCTGCAGAGAAGTTTCTAGATGTCCTTCAGAACCACTCTGGTCTTCTCTTGTTGTCCCATCTTACCTGGAAGCAGAAGGTTGACAGTGAGGTAGAGGAGGAATCCCCCCCCAGCAGGCCACCCCCCTTCCATTCTCCTCTTCTGGACTCTTCTCTGGGGACTCACCAGGAGCCCCCAAACCCTTGAGCTTAAAGGAGCTCAGACCACACCTTGGTTCCTGGTTTTGAATAATGTGTATGGCAGGTGACCACTCCCTCGTGAGAGGCTGTGGCCAGAGAGGTCACAGCAGAGTGTCCTGTTTTGCCCTTGTGCAGGTATGCCTTCCGGGCTCCAGGCAGGGGGGAAGGTAAGCCAAGACTAAGGGCGAAGCACCTGTTTGACAGCTCTGTGCTGAGATCAATAACAAAATAACTTGCCTTAATGAGAGGGTGTGGGCTGGGGAAGTAAGAATTAAATTCTTTTAAGGCCAGGGAATTTGCAGATTTGGAAAGGTGACAATATATAGTGATTTGGTTATGTATTCATTAGAGGTAACTGCACGCATCAAATCATAAAGCTCTGTTCATGCCCTCATCATCTGTGGTCTATATTTTTCCAACAGCCCCTAACTAGATTTTCTCCTTTCAATCTCTCTGCCTTTCTGATTCATTTTACCTAAACCAAGTTTTCTATACATTTTTTACTTTGTGCATTGATTTCATGATAATAGAAGTTATAAAATTAAGGTAGCATAACCCTTTTTAATGTCTTTGTGTTGTCAGTAGTGTTATACATTATCATAAACTAGTAATCTCCAATAACATCAATATTAATGGCATGTATCAATATTATGTCTTATGTGACATCTCTATAGAAAACACAATTGGACCGAATGAATAAATTGGAGCATTGTTATATTAAGTATCTTAGTTACATTTCCAGAAAGACTTGGAAATTTTTTTTCTTGCAGAAAGGGGAAAGGATCAGACCTAGAGTACAAAAGAAACTTTGTTTAGATGGAAGATCATGACAGCCCTAAATAGAAAGTGCTGAGGAAGACAGGAATGACCAAGGGGCCCAAAGTAGAAAAGCACAGGAGAGAGATATTTTCTGTCTAAGGTTTGAAATATCTGCAGTGCTTCAGCCCCACTAGCTCTGTAAGGCATTTCTTCCCTGTTTTAGAAACTTGGCCAGAGGATTGGGTCATTATGCCATGTAGGACCAAAGTATTACTGTGTCTATAGACACACCTGTGGGGCACTGGGCTCCTGGAATGGCTAAGAGTGAAGGTCTTTCAAGTACACCTTAGTTCCACAGGTAGGCTGGGCTACCAGACCTTGGGTCTAGGAAATGAGGGTTAACTTTAAGCCTTAATGAAAGGCAGCTGATGACAATTGTGTACCTTGCTTTTATCAAGGTTGGCTGAAAAACTGGACCTAAATATATAGGTTGACTTAAAAGTAGGTTTGGCTTCTAGGAAGTGGATATGATAGAGGCAGGAGAGATAAAGCAGTAAGGCATCTCCTCTCCTGCTCTATAACCTCCTGGAAAGCAGGAAGCACATCTTGTCCTTCTCCCCACCACACTCCCCAACTCTGCCCAGTGTGTGGCATATAGTAGTTAGCAATCAATAAATGTTAAATATCTGGCCCATCAGTTCACTATGGATGGAGAGAGACACACAAGCCTTGGACAGATGTAAGAAAGGTGGTTGGGAACCTAATGGGGATCCTGAGGCCATATCAGAGAAGTTACTTGCTGCTCCCATGGTGTAGCTAAGGTGTGGGTTCCATCTTGGATGCGGTATGGTAGAGATGGGGGTTGGTGAAAGTAGCAGGTGGGATGCAGAGGGCTGGAGCCAGGGCCCAGCCTTTTATTTCTGAATGCCCCCCTCTAAGTTTCCAATAAAGGTCTAACCAGAATGACTATTTATTGAGTTTGTGTCATGTGTCCTACACTGGTGTTAGGCACTTTACTTACAGTATTCTTTTTTTTTCTTTAATGTTTATGTATTTGTTTTGAGAGAGAGAGCATGAGTGCGAGTGGGGAAGGGGCAGAGAGAGACAGAGGGAGAGAGAGAATCCCAAGCAGGCTCCATGCTGTCAGCACAGGGCCTGATGCGGGGCTTGATTTCACAAACTGTGAGATCATAACCTGAGCCGAAATCAAGAGTTGGACGCTTAACCAACTGAGCCACCTAGTATTCTTATCCTCACAACTGCTTTATGAGGTCAGTGGAATTTCTCCCATTTTACAGATTAGAAAACTGAGGTGCAAAAGGTCAAAATATCTTGCTCAATGTCCACCCAGGTAGAAATAGGTAGAATCCAGATTCAAACCCAGGTTTGTTTCCATTGTTCTTTCTTTTCCTTGCTCTTTTTATTACTCCATAGCTTGGAAGTCTTATGGCCTGGATTATTGGGACCCTAGTTTCCCACAAGTGAAATCCCTAGGCCTAGACAATGCTTGGATTCAGAGGTAAACAGTGGGGACAGGAGCTGTAACTTTGCAAGTCACAGACACCAATAACTTTCTCCTTAACTTATTCCAAGTAGGATCATGCTGCATGGTCCCACTCATCTGGGACCTTGGTGTATTGGGTTTGGGAATATAGCTGTAACCTGGCAAGGGCAGAATTAAATGGTGGAAGGGGAAAATGAGGACCATTGTTTTGCAGCACTGATGGATGGCAGTCACACACAGAGGCCATTGGCCAAAGCTAAGGATCCAGGAGTACAGAGGCAGTTGAAACATCCAAACTGCAGAATGGGTCACTAACTGGGGGTCAGGCTGGCTATGATGCCTGAAGCAAAAGAGAAGGAAGGTTCTGGGACTCTGAAATGCACCTAGGAAGAGTCCCATGGGCAAGCATTCACCTGTGGCTACCCCTTTGACAGGTTCAGGCTCTGATCCCGGGCTCTCTTAAAGTCTGACAACCCCACACTTATCAGTTCCTTTTCCTCCACTTCATTTTTCTCACCTAAAAAATGAGTGGGTTGAACTAGAAAGTCAGTAATTCTTTATGTCTACTGCCTCTCACCCACAAGTCGATTTTGCACACTCTCAGTCTGCATGATAAATAGATGTTCTCTGGTGCGTCACATTTGGTTTTCTAGTTTCTGTAAGCTTGTAAATGATTTTTAAATCCATATTTTAAAAATAATTTCATCTGTGCTGTTAGCTCAGCAACACAAATGGAATTTAAACATAAAGGGTGAAGCCACTTGTATAAGGTTTTATCCAACAAGTAATGCAGTCAGATTAGAACCCAAGGTTGCCAGATTCCAAAGTCTCTCTGCTATACTATTTTCATACTTGCCATTTGGAAGAAGCAGTACTAATGAGTGACCCAATAAGAGAGGTTACCAAAGGGAGGATCAGAAATTGGAGAGGAGGAAAAGGATGGGCTTGAAATGAAGTCTGTGACTTCACATCCTAGAGTAGACCTGAAGGAAGAGGAGAGAGAGCAAAGATAGTAAGGAGATAATAAATTTTAATGTCAGGTTAATATGGAGCCAAGAGAAAATGTAGAAAAGTTGGAGAAACACTGCTTCTAATAGTTTAGAGAAAAAGGGAGTGAGCACAAATGCGTGGAAGAACCACAGGTAGCACTGCAGGTGAATGGCCAAGGTGAAGAGTGATCATCCAGACACAAGCCATCAGATGCAAGATAGCCCAAGCAGGAGCAGTTGCCTATCAGCAGATTTTTCTAAAGATTTTCCTAAATTTTTCTAAGTTACCTTGCAAAGCCTTTCAGTGGTTTGCTCCATAACAAGAGGAAAGTCATTAGCACTAAGCATGCCTATAGGATTCTGTTATAGGTGGAATAGAAAGGCAGAAACCATATCTGTAAATTTTCTGGGAGAGTTCTGGTTTTAAGGTTCCTCATGATTATCGTTTGTGTATTAATATCATGTGTTCATATTTTGCTTGTGGAGAAGATAAAATCACCATATCATGCCTTCTCTTGCTGAAAAGAGATCTAGCCTCCTAATTCACATTTCAAAAAAAATAAATTGTGTATCTTCTATTCAAATAAAACATAAAGTTATGTGTTAGAAAGCAGGTGAAGAAAATAAGCAGAATAATATGTACCATGAAGATGGGTGGGAAAACCAAAATGCCACAAATTGATCTTAAATAATTTCAGAACCTCGCAAAAGCTGGGTAAATGAGCTGTTTAGCAAAGTCAAGGATGAGTTTCCAGGTGAGATGACTATCCTGGAATAAGGCATAGGAGTAGATATCCAAAAAAATTCATAGAATATGTATCAGCAGCAAAAATCTAAATCCATAGAGAATACAAAGGGAAGGTGGATTTCCCAGGTGAGATCTGGGGAAATGCATGCTACAGAAAGGAGTGGAAAAAGTGCAAGTAGTGAACTTGGCCGGCTGTGGAGGGGGTGGAAGGGAGAGAGGAGGAGTGGGGAAGGCTGAGGGAGGGAGTTAAAAGAAAGTTTGTCTTTGGGACCCTGATCAGGGCCTTGCTTTTTCTGTTTTAATTCTCCTAAGGTGTTAGCCTGACATGGGACTCCATCCCATGACCCTGGGATCATGACCTGAACCGAAATCAAGAGTCAGATGCTCAACTAACTGAGCCACCCAGGTGCCCCTCTTCCTCAGTTTGGAGGGCAGTGTGGCAGGAGCTGAGAGGCCAGTGTCTGGAGTCAGCTGCCCCGCAGAACTCTCATGTAACTAGCTCAGAACACTGGGAGCCCACTCAGTGGCTGTCCCTTCACCTCTCTGTGCTTCATTTGCTTCATTTATTTTATCCCCTTTATTTGAATCTATAAAATGGGGATAATAATACAAAACCACAGTACTAAAACTTAAAGAACTCTGAAAACCAAATGATTTTTCACAAATTATTTGGTGGCAAAAGATGACCTGGACTGATGAGAGTCTATCCACGGTTTTGTTTCTGCTCCCTACTATGAATATTCATAGATCTCACTGCAGAAATAGTAATGTGTTTGATTTCAGGGTGCTGCCCCCTGCCCCATACAGTATGTGCATAAATATTTCCTTTTTAAAATCTGAAAAATTCTAGCTTCCAAAACGCATTTGACTCCAAGGGTTTGTGGATCTACAGTTCCCACCTCATAGAGTTACTGTAAGGATTAAATGTGGTTATTTATCTAAGACACTTAGGAGAGTGCCTGCCACATATTCATAACTTAATAAGTGTTGGTATTATTATTAGTATACTGCATCCTTTCTAAGGCCCCACATTGTAGCAAGCTGTGAGTTGAGGAGTTGCGGAAATAATAACAGATACACTAATTTATTTAGGTGAATGTCAGGGCTCCTGATTTGAGCCTAGATTGTGTAGATGCTAGGTTTTGGACATTCCCGGAAGATTGGTGTTGGTGAGGAGGTGCTTGACAGGGCCCTAAAAGCTGAGAAACCGAAGACCTTTCTGGAAAAGAAAAATGCAGAGAAAAGAAAAGGAGAATTAAGGAACACAACTTGAGTTAGAAGACCATGGGCATGTGCACGGAGTGATTTGTAGTTTAGCAGGGTGTTTCTGCCTCAGTGCCCCCAGATTCTCATGAACTCCTGTCTGAGTCCTTGTGGAAGGAGACTGCAAGGAAAGAACAAGTGATATCTGGTCCTGGTGACTCAGCATTCAGCTGGGGATATCTGCCCCTGCTGGCTTGGTCTCCTGCAGCAAACACTGGGGAAGGACCCTGGGCCTGCACCACCAACAGCAACCTTTCTAGTGAGCATTGGTGGTCTTGCCACTCTTTAAGCATCTACGGTGACCAGAGGGAGCCAAAGAAGTTTGAGGAAGAGCAGTGGAGAGGAGGAACCAGGGAAATATTGTTCAGTAATGACCACCATTAATCTCTTAGGCTTACAATAGAAAGTAGTAGAAGAGACAAAAGAAAAGAAAAGAAATGATTGCTAAAAATAAAAGATTTTGTATGAGTTGTAATTAATTTGCTCTCACATCTGTGCTTTTCTGAACCTGGGGTGTCCAACAAATCATGTCACGGCTCCATGGAACAGCTAGTGGGAGAGATGGGCCAAAAGACAAACACTTGCAAAATCAGAAGGCAAGTTCCAGGAAGGGGAATTTTCCAGTTCATATGGGGGCATTTGTGTTATTCTCAAGTAAGGCAGATGCCATTTTCAAATGTGCTTTCCTTGGCTTCTGCTCTTTCCTTTGCATGATTAAGGGCAGTCAACTTTGATTACAGTGCAGACAGTTAACGGTAATTCGGGATTACGTTAACATCTAGATGCTTAAGGATGAATGAGTCATATGTCAGGCTGTGATGAAATGTTTCACTCTTTAAGTAAGAGATGCCTGATTCTGGCACATTATTAATTTCTAAAGCTTAAATCGGAAAATTGGATTTAGGAGATTTAGCTCTATTTTCTTATAATTCCTTGTAATGGGTTTTGAGCCCTTCTCTCCCTCTCCTCACTTTCCTAAGTTGCATAATAGTCTTATAAAATCCTTTTTACTTTGTTAATGAGTAGTTTCTGCAAGAAGACTCTCAATCCAAGATTTCTGACACTGTAATATAAGGTAGGGAAGAACCAATGCTTTCTGCAAAGGGGTTTATTGGGGATGATTCAAATCAAGAAAGTATTCCAGGAACTTGAATCCTGATGAGGCAGGCAGCCATCACTTATGGGAGTGCTGACGGGAGCTGATGGAGTGCAGGAGCAAGGACCTAATCCTGGGAGGCATAGGCAATCATCCAGGTCTGGTCTGAAACAGGACAGAAGGATTGAGCAGAAAACAAGGTGGTTGCCAGGCCTGTGAGGCTGGGACTTGGACACACATGGGAGCATGGATGGTTTCCAGAGGCAAGAGAAGCTCCAGACCTGAGCTTGCAGATGGGCATTTGCCTAGGTGTTCCAGAGGACGATGACTGTGATGATAGAGGTGGCCATGAAGAGCAGGTAGAGGCGGAAGAGTAGGGTGTCCATCATGTGGCTGAACTCTATCCACAGGTTGACCAAGTGCCGCTTCTGAGCCTCATATTCTTGTTGGGCCCTTGTTGACCCAGGGCACCCATTTAACTCTGCCTCTCTGGGACCTGGCACCTTCCCCACCAACTCCACAGGCTCCTTCACACCTACAGAGATAGAGACTCAGCCATGGGCCATGAAGTTTACCTGGGGAGTGAAGGGAACAGGGAAGGAGGCAGGAGCAGAGGAGTGGAGGTGTGGAAAGAGAATGTGTGGGCAGTGCTGACTCCCCTTACCAGGCAGATGGGTGGGGGTGAGGCCTAGGCCCTTATTTCCCTTCTGGGGTGCAGTGGGGCAGCATTTTGTTGGGCTGGTACAGTAGAGGAGGAGAGAATGGAGCCACTGAGGCATGGGTGGGGGCTGGGTGGTGGCCAGGTGCAACAGGTAGGTGATGAAGATGGTCTCTAGTAGGCTGACCACCATCAGGGACAGACACAGGGCAAAGTAGACACCTGGAGGGAAGATGGGTCAATGTGAGGGCCAGAGGTACCTCCTAGGACCGTGTTTCCTCTTTCCCCAGAGGGTCCTTTTCCAGGATCCCTTTTCTGACCAGGTTCCACTGGTCTGTCTCCCTACCCCATGCCCACTTTGCTTTCATTCTCCTGATGGAGGAAGGGACCATACTGATGAGGGGGGTGCCAGTTGCAGGGAGTAAGTCATTCATCATGAGCAGGAAGACGTTGTAGCCCAGCAGAAGTGTCATCTTGAATGGGGCACGATTCTCACTTTCTATTGGCAGGTAGAAGCTGAGGGCGTCAATGGCAACCAGAAAGCCACTGGGCACCAGAAGGTTTATAACATAGAGTCTGGGCCTGCGCCTGATGGCAACCTGGGGGAAGGAGAGAGGGGCGCAAGTGAGGAGTAGGCTGGGAGGCTGCTGAGCCAGTTAAGAGCAAGAGTTGAGATATGTCCCAGACCACACTGTCTAGGAAGGAAATGTTGCCTCAAGTCCCTTTCACTGTCCTGTCTTTCAACAAAGTCATCTTAATCACCACTGTCTGCCTTTCCAGAGTTTGATTCTGCCATGCTGCCTACCACTGAAATGTATCTCATTCCTTCTTGACCCAAGGTGTCAACTTTCTCCACTTCCACTTTTAGCCCTACCAATGTGCTCTTAGCAGGACTGTGGGACCAGATTCTTAGGTATCATGTGCTTTTTATCTCTGTATTTCTGCTTGCTTTCTCATCAAGGTCTAATCGCTAGTGACTTTGCTGGTGTCCATTCAAGACCAGTGAAGGGAAGGCAAGACAGTGGCAGATAATTTTGAGGTCACCAAGATTTGAAAGCATAATATCCCTAAGACAGTGTTTCATAACTTTTACACAATCTCTTTTTAAAAATAAACTTAAAAACCCTTGCCTTCCATAGAGTTCTGATAGCCATGGGAGATGGAAAGCTCACTCTCACTATGAGTCACTGCCATAGGACCTTTGTTTCTTCCCCCAAGGAGGATTTATTCAATCAATATTTACTGAGTGCCAGGTACTGTCCTAGGTAGTGGAAATTTATCAGTGAAAAAAGTGATAAAAATATCCACCCTCACGGAGCTTACTTTCTAGTGGGAGAGCTTACATTCTGGTGGAGGACATAAGTTATGCATCTTAGAGAAGATCACAGCCATGGCCCCTGAGCTCACATAGAAAATGATTTGGTCATACTGGTTGGTGCCCACAGTCATCTTCATCATTCTCTGGTGGATATCCAGAAGTACCCACTCCCCCTTGCTCCGAATGAGGTCCTGTGATGTGTTCGAAATCTCCTGCACTTTCTTCTCCATGCCCAGGAGCATGTTCTCCACTGCAAAAGAGACCCAGACAACTCAGCCTCCCAAATGTTCCCAAACCCCTTACCCAGACTTGCATTTCTTACCACTTAGCTTCCACACCCCTTTAGGGGAAATCCCCTCACTGTTCCCAGCTTCCTGGCCTCTTCTTTCTCAAAACACTTTCTCTGCCTCTCAATCAGCTACTATACAGAGTCTCACTTACCTGTGTAGATGAATGAGCTGAAGGTAAGTGTGCAGTTCTGTTCATCAAAGGGGAAATAGAAGATGTCCAGGTTACAGATGCTGACCACCCGCATTGGCTTATCATATTTGATGAGACCTTCACTGTTGACATAAACCATGAGACCTGTAGCTGTCTGATCCATATCCATACTGTATGTGAGAAGAATGGGAAGGTGGGTACTGTGAGCTCTCTATCAGTCCTGGCCTTCTTTCTCTCTCAGATCACACCATTCCTGTGCTCTAACCCCACTCATCTGACTTCCCCTTTCCACCTGTCACTGTGTTCTGGGGGTTTTATAAACTCAATTCAGACACTGCTCCTTCTAAACTGAGTCTTTGTGTGCCCCCTATTGATTATATCATCCCATTCCTTGGAGATAGCATTTCCTTCCTGCTGTTTTCTCAGTGCGGATACTCACAACTCCTCGATGAAGATATCCGGAAGCCAAAGATTCTCAGCTGCTATACTGATCTTCCTGATGCCCCCACATTCCTCTGGGTTCCACGTGATGAATGGATTGTACCAGAACTATAGGAAAACATGGTGTGAGACCAATAGGGTGGGAACTTGTTTTAGTCACACTCTGTCTCTTGCACTTTATATTTCCTTTTTCTCTCATTTCTTCACTCTCCTACCTCCTCTCTGGTGACAGATATCACAATGCACTAACAAAGTCTTTCTTCTACTTCTCCCTTGATTCTTTCAAGGGAGACCTTGACCTCAACTTTGGAGTCCCTGGGATGGAGCCACTTAGGTATCATCTTCCATGACCTTGGTTTATGCTACCTTCTCCCTGTGCCCCAAGCTGACAGAATAATCAGGAAATTTTGTGTTTTCATTGTTGGTCTGCTTCCATTTGAATTTGTATAATTTGTGGGTATTCTAAGTTTTATCCATTTAAACTGCAAAGTTGGACCCAGCAGTGGGAAAAGGGAGGTACCACAGTAAAGGGGAAAAAGTCTATCATACCATGTTTAGCCATAGGAAAGATGTCATCAGTTGAAGTTGTGCATCCTGAAAAAACAATTTTCACTTGGGATCATTGCCTCCATGAAGTCAAGTCCAATGCCACCATCCACCTCTTTCTCATTTCCATGGCTTTTCTATGTCACAATTATGATTTTTAATCATAAACCACTGAAAAATGTAGGTCAAATACTCCAGAGTACATGGAAAACATAATTTTTAAAAAAGGCAGTATAAAAGTACATTGGGGTCATGTTTCTTATGGAATAGTCTGAAAAGGGACAGATTTTACCTGCTATGGTGTCACTGAAGCATGCCCTATCATATCTTCCCACCTCATGGAATGAGATTTTCATTTTACAAAATTCAAGTGAGGAACCCACCACCGCTTGCCACTGATCAGCACATTGCAATGTTGAGCCAGGACTCACCACTTCCACAATGGCTGACATAGTGAAGGAGATGTTGACCCGAGTGGGGATGCTATAGTTGATGACTGGACGGAAGGCCTTTCTGTCAAACACTGCTTGGAAGGCGACAGGATCCACTCCATGCTGGTCAAAGCCTGAGCAATTGATGGTGAATGTGTCTCCTCTTCCTGAAGAGAGCAGAGACCCTGTGAGAAGAGTGTCAGGGCTGGGGGCTAGGTAGCATTTCTGCACAAAGAAAATAGGGGGCATGGGAGAAGTATGTGAGCTCCTCCTTCCTGGACCAGGGAGTGTGGGCTGGGCTGGTAGGCAAATGGTGGAAGTTGATGAGGTGAGCTGAGTCAGGGCTCCATCCTCAATTCCTTTGTTTCTGTCCACATGCAAAATCTTTCCAAACATGTAGGCAAACTCAGCCTTGACCACCACTTTTCAGTGTCCTGCTGAATCTCACCACAAACTTCTCCACCTTCACTCAGTGTCCTTCCATTGCTCATCTGTGTCCTTGAGCCATCTGGGTGATGTCAGTGACAATATTTGCAATCACAGTTCTCCTCACTATATTAATGCAGCATAGATAATCATAAATTAATGATGAAGGCAATAATCAGGTAGGTAGTAGGAGGTATGTGGGACCCTAAGGAAGGAACTCAGTTTTTCAAGTTAATAAGGATTTACTGTATCTATGTGCTGTATTATATACTGTATGTACTATATACTATGTGCTGTGATTGCTCTCGTCTAAAACACAGTGGTTATCACCAGTGAGACTACCTTAAAGAGAGTTCCTTGATTCCCATCTTACACCTAACCCTTTTCTAGGGTTAGAACTACTTTGTGATACAGAAATAGAGAATTATGTGATAACATCTTCTGGTAGAGTCTATTCGTATCTATCTCTGATATTGTACTAACCCTTATCGTTCATTTTTTCTAGTTTATTTACTTTGAGAGAGAGAATGAGAGAGAGAGAGAGAGAGAGGGAGAGAGAGAGAACCAGAAGAGGGAGGGGCAGAGAGAAGACAGAGGATCCGAAGCAGGCTCTGTGCTGACAGCCAAAAGCCTGATGCAAGGCTCAAACTCATAAGCTGTGAGATCATGACCTGAGCCAAAGTCAAATGCTAAATGGACTGAGCCACCCAGGTACTCCTTCATCATTCATTTTCAATAATGAATGAGAAAAATAATCTACACTGAAAATTTTTACTAAAAATATTTCCCTTTTTCATGACAGACCTTCTCATCACCTTCTTCCCTTTAGAATTTTCTCTGTTCCATTTAATTTGATTCAAGAGAGCTGAGAAAGAATCTTCTTCTTTTTAACATTAGTTGATACTCAGAAACCATGTGGTTAGATTATATGCCTGGAAAGAGAAAGACATGAGAAAAGAGAAGAGGCCCAATAGAAACATAGGGACAGAAGGATCTTACAAAGAGGTACAAAGCTATCAGTGTCTTGAGTTTTCATTTTTACCTGGACGAACATCCAGACATTGAGTATCTAGGAATAATAAAAATTAGTCTGGTTGGTCTGTTTCTTAGAAGTTGTATGTTTGCTTTGTTCTTGTTCTTGTCCCTTCTTACCTTGAAGCAGCAGGTGAAGAATGAGACAAAGGAAGAATCCATGTTCATGGAGCCAACCTCTTTCCATCTTCTTCTCTTTGGCTCTTCTCTGAGATAATGTTGATCTCTGGGGACTTAGTGATGATGTTGACCTTAAAAGACCACAGGCCACACCTTGAACCCTAGTTTTGAATAATACATGTATCAGGTGGCATTAGCCGTCTCTCTAACAAGCACCGCTGACAAGAGAGTGTCACAGGGGACTAGCCCACCCTGTGCCCTAACTGGGCCTGAATCTCATCTCCAAAAGTAATCTGGAAAATCAGTTAGGAGACGGGGAAGAAAAAATATCTGGTCACTGGAGCAGTGCTAATAGTCTCCTCATACTTTAGAATCACTGTGGCCTGCAATGCATCATAGACCAGACACATAATAATTGCCATTGCTTTCAAGTGGCACATGCACTTATTTCAACCTTGCTACCATCTTTCAGAAAAACTGGGACCTCCTTTTTATAGTCAACTTCAGACTTTGAGGTTTTAAACATGACTTCAGTACTGGCTAGTCTCAGCTTTTGATTTTGTGAGTGTGTCAAAAGCAACCCAGATCTCCTGGATGGAAGGAGTGATCAGTGAGGTAGAGGGGAGGTGGTAGAGACAATGCTATTTTTAGTAGAAGTTGACTGGTGAGAACATGAAAGGAAAGCTTGCAAATTCATGTTGTTTAGACCCTGCTGTTTTTTATAAGAAATTAGTTAGTTGTCGACATATTAAAAATTGGGAGATTTCGTGCAAGACCTATATTTCTGGCTTCATTTAAAAAGTAAGATCAACCAATACTGGGCTCACGTTTTTGCTTGGCAACAATTTGCCAAAGCTAATGGTTATGCTGTTTGGATGGAACATTCTCTCTAGATCATCACAGTCTCTATCACCAACTATTGATTATTCCTGACCAGCTCCCCTCATGTATGTTACCTGCTTATCCTCTGTAGGTGTTTGAATTTGCCTCTGAGTGTTAAGATTTACTTTCTCGTGTAGTCTTAAAAGAGCCTTGGGAAGTAATTTCAACATACCATGCCATGCCTAGGTGATAACAGGTCTTGTCAGATTTAGCATGTACAAATATTTGATTCATGGTGGAAACCAGACATGTTATTGTTAAGTGGGCCAAAGTCATCAGAGGGTTTAACCTCTTTTATTCTGGAATTAATTCCATTAGAGAAGGCTCCAGAGAGAGTAATGAGTGGCTTAGAGAGCAAAGAGAGCAATTGCTTCAGTGAAGAAGTTTATGGCCTGAGCTGGAACAATAAGGTAGCAAAGGTTTCCTTATCTCTAATATTGGGGTTTTATGTGGTTAGGGATAATGTTTGTGTGTTACCTTTTCTGTTCTAAGCAATTAGTGAATTGAAACAGAAATAACAGTAAAAATGGCAATAATAGTAGCTGTTATTGTTACCCTGGCTCTCTTGAGATTGTTCAGGTTGTTTCAGCCTGAATGGAATCTTCTGGATTCCAAATGTCTGGGTTGACTGAAGCAACCCTGGCTGCTGTGGGCATCAGTCTTTTCTCTCAGCCTCACTCAGCTGGAGGTTACCATAAAGGTCGTCCCTCACTCCGTAGGAGCTCTCTTCATCATTTGAGGATTCCTTCTCCTTTGGGAAGTTTCTTTTTTCTTTCTTTCTTTTTTTAAAGATGGCTTTATTTGTTTGTTTGTTTGTTTGTTTGTTTGTTTAAGAGAGAGGGCACAGTGAGCAAGGGACAGAGAGAATCCCACAAGGGGCAGAAAGGGAGAGAGAGAGAGAAGCGGGGGCTCACCCGAAGTGAGGCTCATGCTCACCTGATGTGGGACTCTGACTCACGACCGTGAGATCATGATGTGAGCCGAAGTCCGATGCTTAACGACTGAGCCACCCAGGCACCCCTTTAGATCAGTATTTCTCAAAGCATTTTCTTGCAGAACACTAGTTCCACTGGATGTTAAATTCTTTTCTAAAAAAATTATTTTTGTTATTTAAACTTCAAAGAGGTCTGAGAAACAATGAATTAAATAAGGCTAAGCAGAGTTTTTTTTTTTTACTATAGGATTCCTCAGAGTATTTAGCTAAAATATTAATGTGACTTGAATATCCTATGTATAATTTCCCAGACTTAGTTGACTTTGAGAATTTGTTTTCCTCAGAATATCTTGCAGGAGTAGTATTTCATCTACTATTTTGAGGAAACAATGCTTTAGGTGAATAGAGTAAATGTAGAAGAAAAAAACTTGAAAATTCTATAGATAGGGTATAGAATGCAAGCAACATATGTATAAATCAATCAGGAAATTAAAGAAATAAACTAGATGACTGTTTTCAAAAGTTTTTAAGTCTTTATTTATTTTTGAGAAAGAGAGAGAGAGAGTGAGAGCAAGTGGGGGAGGAACAGAGAAAGAGAGGGAGACACAGAATCCAAAGCAGGCTCCAGGCTCTGAGCTGTCAGCACAGAGTCCAGCCCGGGGCTCAAACTCATGAATCATGAGTTCATGACCTAAGCTGAAGTTGGACACTTAATGGAGTAAGCCACCCAGATGCCCCAATAAGTATATTTTAGGTAAGTATTCTAAACATTTTTTTAATGCTTATTTATTTTTGAAGGAGAAAGAGACAGAGCATGAGCAGAGAAGGGACAGAGAGAGAAGGAGACACAGAATCTGAAGCAGGCTCCAAGCTTTGAGCTGTCAGCACAGAGACCCATGTGGGACTTCAACTCACAAACTGTGAGATCATGACCTGAGCCGAAGTCGGACACTTAACCAATGGAGCCAGCCAGGCGTCCCTTAGGTAAATATACTAAAACATGAAGTTTGATTAGAACTGTAAGAACCTACAAGCAAATAGGAAGTAAAATAGATAAAATTTTAAGCTGTTTCTGATTCCGTTAGCAGTATAAACTTGACTGACTTGAAAAGGAATCTTTTTCTTTCTTTTCCTTTAGATCAATTACCTACCAGCTGTAGATCACACGTCATTCGCCTAGATCCAATTTTAGAATGAGAGTTTAAAAACATATTTTGGGGGGCAGTTGGCGGGCTCAGTCAGTGGAGCATGTAACTCTTGATCTCAGGATTGTGAGTTCAAGCTTCATGTTGGGTGTAGAGATTACTTCAAAAATAAAATAAAGTATTAAAAAATAAATTAATTACATAGATAAAATGTCTTGGTATTGTTACTTCTCAAATGTGCTCAGACAGTAACATTTTATTTTTTATTTGATTTATTATTATCATTTTTTTATTTTAGAGAGAGTGAACAAGCGGTGGAGAGGAGCAGAGGGACAGAGAGAGAGAATCTTGAGCAAGCTTCACGCTCAGTGCAAAGCCTGATGTGGGGCTTGACCTCACAACCCCAGGATCATGGCCTGAGCCGAAATAAAGAATCGGTTGCTCAACCAACTGAGCCATTCAGACACCCCCAAAGTAACATTTTAGTAGCTAAAAAGCAATACTAATTTTTCTCATTGGTGGTCTTATAATCAATCAAGTATATAATTTGTGTTTTAAGAATACATACTTTTTCCTCATGGTATTCAATAGATGAGTTACTTTGAGTGAAAAATAAATACAGCCTTCACAGATTTCTAGTTTTCCTAAACAAATATTCATGCCAAAAATGTTATCACAAACAGACTGAAGTGGTTTATCTCGTCTCATCAGAAGCCCATATTTATAAAGCAAAAACATGCAAGAAGTTTTGGGGAGTGACTGGGAGTGATTCCTGCAGCCTGTGACAGCCTGTTTTAGAAAGAAGGCTCCATTTTGGCTGCACTCTTTATTAGTTTGGCTCTTCTGGTTTAGTGGGACCCTGTTTAGTGGGGCCTCCCACGTTGGTGTCTGACAGGTGCCCACTCCATACTTCTCAATAATGTGGGAGAATCTCCCCTGCACATCTAACCAGGAGAGGTATCAGACATGCTGTCTGATTTTATTCAGTTGAGTAAGTAACCATTAGCTGTCATTCTGGGAGGTTTACAATCCCAACTCTGGTCTATAGGCTGTGATGCTTATTTTAGTTGAATAGATTTAGGTGGTTGTTCCAGGTGGAAGGAACAGCTTAAGTAAAGACATGAAAATCACAGTGTTGATTGAGGACCTCAGATTTGAGTAGGAGAGTAACAGGAAATGAAGCTGCGGTATTATGTGGCGCCAGATCACGGAAGGCTTTGTATACCTAGCTGAAATTTGGTTTTATTCTAACACTCAGTGGTTCCCAAAGTTGAATAAGATTCAGACCTCTTTTAAGAGAAACAAGGGGCGTCTTGATGGCTCAGTTGGTTGAACATCTGACTTCAGCTCATGATCGCATGGTCTGTGAGTTTGAGCTCCCCCCCAGGCCCTGTGCTGACAGCTCGCCTGCTTCAGATTCTGTGTCTCCCTCTCTTCCTGTCCCTCCCCTGCTCACGCTGCCTCTCTCTCTCAAAGTAAATAAACATTAAAAAAAAATTTTTTTTTAAAGAGAAACAAACTCCTAAACCCCTGATGTTAACTTGAATTATTTATAATATCACTTAAATATTTATAATCATAAAATCATGTATAAAGTCCTTATACTTATAGCTCTTATAAGATAAAATTATATATTAGATATTCTACAAATTAGAATTTTTTATTTGATTTATAAAAAATAAAATGTTACTGTCTGAGAACATTGAGAAGTAACAATTCTAAAAATTAGATATTCTATAAATTAGAATAAATTTATAAATTATGTACATACAAGACTGTAGAATCAACAGAACATTAATGTGGTAGATAATATTGTTTTATTAAAATTAGATAACTGCTGTCCATTTCCCTATCTTTTTTACAAGGAGCTAGTTTTTGAACACCTATCCGTTATTTTATTGGGTCAATATGATAGTGCATGTCACTATAACTGTACTTAAAGCTTTTTTAAAGCAATTCTTCATTTCTTTCTCACTACCACCTTTACTGCTAATTATTTGAGATGTTATTACTACGAAGGTGAGAAGTGTGTAATTCTTTCCTTCATAAAGTGGCTATGTGATATGACTTACTATAACGTGCCTCTACTGCTGTGTACTGTATGAACACTCAGCTTCACCCATTGCAGTTCTCTATTGAAAATACTGTGAAATCTTTGTCTATATAATATGCAGTGTCATTTGGCTTTTATCTGGCATTGTTGACATCTTTTTTTTTTTTTTAGTTTATTAAAAAATTTTTTTTTCAATTCCAGTATAATTAACATATTAGTTTTAGGCTATATTAGTCTTAGGCTATGTTGTGGTTTGACAATTCTATATATTATTACTCAGTGCTCATCATGATAAGCATGCCCTTAATCCCCTTGACCTATTGCACCCACCCCCCTCCCCCACTTATCACCCCTCTGGCAACCACCAGTTCTCCATATTTAAGAGTCTGTTGTTTTGAGGGGGCGTCTGGGTGGCTCAGTCAGTTAAATGTCCTACTCTTGGTCTTGGCTCAGGTCATGATCTTACAGTTCATGAGTTTGAGCCCCATATCCGACACCATGCTGACAGTGTGGCGCCTGCTTGGGATTCTCTTTCCCTCTCTCTGCCTCTCCCCTGCTTGCTCTCTCTGTCTTTCTCAAAATAAATAAGTAAACTTGAAAAAAAAGGAGTCTGGTGTTTTGGGGCCACCTGGGTGGCTTAGTTGGTTAAACGACCTACTCTTGATATCAGTTCAGGTCAAGATCTCCCTATCGTGTGATTGAGCCGCGCATGGGGCTCTGCACTGAGCGTGCAGCCTGCTTGGGATTCTCTCTCTCCCTCTTTCTCTGCCCATCTCCCACTTGTGAGCATGCTTTCTCTCTCTGTGTCAGAATAAAAAACTAAACATTAAAAAAAAATCTGACTTTTGGTGGTCTCTTTTTTCTTTGTTCATTTGTTTCTTAAATTCCACATAAGAGTGAAATCATATGGTATTTGTCTTTCTCTGATTGACTCATGTCATTTAGCATTATACCCTCTAGATCCATCCATGTTGTTGTAAATGGCAAGATTTCATGCTTTTTTTATGGCTGAGCAATATTCCTTTATATATATACACCTATGTGTATATATGTATATATATGTGTATATATATGTGTATATGTATATATATGTATATGTGTATATGTATATATATGTATATGTGTATATGTATATACGTATATGTATGTATATTTGCATATATAATCTTCTATATAAATCTGTATGTATATATATTTATATATAATCTTCTATATTTATATTTATATTCTATATTTCTATTTTATATAAAATATAAAATCTTCTTTATACATTCATTTATGGATGGACACTTGGGTTGTGTCCATATCCTGACTATTGTAAAAAATGCTACAATAAACATAGGGGTGTATATATCTTTTTGAATTGGTGTTTCCATTTTCTTTGGGTAAATACCCCGTAGTGGAATTAATGAATAATATGGTAACTTTATTTTTAATTTTTTTAATGTTTATTTTTGAGAGAGAGTGTGTGTGCAAACAGGAGAGAGGCAGAGAGAGAGAGAGGGAGACAGATTCTGAAACAGGCTCCAGGCTCTGAACTGTCAGCACAAAGCCTGACATGGGGCAAACTCACAAACCATGAGATCATGACCTAAGCTGGAGTCGGAAGCTCAACTGAGCCATCCAGGCGCTCCTGCTTTTAATTTTTTGAGGAAACTCCATACTGTTTTCCACAGTGGCTGCACCAATTTTGGAATTTTTGATATGTGAAATCCTTTTCTCTTTTCCAAGTTGCCAAGGGGGCACCTGGATGGCTCAGTGGCTCAGGCCATGATCTCACAGTTGTGAGTTTGAGCCCTGCATCAGGCTTGCTGCTGTCAGTGTGGAGCTTGCTTCTGATCCTCTGTCCACCCCCTCTCTCTCTGCCCTCCCCTGGCTCGCTCTCTCTCTCTCTCTCTCTCTCTCTCATTCTCTCAAAACATAAACATTTAGGGGCGCCTGGGTGGCCCAGTCAGTAGGCGTCCAACTTCGGCTCAGATCATTCCAACTTCGGCTCAGATCATGATCTCATGGCTCGTGGGTTTGAGCCCCACGTTGGGCTCTGTGCTGACAGCTCAGAGACTGGAGCCTGTTTCAGATTCTCTGTCTCCCTCTCTCTCTCTGTCCTTACCCCGCTCCCTCTCTGTCTCTCTGTCTCTCTCTCAAAAATAAATAAACATTAAAAAAAAAAAAGAATTCTCCAGGTGCCTGGGTGGCTTAGTCGGTTAAGTGACCAACTTCAGGTCAGGTCATGATCTTTCAGTCTGTGAGTTCGAGCCCTTCATCTGGCTCTGTGCTGACAGCATAGCCTGGAGTCTGCTTCAGATTCTGTGTCTCCCTCTCTCTCTCTTCCCTTCCCCTGCTCACGCTCTGTCTCTCTGTCTCTCTCTCAAAAGTAAATAAACATTAAAAAAAAAATTTAAGTTGCCAGAGACCATTAAAGAGGTTTATTATTCTCTCACACTGTTGTTTCTGTGATGGCAAGTAAAATATTCACTTTATTAGCTAACTTGAAAAAAAAGTCTTATTTCTTGAAAATGACTTTCATTGTAAAATTGATCTGCAAAAGTGAAATTTTGTCTTCATAAGAATTCAACTGTGAATGCCACAGCAGATGTGGAGTGATCATTGCCATTTGGCATTAGGTCCTGGTAACCTGGGTAGAGGAAGCTACTGCAATAAAACACTTCTGTCAATGAGCAGCGGTACCACCATCCATCCAGTTCTGCAACCAGAAACCTAGGTGGTACCCTCGACACCTTTCTTTCTCACACCGCTTTACCTACTCCATCACCAAGGTCTGCTGATTGTCTTCCCTTCTAGATACTTCTAACTCTTTCCCAGTCTACCAGCCACAGTGCAGTTTTCAAAATGCAAATTTGATTTCTCAACCCTTAACCCACTCACCATTAAAAACCTTGTCGTGGTTGCCATTTGCTCTTCCTCTGAGACCTATAACATGGTCTACAAGGCCTTTGGAGATGTTCCCTTCCTTTTCCTTCTGCTTGGTCTTTGTTGTTCCCTCTGCTTGGAGTGCTCTCTGCTCTGCCCACCTCCACATGTTCACCTTACTAACTCCCACTGTCCTTCAGGCACAACTCATACCTTCCTTGTCTAGTACCTACTCCAGTTATAATTTAAATCTGGACTCAAGTTTATTTGGAACTCTAAGCCCCATAAGGACAGGAAACTTCTCTGTTTTCGCTCCATTATATCTCCATCAAATATTGAATGAATATTTTTAGTGGATTACACAAAATAAGTATTATTTTTAAAATATGTACAAGTGTGGGTTTACATAGATTCTCTACTCTAGCCCCTTGCCTGAGGATTGGAGAATATCACTCCCCCAAACATCTCACAACACAAAATCATTTTAAGGAGGGGATGCTTTGCAATCAGTATCATGTAAGTAAGTAGAAGTCTAATTATACTTATAAGTAAGTATAAGTTAAGTACGATTCTTTGGCCCAGGCTATCTGTGGACAGACAGGGATAAGACCTTAGGGTATTGAGGCTTGGCACCAGGTCTGCGCAATGGTCGTCTATTATTGTTTTGTTTTTTTTTTCTTTTAGCCTATGATCAATATATTTGGAGTATTTCAGGGAGATTTTTAGAAGGTTTTGATTTTATATTAAAGTATCAGATTTGCAGCTTTGGGGTTCTACGGTGTTTGAGGCATGGTAGGAAGTGCTAGTATACCTCAGCAAGGTGGCTTGAGGTGTGCTGAGGAGGTTTATCTTATGCAACCAGATGGCCACAGGCGCTTCAGGAATTCTCATCAGCAGATACAGATATAGCGACCTGCAAGATTCTTTGGCTCAAGTGCATATAGTCCCAGTGAGAGGAGATATGATTTGTTCCTATGACACTAAAACATTTTTATTATGAAATACTTAAAGCCACCAAAACGTACAGCAAATGATATTAGAAGGACCTGTGTACCCACTCCAAACCTCATTAAAATGAATATTTATAAGTCATTAAATTTTTTTAATGTATATTCATTTTTTAAGAGAGCGAGAGAGACAGAGCATGAGCAGGGGAGGGGCAGAGAGAGGGGAGACACAGAATCTGAAGCAGGCTCCTCCAGGCTCTGAGCTGTCAGCACAGAGCCTGACGTGGGGCTCCATCCATGAACCGCAAGATCATGACCTGAGCTGAAGTCGGATGCTCAACCAAAAGAGCCACCCAGGCGCCCCTATAAATCATTTTAAAAAGAAATAAAATATTACAGAAACAGATGAAGCTCCTGTGTCTCCCTCTCTGATCTTATTCTTGTACCTGCAACACCAGCTATATCTCCAATTACACCTTGAAATTGTTGTTCATCATGCCCAGGTATTTTTTATATTTTTAAGTACATATATGTGTATTCATAAACAACATATCACATTTTTACATATTTGCAAAATAAATACAAATTGGGGTTATACAATTTGAGTCTTTTTGTAACTTATTTGTGCTCAACATTGTTTTTGAAACTTATACATAGTGATACATTATAGCCCATGTTCTTTAACTGCTGTATAGTAGCTCATTATACAAATACCATAATCTAGTTGTCTGTTCTCTTGTTAATGGAATTTAGATTCTTTCCACTACTACAGACAATGCACAATGAATATATCTCCTTGTGTATATATGTGGGAGGCCCTTTAGGGCATCTTTTCTCAGCTAATAGCATTAAGCCCTGATGCCCTAAAGCATTCACTGTGTGTAATGAATTAACTTCTCTCTTGGACACCAAAATGATACTAGATATGTGTTATCCTTGGGAGAATTGAGAAAATAATCACTCAAATAATTCTTTTTAGGGCTTAATTCACTTGCAGAAGCCTCCATAGAGAAAGGCTACCCTACAGCATATATGTAGAAGTGGAATTTCTGGGTTCAAGGATAGGCATATGAGGTGGAAACCATTAGTTTCCACTGAAATCTGTTCTTTCCTTCTTCCATTGTAATGGAGTTGTAGATGGCTCATAGCTTCCCAGCTGAGGATTGCACTTCCCAGTTTCCCTCTCACTTAGATGTGCCCAAATGATTAAATTGTCACTACTAGAATGTGAATGGAAATGATGTATACTGCTTCCCTGCTGGTGCCTCAAGATCAGGTCACACATCTCCATATTCTTCCTTCCACCCGGGTGACTCGTAATAGCAATGAGTAGAAAAATTTTGGAGCTCTATGTTGAACCTGACAGAGCCACCATACCCTTGGTCTCTGATTGCCTGCAGGAAGCAGGACTACGTTACTGATCTGGGATACTTACCTAAGACTTTTATTTATGAGAGAAATAAACTTCTTGACTCTGAGCCACTAAATTTTAGGTGTCTGCCAGGGATCTAACAATACTGCCCTATATATAGCCCTTTTCCAATCTACTAAATATGGCCAAACTGCTCTTTAATATGGTTCTATCAGTTGATACACTGCCAGCAATGTGCAAAATATCCTGTTTTTCCAGATCCTTGACAATAGTCGGTGTTGTCAGGTTTTTAAGTTTTCCCATGAGAAGGGCATAAAACAGTATCTCATTGCTATTTTAACTTGAATTTCCCTGTTTTTTTTTTTCCTGATTGGGTGTCTTTGCATGCTTGAATGGTTGTTCAGGTTTCCTTTACAGTGTGTTCACTGTCTGTTCATAGCATTTGCCTATTTTCCGACTGAGTGATTTGCCCTTTCTTATTGAGTTGTAGAAACTATTTGTATATTTTGTATCCAAAATTTTTTTGGTTATAACTTGTGGTTTTGCTTTTCAATTTATGGCTCTTGTACAGAAATTTAAATTTAAATATAGTAAGAATGTATCAATCTTTCCTTTATTTTTTGTGTTTGCAACTTGTTTAAGAGGTTCTTCTCTACTCCCAAGGTCATGAAGTTATTTCACATTTTCTTCCCAACATTTGAAAGTTTTCCCTTTCATAGGTCGGTCTTTGATCTACCTGAAATCGATTTTTCTGTGTGGGCTGAAGTAGTAATCCCTGAGTTTTTAAAAATACAGATGACCTATTGTCCCAGCACTATTTATCCAAACTTCTTCCTTTCCCTACTGATCTGTAATGTTTTCTCAGTCACAGATCGTGTTTACATATATGCATGAGTCTGTTCCCAGCCTCTTTGTGGTGTTGCATAGGCCTATTAATCCATCCTCACGCAGGAACATTGTGTTAATTAATTGATACCTTAGTGTCTTCACACTAGCTAGTTGTATAAAGATGAACAAGTCACTTTACCTTTTTAAAAATAATCTCTGAAATGGAAAAGATATACCTACTGTGTGGTTGTGGAGATTAAAAGAAACAAGAATTTCATGTAAAGCACCACGTACAGAGTAGGTAGGCACTCAACAGAGAGTAGTGATGTTACGATCATGTTGAAGGTACAGATGAAACACAAAGAGAAATACTGTGATCAGTCTCTTTGGGAACCTCAGTTTGATTTACAAAAAGGAGTGAGTTGGTACATCGTTTCCAAGGCTCTTGCTACCGTAGAAATTGTGATCCTGGCGTTTCATTATCTAGAAACCAGGTAGCACAAGGTTATGTGACGGGCAGTGGGATAAAACTGAAAAAGGTGGTATCAGCGCAGGATGCAGGTCGAATACTGAGCAAACAATCGTAAAATGTTAACTGCCATAAAAGACACGAGTCGGGGCTAGTTGATAGCTGATGACCTTCATGATATTTTCTGGTGCATAAATGGCCGCACACCGTCGGCTCCGTCCTGCCTGCAAACACCGAGCTGCGCCCCCCACCCTCCCCCAAGGGCTACTGTCAACCCTCCCGGCCACCCACTGGGGCACACGGCCTCAGAGAAGATTCCAGACAGGCTCGCAGAAGCTCTGAGAAGGATGGTGCAGAGCCAGGAGCGCGGTGGAAAGGAGGAGCAGCCTGCACCTCCTCCAGGGCTTCTGCAGCGCTTCTGGGAAATATAGTCCTTTGCCGCGTGTCGAGCCTCGGGCTCCTAGAAGAGGGACTACAATTCCCTTCAGTCTTGGGGAGTCTTTGTGCAGCACGCCTGCGCAGTCTGGCGGCCAATGCCGCTATAAAGGCTTGTTTTGCTCCGGGGCTGATGCTCGGGAGCGTGGTCGAGTGGCCGGTGCGGCCGTCCTGGAGCCGGGGCACAGGTAGGTAGCAGCTAACGTCGCACCCCCTCCTTCTCTGTTGGTTGTCACGGGGGTCACCCCTGTATGTTCCCACCCGGGGTGGCGGACTGGGATCGGGGATAAGAGGAGGTTCGGGGGGAATCCGGAGACCTGAGAAGCGCAGCCTGGCCTCCTTCTAGTGTCCCGCCGCCCCCTCCTCGGGACGCAATCCCTGAGGGCTGGCTGGTGCTGAGGTCCTGGCGTCGGAAGGCAGGTAGGGTGGGCTGAGTGGTCGAGAGTGCTGGCTACATACCCGGATGCGGCCACCAGGGGGTGCTGCGCCCGCGGCCCGTGGGTGTGGGTCGCTGTGGCCTCGTCAGGCCCAAACTGGCCGTGGGAACGCCCAAGGGTCAAGGCATCCCAGGTGAAGCTGGCGAGAGAGAAGCCCCCATCCTCAAGCTTGTGGGGAGGGCGGCCCGGGGCACACCCCGCTCAAGTCTTATACCAGCGATTCTGAGCTGCCAGCGCAGCGACCTTAAAAGTCATCCCCTCGTTTTCTGCAAACGGGTAAATGGAGGTTCGTGACACAAGTACGCACAGCAAACCCTGGGCAGAGCCAGGAATGGAGGGAGTCCTGATCTCTTGACTGTCATCAGTGCCTTTCCACTTCCACCACACAGAGCTGCATGTTGCTTTGTGTTTGTTGCACAGGGGTCATCTGGCTTCTGCACAGACGTGGGGAGGCAGGAGGCAGAAGGGCACAGGAATGATTGGCAAAGTTTCAGAAGGTTTTGAAGGACAAGATGGATAGGTTATACTGGAATCTGTTGCCTCAGTGAAGGGTGCGGACGGTTGAAGCACCACAAGTGGATTATCAGAGGGTGGTAAATAGCTTCAGGTCTTCTTGTGCAGCTTCAGGGCCTGAATGAAATTCCTCAGGTTGGATACCTAAGGAATGTTGTAATGAAGGCAATTTGGAAACACCAGTCTGGCTAGTTCCAGTTCTTGCAATCCCCCTCCCCCATGCAGTTTCCTCTGCATCGTTGTGCAGGGAGAATGTCTACACTTTTACCACTGGAAGGGGAACCTTGATTTAAAAAAAAAAAAAAAAAAAAGGCAGTTGTCTGGCCTCAACTCTGTTGAGTTTGAATCTGGACACTTCTTTGGGGTTCTACCACTTTGGTTGTTCTGCTAATGTCATTGTATAGCTCTGACTCAAAAAAGAAAAAAAATCCTTTCCTTTTTTCCATTCTTGTCAGCTGAGTCAAGTTAGCATTGCAAAACAACTTTTTAACACCCAAAAGGAGAACAGAAAAAAATAGGGAAGTACAAATAGAGTCAAAAAGAGTCAAGCCTATAGTGATCCTTTCTTGGTTGCTTTATTCAGACTTGGGCTTGTTTTCTTTCTAAAACTCATAGGGATTCCTAGCTCTTGGGTGGCCTCTATGTGGGGTGCCTGGTCTTATAATCCTGATACACAGAAGATGGAATTCTTATATTCAAGGCCAAGAGATAGTAACTTTGTGCCTACTCAAGGCCTGCCTACTCTCAGGGCTATGCCTCTTTTCCCAGGAAGCTAAGAAACAAGAGTGTTAGAGGCAATGGAGACCTACTCCCCACCTCCTTCATACGTAGAATAACTTGAAATAAAATGATTGAAACACACTTTGGTTATCAAGAGTTCTTAGACAATTGGGATGAACTTTATGTTCTTCTTGATATGGCATTTGGAATTGTGAATTAGTTGGTTGGGCCGTGCCCCTTTCAAACCCACTTCCTTCCTCTTGCCTTTTTTCAAAATGGGACTTATCTGTTCAGCTTCCACACAATCAGCTAGGTTAGGGAGCCTTTTGTGAGGAAGGTTGGACTTCAGTGATCCCTCTAACAAGAGGGATTACTCTGATCTGCAGCTGCAACCTGACATTGGGGACACAGGCAGATGCCCAGGTCTGTTTATAGTTTAGGCTTAATGAGGTCTCAGTGACGTGATTGCTGTGCTCTTGGTTGTAAGCCGGAGTGCTTTATGGTGCAGTTTGTCCTTGGACAAGGTGACTTTTTTTTTTTTTTTTTTTTTTTAAAGATACGTAATTTAGCAGTATCGACTCAGGGTAGTTGAACTAGACTTCTGAAAGGCAAGAAGTGTGTTGGAAACACGTCTGTATGGAGGAGATTTAGTTCTTTTTTATTTAGTAAGTATTCTCCTTTTCTCTGATACCTTAGAAAAATGAATTGTAGTGGTCAGAATTTTGTCTGCAGAGTAGTACTTTTAAGACCCAGTTATAGCTAGGAAGTTATGGAATCCAAAAGGCAACACAGCTACACTTCTTTAATTTCTAGTGAGGCTGGTGCGAAAGGCGTTTTCTCAGCTTGTATCTGAGAAACTTTGAGCCATCTCAGAGTGGGGGAAATGTGTGTGTTTTATTTTTTCAGAATTAACCGGAGTTGATACAGTATATCGATCAAAGTTAGCCAGGCAAGCAAAGGTTTAGAACAGAGTTTCAGGTAAATATTAGGTAAGATTTTGTTGGACAGGATGGGGAATTTCTTTTTGTTATTGTTTTCTAATAACGGCTTTGTTGAGATATAAATTATATACCATTAAATGCACCCCTTTAAAGTATTACAACTCAGTTTTGGGTTAGTACATTCACAGGCTTGGGCAACCATCACCACTGTCTAATTTTAGAACACTTTCAGTACCCCAAGGGGAATTTGTTTTTAAAGTTAAGGTGTAATATTATTGGGGCAACTGGGTGGCTCAGTCAGTTAAGCATCCTACTTCCGCTTAGGTCATGATTTCACAGCTCGGGAGTTTGAGCCCTGTGTCGGGTTCTGTGCGGAGAGTTCAGAGCCTGGACCCTGCTTCAGATTCTGTGCCTCTATTTCTCTCTGCCCCTCCCCTGTTCGTGTTGTCTCTGTCTCTCTCTTAAGAATAAATAAACATTAAAAAAAATTTTTTTTAAGTTAAGGTGTGATAATATTGTTTTGTTTTGCATTTCAGGTATAAATTTGTTTTGTATTTTTATTTATGTAACTTCATGGAGCTTTCAAATAACAAACCAATTACCCAATTATAAAAACGCAGAGGTGGGATATATCATTGGTAGAATAAGTGCGTTGTAAATTTTCATTTAGTAACATTTAGTAGGAGAAATAATATCCATTTTAAAATTGTGGAGTTTATAATGCTTGGAACAAACTTAAAAGTTGTCTTTTTTTTTTTTTTGAAAGACTTATCTGAATGCTCCTTACATGGGTTTGAGCTTAGTTGAAGGTGATGGGTGATGATATCTCTTTACTAGTGTGTTTATTTTTTTCTAATCTTTTTTTCCCCCTTAGAGGTGGGAGGTGGTAATCCTTGGTTCTATTACACTGATATTTTTTTTCTTTAAAAAAAATGAAATGGCACTTTAAACATTTCTGAAAAATTATTTTTATAGGTATAATGGTAGTAAACTTTAATGCTTTTGCCCCCTTTTTTTTCTAGTTTAAAGTACTTTTGCATATGATTAAGTACAAATTTAGGAAATCTCTTTCCTTAAGGAAATAAAGAAAATTTTTAAAAAATTCTGGTATAATTAACATATAGTGTTATTCTTTGATGAATTTTTTTTTTTTTTTTCTTTGATGAATTTTTAATTTCAGAAATTCTCAAGTGAAACCAAAAGTCTGTGAGCCCTGGCACCTCTACTCAGAGAAGATGAAGGATATCGACATAGGAAAAGAGTATATCATCCCCAGTCCTGGTTATAGAAACGTGAGAGAGAGAACCAGCACTTCCGGGCAGCACAGAGACCGAGAGGACTCCAAATATAAGAGAAATCGACCGGTCGGTATTCCTTTTCCTGAATTCCTTTTCTTACCTGCTTGTTGTATTAGACTACACCTTCCTTTTTCATATAATGCATAATTAAAACGAAATTTCATTTTTGTTGTTGGCTTTATTTTTTTATTTAAAAAAATTTGTTTAATGTTTATTTATTTTTGAGAGAGAGAGAGACAGAGCACGAGCAGGGGAGGGGCAGAGAGAGAGGGAGACACAGAATCCAAAGCAGGGTCCAGGCTCTGAGCTGTCAGCACAGCGCCCGATGCCAGGCTCAAACCCACAAACCGTGAGATCATGACCTGAGCTGAAGTTGGAAGCTCAACCCACTGAGCCACCCAGGCATCCCTGTTGTTGGCTTTAGATCACTGGTAAGAATTTATGGTTACATATAAAAAAGGAGCGGTCGGTTGGCTTCAGCCTGCCACCTATTTCTCCTTTTGAGTTCTCTTCTCTCCTGCTTGTACTGCCCTGTGGTGAATTCTGAAAAGGCTTTGCTTGAGAGAAGTCACCTTGTAGGGGTGAGGGTGGGGGTGCTGAAGAGGGAAGAGAGGGAATATGAACCATTAAACTTCATTCATGTACTTAGGGGCACCTGGGTGGCTCAGTCGGTTGAGCATCAGACTTAATCTTAGCTCCTGGTCCCAGGGTTGTGGGATCGAGCCCCTTGTTGGGCTCAGTACTGAGTGTGGAGCCTGCTTAAGATTTTCTCTCTCCCTCTCCCTCTCTCTCCCTTTGCCCCGCTCATGTTCTCTTTCTTTCTCTCTCTCTCTCTCTCTCTCTCAAATAAAACAAAACAAAACAGAAACAACCCCCAACTTCATTCATGTACTTAAAATTGGTTTGTTTGTTTTTTTGCCTCTGCCTCTGTTGTCTGTGTTTAAAATGTGAATCCTTTGGAGGGACTCCTGCAGATTTCAGAGTACTGGAACAATTCTAGATTGTGGTAGTATGATAAGTAAGTTTTCCAAGGAAATCCATGGATGTGAAGGAGTCTTTAGATAAGAATTTTGTTTTCTCCAAGGGAAATAATTAAAATACATTTAAAAAAAATTTTAATTAGTTTTTTTATTTTTATTAAAAAAATTTTTTTTTAATCTTTATTTATTTTTGAGACAGAGACAGACAGAGCATGAACGGGGGAGGGTCAGAGAGAGGGAGACACAGAATCTGAAACAGGCTCCAGGCTCTGAGCTGTCAGCACAGAGCCCGACGTGGGGCTGGAACTCATGGACCACGAGATCATGACCTGAGCCAAAGTCAGCCGCTTAACCGACTGAGCCACCCAGGTGCCCCTTAATTAGTTTTTTTAAATGTTGATTTATTTTGAGAGAAAGAGACAGAGACCAAGTGTGAGTGGGGGAGGGGCAGAAAGAGAGGGAGACAGAATCTGAAGCAGGCTCCAGGCTCTGAATTGTGAGCACAGAGCCCCATGCGGGGCTCAAACGTACAGGTGTGAGATCAAGACCTGAGCTGAAGTTGGATACCTAACCAACTGAGATGCCCAGGTGTGCCATGAGTATACATTTTAAAATGGAAGAAATAGGGGCGCCTGGGTGGCTCAGTCGGTTAAGCGGCCGACTTCGGCTCAGGTCATGATCTCGCGGTCCGTGAGTTCAAGCCCCGCGTCAGGCTCTGTGCTGACAGCTCAGAGCCTGGAGCCTGTTTCAGATTCTGTGTCTCCCTCTCTCTGACCCTCCCCCGTTCATGCTCTGTCTCTCTCTGTCTCAAAAATAAATAAATGTTAAAATGGAAGAAATATCTTTTTTCTGAAAAGAAAAAAATTATACCTTTTCTTCAATTGCAAAGGAAGAATGGGGGTGACTGGGTTTAGGAAGGTAAGGTTTGTATTCATGTACAGTATTTGTTATGTGAAAACTTGAGAATCAGAAAAACTTTGCAGCTGACACTGGAGTTTCATTAGCCTGACATTACCTGTCCTTCTTTGGTATGTGAAAGCTGTTGCCTTATTAAACAACATTTTCTCAGTAATAGGTGTTTTCTGTCCCCACCGTATATATATTTTTTAAGTTTATTTATTTTGAGAGAGAGAGAGAGAGGGAGGGAGGGAGGGAGGGTAGGGGCAGAAACAGGGAGAGAGAGAATCCCAAGCAGGCTCTGTGCTGCCAGCTCAGAGTCTGATATGGGACTTGAACCTACGAACTGTGAGATCATGACCTGAGCCAAAATAAAGAGTTGGATGCTTAACTGAATGAGCCACCCAGGTGCTCCATCCCCACTGTTTATTATATAGTGCTTTCCTACTCAAGCTGAACTTTGGAAAACAGTCAATGTAATCACTGTCAAATCCTTAAGGTGCCAGTTTTATAACTTGTTTGTGGTTTGTGTTGTTTGCCTAAGCCTTATGTTAATTAACCACGTGGTGAGTATCTTCTGAGTGCCAGACACTGTCAGTATGCACTTAACTCTAGAAAAAGTCACAAAGGTGACATTGGAGCAGGACTTTGAAGGATGATTAGGTAGGGATGCTTTCAGGTTACTATGTCATCTGTGGTTTGATGGTTTATGAATAAAATGGTATTGATAGTAGAACGTGACTCATGGGATTATTGAAGATTAAATGAGATAATGCATGTAAAATGCTTAGACTGATGCCTGCCATTCTAAGATGGCATTCTAACATTCTAAATGTTAGATCTTAGAACCAGTTGTCTAGAGCTTAGGATGTGAAAGAGAAAATTCTGCATGCCATGATAAGGAATCTTTTACTATGGGCACTGGGGAACTATTGGAAGTTATTGAGGAGGGTTTTTGTCCCCCCCTTTTTATTTTGAGACAACTATGCAAAGAAATTCTGTATACACTTTATCCCCCAGTGGTAACTTCTTGCAGAAAACTATAGCACCATAGGGGCACCTGGGTCACTCAGTTGGTTAAGTGTCCGACTTCGGCTCAGGTCGTGATCTCCCTGCTTGTGGGTTCGAGCCCTGCAGCTCAGCGCCTGGAGCCTGCTTCAGATTCTGTGTGTCCCTCTCTCTTTGCTCCTACCCTGCTTGTGCTCTCTGTCTCTCAAAAATAAAATAAACATAAAAAACAAAACTATAGCACCATATCTCAACATTAAAACAATCCACCCAGCTTATTAAGACTTCCCCAGTTTTATGGTTTTGTGTATACTCATTTGCATGTGTATATTCTGTGCAGTTTTTTCGCATGTGTAGATTTTTGTGACCATCACCACAGTCAGAACACAAAACAGCACCATCACAAGCATCTCTCATGCTACTCTCACCTCCCTTGCAGCCATAGCCACCTCCCTTCCCCTTGCCCCCAGTCTCTGGCAACCTCTAATCTGTTCTCCACCTTGACAATTTTGTCGTTTTAAGAATGCTATAGGGACACCTGGGTGGCCCAGTCGTTTGAGTGCCCGACTCTTGATTTTGGCTCAGGTCATGATCCCAGCATCGTGGGATTGAGCCCCATGTCAGGCCCTGCACCGAGCCTGAAGCCTTCTTGAGATTCTGTCCCTCTGCCCCTCTTCCCTGCTGCTTGCTCTGTCTTAAATAAAAAAATAAAAAAAAAAAATACTATATAAATGGAATCACGTAGCGTGTAACTTTTGAGATTGGCTTTTTTCACTGTGCATAATTTCCTTGATATCCATCTCGTTTGATATGTGGATCAGTAGTTTCTTTTTGTGAGTAGTATTCCATGTTTTAGGTAGTTCTTTCCTTTTCATTGTGAGTACTATTCTATGTTATAGAGGAACCATAGATTGTTTAACCATTCATTTGTTGAAGGGCATTTTGGGTTATTTCTAGTGTGTAGTTGTTACAAATAAAGCTGCCTTGAACATTTATATATAGGATTTTGTGTGAATAAGCTCTCATTTGTCTGGATAAATGCCCAGGAATGCAGTTGCTGGGTCATATGGTAAGTGCATGTTTTGGTGTATAAGGAACTTCAATACTCTTTTCCAGACTGGCTATACACTTTTCCATTCCCACCAGCAATATATGAGTGATCCAGTTTCTCTGCATTCTTGGCAGTATTTGGTGGTGTTGTTATTTTTATCTTAGCCATTCTGATAGGTATGTCTGATATCTCATTGTGGTTTTCATTTGTGTTACCCAAGGGCTAATGATATGGAGCTGAGAAGGGATTTTTAAGACTTGATTTTTATCTTAGGAAGATTAGTTTTGAGACAATGTAGAAAAAACCTGCATAGGAGAGAGATAAAATATAGGGAGCGGTGGGGAGTCTCCTGTGCCAATCTATGTGAAAGAGGCCAGGAGTCTGCATCCAACCAAGCATAATAGTGAGGAGAGATGAGAGAGGAGAGACAGGGGCATCTCTGGAAGGAGAAGGAAGTATTGGGGGGGTCTGGGATTGGTGGTAAGAGTTTAAAACTACTAATGGATGTATAGGAAGAGAAGAAGATTCAGGTGAGAATGAGTTTACTTTGAACATGTTGAATTTGAGTGCATCCAGATAAAATGATCAGAAGATAGAGCACAGGCAAGTAAGGTAGCAGAAGAAAAATTTGAAGTCATTAGTGCATCCATATAGATGAAGCCTTGGGAGTGAGCAAGGATGGCTTATAGCTCAGAAAAAAGGTGGAAGCTGGGAAGCTATTGTATGTGGGTAGTCTGGTGAAATTTCTGGAGACAGGGTCCCCGCCCAGTTGGTTACAGTAGAAGTGACATTAGGACGTACAGTGGCAACAGCCAGCTTTTCCTCTCCAGGTGGAAAAGAACTGTAAATAGAATCACTATTGTGCCCTTTGTCCCCTAACTTATTAAGTCAGGAGCCAGACAGCAAGTTTCCTTCATGTGATCGAGTCTTATCTTGAAGAAACAGGAAGGCTGTTACTACTTTTATAAAATGTCAAGAGTCCACATAAACTTTATTTTCACTCTCCTTTCATGTTTCCCAGACTTTTAAATTTGAGTACTGTTTTCATGATTTTTATCTTATCCTTGTGCCCTCTGAACTTTTTTCTTACTTGAAATATTTCTTTTAATCTGGATTTTTTATTTTTGCTCAGCCTTGACCTAAGTAATAAATAAAATCATAAGTTTATGCTGTCTGTTTTTTTATATATGTTAAAATGAATGCATAACTGTCAAGTGTTTTTAAAAGGTCATGTTCTGGGGTGCCTGGGTGGCTCAGGTCACGATCTCATGGTTCATGAGTTCAAACCCCGCATTGGGCTCTGTGCTGACAGCTCAGAGCCTGGAGCCTGCTTCCGATTCTGTGTCTCCCTCTCTCTCTGCCCTTCCCTCCACTCATGCTTTGTCTCTCTCTCTCTCTCAAAAATAAGTAAACATTAAAAAAAAATTTTTTAAGTAAAAAAATAGCTTTGTCTCGTACATTATATTTTCAGATATTTGACTCTGAAAACTTTTCTGTATGGACTAAGGGTGTGTGAATTTGTCTATGCCCTTGTGTTTTCAGAGTCAGGAATATTACCTGTGAGTCTACTTGCTTTTTGGAAGGAGAGCGGGATGAAGGAGATTAGTATTTGCAGACTCTGCATTATTTTTCTCTTGATTGGTACTCAGTGACTCAGCAGATTTTCTGGACAGTCAGTGATAGGATGAGTAAGAACACCTGCTTTTTTTTTTTTTTTTTTTTTTTTTTTCCTTTTCTTTTCCCTGTCGGCATCCATAAAGCTTTATAAAGCTCAGTACGGGTGTGATACGGTTATCTGGCTTGGTGCCAGGTGTTGGTTTCCAATAGCAGCCCAGAGTCCTCTGCTGGAGATGACAACAGCACTCCTATTGGTGCAGAGCCCAGTGGCTTTCTTGCATGGTGAAATGAATCTACAGGGCCATGGGTCTCCTGAGGTTGGCCTGCTGCCGTGATCATGAGCTCTTTTACGCTGTCTGCAGTGAGGCTGCTGCTTCTTTCCTAGGAAATGCTGCTTCAGGGAAATAAATATAGCCTGTTGGCTGGAGCTGAAGGAGGCTCTGTCAAAAGGGAAGAAGAGTATTGAAACCAGCTTCCTGTATTCTAAGCAGTTTTAAATACCTAAGCCTTTATTTGGTTAAGATGTATGATCTGGATGTTACAAATGGTTAATGAAAACTTTTTTGATGAAATCTTGGTTCTGCTTTTAGGTAGCCTTCTGCTAATGGTTTCTTTAATGTCTCGCCATTCTTCCACTTTCTTTTAATCAGAAATAAACAGGTCAATGCCAGGAACAGGAAACTGGGCCTTCGGAGGTCTTTGTCAATGATCGAATTGGTCAATATCAAAATTACAGATTAATGTGAAGTTAATTTGGTGCACTGAAATTCACTAATTAGCAGAATTAAGCTTGTCTGTCCCTTCCCTTCTTATCCTCCCTTTAGGGAGTTAACCTATTTAGGTAATTAGATCTTACATATGTTTTAATTATTTAAGATTATTGTGTAAATTAGCTTTTCAAGGAATCAACTTCACTCTGTTATTAGGTATCAGACGAAAACTTGGTGTTTACCAAAGCAGATATGGTGTTATATCTTGGTTTTCTTAAATGTTGTATTCTCACAGTAGAAAGCTAGCCAGACTGCCCCAATCTTCACTTCTTGCTTCTCACCACTGTCAGCAGTTGTAGGGGCTCTGCAACACAGGGGTCACATGACAGAACCCTAACGTCATATACTAACATCTTATACTAAGCATTTAACATGGGTCTATGTATGGTACAAGGTGCTGAATGAAGTTTTTTGTTTTTGTTTTTTATGTTTATTTATTTTTGAGAGAGGGAGACAGACAGACAGAAGGAGACACAGTATCTGAAGCAGGCTCCAGGCTCTGAGCTGTCAGCACAGAGCCCGAAGCGGGGCTCAAACTCATGAACAGTGAGATCATGACCTGAGCCGAAGTCAGACACTTAACTGACTGAGCCACCCAGGTGCCCCTGGAGGAAGTTTTATTTGTGAATTATACTTTGGATAAAAAAAACCCCAAAACATGTATTTATTTATTTGAAAGAGAAAGTGTGGGTGGGGGGGCGGGGGGGGAAGGGCAGAGGGAGAGGGAGAGAAAGAATCCCAAGCAGGCCCCATGCTGTCAACACAGAGCCCTACATAGGGCTCGATCCCACAAACTGTGAGAGCATGACCTAAGCCAAAATCAAGAGTCAGATGCTTAACCGACTGAGCCACCTAGGTGCCCAGATTTTTTTTTTTTTTTCTAAAGCTAAAGCCTGACAGTCTTAAAGAGCTTTTGTCAAATGCAAAATATCAAAATTCTATCTAAATCTAAATCTCAGTCTGGACTGCATATGAAAATCACTTGAAGAACGTTAAAAAACATACCTATGAAGGGCCCTAAACCAGACTGATTAAACCAGTCTCTGGATTAGGGTTCCAGCATCCATGTTGTTGTAAATTTGCCCTGGTGATCGTAATGTAGCCAGCACAGAGAATCTCTGCTCTGGATCTCATGGAATAAAGTTTCTTCTATCCCCTCCACCAGTGGGGCTCTAAGGGTTTCCTGTAAGTCTTTTTCTCCCCTTCTGATTCATTTTCAGTTTAATCCTTTGAAACCTTATCATTGTAATAACAAAGTTAATCTCACTCCCCAATGTAATAGAAACTTTGAATAAGTTCCTTGGAATTTAGCTTTATATGAAGCAGCTAAAAACTCTCAAATTCCTACCAATTATTGGGTAATGCTAGATTATGAACTGCAGAAAAATACCTATTTACCATGGTATTGGTATTAAGTTATATTCATTGGTTTTATGGATGAATCCATGGAGGCTGCCTTCTAGAATTTTGCTATCCCTCTTGACTGAAGTGGCCACTATTGGACTAAGTTCTTAAGGGAAGAGCTTGAGATAGTCAGGATCATGTTCCTAACCTATTGCAGTAAGGATGGGATGAGAATTAGGAGAGGAAATGTCCTTTGTAGTTTTCTTTAACTTGTTGCAGGTAGGGAGGATGGGAATGCCTAAAGTCAGCTGGTCTTGGGAGGGCATCAACTTTTTTATTTCTTCTCTGATTTAAAAACACATTTTAATTTCTTTTTGATTTAATTTTTAATATTTTGAGTCTCTTGAAACCTATGTCTGATCATACAAGAGTTCCCCTTAAAATATTTATCCATCTAGATGTTTGTCATAAAGGCAGTTTCAGGGGAAGGACATCTCAGAAAAACTTTTACTTGGGCCAGAAAAGTTTATAAGAGGCTACCCATTCTGTGTCTGTGAATTAAGATCTTGTGAATTAAGAAGAGAGGGAGAATATGCTGTAGCGTCTGAGGCCAGTCTATTCTGATTGTACCCCAAATACTGCCTTTTTTTTAAGTTTATTTATTTATTTTTGAAAGAGAGAGTAGGGTAGGGGCAGAGAGGGGGACAGAGGATCTGAAGCAGGCTCTGTGCTGGCAGCAGAGGTTCGAACCCACAAACCTAGAGATCATGACCTGAGCCAAAGTCGGATGCTTAACTGACTGAGCCACCCAGGCACCCCCAATTACTGCTTTCTTTGTGGAGTGTGCCAGACAGGAGTGCTGTAGCCTTTAATCCCCTTGAAAGCTGAGAGGCGCCTCTGAACTGCCAGTTGATTCCTGCCGTCCCCACATTCAGGAACAACTTGGATGAATCCTCAGCCCCCAGGCTTAGGAAGGCTGCCCTGCTGTTGTCCTGCTGTCAGGAAGGGATTGTTCAGCCTGGGGAATGATTTCTGGCCCCTAGTATCTTGTTCCAGGGGCCTCCATGCAGGGGACAGCCCATGGTTGCCCTGTCAGCAGACATTCCGCTCTGGCAGCCTGTTAAAATGAGATGGGACAAACTAGTTATGCGGTGGCCATGCTGTGCGATAGGTGTGCTAATTATCACAGCCACTGGGATGCTGTTAGTGTGCACAGCGGAGGGGAAGTCTCTTATGCAGTTATCTCCCTTTGCTTATGGATCAAATGTTCCTTGTTTCCCTCACCAGATGGACATGAATATGACTGTGTGTTTCCCTGACCTTTATTTGAACCATAGCAGAACCTGGATTTCATTGACCCCTTTTAGCTCCCCAATACCCCCCACTGTGCCCATCACCGTTGCCTTGGTAGCACAAAAAATGCTCAGTATCTTGTAGTTACATAATCCTCAGGAAGATATAAATGTCAGTAGTATTTCCTTGTTTAATGTTTTCTCAACTCCTGGATCAAGCAGTATTTTTCCCTTTGGAATGAATCGACTGCCGCAGAGGCCTTTCTCTGGCCGAGTCATCTGGCCATGGAAAGCCTTTCTGTCTGCAGTGCCTGTCAAGAGAAATAAGGAGAAATGGGTGCTCTTATCTCAGGAGAAACTGTAAAAAGTTACTTCTAAAAAGGATTTAAAATACTGTAACATAAAAAACAAATAGGCGTAATAAAATACATCCCCCCCTAGATCAGCATACATCAAATACTAATGGTATAATCTGTTTAGCTGTCTAGGACAACCTTAGCACTATTGACATTTGAGGCCAGATAATTCTTTGTTGGGGGGGGGGGGGGGGGTAGTTCTCTGCATTGTAGGATGTTCGGCATCTCTGACCTTTACCCACAGGACAAACAGTTGTGAAAACCAAATATGTCTCCAAACATTGCCACATGTCCCCTGGGCAAGCAAAAGCACCCTCTCTTGAGAACTGTGGGGCTACATACACTGTGTGATACTGCGGCCACATGTCACTGAGCATTTGAAATATGTGCAGTCTGAATTGAGATGTGCTAGATATATAAGATACACAGTGGGGGTGCCTGGGTGGCTCAGTTGGTTAAGCGTTCGACTCTTGTTTGTGGCTCAAGTCATGATCTCATGGTCGTGCTGACAGAGTGGAGCTGGAGCTGGCTTAGGATTCTCTTTCTCTGCCCCTCCCCTGCTCACACTCTCTCCCTCTCAAAATGAATAAACATTAAAAAAATACACACTAGATTTCAAAGACTTGGTACAAAAAAAAGTTAAAACATCTCATTAGTAATTTTTATTATTATATTTTCACATTACATAATTAATGTAATATTTATTATATATTACATTAAAATGTAAATAACATTACATTTATTACAATTTTATCAATGATGTATTTAAAAGATAGTATTTTCTATTGGATTAAGTAAAATATATTATTAAAATTAATTTCACCTGTTTTTTTTACTCTTTTAATGTAGCTACTAGAAAAACTTAAATTACATTTGTGACTTGCATTATATTTCTATTGGACAGCACTGAACTGATCTAATTGATCAAATGTAGTTTAGCCATTAATTTTGTATTAGGTATTTAATACCCAATAAACCATTGGATTGAAATTATTTTTTTCTTTTGAAAATTTTTCTTCATACATTACTGTTATAAAGACAGAGAATATGTAGAGTGTTACATATCACCAGTTTGTTCTCCTGAGTACCTGCCAGTGGCATATTAAAAATCACTTCAATGTTCAGGGGCGCCTGGGTGGCTCAGTTGGTTAAGTGTCCAACTCTTGATTTCCACTCAGGTCATGATCTCATGGTTTGTGGGATTGAGCCCTGAGTCAGGCTCTGCACTGATAACGTGGAACCTGCTTAGGATTTTCTCCCTCTCTCTGCCCCTCTCCTGCATGTGTTCTCTCTCTCTCTCAATAAACAAACAAACATTAAAAAAAAAAAAAAAAAAAAAAAGAGCAAAAGGAAGACCGATTTTTACACTTGATCTTAGCCAAAAGGCCGAGAAGCGATAGACCTATTTTTAAAAAATCAGTTCAATATTCAGATGATGTATGTTTGTGTTAACACTTCCCTCCTTCTTGTATGGGAGGTGTATAGAGTTGTATCTTAAAATATAATTTATTTCTCAATTGATGACATTGAATTTAGAGGCTGAAAGAAGCTTTTGAACCAGTTTAGCAGACTGTTCTGAATTTCGACCTTTTGTGAATACTAGAAAGTAACCTGCATGAAGGCAGTGATTTAGAGGTGTGGGGTCTGTCCACTCTTGCATCCCTAGCACCTAGAGCAGTATCTGGCACATAGTAGGTCCTTCAGTAAGTATTTATTGAATGAATAGATTTAAAAAATCATATATTTTTCAGTAAAAACTGGCTGTTCAAATATATCGTTACCTTGTCATTTCTTTAGCTTTATTCCCCTTCCCCTTAATGTTAATTTCATTATGCAAACATTTTCCTTTTTATATTTAAACTCATCCATCTTGCCTTTGATAAGTTTCTGGCTTTGGGGGAAAATGGAGACTATTTTCCTCCCATAGCTCAACTAAGTAAGCAATTTAATTCTCTTTCTTCTATTTATTTCATCTTTTTAATGTAACTTTTTGGGTTAATCCCAGATGGATTAATGTGTGGTATATCTTTTAGATGTTGGAGTTGCCAATTTCCAATGTGGGGAGCATTCCCCACCCCACCCTCCACCCCACAACACCAAGAAATTCTTGGATACCAGCAGGATGTCTGATAGTTCAACTCAATTCTGACTCTCTCCCGAGACAGCATCAGATTCTACCTGTTAAGGGCTCAGACCTATAAGACTGCCCTCCATCTCTCAACGTTAGACACTAGTCGCCTGCCCCAGGTTGTTTGTTATCTTTACTTCTGACCCGACTGGCTATAGATTGAAGGTTCCACCAATTTCCTCGTTAAAGTTCTTTTAATTCACTAGAATAGCTCACAGAATTCAGGGAGACACTTACTTACATTTATCAGTTTATAAAAGACATGTTAAGAGATATGAATGAATAGCTAGACGAAGAGAAACACAGGGCGAGGTGTGGGGAAAGAGCATGGATCCCCAGGTGCACCAGTCTCCTGAAATCTCCATGTGTTCACCATCCTGGAAGCTCTGCAAACCCAGTGTTTTTGAGTTTTTACAGAGGTTTCATTACACAGTCATTATTGACTAAGTTATTGGCCATTGGCTGATTCAGCCTGCAGTCCCCTGGTAGGGGGCAAGACTGGAAGTTCCAACACTTTAATCACGTGGTTGGTCCTCCCAGCATCCAGCCCCCAGCTTTGGATGAGGTCCAAAAGTCACTTTCATTAAGACAATAAAAGACACCTTCATCACTCTTGGCACTTAGGAAATGCTAAGGGGTTTTGGAGCTATGATCCAGTAACTATGGCTGAAGACCAAATATATACGAGAAATGTATTTTGGTTATGTGAGTGACCAAATATACATTTCTTATAAATCACAGTATCATAATGTGAAACCTGGATCTCAATGAATTCATCTTTAATCTGTTATTTGTTTTTCCCAACAATATTCACTGAATCATGTTTCTCTACCCTGTTATTTATGCTTTCATACAGCAAACACTTATAGTTTGAATATGTTAAGTCTTTTCTCTTGGTTCATTTCCATCTTTAATCCATTCAAACTTAAAATGTCAATAACTCACTTTACAGAATGTTAATGTGGTGGGATAAGTTTATTTTTATCTTTAAACAGACATACTCTTTTATTCCTGGCCTGTTTGGCCAGGTAAGCTTTTAGGAAGGCTAGAGAGGAGAAGTTAGGCCTACAATCAAATAGTTGGAAGGATGAGACATCTGTGTGGTTACTGGCAGGGTGGTATAAAGATAATTTTATTTTGTTTCAGTATAAGTCTATAATGTGTCTGTGTTTAACATCTGTTCATCTTTGGTTTAAAAATAATGAGGAAGCACATTTTTTATTTTTGCAATTAAATAAAATAGTTTTTTTTGCATTCTAGTATTCTAATCATGTACTTGTGACTTTGACTTTGAAACTACCATTTGCTTATCATGAGGTTAGTTGAGAGAGTCAGAGTTAGAGAGTCATAGTTTATTTTAATCTGATACTCACCCTGGGGAAAGAGGAGAGCTGTTTATGAGGGTACATTTGAGGTCATCTTGTACAGTGATAGTTTATTTGCTTTTTTTGTTTGTTTGTTTGTTTGTTTGTTTGTTTGAAAGCGTCATAGCATAGTGATTAAGAGCCTCAACTCTGGAGCCTGGACTCAAATCCCTGCTGCCACTCAACATCTAAGTGCCTCCCTTTCCTCAGCTATAAAATAGGAGAAATAATAGTACCTACCTCATAGGGTTGTTATGAGGATTTAAATGAGTTAATACCTAAAAAGTATTTGAAACAATGCTTGGCACATAGGAATGCTGTGTTGACTTGTTATAAATTAATTTGCCCAGATATTCCTGTCATCTTCGAGTAAGTAAGCTGTTGCCTTTACAGATAAATGCTAGTCATGAGATCTGGCTATAAACAAGGACAATTACTCTAGCTTCTTCTATTTCTTGCTAAAGTCCCGGGGTAGGTGGGATGGAGGCAGCTTTAGGTCAACAAAATAAAACTGAAATTACTAAAGCTAATGGTAGTGGGGGAAGAAGGTTCATCAAGAGGATGCAACTGCCAGTTGACCTGTGAGTTGGACCCTTACAATTGGAAGCTCCTCACTCCCTCCCCCATCCTTGGAATGTGGCTTCCACTTGCCTTCCCCTCTCCCAGAAGCTTCCCGAGGAACACAGCCTTGAGATAATAATGTGTTGTTGAGACCATCTGGACTGTATACATGACTGAACCTGGTTAGGGCTTCTATATAAACTTTTAAGACTCTGGCAGGTGGGTGTGGAGATGTACTCATCTTGTCACTCAAGAAAAGTCTCATATGTAAATTCCCTTGCTTATCAAACCTGCCACCTACCAATCTGAGGTGGTTTGCCTCTTTCCTTGGTCTCTCCTTGCCCTGCATGTATGGGGGCCAGTTTACAAACCAACTGTTGGCAAGCCAGTCAGGAGACCAAATAAATGGCCTTGGGAAAGAGGCATCCTCCTTGGGGGAAATCCCTGGTTGGCTATCTACATTGATGTGGGGAGTGGTGGCCTGTATGTTAGATGCTTGTGGACCACCATGTGAGTACTAGGACACCCTGAAAATGGCAGCAGGTCTGATACACATTTGAGAAACTACACATAGCACACTGTGCTCGCTCTGCCCAGTGAGCATTCATTGTGAGCTGGCCTCTAGTCTGGGCAGCTCTGCTGGCCACTGATGCCCAACTAACTAGAGGCTGAAGCTTGGATCAGAAAGTCGGATAAGGGCTGAAGTTAGAGAAGGACATGCAGTTGTCCACTATTCAGTTTTGGGACTGGCAGACTAGGTGGGAGAGCAGGATAATAAGTTGGAGACCTTAGTCTCCATTTTGCCATTTTGCCAAGCTAGGAGGGTGTAGGCTTCTGTGGATTGAGGTCTGAGCACTTGTGACAAAGCCTGATTAGGACTCTAAGAGGTGGCTCAGTCAGTAGAGCATCTTACTCTTGATCCCAGGGTCCTCTTGATCCCAGAGTCTTGAGTTCAAGGCCCATGTTGGGCATGGAGCCTTCTTAAAAAAAAAAAAAAAATGGATCTAAGAGTTGTAATTGCTGGAAAGTGAAGAGAATGAAGGGGAGAATATTATGGTGACTGGCAGTGAAATAGGCAAAATGCCCAAGGCTGTCCAACCCTTAATACAGAGGAAAGTTCTAAATAGCAATTACTCAAAAAACTCCTAAGAGAAAACTTGTACTTTCTCTGCCCCTTAACGTTGTAAATTTTATCATGTCTTTGAAATGTAAACACCCCAGGAGATAACCAAAACACTGCCCACAGAGAGTGAATTTAAAAATAGGGAAAAAGAGGGGCACCTGGGTGGCTCAGTCTGTTGAGTGTCTGACTTCGGCTCAGGTCGTGATCTCATGGATCATGGGTTTGAGCCCAATGTCAGGCCTTGTGCTGACAGCTCAGAGGCTGGTACCTGCTTTCAGGTTCTGTGTCTCCCTCTCTCCCTGCCCCTCTCCTGCTTGCGATCTGCCTCTCCGTCTCTCTCTCTCAAAAATAAACAAACATTACAAAAAAATTTTTTTAAATAGGGAAAAAGAGGCTTTTCAAAATACCGACTGCTATAGAAGCTCCCTTGCCTCAGAAAGCTTTGGCCATGGAGCGCCTGGATGGCTCAGTCGATTAAGCATCCGATCTCGGGTCAGGTCATGATCTCGCGGTTCATGAGTTTGAGCTCCACACTGGGCTCTGTGCTGACAGCGTGGAGCCCACTTCGGATCCTCTGTACCCTTCTCTCTCTGCCCCTCCCCAGCTTGTGCTCATGTGTACTCTCTCTCTCTCTCTCTCTCAAAAATAAATAAACATTAAAAAAAAGAAGAAGAAGAAAAAAAAGCTTTGGCCGTGTGAGAAATACCTGATTCACAGCTAGAGTTTTGGAATGAAAGCTACAGGGTCTCTGTGTCTGCATGTATGTAGGTCTATAGACATATATTACATATGTGGTGTTTTTCTATCTCCAGAGGGCATTGCCAAAATTACTATGTAAAAGAGTTCTATTTAATTGGCTTAAGGAAAAATAAGTTTAAATATCAATAATATACTTCTTTAGAACTGAAAAAATTTTATTTCATCTGCTAAAAGGACAAAGTTTTCTTGAACTATTGGTCTGTTCTAGATGAGACTGTGAAAGGTTTTTCTTTACCTTTTAAGTAATCTGCCTAGAAAACAAAGATTCTATGTTTTATAAAAATAATTTATTGCACCTTATGTTACCTTTATTTTAGAAAGCTGAGTCTTCTCTATTAAAAGAGCTAAGTTTTTTACAACTCTGTAGCTTTCTGTATTAGCTTTTGAAGTCTTTAATTGTCACTTTGGCAAAATGGATAACTAAGTATTGTTTCATGGTGGCTGTAATCTAATCAAGTGTTTTAAGCCTTTTGATATTTTTGACAAACTTCCCCCAAATCAAATTCTTCTTTTTAATTTTTTTTTTTTTAATGTTTATTTGTTTTTGAGAGACAGAGAGAGACAGAGCACAAGCAGGAGAGGAGCAGAGAGAGCAGGAGGCACAGAGTCTGATGTGGGGTTCAAACTCATGAACCGTGAGATCATGACCTGAGCCAAAGTTGGATACTTAACTGAGTGAGCCACCCAGGTGCCCCACCCCAAATCAAATTCTAATAAAGTCTTGTTCACTTTGAACTAACTTTGGGATTTTTCAGAGGGTCCCTAGAAACATCTCAAAAGATGTATTCTGTGTACTTGTGAAAGGAAGACATTGAACTAATTAGGCTTAATTTGTTTGTTACATTTCATGGGAAGCATTGTCAAATAAGAAGTGATGCTCAACTTTCTTTATGTTGTTCCAGAAATTGTACACAATTCCTAAAAATCTGATATGTCCTGGTTCAGTCATAATTCTAATTATTATTTTAAAAAGGATGTCACAGGGGCGCCTGGGTGGCGCAGTCGGTTAAGCGTCCGACTTCAGCCAGGTCACGATCTCGCGGTCCGTGAGTTCGAGCCCCGCGTCAGGCTCTGGGCTGATGGCTCGGAGCCTGGAGCCTGTTTCCGATTCTGTGTCTCCCTCTCTCTCTGCCCCTCCCCCGTTCATGCTCTGTCTCTCTCTGTCCCAAAAATAAATAAAAAACGTTGAAAAAAAAAAATTAAAAAAAAAAAAAAAAAAAAAGCATGTCACAGAAATAATAAAATTTCTTCCCCCAAGTTTTCACTTTTTCTTCTTTTCTAATACATGATAAAAAAAATTTTTTTAGATTTTTTATTACATTTATTTATTTTTGAGAGACAGAGAGACAGAGCACAAGTGGGGAGGGGCAGAAAGAGAAGGAGACAGAATCTGAAGGAGGCTCCAGGCTCTGAGCTGTCAGCACAGAGCCCGACGCAGGGCTCAAACTCACAAACTCTGAGATCATGACCTGAGCTGAAGTCGGACGTTCAACCGACTGAGCCACCCAGGCACCTCCCAAAAAATTTGTTTAATGTTTATTTAGTTTTGAGAGAGAGACAGACAGACAGGGTCCGAGCAGGGAGGAACAGAGAGAAAGGGACACACAGAATCTGAAGCAGGCTCCATGCTGTCAGCACAGAGCCTGATGCGGGGTTGAGATTCACGAGCCGCGAGATCGTGACCTGAGCCGAAGTCAAATGCTTAACAGACTGAGCCACCCAGGTGCCCCTCTAATATATGATTTTAAAACGTTCACAGTTTCACTCCAAGTTCTGTTATAGCCCCATCCCACAAATTTGGAAGTGCTATAATTTCTTAGCGTTTTGTTCAGAATATTTACTAATTTCCATTTTATATATTTAACTCATATTATTTAGAAGTGTGTTGGGGTGCCTGGGTGGCTCAGTTGGTTAAGCGTCCAACTCTTGGTTTCGGCTTAGGTCATGATCTCACAATTTGTGGGTTTAAGCCCTGCATCGGTTACCATGCTGACAGTGTGGAGCCTGCTTGGGATTCTTTCCCTCTCTTTCTGCCTCTCTCCTGCTTGCTTTCTATCTCTCTTTCCAGCTCTCTCTCTCTCTCTCTCAAAATAAATAAATAAACATAAAAAAAAAAAGAAGCGTGTTGCATGATTTCTAAATATTTGGAGATTCTCTTGTGTTGTTACTGAGTTTGAACTGAATTCCAAAGTGGTCAATGTATATACACCATGTGATGTCAGTCTTTTGAAATTTGTTGAGGTTTGTTTTAAGGCCCAGCATGTAGTCCGTTTTGGCAAATATCCAGTGTGCACTTGAAGTGGTATTATTTTAATTTTTATCTTCTTCTGAAGCTTTGGATATCCAACTAAGGCTGGTCCTCACAACATTCTATACCTATTTTGTACGTATTCCCAGTTTCTACTTCCTTATAGTAGGTGTGTTTGTATTTTTAGTATATCTTTCTCCTTTCTCAACCCAATGGCTTTCTTCTTGTTGTGGTTATAGGCAGCCTAAAAGTTAAAAAAAACAAAAAACAAAAAACCTACCTTTGTTGTACTTAGTTCGTTATTAGGTTCCATAGTCCCTAACCACAAAATAAGTGTTCACCTAATACCAAAGTACTTTATAAAAGAGTTAATTCTGGGGTGCGTGGGTGGCTCAGTCGGTTAGGCATCTGACTTCGGCTCAGGTCATGATCTCATGTTCTGTGAGTTCGAGCTCCACATCGGGCTCTGTGCTTACAGCTCAGAGCCTGGAGCCTACTTTGGATTCTGTGTCTCCCTCTCTCTCTGCCTCTCCCCCATCCACGCCCTGCCTTTCTCATTCTTAAAAAATAAATAAACATTAAAAAAATTTTTTTTTAAGTTAATTCGTTTCTTGGTATTGATTCATTTATCATGTTAATGTTGTTATGTTCTTGAAACTGGTCTACCTTGCCTTTATCAAAAGGGAAAAAAATGCGTTTCCCAGTTGGGAAGGCTGTGTACTTTCCCAATACTAAGCAGTACCTTATCTTATCTGAAGATGCATAACTGTGTTGTGAACTAAAGCTATTGTATTTGAGGAGAGAGCCACCTAGGCATCCAGGTAACCTCCATGCATGAATTCATTTCCGCCAACATTTGAGTGGCCTTTGTCTGTGTGGAAAAGAAGTGGTGCATAAAAACGGAGACTCTGCTTTGTGTAAGACGGTGTGTTAGGTGCTGCACTACTTAACTTTTCTTGATTTGGGGATCTATTCTTTCTTGCTGTTTCATAACCATTGCTGGAAATATTTGTGACAGTGTGAGAAAAGGATGATGTGCTTATAATCCATATCGGAGGAAAATAACACCTCTCTTCTGCAATAGGAAAGTGTCAGCTTTTAATTACTTTTAGACTAGACAAGGATACAGGTGTTCAAATTCTTGGCCCACCATCTTCTGCCTCAGTCAGACTTTGAATTACGTGCATTTCTGTTAATGTGATTAAGTGGTATTTATAAAAGCTTTGTGGTAAATATGGTTGGTTAACTTTGTATTTCAACTCATGGGACCCTCAGCTTCATGCTGCAGATCTGGGTTTTGGAGCTCTTAGCTGTGCAGCCAGGTGAGAGCCCCTATTCTGCTCTCCCTGCTGCTGATAAAGGAGAAAGGGGGGAGACACGTGTACATACTGGCTTTTCTGTGTGACAAGGGCTGTTTAATTGGGGATGATTGTGAAGTTCTTGTCATAGAAAATGGGCGACAGAATTTGCAGTTAGTAGTGAAATAACTGACTCTCAGTCCACATTGGAAAATGAAACATAAAACATTTTGGTGATAAAAATATAAGTTTTAGGGGCGCCTGGATGGCTCAGTCAGCGAAGCATCCGACTCTTGGTTTTGGCTCAGGTCATGATCCCTGAGATCGAGCCCTGCATCAGACTCTGCGCCGGGCATGGAGCCTGATTGGGAGTCTCTCCCTCTCTCTCTCTGCTCCTCTCCCCTGCTCATGCTCTCTCTCTCAAAAATAAATACAATACACTTTAAAATATATATAAATTTTAGAATATATAGCACAAAGAGTGAATCTTAATGTAAATGGTGGATTTTAGTCAATAGTAACATATCAGTATTGGTTCGTCAATTTTAATAAATGTACCACCCTAATGGAAGGATGTTACTAGTGGAGGAAACAGATGGGGAAGAGGTGGGGAGATGAGGAGGTATGTGGGAACTCTCTGTACGTTTTGCTCAATTTTTCTGAACCTAAAAGTGCTCAAGAGTTTGGAAGTTCTGTGTAACTGGTTTAATGTTCCTCAGCAAGTTCTTATCATACAAGTTAGTTTTAACCCTGAGTCTTGGGATTTCTCAGGTAAGACGAATCTGGTTTGCAGTTTGAGCTACTATGTCAGGTAGATTTGCCCCTCTGTTTTTGTAAGGTTCATTAACTGTGCCCCTGCCTTCTCTATCTGTTAAAACAGTTGGAATGCCAAGATGCCTTGGAAACAGCAGCCCGAGCTGAGGGTCTTTCCCTGGATGCCTCCATGCATTCTCAGCTCAGAATCCTGGATGAGGAACATCCCAAGGGAAAGTACCATCACAGCTTAAGTGTTCTGAAGCCCATCCGGACCACTTCCAAGTAAGAGGCTCTGCCAGTTAATGACTTGTCTATGAAGCACCAAAAGCATTTTTGAAAATTCGGGCTAAGATCAGACCATTTGGGAAGACCCATTTATAGTCAGGAACCATTTGCTAAACAGCGTATTATAAATGCTGGCTAGCCTGTCTGTGTGCACTGACAATTTTGTGCTTTGGGTTTTCTCTCCTTAGACACCAGCACCCAGTGGACAATGCTGGGCTCTTCTCCTGCATGACTTTTTCTTGGCTTTCTCCTCTGGCCCGTGTGGCCCACAGGAAGGGAGAGCTCTCAATGGAGGACGTGTGGTCTTTGTCCAAGCACGAGTCTTCCGATGTGAACTGCAGAAGGTAGGCGTCTCTGGTCCACCCTGGTCTCCCACATCTGGGTGCGTAGGGCCTGAGCTAGGAGGGTGGGTCCGGCAGTGTGACGCCCTCAGCTCTCTGTTCATTTAGGATCTGAGCTGTCCTCTGGAGGGAGGGTAGCCTGGGGATGACTTTCTCTTTGCTCTTCTGCTTTATCTCCTATTTCACCTTTAATCCTGTTTTAACCACGGGCTTTCTCTCTCTCTCTCAGCCCCGCTTCTCTTCCTGAGTCGACAGGGAAATTATGTTGCTGCCTTGTGACAGAATACATTTTTGTGGTAGCTGATTATCATGATTAAAATCTAGCTTACAACTTTACATTTGACTACAGGACTCTTCAGAAAGGGTTGGGGACCCTTGAGGAAGGAGCTCTTAGCCATGAGCAAATTCTGTTCAGGGATAATTTTTCTGGGGGGAAGGAAGGACTTTTGTTCTCATTATTTTCTATGTCATGAGGGGCTCCCTATACAGGGTAAATATGTAGTTACCCAGGAAGGGTATTTTTTTCCCAGAAGGTGAAGTCCGTGTACACAGTTTAAAGGAGAGGCTCGTGTGAGTGGTATCAAAGCCTGGAGGCAAAAAGCAATGGCAGGAGGGAATCTAGGGAGTGTCTGTTCACCTGGGGAGATGTGTAACGAGGACATGTGCCCTTGTTAAGACTAGAGAGACTGTGGCAAGAAGAGCTGAATGAAGTTGGGCCAGACGCCGCTTCCCTCCGAAGGGTTGTGTGGATCTTCTGCCGCACCAGGCTCATCCTCTCCATCGTGTGCCTGATGATCACACAGCTGGCTGGCTTCAGTGGACCAGTAAGTTCTAACCATCCTTTCTGACAGTCTCCAGGGGCCCGGCCATGGCCAGCTCTAACACTCTTGTTCTGTTGCAGGGGTTGTGCTCACCTTTGGGCTAGTTAGCAGCCTTAGAGTTGCCTCTAGGTCTGTTGAAAGGGAACAATCGATTCTGGAGTGAATGGTGGCTTGTCAGCAGCTGGAAGGATGAGGGGCCATGTTGCCAGAGGAGAGCTGGACCTGGCTTGCTTTCCTGGGGCGGGTGAAAATGAATGATTCCAGCCCTGTGCAGGACTGTGCTTCTTTGCTGCGTGTCTACATGAAATGACAGTCTTGGTTTGGGGAGATGGTGTCTCACGGTGCTGTGAGTGGGCGAGAGCGGCGTTGTGTGGCGTAGGTTGCTGAGCCAGTGCTGGAGTCACACCGAATGCCTGGAGGCAGGGTTGTCACGTGTTTGGCGGTTCCGTGGCAAATGAGCCCGAAGAAACTAGAGGAGCGTTGAGGTTTTTAGAGTCTGACCTGCAGTCTGTTGAGTTCTGGTGTATGGTGTGAACTGTGCTGTAGGTGTCGGGGTGGTAGCCATGGTTTTTTCCTAGTGTGTACTGAAGCAGGGTAGGTACGAGAGTGATGTTCACGCTGTTCTCTGGACACCTGTTTCTTACACCTGCTGTGCTTCCTTACACTTGAGACTTTGATTAAATCTATTCTCTGCATATTTGCCTTGAGGCATCGGAGCAGTAGTGCTACTTATACTGTGCATTTTCCGTGTGTGGGTAAGCTGGAGGTTCATGGTTTTGGTAAGTATATGCCTAAGATGCATGGTGATTAGGTAAAACTAATTTGCAGTTTTTCTGTCTTTTTTTTTCTTGTCATTATTGTTGTTTGTTTGTTTTTTTGTTTTTTTTTTTAATGTTTGATGCCTTTTTAAAAGTTCTGATCTCTTTTCTGAAGCAGAGAACACTACTTTCCTGGTATTAGGTTTCTATATTAATTGACCAACTAACACACTTTTGTATAAGTTTTAAGTAAGAGAGACCATGTACCTGAATATTATGTTATTGACCAAAATGGCAAACATGTTCATAGGACCAGCTTCCCCCAAGAAGAGCTTCTGTCATTGTTTCACTACAGGGCTGGTGGCTGCTCTGGATCTTCTGTGGAATTCCTTGAGCTGGATAGCACAGTATACAGGCTTTTATGATTCCATTTGGCCAGTGCAAGAAGTTCATTGGCTCCCCCCCATACAAAAAAAAAAAAAAAAAAAAAGAAAGAAAAAAGAAAAGAAAGGAAGAAAGGGAAGAAATTCCATAGATTACTGCAATTTTAAGTTTTTTTGGGGAAAAAAAAGCTACCTATGCATGTTCAGTTTGGGGCCTACAGTCACTCCCTTGAGCATCTGCATATTCCTTAATCTCTCTTTTAAGGCACTGCATACTGGATTGCTAACTCTAGTAAACTCTTCTAGATGCCAGGGAACACTGAGAGCCTTCCTTTAATAGGAAAACTGCAGCACGCTTTTCCTTCTCTCTACCCTCTTGGGGAAGAACAACTTAAGGCCTGTGTTATTTCATGTGATTCCATCCTAGAACAATTGAGAAAGCAATGGTCCCACCCGTAGTCTATCTAAATGATAAAAAGATTTAAAACTATAAGCAAAGCAAACTTTTTTTTTTTTTTTTTTTGGAGCTCCAGTTCTTATAAATTTTTTTTTTTAATTGGAAATTGAAGAATCAGGCTGGTTTTGAGATTAGTACTAGCAATGAGCATACCTTCTGTTCTGTGGATTTAAATCCTTTCGAAGAACATCCATTTTAGATTTTTGGACATTTTCTAATGTGGCACGACTTTCAAACTGGCTCAGTCTGTTCTTCTAGAAATCTATGTAAGAACCGACTCCCCAAATATGGGGATATTTCTGATCTCCTCTCAGGCCTCACTGAACCTTGGTAGCCACATGCAGAATATATGAAACAATGAAGTTAAGGTGTGTGTATGTTTTTTAACTGGCTGGACGTTTGTACATCGAGATGATCCAAGGTTTCAGTGATGCCGGTGGACCAGAGCTCTGTGCAGAGTGTCCAAAGGTCACAGTAGTGTTAACGGAGTAGCAGAACGTATATGGGTACGGTCCTGACCTAACATGAGTGGCCAGACTTGCTAAGGTCTTGCTAAAGTTGTGACCTCCTTGGATTCAAACAATTTAAAAAGACCAGGCCTGACCTATGATTTTTTTGTGTAAAGAATTAGCATCCACCCTGTAGATCTGCAAGAGAAGACTGCCTCCTGCAGCACTACATCTCGGTGAATGCTAACTCTGCTCCAAGGCCTTTTGGGGAAAGGGCAGTGAATAGCCTCTAGAGAGGTAAGTTTCCCACCCTCCCCACCTCTCCCCAGCTGCAGCTTGCTTGGTGCTGTCAGGATCTGGATTTGGGGGGAGTCTCTCTGTAGTGGAACCAGTGACAGAAGCTGTTCTTTAGAATTTTCAGGATGGCTGTATTCTGCGGTCAGAATGAGAGAGTCAAGCTGGGCAGAATCTCTCGCCAAGAGTTCAGGTAAGGTAATGTTTATTCACTGGGAATGCTTTCCACAGCCAGACAGCTATTCTGACAATCTCGAGTTTTCCTCCCAGTTTGTTTGCATTTAAATGATAAGTTTGTAACTTTTTAAAACTAAATTTTGGTTGGATTTTTCATGAAAAACCTTTTTTTCTTTATCCCATGCAAAATGGTTTGAAATGTAATTGTTTTTTTTTGTTTTTTGTTTTTTTTTAAACCCTGTGTGTTGGAAATTCTTTAATCTGCTGTTTCCTCTTTCCCCCCACCCTCTGAAAGTTTTACATAATGTCAGCCTTCATTATGTCTTTGACTTTCCCCCGGCTCCTCACCTCCGGGAGGTACTAATGCTATTGCCCGGTGCTGAAAGATGGCACTGTAAAGGTATGGGAAGGAAGGAACCCCAAACTACAACCTGCTGTCCTTTCACGCCTTCCTTTGGAGACTGTTCCATCAGTGCCGAGGTGTGTGAGAAAATGCTTTACTGCATCGCCATCTTACTGAGTTGCTTCACGTGAGGAAAAATGGGGTTTTGACCCTGCCACTCAGTGACTCAGTTCCACATTTTGGATTGCATACTGGAAAAGAAGCCAATCTTCTTGCTAGTAAACCAACAACCCAGCTGTATGCAGTGGTGACCCAAACAATGGATATAAACCTAAAAATCTGAGGGAGGGGAGAGGTGGAATACAATAGTGCTTGGAATCTGAAATCTCATTTATTTGATCAGGTTATTTGCCGACACTTGACAGAAATATGATTGGTGGGGATCTCTTAGGATCTAGTGGACATCTGGTATTAATTTCCTTTCAGGAAAAATGAGAAATGCCAGTTAACCAGAGAGCGTCTGGGTTCTGGAATTCAGTATTAGCCGCCTCAGGACAATTGTGTCTGGCCTCCATTTTTGTCTGTCATTCAGAGCTGGCTTCCATCTACAGTACCTTTTGCTATAAGGATCCGGGGTAGTTGGGTGGATGGGTTTCTCATTAATTTTTTTTTTCTTCCTTCAGGGTGGGGGATTGGTTTGGCTTTCTTTTGTCGTGGCTTGTTTTCTTTCATTTTTGGCAAGATTGATTTTAGCTGCAAGGACTTGAAAAGACTCTGAAGGATCCCACCAGTTTTTCCTTGAGGCCTAGATTTTTGTATTCTGTCCTGAACAGAAGTCATTCATCACAGCCTGCTGAACCAATAGCGCCAGTGATTTTAAGCAGAGTTACCTCTTTGGGGAGTTTTTAGTTTTTTGTTTTTTTGTTTTTTAATTCTCTTTCCTTAGCAGCAAGGTCTTATTCCTGGAGAATCTCCTCCACTGCAGCCTCCCTGCAGCTTCGGGAGCCTTAATCGATTAAGTGCTGTCAGCTTGATGTACTACTCCGGACTCTGGAAACAGATATCGGTTCTATTCTGTATTTCCACTGTGTGTAGCTAAAACAACAGTCGGAGGCCCGATGACCTGTTAGACGGCTAGCCTTGTATAACTCGACTCTGTATGTTCCCATGTATGTTACCGCAATGCTCCTCCTGTTGTACAGTGTCTGTGAGATGCTCTTTGAAGATGGTACTTTTTTTTTTTTTTCATTTTCAATAAAAGTACATTACCTCCCACTTCCTGGTATTTAATCCTGTTGCTGAATGTGCCTTGTGTGAGTGTGTGCTCCGGCGTTGCAGGACCTCAGAGCTGGAGGTGGCACTCGGTGGTTCTTGGGGGCTGGCTGCCTTCCCTCACTGCAGGTGGTGTTAGACATATACTACCTGAGGTAACATGTTTTTGTTTTTGGGAGGGAGTGGGGAGTGGGGAGGGTCCGTGGGAGGGTTTCTGGATTTTGGATAGTCTGCTTTGTTTGCTGTCTTCTGTACTATTAAACTGCCGATGTTTATTTTCAGGAATGTTTTGCAAATGCACTTCTCACTCTTCCCCAGTCCAACTGTAGGTACACTGTTCCTTTTTATCAAATAAGCACGTTTGAAACGATCCAAAAAAAAAAAAAAAAAAAAAAAGGTCTTAATTTCATTTAAAGAAATGTATCAGTGTGTGGAGATACTGGAGTAAGGTCAAATAGATACTTTTTAATGACCGTGTGTTTAGAATTAATTTCAGCTCATGGACAGGTTTATGTTACATTAGAAAGAGTAACGGTTTTGGTGGTGTCCTGAAGGAAGAAAATTTCAGATTAGATGTACCTCCTGCGAAATGCCCTGAGTAAATACCCGCAGGCCACGTGGTCCGTAAGATTTGGTCCTTCAAGGTCTTTCTCTGCTTATGTACGTACGTACCACTGCACAGTGGAGCTGCTTCCTCTTTCTAACTTAACATAAAACTGTGGCGTGATGTGTGGGTGCTGTGGAGATGTTGACAGTGGGGTGTGTTTCTCCCTGTAGGCCTTCGTGGTGAAACACCTCTTGGAATACACCCAGGTCACAGACTCTAACCTCCGGTACAGCTTGCTCTTAGTCCTGGGCCTCCTCCTGACGGAAGTCGTGCGCTCCTGGTCACTTGCACTGACTTGGGCATTGAATTACCGAACTGGCGTCCGCTTGCGAGGGGCCATCCTAACCATGGCATTTAAGAAGATCCTTAAATTAAAGAACATTAAAGAGAAGTCCGTGGGGGAGGTGAGTACAGGGTGTTTGCTTCAGGGCAGAGGGAAAGCTCCCAGCTTGAGCTCTTTCTTTCCGTTGGATCTCTGCTTTGTCCTGCCTCTTCCTCCTGAGACGAGTGGCTAAGTGGCCAGCATCCTCGCGGGGTCCTCTCACTGCTCTCTATGTCTCGTAGCTCATCAACATGTGCTCCAATGACGGGCAGAGGATGTTTGAGGCAGCCGCCGTTGGCAGCTTGTTGGCTGGAGGACCCATTGTTGCCATCTTAGGCATGATTTATAATGTAATTATTCTAGGACCAACAGGCTTCCTAGGATCAGCTGTTTTTATCCTCTTTTACCCAGCAATGGTGAGTACGACTCCTTCCCGTATTTTAGCAGCTTTTCCTTAAAATGAGTTATTTCCATTAGGTTTTATGTAGTAGGCACCACTGAGGCATTACATCTCTGACCGGAAATTTCCTCAAAGCAGGTACCTGGTTTGGAAAACTCTAAGGTGTCACTTGAATAAAGACTGTGGCTCTTAATGAGATTTAAGAAAGATAATCTGGGTGCCTGGGTGGCTCAGTCAATTACGCGTCTGACTCTTGGTTTTGGCTCAGGTCATGATCTCACGGTTCTTGAGTTTGAGCCCCCACATCAGGCTTTGCGCTGGCAGTGAGGAGCCTGCTTGGGATTCTCTCTCTCCTTCTCTCTCTGCCCCTCCTCTGCTTCTGCTCTCTCTGTCTTTCTCCTCAAAATAAATAAGCAAACTTAAAAAAAAATTACAAAATAAAATAAAAAAGAGAATCTGAGTGAAGGAGGAGGCCTCCAGCTAACACGGGAGTGTTGAGTCTCTTCATCTCGAGTTGATACTAACTGATATGGCTCTTCTGCTTCCCTTTGGTAGCATTCAATATCTGTAATTACCATGAGAACAAATACTTGTCTTAACTTCCTTCCAAAGATGTAAGAATTAAATAATATTTTATTCTAATTTAATAGACCACTTTTATTAAAAAGCAGTACACCTACCTGATGCTCATTTTATTTATAATAATCTTGAGCAGATTTATTTCCCAGAAAGGCTGGACGGTTCTTAAGTTTGAATAAGCCCTGACTTGGCACAACATTGCTTTTCCTTTCAGATGTTTGTATCCCGGATCACTGCATATTTCAGGAGAAAATGTGTGACCACCACTGATGAACGTGTCCAGAAGATGAATGAAGTCCTCACTTACATTAAATTTATCAAAATGTATGCCTGGGTCAAAGCATTTTCTCAAATTGTACAAAGTGAGTTTAAGATTTTATATGTGTGTTTGGTAGAAGGGGTTTAGTGTCTTAGCTTCCTGAGCACATTAGCTGCTAGGAATCCTAATGTCATAGGATCATGATATCTTATATTCTTATAATATCTTATGATCTTATATTGAAAGGGATCTTAGAGACTTGAACCCATAATCTCTTCTTACACAGGAGGAAATTAAGACCAGAAAATTGTGATTTTTCCCAAGATAACTAAGCTAGTTATGAGTAATTCATTCAGTTTCAAAGCCGCCTATCTATACTGTCATCCTGCCCATTATTTTGTGGCCTAGCCATGAAGACATTACAGAAAACAGTATCAAGTGGCTATTGAGGGCTTCGCCCTCCCCTCCCCACCACAGGTGCATGTACACCACAGGTAGTAAGTGAAGTGTAAGATCCTGGGGGAGCAGGAGAAGTGCCGGGCGGGGGGTCAGGACAGCGGGGATCTGGGTCTAGCTCAGCTCCTCACTCATTGTGGTTTTTGGTTTGTTGTTTTATTTTTATCTTTTCAAACAATTGACTTATGTTGAGTCACAAGGCCTGTCCTGGCCCTATCCTGGTTATCATGATCAGTAAATTCAACGCAGACAGAGACTTGTCTAATATTTAAATGCCAAATGATGGACCTTAAAAAAGATGATCTTTAGGGGTGCCTGGGTGGGTTAGTCGGTTAAGCATCTAACTTCTGCTCAGGTCATGATCTCACGATTCATGAGTTCGAGCCCCACTTTGGGCCATGTGCTGACAGCGCAGAGCCTGCTTGGGATTCTCTCTCTCCCTCTCTCTCTGCCCTTCTCCTACTTGTGAGTGCTCTCTCTCAAAATAATAAACTTTTTTAAAAAGGTGACATTTAAGAAGGATATATTTAAAGGCACTTTGGAGTTGAAAAAAGAAGATGTATTTACATTTAAACTTAATTTAAGTATAAAAAATGTGGGCTGTTAATTGACCATCACCTCATAGTGAGCTAACCTGAATACATTACAGTTACAAAAGCTAATGCAATTTTAGGTTGAATAGAAATACAGTGTTCAGAGCAAGGAAGCTATTTTAGTTTTATTGCTTGGTTTCTCGATTAAATCTTCAGGAACATTGTGTCCAATTCACACGCTTATTTATCAGTGGTCATCAGGAGGAGGTGGCCACTCAGAGGTGTCCAGCAGTGGGTTAGATAGCTTTGTTAAGTAGCGAATTCATTGCCAATAGAATGGAATAAATGGATGCTAACTGGATATCTGCCAAGCATGTTTTAGGCAAGGTGACTGCCCACAGTCCTTTCTGGCTCTCTCACTCTGTGGTTTCATAATTTTATTTCTGAGACTCCACTCTTTCTTCAGCCCCTGACTCTGGTGTCTTTACCTGTGTGTGTTAGTTTGAAAAGAGCATTCTTGCTCATTATGGACTTAGGCAAGTTATACAGTAAATGTGAAAGCAATGAGTTAGATTTGTAAAAATATGACTTAGGAGCTAGCTCTGAGGATAGTTCGCAATGTCTTGGGCAGTGGTAATACCTTTAAGGTCAGTGCAAAGCTTCTCAGAATTGCTTATATGTTTAAAAAAAATAGGGGTGGGGGCGCCTGGGTGGCTCAGTCGGTTGGGCGTCCGACTTCGGCCCGGGTCACGATCTCGTGGTCCGTGAGTTCGAGCCCCGTGTCGGGCTCTGGGCTGATGGCTCAGAGCCTAGAGCCTGCTTCCGATTCTGTGTCTCCCTCTCTCTCTGCCCCTCCCCTGTTCATGCACTGTCTCTCTCTGTCTCAAAAATAAATGAAAGTTAAAAAAATAAATAAAAAATAAAAAATAGGGGTGCCTGGGTGGCTAAGTTGGTTAAGCATCCTACTCTTGATTTCGGCTCAGGTCTTGATCTCACGTCTCATGGGATTGAGCCCTGAGTCGAGCTCCATGCTGACAGCATGGAGCCTACTTGGGATTCTTTCTTTTCCCGTGTCACTCTACCCCTCCCCTGCTCGCATGCATGCACACTTTCTCCCTCTCTCTCTCTGTCTCAAAAATAAACATTAAAAAACCCTGCATACACAAAACGCACCACCTTGTTGTCATACTTCTTATTCCGTGGTCTTCAGTACTCTAGGGTTGCTCTGTTAATAAAGGTCGCAGTTTTGCAAATATTTAAGAAAAATCATTCTGCCTACCAAAGTTGTATTTCACTCACTTTCTCTCAATCATCCTCACTGCTTTTTGTGTGAAAGCCTTTACCCAGCACTGACATACAGTAGGCACTGTGGTAAATCTGAGTTCTTTTTTAATTCTCCATTACTGTGGTAGTCTTTTCTGTAATTACCTGGGCAGGAAATAAACAACAAGCAGGTAAGGAAACAAAACTGCTGATTGCAGATGCAGTTACTCTGCTCATTCCTTTTAGATGTAAGATGTTTGCAAGAAAAATCAGACTAAGGCAGAAGATGATCACTGCACTGATATGTAGGGACTGCTTTCTGTTAGATTTGTTCCTATGACTTGATCCCACTTCAGGCTTGTATACCAGCATTAATGGTAATAATTGATAGTCACGTTGACCTAGGTTTTTATATTATAGGTGTTAAAGAGTTGGGTTTTTTTTTTAATGCTTATTTATTTATTTATTTTTAAATGTTTATTTATTTTTGAAAGAGAGAGACAGAGCACAAGCAGGGGAGAGGCAGAGAGAGAGGGAGGAAGACACAGAATCCGAAGCAGGTTCCAGCCTCTGAGCTGTCAGCCCAGAGCCCAACGTGGGGCTCCGACCCACAGACTGTGAGATCATGATCTGAGCCAAAGTCAGATGCTCAACTGACTGAGCCAGCCAGCCACTCCTTAATGCTTATTTATTTTTGAGAGAGAGGGAGAGAGAGAGCGCGCTCATGTGCATGCTGGTGGGGGAGGGGCAAGGAGAGAGGTGGGCAGAGGATCCGAAGCAGGCTCTGCCCAGACAGTAGACAACCCGATGCAGGTCTCGAGCTCATGAACGAACCATGAGACCGTGACCTCAGCGAAAGTTAGACACTTAACCAACTGAGCCACCCAGGCACCCCAAAGAGTTGTTTTAAAACCTGTGTGACTGAAGACCTACCAAGTCTTTGGCGACAGAGGAGCAAATTGGCTTGCTTTTCAGCAATTGGCTTGCTTTTTATTCTTAGAAATCCGAGAGGAGGAACGTCGGATATTGGAAAAAGCTGGATACTTTCAGAGCATCACTGTTGGTGTAGCTCCCATTGTGATGGTGATTGCCAGCGTGGTGACATTCTCTGTTCACATGACCCTTGGCTTTGACCTGACGGCAGCACAGGTCGGTGAGCCCTCAGGGCTTGGGAAAATTTTAGATATACCACATATAGAGATACTCTGGTCCTCTTGTTTCTGGATTTGGAGGTGCCCCCAATGATCAGAAGGTATTTTTTCTTTTATGTGATTAAGCTGAGAAGTAAGAAGAGTAAAGACTCAGGTCTAAGCACAAATAAAGTTATGGGTTATTTTTAAGTCAACCCAACTTCAGATTTAATTGTGAAAATACAGATCATCCTTTGGTTCAGATTTACTGAGAATTTTAATTGAAGGTCTCATAAAAGCTCTACCTTTAAAAAAAGCGTATGTGACTCATACCAACTTGACAGTCAAGTTTCAGCCTCCTTTAAACCTGAAAGGAAAGTGATGATGTTTTGTTATTTTTTCCTATTTTCAGGCTTTCACAGTGGTGACCGTCTTCAATTCCATGACTTTTGCTTTGAAAGTAACACCATTCTCTGTAAAATCCCTCTCGGAAGCATCGGTTGCTGTTGACAGATTTAAGGTGAGTGGCTCCCTTCCCCTCCTCCATGTCAGGAGCCATCCCTGGCAAAGCTCACTGCTGCCTTTATTCCAATGGGCCACACAAGGCTGGCTGCACTTGGTTTTTCACCTTTTGGCAAGTTGGTAAGAAAGAGGGTAGTGGAGGAGAGTGAATTAAAGGACGAGATTAGTTACCTTGTGAACGTGAAATTTACCTCTTATTGATGACCCACCTAGTTCTGGGCTCCCAGGATTTGTGTTCCCCTTCAGAGCTGAGCCTTTCTTCCCGGCCCTTCTATGGGTATATGTCGTAACTTCCTAGGCCTTTCAGTGATTCATACCTGGAAGATCAGAAATGTTATATGACTGTCAGCTTTTCTTCACCTCAGTCTAGCGTCTGCCTCTACCAAAATGCTGTTGTCATTTTGTTTGGTCAATACGCTAAGCCTTTTTTTTGATACTTTTTTTCCCTGCCCTGTAGTTGCCACTCATGATGCAGGGAATGCAGTGATATGGGAATAGTCATAAAATGAGACCACGTTGCAAAGTGCAACTAAGGAGATAGCAGGGTTTTTCTGGGGGTGGTTAGTTGATCATGCCTCAGTTGTGTTCTTTGTGCCTTCAGAATAATACAAAGAGATGAGATCTGTTGAGGAGGGTAGAGGGATATTTGAAAATCATGGTTAATACTTTTTTAAAAAGGAACAGCACCTGTGTGGGCTGCAATTCCTTGACAATGCCCCTGTGTGGAGTAGCTTCTGGACTCCTGCTAAGCCTTCTTGGCTAGTGAGAACAATGCAAAAGCAATGTTTGTTGCTTGAAGGTTTGAGGCTCAGATGTTTGAGGCATTGATATCCTCACCTTAGATATTCAGGAGAAAACAAATTTGGAATGATGGAGAATATGAAGAATGGAATATAGCTTTCTGTGATTTATTTATATCCTATTTGTTTACAGTTAACAAGGCGAATTTTGTTTGGGCAAGAAAGCCAGTCCTCAAGAATGCATCCCCAGCTCTGTGCCCTCCCTCATTCCAGCCTGGCTGCTAGAAGGCTAAGAGCCAGAGCTATATAAAAGAAATGGTATAATTATTATCAGAGCTTTATTTTGCCCAATCTACAGTATCTAGTCTTGGAAGAAAGTAAATGTTTTGACCATAAGTTTGTCCCTCTGTCCTTGTTAGTGGATGGATTTGGTAGCATCTTGGATGAAAGAATAAGAGTTTATAGTATAGGTTTGTCCTCCCCATGTTTTTCAAGAGCTTTCTTGTCTTCATTTACTGGTGAAGACTTGGTATTAGCAGGTGGCTTTTCACATCATAGCTCCTTCCTCTATCCAGGGAACTTCAGAGTTAATAATAGAAGCAAAATCACTCACAGCTGTATTATATGCCCCATGAGACTTCAGTTCCATTCTGTCTTATTCTTCTTAGCAGTCTCCTCCAGCCCCTCCTCTCTCTCACCCTCCCCTTTCTCCTCCTTCTCCTCCTTCCAGGAGGATGATAACATGTAGAAAGGCAGTAAGAAGCCACCCTGTGACTTTTCTGATAAGATAGTCATCAGTATAGGGTTGCCAGTTTTAGCAAATGAAAAGACAAGACACCCAGTTCGTTAATAACTGCATGGGACATGCTTATACTATAAAATTACTCAATGGTTGTATAGAGTCAAAATTTAACGAGGTGTCCTATATTTTATCTGGCGACCCTCTGTCCCCTCTTCTGCTCAATAGATACATTCCGAGTGAATGAGGGTTGTGTTTTGATACTGTCCTATGGTAAAGTTGAGGTTTATGGGTTTGGTGTTTTGGTTTTTTTTTTAAATGTTTATTTATTTATTTTGAGAGAGAGCACATGTGCAAGGGAGGGGCAGAGGGAGAAGGAGAGAATCCCAAGCAGGCTCCGCACCGGCAGCACAGACCCCAACACCAGGTTTGATCTCATGAACTGTGAGATCATGACCTGAGCTGAGATCAAGAGTCAGACGTTCAACTGACTGAGCCACCCAGGCACCCTGAGGTTTATGGTTTATGTACCTCTAAGAGTCTGTTGTCCTGGAAGGTGCCAGTTCAGATAGACATAAATTCAAGTGTTATAAGGCCCTTGTGTGCCTCAGCATGTCTCAGGAGGAGGCAGGCTGCAGGGAGCCCATGGGAAGGAAATGTGGGGAAGGAGCTGTGCAAACTAGAGGCAAAGGCTTATTTTTTTAATCGTCCTTTGAGGCCTGAAAGAGCCTTTTAATATTTCCTTAGGGGAGAGCAATGGTGGGAGATCTGTCAGCATATGGGTGTACTCTGTGAAGGTGGTCAAGATATTTGGCATGTTGTTCTTAGTTCAGTCTTTCTAGAAGGCTCTGAACAAATGAAACCAACAGCTGTTTTTGGAAATTAAACCTAAGGTTGATCAAGAGTGAAGACTATCGAGGATATTTAGAACCATGACACTTCTGGGAAGATTGGAGATTAGGAATGTATAGGAGGTGTTGGAATCAAAGGAAGGAAAAGAGGAAGCTACACGTTTAAGATCCAGGGGAAAGGGCTCACTCTAAGGGAAGGGGATTATATGTTACATTTAATAACACCGGCAAAAGGGTGCCTGGGTAGCTCGGTCAATTAAGCATCTGACTCTTGATTTCAGCTCAGTTCATATGATCTCACAGCTTTGTGAGTTTGACCCTGCGTCGAGCTCTGTGCTGACAGTGTGGAGCCTGCTTGGGATTCTCCCTCTCTCTCTGCCCCTCCCCCCACTCTTTCTCTGTCTCTTTCAAAATAAATTAATTAATTAAAAAAAATACCCACAAACTTTAAAATAGTTGGGGGTTCTCAGTAAATAAGCAGAATCCTGATCCTGAAAGTCACCTTTTTCTCTAAAGGTGCTTTCTTTCTTTGTAATGTTTAACCTTTTTTTATTAAAAAAATTATTTTTATCATATTGGAAATCCAACTGGGATAGCATTCTGTGATCTCCAGTTTAAGAGAGCTGTCAGAAGTGGATTCAAAATCACGGGCACATATAAGGTTTATTGCAGTTAGTATTTTGAATCTAATTTCAGAAACACTCAGCTTTTCAATCATTCCTCTTTTCTTCCCCTAGCATAACTCAGAGGGTCTCTGGGAATAAGTGGGAGGAAAATCTTGTTGTTTCCCAAGGATGTTTCTGAGGGAGGAGATAGCCTTCACTTCCTCCCAAGTCTGTTCCTTTGGTTGTTTGAATCCTCTCAAGTTTCTAGGCAGGATTTTGAAGACATGAGAACTTGTTGCCAAGAAGAGGCATTCTGCCTGTGATATAGGCCTTAGGTACTCCCTTCCGACCCATCAAGCTAGGCGTGGTCGTGATCTCAGCTCCCTCTTCCCGCCAGACATGAGCCATGTTGTAGGTGAGGGAAGAACATAGGCTTTGAGGTTCCACAGGAGTGTTCTGGAAGGGAAACAGAGTGATGAAGGTCTGTCTGTTCAGGAGAGAAGCATGCCCTTTGGTTTTTCTGCTTGCATTTTACTACCTGCTGTTTGGCAAGTCATGGGTGAGAACGAGGGGCTGTAGACAGGTTAGTTAATTGTGCTTTGGCCACGATAGATTGGTAGAAAGGAAAAGGTAGGTTAGGATGTGATTGGCAGTGTGGAGCGCTGGGCCATTGAGACGGCTGCTGTCCCTTCTGAAGGTGTCCCCACACCCCTGTGACCTCTCGATGGGCCTGAGGCTGGGCTACACTAATGAGCTACCTTTTGCCCTTCAGCTTCCTTCCACTGTATAGCCTGATGTGTTTTGCTACGTGAGTGTGCGCCCTAGGCTTGTCTCCCTGGTCTTGATCCAGTGTCTCATCTTTGCACCTCTCTCACAACTCCTATCAGAGTTTGTTTCTGATGGAAGAGGTTCACATGATAAAGAAAAAACCAGCCAGCCCTCACATCAAGATAGAGGTGAGAAATGCCACCTTGGCATGGGACTCCTCCCACTGCAGTGTCCAGAACTCACCCAAGCTGACCCCCAAAACGAAAAAAGACAAGAGGGCTGCCAGGGGCAAGAAAGAGAAGGTGAGACAGCTGCAGCGCACTGAGCAGCAGGCGGTACTGGCAGAGCAGAAAGGCCACCTCCTCCTGGACAGCGACGAGAGGCCCAGTCCTGAGGAGGAGGAGGGCAAGCACATCCACCTGGGGATCCTCCGCTTGCAGAGGACCCTGTACAACATCGACCTGGAGATCGAAGAGGTAAGCCCTCCGCCTCCCCCGTTCCCCACCTGCACTCCATCCATCTGCAGGTGTCTGCGGGTGTCTCTTCCGGCCGGAGTAGGCAGCTGCTTTCCTTATAGCAAAGTCCTCTGTGGCTGGGGACTCATTTTGAGCTAAAGAACAAATCTGGCCAGCTCCAACTCTACAAAGGCATATTTAGGCATCTAACAATAGAAATTAATATCAACTGATCTCATGAGATGCTCATTTTACAAGCAAGGAAATGAAGCATTCAAGTGGATTTTCCGAGATCTTGCTCTGAATAGATTCTAGTTGTTAGAGTTGTGTGTGAGCTGTAATAATTATTTCCGGTTATTATAACTCTGGGTGAGCTTCTCATTACCACCAAGCTGTGCATAGCACAGAACCTGGCCCATAGGAAGAATTCTCAGTGCTACTATTAGTGACAAATCTATTGTAATTTTTTATCTATTTGTATACCCTTACGGAAGTATAATTAACAGCCAATGTTAAATTAGTTTCAGGCGTACAACGTATTGATTCTGTAATTGTTTATTTTTAATGTAAATGAAGGATCATTATGGTGTATGATGTCACAGCCCAGGTAGCACAGGACTAGAGTCTCTCAGAGGGGTTCCTGCACAGAGTGGCTGGAACAGACTCCACTTCAGGGCTCTGCAAATATAGTCTATGACTGGTTCCACCAGCACCATATTGAAGGGTGCACCATTTAGAGGGTCTGAGATGTGTGTGTGTGTGTGTGTGTGTGTGTGTGTGTACATACATACATATATATACACATACATACATTCATCAGCCATTTTTTTGAGTGCCAGCCTTCTGCCAGACACTGTTGTGGGGCTGGGGCTATAGCAGTGGAAAACCAAACCAACAAAAGTCCCTGTGCTCTTGGAGCTTATGTTTTAGTGGGCAAAGACAGATAATAAACAAGTAAAATATATGGTATGTCAGGTGGTGATAAAGGCTGTGTGAGGAAGATTGTGAATGCTGGGGCCTGGAGTAGGTGTGGTTACGATTTTAACAGCCTGCCTGAGGGAAGGCCTCATTTAAAAACTAATATATGAGCAAAAGGCAGGAGGGAGGTGATGGACTGAGCCATATGGATATCTGGAGGAAGAAGAACATTCCAGGCAGAAGGAACAGAAGCACAAAGGCCCTGAGTCTGCAGTGTACTGAGTGGCACAGGAGAAAATAGTAGATGCTGAGGGCAGAGAGGCAGCTGGGGTGTCTGAGCCTCCTTACAGGACTTTGGCTTTACTCTGAGTGGGAGAGAATCCATTGGAGGCTTTGGAGAAGAATGATAAGATCTGACTCATGTATGGAGAGAAATATTTTAGCCTCTGGAGTCAAAAGAGTATGTAGGGAAACAAGAAAGGAGACCAGTTAACCCAGAAGTGTCTCTTGGACCAGGGGTGGTGGTGAGACTTTACCTACATAACTGGAGGTGGGGAGCAGTGGGTTTTAATGCAGTGTGTATCAAAGTCAGCCACCGACTAACGTATGCTACACAGACCCAGAGATAGACTCTGACAACAAAAAGCTCCCAGCTCTTGAAAGATATAAACAAGAGCAAGAGATGGTCCTTAGTGAAAACACCTGAAACCACTAGTGTAGTTTATCACTGGAGGCCACTGACATCAGTTCTTTACTTCAGTTAACTCTTGACAACAGACTTCTCATTTAATAATGATTTTGATTAGTGCGGCAGCTCTGTTACATTTCCAAACAGCCCTATTAGAGGATTACTCCTCATATTCAGCTGAAATGTACTCTTCTGCTTTCTTTTGATCTTCATTCTGCCCTTTTAGAGCCCACATTCACATGACAGACCTTTAGCTATTTGGAGAGGGATACCTTAATTCTTCCGGCCCCCCTCTTCAGGGAGGGGAAGGGAAGTTAATGTTTGTCTGTACCCCGGGCGTGCACTTCCTTGTTGATATCTCTGTTTGTCGCAGTTTACTCTTGGGAACAGGGTTTTGTTTGCGTAAATCTAATTGACTTGAGCAGAGATTGAACCCGTGACTTGGTCTCCTCATGACCACTAGGCTGTAGTCTTTCAAACTCCATGACAGCGTCAAAAACTTTGTCCAACATACTTTGTCCGAGACGAAGATACTTTGGTTGTACAAAGTCCTTGGTTCTACAAAGTTAACGCCTTTCCTCCAGTTGCTCAAAGCCTAGTGAGAGACAGACGGTGTTAGTGTAAGTAACCAGACATCAATCACACACTTGGCAGGTTCTAATGGAGCTGGGGTTCACAGCGAGACCTGTCTGCCTCCAGAATCCCTGTTCTTCTACATACCACTCTTCCTTCCTTTGCTGCGAGGCTTGAGCCGATGCAGGGTTGCTAAATAAGTGACCTTTTCAAAATCACCAGTCTGCCCTTGAAAACTTTTAGCACCACCTGTCAAGAGAACTCATTATTTTGCCTGAGGATATTCAGTTCATCACAGGCTTTTTTTTCCCCATTTTTAAGTGAAATTGATGGTATCAATATTCTTCAGATTCTTGGAAATGTTTTGTAGAAAAATGGAAACAACAGTGCACATAGTTTTTATTGAAAATAATTTATAGACCCTAGAGGAAAAAAATCGTATAAAATGAAAATCAGCAAAATAATTTTTTAAGAGTCCTGCCCTTATTTCCAAAAACAACGGCAAAAATAATCAAAAAATATGGGTTGCCAAAAAAAGTAGGAAAGAGGCTGAGCCTTTCTAAAAGTGATGTGGGAGACCGTCATGTGTGCGGCATATTTAATTTTTCTAAAAGGCTTACACATCTGTTACCTCCGTGTATCCCCACAGAAACCCTAGGAAGTAGGTGGCTGACAGGGAGGAAACAGAGGTAAGTGACACGCAGAGTCATCAGGATGATAGTTCCCATATTGTTGGCCTGTCGTTAATGTCTTTTTCCTTGAAGAAATCAGCAGTCCCTAGAGATAAGTGGTCAGTGGTCCTGTAATGACCCTCCTTTCTCTGTGTGCTTTGTGCAGGGTAAACTGGTTGGAATCTGTGGCAGTGTGGGAAGTGGAAAAACCTCTCTCATTTCAGCCATTTTAGGCCAGGTAATATTTTGTTATTGTCCTTGGCATTTTCTGCTTCTTTCTCTGGAATTGGCTTAACAAGAGTCTTGGGGAAAATGAACTACTTTTCTCGAAGAGAGGAAAGGCAGAAACAAAATGAACCCTTGGTCTGCGTTATGCCCCCTGCCCCCACCCCCACATTTCCACCCCTTAACGGTGTTGCATCTGGAAGCGGGCTCAGTGCACGCCTGACGAATGACTGGTTGATGTCTAGCTGGAGTCCTCTATTTCTCCTGCCTTCTTTTACTCGGCATGTATTTATTAAGTGGCATATAATGCCAGATGGTGTGTTGGGAGATGTCAGATATAAGAGGTGAACAAACCGCATACTGCCCACAAGCTGAAGAAGCTGGGTGGACCAGCCTTACCGGACTCCCTGTCAGAGAGATTGATATCAGGATTTGATCTAGAAGCAAAGCCGCACTCCTTTTTCAACCAACTGTGGAAAGAATTATGCCCTCAAGGAGCTGGTGGTCTAGTTGAGGAGCTATGCCTTCCAGACCCACAAGCATAGCCCAGGGCAGAGAGTGAATGGTTTACAGAGAGGCCAGCCCAGGGCTGTCAGGGGCAAAGGTCATCCAGCTAAGACAAATTATCTTTTACTGTGTTTTAAAACCAAATAATAGGGAAAAAACACAAGGTGCTTCCACCTGCTTTTAATCTTGAATTGAACCAGCTTGATTTACAAGGTTGAGATAAGGATAAACTTGAGCTTATTCTTACCCACAGGTGGATGAGGTCCAATGAGTCATTTATCCATATTGAGGAGATTAAAATCATGTGAGATGGAGTTGGGGAAGGGTGTTTTGTAGCGTCCAGTTATGGAATATTTTTTCTTGTTGAGTGTCACTGTCACAGTTGGTAGAGCGTGGCTCTCCTTGAGAGCCGTGGTACCTAGTGTGGTCTGAGGAAGGCTGTGTTCACATCATCTGGAATGACAACCCTCTCACCCCTCTGCTGTATGAGACTCTACTGATTGGGCTCAGCCCTTGGTCTTTGTAAAAAGCCAAAACCTCTCCTAGATGTTCTGATAACTTAGGGGTCAGATTTAAGGGTCAATGATGAGAGACACAGAGGAAACGAAGGGGGGAGGGGGCAGTGGTGTTGAGTGGGTGGTGGTTAGGTTGAAAGCAGAGTGGGGCTTTGCTTTTAGACCAAATCTCTGACAGCGATCTCTTTGACAGGGAGGCTGGTAAAGCTGGTGGCCCTGGCTTCTTTGGAGTTGAACTCTGTGTTGGCAGTCTGCAGTGTGGGTGTGGAGTTTCTGCGGTAGACCCTCCGTGGGTTTCGGAACACTTGGGGTGCATAGCGGCGTGCTTACCAGTTTCTGGGCAGTTAATACCACTGTTATGGTCTGTGGTGGGTGCACCTCTCTCCATACACTGTCTGCTAACAGTGTTTGAGAGGACAAGCTTCAATGTGCAGGCTGGCTAATGAACCTTTGTTTCAAGCTATAACATCCCTAACTCAAGACAGATGTCTACTGCCAGTCCCAAAAGGAACCCCGAAAGAGGATAAAATGGATAAATCATATCAATCACTGTGAATGAAAACACAACTCGAAACACATGGCTCATCATGCAGTGCCTTCGTGTTGAACGAGAGGGTCCATCCTCATCGTATGGATACTCTGCAATACTAGTTCATGTCTAACAAATTTTTTTCCTTTTGGTCCTCATTTTACAGAAGCAGCTGGTTTAGCCAACAGCCTGGAGTAATTAATTTTATAGATGAATTGGCCTGCCCCGGTCTTGAGGCAGGGACTAGCTCTAAATCCTTACAGCATCCTCCCCAGGGGAACTCTGAAAGGACCTTCCACTCTAGTGCTTCCCTTAGTTAAAACAGTTTGCAGTTAGGGAGACAGGATATCGAGTAGCTTATGGGTTGCTGAATGAAGTGTTTGTTCATTCAGGTCATGGGTTATGCTGGGTTCCCATCACACATAAGCAAGGAGAACTTTGATTTTATTTGCTGCTGTAGCTCTCTCTGTGGAACAAAGGTGAGGTCTGGATTTGGGTCCAAAAGCATCCAAGAAGATTGCCAAAACTTTGAACTCCATTGTGCAATGTGGGGGGTTCTGTTGGCTTAGGATGGTGTTTTTGCATCATGATGCCATTGGATGGTGTCTGTCTCCCTAGATGACACTTCTAGAGGGCAGCATTGCAGTCAGTGGAACCTTCGCTTATGTGGCCCAGCAGGCCTGGATCCTCAATGCCACTCTGAGAGACAACATCCTCTTTGGGAAGGAATTTGATGAAGAAAGGCAAGGAATGTTTGGTTTCTCTCATGCTTTCCCATCTTGGCCGTGTGAGACTCAAGGCAGCCCAAGGCAGCAGGCTCTACTCCAAACATGTCCCTGATGCTTAGTCTCTTTATGTCCTTCAGATACAACTCTGTGCTCAACAGCTGCTGCCTGAGGCCTGACCTGGCCATTCTTCCCAACAGTGACCTGACTGAGGTACAGGCCTTCTGCCCCTGTTGGGGCAATGTGTTTAACAGAGAGGATTCTGGAAGATGGGTTGCGGGGCTGTGCCAGAACCATCTACTAGTAGTGCATCTTAAATGCAGGAGTACCCACACAGGGAGTTTTGCTTTCATTGAAACTTTATGTTAGGAAAGCATGTGTTCCTTAGGGCGGGGTTATCAACACTACTTGTGTTAAACGTATACATATTTTATATGTCATTTGAATTTTTTCCCTATCTGCATATCATTTTATTTATTTATTTTTTATTTAAACCCAAGTTAGTTAACATATAGTGTAATAATGGTTTCAGGAGTAGAATTTAGTGATTCATCACTTCCATATAACACCCAGTGCTCATCCCCACAAGTGCCCTCCTTAATGCCCATCGCCCATTTAGCCCATCCCCCCCACCTAATACCCCGCCAGCAACCCTCAGTTCTCTGTATTTAAGAGTCTCTATGGTTTGTCTCCCTCTCTGTTTTTATCTTAGTTTTGCTTCCCTTCTCCTATGTTCATCTGTTGCATTTCTCAAATTCCACTTATGAGTGAAATCATATGATATCTTTCTCTGACTTATTTCGCTCAGCATAATACCCTCTAGTTCCATCCACATTGTTGCAAATGGCAAGATTTCATTCTTTTTGATCACCGAGTAGTATTCCATTGTATATGTATATTATATATACATCTTCTTTACCTGTTCATCAGTCAATGGACATTTGGGCTCTTTCCATATTCTGGGTAGTGCTGCTATAAACATTGGGGTGCATGTGCCCCTTCAAATCAGCATTTTTGTATCTTTTGGATAAATACCTAGTAGTGCAATTGCTGGATCGTGCAATTTTTTGAGGAACCTCCATCCTGTTTTCCAGAGTGGCTGCACCAATTTGCGTTCTCACCAGCAGTGCCAAAATGGTTTCCCTTTCTCTGCTTCCTCGCTAACATCTGTTGTTGCCTGGGTTGTTAATTTTAGCCATTCTGTACGTCATACAAATTTTAAACAAAATCCCATTGTTGGTTCAGAGTTCATGTTTTCCACACTATTCATTTAAAAAACCATAAGTCAAGCATGTGCTTGTTGAGCTTCTCTGAACTTCATTCTGCCGACCAGAATCCTGTATATCCTTACTGATATACAGTCTGCAGAGAGCCCTTTTCAATTAGAAAGAAAGAGGCCTTAGCACAAAAGCCTCTTTCTTTGGCTCTCTGCCCTGGAGCAGTTTGCAGAGGTGAGTCTTTGGAACTGGCTTGTGTCCTTCCCTGTTGATATTTGTCTCCCGTGACCTACCCTGGAGGTCTCTGGGGCCTGCACTTTTTTTCATCGGACTTGAGTTAAATCCTTCAAACCAGAATGGTTTCTTTAGTTCAATGGTACTCAAATCTTAGTTCCCGGATTCATAGTGGATCAGCAGCAGCAATGTTACTGGGAACTTGTTAGCAATGCAGATTCTTACACCTCACCCCACACCTACTGAATCATAGGCGCAGGGTCCAACCATCCGTTTTAACAAGCCCTGCAGGTGACCTGATACATGCTCAAATTTGAAACCTCTGAATTCAATGAATGGTTTTTTAAGTACAGAGCCAGTTACCATTTGACAATTGATTTATTCACATGTTCATGTGCCAGCTACATAGACAGAAACGGCTGGGCACTGGAGATATAAAGCAATAGGAGAATGATCTATACCCTCAAAAAGCTTATAGCTGAGAGGATGAGATACTTGAATAGGCACAAAATAAGTTGATGAAAGAGTCCCCTTTCAAAACTTAAAAAAAATTTTTTTAATTAAAAAAAGAAAAAAGTCCCCCCCCCCCCTTTTTGGGTAGTAGTAGAGAAGAGGGTGGGAGATGTTTCACAGAGGAGAGGATGTCAGAACTGAGCAGATATGGTAACAGAAAAGGCATGACAGTAGTCGTGAGGGTTCAGATACACACGCAATTTAAAATGGCTTAAATCCCAGACAGTAGAAGAGAGGGTTGGCAGTGGAGCCAGGTGGCAAAGGGCCTGCCTTCTGTGACATGTTTGTTTAGATTTTGTTTCTTAGGGCTCTTGAAAAAGAGATTTTTCTTTTCTTTTAATGTTTATTTATTTTAGTGAGAGAGAGAGACAGAGACAGAGAGTGAGCAGGGGAGGAGTAGAGAGAGAGGGAGACATAGAATTTGAGGCAGTCTCCAGGCTCTGAGCTGTCAGCACAGAGCCCAACACGGGTCCTGAACCCACAGACTGTGAGATCATGACCTGAGCTGAAGTCTGACACTTAACTGACCGAGTCACCCAGGCGCCCCTCGAAAGGGAGTTTTAAGCGAGAGTGGGACATGGTCAGCTTTGTGTTTTGGAAAGATCTTTCTGCCCATAGATAATGGATTGGGATGGTATGTCAAGGGGGAGTGTAAAGCCAGAGGTAGTAAGGCTGAGTAGTAACCAGCTGGTTATGGGAGAGGAAGAGTTGTCTTCCTCTGGGCTGGCTTCCCTGCTTCTGGTGTGGGCCCTGGAGGATCAAGAGTTGCAGTTCATCCAGGTGGGGAATTCAGTAGAAGCAGCTGGTATGGATGGAACAGAGGAGCAGTGACTGGGGTGATCACTAAGTAAGGTACTGGACTTGAACTGGAGGTTTCACTATGCTTTCTGGACTCCTGTAGATTGGCGAGCGAGGAGCGAACCTGAGTGGTGGACAGCGCCAAAGGATCAGCCTTGCCCGGGCCTTGTATAGTGACCGGGACATCTACATCCTGGATGATCCCCTCAGTGCCTTAGATGCCCATGTGGGCAACCACATCTTCAACAGTGCTATCCAGAAGCACTTAAAGTCTAAGACAGTTCTATTTGTTACCCACCAGTTACAGGTATGGAGCATTCTTCCTCAGGCTGCCCACCTTGGCTTGGGAAATCAGAAACAGGGAGGTGGGCCTGGTCCAGGTACCTTCACGGGACTCCTTAGAGGTTCCTGGAGTCATCAGTGTTTATTTCCTCAGCACATAGCTCCCGGCCCAATGTACCAATAAAACTCATTGTACTGGTGTACCAGATGGCCATCTGAATTAGAGATCCTTGGAGCATGTTAGCTTTTGCATGTAAATCAGTAAGTAAAAGGGCTAAGAGGAGTAGGCTAAAACTGGAGTTTGGGTATGAGATAGTTTGGAAAGCTTGTGTTAATATCTATATGCAAGTGGGAACTGTTTAAGGAAAACAAGCTCTTCTCCCTCTGTCATTCCAAGACAAGCAGCCACTTTGGAGAGCAGCTCCAGGATGTTGCCATCTGCTTTGCATATGTCGTCAAGTTTAGGGGGCTAATCCCCCATTCTGCAACAGAAAGTCTGTAATTGTATGCACTTCTGAGTGCAACAAAAGGGTGTGAAGTTTAATGCAAGGCTTATGTGGCTCCATCGACAGATTTATGCCAAAAATGGGAGACGTTTTTTGAACTATGTCACAAGCCACAATAAACTAAAGCAAGGGTTCTCTCGCTCTTGGTACCATTGACATTTGGGCCCAGAGAGCTCCTGGCCTCTATCCACTAGATAGATAACAGCAGTACCCTGCCCCCAGTTGTAGCAACCAGAAAGGTTTCCAGATATTGCCAGATGTCCCCCGAGAGGCTCCATTGCCTCCAGCTAAGAACCTCTGAACTAAGGTATAGGTATTGAATGTATTTGCACAAATCTCAGCAACACTGTGTTGTCCCTGCCTTTGTCCCCAGTACCTGGCTGATTGTGATGAAGTGATCTTCATGAAAGAGGGCTGTATTACAGAAAGAGGCACCCATGAGGAGCTGATGAATTTAAATGGTGATTATGCTACCATTTTTAATAACCTGTTGCTGGGAGAGACACCCCCAGTTGAGGTAAGATTATCATGGTGTTTGTGTGTGCCTCCTCTTTTCTAGCAAGGGAGACACGACCATAGTGATTGATGGAGAGATCTCAGCTGAACTCAGTGTCTGTCTTATTGGAAGGGGCCCTATTTTCTGGTGACCAGACTGCTGTGCTGGTTCACATACTGTTTCTACTCTAGAAGAGCAGGATTATATGGCTGGTGAGCCAGTGTCTTCTGCCACTGAGAACTTATTAATAAGGCAATGACAGGGAGAAGGAAATATGGGCTCAGTGTTGTTCAGTCATAACTTAGCTTCATAAACGCGACCAATCCTGATTGAAGCATTATGGAGCTCCTTTTTAAATAAACAAGAGAGAATAAGGAGTGAGGGAAGAGAAATTAAATATTGCATACATTTGAAAATGATCCGTGGTGCTTTGACTGCTGACTTGGCACTCACTAACTCACACCTACTGTGTCCCAATTACTGGATTAGACACATTATAGATGTCATCCCATTTAGTCATTTTAATAGAGCTCTGTGGCAAAAGGGGATTATCCCCCACTTTTACAGCTGAGGGAATGGAAGATCTGAAAAGTTAAGCAGCTCACTAACAAGGGGGTGATTTGACTCCGTGGTGCTGTTTCTGCCTTGCTACCCTGCCTCCTGTGGCAGCACAGAAAGATGGCGGCTTTCCATGGCTTTACTCCGGGCTCCAAGTTAGGCAAACACCAAAGACGTTGTTTTTCCTTCTTACCAACCTGCTCTCATATTGAACTCCTTATTCTGTGGTCACCTTGGGTCCTGGGGGTGCACTCAGGCTAGCCTAAAAGCAACTTCTTAGCTACCATTTTGATGTCTATGCATGATAAAAGCAGAGTTTTTGGGGCCTTTTCTGGGAGTCCTATTTCAGTCTTTGGGTGTCATCCTCTTTGATTTCAGATACAGAACAACTAATTGTTCGTGACCAATGTATTTTAGGCCTCTGGGGATAACTCAAGCATTTCAGAGTGTCACCAGGAACTTCTATAGAGATGCCAGAATCCAGATTTGGATTTTATGATCTCTCCTTATGAGTCTTAGGGTACTTTAGACTCTTCAGAAGTTTTCCTCCTCACTGTAGACATGGAGGGGAAAATGAGAGGGAGAGAAGTTAAAATAGGAAATGTCTGAGGAATAAAAGAATATTGAGAGTCAGTGTATTGCAGCAGAGAGAACATACTTCCAATAAGTCACTTAACTTTCCTGAGCTTTGGTTTCCTCATCTTTTTTTTTTTTCTTTTTTTTTTTCTTCAAGTTTATTTATTATTTTCAGAGAGAGAGAGAGAGCATACACACAAGCAGGGGAGGTACAGAGAGAGAGGGATTCCCAAGCAGGCCCCACACTGCCAGCATGGAGCCGGATGTGAGGAGCCCAATGGGGGCTCGAGCTCATGAGCCATGAGATCATGACCCGAGCCAAAACCAAGAGTCAGACGCTTAACCCACTGAGCCACCCAGGTGCCCCTGATGAGTGTTTATATTAAGTCCATTTGTGCCCTATTATGGGCAGTGCTTAGGGCTCGCCCTGTGAATGTTGGTTATCACCATGAGTCCGACATCCTCTCCATCCCTGAGGGACTCACATTCTCCTAGGAAAGATCAATGCTCTTATGCTCTTACAGGGGACTGTAATACCAGGTCACATCTACAGCAGCATGCCTGGGAGAACAAGTGCCTGGGAGAACAGGGGAGAGGTGAGCTCTCTTCTGGAGGAGTCTAAGTTGCCTCAGGGAGGATATAAGATTTGAATCCCTCTGAAAGGGAACAACTAACTGAGTTGGGATGAGGAGAGAGGCATTCCAAGTGAAGAACCCTTGTGGACAAAGGTCCAGAAGTAGAGAATGGCAGTGTGGTGTGAGGAATGGTATGAAATCCAATGTGGCTGTAGAGTAGAAGCCATGGGAATGGGAGAGAAACATGTAGAGTTAGGCTGGGGCGAGAATATGGAGGTTTTGCAAAATCAGGCTGAGAAGTTTGATTTTATCCTGTAGTAGCAGTGGGAAATGATCAGATCTATGACTTGATTTAGTAATGTGGAGATAAGAGGTGAGAGGAATGGAAATGACCCCAGCCCTAATACTTTGGGCAAGTTGGAGTGGCTGAGAACATTGGGGAGAGCAATGTCAATGGAATGACAAGGGTAGGAACCCAGATCTCAAAGATTGAAGGAGTTGAGGAAGCACAAGAAATGAGAATAGGTGGCCCTTTTGAGAGGTTTTGATGTGTTTCTTCTCAAGAGTAGCAGCAGCTTGCCAGATGAATTCTCGAGTATGTCCTATGGACCTTTGTCTGAATGGCTGCCTTGTAACTGGAGACACTTTTTTTTTTTATTAGATTAATTCAAAAAAAGAAACCAGCGGTTCACAGAAGAAATCACAAGACAAGGGTCCTAAAACAGGATCAGTAAAGAAGGAGAAAGCAGCGAAGCCAGAGGAAGGTAACGACCTTTTCTGACCTCTTAGATTTGTCATTAAAGTTTATTAGAAACTTTATGCCAAGTAGTGATTCATAATGTTTGACAGCATTGTGTGTTCTAGAGTCTCTGGCCTTTTACCTCTGGAATAACAGTCTTACAGAATATTGGGAGATCATGAGGCGCACCCTCTGTTTGCTTAAACAGACCAAAGCAGTAAGAAGGACCTTTAATCCTCTGCCTCCTCTCTCTGCAGTGTGGGTCAGGTGTCAACAATCAGCTGAGTCATCTTGAGTGAGGAAAAATGGAATAATGGCTAGAGATACACCCTTCCTCCTGCGATTCACCTCTGCTCTTTAGAAGTCAGTGCCAGTCTAGGCAGAGATGTTCCAGCACCAGCAGTGCCTGTATCCTCAGTAGCTCCCTCGTTAGAATGATACACTCCTGGCTTTTTCCGACAAGGCTGCAGCTGGGCTGTGGTGAAGAGTTTATAGCGCAGGTTTTTCCTGTTGCACTTTCCCCAGGGGGAGTCCTGGGGAAACAAGTCCTGGGGAGTCTTGTTTTGTTTGTTTTTTAAATCCTTTATCTTAGCAATAAAACAAACATTGAGAGTTAGGAAAGCTACTTACAATACCTTAGGTCTTTTCTTTCACCTTTGTGAATTTCAAGCTGCATATCAGTTTACCAAAAAGAAAGGAAAGAAAGGAATTTGTCTGTTTTAAAGCTCTGGTTTTGTTGTGTCATCATGTCACCTAGTGTTCTGAAACCAGGACCTTCCCTGGGTTTGCTTGTGCTTTGGCCCTGGCCCGTTTTCACTTCCTTGTTCTTAAAGCTGTGGATGTTTGGTGTTGGGAGTTAACCACCCTGATTTAGTACACTCTGGAGCTTTTCTTCCTTTTCATAAACCATGTATGAGACTTTGAATTGGGGTGTGGTTTAAGTAAGATACCTCTACACAGGAAGCAAACATAGCACAGAAGCCTGAGTTATCTGTTGGTTCCTGCCATAGGCAGTATTAAAAAAACCCAGAATACCCTTAGGGAACATTTGTTCTCATCTGCAGAGCCCCTGACCTGGTTACTCATAACTCTTCAAGTACTCCAGGCACACGAGGCTTGCTCCAAGATAATTAAACATTGACCATGATATAGAGGCGCTAGCTTTTTGTAGAGCTGTTTCTCTGTGTTAGTGCACCAGCATCAGTCACCTGATCCCTGGGAGCCGCTAGGAGAGACCCTTGAACTTTTCTCTCCTCCTCAGCCAATCACCATGTCTGAATGAATGTACCTCCTGAAACTCCATCCCCATTGCCACGGCCCTAGTTCTGGCCTTTATCATCTTGTACCTAGAGTATTATAGCTACTTCCTTTTAAATCTGTCCTCCATACAGACAGCTGAGAGATCTAGTTAAAAACAGGAGACCAACTAACTCACTTTCCCTCAGGAAGTCTTTTCAGGAGCCTCCCATTTCAAAGCAGTGTTTCCTAATCCTTGTCCTGATAGGGCACGCGTAGGAAATGCCATTATTTGTACAGGGACCACAGGATGAGGTTGCTTGCTGCCTGAGGCGGCTGATCTGGCCATCCGTAGCCTAGGCAGGAGTCAAATCTCCACACACCTGTAGCCCATTCTCTTGAGAAGTTCTTTTTTTTAACGTTTATTCATTTTTGAGAGACAGAAACAGAGTGTGAGTGGGGGAGGGGCAGAGACAGAGGGAGACACAGAATCCAAAGCAGGCTCCAGGCTCTGAGCTGTCAGCACAGAGCCCGACACGGGGCTCGAACTCACAGACTGAGAGATCATGACCTGAGCTGAAGTTGGTCACTTAACCGACTAAGCCACCCAGGCACCTGGAGAAATTCTTTTTTTTTTTTTTTTTTTTATGTTTATTTATTTTTGAGAGAGAGACAGATATAGCGTACAAGTGAGGGAAGGGAAGAGAGAGAGGGAGACACAGAATCTGAAACAGGCTCCAGGCTCTGAACTATCAGCACAGAGCCGGATGCAGGGATGCTTAACCGACTGAGCCACCCAGGTGCCCTGCTGGGAGAAATTCTTATCTGAGGGATGAATTTCAAATGCCTTTATCCTCTGACCACGGCCTCCCTACTAATCAACCTTATCTCCTGCTACTCTTAGCTGCACTTAATATTCTAGCCTTGCTGATTTGGCTGATTTGGTTGTGCTATTTTCCCACCTCTGGGCCAGTGCCCATCTTTTCCCCACCTGGTCAAACCTGGCATACCTTTTGAGACCATACAGAAAGTCTTCCCTGAAACAGTTTCCCCAAATAGTTTAGGCACACCTGGATGTTCCCATGTTGCCCTGCATATGTCTCTAACATGGCATTTAGCACATTTTATTATAATTATATGCTTGTTTTATCTGTCTGTCCTACCAGGCTGTGGAAGGATCCCAGCCAGATTTTAAGGGCAGGGACATAGTCTTAATCCTCTTTACTGCTCCAGGGACTCATGTGGGGCCCGCTTGATAATAGGTGCTTAGTAAATGTTAAAGGGAATAATATTCTAATAAGGAGGAAATAATTCTGATCTAGAGCTATGTGAAACTATTGGTTTTCTTTGATTTTGCTCTTCTATAGGTGACTCAGTTTTAGAAAAGTAGCCTTTTTCTGCTGAGTTTATGGTGTTTTTTTTTTGTTGTTTTTTTTTTCCTACCTAGGGCAGCTGGTGCAACTGGAAGAAAAGGGGCAGGGTTCAGTGCCCTGGTCAGTATATGGCGTCTACATCCAGGCTGCTGGGGGCCCCTTGGCATTCCTAGTCATTATATCCCTTTTCATGCTGAATGTGGGCAGCACAGCTTTCAGCAATTGGTGGTTGAGTTACTGGATCAAGCAAGGAAGTGGGGTAAGGTTACTCATTAATGGGAAAATTATATGTCTAATAATGTGGCCATTTCTTTGTATTCTCTGGGTGTTCTTGGGGAAACTGCTCAGTTTTTGATTGAAAGAACCAATAAACAAGGATTACCCAGGATAAAAAAGACGAGTCCCTAATGCAACCTCACAAGATAGTTGCTCCCTAACCAGCTCATGCAGCAATAGGACACCTGAAAGCTGTCTGCCCTCATTTAGAAAAGAGAGAAGTGGGGGCCAAAGCCTGCCTGTGTTTGCCACAACCAGATCCCATGGTCATTATTCTGCACCTTCCCTTGAACTGAGAATGGCCCTGAGTAGGAGTTCTTTGCTGTCTATAGGAGTCTTGCCTCACACAGCCTTGCCTCCAAACAGAACACCACGGTGACACAAGGGAACAAGACCTCTATGAGCAGCAGCATGAAGGACAATCCTCTCATGCAGTACTATGCCAGCATCTACGCCCTCTCCATGGCAGTCATGCTGATCCTGAAAGCCATTCGAGGAGTTGTCTTTGTCAAGGTATGCAGTGGTGACTTCTGCTCATCCTCTCCCTGATAACTCCGTGGTCAGACTTTGGCATGGCTTCTCTCAGGTCAATTCTGAGCAGGGGAGCATCTCTGAAGCAAGATGGCCCTAGCTGAAGTGACCTGTATCCCATTAGCCCCAGCCTTTTCTTAGTACCCACCTCTTTCCTCCATGACCATTTGCCCTTCTCCAGCTTTGGGATTGGATGTCCTGTGGAGTTGTGACCTGGATAAATAGGAACTGAGTCTGCCTGAGTCCCTGGGTCTCTGAGCCATGATCACTTTGTCCTCTGCTCTTTAGGGCACACTGCGAGCCTCTTCCCGGCTCCATGATGAACTTTTCCGAAGGATCCTTCGAAGCCCTATGAAATTTTTTGACACCACCCCCACAGGGAGGATTCTCAACAGGTTTTCCAAAGACATGGATGAAGGTATTTCTCGCTTCTTCTTTTATGCTCTGGAGCCCAAGCTGCAGCTCCCTGTGCTCTCCAGCCTTCTAGATGCTCACCAGGTGTGCACATCTATCCAGCCTTAGATTCTGAGAGCACAGGGGCTCTCACCAGGTGTGCTGGTGTCCACACCAGGAACATGTTAGTTTTGGCATTTTCTCCAGATTGCAACTTGTACTTAGGCTAAGGACCCATCTGATTTCTTACCTGCCATCTAACTTCTCATTTGATCTCATTAAACCTGAAAATAAGTTCTGAGGATTCAGTTGGCATAAATGCTTTGGATGGGAGCATCTGAGATTCCAAAACATGTTTACTTTGAGGGCAGTGTTGGTTCCTGGACCCCTACAACCTCTGGCAGGTTTTCTGGATGTCACATGGGCTGTGCCAGCACCAGAGCTTAAATACTTCTCATAGCCCAGAATAATAGTAGTGGCACCTGATATTTATTGATGGCTTACCATGTAACCAGCAGTGTACTGAATGTTTTAGATGGATTATCCTCATCTTCAGAGTAGCCCTAGGGGGGTGGGTATTGCTTCATCCACTGACTATATGGGAAAGCTGATGTCTAGAAAAGTTAAACAACTTGCCCAAGATTACACAGCTATTAGATAACAAAACTGGGAATTGAGCCCAGATCTTTTCACCTAGAGCTAATGCTTTTAACTGTCACCCTGCGTTGCCTCCAAGGACATGTTTCAGATGTTGATAAGCCAATGTAAAGCTATGACCAGAAGTAACAAGGGATCAGAACCATCACTACTATACAGAACTGATGCATGACACGATCCCATTTCTTCTACACACACACATACACACACACACATACACACACACGGAGAAAAGATGGAAAGAAAAAAATCAGTGATATCAACATGTCTGGGATTTTTATGAAATACTCCAGCCAAAAACAAAAAAACAAAACAAAACAAAAAAAAAAGAAAAAGTTGGGAGAGGATATAACTAAAAGGAGATGAATAAAATGTTGTTAACTGTTGAAGGTTCTATACTCCTTTGATTTTTGTGTACGTTTAAATTTTTTCATAATGAAAAATTTCTTAAATGTTAGCAGCAGTTTATTGGTACTGGTAAGAATAAAGATCATTTTTATTTTCCTTCTTGAATATTTATTTTCTAAATATTTTGCAACAAGCATATTTATTTTGTAAAGGGAAAAAATGTTTAAAGTGATTGGGTGGCATGGTAAACCCAAAAGAGGGACTGGGGAAAGAAAGATCACTTAGAATTTCCTGGGACAAGAAAAATTAGAGCAACCAGGTTTCTAGATTTTTCTTTGATTTAAAAGACAACACACAAATTTCAGACAGAAAATTTGTGGAATCTTTTTGTGTTTTTTAAAAATTTTTGGTCTCATTTTCCCTGTTCCTTTATGATTTCTGCAGTTGATGTCCGCCTGCCCTTCCAGGCTGAGATGTTCATCCAAAATGTCATCCTGGTGTTCTTCTGTGTTGGAATGATCGCTGGAGTTTTCCCATGGTTCCTGGTGGCGGTGGGGCCCCTCTTCATCCTCTTTTCAGTTCTGCACATTGTCTCCAGGTAAACAAGAAGTGTTTACATCTTCCAGCATGAAGCCAGAGTTGCTGGTCTACCACTCTGACATGGAACTCATTCTCTCTCCAGGGTGCTGATTCGAGAGCTGAAGCGTCTGGACAATATCACACAGTCACCTTTCCTCTCCCACATCACATCCAGCATACAGGGCCTTGCCACCATCCATGCCTACAACAAAGGGCAGGAATTTCTGCACAGGTCAGTGCTGATGGCGGCCAGAGGGCTCAAAGGGGGGGGGGGGGGGGGGGGGTCAACACACCGGCATTTAATAAGTCCAAGAAGCCTTTCAGGGCCAGAGTTGGGGATTGTAAAGCTCATTACAAAAAAAGTATTAGTGATCTAATGGTCTCTGATTAAAATTTATTCACTCACTTGCTGGAACTCCTTTCTAAGCAAATGAGAAGGCAAAATACAGGTTTTGGAGTCTATTGGCTTTGGACTCTAAATGGCTATATATGAAGGAGTTTTCCTTTTTTCTTTTCTTTTTTTGAAACAGTAGAAGATGAACATTGACATTAGACTGACATTTTTATTTTAGCTGCTGAAGATTGTTTATATCAGAAATTTATCTACATAGATAGTCATTTTGGAGCTTTGTATTAACAAGAGATTGGAACTAACTTAAATGTCCTTCAATACAGAACTGATTAAGCAAGCTATGGTATACCCAAATAGAATACTCTGTGGCCCTTAAGAAGAATGAGACAGTACTATAGGTACTGATATGGAATAATCTCTAAAATACATTAGTGAGGAGCGCCTGGGTGGCTCAGTTGGTTAAGCATCCAACTTAGGCTCGGGTCATGATCTCATGTTTGTGAGTTCGAGCCCCGCATCGGGCTCTGGGCTGAAAGCTCAGAGTCTGGAGCCTGCTTCAGATTCTGTGTTTCCCTCTGTCTCTCTGCCCTCCCCCACTCACATTCTGTCTGTCTCTCTGTCTCAAAAATAAACATTAAAAAAATAAATGAATAAAATACATTAGTGAAAGAGCAAGATACAGATGTGTGTGCATGGTATGCTCCCTTTTAAGTATATGTTTATATAGATGACATTTAGAATATCCTTGAAAGGGTGCACAAGGAACTACTAGCTGCCACTGGAAAGGGGAACTGAGTAGCTGGAGGATGGGCAGGAGAAAGACTGACTTTTCATGGTAAAACTTTTTATGCCAGGGCTCCTGGGTGAATTAGTTGATGAAGTGTCCCACTTTGGCTCAGGTCATGATCTCACAGTTCAAGAATTTAGGCCCTGCGTCGGGCTCTGTGCTGACAGCTCAGAGCCTGGACCCTACTTCAGATTTTCTGTCTCTGTCCCTTCCTCCCCTGCTTGTGCTCTCTCTCTCTCTCTTTCTCTCTCAAAAATAAATAAATATTAAAAAAAAAACAACTTTTTTATGCCTTCTAAATCTTCTGTGCATATCTTGTCTACTCCAAAAATTAGGTAATTAATTAAAAGAAAATCTAGAATGGAAAGTCTAGGTTAAACGACTCAGAAAAATAATCCTAACTTTAAGAGAAAAACAGTAAAATACACTGTGTGTGTGTATATACACGCACACATAAATTTAAGTGTATTAGAAAAAGTACTGAGAGAAGATATGGCAGAATATTAACCCTGGTTTTAACAGAGTGGTGAGAATACTGCGTTTTCTTCTTTACTACATTTTCTAGATTTTCTCCAAATATATAAAGAAGAAAAGAGATTTTTTTTTTTTTTTTTTTTTTTAAACAAAGCACATTTGCCTGGCAAGACTCCCTGCTCTGAAGTTGTAGTTGTATGTGACACCCAAGCCTTTGGATGGTGTCTGATCTGCTCTCTAGGACCCCAGGTTCAGTAGTGTCTCGCTCCTTCAGTGGCAAAGGTTGTCCAGGTCTTTTTTTTGCTGTGGTTTATCTCCTGGTTCTGTGCTCTGCGGCCTTGGGAAACAAGCACCGTTTTGCCCAACATCAGTGCCCCAGCAGACATTTTCCATTTTACCATATTCACTCTGCGAGTTTATTTTTCCAGGCCCTAGGGCATTTCTGCAGTTTGCCTGTGTAACCTCTCTTTCTTTGAGGAAATGACCCCTGAGCTAAGACATTTTGCTAAAGCTTAACCAGCCTCTTTATTTGGTCTCTTTTCCCCGTGCATTCCTTGTGCCGTTAACGTAGATATTTTTCCCTAACAAATTTAGTATGTTTCTTTGAAGGAGTAAAACTGGAAAATCACAAGTTGTCCTGTGTATGGAGCCTGGAATACTCTGCAGTCTTTAGGTTTCCATAGCATTTTCCTGGTGACACACAGGAAGTACTTAAAAGTTAGCCCTCCATCCATAATCCACCAGAACTCTGACATCACCCCTCCCCAGGACTGTGTAGTGCTTTGTTGGCCTATTAGGTGTTCTGTCTCCCTCACAGGTACCAGGAGCTACTGGATAACAACCAAGGTCCTTTCTTCTTGTTCACGTGTGCAATGCGGTGGCTGGCTGTGCGGCTGGACCTGATCAGCATTGCCTTGATCACCACCACTGGGCTGATGATTGTTCTCATGCATGGGCAGATTCCCCCTGCCTACTCGGGTCTTGCCATCTCTTATGCTGTCCAGGTCAGTCTCTGGGGCGGAGCATTACCTCTCCTCACTTGAGTCCTGTGTTGCCCTAGGAGAGGCATGGTAGGGGGCTCTCCCTAAGCCTTTGACTCTTAGAGCTTCTGTCCATCTCTTTGTTAGTAACAACCTAGGCTTGGTTGGGCAGGGAGAATGGGAGAGAGATCCAAGTGCTATATAGGAACAAAGAGATTTAAGTCTGTTGCATGTGTTTAAGAAATAGGTGCTGTTTCTTCATAAATAAACATGATTTTGAAAATAGTTTCTTAATTGTAGGTTTCTATGTTCACCACCCTCCCATCTCTGGCCTTTTCCTGGTCTTCTAAAAAATATTGTGTCCTCAGTATGCTTCTTATATGCATTTTATTTTCAGGCCCCTGATTTTCCCAGTACTGTTACACGTGGAGACCTGGCCCCTAGGGGTAGTCTTAAGGTCTTTAAAAAGCTCAAAGAACAATTGGGAACTTGGGCACTAAGTATTTGAAGCTGTTAAGGTGTCATCATGGTGTTGGACAATGGTATTGTGTTTTTAAAAGAGTCTTTATATGTTAGAGAGATGTAAGCTAAAGTATTTATGGATAAAATGATAGGATGTCTGGAATTTGCTTTCAAATAATACAGATGGGTTGCGTGGTATAAATGATACAATATTGCCTTTAAGTTGACAGTTTTTTAAGTACATGGGAGTTCATTATACTTCCCTTTCTACTCCTGTATATGTTTGACATTTTTCCCTATGGGAAAGATCAAAATAAGTAAGTAGCAAAAGAAAACCAAGAGGAGATACGTATCTTCACAGATTCCCAAAGATGTCTGTCCGTGTTAGGCAGACTTACTTGATTATTGGGTAGGGAAGAATATGTGTTATATGTGCTGTGTTTGAGGGTCCTCAGTCTGAGGTACACAGGGGCTCTGCATTCTCACTCGTTCCTCTCAGGAGGAAAGGACTGCCAGAGCAGTTGCAGGTGCAAGTATGAAGCCCAGAAGTTACTCAGCTGCAGATATGTGTACTGGAAATGTAAAGATGGATGGAAATCCTTTGGATACAGGAAAGTTAGTGCATGCAATACCACAATGCCACCTACATTCACTGAGAATTGCAGTTGATTGGAAGATAATGAATGACTCAGTCCCTAAAACTAGCTGCTGCAGGTGCCCGGTTAGTTCGTATATTGAGCTCTAATCCCCTAGATGGAGCAGGTTTTCTATTGTTGGCCTGACATGTATTCATAATGAATTCTCCCTTGGCTTTTGCTTTCCATTATCAGCTAACGGGGCTGTTCCAGTTTACCGTCAGACTGGCATCCGAGACAGAAGCCCGCTTCACCTCAGTGGAGAGAATCAACCACTACATCAAGGTCAGGCTGAGAAGTCCTTTTACTGTGATGTGACCCTTCATGGGGTCCTTTTGCCCTTTTACTGCCTCAGCTGGATGTGCAGGGAGGATGCTTGTTTTCTCTGCCTTATTCCACAGGGACGACTCTTCAGCATGTGTAGAATGGAGAAGAGAATAGCTTAAGAGTTTCTAAATACTTTTGTGAATTGTGTCTGAGAATGTAGGTTCATCAGCTAACTTCTAAAATGTTCAGAATTTTGTTAGTTCGGTTAAGCTGACTACTGTAACATTTTCTTTACCCTGTTTGAAACCACGTATTGTTTTAAATCTTAGCCTAGTTCACTTGCTCTTAACCAGGGAAGGCCATCGGTGTCCTCCACTGAGCTTTAGGCAGAGACAGATGTGGGCCTCATCGCTGGAGATTCCGATGCAGTAGGTCTGGGGTGAGACCCCAGCTTCTGAAGTTTTAGAAGCCCCCTAGTTAATTCTAAACTGCACTCATAGTTTAGAAACCAGTTAATTTAGTGGATACTGAGATGATCTAGTTCTTCCCACCTTCCCTGCAGTGCTGCCAGGAGACAGCCTCTTGCTGGTGTCCTAGCTGGAACTCTGAAAGCAGTTTTCTATAGAGAGAAGCAGAGTCATGAGTAGTTAGGATTCGCAAATTTAACTCAGTTCTCAGGAGTTACCTATTTTGTGAACTGCTCAGAGACTTTATCATTGTTTACATGGGAAGAATATATCCCAACTTCCCAATAATTGACCTACAAGCATAGTGTTAAAAAACTACCCTTTCCATTGAGAACTAGTATATTACGTAAACTGCATTTTCCAGCACGCATGCGTCACTGAATTGTTTTGACAATGAGCCTCATTAATTGTAGGATACTTCTTAAGCTTACAAACTGTTATTCTCAGAATGGCAGATAACCATCTAATATATCTGCTAATAGCTGTTCCTTATGTTTATCTGTTAGCCTCGTTGCCCAGTGCTCATGTCTGTGGATAATATGTGGGTGTATATACAGGTGTGTAGTGTTTGATTTAATATTGCCGTTGGTGAGAGTCTCTTGCTGGAGAGGTCAGGGTGATGGTCAGCCATACCAGAGTGGACCCTGCACAAACCAGTCACGTTTCTGAGGACTGACTCCACTGCCAGTCCCCAACCTGGATGCCTGTGCCGGCATGGAGTCCTTCCAGCTTGGAATTTGAGACTTCAGTCTCCACCCGCACCCCCCACCCCTACTGCTGCCCAGAGCACCACAGCCCGTGGCCTTCACTTCCCTATGAGGCTATAAAGCTCCATAACTAGTTGCCAGAGAATTTTCAAACATTACAAGGTGGGGCTGTTGGTAACAAAAATCACCCAAGCAGTTACATTGAACACAGCATTTTAAAGCTGAATGGATTTCCACCATTCTCTAATCCAGTCCCATGATTTATAGATGAGAAACTAAGACCTAGAGTGAAGAAGTGATATATCCAGGTCACACAGCTATTGGTGGCAAACTGGGATTACAGCCCATGTCTCCTGGGGTGACCGATATGTCAGAATGCCAGGATCTGATCAAGTATTTAGTAAATGGTAGTTTCCTTCCTTTGGGTTTAGGCCATTGGCTTTCAAATGGTGGGATCTTGTTTCAAGTAGAATATTTTCAAAGAATTCCGATCAAAATGGCTGTGTGTGAAGAGCCAGTGAAAGGTCTCATGCCCCACCATTAACCTCCAAGGTGGTTTTGTGGAGAAATTCCGTAAGACAGAAAACTGTTTGAAAGCTGCTGTCCTCCCCAAGATGCTGCTTAGTAGCCACTGTAAACTGCTAAGTGAAAAGCTAGTAGCCATTGTGCGCTGTCTGGTTTAGTGGTAATAAGCCCTTGCTCCGTTTCATAGGGCGGGGACAGGGTAGCAGCTGCCTCTCTGTGGCTGCTATGGTTGTCCTGATTTTACTTCTCTTTGAAGGCCTTTCAGCCCCCACAGAATCTGGTCAGTCTGATCCAGCCCCTTCTGTCTCCCCAGACTCTCTCTTTGGAAGCACCTGCCAGAATTAAGAATAAGGCTCCCTCCCCTGATTGGCCCCAGGAAGGAGAGGTGACCTTTGAGAATGCAGAGATGAGGTACCAAGAAAATCTCCCTCTGGTTCTGAAGAAAGTGTCCTTCACCATCAAACCTAAGGAGAAGATTGGCATTGTGGGGCGGACCGGATCAGGTAAGAATGCAAAGGCCTCTGGAGAAACATTTGAACCTATCTGAGTTAAGCTTGGGGCCCATGATTTGCTGTTTTATTGACTATCACTCTCATCCCTTCAAACCAGTTCTGTATTAGATGAGTAATGAGGAGAGGGGTGTCTCTGAAGCCAATTTTCTAAATGTGTTCTTAACTCTGCTTTTGTAATATTTAGTGCTTTTTCTAATCATAAAAGTGTACTTTCTCAATGCAGAACACTTGGAGCATATAGCAAAGTGCAAAAGGGAGAAAAACACCCATAACTCCACTACCCAGAGATAATTACTATTAATATTTTGGTGGGTATCTTGTCAGGCTTTTTCTATCAAAAAAATATGTTTACACAAATGGGGTCATTTTACACACACCATCTCATGAGCTGCTTTTAAGTCTACCAGTTATTTCTCTACGTCAATGAATAGCCTATGACATGAATTCTATGCAGCATGATAGAAAATTCTATGTTATGGATATACTGTAATTTATATTTAACCAATCCCCAGTTGTGGGGAATTGAGGTGGTTGTCAATTTTTCACTATTATGAATAGTACTGCAGTGAACATCCTTATTTCTATGAGGTCAAAATACACAAAAAAGTTAAGTTTTCTGTGACATATTGCCAGTGTTGCCTCATATTTACCAGAAGCCAACACAGCTCTAAATAAGGAACCTGTGTCCCTTTGAAGACAGAAATTGTTTTCTTAACCTGATATTGATTGCAAAGAAATTGAGAATTGGCCCTCATTTTAGGCGTTCTTCTTTGCCCTTAGTATCATATTACTTATGTGCCCTTTAGATTTCTAGGGTTAAGAACTGAGTAATTCATTTCTTTCCCTTTCCTTCCTGAATAACATTTCAAACATTGAGTCTTGTTTTGTTTTACTAACTGGTGTACCTGGTTTAAGCAGTCTCTCTGGTTCAGTTCTCATTAGCTTTTGGGGCTCCATGCTTCCCTGGCATCAGAACTCTTCCAGGTCTGTTTCTTTCCATTAAAGAAAAAAAAAAAAAGCCTTGTGTCTTTTCTGGCCAATTTACTTTAAAGAACCTGCTAAGAAGAGAAAAAAAAAGCGCCATTTCCTGCTTCCTGCTTGAAGGAATTATTTCATGTCAGAACAATGCAGTTTGTAGGTTTTTTTACACTGGCAGGAGGATGTTCAGCCAAGGAGGGTGGCTGTCCCGAAAGCTCTGCCTATGCTTTCCTCCCTCAAATTCCCTCTGCTACATTGGCTTCCAGGGGTACTCAGCTCCCCTGAAAGCTCTAACTGATGTCCCCCCCTGTGATTCCCTTTGACACAGGTAAGACAGACTGAAGTATTCACTGAGACTTCATTGAGCCATAAGTAGTGACAGAAGAAAAATAAGAAAAAATAAAATAATTATAAATGGCCTGACTTGCAAAATCTAGACTCTAATTCTAACAAGCTTCTACAAAGACTGTTAGACCGGGACTCTGCCATGGCTATAGTCAAGGACATCACTGTGAGGACCTCATGGCCTCTTTTACTAGTACATTCCATCAGTGCAAAGGTAGTCTGGATTCAGAGAACTGTAGGATCTTCCAGTCCAGGTAGCATCTTTTGTTAAGGTGGAACAACTTGATCTATTTATTTGAGGAAAATTCCTCCCTTGGTTTAGATCTTAAAGCACTGCCTTGACACTAAGAGAGAGTCTCCCTGCCTTCCTTGTATGTGGGTACGGGACCAATAACCAGACCCCCCCCCCCCCCCCCCCCCACCAATTCTGAACAAAGGCATTTACCTATAAGAGGAGAAGGCCTCCTTAAGAATCCTGCTGCGTGGACCCAGTTTCCCAGCTTGTTTCTAGTAGATGCATGTAAGGATCACTGCTTCAGGAAGGTGGACATTTCTCAGGGTCCCCGTTAGTTATTTGACAGGGGTCTGCCCAGGGAACAAATCCAGACAGTGGAGATGTGGCTGTAGACACAGGGGAGAAGGCAAGGATATTTGTGCCCTCAGTGACTGCTAAATAGACAAAGTCATGAAGTTCTCACTAGAGGACTTTCAAAACATGGAGGCAGAAGAAGAGTAAGGGGGGGGTCAAGAACCAGGCATCTGGCTAAGGAAAAGTCGTTGAAAAGCTAAAAACCTGTGATTCTAAATTTAAACCACGGGTCTGAGTTGCAGAAAGGCAGACCTGACTATGTCTTAAGTTTTTGGAGGGTGGGGGCACTATAGCTTTTTAAATGTTTATATCCTTTGACATAGTAATTCTGAGAATGTCTTCCAAGGAAATCATCTGAGGTGGCAGCACAGTTTGAACATGCCATAACATTATTATAGTATTAAATATGTTTCCAGGGGAGCCTGGGTGGCTCAGTCGGTTAAGTGGCCGACTTCACCTCAGGTCATGATCTCGCGCTCCGTGAGTTCGAGCCCCGCGTCGGGCTCTGTGCTGACAGCTCAGAGCCTGGAGCCTGTTTCAGATTCTGTGTCTCCCTCTCTCTGACCCTCCCCCGTTCATGCTCTGTCTCTCTCTGTCTCAAAAATAAATAAATGTTAAAAAAAAAATTAAAATATGTTTCCAATGTTAGAGGACTGGTCAAGTAAGCCAGAGCACATCCACATGGTGGAATATATTGCAGCCAATAAAACTTTATTTTGAAAAATTTTTTAACATGGTTGAGTGCTTGTTATATAATAAGTGGGAAAAGGCGATTATATTATTGTATCTCTGGTGTGATCTCAATTCAGAGAAAAAGACTGAAAGGAAATGTATCAAAAATAACAGTAGTGAGATTATAGGAGATTAACATTATCTCCTTGAATTACTTATATGACTTTTAAAATGAAGATTCAATTAAGAAAAGCTATTCTGACCTCATCAGTTTCTCCCTCAGACCTCCTTTTCTATCACAGTTCCTTATCGCAGTAGTTATCTACAGCCACTTACTTACTTAAGCTGAAGCCTCCTTCCCTATGTGTTTACCCCAGAACTTCTTCCGTTCCCAGCTGCTGCGGCAGTGGTAGAAAGGCCTTATCTTGTTTCTCTCTGGGCTGTGATACAGGGACAGAAAAGAGAGAAGACACCGTGTCCTCTGGTTTGCCCCACTAGTTCCTTACTATAAGCTCTCTGTTCTTCTCACTTTGCCTGAGATGCATTTCAGCCTGTGTGCCCACCCCAAAGGTGAAAAGCAGGCCTTTTTCCAATTTACTCTTGTGAAATTCTGACAGTCCCTCAAACTCCTTCTCAGGCTGAAGCTGTGTGATTTAAATATATATGCTTGGTAGCTCTGGAAAGTGCATTTTTTTGCTATTTCTGGCAATCATTTTCTTTTTTTTTTTCTTTTTTAATGTTTATTTATTTTTGAGAGAGAGAGAGAGAGAGACAGAGTACAAGCAGGTGAGGCACAGAGAGAGAGGGAGACAGAACCTGAAGCAGGCTTCAGACTCTGAGCTGTCAGCACAGAGCCCAATGTGGGGCTCAAACTCACCAACCATGAGATCATGACCTGAGCTGAAGTCAAACACTTAACTGACTGAGCCACCCAGGTGCCCCTCTGGCTATCATTTTCTACATTATCTTAACTAATCAGATGAAATAGTGTTCGAATAGAACTAGAAAATTAGATGATTTTGCCCCAAGAATAAACCAGTTTTGTCTTCACGGAATTTGCTAATTGAGCTACTTTTCTGCATGTCTTTTGACTCCTTAGGGAAGTCCTCTCTAGGGATGGCCCTCTTTCGTCTGGTGGAGTTATCCGGAGGCTGCATCAAGATTGATGGAGTGAGAATCAGTGACATTGGCCTTGCCGACCTGCGAAGCAAGCTCTCCATTATTCCTCAAGAGCCAGTGCTGTTCAGTGGCACTGTCAGGTAAGGACCTGAGCGCCCATGTGCTTCGTGCTGCATTTCGAGGCCAGATGGGCATGTTAGAGCCTCCATGTGAGACTGAGATCTAGTGACCTCTAGTCTAGTGCTTTTCCCACCACCCTGTGCTTCTTACTGCAGAAGTGAGGGGCAGCTCCCCCGCACAAGCCACCTCATTAACGAAACAGGGCCCATGGGCCCTGCAGCATGGTGGTAAAGAAGTCAGCGAGAGGGGCGCCTGGGTGGCTCAGTCGGTTAAGCGGCCGACTTTGGCTCAGGTCATGATCTTGCGGTCCGTGAGTTCGAGCCCCGCATCGGGCTCTGTGTTGACAGCTTGGAGCCTGGAGCCTGTTTCAGATTCTGTGTCTCCCTCTCTCTGACCCTCCCCTGTTCATGCTCTCTCTCTCCCTGTCTCAAAAAAACAAAACAAAACAAAACAAAACAAAAGTTAAAAAAAAAAAAAAAAAAGAAGTCAGCGAGACCTGGGCTCAGATCTCTGCCCTGTGACTAAGTTACCTGAACATACCTAACTAAGCTTGTTCCCTCATCTGTAAAATGGGGATTAAAAAACTTTTTTTGTTGTTCATTTATGTATTTTTTGAGAGAAAGTGAGAGCCCACACACGTGGTGGGGAGGGGCAGAGAGAGAGGGAGAGAAAGAATCCCCAGCAGGCTTCATGCTCAGCACGGAGCCCAGTGTGGGCTCAGTCTCACCAACCGTAATACCATGACCTGAGCGGAAATCAAGAGTCAATGCTTAACTGACTGAGCCACCCAGGTGTCCCAAATGTGGGGATATATTAAATTAATATTATTAAATTAATTAAATGTGGGGATGATCTTCATTGTGAAGGTTGGATAGGTCCATATAAATTATATAAACACTGAGCCTGGCAAACCGTGAGCATCCGATGAATAGTAGCAGCTCATCAGCCTCACTACCATCATCCTTTATCTTCCTCCCACTCCACGTTGTCATCTCCCCTAGCTATGCTCCAAGTTGCAGTTCTCGTGATGGTTTTCTGACCTTATTATTCCTCGTGTTTTTTCTGCCTCTGGAATGATGCCTCTCTGAAATCTGCCAGGATGCCTAAGATAAAATTCCTCTTCTCAACCTGTTAAAATAGTAACTAAGAAGGAAATAATATTTAAGCCCAATATCTTTCCTTATAAATTATCCCACCCTTGCCCTTAGCTTTAAGCTTTTGCCTCCTGGAAACAATGGCTTTCCATAATCCATGTCCATTTCTATTCAAGTTGCCTCTCCTTTGAACTAAAAATATCTTTAACTATATAGTTGACCTAGATTGGACTTCTTTCTTTTTTTTTTTTTTTTAATCACTCTGAAAGTAGTATTGCCATTTCTTTCATTTTTAGTGGTCTTCAAAATAAAAAAAATTGGTACCAACTTAATTTCAAATAACCACAGACTTATCTTTAAAATCAGGTCCCCTCCTTGGACGCCTGGGTGTCTCAGTCAATTAAGCGTCATATTCTTGATTTGGGCTGAGGTCATGATCTCACGGTTCGTGGGATTGAGCCCTGTGTCCGGCTTGGTGCTGACAGCACAGAGCCTGCTTGGGGTTCTCTCTCTCTCTCACTCTCTCTTTCGCTCTCTCGCTCTCACTCTCTGACTCAAAATAAATAAATAACCATTAAAAAAAAATGAGGTCCCCTCCCTTTCTTCAGAAATGGCACCTGAACTCACTGATTCAAAGAGGTTTGGTAGATAAAATGAATTCTCTCCTATACACATGTAGGGTCAACACTCTCGGGTGTGTTTATTTTGGCATTTTCTCTAACCACCAATGAATTTGGGCAGTGTAGAATGGATCAGTCGTTCCCTTTAGGAACTGAGATAACGAAGTCAAACAAATGTCAGAAGAGAATTAGAATTTATTGAAGACTAGGGTCTAAAATTAAGAAATTGAGAGTTGTTGCCAAATCTGCTCTTCCCTCCCATAAATCTCTCCATTTTTAGATGCCACAAGGAATGCCTTTGAGAATATAATTGGCCTTACAATTTTTGGCTCCGGACAAAAGAACCATTTTTTTTTTTATCATCACTTGGAAAAACATTAAGAAACAAAGTGTGTTAAACTTGACTCTGTTAAGGACACTGCCACTGATATGCCTCACGTTTTATCTCTAAATTTTACAGCACTTCATTTGGGGCTGTGAATCAGGGGCTTCTAGAGTTGATGGTTCAGTGCTAGCTTTGGCAGCACATATGCTAGAATTAATGGTTAAGAACTGACCTGCTGGCATGGCAGCTGGTATTTGTAAACCCTCACGGAAGTGCAGCTTTTCTGGGAGTTGAGGCCGTTTGTTACCAACTCCAGAGACATGTTGCTGCTTGATGGACAAGCTTATGGCTGGTGTGCTACTGCCCTGAGTTTTTAGTTATTGTGCTCAGAGTGCTATTTGGGCAATCCACTGTACAAATTTAGGGAATCCTGTAAGTTTCATTTTCTGCCAGCTGTAATTTTGGCTTTTTAAGTCAATAGTAGATGCTGAGGTGAAATTAAATCACAGACCTATGATATTCTTCCTTTTATCTTCTCAGGTCTTACATAAGACCAGGTTTTATCCCAAGGAATATTCAGTTTTTGGTGTTCTTTTGCTTTCCTTAGACTATTAGAAAGCCTGGGGCGCCTGCCTGGCTTAGTTGGTTGAGCGGCTGACTCTTGATTTCAGCTCACGTCATGATCTGAGGGTCATGGGATCGAACCCTGCATCAGGCTCTGCACTGAGCATGGAGCCTGCTTAAGATATTCTCTCTCTCTCTCTCTCTAAAATTAAAAAATAATAATAATAAAATAAATTTTAAGAAAGGGTGTCCCTTTCCTTTTTTAAATTTTTTTTATTTTGATAGTCTTAGTCCCTGTGGAACTTGGGATTTCCCAAAAGCTCCTTAGTGTAAACATCAGAAAGTAATGTGAAGTCTAGAATAATTGTATCAAGAACACTAGATGTTATCTAACATTTGCTGAAGTCATTCCAGAGAGAGGGGATATATGGGAAATCTTTACCTTCCTCTCAGTTCTGCTGTGAAGCTAAATTGGCTCTTAAAAAATTATCTTTAAAAAAAGGGGGGGGGGGTCATTCTGTGCCAGATACTGTTGCTCTAAAGAACAACAGAACAGTATGTGACAGATGTTGTCCAAAGCATTTTAATTGTATTAATTCATCAAATACTCAAAACCCCATGAGGTAGGTACTATTATTATGCCAATTTTATAGATGAAAAAAATGAAACCCAGAGAAGTTAAGTAATTTGCCCAAAGGTAGGAATCTGAGCCTGGGTTGTCAGGGCTCTTATGTGCCACACTCACTGTTTTGCCTCCTCAAGCTATCACAACACCTGCTAATTATCACGACCTTGGGAGGTATCCTGTCTTTCCAAAAACCAGAGTTAGACCTGCTTCCTCAGGGGCCTTACTTTTAGTTACCTTTCTTTTCTAGCATCTTCAAAATCTCATCTGATTCCAGATTTGTACAGGCTTCGCTTATCTTGAAAAAAGAAAAATATGCACTCTCTGCTATTCTCTTGAGTCTTTTTCATTTACTCTACATTCCCCATATCTCTTTTTCCACTTCTAACCTTTTTTCTATCTAATTTTACTCTTAACAACCAGTCCATATTTCTGAATAACTATCTAGAGCTCTCCTTTAGCTTCCTGATAGCAGAAGAAGGTCTGCAGGTCCCAAGTCCCCTGCTCTGAGGCCCCAGGCTGCTCAGGAGCCCCTCACCCCCACCCCCACCATGGCAGGACGGTGTGGCGTAGCAGTGTCTTCCCATGTATGGGGGCGGAGGGGACTCCTGTATCCTCTCACACTCTCAGAGGTACTCTCAGCCTCATTTAGCCATGGCCACCAGGCAAGCTTAGAATACTGCTAAAAATAAAATATGAAAGACCAAAGATGAAAATGCACTTCTGGCAGCATTAGGACTCCAGGAGTTCTTTTTTTTTTTTTTTTTTTTTTTTTTTTTTTTTTTTTTTTAATGTTTATTTATTTTTGAGAGAGAGATGGTGCTAATGGGAGAGGGGCAGAGAGAGAGGGAGACACAGATTGGAAGCAGACTCTAAGCTGTCAGCACAGAGCCTGATGCGGGACTCGAACCCATGAACTGAAGATTACGACCTGAGCCAAAGTCAGACACTTAACCACCAGAACCACTCAGGTACCCCAGGACTCCAGGAGTTCTGACTATTACAAATAGGTGTCTTCATTCTCAGGTGCTTTTTTTCTCCATCCAGCCAGCCAGCCAGCCAGCCAGCTACAACTTTTGATGTTGTGCATGCGCAACTTTGCTTTCGCTTCTGTTTGTGGCTTAGACTCGGGGCCATCTGGCTTCTCTAATGACAGTGTATTTTTTTCTATTCCTGACTGAGCTCCCTGTTGAGATCAGTCTGGTCTGTCTTAATGTGTATGTACACCACCTACTGGTGTATGTAAATATTCCTTATATATCTGGAGCCCATTGCTCAGCCTTCAGCGGCTCCGTCAGCTGGTGTGATGAGCCTCAGAGGGTTGAATGTGGAGCCTACCCATGTGTCCACTGAGTCTTCACCCACAGACAATCCGTTGGGGCAGGCTCCTCAGTGAGCAGGTAACTGTATCCCTTGTGTGCATACTCTGTGTCTGATAAGAGGGTTGTGGTGAACTTCCTAGGTGTATTTGCTTCCTAGGGATGTCACAACAAAGCGCCACAAATTGGGTGGCTCAAAACAACAGGAATTTATTGTCTCACAGTTCTAGGGGCTAGCAGTCTGAAATCAGGGTATCAGCAGGATCATGCTTCCTCTGATCCTTCCCTTGTCTCTTCTACCCACTAGTGGTTTGCCAGCGATCTTTGGTGCTCCTTGGCTTATAGATACATCGTTCCAATCTCTGCCTCCATTGTCACCTGGCCTTCTCGTGACCCTCTCTCATAAGGACACCAGTCATGTTGGATTAAGGGCCCACTCTACTTTGCCACTCCAGAATGACCTCATTTTAACTAATTATACCTGCAATGACCCTATTTCCAAATAGGGTTACGTTCTTAGATACTGAGGGATAGGACTTCATGTCTTTTTGGAGAGGACACACTTCAACCCATAACAATAGGCATCACTGTACTGTTTTTTTCCCTAATGTTTTATTTATTTTGAAGAGCAGAGAGAGCATGCATTCATGCGTGCATGCATATGCAGGGGAGGGACAGAGAGAGGGAGAGAGAATCCCAAGGAGGCTCTGCTGGCACAGTGCTCAAATTCACGAACAGTGAGATCTTGACCTCAGCTGAATCAAGAATTGGACCCTCGACCAACTGAGCCACCTAAGTCCCCTGGACTACCTTCTACTTTAAGAGATATGCCCACAGAGATAATAGATATTAGATGGTATGCTTATAGAAGATTAGTCTTCCCCATCCAGACTTTTCACAGATAGGACTTTATCAGAACTCTTTTGAGCCTGGTATTCAGGATCCTGGATTATTGTGTCCACTTGGAAAATGCATTGAATATATGAATCAGAAAGCCACCAAGCATTGGAATGAGACAGCTAATGTGTCCACATGTACCTTGTCTATTTAACAGCTGCCAGTGATTGAATGTCTGCCTTGTTCCAGGCACTGTAGGTATATTATCTCTAATGTTTACAGTAACTTACTGAGTCATGTCACTATATCCCCATTTTATAGAGCAGGTCCGAGACTGAGGAGTAATTTGCCCAAGGTCATGCAGATGGTAAGAAGCAGAGTGGGGATTTGAGCCCAATCTGCCTGGATTCTGTGTACTCACACCCTCCCTGCATCATACTGTTCTTCGCCTCTGTGATTACAAAAAATGCTTAAATTGTGACACACTAATGCCTCTTACCAGGAAGTCAAATAAGAATGTGTGTTCCTTTATTCTTACAACAAATAGTAGACAATATACATGGGTTTCAACAGTGAATAAGATCCAGACAAGGATGCTGATCTACTGGGGGAGACAGACAAATGAACAGAGAGACAAGTGCTTTTTTATTTAAGATGGGGATAAAAAAGTGAGGGAACTGAAATATAGAGAAGTTAGGCTAACTTGGTCAGGGTCACACAGTTGTAATAGAAGCTGTACAGGAATCAGCAAGTCTGGTCCCAGAACCCTTTCTTTTACCAGTGTCTCTCAAGCAAAAGGGTGGGGAGAGGTGCACATGTTCAAAGGGCATAAGAGAGCAGAGCCAGTTAGAGTCTCCCAGCAGAGTCCACAAGTGTCCCAAAGGGATGAGCGAGATCGGTGCCAGCCTGTGCTTCCTCCTGTCAGGTGGAGTTCTGGGATAATGTCCTGCTTGCGTTTATGTGCCTGGAATTGCTAACCCCAGGCATGGAGACGGATGTGACACAGAGCTAAAGTTTTCCCAAAGACTTTCCTATTTCCTGTATGCCAAGTATAATTTTATGGACAAAGCAAATTATACCTAATACCTTTCAGGTTACTAGAACTATAAATGTCATGTTTAGATGGAGACAAGGCACTGCAAAATTCATGTAACATCCCAATTTCTATCAATTATCTGTTCCACCCCACCACTTTACCCTCATCCTCTAGGACAAAGAGCTGATTCCCCTGTCTTTTAAGATTCCAGAAATGTCTAGGCCAATTTTTTGGTATCATCCTTGATGTTCTTAAGGCAGATACTATTGGTACAGTAAGCAAGAATAGTCCCCAACCTGCTTTTCTGTTCCAGTAAATTCCTTCCTCTTGAGTTGCTGTTCACGCTCTTCTTTCTCCTCTACTGGATCAGCTCCTCCTCCTGGTCAGCCAGCTGACCTCGAGTCCCTGTTCAGTGACAGGCTCTCACCCTGGTGCATCAGGATGTTTTTCTAAGTTTGAACATACAGAGAGATGTATTTCAACATGTATATGTCGAAATGCTAACGGTGTTTGTTTCTGGGGGGTCAGATTAGAAGTGATTAAAATGTCAATTGGCTTTGGTTTTGTGTTTCACATATCTGTATTTCTTAATTTTTCTGTAACTAACTTGTATTATTTACATAATAAAAACAATAAAAGTTAAATAAAGTTTTATAAAGAAGACAGAGAGGCGGTGCCTGGGTGGCTCAGTTGGTTAAGCGCCGACTTTTCATTTCGGCTCAGGTCAGGATCCTGGGGCCGTGAGATTGAGTCCTGCATCTGGCTCCATGCTGGCACTGTGGAGCCTGCTTGGGCTTCTCTCTCCCTCCCTCTGCCCTTCCCCAACTTGAGCTTATGTGCACGCGCGCGCTCTCTCTCTCTCTCTCTCTCAAAAATAAATAAACTTAAGAAGAAGAAGACAGAGAGGTCTGGCCTGTTCCCATGTATGATCCTATGACAGATAACCTTTGCAGGATGGTCACTTACATGTTGGATCATTGTGAAATTCCTACTGTGTTTCTCTCCAGATCAAATTTGGATCCCTTCAACCAGTACACTGAAGACCAGATTTGGGATGCCCTAGAAAGGACACACATGAAAGAATGTGTAAGTAAAGCACAGAGGGAGCACTTTGCTGGAAATCTGGGGGCAGGGGGGGAATGCAGTGACACGTGTGTCCAGCCTTGCCTGTTGCTCTATTTCCAGGATGTCTGTGAAATCCTATGAAGGAGCACTTTAGATAAGGCTTCCCAGGCATTTCAGAAAGGGCATAAAAGTTGATATCTCTGGACCATGGTCATATTGCCCTTTTGCTCCCTATTGATTAAAAAAGATATTAATGACAACCACTCAGATTCTGTAATGCTTTTAAGTTAATTTCTATTGTATTCATCATGACAGTATAACATGTTTTTGAAGCATCTGAATACGTATCAAGTCCACAAAAAGCATGCAGCATGCATATGGAGTCATAGACTTCTTGGGGTAACTCAGTATGTACCCTCCCAAGGCCACAGGTGATCCCCTTGACCTGGAGTTGGTCTCTCATGCCCCTGAGTTGAGTAAAGCTCTGGATCCCCTGCCCTGACTCAACTAGATCAGCTGTGCCTTTATCACTTATATATTGACCTTCCTCAAATAATTTCATTTGAAGAGTAGGCTTAATAGCTTATTTTAAAGGCAAATTTAACAGCCATGGACCTATAGCTTTGAAATTCAGAAAGAGTGATCTCTTTGCATGACCATATTTTCAGAACCAAAATTAGGGCCGCCACCGGACAGGATTTGGGGACATGAAAATACTGGAATTTCTAGGACCTTTTAATGGTATGAGGCTAACAGAATAATCTATCTGAAATATGGAATGTCCTAGAAAATGAGAGTCCTTGGGGTACCTGGGTGGCTCAGTCACTTAAGCGTCCAACTTCAGCTCAGGTCATGATCTCACGGCTTGTGAGTTCGAGCCCCATGTCGGGCTCTGTGCTGACAGCTCAGGGCCTGGAGCCTGCTTTGGATTCTGCATCTCCCTCTCTCTCTGCCCCTCCCCCACTAGCACTCTGTGTCTCTCTCTCTCTTAAAAATAAATAAACATTAGAAAAAAATGAGGGTCCTCGTACATGTGATCGTAACACCTGTACCTTCTTTCCAGATGAGCCAGATTTGTGGCTAAAAATTGTTTCATCTATTTCAGAATAATTTATTTTTGCTACTGGAGTTTTGACAAAATTTAGTATAGTTTTTGTTTATTCGTTGGTTTTTTTTTTTCAAAATTTACTTTTGGACTCTTCAAGTCCCGACCTTCCTTTCTCCTTAGATTGCTCAGCTACCTCTGAAACTTGAATCTGAAGTGATGGAGAACGGGGATAACTTCTCAGTGGGGGAACGGCAGCTCCTGTGCATCGCGAGAGCCTTGCTCCGTCACTGTAAGGTAGGTGGTTTGGTGAGCGGTGGGGAGGAAGAACAGCCTTTCTCTGTCATAAGAGAACCAAAGGCATTCCTGGCACGAAGCCCAGTGGAGCATTTTAGGAGCGTCCCCAGAGAGGCTTCTAAATTAACCTTGACACGATCTGGGTATACAAGTGTTTTTGAGCCTTCAGACTTCCCTGAGCCTTTAATTTCCAAAGGTGACTTTTGTTTCTGACCAGTGAGTAGCTGTAGTACTGTTGGAAACCATAGACTTGGAGATATCCAGGCCATCAAATCCAGTCGCCTTGTTTTGTAAACCAGAAGAGGAAGATCCAGAAAGATGTTTTTCCAAGTCACAGAGCAAGCAGGAGCAAGCATTTTGTTAGATCAGTATTACACGCATTTCCTTTTATTTGTGGAAATGAAGGCGAACACATGGGTTTGAAGTTGTCTCCGTTCTAAGCAAAATGGTTCTTTTGCATATGTGTGTACTTACTTAGGAAAAACAGATTACGGTTTAAATAATAAAATACATTTTAGTGAAACCTAGATTAAGTAGAATGCTTAGGAAGAAATTGGTTGGATCTCTCTTTCTCCTCTCTTCTCTGGCAGATTTTGATTCTAGATGAAGCCACAGCCGCCATGGACACGGAGACAGACTTACTAATCCAAGAGACTATCCGAGAAGCATTTGCTGACTGCACCATGCTGACGATTGCCCATCGCCTACATACAGTCCTAGGCTCCGATAGGATTATGGTGCTGGCCCAGGGACAGGTACTGAGCCCCTGAAGGACCGTGGCTTGGCATGTGGCCTTGTCTGGGAGGAAAACTGGCCCCTGGCAGGACTGGGCTGATTGCCATCTCAGGGCGATTCTTAGCTTTCAGATAAACATCCTTAGCAGCTCTAACCTGGCGGCTGCATGGAGGGATACAGCCCCCCCAATCAAGAGATTGAGTAGGAGCACTCTTCCTGGGTTCTCATTATACTTTACTACCTGCTTTTTTGTTGCTTGTAAAAGTGACACTTTGACTTAGGTCAGAAAGCATGTGTTCATACTAACTCACTCACGTAGGCAGGAATTGCCCGAGACATATTGAGACCAGCCACCTTCTGTTTGCTCTCTGCAATCATGTGGTGTTGCCAAACTTCTCATCTGGCTGTTCCAAACTTTCCCACAATCTGGCCCAGCCTAGCCGCCTTCATTTCCCCCTCTCTCCTTGCAGGTGCTGGTGGCTCTAACCAGTCTTGCATACCCTAAGCTGGTTCTCTCCTCTGTTCTTCCCTCACTTGGTTCCATCTACCTCCAGCACCTTTTCCTCTTGTCCCCTCGCCCACATCCCTACATCTGTCTGCATACAGTCTGCCTGTCTCTCAAGAAAGACATGGCTTAAATGCCCTGATTGCCTCTGCCACCTTAAACTGTATGTGTACCTCTTCTGCCTCCTCTGATGGTAACTGGCTAATGCTCTTTCTCCCCTATTAGACTGTAAGCTCTCTAGAGTCATGGGTCATACTTCATTCATCTTTGGGTCCCTGGCAGGGCTCTGTACTATGTTCTTTGCACATGATAGACGTTAAGTATGTCACTTAAGATGTTAAGCAGATTTGTGTTGGCCGGGTACCTCCTTTGTGTGCCCCTGGGATGGCAGCAAATTGATGGTAGCAGGAACAAGCCAGTTACGATATATAACTTGTCTTGTGTTATATGAGACAAGTTACCATAATACCACTTTCTACCATAATAGCCACTTTCATTGGATGTTTATTATATGTCAGGCACCGCAGTAAGTGCTTTTATATACTGCCTCTCAATATATAACTAATCATCACAACCTCTGAGAAAGCTACAGATATTTTAACCCTACCTTCCAGAAGAAGAGACAGGCTCAGGGAATTTAACCTGTCTCCAGTCCGCAGGAAGGGAGAGTTGGAGGCAAGGTAGGCCAGTGACTCCAAAACCATGCTTTCCACTACTGGACTGCACTATCCCTCTATTTGTAGAGAAGTACTGAGAAAAACATCTAACACTGCAGATTTAGTCTGGGCTTCACAGCTTGGTTTGAGAGGACATAGGGTTAATGATTTTTCTCCTCATATTGAAATTATGTTAACATTAATGGTCTTTTGTTACCATCTTTGTTTGCATTATCCTAAATGTTTAGTGAGATTCTGTTACACATTGGATATACAGAGCTACTACTCTGTACATAGGTATTAAATAGAATATAATGAAATAAAAGTAGATGGGACCAAGAACACCTTCTGGGAAATTCTTTCTTAAAGACACACATGCACACCACTTTGTTTCTATGAGTGGCTCAATGTTTTGGAATGGGGATTGATTGGCTCTTAATGAGGAACTCTGTCCTTCCCATCCCTTAATTTTTGTGTTCATTAAAATTCCTTGTAATTTTAGGAAAACATGGAAAAAAAAAAGCATAAAAGCAAAAATAAGTCATTTACGCCCCCAGGGATAAGCATCATTAATACATTAATTTGCACCCTGCCAGCATTTTTCATGCCTGTATGCACACAGACTCCAGCAGATAGGATGTGCTTTGCTGTAGACACACAATACCAGAATGAAAGAGGCTTGGATGGCGGGAGTTCATTATCCCATGGCAGGAGGCCTGATGGTTGGTTATTCAGCAGCTCAGCAACGTCAGCTTCCAGCCAGCTCCTACCTGCTCTCCCCTTCATGGTGCAGGATGTCTGCTCTAGCTCCCAATGTCATATCCTCACACAGGCAATCCTGTGGAAGGCTTTGTCCTTATGTCTGTATCTAGTGGGCAGGACAGCCTTTCCTAGAAGCACCACAGAGACTGCTCCTTGGTCAAGGCTATGCCCCATGTCTTGGCCCTGTAGCAAGAAAAGCTGGGAAAGTGAATATGTGACATTTTCTGCCTCTATGGTGGAAGGCAGGCTCTGCCAGCATATCATTCAGTTTTTTGCTACAATATGATTTTCAGTGGCTACACTGAAGTCTGTCATAAGAATGGATAATCGACTGGATGGATCCCTTACTTCCTTTTTTATTCCACCGACCCAGTATTTTGGGCTGTTCTTTTTCCATCATCGGGTTGGGATCAGTTTGTATAACAAGATGAGATTTGCCTGCTATGCTGTTGACTTGAGCTGTAATTTATTCCCCCACTGAGATTTATGTGAAGGAAGTCTGGATGTCTTTGTCCCTAACCTTTCCTTATACCCTAGTTAGTAAAAACAAAAAACCAAATGCAGAACCCATTTGGGCGTGGCAGGACTGATCAAAGTGTCACTGCGATTCTTCCCCAGGGGGACTTGGGGTTTGCCCCCTTCCTGGCAGTGGTCCTCTGAATGACCCCAAGTGATGTGTCTCTTTCCTTTGCAGGTGGTGGAGTTCGACACCCCATCAGTCCTTCTGTCCAATGACAGCTCCCGGTTCTATGCCATGTTTGCTGCTGTGGAGAACAAGGTCGCTGTCAAGGGCTAACTCCTCCCTGCTGCTGCCACGTCTCTTTTCCTTGGAGCATTGCCATTCCCTGCCTAGGGCGGGCCCCTCATCACGTCCTCCTGCCGAAACCTTGCCTTTCCCAATTTTATCTTTCGCACAGCAGTTCAGGATTGGCTTATGTGTTTCAATTTTAGGGAGAGTCATATTTTGATTATCGTATTTATTCCATATTCATGTAAACAAAATTTAGTTTTTGTTCTTAATTGCACTCTAAAAGGTTCAGGGAACCGTTATTATAAATGTATCAGAGGCCTATAATGAAGCTTTATACGTGTAGCTATATCTATATATAATTCTGTACATAGCCTATATTTACAGTGAAAATGTAAGCTGTTTATTTTATATTAAAATAAGCACTGTGCTAATAACAGTGCAAATTCCTTTCTATCATTTTTGTACAGTTTGCTGTACTAGAGATCTGATTTTGCTATTAGATTATAGGAAGGGTAGCATACTGTTCTTCAGCTGGTGGTTTCACGGTGCCGGGTTCTCTGGATGTCCAAAAGGAAGATGTGTGGCAATAGCGGGCCCTCCAGCGGCCCCCTCTGCGCCTCCGCCCAGCCACTCCCAGGTGGGGTAGAGGGGGCGGCTGGAGGCCATGCAGAGCGCCGTGAATTCTCAGGGCTCCTGCTTTCTGTCCTGTTGTCATTCACTGTTTCTGTTGGGAGAGCAGTGGGGTAAAGCCCCAGACCCCTTTTCACTCCCTCCGTCGGGAATGAGAATCACAGAAGAGCATTCCTCGGACAGGGGGCGTTTTTTTTCCTGCCTTCCTCTTTTTGCTGTTGTTTCTTAACCAGAATCAAGTCTATTCCGAGTGTCCCACTGCCTCAGGTTCCTAACGCTGGCCACTGCACAGAGCTCTCCAGCTCCTACACCCGCTGGCTCCAAACCCGGGAGCCAGCTGCTGCTTTCTTCGGTGGTACTTTTTCATTTGCCTGGTCCCACGCCTCCACGGTTCAGTGACAGGGTTCAGGAGTTTGTGGGTCTGTTCTCTCTCCCTGCAGTTGTCACACAGTCTCTGTCTCTCTCCAAAGTCTGCGACTTTAAGCAGCTCTTGCTAATCAGTGTCTCACACTGGTGTAGAAGTTTTTTGTACTGTAAAGAGACCTACCTCAGGTTGCTGATTGCTGTGTGGTTCCGTGTGTTCCCGCAAACCCCCTTTGTGCTGTGGGACCAGTAGCTCAGGTGGGCGTGGTCGCTGCTGTCATCAACTGAATGGTCAGAGTTGCATGTCGTGACCAACTAGACATTCTGTCGCCTTAGCATGTTTGCTGAACACCTTGTGGAAGCAAAAATCTGAAAAAGTGAATAAAATTATTTTGGATTTTGTAAAACTCTTGGTGTAGAAAATAGTTTTCTGGGAAGGGAGCAAGATGTCTTTGTAGTGGCTTTGGTGTACAAGAGCCTTGGATCTGAATATCCAACGAGGGAGTCACGTGCCAGAAAGACCCGTAACGGAGTGGGCTGGTTGACAAGGGGGGCGGGGCCTGGCATGCCTGGAATCCTCTGTGGTGGGCTTTAGTTCCTATAGCCTGTGTTCTTGGGCATGGTCACCAGACAAAGTTCCTGTGGGACTAATAAGAGGTGCAGAAGGGCAGGGTGAATGGCTGTGGGGAGGTGGGAAATTGTGGTGAAGTAGATTTCAAATGAACAGTTAGCTGAGAATTCTCAGCAATTCAAACAATATGCAATTGCCCTTTCAGCCAGGTCATTCAGGTTAACTCATTGAGAATTAAGTACCATTCAAAAGGTACTCATTCTAAAGTTTCTCGATATATTGTGTTGAATGCAGCCAAGAAAGCTTTTAAACTATTTGTAGTGGCTCTGCTGACCACCAGCGGAAATCATATCTTAAGCCTAGCCATTTGTGTAAAAATTCAGCTCCTTGGGGCTCCTGGGTGGCTCAGTCAGTTAAGCATCCAACTTCGGCTCAGGTCATGATCCCACATGACCTGTGAGATCGAGCCCTGCATCGGGCTGTGTGCTGACAGTGCAGGACCTGCTTGGGGTTCTCTCTCCCTCTCTCTCTCTCTCTCAAAATAAATAAACTTTAAAATTAAAAAAATTCAGCTCCTTGTCACGTAGCAAGTGCTTGGTAGGCGTATGTGGCCTGGACGGTGCAGGTATGGAACATTCCCATCATTGCAGAATGTTCCGTTGGATAGCACTAAGGTAAACAGCCACGTTTTTTGATTCCCTGAGTTTACCTTCCAAGAAGGTGACAGAGTCAGCAAGAAGAGCCCCTACACGGTCACCCTGTTGAAGCCCCCTGCTGTATGCGACCCTTCCTCCAGTGTCCCTCCTTTTGGTGCTGTTCTCTTATCTCTCTTGGTCTTTTCTCACCTCCCTCTCCCTGCTTTGCCCCTTAAATGGAGACGTTTCCTGCCTTTTCTCTCCTGAGTGGATCTTTCACTCTTACAGGCACAGTGACATACCTTCAGCTGCGGGCTTGGCCTGTCTTAGCGCCAAGCATCGCCACTGGCGTCCTCCAGGTGCCTCAAATAGCCTCTCGAAAGTCTAACAATGCTCCCTGTCTTAATTAGCAGTCCCAGGGCCTCCTTAGTCTTCCAGGCTAGAAGCCTTGAATTATTTCTGCTCTCCTGTCTCTTCCCAAATAAATTCTGTCATTCCAGGTCCTACATATCACCACCACCACCCCCTTCTCTCTCTCTCTGCCCTAATTAAGGCCCACCTGCCTTCTTTTTTCATATTGTAGCTACAGCTCATAACCAGTCTCCCTGCCTCATTGTCCTTCTACTGCCCAAATGCTGACCAAAAATGCAAGTTGGTCAAATGCTTTACCCATCAAAAATCTTCAAGGAACAATTGCCTATAAAGTGGCCTATATTCCTTAGCTTGGCATTGAGGGTGTCCATTATCTGGCTCTAACCCTCCTTTTCTATTCAGTATTCCTAAAAATATTTTTCACACCTTTAAGTCTTGGCTATTAGCTTGGAATCTCTCTTATTTAAAAAAGCCATGTTTTGGAGCACCTCGCTGGCTCAGTCGGTAGAGCATGAAACTCTGGATGTTGGGGTCATGAGTTCAAGCCCCACATTGGGCATAGAATGCACCTAAAGTAAATAAATAAGCTATATTTTTTAAAACTGGTCAACTATTATCTCCCCCACAAAACCTTTCTCTTCACATCCCTCTGGGTTCCTATAACCTTTTCCTTACGCATCTATTTTAGGGTTTGTTTCTGTTTTCTTTGCATATTATAATGGATCATTTTCTTATATTTCTGCCCATGAATATAAAATTCTTTTATTTTTTAAGTTTATTTATTTTGAGAGTGAGAGTATGAGTGGGGGAGGGGCAGAGAGAGAAGGAGAGAGATCCCAAGCAGGCCTCATGCTGACATTGCAGAGCCTGATGTGGGGTTCAAACCACAAACTGAGATCATGACCTAAGCTGAAGCCAAGAGTCAGACGCTTAACTGACTGAGCCACCTATCTGAATATAAATTTAAAGGCAGCAAATCTTATTTTTGTATGCTTTATAATTCCTGGCTTAAATACTATGTTTTACATATAGTGGGTACTTAATAACTGTCATGCTACTCAGCTGACTCTTGAATAGTGCTGCCCAGCCTTCAAAGCTGAGGTTCAAAGAGAGCAGCTCCCTGTGGGGAAGCTTCCTGGAACACTCAGCAGAATTCTAAATGCCAAGTTCATTGCAAACTGTCAGATGTCACATCACTATTTCCCCTTCTAGAAAGGCTGGAGACTAGAGTCAGCAGTTGTAGAGTGTTTACAGGAAGCAGAGCAGATACTTGCAAGAGTGAAGGAAGGCGAAAATAATAATAAAATGTGCAGGGGCGCCTGGGGGGCTCAGTTGGTTAAGCGTCTGACTTTGGCTCAGGTCATGATCTCATGGCTCGTGAGTTGGAGCCCCACGTTGGGCTCTGTGCTGACAGCTCTGAGCCTGGAGCCTGCTTCAGATTCTGTCTCCATCTCTCTCTCTCTGCCCCTCCTCTCTCTCTCTCTCTCTCTCACACACACACACACACACACACACTCTTAAAAATAAACATTAAAAAAAAGTTTAATAATAAAATGTGCAAAACAGTGCCATGCCCTCTAGCACTGACCTTTGCCCTGGTTGCCTGGATATAGTGTCTGAGACTAGAATCCCTCCTTTGGTTAGAGGTCCCTGGGTCTTCCAACCCTCCCTAGTCATAGCTACAGTCCCTTGGGGACTTTACCTAATTGTCCAGGGCCAATCAGGCCACCTGTATTTGTTTCCATTCACTCCCGTGAGACACTGGGGCACATTGCACAAGTTAAACACAAACAAGAAATAAAGGCCCCTCTTTGTTCAGGTGTATGGAGATAAGTTTGGGGACCTCTCCTGCCTCACGTCTCATTTCTTCCATCTCTAGTGGTCTCTGTATCTCCTGATACTTGGGTTCTTTCCCGTGGATGGAGATGTGGGGGACAGGATGGAACATCCTCTAGGCACTGAACATGGATTAGGCACTGGATTTGGGTAGATCTAGAGGTGGGAGAAGCCACCTGAGCCCATCTATTGAAGTGGGGGCTGAGAGCTCTATAGTGGGGGGCAGTCTGTCACGGGAAATGGCTCCTGCCTGGGGCACAGCCCCCTGGGATGAGTCTGATGTGCACTCCTTATCCACTTTCTTCAAAGGCCACAGAAAGGGCTCTCACCTGGATGGAGGTCTGTGGGCAGAGAAGGGAGGCAGAGAGGAAAGGGCATGTTGGCTCTGAAGAAGGGGTTTCTGAGAGCAGCATCAGACAGGTTAGGCCTGCAAAGGAGTCCCTACAGCTGCATCAGAGCCTCTAGAAGCATGACTAGCTTCTAGAAAACATCTGTTTTCTATTAGCCTTTAACAAACTTCCTTTTGAGTATGCAGGCTTGTCCCAGCTGGGAGGCAAATGTGGAAAGAGAAAACTGAATTTGGAGACAGAAGATCTGGATTACTAAACAAATCAGTTCACCCTTCTAAGCCTTGCTTTCTTCATCTGTAAAGTGGAAGCAGTTTTCTTCACCGTAGTATAGAGGGGACTGGTTTAGAAATTTGATGTGAAAATACCTCATGCAGGGAAGATGCCCAGCCAAAAACATCTTAGTTGATTTGAGTTGTTCCTAGAGGACCAAGAGAGAGGGGTCTGAGTTTTGTCCATCCTTGGCCTAGAATCCTAAAGAGAAAACAGGGGGCCCCGTGGCTTGGGTGGCAATGATGGCTAGAATCACAGGGAGGCCGCCTATGAATGTACAGCTTGAGGGTGGACTCCCACGGGGTCAGACATACTCTGCATGGGAGCTTCCCTTCAGGTGGGTACCTTGTGGCCCACCTCCACCATCTCAGGAGCCCACAGCACACAGTCTGACACTGAGGGCCTTGGCCAAGAAATGAAGGAGTTGGTACCCTTCTGGGGTCTCCATTCCAGATCCGCGTCCCTGGACCTGCCACCCCTGGAATCTGAAGGCTGTCAGGCCTTGTGTGCTGGGTGTGTCTCTGGCTTAGGAACTGCATCCCACCCTCAGCAGCCAGACAGTGTGACCTTGGGCAAGAGAAGAAGGAGGGGGAGTTTAAAGTTCAACACATCTGGGAACATTGAGTAGGCAAGCCTCCCACTAGGGTAATACGTTTCTGCAACTTAAAGAAAAGTCTTCAAATGCCCTATCTGATTTTGAGGAGGTTTTGGACAACATTCCCGGCCAAGATACCCAAATGACAGCTGAAGCCAAATGGAATGTGGTCAGTGGAGTCAAAGACAGATGAAATATCCATCTTTCTATGTCACCCCGATCTCCAAAAGTAGGAGTTACCATCACAGCCCCTGCCCAACTACCTTCATCAGCGCTAAAGCCTCTAACAAAACCCCCATGACTACTAGCACCCCCAACTACCATCCACGTATACCAAAACCACCAAACTGTCTGAATTTCATCGAAGGCTAGAAGAGTATTCTAGGCTACATGTGTAATATTTCAGTTGAGAATGGTTGCTGGCCTCCAGTAGCTCATGCTGCAGTGGGAGAGGAAGTGGTCAAAGAGTCTGGGCATATATAAAAGGAGCCCCAATGTAGAAGCTCCTATAAATAGGTCACTGGTGTGCTACGGAGGAAGGTTGTGCACTGTGGGACTGGGTCCTGGGGGGGCCACCATGTCCTGTCAACGAGTCCACATCACCCAATGACACCTGAGGACTCTGACAATGCTGGAGAAACCCAAAGAAAGGGAGACCTGGTACCCGCCTTTAGGTGCTTGTCACATTGTGGAAAAGATGACGGAGGCACAAAACGTGGTCAACAGAGCTGAGGAGTCACCCAGAACAAGGCAAGGACCTTAGGTCCTTATAGGTGATGGTTGGCATGTTTAGCGAAAGTGGTGAGGGATTGGTGGGGTTGACTAGAGAAGTCTTCGGAGAGGTTAGTTTCTGAAACAATGTTATGAGGAAGAAGAACATGATTTATGGGAGAGGGGAAGGGAAGTTCTAACAAACAGGTAGCAGTTTTGTGGGAATGGCAGCAGCAACAAATATTGTACAAGCATTGTACATTATCCACACGTAAGGTCTAATCCCCCCATTCTGCCCAGTCCTAGGCAATCACTGATTTACTTTTGGTCTCCATAGATTTGCCTATGCTGGGCATTTCATATGAATGGGATCAATATGTTCTTTGTGACTGGCTTCTTTCACTTAGCATAAATTTTTCAGGTTCATCCTTGTGATAGCATGTATCAGTATTCCATTCCTTTTTATTGTCAAACAACACTCCCCTGTATGATTATACCACATTTTTATTTACCCATTCATCAGCTGATAGACATTTGGGTTGTTTCTACTTTTTGGACATTACGAATAATGCCACTATACACATATGTGTGCAGGTTTCTGTGTGTGCATATTATCATTTCTTTTCCGTATATACCTAGGAGATGAATTGCTGGTTTACATGTTAAAACTCTGTAATTAATCATTTGAGGAACTGCTTCCAAAGAAGCTGCACTATTTTACATTCTCTATGGGATCACTCACCCTCCAGCTGCTAATTAGATTGATCGGAGAGTGAAGGAAAAGTGAGGATGGGGTATTTATCCCTACAGAATTGCCATGAACCAGCCGCCTTCTTCTATCAAAGGCCAGAGCTCTTGCCAGTGACCCTCTCCACCAAGCTAGGGGCTCCAGGTTCTTCCAACATCCCTTTCCTTTAACTTAAAAAAAAAATAGTAGTAAATAAGTCAGTCAGTCAATAAATAAATAAATAAATAAATAAATAAAATCCCTTGGGGCGCCTGTGTGGCTCAGTCAGTTAAGTGTTTGACTCTTGGTATCAGCTCAGGTCATGATCCTGTGGTTTGTGGGTGCGAGCCCTGCATTGGGCTCTGTGCTGACAGTGTGAAGCCTGCTTGGGATTCTCTCTCTCTCTTTCTCTGCCCCTCCCTTACTTGAGCTCTCTCTCTCAAAAATTAATAAACTTAAAAAAATTTTAATGTAGTAAAATATACATGACATAAAATTTACCATTTGAACTATTTTTATGTGTACAGTTCAGTGGCATAAAGTGCATTCACTGTTGTGTATTCGTTACCAGCAACCATCTCCAGAACTTTCCCATCTGCCCAAACTGAAATTCTGCACCCAGTAAACAATGTCCCTTGACTCTTTAAGCCTCAGGTGGAAAAGGCCCTTCACTGTGGCTAGCCCTGAGCACTGCTATGCTCTATGGTTCCCCTCACCCCTGCCCACACACCTTCTTGTAAACCATCTTTTATTAAACTACCCTCAATTTACCAACCTGAGCATACCGTCTGCCTCCTGCCGTTACTGGTACAGGTATAGAGTTCTGTGAGGGCAGTTGGCTTTCTCAGTTGTACAAACGAGCACACCCAGTTAAATGGAGGCTGCATAACTTGCCTGAAGTCACTCACCTAGTAAGAGAAAAGCTAGGATCTAGACCCAGCAGTCTGGCTCCAGGACGGTTGAGACAAAAGCAAAGGCTGCAGAACCTGACGACTGATGAACATGGGGACCCCAGGCAAGGTAAGGGTCCAAGCCAACCAGAGCTTAGAGCTGGGTAGAGCGCGGTGACAGGGGATGCTGGCGAGGCCTCCCGGGGGCTGCTTAGTGCCTGGTCAGAGGAGAGAAGGAACCATGAGCTCGGGTTTCCTCATAGCAGGAATAGCATATCCTGAAGGGAGACGATGCCACTCCAGGGGCTGCCCCCATCCCTCCCTGAGCAGACCCACGCAGCCAGCTGAGACTCCCAGGTAGAGGCTGAAAGGAGGCTGACTAGGGTTGGGCTCCATGGGCCAGAGGTGAGGTTACTGTGAGAGTGAGAGTATCTCAACCTGCCTCAGGCTGAGCAGCAGGGCCTGAGTGTGACTGGTATGACCAGATGGATTTGCTCCATTGGGAAAGATTCCGGAACTTGAGTCCCTCCACACCAATCCTCTGAGACACCACTGGCTGAGAGCGCTGGCATAAATGCTGAGGTCAGGCAGGGTGGGCGAGGAAGGTGGCCAGAGGGGACTAAGAAGGAGGCTGGAATGAACTAGAAGCCCTGGGACCAGGAAGCAGAGGGGTGAGGGGAGGTGCAGGTCCAAGATGTAGCCCCTGCTCAACGGGCTGGCTTTACTCACGTTGGCCTCCTGCTCCAGAAACTTGGCACCTTCTCCTGAGGAAGGGCACTTCCTGCTGGTTCCCTCCCCTTCCCATCCTAGGAAACCTGTGGCAGCCAAGCTTTCAGCTGCACCCGGAGACACTGCTCCAGGTGGCAATTCTGTCCTGGATTGGAGGCCCCGAAGGGGTAGGCAGATGAGCCTCCCTCTCTCAGTCCAGGGACACTAGAAGGAAGGAACTGAGGTCAGAAACGTGGGGGTGAATCCTGGTCCTGCCACTCACTCTGCGGCCTTGAGCTTCAGTTTCTTCACCCTTCAAATGTGGGATTTGGGAGGGGATTGCAAAAGTTGAAGGTTAGGACTGTGCAGAGCCTACCTCTGCACAGAAAATTCTGAGCTGGTGGAAGCCCGCTGCCCATGGACGTAACACAGCAGGGAAAACTAACAGGATTCTTCTCAGGAGGGTGCCTTTATGGATGGGAGGAATTTTCTGAAAACCCACGTGGGATGAGGGCACACCCAAGAAACAACTCTATACTAAGCCATCTTCTAGGGTAGATGGATCTCATCGGTTGGAGGGCTTCTGTTATGTTAAGTGGGGTTTGAAATCCAAGCCAGAGGTGAATGGCTGCTGAGAACGATTCCCTTCCCCATGACAGCAGTCAGCCCTCAATCAATGTTGACTAAATACTTTAAAAATTTTTTTTAATGTTTATTCATTTTTGAAAGACAGAGACAGAGCACAAGCAGGGGTGGGGCAGAGAGGAGGGTGCGGGGGGTTGGGGGGTGGGCACAGAATCCGAAGCAGGCTCCAGGCTCTGAGCTGTCAGCACAGAGCCCGACGCGGGGCTCAAACCCACGAACCATGAGATCATGACCTGAGCCGAAGTCGGATGCTCAACTGACTGAGCCACCCAGGTGCCCCTGACTAAATACTTTTTAAAGATTTGGTGGAGCATACTAGATGACAGACCCAGGCTTCTCATGCAGTGAGAAGAGCACTGCACTGGGAGTTGGCAAACCTGGGTTTTCCGTAGCTCTTATCTTCTGCTTTGTTGTTTGGCCACTATTTTCTTCCTTCCTTCCTTCCTTCCTTTCTTTGTTTCTTCTTTCATTATTTTAATGTTTATGTATTTATTTTTGAGAGAGACAGAGACAGAGACAGAGAGTATGGGAAGGGCAGAGAGGGGGAGAGAGAGAGAGAGAGAGAGAGAGAAAATCCCAAGCAGACTCCAACGCTGCCCACGCAGAGCCTGATGTCAGGCTCGAACTCCTGAACCGTGAGATCATGACCTGAGCTGAAATCAAGAGACAGATACTTAACCGAATGAGCCACCCAGGTGCCCCAGGCCTCTATTTTCTAACTCATAAAATGGAGATAATGATACCTACCTCAACACTTACACTTATGGTGGACTCATGTAATGTATGGAAAGTCCACACTGGACACTGAGCCCTGAAGAAAAGTATACTTACAATTTAACATTATCTGTAAAACGGGTAGATCACCTCCCAGGACTGTTGGGGTCCAAACAAGATGCTATGTGTTGAAGTGCTGGGTTCCTGGCTATTCTAAGTGCACAGCTGGCACCAATGTGGACTGTGGGTTTGACTTGTGTGAGGAATGGGTTGGGGGTGCTCTGAGAAGGTGCACTTGAACTGAGTGTTGAGTGCAAGAAGGCAGGAGATTCACTCCAAGAGGAAGGTCCCAGGGTTGTTTGGGACCAGCTGGGCTTTCTCTACAGCCCTGGGACCCATGTCTCCACGGGGTTGGCTAAAATGGACATTGTTGTGGGTTCCAGCCTCAGTGTCTGGGCGTGAGGGGTGGGGGCTAAGAATTCACCATTGTGACAGGTCCCAGGCAGGGCTGATACTTCAGGTCCAGGGACCACATTTTGAAAATCACTGTTTAAGAATATCACTCTTGGGGTGGCTTAAGTTTGAACCCCATGTTGGTGTAGGGATCACTTAAAAATGAAACTTTAAAAAAAAACAATATCACTCTTAATGGCTGCATAACATTCCACCAAATGGATGTTTTATAATTCTTAACCCTTATTGGTGAACATTTAGGCTATTTGCAGTTTACGTGCCTTTAGCTTGGTCTGCATTTTGTATTATTTCTTTGGAACTGATTTCTAGTAGAAATGCCTATCTTGTTTTCTTCATTTGATAACAAGGTTAAGATAACAAGCACCAAATCATGATAGAGGAAGAGAGTTGTATCAAAATATTTAGGTCAAGAACACCTACTGTACATGTACATAAAACTTCAGTCTGAGCTTCCTTGGAGTCAAGGCAAAAAAAAAAAAAAAAAAAAGAATCTCCAATTAGTTATAACCCTTGATCATTATTCACAATATCCTTTTGAGGGTCAGTGGACAATGTATTGGGTGGTGCCTTAAGTAGGAGTTTTTGAAAGATGCAGAAATATTCTTCAAAATAGTAGCTGCTTATCTTAATACCTTTCAAGAGATAAAAGTTTAACATCAAGTTCAATACGTTTCTTTTTTTATGTGTATTTTTGAGAGAAAGAGAGAACAGGTGCATAGAAGGGGCAGGGGGGGGCGGGGTGGAGATCTGAAGCAGCTTTGTGCTTACAGCAGCAAGCCTGATGCAGGGCTTGAACTCACAAACCGTGAGATCATGACCTGAGCTGAAGTTGGACGCTCAACCGACTGAGCCAGCCAAGCGCCCCAGTTGAATACATTCCTACACGAAGTCAAAAAATATGTCGTTGAGCTTTGTAGCTCTCTGGCAACCCAGCCTGAGACAGTCTCTATGCAGGTTTCTGACATGGGCTGGACAATAACACAGTGGTTCCTGCTCTTTGCCAAGGTGTACTGGGTGCCAAGGGCTTTGCACCCACGATATCATCCAGTCCTCACTAAAGGATATTGAACTGTGCTCGGCAGTAACTGGCCAGCAAGTTCATAGGTTTGACAAATGTCTACTACGATGTGAGGACAGGACCATGGACCGTGTCCTCAGGTCCTCTTGCTGTTGGCAGGTAGGAGGCCCTGAGCCCTGGTGGTCTAAAAGCTGTGTCAAATTAGATCAAGTTAAAAAGGAGAGAATCAGAGTTCAGTTGTTTTATGCCACTTGGAATCAGAAATGTCCGTATTAAGAGCTCATTTCTGCCAGTTTCTTTCTGGAAATTATTCTGTAACAAGAGCTCCAAGGAGCCATTAATAGCCTGGGATCGATACTGAGCTATTGCAACTTGGGTGGGAGATGCTTTCTGAAAGAGAAATCAAAGCTTGCCAGCAGATCAGTAAATGTTACAGGTATTCCTAAACTGTTTTTAACTACTCCATCAAGCCAAATGATAGCAACACCAGCACGATCTCTAATACAGGGATGGCATTCAAGCCTGTCTTCTCAGACATTCTATTTGATTATAAGCTCCCAACTGTCATTTCCTGGGAAGAAGCTGACATGGAGTCCACAGGGGGTACCCAGCAGGCAGATGGCTCTGTAATTTGAGCTGCCCTTTCTGTGTACTGGATAGGTTATACTCTGGGGCTGTTCCATGAATTATGATCAGCCACTTTGCAAGGAATCCAGAATGTCACCCAGAACAGGAAATAACAAATTCGGGTGGAAAAGAGAGTCTTGCCAGGGCCCTCTGCATCTAAACATGATTATTAATAAATGTTATAATGCAGAAGTTCCTTCATCCCAGGTAGGGAAAACAAGGGGAAATTCCCAGGGCTGTAATTAAGAAATATATCGCTCACTCAGGCAGAACATATGCCTCCCAATGCCTCTGCTAAAAGCCATAGACCAGCCTGGTGGTTCAGATGGCTGGGGTCGGCCCCCCGCTTAAGTCTGCAGTAGTGCAACTTAAAAGAAGAAATGAGGGGCGCCTGGGTGGCTCAGTCGGTTGAGCGGCCGACTTCAGCTCAGATCATGATCTCGCGGTCCGTGGGTTCGAGCCCCGCGTCGGGCTCTGTGCTGACAGCTCAGAGCCTGGAGCCTGTTTCAGATTCTGTGTCTCCCTCTCTCTGACCCTCCCCCGTTCATGTTCTGTCTCTCTCTGTCTCAAAAATAAATAAACGTTAGAAAAAAATTTAAAAGAAGAAATGAAGGGGCACCTGACTGACTCAGTTGGTAGAGCATGTGACTCTTTCTTTTTCTTTGTTAATATTTATTTATTTTTGAGAGAGAGAGACAGAGACAGAGCACCAGCGGGGGAGGGGCAGAGAGAGAGAGAGGGAGACACAGAATCTGAAACAGGCTCCAGGCTCTGAGCTGTCAGCATAGAGCTCAACACTGGGCTCAAACCCACAAACCATGAGATCACATGACCTGAGCTGAAGTCAGATGTTTAACTGACTGAGCCACCCAGGCACCCCAAGAGCATGTGACTCTTGATCTCAGAGTTGTGGGTTAGAGCCCCACATTGGGTGTATAGCTTATTTTTAAAAAGGGGAAAAAAAGAAAAGTGACTTCTGAAAGTACTGTTTACATCGGCTGAATTTCTGCATTCTTAATTTGCTTCTGTTTGGGATGGAGGCATCAAACTCTGCTAAGTTTTTTGTTTTTGTTTTTAACTCCAAGACACCCTATTGAAACCAAGAATCCTATGGCTAGTCTTCTGGCCTCCACAGGAGTGGCTAATTTAATTCTCAGGTGTTAGTTAAATGAGCTGTGAGTTATGAACCCTTCCTCAGAATCCATGGAGCTGAGTGTCCCAAGTCCTGGATGCATGACCAACCCCATCCTGGTTCCACTTTGACCTTCCTCTTAGCCCAGGGCCACATGGTAAAGAGCAGAAGTCACCCTGTAGGGACACTTGGCTCCTTTATGCTCCACCTGATCAGGCTGATTCTCCTTCCAATCACTCCTCCTTTGAGGTTGGAGTGAGGACTAGGCTAGGGTTCAAGTTCTCCTCTCCCCACCCCCCAAAAGAGTTAAGGTTAGGGTTAGGGCTAGGGCTAAGTTGGGGTTCATGTTCTCCACTCCCTGGTCCTAAAGAGGGAAGCTTTTTGTCTCATCCCCTTTCCTCTGCCTCATCACTCAGTTTTTCTTTCTCTGCCATTCTGTTTCTCCCCTCATCTCCCCCCCACCTCATGCTATATTTGTTGCCCTATGCAGAACCTGGTCCTTTTCAGGTCCTTTTCAGCTGCTGGTTTTCTCCATAAGTGACAGCAGTTGTGTCTCTAGATCTGGGCTGGGAGTCTTCAGGATAAAGACAGGTGGCCCTTAGCCAGGAAAGTAAGATGCTCAGCAACTTCGCTGATGTGAGCCTGGACAAAAGAAACCCAGAAAGAGATGCTGCTGAATCTCCTGGAGGCCTCCTGCCCCTGGGTCACTCTCACCAACACAATGGGTGTTCTCACAGCTCATTTAGCCCAGTGTCAGGGCTAGATGCTGGACCAGCTGACGCTCCAGAAGCCACACCAGTGTCTCTCTGCAAAGCACCATCATCTTGCCCAACCTGGCCTCTGTGCTCCTCGATCCTGAGTGTTGGGAGACACCGCCCCCCTCCCCCCCCCCCCCCCCCCCACAACAGCTCAACCCAGGCCACTTATCAGACAAGGATGGAAACTTCCTGGTCAATGAGGCTTTCCTGCCATTCTCTGCAGATACTGGGCAAAACATTGGGTTATGGGTGGTAGGTACGGGGTGTGATGGAACAGCCACAGAGACAGCTGCCACCATCTAACCTTTCCCTCTGCTTCCAGGGCATCAAGTGTGCCCAAGGGACCAGCTGGCTCAGACGGAGCTCTTCCTGATGTTTGCTACCCTCTTCAGGACCTTTTGGTTCTAACTGCTGGAGGAGCCCAGGGCTCAGGCTGGACTACATTTGGGGCAGTTTGCAGCCACAGCCCCCAAGGATCTGTGCAGTGCCCCATCTGAGCTGCCCTAGCCCAGGTCCTAGGTGGGTCTGGAGACCTGTCCTCCCACAAAGTCCTTCCTCAGTCTCTCTCAGCTTCTGCAAAATTGTAGAAGAAAAGCAGGGTTTTACCCAGCTCAGCTGCTCATGGATCCCCTGATACAGGCTCTATGGAGTGACATTAGAGGATAGACTTAATAAGGATTCTATAATAGCTTCAGTAGCTCAGTCTTGGGTTAGTTATGCTTTGGCAGGAAAGGGTTTTACAAGGTTACTTAAGGTTTGGCATTGAATCACTTGACAAGATTAGCTTGGGGAGTCAAGACTCACAAGGTAGCAACTAAATAGGTTTAGAGGGAAAGACATTTGAGAAAAACTGTAAATATAACGCTGAGGGCAATACTATGGATGCTGGCCCCTAAGAAGCCAAAGACTGGGCAGTTTATTTTCTGCCCTCTCCTGCCCTCTCCTGACCAAAGGGAAGAAGTGCAGGTCACTGCAGACAGGAGATCTTGTCCGTTACCAGGCAAAACCAGCGACCAATGCCTACTGTTCTCAACAAATTCTCCAGCAAGCACTCTCTTTCCTTCTCCCTAGCCCCTGGCCAAGTTTTGAAACATCGTGTCTCCAGACAAAGGCCTGTTTATTTAAAAAAGATTGACTTATATTAAGTAAATGCAAATTTAAAAAAATTTTTTTAACGTTTATTTTTGAGACAGAGAGAGACAGAGCATGAACGGGGGAGGGTCAGAGAGAGAGGGAGACACAGAATCTGAAACAGGCTCCAGGCTCTGAGCAGTCGGCACAGAGCCCGTCGCGGGGCTCGAACTCACGGACCGCGAGATCGTGACTTGAGCCGAAGTCGGACGCTCAACCGACTGAGCCACTCAGGCGCCCCAAGTAAATGCAAATTAAAATAAAAATGAGATACCACTACACATGCTTTAGAACTGCTAAAAACAAAATCCTGACAATCCCAAGTACTGGAAAGGGTGCAGAGCAACTGGAACCCTCATACTCTGCTGGTGGGAATGAATGGTACAACCATTGTTTTGACAATCTCTTGTACAATTAAACATTATACCATAAAACCCAGCCATCTCAGTCCTAGGTATTTACCCAACAGAAATGAAAACATGTCCACACCAAGATATACTGTATGATTCTATTTCTATGATACTTTGTTTAAATATGAAATTTATTGTCAAATTGGTTTCCATACAACACCCAGTGCTCATCCCAACGGGTGCCCTCCTCAATGCCCATCACCCATTTTCCCCTCCCCCCACCCCCATCAACCCTTAGTTTATTCTCAGTTTTTAAGAGTCTCTTATTCTATGATAGTTTTTAAAAGACAAAACTATAGGGACATAAATCAGATACGTGGTTGCTGGGGTCTGGGAATGGGGTTATGGGTTGACTGTAAAGGAGCATCAGGTGATGAACATCAGGGTGATGGAAATGTTCTGTATCATAACTGGTGATGGCTCTACATGGAATGTATTTGTCAAAAGTCATAGAACTATATACCTGAAAGGGTGAATTTCATTGTATATAAATCATGTCTCAATAAATCTGACTTCTAAGAAAGGCACGTCTTTTTTTTTCCTCCTTTGAGGTATTTAGAAGATGTACATATGAATTCATCAACATTTCAAGTTAGTAGGATATCAATCGTTGCTGCTACACTGAGCTGGGCGATTCCCATTAGAATTAAGGAAAGTTGATGTATTAATTAGCCTCTGGCCTTTTCGCAAGCAAGCTTACCAGTTCCTCTAGACTTTGTGAAATCTTGAAGCTTTCTCACAGACAACTCATTTTCTGTGTGGAACCATACCTATGGCCTGGAGAGTCCAGACTGGGACCCACTGAGCAAGTTGGGTCCCAGAAAGTAGCAGAAAGACTGGGGGTTTCCTGCCTGGGGTCTCCCCTATCCCTTCCTCAAGGTTGGCAGCTGTTTGTGGCCCAGGCAGGCTATAGGGTGGAGGAAACACCTAATCCAGGACCCCTAATCCAATCCCTTTTTGCCTCCCTCTCCTAAGCCTCTGTCAGTTCTTGCCCTGTTAGAGCCCCTCTGGAGTCTCCTGTTTTCTGCCAGCAACCAAACTCATTGGCTTGCAAATAAGGTAAAATGAAATCCCAGACTCGACACCTATGACATAGCCAAAGTGAATTTATTTTAGTTTCTCAAACAAACCATGCCCTGAAGGACATCACAAACACTATTCTCTGCCTAGAACATTGCAGTTATTCCCTACTTTTGGTCACCTCCATCCGTTTCCCTGGGAAGCATTCTCCCTGCCACCTGTTCTGTGGTATTTCCCCCTTCTTCTAAACTCCCATAGAGCCTTCTGTTTCTTGGCTCATAGCACTTCTTGCAGTGTGTTGTAATTGCCTGTTTATTTACTTGCTCCCTTCTCCACCAATAGAGCAGGATCTCTGGGAGGTCAGAGATAGTGTCTTCCAAAACACATCCTAGTACATTGCCTGGTATACTGAAGGTGTTTAATAAATATGTATTGGATGAATACAGTATTAGAGTGATAAGCATAAAGCAGTATGAAATCACAAATAGAGGTCATATAAATTAGAGTGGAGGACTGAGAAATATCTCAAAGGAAGCCAGAATGTCACCCCAAAATATGCCTCTTTGACATAAAAATTATTTTGAGCTGAAGGCAATTAAGAAGTAAATGCAGAAAAAGCTCCCCTTTTTCTGCCTAAAGGCAGGAAATGTCTCCTTTCCTCGAGACAGACTCTTAACAGCCCAAAAGCCAGAGACCAGGGACCGGAGTAATCTGCAAATAAACCTTGTAAAACTAACCCTTATCTTTAGGTGGGAAGGAAGCTAGGTAGCTAGCAACTACCTAGCCCTAGTTGGACTACCTATAATCTGAACTTCATTGCCAATTATTCACAAATTATTGTTTCTTTGTCTAAAAGATATAAAAATTTCCCGGTCTCTTCTTCAGATCTTTGTTCTATTGTGAAGACTCCTATGTACATGTAAAAATAAAATAAAATTTGTATGCTTTGCCACTGTTAATCTTCGTTTTGTAAGTTTATTTATTTATTTATTTTGAGAGAAAGAGAGAGAGAGAGAGAGAGAGAGAGAGAGAGAGAGAACGAACAGGGGAGGGGCAGAGAGAGGGAAAGAATCCCAAGTAGGCTTTGTGCTGTCAGCATAGAGCCTGATACAGGGCTTGATCTTATCAACCATGAGATTGTGACCTTAGCTGAAACCAAGAGTCAGGTACTTCAGCAAAGGAAACAATCAACAAAACTAAAAGACAACCAATGGAATGGGAAAAGATATTTGCAAATGACATATCGGACAAAGGGCTAGTATCCAAAATCTATAAAGAGCTCACCAAACTCCACACCCAAAAAACAAATAATCCAGTGAAGAAATGGGTAGAAAACATGAATAGACACTTCTCTAAAGAAGACATCCGGATGGCCAACAGGCACATGAAAAGATGCTCAACATCGCTCCTCCTCAGGGAAATACAAATCAAAACCACACTCAGATATCACCTCACCGCCAGTCAGAGTGGCCAAAATGAACAAATCAGGAGACTATAGATGCTGGACAGGATGTGGAGAAACGGGAACCCTCTTGCATTGTTGGTGGGAATGCAAACTGGTGCAGCCACTCTGGAAAACAGTGTGGAGGTTCCTCAGAAAATTAAAAATAGACCTACCCTATGACCCAGCAGTAGCACTGCTAGGAATTTACCCAAGGGATACAGGAGTACTGATGCATAGGGGCACTTGTACCCCAATGTTTATAGCAGCACTCTCAACAATAGTCAAATTGTGGAAAAAGCCTAAATGTCCATCAACTAATGAATGGATAAAGAAATTGTGGTTTATATACACAATGGAGTACTACTTGGCAATGAGAAAGAATGAAATATGGCCTTTTGTAGCAATGTGGATGGAACTGGAGAGTGTTATGCTAGGTGAAATAAGTCAGGCAGAGAAAGACAGATACTATATGTTTTCACTCTTATATGGATCCTGAGAAACTTAACAGAAACCCATGGCGGAGGGGAAGGAAAAAAAAAAAAAAAGGGAAGAGGTTAGAATGGGAGAGAGCCAAAGCATAAGAGGCTCTTAAAAACTGAGAAAAACTGAGGGTTGATGGGGAGTTGGGGGGTGGGGGGTAGGTGATGGGCATTGAAGAGGGCATCTTTTGGGATGAGCACTGGGTGTTGTATGGAAACCAATTTGACAATAAATTTCATATAAAAAAAAAAGTCAGGTGCTTAACCCACTGAGTCACCCAGGCACTCCTCCTGTTAATATTTATCAGTTTAATTTTCAGACCTGGCCAGGGACCTCAAGAAAATGGAGGAAAACTTTTTCCTCCCCTACAGCCTCCTGGAAAAGATGACAATTGAGGTTGGTCTGAAGGACAATTTGGTTAGGTAGGTTGAGTAGGGAGAGAAGGGGAAGGTGTTTCAGACAGTGAGAATGGTATATGAACTCTGGAGAAGCAGGTGCCTTTAAGAAACTGCAAATCAAACAGTTTGACTGCAGCTAAGGTCGGAGGGCAGGGTGGAGTGGCAGGAAATAAAGCTGCCTGACAGGTAGGCAAGGTTGACTCATGAAGTTTGTATTTCACCTAGAATCCGGAGTTTCATTTCAGGTTTGGACTTTTTGTTAAAGATCAGAGGCACATCCTCTTAAGTATGTCATAACATGAAACTAAGAGATCAGAAAAAAAGAGAAGTAATATAAGAAAACTTGGGTTGCAATGACGGTTCCTCCACTCCTTTCTGAGCCTCTGTAAACCAGCGGTGATATGGCCGCCTCAACAGTTTTGCGAGGATTACACGCAGTAACTTCGGTAAAGTCCCTGGTACGTGGCATTACTCAATGAGTGCTAGTTTTTCCGTCTTTTTTTCCTCTGGACCTCATGTGCAAACCAGGCGGAGGCCGCGCCGCTCTCCGAGCGCCGCGGAACCCTTGGGTGCGTTGGGCCTCCGCTCAGCCGTGCAGGGGCGCTCTAGGCTGCTCCTCGGCGCTCTATGGTTTTTCCTTCGCCCCGGAAGTGGTTCCGCGGCAGGGGTTCGTAAGGTCGGGCCATGGGGGGGCAGAGGTTGGGAAGATGGCGTGGCGAGGCTGGGCGCAGAGAGGCTGGGGCTGTGGCCGGGCGTGGGCTCCGCCGGCGGGCGGCCGCAGCTGCGAGGAGCTCACTGCGGCCCTGGCCCCGCCGCGACTGCTCGGACGCAGGTAAAGATCGCCTCTCCTGGCTTCTTTCTCTTCGGTTCCTCAGCTCTGGCCGAGCATCCTCGGGGGTGCAAGCCGTGGGGTCTCTGGAGCTGCCTTCGCTCACCCCTCTCCTCACCCGTCCCTTCCGGTTTCCGCCCTGCTTTCTTCTCTCTTCTCCGTCCAGTCCTCGCTTCTCGCCGCGCCACTCTGCCCCGAGCCGGGGTGCACAGTGACCGGCCCTACTCTCCGTGAGCTCGCGCGGGCTGTTCCTTTTCCCATCAGGAAGGACGTGGGGGGAAGGGGAACTAGTCTCTGAGGGCTGAGGGCGTGCAACCCTCATAATCCCGCGAGGAAGTTACTGGTACCATATTTTTAAGTGAAGCGGTGACACAGGTGTTAGAATAGCAGAATTGAGAGTTTATTCTCTGTCAGTCTTTATAAACCTCTGTTCTACAATTATTTTCTTTAGCGTTAAGAGAAAGAACTAAGGGAAGACGGGGTCAGAAGAGGGCATCCCTTTGCCTTCTACGAAGTCGTAGGAAAGGTTTTTTTTTTTTTTTTTAAAGAATGGAGACCCTGGAATATTTTGTTTTCACATGATTTGGAAAGAAAACTACAGTACTGGTTTTCCCGAGTAGAAGCTGTATGAAGAGTGTTGTCTATCAGTGTTTGCTGCTTTTGTTAATTCACTTCTGAATTAAGAGAAGAGAAAAATCCCTCAGCTGTCCAAGATTTTGATGTGTATTTAACTTGAAATTTGTTCCTGGGTGTTTGTTTGTTTGTTTGTTTTGAGAGTGAGTAGGGAGAGGGGCAGAAGGAGAGAGAATCTCGAGTGGGCTACACGCGTAGCATGGAGCCCGACACCGGCTCGATCCCACTACTCTAGGATCGTGACCTGAGCCGAAATCCAGAGCGGGAAACTCAACCAACTAAGCCACCCAGGTGCCCCTTGTTCCTGTTCTTTAATCCAGAGTTTCATCCTTCCCCGTTTGAGTTGGAGTTGGTTCTAGATGCCTGGAATCCATCTGATTGTTGGTAGCAAGGAAAGGTAGAGCGTTCAACAGAGGGGCGGCCAGTAGCAAATATTGAGGGTCCATACTGGTAGAGCCATTACCCAATTTTAAGAATCACCTGGAGTGCTTGTAGAATGTATTTTCCAGGCCTCACCCCAGTTCTATCAACTCAGAAGGAGGGTAGGGAGTGGAAGAGCCTGTAGTTCTTACAAGGACTGCAAGTGAATCAGGATAGGGATTTGTGAAAACTTGCATACACACTGTACTTTAACTTCATGATACACCTTAAACATGGAGATTCAGGCACTAATCTTAAACTCCCGGGGAGATGGAGAATGAGAAGGTCAGGTGGAGGTGGTAATAGATTTCAGGGGTCCAGGTTCCATAGTTTATCCCAAATCCCTATCAGAATTGCATGATTTGAGGGGAAAGAAAAATTAATATGGCTATTAGGAAACAACAGGTGTGTTAATATTAAAAATATGTGTAAGGAACGGAAAGTGAAAGACATTTTTGAGAGTGTGTGTGTGCCCGTGTAAGTAGGGAAAAGGGCAGAGAGGGAGAGGGAGAATCCCAAGCAGACTCCGTGCTGTCACTGCAGGGCCAAGGCAGGTCTTGATCCCATGTACTGTGAGCCTAAGCCAAGAGTAGGACTCTCAGCCAGTTGAGCCACCCAGGTACTCCTCATCTTTTTTTTTTTTTTTTAAGCTTGCCATTTATTTGCAGAGTTGGAAAAGGACATTTTTATGGTTGCGTAGAAAAATGTGCATTACAAAAGAATATGAGTAAGCCTGAAATAGTATATATGCCTACTCACCTCTGGAAACAAGCACTTTAAAGTTAATAGGAAGAATGAGTTACCTTGTATGTAACTTTATTAGGTCTGCTTTGACTTCTTGTATTTCTAAGATTAGTATACAGAAGAATGAAGCTAGAGGTGAGGTTAAAAAGCAGAGTTCTGGGCTTAATCCTTGTGATTCTGTTATGATAGGCCTGAAGCATGGCTGAGAATTTGCACTACAGGTAGTGATATAGAAGTTCTGTAAACTGGCAGGTCTAAGGCGGTCCACCAGCTAAAAATGGTTTCTACATTTTTAAAGGGTTGCAAAGCAAAATAATATGTGACAGATGTTTCTTCAACTAAAATATTTAGTCTCTGTTCCTTTACAGAAAAAGGAAAAAATATCAGGCTCTTCAGAAGCTTTACCATATTCAAATTTCTGGCAGCACTTCTGAGAAATGGTTTAGTGTTGAAAGAAGCCTGCATGATTTCATTTGTATGGGAGTATCTAAGAGAATAGTTGGTTGTTCAATTATTTTCCCTGTTTAATTTACCATCTGTTAACTCAGGATAGGTTTTAAGAAAATAATTTGGTCATGCAAGTGTTTGTCAAAATCCCCTCTCCCCTAAAAACATTTATTTTTAAGTGGAATGACTTTATGTATCCTTGGACACATGCTGTCTCCATTTGAACATTAGGCCATTTCTACTCAATTTATTCATGAAAATCTTTAATAACATAGACATTAGTGCCGACTTGTACTTATACCCAAGTTGCACTGTTAAAAACAACTCACAAGACAATTCATCATTATGCCAGCTAATACATAGATAATACTTTTTTCTATTTAAAAGTTATGGGATCATGTTAAAAAATTGAACTATAACAATTATATGGCCAGTAGTGACTCAGGTATTCATGAGATCTTCCCACTTTGAGTGCATTAGACTGCTTTCACAAATTCCTGGTTATTGGCGGAAGGACCAAAACAGCAGAGCTAAATGGCGGGCATGTCTTTATGAGATGGTATATGCCTCTAATACCCCTCTCCTCCCATTCCGCTCTCCCCTCACACCATCCATTTTATCATGTTGTTTTTGTTTTCCGAATTTACTTAAGGTAAGTGATTTATTAAGTCATCTTTTCCATCTTTTGCACCGATGTGAATGGGTAGCGCTAAAGAACCTAAGCTTGTAAATATCTCTAACATTTGCAGTTGGAGACATTTATCATGTTTTTCCTTCTTGTTGTTGCATTTTAAGAAATTTAACACAAAACTCCCCCTAAAGACAAATGTACTTTGTCATATAATGTGTGATGAAGTACTCCATCTAAAAGCATTTTTGTAAAAAAAAAAAAATTTTGTACTAACAGAAAACTGTACTCTAACCAATCTCAGTGATTAGGGGAATTTATTGGTTTTTGCAGTTAAAAAAGTCCAGAAGCAGGACTGGTGAAACAAGATTTGGTGTTTCAGATTGTCACCAGGATTCCATTTTTCTTCATGGCTTGGCTCTGCTTCCTAAGTGTTAGCTTTATTCTCTCAGCATGCTGTCTCATTCTCATATCTCAAAATGGCTGTTAACAGCTCTTGGGACTATATACTTTTAGGTTCACATCCAGCAGAAAAAGTTCTCCAGTATTCAAACAAAGTCTTGAAATTGAATTTCACTGGACCAACTTGGCCTGATTTGAGATACATGCCCATCCTTGAATCCTTTGAAATTGGCAGAGAGTGGGGTGTGTAGGTTAGCTTAAGCTAGTCCGGAGCTTGGGTGCCTCCCCCAACCAAATGGCTAGAAATTCCAGGACACTGTTACGAGAGGGAGAAAAGGGCATGGATGCTGGGGGTCAGTGAGGAATGCTTACTGTCAGCCCTAGTTAAATTTTTGTGTTTAAATTCTTTGTTACAAATCTGAATTTTTGTTAGTCCTAGTTAAATAGGATTAACTTGTACATAACCTTTTTTTAAGTTTATTTTGAGACAGAATGTGTGAATGGCGGAAGGGCAGAGAGGGAGAGAGAGAAATTTCCCAGGCAGGCTCTGCACTGATAGCAGAGAGCCTGATGCGGGGCTCGAAGCCACAGACCGTGAGATCATGACCTGAGCCAAAGTCGGATGCTTAACTGACTGAGCCATCCAGATGCCCCTGTACATAACCATTCTAATTGAAGTAGAAATATTGTTGGGGGGGGTGGTCAGGTTCTAGCTCCTTGCTATTGAAAGTGGTTTGTGAACCATGCTTAGGCATCTTGGACCGTGGTGGCAAAATTATTTTGTGAAAGGCCAGATAGAAAATGACCAGGCCACATATAGTCTCTGTCACATACTCTTTCTTTTCCTTTAAATAATTCCTTGGGCCACCTGAGTGGCTCATTCTTTTAAGTGTCAGACTCTTGATTTCGGCTCAGGTCATAATCTCATGGTTCATAGGGCCCCCCACCTCAGGCTCTGGACTGACAGCTGAGGGTCTTGCTTGGGATTCTCTCTCTCCCTTTCTTCCCCTACCTTCACGCTCATGTGCCCTTCCCCTCCCTCCCTCCCTCTCTCCCCCCTCTCCCCCCCCCCCTCTCTCCCCCCCCTCCCCCCTCTCTCCCCCCTCTCCCCCCCCCTCCCCCCCTCTCCCCCTCTCTCCCCCTCTCCCCCCTCCCCCCCTCTCCTCCCTCTCCCCCCCTCTCCCCCTCTCCCCCTCTCCCCCCCTCTCCCCCCCCTCCCCCTCCCTCCCTCCCCCTAAATAAGTAAACTTTAAAAAAAAATGTTTAAAAATTTAAAACTTAGCTGGAGGGCCAAATCCACCATACAGGCCAAAGTTTGTCCTTTTGCAAGCTTGTTTAGAAATGCAGAATCTGCTATTTTCCTCACCCCAGGCTTACTGATTTGGAATTTGATATTAACAAGATCCCCAGGTGATTTGTATATATACTTGAAGTTTTTCCCAAACCTGTGGTAAATCCCAACCCTGGCTGCACATGAGAATCAGCTGGGTAGCTCTTTAGTGATGCCTTCATGCCACCTCTGGAGACGAATTGGTATGAAGTGGAGCCATGGTACAGTATTTTTTAAAATATTTTCGAGAGAGAGAGAGTATGCACTTTTGTGGGGGGGGGGTGGGGGGGGGGAGAAGCAAAATGGGAGACAGGATCCGAATGGGGCTCTGAGCTGACAGCCCAATGCATGGTTTGAACTCACAAACCATGGGATCGTGACCTGAGCTGAAGTCAGATGCTTAACTGACTGAGCCACCCAGGCACCCCATAGTACAGTATTTTTAAGAGCTCACTAGGCAATTCTTATGTGTAGTATAGGGAAAGAAAAGCTGTTTTTCCTGTACCAATCTTACGCTCATTGGCTAGGGCCCTGTATAGACTGACAAAAGATGGATTCGCAAGAGAAAAACAAGCTTGTGAACATGTGCATTGCACATACACGTGGGGGCACTCCCTGATGAATAACACAAAGTTAGAATCTGGGTTTATATAGCATTTGAAAAACAACAAAGTTTTAGAGAAATGAGAAGACAAAGGACAAGGACTTTTGAGTTTTTAGGACAGCAAACTGTGGGGAAGCAATATATGAGGGAGCTAATGGATATAAGGCTGTTAGATTTTTCTGGTGCCTTCTCTGGGCACATAAGGGTCTAGAGTTGTCTCTTGATTCTATTTTTCCTGGTGGAGGATAGTGGGTACACCTTTACAAATTTATATCCTACTTTTAGGCACATGGGGGCAGGGCAGAGTTTTTCTTATATCTGCTTCTCAGTTGCACTCAGCTCAAAACAGTCCTTATGCCACGGTGGCATGTTCTGCTCTTCAGGAGCCGGGATTGAGAATTACTGTTCTGAGACTAAGCTTTCAGTCGTCACTGCCGCTGCCGCAACTGATGGTAGATTAAAAAACATGGCAGCAGTAATTCACAGCTCCTCTCATCCATTTCTCTTATCTATTTCTCTATTTCCTGAAGCTGGGTTGGTCTTGTGATTTGTTCTGACCAGTAGCTTGTGGCAGAAATAATGTACAAGGTCCAGAGTCTGAGCCTTGAGAGGCCTTGCAGCTTTCACCTTTTCCCTCTTAGAACACTCCCAACTGCCATGACAGAAGCCTCCACTAGCTTGATTACTGAGAGACCATTTGGTGAGAGATGGCCAGCCGATAGCCCATACAGGCCCCAGGTGTGGGAGTGAGGCCATATTAGACTGCCCAGCTCCAGTTGAGCGCTCAAAGGACGGGTTGTGTAAGTGACCATAGGTGACACCAGAAGGACTGCCCTCCTGAGGGCAGCTAACTTAGAAAGTCTTGAGAAATAATTACGGTTTCAGGACAGTTAAGTTTTGGGGTGGTTTGTTATGCAACAATAAACGAGAAGACTGGGGAAGCTGCTGCCAAATCAGGATCTGCTGACCTAAGTAAGAACTATGCTGCCTTCACCATTATTTTCGCTTGCAAATTGATACCTTATGTCTTGCCTTCTTATTCAGTTTTGACTTCAGGTATTGGATAGGTATAACACTAATCAAAAGGACATCTGGAACCTAACTGAAAGGATACCTGGGAAACACAGTTTTTAGGTTTCCAGCCCTGTGGTGTATGAATATGTGCTGGGTAATAGGAATAGATGTTCAGTGAACCGATACATTGTACTTAATTCTGTCCAACAAGGTCTGTATGTCTAACTGTAATTCCCAATAATATGTTCTTTATATGTATGTGTGTGTGTACATATACACACACATACATACACACACACACACTTTTTTTTTTTTTTTAAGATTTTAAATCTACACTCGTTGTCAGGCTCAAACTCACAACCTGAGTTGCATGCTCCACTGACTGAGCCAGCCAGGAGCCTCTGTGTGTGTGTATTTTTTTGTTTTTTTTTTGTTTTTTTTGGTTTCACCTTCAAGATACATATATTTATTTTTTTTACTTTCTATAATTTATTTTTTATAATTTACATCCAAGTTGGCACATGGTACAACAATGATCTCAGGAGTAGATTCCTTAAGCCCCTTACTCATTTAGCCTATCCCCCTGCCCTCAACCCCTCCAGCAACCCTCCATTAGTTCTTCATGTTTAAGAGTCTCTTATGGTTTTGTCCCCCTCCCTGTTTTTGTATTATTTTTGCTTCCCTTCCCTTATGTTCATCTGTTTTGTATCTTAAAGTCCTCATATGAGTGAAGTCATATATTTGTCTTTCTCTGACTAATTTTGCTTAGCATAATACCCTCTAGTTCCATCCACGTAGTTGCAAATAGCAAGATTTCATTCTTTTTGACTGCCAAGTAATACTCCATTATGTGTGTGTATGTGTATATACACACACATCTTCTTTATCCATTTATCCATTGGTGGACATTTGGGCTCTTTCCATTCTTTGGCTACTGTTGATAGCACTGCTATAAAATTGGGGTTCATGGGTCCCTTCGAAACAGCATACCTGTATCCCTTGGATAAATATCTAGTAGTGCAATTGCCGGGTGGTAGGGTAGTGCTATTTGTAATTTTTTGAGGAACCTCCATACTTTTCCAGAATGACTGCACCAGTGTGCATTCCCACCAGCTGTGCAAAAGAGATCTTCTCTCTCCACATCCTTGTCAACCTCTGTTGTTGCCTGAGTTGTTAATGTTAGCCATTCTGACAGGTGTGAGGTGGTATCTCATTGTGATTTTGTATTTCCCTGATGAGTGATGTTGAGTATTTTTTCATGTGTTGATTGGCCATCTGGATGTCTTCTTTAGAGAAGTGTCTATTCATGTCTTTTGCCCATTTCTTCACTGGATTATTTGTTTTTTGGGAGTTGAGTTTGATAAGTTCTCTATAGATCTTGGATACTAACCCTTTATCTGATATGTCGTTTGCAAATACCTTCTCCCATTCCGTTGGTTGCCTTTTAGTTTTGCTGATCGTTTCCTTCGCTGTGCAGAAGTTTTTTATTTTGAAGAAGTCACGATAGTTCATTTTTGCTTTGGTTTCCTTTGCCTCCAGAGACGTGTTGAGTAAGAAGTTGCTGCAGCCCAGGTCAAAGAGGTTTCTACCTGCTTTCTCCTCGAGGATTTTGGTGGCTTTCTGTCTTACATTTAGGTCTTTCATCCATTTTGAGTTTGTATCTGTGTATGGTGTAAGAAAGTAGTCCAGGTTCATTTTTCTGCATGTCGCTGTCCAGTTTTCTCAGCACCATTTGCTGAAGAGACTGTCTTTATTCCATTGGCTATTCTTTCCTGCTTTGTCAAAGATTAGTTGGCCATATGTTTCTGGGTCCATTTCTGGGTTGCCTATTCTGTTCCATTGATCTGAGTGTCTGTTTTTGTGCCATGTGTGTATTCTTAATATATGTACTCTGCATCTGAATTTAACTCTGGAGCCAACTTGTGTCACGTATTCTTGGTGTCCTTGGCCTCATACTTATTTCTAAGGTGAATATTATTCTCAGCAAAAGGTCTGAGTTTGCTTCAAGTTTAGATTCCCGACCTGGTGTGTTTGTGTTCCTTTTCAAACATTGTACTTCAGAATTTGAAATAAGTCGATGAGCTGTGGAAGTAATCTTTCATTAGATCTGATTGAGTATGTTTCTTCTATTATTATACCATTAGAGATACAAAGAAGTCTCATTCTTCATCTTTCTTGGTCTAATAAAAAAAAGTAATGCCAGAAAACAACACTGGGTTACAACTTGTGGTCTTTAAAGGGAACATATTCCTGTTACTTTATGTCACATTTTTGTTTTTTGGCCCAAAGTGGTGATGTTACTTTATTTATTAACCTAGCTCCGTGTTGCTTTGAATTGTTTAATAAAAATTAAATCCAGAGGCACCTGGGTTGCTCAGTTGGTTAAGTGTCTGACTTTGGCTCAGGCTATTATCTCACAGTTCGTGAGTTCCCATCCCAAGTCAGGCTCTGTGCTAACAGCTGGGAGCCTGCTTCAGATTCTTTGTCTCCCTCTCTCTTTGCCTCTCCCCCACTTGTTCTCTCTCTCTCTCTCTGTCTTTCTCTAACATAAACATTAAAAAATAATTTAAAAATTCAATTGTAGAGTGTTAACATTTGCCACCTAAAGATATTTTTAGTGTTTTTATTATTTTGAGAAAGAGAGCATGAGCAGGAGCGGGGCAGAGAGAGAGGGAACGCAGGATCCGGGCTCTGAGCTGTCAGCACAGAGCCTGACGTGGGGCCCAAACCATGAGATCATGACCTGGGCTGAGGTCGGAGGCTAACCAATCTGAGCCACCCAGGCGCCCCAATATTTGCCACTTTAAAGGTGTTGTCATGAATACATTTGACTGTAGGTAAATTTATTGTTTAAATGAGGGGGGTGGTTTGGGGTGCCTAGGTAGCTCAGTTGGTTAAGCATCCGACTTCAACTCAGGTCATGATCTCATGGTTCGTGAGTTTGAGCCCTGCGTCAGGCCCTGTGCTGACAGCTTGAAGCCTGGAACCTACTTCACATTTTGTGTCTCCCTCTCTCTCGCTGCCCCTCCCCCACTCACACTCTGTCTCTCTCTCTTTCTCTCTCTCTCAAAAATAAAAACATAAAAAAATTAAAAATAAATGAGGGGAGTAGTTTAAGTAGATGGAGGTAAGTGGCTACTGTCTGCTCAGTGGGTTAAAAATGTCAGTATTTGAATCTCTTGGCATTCAAGATGACTGCCCCGGGGCAGCTGGGTGGCTCAGTCAGTTAAGCACCGGACTTCCGGCTGAGGTCATGATCTCACAGTTCACATCGGGCTCTGTGCTGACAGCTCAGAGCCTGGAGCGTGCTTTGGATTCTGTGTCTCCCTCTTTCTCTGTCCCTTCCCTATTCACGCTCTGTCTCTTCTTCTCTCAAAAATAAACAAATATTAAAAAAAAGATGACTGCCGCAAATCTAGGCATTTACATCCCCATTCAAGGCAAACAGAAGGGGGGAGGGGTGTGACCTTGGTGATATGCCAATTTTTATCAGATAAGCAAAATCTTCCCAAGAGGTACCTAAAAAATTCTTTTTTTGTTTTTTAAGTGTGTTTATTTGTTATTGGAAGAGAGAGAATCCCAAGCAGTCTCCATGCCAGCAGCACAGAGCCTGACATGGGGCTCCAACCCACAAACTGTGAGATCATGACCTGAGCTGAAACCAAGAGTCAGATGCTTAACCGACTGAGTCACTCTGGGGAACCCCTAAAAAACTCTTGTCTCTCATTTTGTCAGAATTCTGTAATATGGCCACCTTCTGCCATAAAGGATGCTGGAAAAGTGAAGATACTTATCTTTTTTAGTCTCTGCAGAAAAAGGCAAGAGAAAAAGAACTAGACATAGATTTGGGATTAGCTATTTAACAGTATTTGCTAAGAGATATTCATAATTCTGGTAACAGGGCTCTGAAGGAAGTTCAGAGCCAGTCAAGGCAACATTGCCTTTGTTTGAATAAGTTCATCACTTTTCAAAATAGATTTCCTTGAAAAGAATAGCACTTATTTAGAAGTATAAGTTATGAGTTATTAAAGATTTGGAGGTAAATTACTTTATCACTATTGCCCACCCTCACAATGTGACTTCTGAGAAGTTGATTTGTGGAGTGGACTCAGACTTTTCAAAGAGCATACTAGGCAAGTAATAGTAATAATAGTCACTATGCCATTTTTCTGAGTTTCATTTGTTTCCAGATGCCTACTAGACACCATCTAGGTATCCTACAATGCTAACAATACTTGATGTGTGTAAGTGTTAAGTGTATGGCCCATGGATTGTGGCAAATGTATACACCTATGGAACCATCACTGAAAGATAAACATTGTTTTGCTCAACAGTGTTCCTGAGATTGATCCATAATGTGTGATCAGTAGTTTTTTGTTGAGTAGTACTGCATTGTATGAATATTCCACAGTTTATCCTTTCCCCTTTTGATGGAAATTGAAGTTCCAGTTCTTTGGCTATTAGAATAGAGCTGCCATGACCACAAGCATTTTGAACACTGCCCAACATGGAATTTTTCATGTTTTATCTTCCAGTTTCCTATTTTGGTGCTTCTGATTTCCCTTGTCTTGGTGAATACTACCATCTTCCTTTCAGTTATTCTTAATAGAACTAACAATCATTCTTGACCTCCTTCTTCTAATATAATTATTGACCTTTGTTAGGGACTGGGCTTAGTGATAGAGGTACAGTGAATACAAAATTGTCCAGTTGTGGTAGAGGCAATAGTTGACATAAGTAAAAGAGTCTATACAGGTTGCTTTGGGACTCTAGGAGTCCAAAGGAGACCCCCACTCTGGGCTTCCTGGAGGAGGAGATAAAGGTACCAAAGGGAGGTACCAGACAGAGGAGTAGCCCTGCTGAGTTTGATGGAAGAATGGAAAATTATTGTGGGGTTTAGAGCAGGAGAATGACATTACATTTGTGCTTAATAAAATGTGGAGGATGAATTGGAGTGGGACAATATTAGAAGCAATGAGACCTGTTAGAAAATAGTAGAGTATTCCAAGTCAGAAGGGATGAACTAAGGAGTTGTATTGGAACTGGGGAGAGATTTTTGGCCCTCTGAAGAGGCATTTGAGGAACTGTTGAATGTTTGAGAAAAAGTGGTAGGAGAAAAAACAATACGTTAAGATAAAATGTTTGGAGTTAAGTAAGCTGTTGCTGTAATCCAGGCATGAGGTGAGGGACTAAGAATGAAAAAAATATTTTTATTTGACAGAGTTTGTTTTTCATTGGACGGAAAGAGTAAAGGAGAGAGAGAACTCCAAAATGACCTCTAGATTTTTTAACCTCAGTGATTGAAAGAACTGTGGTCTCTCCAAAAGATTGAGGATGTCAGCCATTTGCAACTATGTGGATGGAACTAGAGAGTATTATGCTAAGTGAAATTAGAGGAAGACAAATATCATATGACTTCATTCATATGAGAAATTTAAGATACAAAACAGGTGAACATAAGGGAAGGGAAGCAAAAATAATATAAAAACAGGGAGGGGGACAAAACATAAGAGACTCTTAAATATAGAGAACAAACTGAGGGTTGCTGGAGGGGCTGTGGGTACGGGGATGGTCTAAATGCGTAAGGGGCATTAGGAATCTACTGTTGAAGTCATTATTGCACTACATGTTGCACTAACTTGGATGTAAATTAAATAAATTAATTAAAAAGAAAAAGATTGAGGATGTCAGAAAATGGAGCTGTTTATAGAGGTGGAGTTTTCTTTTAATACATTGGTTTTAAAGTAATTGGGAGCATATCCAAATGGAAATATTCAGTATATGGTTGGAAATACAATATAGAAGATGGAAGTTAAGACTAAAGAAATATATTTGAATCATTTACTTACAAGTCATCCAGGCCACAGAAATACGTTTATTCTTCAAAGTTTTGGAAGGCCTTTCCGATTTCTGCTTTCAAGGAGCTTTGAGTCTGGAAAGATGGTATGTTTAGAGTACAATGGGAACAAACAGAAAGGGGATTCTACATTGTCTACTTAGGAGAAGTTACAGTTTTACAAAAGAAAAAAAAAAGAGATTTGTATCGGTTGAATGGAGAGTGTGTAGAGGAACTATTGGAGCCTTTGAGAATATCTGTCACTAAGGGATAGGAAAAAAGAGCCATGAGGAAAGTGAATTTGCAGAATAGGGAATGCAATCTTACGGGAACTAGGCAGAGCTGGTAAGTATCATCGATAGTGTCAAATATTTTGAGGTCAAGCTATGAGGACTCAAAACAACAAAACCTGGGTGAGCCTGGGTGGCTCGGTGGAGCGTCCGACTTCGGTTCAGGTCATGATCTCACGGTTCGTGAGTTCAGACTCCATTTCGGGCTCTGTGCTGACAGCTTGGAGTCTGGAGCCTGCTTCGGATTCTGTGTCTCCCTCTCTCTCTGTTCTTCCCCCGTTCATGCTCTGTCCCTCTCTGTCTCCTTCAAAAATAAATAAAAACATTTTAAAAAAATAAAAAATAAATAAAGTTGCTATATTTTTCTAGAAAGGCACGGTTCAGTGTTTTGACTTTGAATTTTACCTGGGAGTAGGCATCTTGGCTTCTTTGGAGCTACAGAATGAGAATGAACTAAGATGTTGATGATGGCAGGCCAGGGGTGAGGCTCATAGAGGTTGATGTTTCCAAGACAGTGCTCTTGGTAATCTCTTATTTTCCCCTTAAAGGTTTAACTTTTTTATTCAGCAAAAATGTGGATTCAGAAAAGCACCCAGGAAGGTTGAACCTAGAAGATCAGACACTGGAACAACTGGTGAAACATACAAGAGAAGTGCTTTGATTCCTCCTGTAGAAGAAACAGTCTTTTATCCTTCTCCCTATCCTATAAGGACCCTTATAAAGCCCTTGTTTTTCACTGTTGGGGTAAGTGCTCATGTCACTAGGAGTCACCTAACTTGCTGCTGGTGTAGTGTTGAAGTACTGTTTGTCCTATTTGGTCTATCTTAAAGGCAAGTGGAGGGGGATTTAAAGGATCTGGGTATCTGGGGTCATGAATGATTACAGGAGAATGTGAATTTAATAATTACTATTAGAATCTGGTTCATTTATGTAAGCCCGGAGAAGAAACTTATGGGCCTCTTATTTGGGGTAACTTTTCATGTGATACTAAGTTGATACTTTGAATTTTATTTGAAAATTTCTGGCTGTAAACAGGCTCCAGGGTACTGTGGAGTTAATAAAATGTGGGAACAGTTAAATATTCTTTTCACCTAATAGGTTTTACTGTGCCAGATGTTCCTGTTCCTTCTGTTGCTTTGTAAGAAGCAATGAAAATGAAATATTTTCCTTGGAACTATGTGTAGGTCTATTTCTCTTTTGAATTTATTTTGTGATATATTAATTTTATGTAGTTTACAGGCTGTGCATTTGGATCAGCTGCCATTTGGCAATATGAATCACTGAAATCCAGGGTCCAGAGTTATTTTGATGGTATAAAAGCTGATTGGTTGGATAGCATAAGACCACAGAAGGAGGGAGACTTCAGAAAGGAGGTAAAGATAAACATGGCTTTCTTCTAGTTGATCATAAATTTTGAAGTCTGGTTATTTGTGAAGTGTTTTTAGTGACTGACGACCTTTAGATCAGCAAATATGTAGTTAGTGAATTTAATATTCTTCTTTAGAGTCATTTCATTGTGGTGAGTATTTACTTATGCTTTGTATGTCTGGCAGTATTGTACTTGACAGTGTTCCAGGAAGTTTGTACCTCTACCCACATGTATCAAAAATCGAGTTGCTAAAAATTAATGTTGTGGTGTCTCTCTCAGCCCTACTAAAGTTGAAGGGCTACTGTTTTGTATCACCTTGCTGGATTATTTTAGAGTCCATATTAGAATCATAGGCAGTTTTTCAAAACATTTATGCTTCAGGTACAGAAATAGTATGTAGATTTTATTTTTAAGTAATCTCTACACCCAGTGTGGGGCTCATACTTACAGCCCTGAGATCAAGAGTCATATGCTCCACTGACCACACCAGCTAGGCACCCCTATTATGTGGATTTTAAAAAGCTTGGTGACATGTTTACATACCTTTGATAAATACCCTCTATTTCTAACTGCTCAGGGCATGAGGATGCAAGAAAAGGGTACAAATACAGAGCTTTTAGAACTTTTCATTATTTCACAAGTAAGTTGGTGACCCTCTTTCAATTTCTTAACTGTTTTTTTGTTTTACAAATATTGCCTTTCAAATAAAATATATTTATGTCATTTGACAATACTTATTGAGCACTGAGGCCTTAAGTTAATATGTGGATCCAGGTTCATTTGGTTTTCAAGTACCTTTGGTTTTTTTGTGTGTGACACATGCCTCTCTACTTGGGAGAGAAGGTTGATGTCCGCTTAATTTTCTCCTAATGATAATTCAGCGTTCTTCAAAGTACAAAGAAGTATTCATTCTTCGTTTCCCCATAGACATGCAAGTAGCATGAGCCATACCTGTTTTAGAGAGGCTTGGTGTCAGAAGGACAGTGGGTGTAATATTTGCAGGTGAAAGCTACAATAGTTAACAGTGATTTATTCAGTACAATATGTTTGAGGAGGTAATCACACTGACCTGTTCCATAATCTTGGATTCCTTAGAATGCTATGGGTTTCCAGCACATGGCTGTATTATAAAGTTTTGATGGCCCAGTTGGTTCTTTAGAATGGTGAAAAGTGACACAAGCAATATACATAATCTTTTCCAAAGATGGATTTGTTTATACTAGGTAAACAAATGATAGGTTATAAAATATAAAATCCATGCCCATTAAAGAAAATTAAAACAATACATAAATATAACATGGGGAGCAAAAGCCCTGGGAACCCCTGCCACACCACTATATATTGTAGGGAGTAAGGTCTGAAAGCTCATACACAATTGAATTATAAATACAAAAATGGAATCATTGTATATGCATCAATATACATACTGATCTGTAACTTTTTTTTTTTTTTTTTAACGTTGGATTTCTTTCTGTATTGGTATACAAAGTATGGTTCAATTTCATAGTTAGAATTTGTTTTTTAGGGGCACCTGAATGGCTCAGTTGATGAAGCATCCAATTCTTGAGATCAGCTCAGGTCAATCATGATCTCCTGGTTGGTGAGATCGAGCCCCATGTTGGGTTCTGTGCTGATAGTGCGGAACCTGTTTGGGACTCTCTCCATCTCTGCCCCTCTCTGTGCGTGTTTTTTTTTTTTTTTTTTTTTTTTTTTCTCTCTCTCTCTCTCTCAAATAAATAAACTTAAAAAAGATATATTTTTTACTTTAAAACTTTAGTCATGGAAAAATTTCAAACAGATTTAATAAAATATAATGAACCCCTGTCATCCATCCTCAGTGATTATTGACACAAGGCCAACTTTGTTTCCCTTCTCTCCCCACCACTGATTACTGTAAAGCAAATCCTAGGCTTATTTTGATGTGTGTCTTTTTTTTCTAAACCTCAAATTATCATACCTTAAAAGGTAATTTTAGAAAATATTCTTGGTTAGGATTCTACAACTAGATTGGACCTTGGTGAATAATCACTTAAATTTGATACCTATTACATCTGATAGTGTGCTAGGTGCTTTATGTTATTGATAGTTCTCACAGCAGTACTGCCACTGGTCTATTTACTGTCTGCATTTCATATGTCAGATAACAAGTTTAGGAGTAATTTGTCTGATGTCCCAGAGCTAGACAGTCGCTCTGTAGAGAATGTGAGCTAGCTATAAAGCACCTGCTTTTCTGTTTTGCCACATATTTATTATGTCTGTTTATTGGTAAGTTTAAAATATTTTCCTAACGTTTATTCATTTTTGAGAGACCGTGCAAGCAGGGATGGGGAAGAGAGAGAGGGAAACACAGAATCCGAAGCAGGCTCCTGGCTCCAGACTCTGAGCTGTCAGCATAGAGCCTGACATGGGGCTGAACTCAGGAACTATGAGATCGTGACCTGAGCTGAAGTCGACTCTTAACCGACTGAGCCACCCAGGAGTCCCTGTTTATGGGTATTTTTACACATGAGGAATCTTTTTATGCACAAAGCTTTTTCTCTCTGGCTTTTCATTTTCCTAGCCTGAAAGTATTTACCATATGGTGATAGGCAATTTTCCTTCTGTTTTAGATTAACAAGTGGTGGAATAACCTAAGTGATGGCCAGCGGACTGTGACAGGTTTGTGTTAGCTTACACGTTTTAGCCATTCAAGGGAAGAGAAATCAAACCAAAAGGTACAGTATGTCACAGTCAATGGCTTTTGTACTCTGCTCACCAGTGGTTTAGAAGACAGAGTCTCTGTACCTTCAGGCTAATGTAATAGTATAACAAGTAGTGTGGCATAATGGTATATGTGATGCTGTGGGTCAATTGCTTTCTAATTTTGACGTAGTATGACACTGATCAAATAATCTATCTTTGTTGTAGAATCCTAGCTTGTGTAATAGGTTGTATTTATTACTTCCCTATTAAAGAAATTAAAGGGGATATTGATTAAGCACCTTCTTTATGCAGAATGCTTTATACACATTCTCTCCCTACCTCACAGGGTTGTTTACCGGGTAGTTATCTCCCTTTTTACCAGTAAGGAATGGCTTTCAGAGAAGGAACTTTTCCAAAGGTCACACTGCTAGTAAGTAGTAGAGCTAAGTTGCAAAACCCAGGTCTGTCTCATTCTGAAGCTGATTTTCTCTTTACCATGCTGTTTATAAAATCCTCTTTGAATAAATATAAGCATGCCATGCATGTCACCATGATAATTTAATTTTTGTTCTTTGTAAATCTTTATGACAGACAAAGCTGGCTTTTCAAAGTAACACTTACACAATATTTTATGGACTTAGTTACTTGAGAAATTTGGGGAAATGGATTTGAAAGTTTAACAATTGTACGGATAGGAAAAAAAATCTTCCTAGAAAAATAGCAAAATACTGCTTTTTCTCAAATACAGTTAGTCTTAATGGTACTCAATTTTTTTACCTACCTAAGTGGAGAAAAGGTGCTTATTTTCTTCCTTTGGACTCTTTCCTCTGTCTGGAAGGTTTACTTTTTCTGTCTCCTTGTTGGAACCTGAGCTGGTTTTTTAAGCTTATGCTTCAGACATTTCTTCTCATAGGAAATGTTACTGGACTGAAGTGGGTCTGCTCCTTGCTGAGCTATAGACCGACTACACAGGTGGAGTTGCCTCACAAGGTTATCCTTATTTGTACAAATAAGGAGACCATGGGGAATAATTTCCAAAGCCATGACTCTCTGACAGGGGTAAGCAGGCTCCTTTCATCAGGGCTTGAGATGAATATTGAGAAGGCACTTTGTGATTTGTCTGTACAGGCTTCCCCTCACATGTTTCTTCTCCTGTTACAGCAGTTCGTTAGTATCTAAAAGATGAAAGTGACCATTAGGCAGAAGCTTCTGGGAGTTTCCTGAGTTCAGGGAGTCTTGCTGGTAACAGAAGTGCTTTCATTTTTTTGAACTCATTGCACTTTTTAATCATTTATAACACAGCCTGCCTTAGTAATTGTGCATGCAGCATCCTAAAGGACAACGGTGAGATTTTTTTTTTTTTTTTTCACTTTTTGTAGCAACTAGCACATGTCTTGCACACACAGTAAGGGCACTTGATGAAAATCTGTTAAGTGAATGAATGTTAAATGGACTCTTGAATCAAAGGATTGAGATTTTTCAAAAGTATATTGCCATACTGTAGAATTGATTAGTCAGTGAGGTTTAATAAATATGATACCTTTCAAGATAGCTCTATACTAATACATCTCTTTCCATTGGGATTAACAGGAGAGTTTTGGTTTGTTTGCTTGTTCTCTGAAAGTAACCAAAATTAACAGTATTTCCTTGGGATAGCAAAGTTTTGATTTCCTTTGACATTTTCAGATTTTATGCCATTAAATATTTGAAGAAACTTGGGGTCAGAATTTAAAATATTTCTCATGCCAGGGGTGCCTGCCTGGTTGCTCAGTTGGTTAAGCATCTGACTCTTGGTTCTGGCTCAGGTTGTGATCTAGCGGTTCATTGAGCCCATGTTGGGCTGTGTGCTGACAGTGTGGAGCCTGCTTGGAATTCTCTCTCCCCTTTTCTCTGCCCATCCCCTGCTCGCGCATGTGCTCTCTCAAAATAAACATTAAAAAAAAATAAAATATTTCTCATGCCAGTGCATAGCGTATTCAAAGAAATTGGTATTTGGAGATAACTGAAAATCAGAATTTCCCCTAGCTTTTTTCTTTTCTTTTAGTCTAATAATTTATTTGGCACATAGGATGTAGCAGTAGGAATAGACAGATGTTTTTAATCTAACTAGCAGCTTGTATGTAAAGTATTTTGAACCACATAAACGTGAGCAGTCATGCCAAATCCTTATTGTGAAGTTATCTAAGTGACTTTAAAAGCTGAGGAAATGCTCTTTGATCCATTCAGCGTCACCTCAGACTTCTGTTGTAGGAAATAATTATTTTGGTAGCAGTGAGTCTAGCTATACAACATTTGTTAGTAATGTTTAATAAGTTAACTATATACTAAGAGTCTCATGTTTATGTGCTATTCTCACGATTACAGTTACGTCTTGTTTCTTCAGAAGTGTCCATTCATCTAGCTTACCTTGCTTAGCTCTCCCAGTTGCTTCCTTTGGGCTGATCCTAAATGAGGTTGGCTTAGCTCCTGATTTTATTTGAGGATTGATTTATGGGGTGACATATTGACTCTGTACCACTCTCTTTCTTGGATAGCACATGCTTTCTGTTGTTGTTGTTTTGTTTTCCTTTTTGAATTTTGAAAGAACTTGAAAAGTCCTTTCAAAGCTCTTTGAGACCAGTGTGTTTCTTTGCTTTGTAGTATTCACTCCTCGGTAGTGGCAACATGAAAGCTCTGGTAAGTTAAGGATGTCTGATTGTTACATTGAACATTTTACATAAGGACTCCTTGCTGTCTGAATCTAATGAGCTCCTGAATTTGGATGGCAAGATTTTGGATATAGGAAGTCCAGGCACATAGTTGAGGCATAGGAAATATTTGGTTCCCGAGCTTGAGATAGCAAGGGGTATCTCAGATTTACCCATATCTCTTTGGTTCCTAGGTTTAGATAAGAACAAATCATAAAGGATACCTGTAATTTATTGTTAAGGTAGAGTCCAGTGATGAGGTGAAAAACCTCCCTGCCTTAGAGTTGTTGATGTCCAGTTTGGAATCCCTGGTTTTGACTCAATCTCAACCTGTCCCTGGGAATCCCTTTTTCAAGTGTGCTAGAGAACTGGTCTTGCTCCTTGTTTTTCCTCCTTGTTTGGTTATTTTGGGGATTTTTTTTTTTTTTTAATTTTTGGTATTAATCTTAATTACTACACAGAAATCTCTCCCCAAACTTCACATTTCTTTGAACAGTTTTTATATGTTCACTTCGTATTTGTAGGTGCATCAGATAGCATTCTTCAGGTTAGACTTGTGCCTGATGCTTTTACACTTAAGCTCTTCTCCTGTTCTGTTGCGTTGATCTGCAAGGCTTTTAAACCTGTACTTGAAGTCCCTAGGCAACCTCTAAGGAGAGGATTTCCTCTACCTTTCTAGTTTTCAGACACTTGCCTGGTTTTCCTGTTAACCCAGCAGAATGCTTACTTTACTATTTGGTAAAGCTGAGAGAGAAGAACCTACCAAATTATTGTATCTGATGAAGGAGGAGACAGGAAGGAGGAGGATGGGAAGAGAAGACTGGAGAAAACAATGCCCCATCCATATCTATTGTCAGCTCCAAAGTTTAGGCACTGCTACCCCAGGGCCTTGACCCTTCTGCCCCAACTTCTAGAGTCTATTTTTTTTTTTTTTTTAACATTTGTTTATTTTTGAGAGAGAGAGAGAGAGCGTGCGCGTGCACAAGCAGGAGAGGGGCAGAGTATAAAGGGAGACAGAGGATCCTAAGCAGGCTCTGTGCTGATGGTAGAGAGCCTGATGTGGGACTTAAACTCATGAGCCATGAGATCATGACCTGAGCCAAATTCAGACACTTAACCTACTGAGCTACCCAGGTGCCCCTAAAGTCTGTTTTTCCTTTGCTTTCTGCTTCTACCAGGATTACTTTATTTTTTAGTTTCAATTTTCTTTCCCCTTATACCTTTCAAAGATTTTGAGCTATACTTCCTAGACTAAGGTCTGCTTCCCTGTTCCTGAAGTTGTTCATAAGGCAGTGTTTACTTGGTCTTCTAGTTAATCTTAACCTTTTAATTTGTCACTGTTTTTCCTGAAACTCGTGGTTTCTCAGTCTTCAGACAAGTTATTTTTATAGGGTAAAGAAAAAACTAATGGTTGAGTGCCAGTTAGGCTTCAAGTACTAGGATAGGTACTTTACATACATACTGTTATCCTTATTATTAGTCTTCATTGAAAGAGCCCTGTTAGTGGTGTCCTTATTGTTCAGAATGGGTAACTGAGACTCAGAGAGGTTAAATAACTTGTCTGATATCACACAGTTTTAGCTGGAGATGGGGAACACACTCCTTCTTAGTTTAAATAATAGACTTTTGATTACGTCTTTTCACTTTCAACTATAGCAGATCATCACTAAATTACCTTTCTGGTGACCCACACTGCCTACTCCCATCCCAGGTATTTGGGTGTTTATTGACAGCCCAAATTGCAGCAAATTGTCCCGAAATGGCAGGCTGGCATAGGATGGCTGGGATAAAAGGGAGCCCTTTTTTGGCTACTTAGATTAGTCTTTGCCATTGTAAAATGAATAAATGTGCATGCAAACAGATTGAAATAGTGGTAAAGAATATATCAAGTGAAAAATAAGTCTTTCTCACTGTAGACTTCCAGTGATGCAGTTTCTGTCCCCATAACAACCACTCCTTTTTAGTTAAACTTGTATGTTCTATTAAAGCATCTATTTTTTTTTTAATTTTTTTCTTTTTAACATTCATTTTTGAGAGGTAGAGCACAAGCGGGGGAGAGTCAGAGAGCGACATAGAATCTGAAGCAGGCTCCAGGCTCTGAGCTGTCAGCACAGAGCCCAACGCAGAGCTCAGATCCACAAACCCTGAGATGACCTGAGCCGAAGTCAGACACTTAACCGACTGAGTCACCCAGGCGCCCCAAGCATCTATTTCTAAATAGGCATTTATACTTCTCTGCACCTATTTTTTTTTATTCCCTTGATATTTTAAAGGACATTGTATCAATACAAGTGGGTCTATTGCTTCTTTATATTTTATTGAGGTATAATGTGCATAGAAAAACATGCACATTTCAGAGGTACAACTAATTTTCACAAACTGAGTACATCCGTGTAATTAGCACCCGATCAAGAAATGGAAATTACCAGCACCTTGGGCTCAGAATGTTCTTTTTTAATAACGTTGTAGTAACTCATGGAAATGAATATTATGTAGCAAGTCTTTTATTAATGGATATTTCAATAGGTTATAGTCTTCTATATTCACTGCAGTGAATATCCTTATATAGAGATATTTGTACTCTTTTGCAAGTTAATTTTTAGGATGAGTTACTGGAAATAGATTTGCTGGATGTCAAAGTTGTCTTGAAGTTGTATACCAATGTAAACATCCTCCATTAACATACAGAGTTTAAATAAGTCCTTTATTTCTAAAAGTTGCTCACAGAGGAGGTTACATATTCTCATCTGCAGGGAGGGTGCAGAGAAATAACCCCTTTTGTGGTTAGTTTGTAAAGGTCTTTGTCTCCCTTATTGTGGATTTGCCCTATTCTTTTCATCTACCCCTATCAGTTTCTATTTGTCTCCCGGCAGGAGGATTGAAGATGGGTAGTCTTTCTGGATTTTCTCTTGACTCTAGAAAGCTGTGGGACCAGTCCTTAACTGGTTTTGTCCATACTGCCCAGGAAGAGAAATTGTAGTCACTGTGTGAAGCCAACAGGATGATCCCTGTGCCTATAGTCCTGGTTCCTAGGGAACCTGAGGTAGGGGCCACTTGAGCTCAGTTCTTTGGTTGTCATGGTTGTATATACGAGTCAGTGTCTGGACTGGCCAGGTTTAGCTTCCTTCAGATAGAGAAGCTGTGGAGTGGTGAGCTGGCCCACCTCATCAGCAGAGGGGATCCTGTACTTAGCTACTGAACCCCAAGTGGGATAGTGGGTCCTTTTTTAGGAAAAGAGAAAAAAAAGGTTGTACTACCTTCGTTGGGCTAAGGAGGAAAATGGACTGAGATTATTGAACCAAGCAGGATTCCCAAATTAGTATATATTTCTTTTAATCAAGATATTATTCACATATCTTATAATTTGCCACATAAAAGTATGCAGAACCACTTGAGTGGTTCTTATTGTATTCACAGTATTGTGCAACTGTCATCATCCCAGGACATTGTCATCCCAAAAAGAAACTCCATACCTATTAGCAGTCACTCCCCATTCCCCTCCTCCCCTCAGCCCTAGGCAGACACTAATTTATTTTCTTTCTCTATGGATTTGCCTGTTCTGGACATTTCATATTAATGGAATCACATATGTGGCCTTTTGTGTCTGCTTTGTTCACTTAGTGTAATGTTTTCAAGGTTCACCCATGTTGTGGCATGATGTATCAGTCCTTCATTTCTTCTTGTGGCTGAATATTCCATTATGTTGTTTATTTATCTGTTGATGGACGTTTGAGTTATTTCCATTTTTTCGTTATTATAATGCTGTGGATTTTTGTGTATACATTTTCATGTAGACATGTTGTCATTTCTTTTGCTAATATACCTTGAGTGGAATCATAGGGTCATATGGTACTCTAACTTTTAAATTGTGGTAAAAACAAAATATACCATGTTAGCCATTTTTTTTTTAAACATTTATTGATAGCATGAGCATGGGAGGGGCAGAGAGGGGGGGAGATACAGAATCTGAAACAGGCTCTGAAAAGTCAGATGCTTTATTGACTGAGGCACCCAGGCACCCCCATGTTAGCCATTTTTAAGTGTGCAATTCAATAGTGTTAGGTATGTTTACATTGTTATGAAACATTTGTAGAACTCTGTTTTGTCTTGTAAAACTGAAACTCTATGCTAATTACACAACTTTGCACCCCCCCCCCCCCCCCCACCGCAGTCCCTGGTAACCATCATGCCACTCTATTTTTACAAATTTGATTATATACCTTATTTAAGTAGAATCAAACAGTATTTATCTTTTTTGACTGGCTTATTTCACTTAGCATGCCCTCAGAGTTCATCCATGTTGTAGTGTGTGATAAGATTTCCTTCCTTTTTATGGCTATTGGGTGTATATCTTTATTCCATTGTGTGTATATATCACATTTTGTTTATGCATTCACTCATTGATAGACATTTAGGTTTCTTCTACCTCTTGGCTATTGTGAATAGTGCTACTGTGGAGATGGATGTGCAAATACCTCTTTGAGACCCTGCTTTCAGTTCTTTGGGATATATACCCAGAAGTGGAATTGCTGCATTATATGGTAGTTCTATTTTTAATATTTTTGAGGAAGTTCCATACTGTTTTCCATAGTGGTTGCACCACTTTATAATCCCACCAACAGTGCATAAGAGTTCTAATTTCTCCACATCCTCACCAGCACTATTTCCTTTTCTGTTTTTTTGATAGCAGCCATCCTAATGGGTGGGTGAAGTAACACATTGTGGTTTTGATTTGTATTTCTGTAATCGTTAATGATGTTGCACATCTCTTCATATGCTTGTTGGCTATTTGAACATTATATTTGGATAAATGTCTATTCCAGTCCTTTGCCTATTTTTATTTATTTATATTTTAATTTTTAAGTCTACTTTGAGAGAGACAGAGTGTGAGCAGGGGAGGGGCAGAGAAAGAGGGAGAATCTCAAGCAGGCTCTGTGCTCAAAGTGCGAGATCATGACCTGAGCCAAAATCAAGAGTTGGTTGCTTAACCCACTGAACATAATTCAGTCCCTGTTATATTTTTGTTTTCATTCATCTCAAAGTATTTTCTGATTTCCCTTACGATTTCTTCTTTGGACCATTGGTTATTTAGGAGTGTGTTAATGTCTGCATCTTTGTGACTTTCCCTATGTCTTGTTGATTTGTAATTTCAGTTCATTGTGATCAGAGAATGTAATTGTATAATTTCAGTGTTTTAAAAATTTTTTGAGGTGGCTCAGTCGGTTAAACATCCAGTTCTTGATTTTGGCTCAGGTCATGATCTCATGGTTTGTGATATCAAGCCCCACTTCAGGCTCTCCGCTATTGTCAGGCTCAGCACCGACAGATTCTTGGGAATCTCTCTCCCTCTCTCTGCACCACCTCCCCAAATAAATCAATAAAACTTTAAAAGAAAAAAAATTATTGAGACTTGTTTGTGGCTGAACATATGGTCTATCCTGGATAATGTTACATGTGCTCTTGAAAAGAATGTATTGTCTTGTGTTGAGTGTTTTATAGATGTCTGTTAGGCATAGCTGGTTTATAGCTTTGTTCAAGTCTTCTGTTTCCTTGCCAATGATCTCCTCTCTTATTGCAAATAAGGTATTGAAGTCTCCGACTATTATTGTTAAACTGTTTATTTCTCTTGAGTTCAGTTTTTACTTCATATATTTAGGGATTCTATTGTTAGGATCATCTATGTTATTTTCTTGTTAGGCTTGTGGTGTACAAGATCCCAGGAATATATTGAGGTTTTATAAGCTCCTATGGACATCTCATTCCTCAGCTTTTCCTTTTAAGATTTTTGTTTGGTCTCTTGTTTACTCCAAATATTATCCCCCACTGCAGGTAGCCATGGACTTAAAACACTTGCCTGTAATTGTTTTTGACAAGTGCCCCCTGGAAAAAGGAATTGTGTACTTGAGCTCTCAGTCAAGTCAAATATAGACAGCCTTGCAAGTGGGGCTTTGCAGGGAAATATTATAACATCAAATAATAGTTCTTTGGGAATGACGCTTTGAAAGAGTTCCAGCTCCATTGTACCATCTCTAGTGCTTGCTAGGCTGTACGAGAAATGTGGATTGTTTTCATAGCTTATAGCTTCAACGTATAGCTGGAAAGTGGAGGATGGGACCAGGGCAAGCTAAAGTGCCCCAGAGTTGCTGTTCTTCTTGAGATTCAGCCATTTTCCTTAAATGTCGAGTTGCTGCAAGCTTTTAGCTAGTTTCCAGAACTGTGAAAAAGTTGCTTCTGACAGCTTTTTGCCAATTTTTCATTGTTTTGTGAAGGGGAGAATTTTTCAAGGTCCTTACTTCATTATTTTCATTGATGTAATCCATTGCCTCCTTTTGGTAAAGGTAGGTGTTGAGCCAGCAGCAGTCTTAAATCAGCGGTGTCGAGCTTGTTCAAGAGTTGACTGAGTAGGGAGGAGGCAAGTGACACTCGCTGTAAATGGAGATACAAAGACCTTAAGCAGTTCTATTTCTCAAAGGGTAAGGAGGGAACCATTATGTGAGCTTCTGCATACTAGGCACGTGTGGTATTTTGTTTAAGCCTCACTACAACTTTTGTAAGGTATATGAGGTATTTATCTTCATTTTACAAATGAAGCTGAGGTGAAGGAGATGAAATGCTTCAGACCACAAAGCTCTACTAAGTGGCATATGTAGGATTCAGACTGGAGAAGGCTGTTCCCTTTCTCCCATAGTTTTCATTTATGGGTTTTCACCGTGTGACTGCTGCATTTAATTGTGCTTTCTCATTTCATCACACTCAACTGTTTAAGGTAGATTTTATTAGCCCTATCTTCCAGAAGAGAAAACTGAGGCTGAGAGGTTAGGGGCCTCTTCCCTAAGTTATAAGTAGGACAGTCAGTTCAGCTGGATTCCTTTATCCATGCCTTTAGGCAACGTGCAGTGCTGCCTCAGGCCTAGGATTACCTCACATCCTGTCCTATTCACTGGCTTCTGGGGACCAACCTGCTGTTTCCTAGATAAAGAGCCCTTTGATCTGAAATCCTAGAGTGACCAAGGTCAAAAGAAATCCTATTGGCTACCTATGTCTGTGTATAATAGAGCCCTCGATTAGGAATTGTGGCTTGGCCACTGAATTTGGCTAAAAATTTATATCTCTTACTTAGAGCCTCAGTTTTTTCATCTATAATTGGCCTTCAAAATGGGATGTGCATCAAGGAAAATAACTGCATTTTGCTTTTCTCATTTAAAATTTGTTAGTGTATTTTAGAATGAATTACAGTAATTTGTGTACATAATTTGGGTATGTATGTTCAGTTGTTTACTGATGGGATTCTTAACTGTAGACCACAGGTCTATGAAGTGAGAGTTTTTTGTTTTTTTGGGGTTTTTTTAAAGTTTATTTATTTTTGACAGAGACAGAGTGCGCATATGAACTGGGGAGGTGCAGAGAGAGAGAGGGAGACACAGAATCTGAAGCAGGCTCCAGGCTCCAAGCTGTCAGCGTAGAGCCTGACATGGGGCTCGAACTTGCAAACTGTGAGATCATGACCTGGGCCGAAGTCGGACACTTAACCGACTGAGCCACCCAGGTGCCCCTATGAAGTGAGAGTTTTAAGTACAGCGTGTTCTGGTGCTGATATTCTGTCTTAATTTACCAAAAAGGCCTCTTTGGGGTGAGAATTTGGCAATATTAACTCTTCGGCTACTGTTCACTTTGATATCTTTGGTTATCTCTCCCCTTCTCAAGGCTTTTCCCTAGTTGTAATCTCTTCAGTCAGAGACTAGACTCTGCGGTACTATGCTGCTTGCAGTTTCCAGAACTGTCTGCTGTATGTCACTGGTTTCAGAAAGTAGCCTGTGGAACATGCAGAGTAGTTGTTGCCATTTTTCAGCCTAGCAGGCAGGATCAAGGACCCCATTTTGCTTTCTTTGCCGTGTACCACAATTGGAGCAAATTGTATAGCCCCAATTATTTTCATGATCATGGCAGCCTGGGGCAAACTCTTCTCAGGTCCTCCTTACCCTGAGATACCAGTCACTATGTACAGCAACCTAGACCTTAGAGGAATCTTTGGGTAATAAAGATGTTAAATAAATCACTGCTCACTTTCATAGAATAAACCTGGTCTGTTCCTCTGTCTTCGGAGACTCCGCCCTTCCTCTCCCCACCTCCCTTGTTCCAGGGTTCCAGGCTCCTCATTGGGAAGTATACATAGTACTCGTACTTGCCTTCCTTATGACCCCTTTTTCCCATCCTTTCATGAATACTGTTCCTCTCACCATCTTTGAAGGAGTTCTAGTTGGTTATTTACTGAAAATGTATAACAGCTGTCAGTCCCCACTAGTAAGACATATGATAAAATTAATGGAACCAATTCAGTTAAATACAACAAAATACCATTTCATGTGCCATGGAGAAAAAAATGTTTCTAGCTCATCTGTGACGTACCACCAGTTGTAAGATGCATCCTGATTACAGATATTAAAAAGGAGATGTCTTAGAATCTGAAAAATAATAGCTTCCTTTCCTACCTCTCAGAAGAGAGAGAAAAACTGGAGAGACTAGTAATGCCAAGGGATAGCTGAGAGCTAAAGATGTAACAGCTGGTGAGGATTATACAATGAATATCTTCTAAAATAAATCCTCTTACCAGAATGTTGCTGGAATCCGTGCTTATTGTCCTTGAAGGAGTTGAAAGGGCTAGTTGCCTGCTAGCAATTCCTTTAATTAATTCAAGTAGATGAGTGCCTACTATATGGTCACGGAGTTGTGGTACATTGCAATTAGTGTGGTTTTTAAAGTTCATAGTTTTTAAGAATAACTTAGAATTAACTATTCAGTCACATTTTAGTGAAGAAACTATCATTAAACAATAAACCTCTGTTTAGTGGTAGTTCTAGCAGCATCTGTTCTTGGAGAAAAATGAAACAGTCCTCCAGCTCCTACATGTAAACAGTTTTAAAAGCAGTTGCAAAATTCCAGATTATTCCTGAATTCTTATCTAACATGTATTTTCTCAGACAAGTGGATTTTTATTTACCCAGTTGATACGTAGGTGTTTCCATAAGTTTAAGAGGTATTTTATTCCCTATGGAAAAAGAAGCATGCTATGTAATAGAGCTTTTCTAGTCTTAGCCAGAGAACCCAATTCTGTACATTAGTTGTCTTTGGCTTGGCCATTTTCAAACAATAATTATAGATCTGATGATTGTTGGGTACAGTGTGAACCATTCTGAAGAAATAAAATAAGGGGGCACCTGGATGTCTCAGTCAATTAAGCATCCAACTTTGGCTCAGGCCATGTTCTCACGGTTCGTGAGTTCAAGCCCCGCATCGGGCTCTGTGCTGACAGTTCAGAGCTTGGAGCCTGCCTCGGATTCTGTGTCTCCCTCTTTCTCTGCCCCTTCCCCATTCATTTTCTCTATCTTTCCAAAAATAAACATTAAAAAAAAAAAAAAAGTAAAATAAGGATCTGAGCGAAGGAAGTCAGCTTCTAGAGCATTTGCAATTTTCTAGGAATTTTCTGACTATACAAAGGCATAGTTTGATACTTAAAAACATTGATTTCACTTACTTTCCCTTAGCTCACCCTCTCCCCGCCCCAAGTGTATAATACTCTTACATAATTGTGGTAGAAAATCTTATTCAGGTGGACTTTTGATCAGACTTTCTTTATTCCAATTTTTAACCTCCCTAAATTATAAATCTTTATTTTGTAGGTATCATAGCTGCGAATGTTTTTGTATTCTGTTTATGGAGAGTACCTTCTCTACAGCGGACAATGATCAGATATTTCACATCCAATCCAGCCTCAAGTAAGTCTACTTATGACTTTATTTTGAGATAGAGGTAATATGAAAGAAATAAGCTTTGTGTTAACTGAAATGCTATGCAGAGGATGAGTTGCTTGTCAACAGTTGTAAGTAATATCCAGAAAATAGACTATAAGCTCCCTGAGGAAAAGGACCCCATCTCTCTTAGTGTTATATCCCAAGTTCCTAAAATGTGCCTTGCACATATCAGATAAGTATTATTTTTTTAATGTTTGTTATTTTGAGAGAGAGCACCAGTGGGGGAAGGGGCAGAGAGAGGGAGAAAGAGAGAGAATCCCAAGCAGTGGGATCTGACAGTGCAGAGCCTAATGTGGGGCTCAATCTCACCAACTGTGAGATCGTGACCTAAGCTGAAATCAAGAGTTGGATGCCTAACTGACTGAGCCACTCAGGCGCCCCAGTAGATATGTATTTTTTAATGACGTAAGATCCGTGATCACTACAAGTTCACTCTTTGAGGAGATTATTATATACAACTTTATATCTGTACTTGAAATAACTTACTAATTCTTTTTTCTAACTTTTGCCACGAGGACAAGTTGCTTTCATTGAACTGAGAATTTTTATTGGTTGCTTACTAAGTAGAAGAGAGAGATTTAAGATAACTTTTTACCGCTTTGAAAAATGCTATCTTTTAAAATTTTTTTTAGTGTTTGTTTATATTTGAGAGAGATGGGGAGTATGAGCAGGAGAGGGACAGAGAGAGATGGAGACAGAATCTGAAGCAGGCTCCAGGCTCTGAGCTATCAGCACAGAGCCCGATGTGGGGCTTGAACTCACAAGCTGTGAAATCATGACCTGAGCTGCAGTCGGACGCTTAACCAACTGAGCCACCCAGGCGCCCAAAAAAATGCTACCTTAAACCATCTTATTTAAGCTTTTGAACTGGCTCTGTTTTTGTTTCCTATGTTCGAGTTGTTTCATAATAATAATGAAAAAAATCAAAAGTAGATAATTTTTAGGTCATGGCTGTGTGTCCTATGATTACCAGACTGTTTTTCTTTCTCTTGTAGAGGTCCTTTGTTCTCCAATGTTGCTGTCAACGTTCAGTCATTTCTCCTTGTTTCACATGGCAGCAAATATGTATGTTTTGTGGAGCTTCTCCTCCAGCATAGTGAACATTCTGGGTCAAGAACAGTTCATGGCAGTGTACTTATCTGCAGGTAATAAGCTTTAATCTCAGGATCTTTTGGAGTACGAGCACGCTAACCTATCTGGAGAAGGAACAAAGGGAACGATCATAGCTGAATTCTACATATGAGGATTGTATGTAGGGAATTATACATACTGTCTGTAGAGAAGGACATCGCAGGCTGGTGGGGTTGTTGGCTTTCCTGCTTCTTGTTTCGCGATTTCTTCTTAGATTATTTAGGTATGTTTAGTTTTAAATTAGGATAGGATGGGTTAAGATTCAGTGGAGAATTTAAGCATGTCGTTTTTATCTCATTAGGCCTTGGCTACTTTAGCTCAGGCCCACCGTTTTATAGATAAATTCTTCCCAGACTTCCTGGCTGTCTCAATCATCTGGATCTTTGTTAAATAACCTTAGGCTCATTTCCCACAGTGTGTTCAGTTTCCAGAAAGCTTTATTTTAGACCAGAGCTTTGTAATAAGATCGTCAAGAATGAGTTTTTTCTCTTTTCTGAAAGCATATATCTTAGTCTGGAGCCACTCCAGTTGTGGTCCTGGGGATATCATCGTTTCCTTATTTCAACTAGGAAGTGGTAGTAAAGGATTCCAGGTTCCTAGATGCTACTAAACTGGCAATTGGTCTGTTAAATTTTACCTCTCTATTTGCAAAATGTATTGAATTAAAAACCACATGGCATGAAAATTCGTTTCTGAAGTCCCTTCGTTTACTTTTTTTTATTAAAAATGTTTCTTAAGTTTATTTTTTTTAGTAATCTCTACACCCAACATGGGGCTCGAACTTACAACCCTGAGGTCAAGAGTTGCATGCTCTTCACACTAAGCCAGCGAGGTGTCCCTGAAATCCCTTTATTTAAAAAACAGTACATCATACTGTAGTCATATTGTAGTATGGAAAAAAAAGCACTTGAGAGCTTGAAGACAGAAGACCTAGTTTTACTGGATCTTATTTCTGCTACTTGCTGTGTGATACTGCAGAAAAGACCATAATAACACCTCTTTGAGGATAATGATACTCTCTCATGACAAGTGGTTGTAGAAAGGATTAAATAGACACATCTACCACAAGGCATCAAAAATGGGTGCTTAGTCATTGTTAATTAAATACCCATGTAGCTGGTCCTTCAAAACTAGAAACTGAGCAACATCTTTGGCCTGTGCCAGAAGTGTATAGTTTTTTCCCCAAGCACTAGTTGTATTGTTGTAGGTTACACATGGGTCTGTTTCAGATGATTAATTCCTGCTCTACAGGAAGTTTTTTAAAATGAGCCACATTCAGCTTAGATGACATTGGAGCCAAAGGGACTTGTAAAAGAGCATCTAGTCTAAATTGCAGCAGAGTCATTTGGCAAGCTGGGTAAAATATAGATTCCCTGGTCCCGTTCCCAAGAATCCGATTTAGTGTTTGGAGTGCAGCCCAGAGGATTCCCTGACAGTTGGTGAGTTTGAAACTAATCTCTTTTATGTTATAGATAAGGAAAGTGAGAACTGAGAGGTAAAGTGAAGGACCCTGTGTCACTCAGTAAGTTGTGTAGTTGGTCACACTTACAAAATATCTGAGGTGATAGGATAAGTATTCATACCTGCACCTTGTACTGATCCAGGTAGAAATCCAACATTGTTAGTCTCTGTGGGGTGGAAACCATTTTTATACTACACTAAAATTATTGAAATGTGACTTATTTCTCAGGCGTTATTTCCAATTTTGTCAGTTATGTGTGTAAAGTCGCGACAGGAAGATATGGACCATCACTTGGTGCAGTAAGTATTTGTAACGTAAATTTTCTTAATTTAGTCTTTAACTTCATTTTGAAATAATTTTAGACTTATGGAAAAGTCCAAAATTATTACAAAGAGTTCTTATATACCCTTTACGCTACTGTTAAGTACAGAACCACAGTAGAATGATCAAGACAGGAAGTTAACATTGAAACAATACTAACTAATCTGTGTCTAATTTAGAATTTATAGAGTCTTGGGGCACCTGGGTGGCTCAGTCGGTTGAGTGTCCGACTCTTGATTTTGGCTCAGGTCATGATCTCATGGTTTGTGGGTTCGAGCCCTGTGTTGGGCTCCATGCGGGCAGTGTGGAGCCTGCCTCAGATTCTCTGTTCCCCTCTCTCTCTGCCCTTCCCCCACTTGCGCTGTCTCTGTCTCAAAATAATAAAGTATTTACAATACTTTATTATAATAATAAAAAATTTAAAAAATAGAATTTATGGAGCCTTGTAAACTTCAGGCTATAGCTTTTAACCATTGGTCATTTACATATACTGTACTTACTAGAACAGACTACAAATCAAGAGCATAGTCAGAACAGTGGGTATCCATTCCTCAAAACCAGACAGCCTAATCAAGCATTGGAAAATTCTCAGTAATTACAGATTTGAATCTGGTACTATATCCTCTGTTTAGTCACTATTTGAGTGTCTTCTGTGCAGATTAGACTAGTAGGCACTGTAGTAGAAACTGGGGATATACCAGTGAGCAAGATGATCACAATTCTCTTCCTGAGCTATGTTCTGGATGTTTAAACAGAAAAAGTGTTGTGTTTTTTGTTTTTGTTTTTTGTTTTTTTAGTTTAATGGAAATTTCTAGGCACATGGAAATCTTTGTATAACATCTCTCTAAAGACTACACATTCATTTTGTACATGTTTAAACACTAATACACTTAAATATATTCAGATAGAGAGTTTCATATTTAAAGAAACTAAGAAGGTTCAGTTTTGGAAGAGAATTCTTATGTAATCATCCCATAATGTGTGTGTTCCTCATATTTGTGCATACTTAATTGTCCTTTTTTTATACTTAAATTTCCTAATGAGACCTGTATCTTGTCCTGTCACCTACGTGATTTCTTAAGCCCCCGTTTTTTCCTTCATGGAATGTTTTATATACAAGATTTGGTGCTGGTGTAATTTACATATTTCAAATCTTTTACCTCATTCACCGCCTAAGCACCTGTTATGTGAAGGCAACGAAGACCACGCTAAAAGGGCTGAGTGTTCTCTAGAGGACTTCAGGGGTTCTGAGAGTAGGGATACTTTTTTCATTAAATGAGAGGATCTTGGAGGGCATTTTGATGTGCTACAGGTGTTATTCTCATTTTGCAGATAAGAAACTAAAGTCCAAGATGAGAAGAGTGTGACAGATGGTATTTGGAATTAGGCTGGGTTTGAATCCAGCTCTGCCACTTATCTGTGATTTCTAAGACATATTACCAACCCTCTCTGTTTTTCTGTATAAAATGGGGACAATACATCTCTTTCTGATCTGCAGTGCAAGTGTGTTTAGATGGCCTAGCATAATAAGGAGCATGTACTAAAAAACGTGGTAGTGGTAGTTCCTGTTCAGTCATCAATTTTGTAGAGCCATGTCAGAATAAAATTATTATCCCCAAATATTTTCATTCATTCTTAGTTAAAATTAAAGAAAACTAAGTCACCAAGTATAATAATATTTTTAATGAGAAATCTAGAAACAAATACTGTTGACAAAGTTATGTTAGAAAATACGAAGTATTGGTCTTACTGGCTTCCTTGTAATCCTGTGTTAAAGGATGAAGGGCTAAAGAATATTTGTCAGTTGACATATTGGCATTAGGGAGCAAGAATACTGGATTTTGGTAAGGGTTTTATTTAGTTAGAGCTCTGGATGTTCTGAATCTCATTTAAAAATTGTTTCTTAGTTATTGGTAGGAAGCTTTAACCTGCTTTTAAAAAATTTATTTTCTGTGAAATGTAACCCTTAATTTTGAGATGACAAAGATCAATGAAATGTTTGCGGTAGGAAACCGCATTTGTTAAAATGTTAGAGATGTGTTTTTTGCTTGACGTATATCACAGGCCAAATTGAAGCTTGCTTAACATACGATAACTTGCTTACTGTAACTTCATTGATTTAAGTATCACTGATTTAACCTGTTCTTAAACTGAGTTCTCTAAGTCAGGAAAGTATCTTTAGTCTCTTCTTACAGCATTGCAAGTAAAATAAAATGGTCACTAGAATGGATTCATTTGGAATTCCTTTTTTATTTATCTATCGTGTTTGGAGTATATCTCTTGTATAACTTTCTTAGTGGCTTTTCCAGTATCTGTACTTCAGTTATCACAGTCTGCTGGTGGGAGTGTCATTTTACCAGTTTGACGTGAACCTTACCTCCCTTTTCATCCCTGTGTCCTCCCCAAATTATAATATATAATTGTCTTAAATATTTCCACTGCGTGCATTTAGAATATTGGCTACTGTTATTATCATTTGTGCTTCAACCATTAAACATCATTTAGAAAATTCCAAGGGAGGAAAAGTCTGTTGTCTGTATGCATAATTTTTCTTCTTCTCCATTGTTCTTCTTTCTTGATGTTTCAAGATTCTTCCTTCTATCATTTCCTTTTTATTTAGAGAATTTTCTTTAGCCATTCTTTTAGGTAGGTATGACAAATTCTCTTCAAGTTTTTCTTGGAGGATGTCTTGATTTTCCCCTTCATTTCTGAAGGATATTTTCACTGGATAAAAAAAGATTCCAGGCTGACTTTTCTTTTGGCACTTGAAAAATGTTGTGCCACTTCTTTTTGGCCTCCATAGTCTTTGAAGAGAAATCCTTTGTTGTTCAAATAGCTGGACTTCAGATCATGATCTCACTGCCCCCATCAGACTCTGTGCTGACAGCTCAGAGCATGGAGCCTGCTTGGGATTCTGTCTCTCCTGCTCATTCTACCCCCCACCTCCCTTCTCTCTCTCACAAGAATAAACAAACATTAAAAAATATATATAGCTTTTGCCCTGTACGTAAGGTGGTGTTGATCTCTCTGAAGATTTTTTACTTTGTCTTTAGTTTTCAGAAGTTTGACTCTGTTGTCATGGATCTCTTTATGTTGATCTTGTTTGGGGTTTGCTCAGCTTCTTGAAACTAGAGGTTTATGTCTTTGGGGAAATTTTCACCTGTTATTTCTTTGAATGCTTTTTCAGCCTCACCTTTCTTTTCTTTGGAACTATGATGACATGATGTTAATATAATCTCTAGGGTCTCTGAAATTCAGTTAATTTTTTTAAGTCTGTCTTTCTGTAGTCCAGATTGGGTAATTGCTACTCTGTTTCAAGTTCACTGATTATTTTCTTTGTCCTTTCCATTCTGTTTGGGCCCTATTATTGTTTTTATTTAGGTTATTGTATTTTTCAGTTCTAAATTTTACATTGTTCTTGGTATCTTCTGTTTCTTTTGGCCTTTCTGTTTCTGTGCTATTTTTTCACTCGTTTCAAGCATGCTTGTAACTACTTATTAAAGCATTTTTATGATCGCTGCTTTAAAATACGTGTCAGACAGTTTTAATATCGCTGTGTCATCTTGTTGGTTTCTGTTGTGTTATTCAGGTTGAGGTTTTTCTGGTTCTTGGTATGTTGAGTGATTTTTAAATGAGACCTGGACATTTTGGATATTATGAGACTTTGAATCTTATTTAAATCTGTTCATGAGGCTGCCCCTGCCACTGCTTTGACGAGGGGAAGGTTGACCATTACTGTCTGGTGAGGTGAAAGTCCAGGTTCTTTACTCAGCCTCTTTTGATACCTAGGGTACAAGGACTCTGGTTACTAGGAGGCAGGACTTGGAGTTCTGGAAGTTCAGTCTCCTATGTAGACCTTTCCTGGCTAGGAGGAACAGGGTGCCTTGTTACTGCTGCCCACATGACCTCCACTGACACTACCCCGTCAGCGGTATCATGATGCCTCGTTGCCATCTGCAAGGGTAGAAGTCTAGGCTCTCCACTCAGCCTTTGTTGATGGGGATTGGGCTGCAAGCTTTTCTGTTGTTTGGCTGGAGTAGAGTGGTTATTATCTAAAAGCTGACTGTCTTGCTAGGCTACCCTTTCTTGGTCCTTTGGCTAGAGAGAGCATTTTGGGGGATGGGGATAGACCTATTATGTCTGAGTTCATTGGGATTTCCAGGTCATGAGCTTCTCCAGAGCCAAGTCTGAGCTGTATGAGGCCAAAAGAAAACCAGGGGACTCACCACTGTGTCATTCCTTGGATCCCAGGGTTCCTTAGCCACTCCTTTTCTTTCTCAGCCTTTCAGAGTTGTCTTATGTTTGTTTTACATGTAGTGCCAAGGTTTTTGGCTGTACTTATAGAAGCACAAAACCCCTTAGAGTAAATTCATTTAAAATTTATGGTGCAAAAAAAAATCATACATGTAAACAATATGATATGAAGATTATATAGATATAGGAAATTATTTATGAAAATTATTTACTTATGAAATAAGTAAAAAAATTGTACGCATGTTGATTGCAAGTACATAACCAGTGTACATAAATTGTTGGTGGAGAATAAAAGATCTTCATCTCTAACCAAGGAGGCAAGTGTCTAGAGTCTGTGTGAGTTGGGGTTAATAACTCCCTGAGATTGTACCTAAAACATATATGAATGTGAAATTTTTCTGAGGAGAAAGGGTCCCTGTTCACTGTATTTTTAAATGCCCCTGACTAGAAAAGGTTAAAAAAAAAAAAAAATAGGGGCACTTGAGTAGCTCAGTTGGTTGAGCATCTGACTCTTGATTTCGGCGGGGGTTATGATCCCAGGGTCATGGGGTTGAGTCCTGTGTCAGGCTCCATGCTGAGAGTGGATATTCTCTCTCTCTCAAAATAAAAACTAGAAAGAAAGAGAGGGGCACCTGGGTGGCTTCATCAGTTAAGTGTTCACCTTTGGCTGAGGTCATGATCTTGGATTTGTGAGTTCGAGCCCTGCGTTGGGCTCTGTGCTGCCAGTGTGGAGCCTGTCGGGGATTCTCTCTCTCCCTCTTTCTGCCTCTCCCACACTCTCTCTGTCAAAATAAATAAACTTGAAGGAAGGAAAGGAAAAGAAAGAGAATGAATGAATGAATGAATGAATCTGTGCATGGAGGTAGGCCCAAACATTTGTCAAAAAAGGAAGTTGGGATTTATTCAGATACATAAATGTTTACATTTGTGTAGGTAAAGGTCACTTTGAGAAAATTCTAGGACAGTGGAACTGCCTTCTATCTTTAAAATAATGTATAAGGGGCGCCTGGGTGGCTTGGTCGGTTAAGCGTCCGACTTCGGCTCAGGTCACGATCTCGCGGTCCGTGAGTTTGAGCCCCGTGTCGGACTCTGGGCTGATGGCTCAGAGCCTGGAGCCTGCTTCTGATTCTGTGTCTCCCACTCTCTCTGACCCTCCCCCGTTCATGCTCTGTCTCTCTGTCTCAAAAATAAATAAACTTAAAAAAAAAAAAAATTAAAAAAAATAAAATAATGTATAAGAACAATAAGATATAGTTAGAGAAACTGGTTTTACATAGAAATGCACAGTAATGAGAATTTTCTTTCATACTAAAATATCTGTAATGAGCATTTTAGATGGAGAGCATAATCATCTATGGAGAAATAATGTAGAGGCACCTAACAGAATTTTAATGTTCTTCTTTCACATCAAGCAGTCAAACTCTGTTGGCTTCATTTGAGGGAAAGTGTAATTTTATTGGGTTTTTTCCCTCTCAGAAAATAAGGTTTCAGCTTGATTTGTTTGGAGTTTCATTGAATTGACATTTAAAAAAAAATTTTTTTTTAAAGTTTATTTATTTTTGAGACAGAGACAGAGCATGAACGGCGGAGGGTCAGAGAGAGGGAGACACAGAATCTGAAGCAGGCTCCAGGCTCTGAGCTGTCAGCACAGAGCCCGATGCAGGCTCGAACTCACAAACCGCGAGATCATGACCTGAGCCGAAGTTGACCGCTTAACCGACTGAGCCACCCAGGCGCCCCTCATTGAATTGACATTTTTAGTTTGTTTAAAAATAAACCTGGGATACTAGAGTTGCTTGTATGCAATAAAACCTGGAAGGTGATGAGCTACTGTTCACTCCAACTTTACAATTCTTAGTGACATTGACATCTACTGTGCTTAATGTTAATATAGCACGTGCTGATAGTTTTGGGGGGTGGATATTGATGTTCTAGGCAGAACAGATCTTTCAGAATAAATATAAATATGGCCAGTATAAAATGTTGTACCATGACCCAGCAAGTTTGTGAGGAAATAAACCTGCAATCTTCTGATGTGGTTCTGATATCCTGAAAATTTGCTGTGAACCCGTTTAGGACCTGGAGTAGGGAACCAGGGAAAGGTGAACAAGTTATGGAGGCTGTGTATGTGCATATGTGTGTTTCCATACAACCAGTAATCTCCCTGTTAAGGGAAGTCAGGATTTTGGAAGAACCTTGTGTGTTACAGTTAGACTTGTACAGAAGCCAATTTGGTCCAATATGCAGTAGCAGAGAGTTGATCTTAAATATAGAAAATAGAATGCTGGGGGTGTCTGGCTGGCTCAGTTGGTGAAGCATGTGATTCTTGATCTCAGGGTTGTGAGTTTGAGCCCCACATTGGGTGTAGAGATTACTTAAAAATTAAAAAAAATAAGATAGAATTCTGACTCCTAACCCCCACTGCATAATGGCAGGTACCACCACCACCTGCCTTTACTGTGCAGTTGAGGTTATTGTTTCCTTGTTGGTCTTAGCACTTTTTCAGCCCAAGGACTAGGGTTTTTTTTTTTTCATATTTAAATATTTTTATTTAGTTATTTAAATCCAGGCTAGTTAACATATAGAGCACTAGGGTTTTTGTTTTTGTTTTGTTTTGTTTTTTGTCTACTTACCTTCACTGAGATCTTTGGTTTTCCTTCCAAGGGATACTCATACTGTCTTTCCATCCTGCAGTTATCCCAGCCCATTCCTGGGAATGCAGCCTGAGCAGGTTTCCCTGTTTGGGTCAGTTGGCAACTGTGTATTAGGGATTTGGGATATCTGGGATCCCTGGGACTCCTAACACTTTATTAGTAATTACTAAAATGTCACATAATCCTGTGTTTTGAGTCAACCCTTTGTACAAATGGTGGTTAAGAGTGGTAGATGCTAGGGGCGCCTAGCTAGGTAGATGCTAGGTGGCTTGGTCAGTTGAGGTCTGACTGTTAGTCTCTGCTCAGGTCATGGTCTTGCAGTTGTAGGATCAAGCCTCTTGTCGGGCTGTGCACTGACAGTGTGGAGCCTGCTTGGGATTCTCTCTCTCCCCCACTCTGCCTTCCCCCACCAAATAAATATTAAAAAATTTAAAAAAGAGATGCTATTTTTTCAGAAATAGCATTTTTAATACAAAAATGTAGGAACCTTTCCTTTTATTTATAGGGGTAATCAGTTACAGGATACCTTTTATAAAAATCATTCTTCTCTTAGATGTCTTTTTTAACATCCTCCTTAGAAATTATTTATTTATGTATTTATTTAAAGTTTATTTATTTTGAGAGCAAACATGAGGCAGAGAGAGAGGGAGAGAGAGAGGATCCCAAGCAGGCTATGTGCTGTCAGCACAGAGCCCAATACGGGACTTGAACTCCTGAACAGTGAGATCATGACTTGAAATCAAGAGTTGGATGCCTAACCGACTGAGATACCCGGGAGCCCAGAAATAATTCAAATTTTACAGAAAATTTTCAGTACAAAGGACTTCTAAGTCTTTTAAAAAATAAAATCACTAGGGTTTACTGAGGTATAACCGACGTGGAAAAAACTGCACATATTTAAAGTTTACCGTTTCAGGACGCCTGGGTGATGCAGTGGGTTGAGCGTCTGCCTTCAGGTTATGATCTTGCCGTTTGTGAGTTTGAGTCCCACACTGGGCTCTCTGCTGTCAGCACAGAGCCCTCTTCAGATCCTCTGTCCTTCCCCCTCGCTGCTCGCTCTCGCTCGCTCTCTCTCTCTCTCTGAAAAAAATAAACATTTAAAAGATAAAGTTTATAATTTGGAAAGCTTGGACGTGTGGATCAAGATAATGAATACAGTCATCATCCCTGAAAGTTTCCTGGTGCTCCTCTGTAGTCCCTTCTTCCTGCTTCTAACCCCCTTCTTGGGCAACAGCTTCTCTACTTTGTTATGATGATTTCATTTGTACTTATTTTCTAGAGTTTAGTATTAATGGAATCATCCAGCATATACTCCTTTTTGTTACTGTTCTGGCTTCCATTACTCTATTTGAAATTCATCCATGAAGTTGTGTATATCAGTCTGTTCTTTTGTATGAGCGAATAATGTTCCATTATTTGGATACGCCAGAATATGTATATCCATTCACCTGGTGGATATTTGGGTTTCTAGTTTTAGCTGTTACAAAAAAAAGCTGTTGTGAACGTTTGTGTATAACTGTTTGTGTGCTTTCATATGTCTTGGAATGTCCAGATCATAATGGTAAATAAGTATTTAACTTTTAAGGAATTTCCCAGCAATTTTCCAGAGTGATTATAGAATTTACTTTCCTATCAGCAGCATGCGAGATTTTCAGTTTCTCCACATCCTCACCAACACTTGGAATGGTTGGTCTTTTTATTGTAAGCAGTATGTACTGATACCTGTGTAGTTTTAATTTTTATTTCCTGACTCATCTTTTCATGTGCTTACTTGCTATTCATATATCTTCTCTGAAGTGTTCAAATATTTTGCCCAGTTAAAAAAAGATTTTAATTATTTTCCTTTACATAGTCTGGATACAATCCTTTATCAGATTTTTGAGATGCAAATATTTTCTTTTAGCCTATATCTTGCCTTTTCTCAACAGTGTCATTTGAAGACTGTAAGTTTTTAATTTATATGAAGTTTGATTTATTAATTTTTTTCTTACAGATCATCCTTTTTGGTCTCATAACTGAAATCTGTGCCTAACTTAAGGTCACAAAGAGTTTCCTCTTATGGCTTCTTTAGAAGTTTTTATTGTAGCTTTCACACTAGGTCTTTGTGTCACTCTGAAAGTGCAGCAAAATGCCCTTGAACCACATTCACCAGTTTTTAACATTGTGTCACATTTCACTTACTGTTTTCTCTATTCACACTTTTTTTTTCCTGAACTGTTTGCAAGTAGGTTGCATATATGATGCCCTTTTACCCCTAAAATGCTTAAGTGTATATTTCTGAGAATATGAATATTTTACTCTTTCCAGTTATCAAATTCAAGAAATTTAATATTGATATAATACTTTAACTTATTAACATATTCCAGTTTTGTCAATTGTCCCAGTAATGTCCTTTGTAGTTATTTCTCCCCTTCTAAGATCATGTATTACATTTAGAGGTTATGTTCCTCTGGTCTCCTAAAAGCTGGAACATTTCCTTCCTTAGCCATTTTTGTTAATTGAGGTATAATTGCCATAACATTGTATTAGTTTCAGGTGTACAACCTAATGATTCGCTATTTGTATATATTGCAAAATGATCACCAGAGGTAATCTAGTTAACGTTAACAGTAAGACTGTCGCTGTGTATAGTTAATAAATTTTTTTTCCTTGTGATAAGAACTTTTAGGATTTATTCTCTTAGCTTTCACATATGCAACACAGTATGAACTGTGGTCACCATGCTGTACATTACATCTCTGGCTTATCTATTTTAAAATGGGAAGTTTGCACCTTTTGACCCTTTTAACCCATTTTGGTCTCTCCACCCCCAACTCTGGCAACCACCAGTCTGTTCTTTCCATACACGGGCTGGCTTTTTTTTTTTTTTTTTTTTTTTTTTTCTTTTTTTAAGATTCTGTACATAAGTGAGATCATACAGTATTTGTCTTTCCCTGACTCATTTCAGTTAGCATAATGCCCTCAAGGTCTATCCATGTTGTCACAAATGGCAAGATTTCCTTATATTTTTGTGGCTGAATAATATTCCTCTGTGTGTGTACATACCACATTTTATCTGCTCATCCATTGTTGGACACTTAGGTTGTTTCCATATTTTGACTATTGCAAATACCTGCAATGAACACGGGGGTTTATTTACCTTTTTCGGTTAGTGTCTTTGGAGGGATAAGTACCCAGAAGTGGAATTGATGGATCATGATAATGCTCTTTTTAATTTTCTGAGGAACCTTCATAATGTTTTCTCTAGTGACTACACCAGTTTACATTCCCATCAACAGCGCACAAGGGTTTCCTTTTCTCCACATCCCCACCAACACTTGTTATTTTCCTTTTGATAATAGTCATTCTAACAGGGGTGAGGTAGTAATCTCATTGTGGTTTTGATTTTCATTTCCCTGATGATTAGTGACGTTGAGCATCTTTTCATATGTCTGTTGGCCATCTGGATGTCTTCTTTGGAAAAAGGTGCAGATTCTTCTGCCCATTTTAAAATGGACTGTGGTTTTTTTGTTCTTGAGTTATATGAGTTCTTTATATATATATCAGAAATTAATCCCTTATTAGATAGGATTTGCAAATATTTTCTCCCATTTGGTAAGTTGTCTTTTTATTGTGTTGATGGTTTCCTTTGCTGTGCAGAAGCTTTAGAGTTTGATGTAGTCCTACTTGTTTTTGCTTTTGTTGCCTTTGGTCAGCCTTTCTAAAATTTTTCATGGAATTAACAATTTTGGACAGTACAGGCCAGTTATTTTATAGAATGGTCATCGGTTGGGTTTGTCTGTTTCTTCATGATGAGATTCTGAGTGTGTGTTTTTGGTTGGAATGCTACTTGAGTGGTGTTATGTCCTCAGGTACCACAGTTGGAGGCAATAATGTCCATTTGTTGACTGGTTGTTATTCAGCTTCTCTACTATAAAGTTGCTGTTTTCCTTTACCTTTTAAAGTTAATGTGTAATGTGTGAGGGGATACTTTGTGATTTATGTAAGTGTTGTGATCTCTTCTTCATCGACCCCTCTCACCCCCCTGAAATAGCATCCATTGATTATTGTAGCTTGACTCAGTTTTTGCTGTGATGGTTGTTACAATGGTGAATGTAACAATGCTGTGATGGTTGGCGGTATAGTACATCTCATTTGTTTTCCCTAATGTTAACGTCTTCTATAGCCATAACTTATCAAACCTAGGAAATTAACATTGGCATAGCCCTTTTTTTAAAATTTTTATTTTAGAGAAAGAGTGAATAAGCAGGGGAAGAACGGCAGAGGGAGAGAAAGAATCTTAAGCAGGCTCCATGCCTAGTGTGGAGCCCAACATGGGGCTCTCCCACAACCCTGGGTTCATGACCTGAGCTGAAATGAAGAGTTGGATGCTCAACCGACTGAGCCACCCAGGCGCCCCGGTATAGGACTTAAGCTGCAGACTGTATTTGGATTTCCTATTTTTCCATGATGTTCTTTGTTTTGTTGTAGGATACCGCATTGCATTTAATTATCATGTCTTTTCAGTATCCTCCAGTCTGTGGTGCTTTCTCCGTATTTGTCTTTCATGACCTTGAAACTTTTGAAGAATAGTGGGAAGATGTTTTGTAGAATAGCCCTCAGGGAAGTGTTATATTATTACTATTTTTTTAAAGATTTTATTTTATTTATTTATTTGGGGGGCAGGGGGGATAGGTGGTGAGGGGCAGAGAGAGTGAGAGACAACCCAAGCAAGCTCCCCATTGTCATTGCAGAGCCCTACATGGGGCTTGAACCCACGAACCATGAGATCATGACCTGAGCCAAAATCAGGAGTTAGACGCTTAACTGAGCCACCCAAGTGCCCCTAAAAATTTTATTTTTAATCTGTACACCCAGTTTGGGGCTTGCATTTACAACCCTGAGGTCAAGAGTTACACGCCTCACCAACTGAGCCAGCCAGGTGCCCTGGAGTTGTTTGTTTGTTTGTTTTTGTTCTTAATGTTTTTATTTTATTTTTGAGAGAGAGAGGGAGAGAGTGAGTGGGGGAGGGGCAGAGAGAGAGGGAGACATAGAATTCGAAGCAGGCTCCAGGCTCTGAGCTGTCAGCATAGAGCCCGATGCAGGGCTTGAACCCATGAACCATGGTATCATGACCTGAGCCGAAGTTGGTGCTCAACTGACTGAGCTACCCAGGTGCCCCAGTTTTATTATTTTTAATAAGTGACTAAGAACCGAGAATTTTGGCTGAAGACAAATATAGTTAAAGTACCAGCCTCCCTTTGCTTTCCCACTGGTCTCCAGCCACACACAGGCTTGGTTCAACTTGGTTTTCTGCTTGGAACACTCTTCCCATCTCTTCCCCTTCTACTTCGCCAGCGCCTGGTGACCCTTCCATGCAAAACTTGATGTCATTACGAACCCTGAGCTGAGCTTCTATCGGCTCTCCCTTCCATGTGTTGCCAGAGCATGCCCTGCTTCATCATCATGGCTGATCGTGTTTTGTTGTTACTTTTTCTCTGTAAGCTCCATTAAGGAAGGAATGTGGGTTTTGTTCCTTTCTGTACCCCCAACATTTACATAGTGCCTGGTGCAAAGTAGGCCTCAAGTATTTGGGTGAATGATTATTGTGAGACTTAATATTAACTAGGGATTATGACCTAATTTTTCAAGTATTCTACCATTTAGAGGAAGTGGGAATATGTCTAACATTAAGAGTTTAAATTAGCATTATTTATCAAGATATTTCATAGCCATTATACATTTAAATTATGAAGATTATGTAGCAACCTGGAAAAACACATGATTAAAATAAAAAATACAGCCAGGAGCACCTGGGTGGCTCAGTTGGTTAAGCGTCCCGCTCTTGACTTTGGCTTAGGTCATGATCTCACGGTTTGTGAGTTCGATCCCTGCATCAAGTTCCACGCTGATAGTGTGGAGCCTGCTTGGGATTCTCATATTCTCTCTCTCTCTCTTTCTCTCTCTTTCTCTCTCTTTCTCTCTCTTTCTCTCTCTTTCTCTCTCTTTCTCTCTCTCTCTCTCTCTCTCTCTCTTTCTCTCTCTCTCTCTCTCTTTCTCTCTCTCTCTCTCTTTCTCTCTCTCTCTCTCTCTCTCTCTGCCCTTCTCTCACTGTCCCTCTCAAAATAAATAAATAAAACTTAAATTATCATTATAATTTCAGTTATAATAAATGGATGATTGATTGTAAGGTTGTGACAATGTAGACTTTTTTTCATGTTTGTTTATTTTGGAAGAGAAGGAGAGAGATAATTCCAAGCAGGCTCTGCACTGCCAGCGCAGAGCCCAACATGGGGCTCGAACCCACAAACCATGAGATCATGACATGAGCTGAAATCAAGAGTCAGACACTTAATTGACAGTCATCCAGTCACCCCTAGATTTTTTTTTTTTTTTTAAGTAAGTTCTAGGCCCCACGTGGGGCTTGAAATCATAACCCCAAGATCAAGAGTTGCACGCTTTACCAACTGGCCAGCCAGCCACCCTGACATTTAGGTTTTTATTGCCTCATCTGAGGCTGTTGGAGGAAGCGCTTCTAAGGCAGGTGCATGTGTGTCCCTGGAAGGATGCTGTGGGGGGTGGGTCATGCAGAGCCATGGGACAAACACGGCATGCTTTCCTGGAGCAGAACATTTGCTCAAAGGTTTTAAAGAAAATGCTTAGTTTTATTGTGAAGTAGGATGGAAATTTCATGTGAATTTATTTATTTATTTATTTATTTATTTATTTGTAAACAGAAAGCATTCTACTTGGAAGAAATTCCACACGTCTGGGTTTCTTTGGGCAAATTCATGCACACACTGGTTGAAATGGCTTTGCTTTGTGGGAATTTGAGAATTTCTTTTATAGTTATTAAATGATGCATAATCATGCTTAACATTGTCCCTGAAGTTCATTAAGCACTCACATGCTGTTTGCTACACACCTTGTTCTTTCCAGGTTAACTGTGTAATGGACTGGAGCCCTTTTGCCTGATACTTTGTACCTTAGTAACTAAAAAACTTTTAAGCTTTGTGCTAACCTAGAAATGTGTGGCTTATAAACTTTCTGGAAAAAGTATTGCTACTTCAGATTGTAGTCACTAAACGGTTGCACATTCAGAGTTTGACCTTTTCACGTGTGTTCATTTGCAGTCAGGCGCTATCATGACCGTCCTTGCTGCTGTGTGCACAAAGATCCCAGAAGGGAGGCTCGCCATTATCTTCCTTCCAATGTTCACATTCACAGCAGGGAATGTGAGTATTTTTATGAATTGAAGTGCTGGGGACAGTGGTGATATTTTTACATTTGTTGAATTCTTGCCCTTAAATTAGAAATGTCAATGCTGGAGAAATCAAAGTTGTACCAGTTCTGTTCTCTTTTGCTGACTTTCAGGCCCTAAAAGCCATTATTGCCATGGATACAGCAGGAATGATCCTGGGATGGAAATTTTTTGATCATGCAGCACATCTTGGGGGAGCTCTCTTTGGAATGTAAGTTTGAATATAACTGATCGCTACACTGCCTTCTTAGGTGCTCTCCATCCCCTCACCTTAGGAAGGCAGAGCAAGGCAGTTAACTGTGTGAGGGAAGCAGGAGCAGGTAGGGTTAGGAGGGTGAGAAAACTTCAACGTGCTTTGCTTCGGCCTTGCCCACTTTCACCATGTGAGGTGGGAGGAGAGAGGATCGGTCCTGCCCCAGCCTTAGTTGTTGGTAGAGAGACTATGCCTTTACTCTGCCCTTAACCTCAGTTTAGGATTGAGGTGAGCGGTCAGGATTCCTCGTGAGTGGTCAGGATGCCTAGCCCTACTTGGAGACCGTTTCCCAGCCCCTGGTGTGTGCTGTCCTCTTCTTTCCCTGCTCTCAGGCCTCCTCTCTCCTGCCACCACTCACACCTGCCTGTCGTCGGTGCTGGGCAGACAGAGAATGGACACTCTGCCTGTGGCAAGTGTGTAGGTGTGTGCTGTCTGAATTAGTAGAGGCTGGGGATCATAAGCCAGTGTTGACCACTTACTGGGCACCTTCTTCATGGCAGGCTCTGAGCTAGTGGTTTACATTCCACTGTTATTCCTTCCATTTTACTGATGGGACACAGGCCGGAAGTGATCTTCCCGTGGTCAAACAGCTGGGAGCAGAGCAAAGATTTAAACCCAGATCCAAAGCCCTTCCCGCCCCCGTCACACCAGATTGAGTACAGTAACATTGTGTTCACAAGATCTTCCATTTCTGCTTCAGACCACAGACTTTTGCCTAAAACATAGTAGTGCTGGAGTGACTGTCGCAGAAATTGCTCAGAACTCCTGGGGCCCATCTGACCATGAGAGTAATTGTCTATCTGATACAGTGGCTCCCCTGATAGACTATCTTTTCCTGCATAAATGTTGCCTTTTGCCCTTACTTGATTTTTATTTTCTTTCATGACAATAGAAAACTGAAGTTTTTTGATTTAAAAAAAAAAAAGAAAAAGAAAGAAAAATCTATTCTAAGTGGAGAAGTTTTGCCCAGTAGGCGGTGGAACTAAATGCCATTATGCCATTTATAATTTTCAGTGATGATTAAAGAATAGCATATGTGAGTTCTAGCTTTAACAGCAGCACATTATAAATAGTAGAAACTGACCTGGTATTACAGTATGAGAAACATAAAGACTTACGAAAAAGAGTTCTGTTTTATGAACTCTAAATTTATCTCTCTGGATCCTCCCATGTATACTTAAAGGATCTTCTCCCCAGCAGGTTTTTATTCTTCTGAACTATAATTAGATGACCTTTTCCGTTCTGAAAATAATTGGATCAAATGTATTTTAAAGTCCATGATCTGAAAGGCAAAGGAATCCTTTCTCTTTGCTGTTTCTAATTTCAACTCCTTTCATTTACTAGATCTCAGTCCTATCCAAAATTCATCTTTTCTAACATCTTTAATTAGACTTATAAAGCAAAAGATTTAGAAATCCTTAATAATGGTAAAGATTCCATTAGTTTCATCCTGCATGTTTCCTTGACTCTGTGTCCCTCACCAGGTATTAAGGTCTTCACCTCGTACTTTTATAATAATAAGAGCCAACATCCATTGGCTATTTGCTGTGAGCCGAAACCTAAGGCCTGACTTAATACTCTTAAGTCCTGTGAGGTATTCCATTTTATAGAAGGGAAACTGCTTTGAAGAAAGGAACTGTTGGAGGTCACACAGCTGGTCCTTGAAGAGTGGAGTTTCAGAGTGAACACTAGGTTGTGAGGCTGCCGCAAAACAGGGGGAAAAAACCCAAAAACTTAGAAATTAGTCATTTTAAAGTGTTTTCCTAATTTTAATTTAGCCAAATGACCTATTTGAATTTCTAAGTATGATTGGAATAGTTTACCTGTAACATTAAAGTATTTAACTCTCTGCTTGAAATAAGTGGGTTACAGAGATTTGGGAAGACATTTTATTAATGGAGCGTTCCTGACAAATGATTCATTTCTTGCAAGAGTTTTACGATTGCATTTGAATCTTAGGTAATCCTTTTTCTGTTGTTCTAAGTTCCACACAGAATTTGACTAAGTCTGAAAGAATTTTGTAACATTCCTGTTACATGTCTTTTTTTTTGTTTTTCAAAATTCTAATGGTGACTATTTTCATGTTCGTATTTTAACTATATTTAGTAAATATTAAGATTCAAGTACTGTATGGTAAACATACTCAGAACATTAAAAAAAATCAAAACATTAAACTGCTATTCTGATATTAATCTAAGCCATTTAAATAGAGCATTTTTTTTAGTCATTTGTCTGGGGAGATGCAAAGATCAACACAGTCTGGTCTCTGCCTCAGGGAACATGAAATCTGTTTGGGTAAAACAGGGCAGAAATAAAGGCTTCAGTCATAGTAGCTTTCAATAACAGCCATTCCACATCAACCCCACCTCCTCCAGGAGGCCCCCTCAGCCTTCCCCTAGCCCAGGAGAAGAGGAGGTAGATGCCCCTGAGTTAGGCTTGCAGCCTGTGCTTCCCTCTCAGGTAGAGCTCCTGGTCTTGTAGTACCTAGGCCCATGGGCGTTTAAAGTCAGGCCCTTTTCATTGGTCACTGAACTGTGTGTGCTTGAACTTACAGCAGGTGCTCCCTAGACTCCCCAGCAGTGGTCTGGGTATAGCTTTCAGAGGCAGATTTAGGTTCTTGTCTTCGTTCTGTTGATTCCTAGTTGTGCGGCCTGGGCAAGTTACATTACTAAACCTGTTGGTGCCTTAGCTCATTGCTTCTGGCTGCTGTGTAGGCAGTTTTTAACAGCAGAATGGGGATTGGAGCTATATTTTAAAAGGTGGGAAGAATTTGGATTAGCAGATGACCCTTTGTGTAGCCAGATGGAAGATGATGAGAAACATTTAAACTATTAAAGCCATCATTAGTGAACTCTAATTCTGACATTTCATACACTTCATGTAGAAAAAAGAGTCCAGGCTTAGAATCTGTGTGACCTTCAGGTGAGTCCTTGATCAACCACTTAAAAGCTGTTAGCCCCTGAACCAATGCTTTTTCTGAAAGGAGGTGAGGCTTCATTGCAGTGGTGAATCAAAGGTAGTGTGTCACACACGGTCCCATCCCACTTCGACCTTTTACATATTCCATATTAAAGATAAATCATTGATCTCCATCAAATAAATTCATCAGCTATTTTAATAAGCAAGATAGTAAATGATAGTGGCATTCAGTTTTATATGTCAACTTGATGTCGTCATTATACTTAACATTTGTATGTCCTACTGTTTGAATGTTGAACCTGGTTTGTTTTTCTTTTCCCCAGATGGTATATTACTTATGGTCATGAACTCATTTGGAAGAACAGAGAGCCTCTAGTGAAAATTTGGCATGAAATGAGGACTAACGGCCCCAAAAAAGGAGGTGGCTCCAAGTAAAACTGGGGTTGGATGATCCTGGTGCATGTGGCCCATGCCGCCTGGAGAGCCCCAGGAATACGTTGGCCCTGGAGTGACCACATCTTTGCTCCTGCCTGGAAGACACCCAGCATCTAGCTTTCCCAGTATTTTAAACTGTCCTCAGCACATGTCTTACTAGAAAGTGAATTATGACAAAGTTGTGAAATAAAGGTTTATATCTCTAGTTTGTAAACAGAGGGTGTGTGTCCCTTTAGAAGAGTACTCATGGTGTCCTGGAATCTTTGCTGTTAGTTGTTACAGTTGACACAGTTTAAGCCGTGGACTTGGCAGGAGTGCACAGGGAAAGACATGATATTCACAAATGCAGGTGTTTGTGCTTTGGCCTTCTTGCATTTCTGCTTACTCACCTACCCCTTTCTTTGGTTGGTCTACAGGTTTAAAAAAAAAAAAAAATGTTAAGAGTATCTCCTGTCTGGCTTGGTCTGAAACAACAGCTGTAGTATTTTCTACATTTTCCCAAGAAAGGTAATGTTTTCTGGCAGTGAGTGGCATATACAAAAAGCTATTTTTAGGCTTTGCTTTCTAGGTTAAAATTGTAGCTAAATTAAGAGTTAGAAGGAACTATCACGGATAACCCAGACTTGAATCTGAGCCTGACTGCATCTTACATTTGAAAACGTACACTCTTGAACTGAAGCATCTTACTGAAATAGACAGTGGTCATTGTAACAGCTTCACTATAGCAGAACTCTTGTTGCCCTCGTGATTGAAAATTACTTCTAAGAAATGCCTTTTGAATTTAAAAGTATTTGTTGAGAAGATTTACAGGAAAGTTTTCAGTCTTTCAGTGGCCTTGAAAGGTAATGCAAGATCTTGCACCTTGCATGGGAGAGGAGCACAGCCATCTGTATTGTGTGGTGCTGGGCATGGAGCATTGGGCTGTAGGGAAAGGAGTGAGTCGTGCCACCTCACGTGGTGTTGAGAGCTGAATGGCAGTATGTGCCTGCACATAGGAATTGTCCAGGATTGGGCGATTCTTTATATTTTTCCCCCAGATTCTTCTCTAGTATGAAGTGCCACTTTTTACCAGGCAGAAAGGATTCTATTCTAAACTAATATCACATCCAGGAGAGAGTTGTTTTTTAACCCAACCCTCACTTTGCCAGGAAGGAACCGGGGTGGCTGCGTGTGGGAACTGCTCAGGGTCACACTGCTGTGCTTTGACATTTCTGACTACATTATGCTAACAACCCTGTGACATACAGATGAGGCAAGAAGCATTTTTCAGAGTTGGGATGGGAGGCTGAGATCACATGGACATTCCATATGGAGTCCACAGTGAAATTTATGTCTTGCTGTGGGAAGGCTAGGAGCACAGGCCATGAAGACATGTCTCTTCCTGCTTTGTGTTGGTTAGGGAAGGAACACTGAGAAGGTCAAGTCCCTTAAATCACTTCTCTGTCCATAACATACCTCAGTGCTGGAGGCTTTGAACAGCCCAAGTGCCATTTTCTCCGTGAATGGCATTGTGAAGGGTCAGAGCCCAGCTCTGGAAGCCCCAGCCTTACTGTCTACAGCTTTGGCGGTGGTCCCTGCTCTTTACCCACTAGGGTGTTTGCTCACTTTGGCTTCTCTGCTGACGTGTGAGCACCCGAAGGCTGTGCTCCACCTGGCTCCTGTGCCTCTCAGGCGGTGTCGCCTCTACTGGTCTGGTAAGTGTGGTGTCCCTAGGAATGCAGCTCTCCTCTCCCTGCACTTCCCCTGGCTTCAGTTTTCTTCATGAGCATGTCTTCTGAGCTCTAGGCCCACAGACCACCTCCGTCCTCAGTACGTGCATCTTCTGCGTGCCAGGTATGGTTTCAGGTGCCGAGACCCCACTGCACAGGCTGGCACCTCAAATATCACTCCTGGCTTTAAGGGGCAGTCTCACCAACTGGAAGCCAGAGACAGAGCCATTCTAGATTTCCTTCCCTCATCTCTTATTTCTAGAATCCAATGCCCCTTCCATTTCCAGTGCCTGTGCCTTAGTTCAGTCCCTTGTCTCTAACCTGGACTGTTGAGACTGTTCTCCAGCTGGTCTCTAAAATTTCCTTGTGTGTCTCCATCTGGCCACATAGTGCTAAAACACTTCTGTCCTTCCCTTGTGTCCCCTGTGAAAAGCTTTAAGTATGGCTCCTGAGGCTTGCCCGGTCCCATCTCTCTGCCTTTTGCTGAACCTCCCGACCCCCTACCCTGCATTTCCACCCTGACCCAGGGCCCCTCATTACAGGTGGCAAGGCCAGCCTCCCCACCCTCTTTCCACTTGCCTTAATCCAGTTCTGTTGTTGCCCTACTACACTAAATCTTCTGGGGGCCCCCAGCATTATTCCAGGCGCATAGAAGTGCTCTTGGTTGGTTGATGAATGAAGAAATAGAAGAGCTGCCTTTTTTTTTTTTTTTTTTTTTCTTTTTTTTTTTTTCTTTTTCCTGCAGGACGGAATACTGTAGTCACCAAATGTCCCCACTGGCTAACCCCGGGCCCTGGAGCACAGAGGTCACACAAAGACAGCTTACCCCACCCAGGGAGAGCAGGTGTGTAACCTCCCAGTGTCTCCAGTGTGTTTCTCTTCTCTTGGGTCATGGCCTGGTAGGGCAGCTGCCCTGTCACCTGCTGTGACTGGAAGCTTAGAGAGGCGATGGTTTGGGAGAGGAGTCCTGACTGGTCAGGGCTGTACTGCAGTTCTCTTTTCTAAGGTGCAGACTGGATACTGTCCAAGTATATGCTTGAGATGGAGCTGTGGGTAATTTCATGCTTTCAGTAGCTTAATTAGTCATTGCTCTGCAGTGCACGTTGAGGTCACAGGTCAAATGCTCAGGAAGTCTATTGTGTGGCCAGGGAGTTCGTTCTGATGACCTGTCATGCTTTAAACAGGCTGACCTTTCGCCTGAAGGATTACCCAAACTTTGCTCTGCAATAAAAAAAGAATGCCTGCAGGAGGGAAGAGAATTTTTAAAGCACAATGATCAAAGATTTGTCGGCAGCTTTATAACACTAAACCCTCTGTTGCCGTGCTTTAAAATTAGGAATTTTAAAACCCAGGGAAAGGTCAATTGAGGGCTAATGCCAGTTCTCAATGAAAATTGAATTGGTTGTTACAAATTTAGCACCGTAAAGGCAAACAGTGACTCACTGGCCGATTCAAACACGTGTTCTCTGGGAAGCATGGCCCCACGTCTGCCCTGTGATCCCCGCATCGTGGCACCTCGGTTCTGTGTGCCGCCCGCAACTCCCCGCGGAGCAGTCGAGCGCAAATGCAGGACCGCCACCCTGGCAGGTGCGGAATGCGGTCAGCAAGGCATCAAGGCATCGTTGCCACCCAGCCCTCGCTCTCTGTGAAGCCAGGTCCGATTTAGAAGACAGCGTTAAAGGGAACTTGATTAAATTATGAGACCTTCAAGTTGGACGCTGGTAAATTCCTCCAGGCAGTTTCGGTTGCCTCCGCTCTCCCTTAACCCCCTCCCAGTCTCTGCGCCCATCCGGCCGTGCTCTTCCGCGGCTGTAGCCCAGGCCAAGCGCTGTCGCCGAGCCCTCCACCCTCCCCGGACGGCCACCCCCAGGCCAGGGGGCGGCGCTGCGGCGGCGCGGGGAGGGCCGCGGGGGCGGGGACGCCGGGCGGGGGCGGTGCGGCCGGGAGCGCGGGGAGCCGAGCGGCGGGCACCGGGGCGGCATGGCGTGGCCCTGCATCAGCCGCCTCTGCTGCCTGGCGCGGCGCTGGAACCAGCTGGACCGCTCCGACGTGGCGGTGCCGCTGACCCTGCACAACTACTCGGACCTTGAGAGCGAGGAGCCGGGCCCGGGCGGCGGCGCCGCGCGCAGGGGCCCGTCCCCTGCAGGCGCCCGGGACCCTGGCCGGGACGTGCCACTCACTCAGTACCAGCGGGACTTCGGTGTGTGGACGCCCGCGGGGCCCAGGGATGCGCCGCAGGGGCGGGGGCCCGGTGCGAGCGGCCGTAGGAGCAAGACCCCCACGGCCCCCAGCCGGGGCGTCTACGTGCTCCCCATCGGCGACGCGGACGCGGCTGCAGCGGTGACCACGTCGTACAGGTATGGGGCTGCAGGCAGGGGAGTGCTTGGAGTCGGGACCTGGCGGTGGGAGGAAACAAGCCGAGAGCCTTGAGGACCACGTTGGGTGGGAGGGAGGAGGCGCCTGGAGCCCCCATCGCACACCACTCCGGGAGGCGGCCTCGGAGGCCATCCCCTTTGGTCCCAGAGCACGGGAGGCGTCGCCTTTGCTGCTCCCTGACCAGCCTGAGTGAATGAGCGAGCATCTCTGCTGACAGGGAGCTCACTACCTCGCTCACAGCCCGCTCTCCTCTCGGGCAGCCCTGTCAGAAATACCTGCCTTTGACTGAGTTAAAATCTGCTTTAAGTTTCACCAAGTGGGCCTAACCATAGGCAGGGGGCATGCAGGCCAACTGCGTGAGCTCCCTCTGGCCAGTGTACTGTGGACTTTCTGGTGGTGAGGACCACACGGAGCTCCCAGTAGGTGGTCCCCGGGATCTCATTGAGTGCCCGAGAGCCAGTGACTTGGCCTTCGCTGAGGACAGATCTGTGGGTCCACCCTGCCCCCACCTTAGCTCTGCCCCTGGACAACTGAGGGCTTCCTTTTTTCTCTTATTTCAAAAGTAACATAAACTCACCATAGAAAAATTGGAAATTATAGACATTACAAGTTAACATTCCCTTAATCCTACCCAAACTGGTAGTTCTTTCTAATCCTTAACGTTTGAGTGTATATCCATTTGTAATTCTTCTATGGTTAGATCCTTACTGTACACATTTTTCCATCTATTTTGGGTGTCTGTGCATGTTACTAGATGTTCTTTTACAACGTGAATTTAATCAATGTGCAGTATCTTATCCTAGGGATATACTATCCACACATTGATATGTCCAGTTATTAATCTGCTGTTGTATCATTGAATATTTGGGATGTTTCTAATTTGGGACCATAAAAACCCTTTCTTTGATCCAGTACTTCATTTCCAGGAGTTTTCCATACAAGTATCCTTGAAGGTGGGGTGGGAGCTAAGGAGTATAAGGTATGTTGCAACATTGTACCCCGGAAGATAGAAACAGTCCCACTGCCCTACTGATGTAGGGGCTGGTTAATTATAGTCCAGAGGATGGGCTACTGGGAGGCCTAGAATGTACTGATAGCAGAAGATCTTGGATGGGTATGTGTCAAAAAAAAAAAACAAAAACAAAAACAAACAAACAAACAAACAAAAAACCCAAAAAACAAAACAAAACAAAAAAAACCCAGAGTAGTGTGCTTCTTATTTGTGTTTTTAAAAAGGGTATTGATATACACTTATCTGCTCAAGTAAGCATAGGTTATCTCTGGATGGATATGTGAAAAAACAGGAATCTTTGGGGAGAGACAGAGTGGGGAGAAGGAAGGGATGTTGCCAGGGGTGGAAGCGCACTGAGTGACTTCATTCTCTGAAGAACTGTTTATTTTTAAACATGTACACATACTACCTTTTAAAAAAGTTTTTTAGAGGAAAAAATAACTTCTGTGATAAGCATCCTTATAGCTGTCTTTACTCTTATCAATTTCATTAGTATAAACAGAATTAAAGGGACAAAAAGGTATGAACTTTCTCCCTTAGTCTGTTGTTGATTTTGAGAGGGAGACAGAGCGAGTGGTGGAGAGGCAGAGAGGAAGAGAGAGAATCCCAAGCAGGCTCCATGCTGTCAGCACAGAGCCTGATGCGCGGCTTGAACCCACAAACTGAGATCATGACCTGAGCTGATGCCAAGAGCCAGGCACTTAACCGACTGAGCCATCCAGGCACCCCAGTTTTATTATTTTTAAAATCAAAGGTGTTAAGGTAGAATTTCCATACAGTAATTTTCAAGATATGTAGAACATTCTATCTCCCCAGAGGTTCCTTCCTGGGCGTGCAGTTTTTCGGGAACTTCATAGGGGAATGGTAGTTGCAGGATGGGTCTTTCATTCACTGATGCATGCTCTAGCCAAGCTGCCAAAATTCACAGGGGAATGTCAGGGCAAACACGGAGTCCAGCTCAGGCCCTAGCCAGGTTGTGGATGGTTCTGACTGCTGTGTGCCAGGCCCGGCTGTAGGGGCCTGGATGGTGAGAGGTCTGGAAGGCCAGAGGGCCTGGGTGTGCACCCCTTCAAATGGCTGATGTTCCAGACCTGGAGCAGGACCCGGGGCAGAGCCCGTGGGGAGCTAGCTTCAGCTCAGGGAAAGGAAGAGCTTTCTAATAATTCGCATGGAAGGAGGGTGGTGTGAACCGCCTCAGGTGTGCTGAGCTCCTCCTCACTGGGAATGTTCAGGCAAAGATTGGGCTTTTAGAAGCGGCCCCTCACTTGTCTTAAGCAGATGGTGGGTTTGGACGTCTTGCTGGGTCTTCCCAGCTCCAGTAACGCCAAAGGTACCAGTCGTTATTCTCTGCTTAGCACGTACCAGGCACCAGGCTCAGGACCTCCTCCCATAGATTATCTCCCCAAGACCTCACTCCCCAGATGTTGCCGCCTCTGAGCCCCTTAGTTTCTTGAGGTGTCCTGCAGTGGTGGAAAGGTACTGCCCGGAGTTGGGACTCATTGGAGCTCTGGTTTCCTGGGGTATACACTTGGCGGGTCACTTGGTCTCTCTGACCCTTTCCTTGTTTGTAAAACAGAAATAGCCAGAGCTTGGCTCCCTAGGCCCCCATATCCCAACTCTGGCCAAGACCCACGACCACTGCTGAACTTGGTTTCCCCAACACCATGCCAGCTGACCTCTGGGACCCCTCACCTCCCCACTCTAGGGCTTGACGTGTGCAACTCCATCCTGACTCTTCCTCGTAAGATGCATGTTATCTGAGCAAACGGTTTGAGGAAATTCAGTAGGAAAAGTAACAGATCCAGGGAATCCAAAATACCAGAATATTTGTGGCCACTCACCAGCCCCTGCTGCTCCTGTGAAAGCTATCTGCTTCACTTGCTTGGTCAGATGGGTGCAGGGGATCTTGCTCTCACAACCAGCCTGGGTCTCTCCTGAGAAGTTCCCAGAGCCTCCCCTCTGGAATTCTCTAGGTGCCATTGGCACCTTTGGCCCAGGTTCTAGCTCCACCCACTCCAGAAGACCTCTTTCCTCAGTCATCCTCCTTTATCCTTTCTCGGTGAGTCAAAGGGCCAACCACTGAAGTGCCCAGCACGAAGGTTCATCATAACCTTGTACACGTGGATCAGTAGCCTTTTTCATGAGGAAACTGAGGATCAGAGGAACGAATGGCCTTGAAGCCCTGTTGGGCTGAGAACTCAGGGCTCTCGGTGTTGCCACAGGTGGCCCCTGACCCTCAATGGGACAGCCACCCCCAGGGTCCAGCTGAGGCCCAAACGAGCTGGATGGGAACGGAGCCTGGTCAGGGGAGGCGCATGGTTTATGTGGCTGTGTTCTTATTCTTTGCCAGAGCCATTTCTGCCTGCCTTCTTTCCCAGGCAGTCACCCGGTTTCTGAGGTCCCTTCTCCATCCCACTGCAGTCTTTTCTCACTGGTCTCCAGCACCAGCCTTGCCCCAGGAGCAGCCATGGGCATCACTCTCACTCCTGGCTCTGGTCACTTTCCATGTTGGGACCCCTGCAGCCACCGTGGGGTGGCAGGCTTAGGCTGCCAGGCCCAAGGCTCAGCTCAGTTTGGGGACAGAAGGGCACGCCCAGGGGAGGACCCGTTTCCGCAGGAGAAACAGAATGGCAGATGGCTCAGGCAGCTGGTCTTTGGAACCTTGCAGCTTCAGAAGCCAAAGTGATGTGATAGGACCCTGGCCCCACTTGCCTCCTGGCACCCCCAAGTGCTGACTGTGGCCAGGCGCAGCTGCTCCCTCCATGAGCGGCCTGCCCAGTGGTGCCCAGCTGTGCCACTGCCACCAAGGAGAAGAGGCAGCTTTGTTGACTTCTGGGCCTGAAACCCAGCCAGGGCTGTGGGTGGGATGAGACAAGAATGGACCCAGCCCACATATGGGTGCTGCCCCTGGCCAGCTGGACTCTCTCCTATAGAACATTGCCTTGGCCAGGTGTGCCTATGGACACAGGAGGTCTCTGCCTTCTTGAGCTTTCTAGCAGGGGAGCTGATAGAATTAAAGGAAAGAGGGCTTTTTTGTGTGCGGAGGAATTGAGGAATTAAATCTTTATCAAAAAATGGACTCCGGGAACATGGAGCTAATCTGTGCCTGCCTTGTCGCTTCTGTCCCGGGAGCCGCCCCCCCAACCTCCCCACCACCTTCCTTCCCGTACCCAGGCAGATGTACCCATGTGCACAGTGCCATGCAAGAGCCAGACCGGCTTGTAGTTTTTTGAGTCACCCCTCCAATCTGTCCTGTCTTTGTAGGAGTTAATAAGACAAATTATTAAAACATAAACATGATACTCTTGTTTTTCCTTCTCAGTTGGAACCAGGTATGGAAGACTTTTGCTGCACTGGGTGCCGTCTAGGCTGGCATCCTGTGGATGTAAGGGCCACCAGTGAGCTGGGGACTGACCATCATAGGTTCTGGGTGGTTTGGAGACAAAACAGGAAGCACTGAAGGAAGGGCTGGGATGTGGTTTCTGATGCCCAGCACCTACTAGGTGCTTGTGTCTGGATCCAAAGCAGGATTTTAGCAGTGGAGGTTGGCCAGGGCATTCCAGGAAGCACGGGGCAATGGCAGTGGCCCCTGAAGAGTCAGGAGGGATGACTGACATTGTGCAAGGGGGGTCCGTGTTCTCTGTTGCAGACAGGAATTCCAGGCTTGGACTGGAGTGAAGCCGTCGAGATCCACAAAGGCAAAACCCGCCACGGTCCTCACAACCCACAGCTCCGGCTGGGACGGCAGCCCTGGGGTCAGCTTTCAGGTCAGGCTGAAACTGGTGCTGTGGGGCAAGGGGCTGGGCTCCCGGCTGCACCGGGTGTGGGAACAGAGGCCTTTTCCCCAGGCTAGGGACTGAGATTGGATGGTGCAAAATGTCATTATAGCCACGGACAGCACTGAGCACTCAGTCATCCCCCAACAGAGAACCAAGATGGTCCTTTGTTGCCAGCCAGGTGGGCATCTCCTTACTGCTGGCTTGAGTGTCCCCTCCCCTCCTAAATCCATGTTACCCATTACCAGTGAGGACTAGCGATGAGCCTTCCAAGTCCCTAGCGTTTGTGTGAGAGGAGATGGGAGGGAGGTGATTCAGGCCTCAGCAGAATGGAAAGTCCTTGCCCCCTGCATATGTTTCCCCTTGGACCCTTTAGGTCAGCAGTCTCAACTCTTGGAGGACAGGAGGAGGGAATTTTCTTCCTGGAGCTGGGGGAAGAGGGAAAGTTGATGGAGAGGCACACTGATATGGGGCCACATTTCATTTTTCAGGCTACTGAGGGGAGGAAGAAGTTCACCCCTAACCCGTCAGCCATCTTTCATGCTCCTGCTCCCCGGATCCTCAACGTGTGACTGCCACCAAGGAAGAGTGCCATGGTGGAGTCGGAACACACTGCTGCTGAGATGGGGAATGGGGTGAGATCTTGGGACTGGTCCCCTGCTGTCCCAGGGGAAAGGCCTGTCTTTTGCTGCGGGCACCACTCTCCCCCACTGCCACCCGGAATGCGGGCCTGGTGCAGAGCAGAGGCGCAGATGGACCTGGCCCCACACAGCTGGGCTCTGGGCCTCAACCATCCTCTTGTTCCTCAAGACGAGTATAGAAGGCTTCAGATCTTTTTTAAATTGCCTCTTTTGGCCACCCTTCCGTTTTTAAATCTGAAGAACTTAAGGATCAATTCTGCTGTGAACTGAATTGGTCCACGAGGGCTGAGGACTAGGGACAGAACAGTTGCTCGAAAGAAACCAGTAAGGTCCACCTTCTTGTTTTCCCAGGCTGCATGGTAACTTTGTAACCTATGGCCACCCACAGTACTGTCCTTGGATATTCCTACAAATGGCCCCACCATTCAGGTTGTAGAAGAAATCTTAGGTAATCACCTGCATGTGACTCATGATGATGCTGAGTAACCAGGATGACATTTCCAAAAGGTACAGAGTATCAATTATATGGTTTCAATTTCAAAGACATAATTTAGGGCCAAGATGACCTTTACATTTTAACAAAAGGTTTCTTGTGCTGAGTGCTTTAAGTACTGAATGAATGACATTTACCTTGGGGCTTCTGAGCCCCATAGTTTATTACTAATTCCAGTTTTTTCCCTTAACAGTGGACTAGAAGGGAACATGGTACACACCTGCTAAGCATTGGGAGCTTTTTGGGGTAAGAAGTGTCATTAGCCTTACTCCCTGAAAGACTTTAGAGTGTCATCTCTACCAGCCCCTGGACTCCCACCCTGCTCTCTCACAGGGAGCTGTGAGGAAGCAGCTGTTGTCTTTGGAAAGCTGCCTCCTTTCCCAGTAAGTCCCAGCCCATGTGGCCATAGCCACAGGGAGCCAGCCTGGCCCGGGTTTGCACAGCAGGTGGTCAAACCTTTGAAGGAGTTTCTGCCCCTTCTTATAGATTAGGGTGCACAAGGTAATGGCAGTTTTGGTAAAGGAAACTCAAGGATTTCCCTTTGGATCTTTATCCCGCTCCAGCCCCAAGGGGCTCTGGCGAACATTTACTTAAGCAGCTCGCAGTGGCACTCAGGTTTCACAGCCCCTGAGAGCTGGAGGGAACCTGGTCCCTCAGAGGGGCTAGCTCTGGCTGGCACAGCCTTCCCTCAGTCCTGCAAAGGAGATGCTCTGAATCATCTTAAAGCCAGAACCCAAATCATATGCTTACACAAAGAGTTCCATTATTTCAGACTTCATTGGTTTGCATGTTAAAGGTTTCTGAGGGAAAAGAGACTGCCTGCTGCTGTGCATTCTGTGGGAAATGAACAGATTAACCGTACAATCCGATTTTACTAAAATGCGAAAATGCACTGTTATGGTTTGTTATTTCCTTAATTATAAACATGGAGCACCTTCTCATATGTCTTTATCCTCCTCTTGGTAATAAGGACTTTATCAACTACTGCTGGTTGACCCTTGGAGGCTTGCAAATCTTAGGGACTCCCCCTTGGGACTGCCCTCCACACTGGCATTGGATGCAGTACCTCACGGAGATCACCACCCTCCCCGCAGCCGAGCCCTGGTGTGGTACCTCAGCGGGGTAATGGGGGCCTGCCTCTGGAAAGCATAGTGCGTGCCCAAGGAACCTTTCTGGAATGTACCAGGACAGCTTTTCACAAAACCCCCAATCCAATCATCGTCCTCACCATACTTCATTAGTAGGAGATCTGGGTTCTGAAGAAGGAACTTCCTCCACCCATGCTAGGTCTCAGTAAAGCCTGCCCTCATGTTACTGGAGTGGCCTTCCAAAGCACCTGAGACCGTAGTCTCAACTGTGTGGTGTCAACCCCCAACATATGTCCTACACATCTATATAAACTAAAGTAGAAAAATACATTGGAATACTAATGGTGGTTATCTTTGGGAAGGGGAATTATGGGTAACAAATTTTTTACACCTTGCTATATTTGCTAAAGTTTCTACATAAGCATTTTTGTATTAATTCTGTAAAGAGCAATGTTTTTAAAAATAAAAAGTTCAATCTGTTAGCTAATTTCAGCCAAAAGAGTTCAGAATCAATGATTCCATAACCAATGTTAGCACTGCCGGCAGCCGCCTTGATCGGCCTTGAGGATGCGCCATGAGGCCCAGCTAGAGGGAGGCCCCTCCAAAGTCCTCACCTGCATTTCGATCAAGGTCTGGCCTCTGTTCCATGGTGCTTCAAAACTCAGAAAAACCCATCACAAATGGGAATACTCTCACACCCGTACTAACACCAGGATTTTAGGCCAAACTCCAAAAAGCAGCTTTTGAGAAAGCCTTGACCCTGCAGCCCACCCTGAGGAAGATGGGGGAACCTCCCCTTTGAGTGGGATCAACTCTGCCAGCCCTGTGCACACAGGCTTAAGTAAGAGGGAGTCTCCAACTGAGGTGGCGTGCCTGTGACACAAATCCCTGTCCCATGGTTCCCGTCAAAACTGTGGCTGAGGCACACACTCGGGACAGGAGCCTAAGCACTGCCCCTCTTCTCCTTCCTCCAGACACTTCACTTCCCTAGAGGCTGACAGTAAGTGAAGTCTGGTCCCAAGAAAGCTACGTACCTGGACTCCCATCACGTCCTTCCCTTCCGAACTTCTTGCCTTTGAAGAACCAAAGCTTTCAAAGCCCTTAGTTCTTACTAAGGGTGAATGTAAAAAGTGGTCAGTTCTGAAATATTTCTGCATCTTTGGTAATTTTTTTAGACATTCTGATAGCAGATGGTCACAGCAGGACTGTGTCACAGGAGTAACTTCTTCCAGACCTCAGCATAGACCAATTCTATCTTTCCGGAAAATCCAGTGTGCTGCTTTGTTAGACAATAGGAGCTGTTTTCCCTCTTGGCCTTGGCTTTGAGGAGGCTCTGAGCTCAATTAGGTAGTTTGCCCCAAAGCTGTCAGAAATAATTACTTCCACAGTCAACATGCATCTTCCAATTTTTTTTTTCAGATTTTTATGTAACTGTAATCCTTTATCTTGAAGAGCTGTACATTCTTTTTGGAAGGAAGTGGAATAATTAATGTAAACCCACAAATACCTATACCTCTGCCCCATTCCAGCTCTCTCTGACTTAATGTAAGAACCCTACCAAGTGTAGTGTTCAAACTCCGAAGAACCCATCACAAATACTAAAAGATTTATTGCAGACTTCTGTTACACAATTATGTTACATGTTATGATACAAACACATTTGAAACATTAACACATGGGAACTATTAAATCATTTAATATTTCATTTGCAAAAAGATAATTACTTTAGGCTTCCATACATGTACTAAATGAACCTGTTGCCATTTGGACCAAATCTTCCTGTAGATCTGTCACAGTCCACTGCTGAATAACTCTGTGCACTTGCCCACTCACCTTGCTTGCAGCAGTTCATGTATAGAGTACCTGAGCCTTTATGTACTCGATTTTTTTTTTTTTTTTACTAAGCCTGGGCCTCCCACTGCCTTACCAAATAGATTTCCTTTTGCATCTGCAATCCTCAGATGTTGAATAAAGAAGTGCAGATTTCTCAGTCATTACCCTGTCTTCCGTTCCTGACCCAAACACCTACAGAACTCATGAAAATGTGAATTATGTTGGTTGGATAAGTTTGACTCACAGGTTTCAAACTTCCTCCAAGCAGATTCCCAGTAACAGAATAAATTCTTTCCTTTCCTTCGACACAGACTATGTTAGGAAGATTAGGACAGAGTATCTTTAATGGAACTGGACGTCACACGGGGCACTGCAAACCTCCCTTCTTCTGTTCACCTCTCCCACCGAGAGGGCTCCACATATGGATACAACCTATTCTCACTGCTTCTGAGCACTGACATTCCTGCCTCTTGGCTTCGGCAGTTATTTCTCTTTAAGGCACTCAGTGTTTCCTTGAAAAGCTTTTCTTCTTTGAAAAGACTGAATGGAAAAGAACAGGACACTAAATCCACTGACAAGACTTACGGTCCAAGCAGGCCTGCCCCAGAGGCTGCCCCCCCACCAGGCACTCAACATGGGCTCAGTGGCAGGTGCTCCCACATACCACTCTCCGCCCCGCACGCACGCTCGCAAAGCTGGTACAAGTCTGCCAAGTACCTGGAGTTTGTGGGTGTTCTCGATTACTAACATTATTTTAAAAGCTTCCCGACTATAGCAAACCTCTCCCTGACTATGCTGGGATCTATCCCTGGACAGTTCTCTGAGCCTGGCTGTAGTAATGTTCCTGTGCTCCACGAACAAAGACTTCTGCTCAGCGTGCAGGCTCCCAGACTTTCTTGTTTTCCACAAGGCATTACTGCTTCCTATAGCTGACTGGGTCCTCTGCACCACGGCCACCGAGTGCCGAGCCCAGTCTGTCTCCAGAGGTTACCAGGTAACTGCTGGAACTGCCTGTAACCTCAGAATGGGTGAAAACCTCTGGTGCCAGTCTTATTCTCTGCCTACACTCAAGCCGAAGATGCCCCTTGACGCCCAGAGGAAAGAAGGACCTGCTACACATGGCCTGGCCCAGCTCTAAGATTCTCTTTACAGAGAGTGAGCAAATGTCAGCTGACAGAGCACACATCCACTCACAGCTTCATTCTAGAATCAGGAAACAAGGTTCTGTCCTGAAGGGATTTGACCTGGGACTGAACACTCTTGGTGTTACAGAGAATTAGGTGGAGACAATGGTTTGGTAGCCATAATATTCTGAGGCACACAGAAAATAACCTCCTTCCCCAAAGAGGAGACATCACAGTTCAAAGCTTCGGCTACATCTTCAAATCCTGCTTTTCCAAGGGCATCTTCATTGATCTTCATTCAATATCCCCATGTGTTTATTTGTGAGGAAGTCCAGAAAAGGAATGTTGCAAATGGCCTGGTGGATGTTGCTCACTGTGATTTCTTTGGGAATCCTGTCGAAAAAACAAAGGATATTAGGTGCAATTTTCTCAGGCATTTAATAATTGAATTAATCCATTTATCAAGCAGACCACCCCGTACACAGGCCCTACTGGAAGGGGACAATGCTGACACCCGGTTTAGGGCCGCATGGGGTGCAGAGAGGCCAGGTGCGTCCTCTCACTCGTTCTCCTTCCCTATTCATTTCTTTCACTTCGGCCAAGACTGGCTTGCCCTCTTCACTGCCAGACCTCTTTAGGGCTCAAATCTGACTTCCCAGTCACAGGTATGAGATGGATTTCAAGAACTTGGTTGAGTGGGGAAAAAAGACTCTGAGGATTGAGGAAAGAGGAAGGAAGTAAAGTGGACAGCACAACAGAATGTCTTTGTAATTCAATCTTAGACTAAAAGCTGAGTCAAAGGACCACAGTACTGTGGGCCCCTGTTTCTGTCTTGGGAAGATGGGAGGTGGAGTCCTGCCAGGCCAGTGTAATGTTAAATGTTCTCATCAAGAGCGCCCAGGCTACCCTGTATCTGCACAGCCAGGACCACGGCAGTGAGCAGGGGCCGCAGAAGGCCCTCAGCCCACTCTTGGATCTCATGCCGGGAAAGGAGCATTCCAGGAACTCCCGTTTCCCCTTCCTTCTTTTTAAAGACATCTTCCACGCTGCCCAATGTATTATATTCTTGTGATGTCTGACCTAACGGTCCTCTGATCTAGGCCTCTTCATGTCCTCAGACACTCATACATCTGTAAATTTTACAAATTTATGACACGCTTTAAGCATATATACTGGGATAAAATACTTGCTTCCTTTGAAAGGAATGCCAGGATGTGGAACAAAGAAAAGCCTGTCTGCCATTCTTCAGGGCCTAGGAAAAGGCAAAACTCCGTGTCCTGATCAGTGATAATTAGGGAGGCAGCAAAGCAGTGGTGAGCCTGTGGGCTTTAGAGCCAGTGAGGTCTGAGGTGAATGTAGGTTCTCTATCACACATGTGCAGGGAAAGGCAGGGAACACTAACTTTCAAAGCCCAGATTCCTGACTTCTAAAAACAGGGTTACAGTTCTCCAATGGAAAATAAATCAGGTAACATATGCAATGTGTGACTCCAACATCTGACACATAACAGACAGTATTATTATCTTTAATTGCAAAGAGTTGGTATTTGTTCAACCCTGTAGTGTTGGAACAGTGTGTCTGAAGTAGTGACTGGAAAGATACAGACCTTGGGGAAACAGTGAGCTTTCACAACGAGAGAGTCTCTCAAAATGACCAAGCAGACCCCTGAGCCTGTCTACCTCTGAGAATGTCCCAAGCACGGCCACCTCCATCTCCAACTGGATTGATTTCAGTAAGTATAAAACCTTTGGATGGGCAACTCAACTGTCAGGAAAGATCTGTAAACCTAGTACCACGGACTAAAGAGATAGGAGTACCTGTTGTGAGATGCTGTCTGGTATCCAACTGCCAAAGCCTGTCTCAGGATGTCGTTCACCAGCTGCTCTGTGGCCTATGACAGAAGACGTGATTACTCTCAGAAACGGCCACCTGCCTGCTGGTAAGAAGGGACACATCTGACCCCGTCCCATACACAAAACTTGGAAAACAACTGTATCTCAGGATCAAAAGTCCTTAAGAAAAAACTCAACGTTCAAGTAACAGACCACGAATATTAGCTCACAACAATAGAGCCCATGATTCTGAGAAATTTTGAATGGGGATAACGTTCATTAATCAGACACTGTTTTTTAAGGAAAAAACAGGTGAGGGTTATTTGTGAGTGATATCTGCTGCGAGAGGGGTCCATCAGGAAAGGAGCTGCTTTAGGCCAGGTAAGGAAGCAATTTTGTCATCCTCTTGCCCAGGGAGGGCACGGCTGTGGTTATTTCTCTGTTGCTGTGACATATGGAGAAAACCCAAGGCTTTGCTTTGAGAGCATGCTCACCTCAGAATGCTTCAAAAGGCACTAAGAAGTATCATTAGAGTGACACCAGCGCAAAAACTCTTGGAGATGCTTTAACACTCAGAAGACCCATGATTTAGTTCATTTAAAAATCAGAAGGAGGAAAAAAAAGAGGAAATGTTAAGCCTGAATAAGATGAAAAAACTTATCTCCGATGTTCCATTTCTGCCTTTGTCCCTTATTCAAAACAGCCTGGGACCCAGACTATCCTGCCTGGCTGGCACCTCAGTGCTTCAGCCCCTGGAGGCAGCTCATGGGCCCTCTGCTGCCAGCAGGCACCCACCTTTAAAATCATGTCCTCTACCACAGACGCATACACGTTCTTGTGAAGTGCCACGGGCTGCAGGGTGATCCCAATCTGGAAAAGGAGAAGAAAGCCATTTGTTCCTCCTTCTACCCTACAAACAACCTCTCTCCAAACAAGCACACTTCTTGGATACCCAAAGGGATGTCCAGTTGAAAGAATAACTCTCAAGCAATCTGGACAAAACTCAGGGGAAGTAACACAAAATGTAACAACTGGAAGAATACGCTATCCTATTTCTCTTTGTTTCTGAGTGGTTGTTAAAAAATACTATTATAATCCTGCTTTTACCCCCAAATCTCCTTCATGAAGATCATGGTCAGAATTGCCACGAATTCTGAGTGTAGGATTAAGACACTGGAAAGCCTAGAATCAGACTTCAGGCCCTGTTTGCAAAAGGTGATGAACATATACCTGGAGACTGTGTCTTGCCCCATCTGGCATTTTCTCCTGTAAAGAAAGACTCTTCCCCTCTGGGTCCCAAGTACAGGTGACAGATGCTGAAGAGCAGCTGAGCTCCACCAGAGGAGGAGAGAGAACTGTCTCCAGTACCGCAGGGTAGTGTGTGTGCCACACCCACACCACAGGCAGGGCACGTGGGGGCTATAAGATGTTAGGGCGAGCTGACCCTCTCAAGTACCACTTGGCAATATTACCGCGTGCCTCAGGAGGGAGAGGTGCTTCTATACCGAGGCGAATGAGAGCAAAGATGAAAGTAGAAAGTGTCTACACCTAGCTGCCTCTGCTTCAGTTCCACGGCCAGCAAGCAACCTTCCACATGTAATTAGTTTTCCTGCCCTGATGTAGCAAAGGGGACACCCAGAGAGCATAACCCAAGTCCGTCAGGCACAAGTGACTCACACATTTCAGACAGGAAAGTCTGGTTGTCGGTTTATAAAGCTGAGGGTCTGAGTATGAAGCACCTGGTTTGTGACCAAAAAACACAACAGGCCACAGCCCCTACCTTCTGTGTGATGTCACCAATAAATTCAGACCCCAGTGTGGGTGGCAGGTACAACTTCATTTCTTCCTGCTTCTCTTCCTGTTCTTTTTTGACGTTGATCTTTAATGGCTCTGGGAGGCTGAGGATATCCACCTCCTCTTCATTCTCCGGCTCTCTTTTCTGGAACTGCTGTAGGTCCTCCAGCTTCCGGCAGAGGCTGTCCGCAGAGGAGAATGACGACGGGCACTCTAAATGAGAGGTACTTAGTCTTAGGGCAGTTGTGGTGGCAAAAGAAAAGGACTTTCCATCTCTGTAAGACCAACAGTCTGAGACCCAGAGAAGAAGGGATGAGTATCAGGGGAGCTGACCTTCTCTCCAGTTCTAGAATTCTATGGATCTGTAACTGTGAGAACTAGTGATTCATGAGACAGACAAGCACAGAGACCGGCATCTCATGTTAATGTATATGTGATGTGACTGCAATCTAAGACAAAGCAGACACTACACAATTCTGACTTACGCCACCCAAAACTAGGCCATCCCCTCAAGCCCCAAATGCTAATGAGTAACTGATTTTCATATCTTAAATCTGGAAAACTTAAAAGTGCACAGTGAAGAAAATAAAAATCACCCACATGAGCACCTCTCACTGCTCAGAGGTTAAGTACTGTTAACATTTTCATTTTTAATAAGTCGATTTACACAAAGTCTAACAAAGAGCATTAGAACTTGAAAGCCAGAAGAGGAGGACCTGGGAATCTTACAACGGGCTTAGGGGTGCCTAGCAGGGTGGTGGCAGGGCACCAGCTCCTGGCTTATTTTGCTTCACTGACTGGGTACTTACAAATTAATCGGCCATATTAACAGAAAGCATTGTATATGTAAAGTATGGTGCTTCATGTATGCCACCAATGAGGTATGGAGATAATCAGTATGGTTTCTGTCCTGCAAAGAACTTAGATATTTCTTTCTGACAAACTGTGAAGGTTTGATACTAAATGCTGCTGGATTTCAGAGGAAGGAGAGGTCGTCCTGCATGAGGGCTCTCTGGACAGCTTCAGGGAGAACACTGAACTTGTGTCTCAAAGGTCTCCCACACTGTCCCTGGATCCCAGGCTCCCTCAGAGTGGGAGGTGGCGCTTCTGCTTTTCTACACAAGTAGTGTAGGGCTGGGAGGAGAAAACAACCTTTCTTATTAAGGTAAAACTCAAAATATCTTTTATGCCCTGCTCCCACCCCATACAGCACAACTCTTGGTTTCTTTACCATAAAACAATTCATCCTGTCTGCAACATTATTAGTTGTTTCCAGCTGAGCCTCCAATGCTGGGTGCTGCACTTCCTAGCTAGGTCTGGAAATAAAGTAATGGATAAGGCAGCAACTCCATCTTCAAGGAGATTGGGTAGACTTGTCTACGAGTGGTTGCAAGGTTACAAAGGAAGGAGAAGTCAGTTCTATCTGGAGGAAAGGAGGTGGGTTAGGAAAGTCTTCAAAGAAGAAATGATCTAACTGTGTGCCTGCTGTATGTCACAGGCTGGAACATTCCTGGCTGGGGCAGGGGAGGACAGGACACACAGCTACAGGTGAGCAAATGCTCATGTTCTTTAAGGTGGCTCTTCAAGTCCTCTGGGGTTGAAGTGGTCCAAGAACCATGGAGGCTGAAGGGATGAGAGCGTGTTCCACGGAAACACCTCTCGGGCTACTGATGGTGCCCAGTGAGCCCCACCAAAGGTGTACCTGGCTCACTGTCGATTTGGGTCAGCACATCCTCAATAGAGTCCCCGTCGCTCCTCAGTGTCTCAGGATCAGGTGGGGTATAGCCATGGCAGCGACACCAGTGAGCAATGTGCTTGGTTTTAAGGGGAGTCAGGTGGTGAAATCTTGGATTCTTCTCCAGTATTTCTTGTAAGACTTTTCGCATTGTCATTGCTCTTTGCCACTTAAAAAAATATTTTTTTGAACCATAATCAATTTCAACTTAGCAATGTGTTAAAATAAATCATTCAACTGTAAATTACCATGCTAACTTGTCAGAATTATTTTTTTTTAAATCTGATTGTGTTTAAAAGTTAAAAAAATTTTTTTCTTTAAATGTTTATTTATTTTGAGAGACAGAGCGTGAGCAGGGGAGGGGCAGAGAAAGAGGGAGACACAGAATCCGAAGCAGGCTCCAGGCTCTGGGCTGTCAGCACAGAGCCTGATGCGGGGCTCAAACCCACAAGTGAGATCATGACCTGAGCCTGGCTCAACTGACTGAGCCACCCAGGCACCCCTAAAAGTTTTTAAAGGAAGTAAAGGAGGGGCACCTGGGAGGCTCAGCCAGTTAAGCATCTGACTTTGGCTCAGGTCATGATCTCACAGCTCTTGGGTTCGAACCCCACATCGGGCTCTGTGCTGACAGATCGGACCCTGGAGACTGCTTTGGATTCTGTGTCTCCCTCTGTCTTTGCCCCCCCGCCCCCCCCATCGTGTTCGGTCTTTTATCTCTCTCAAAAATGAATAAACATTAAAAAAAATTTTTTTTTTAATATATATCAGGTATCAGATATATATCAGATGTTTATGAAATAACAATGAAACTCCTAGGCTCTTCACCTGGTCTCAACCCATGGTCTCCTACTGCCCTTTTCCCCCAGTCTTCCCCAAACCCATCACACCAACTTCCTCAGAGCATGCCTTCACACGTGCCAATTTCTCCTGTAACCCCATCATCTGGCATAGGAGCTGCTGCATTGGAAGTAATCAACAAATACCTGGTTTCATTTTAATATACTGAAATACATATAAGATTTTTAGAGATTTTTACCAATGCAGGATAAACAAGTAGACCTTTCAAAGGCTAGCTCCAAGTGTTTAAAAAATGAGATTTTTAATGGAGGAAAAAATTCTACCACCAAATATTTAATAAAATATGTTGCAAATTTTGTCACTGTTCCAGAAGACAAGGTTTATGGAAGCAGCCTGAATGCACATGTGTTCTGGTTATTTTCTTCCCAGACTCAGTGGCAGCCTGCATCACAAATAGGCAGACAAAGGATTACCTCAGCAGCTCTCCTTTTTCCAATGTTCCAGCCATAATACTGCTCCACAGACTTCGCAGAAAAACAGCTGGCATCTTCACCTAGAATGCACATATCCAGCAAACTCTATGAATAAAGTTGGTATGATTTAAATCAAACCTTATCTGCGAGGGATATGTCCCAAAGTTTCTTTAGACCTATTTATTGGATATACATTCCTTACTGGGCAAAATGGATATACGTTCCTCACTAACACAGAGAGAGAGCTTCTCCTTAAAAGAGAAGGCATCTTATTACTGGTGTGTACTCAAAACAACATTAGTCTCTGGGAAATCGGCTTCTTTGGCAGAGCAACCTTCATGGCAGTCGACTACCTATTCAAATCAGTGGAGATGGCACTCCACTAGGGACATGAGGTCTGAGGTCTAGCCCTGGCCTTGCCATGAACTCACTAAGTGGTGTCAGGCATCCTATAGCACCCCTCTGGCTTCAGTTCTCTGATCTGTAAAATGAGACCATTGGGACAGATAGTCTCTAACCTGCCTTCCAGTTCTAGTATTCTATATTTGTATCTAAGTTTTTAAAAAACATTTTTGGGGCACCGGGGTGGCTCAGTCGGTTAAGCATCCAACTTCAGCTCAGGTCATGATCTCACAGTCCGTGGGTTTGAGCTCCATGTTGGGCTCTGTGCTGACAGCTCAGAGCCTAGAACCTGTTTCAGATTCTGTGTCTCCCTCGCTCTCTGCCCCTCCGCTCGTGTGCAGTCTCTCTCAAAAATAAACATTAAAAAAAATTTTTTTTAAGTAAAAATAAAAAACAGATTTCTGATTTTTTTTCTGCCAGGCTAGGAAAATGTCCCTGAAAGTTTCCTTTGAACTACCTGAGAATGACCCCCCCTGACTTCAACCAAGAAAAAAAGAGGTAATTTCTTTGCTGTTAGAAAAAAATAAGCAGGGGGGCGCCTGGGTGGCTCAGTTGGTTAAACATCCGACTTCAGCTCAGGTCATGATCTCACGGTCCGTGAGTTCGAGCCCCGCGTCGGGCTCTGTGCTGACAGCTCGGAGCCTGGAGCCTGCTTCCGATTCTGTGTCTTCCTTTCTCTCTCTCTCTGCCCCTCCCCTGCTTACCCTCTGTCTCTGTCAAAAATAAAATAAAACATCAAAATAAAAAAAATTAAAAAAAAGAAAAGAAAAGAAAAAAATAAGCAGGGCAGGCTGTACTTGGCCTGTCATTTTCATATTCCCATGAATGTAACATGATAATCTATTTCATCCCTTCCCTATAAATGTTTGCAAGGTGCCTGGGTGGCTCAGCTGGTTGAATGTCAGCTCTTGATTTCGGCTCAGGTCATGATCTCACAGTTCATGAGTTCAAGCCCCGCATCGGGCTCTGTGCTGATGGCATATAGCTTGCTTGGGACTATCCCTCTCTCTCTGCCCCTCCCTCCCTCTCCCTCTCCCTCTCAAAAATAAATAAATAAACTTTAAAAAAAAAAAAAAAAAAAAGGAAGTTTAAATGTTCGTAGTCATCTTGCCCAAGAGCGTACGCCTGAGTATCAACAGGCTATCTGCCCCCTAAAGGCAGCTGATTCTGTCCAAAGAACTGAGAGGCAAGTTTTTCAGTCTTGTTGACGATGGGTAGTGACAGAACAGACTTCACTGTTGGGGAGTCTTGACAACTGTGCATTTGTACAAAGTGAGGGATCGTGAGGGATAAAAGATTAATGGCTTTAGAGTCAGACCTAGGTTAGTATCCTCCCTCACTACCCACTGCTAGTGATCTTTGAGTAAGTTACTTAGCCTTGGTTTTCTCATCTGTAAAATGGAGATAATACCACCTATCCCACAAGAGACAGTAAATGTACTGAGCCTGCACAGAGTCTGGCACATTGCAGGCAAAGACTAATCTGCCTTAATAAGCATTAAAAACTAATGCAGTTTTATACAACAGATTTACTAAGATTTACATACAACAAATGTAAAAAATTCCTTCCATAGATCATAGTGTTAACAGTAAAAGGCCAACTGGTTGACCAAGATATTATGAATTCTAAAATCCTGCAAATGAACTATAGTTGTAACTAAAACCTCCTAAGATAACTACTACATCAGTATTAATTTACACTACAATATGATTTAAGTTGACTCAATAAACCAAGTAGTTCACAGCTTTAAAAATGCATCCATATATTCAGTATAATTATCTTACTTTTTGCAGTGATTAAGGGAATCTTCTTTACCACTGCTGTTAAGAGTTGCTGGATAGTCTCTAAATGGTCTATCCTGAGAATAAAAAAAAAGATTAAGGTAGTAAACACACACAGTGGTTTCTAGCCACATATATATACACACATACACACATACACATACACACACGAATTTATGTACATATCCTCTTTCCAAGGGAATTAAAACATAACGAATTGTACTAGGCAGGTCTTTCCTTTCATGGATAGCCTTTTAAACATAAACCAGATGAGACCCCAGGAATGGCAAATTACACAAATATGTTTAATTTTATGTTTTAAAATTAAATAATCACATACCTTTTTCAATTCAATGCTACTAGAGCAGAAAATTTTCTATATTCAAATGCCTATTCTTAGGGTTATTACAGCTCATGCTGTCACCTATCATGTGAAAGTGGCTGTTTCTATTGTCCCCAGTAATTTGACATGCTTCAAAATACACGGGCAGAGGTGGGTTCCCAATTTGGAAATTAGAAAATCTCATGAAATGTTTTTAGAAAAAGCAATGACTGTGTATGGCCCATGAAAAGGCAGCTGTTTAAGTCAGGCAGGTGTATGGATACTCAGACATAAAATGTATACACACCTGAGTAATTACCCCACAGAAATTTCATACCCAAGGATTCAGCAAAGAAAGTACATGTTGTCAAGCTCCACTGGAGGGAGATCTGTACCACCTGAGGCTTCCAAGGCAACAAATCCAGTGCCTCCCGCCCTTAGATGACATCAGTGTATTAACTGAAGACTCCTGAGCTGTGCATCAAGCGGAAACACTTGTTCAACTGCACATGGACAGAAGGTCCCACCCATCAAGGGGCTTACTTCTATACACACACAACTCTGCACATACTCAGCTGTCACAGGAACGGGTTTTAAAAAGTATCATAAAAACACCAAAATCACAACTCCCTTAGAAAGGACTGAAATAATTACTTAATGACATAGTTTCCCAGTTCAGAACTTTCTTCTGTTTTCACTGGTGTCTGACCCTCCTGAGAGAGGCAGCCTGGCCCAGGCGTTTCTGGTTCAGTCTTTACTACAAGGGAAGAGCAACAAAAGAGAGCTGTAAGCCTTCAATGACGGAAGGACATGTGCAGGCAGAAACAAAAGCTCTTCCACTGAAACTCAGGGAGGAAACTGCCACAGCAGCTGCTGCAGAGACACAGCTAGGGGACTGAGATGGCACCCATCATCACAGGATCAGCAGACAAGGGAAGAACTGTTACTCTGGGTCTCAGGGGGAGCAACTCTAGGCTCATGACAAGGCGGGCAATAAAATGGCTTTTTATATATTTCTTAAAGGGCCAACCACACCACTATGTGAAATCCCCCCCATCTCTCTCTCTCTCGCGTGCGTGCCCATGCGCACACGCACATGCACACACACTCACACACACACACACACATTAAAATACAATGCTGGCATGTTCTAATATCCTATTGGATATCATCTCTCCAGCTAAGTTTATCAACTTTCAGCATTATCTTAGTGTTCTGAGACACAAGGCATAAGCAAAATTCAGATCTGCTGTGCTTGGAAATAACCAAGCCAATCACATTAGGCTTTAATCTTACTAAATCTACTGACAGAAGATAGCAAGGTCTCAGGTGCATGTGTCTCCCTGTATTTCTGCGTCTTTTTCGTCAAGAAACCATGACCACACACTTTCTGCTTCTGCATCAGCTTCCTTGCCTTTAATCCTTCCCTTTCAACTCACCTTGCATATCCGGACCAGAAAATTTTCCTAAGTGACCTTTTTAGTGTCATTTCCATACTTAACATCCTTCAGTACTTTCCTATCTAACAAGAGTCTACAAATGAGATCTACTAATACATCTCTATACATCTCTCTTCCTTTTTATTGATACATAGCTTGCAAAAAATGTACAAATATTAAGGGTATGGTTCAATTACCTATGTCTACACCCATGTACACCACTCCAATCAAGATATAGAGTTATTTCTAGTCCTCAACTAGGCTCCCTATGCTTTTGGTAGTTCCTCCCTGCCAAAGATAATCACCTTTTGTCCACTTTGAATTTCACATAACTGGAATCTTACTGCACATAATCCTTTGCATCAGCATCTTTTTAGCTATTAAAAACAACAATGCAATGGACGTTCCTGTATATGTCTTTTGGTGGATGGACATATGTGTGCACTTCCTAGAAGTGTATTTGCTGGAATGGAGGGCAGATGTAGGAGATTTACTAATTAGAATCTAATAAGATTTATTAGAAATCTAATCTAATTAGAAATCTAACCTAATCTAATAAATGTAAGATTTATTAGAATCTAACCTGCAGTTTGGCAGATCAGAAAATGTCAAACTGCTTTCCAAAGTGATTATATCAATTTCTAGTCCCACCAGCAGGGCATGTGAGTTCCAGCTGCATCACATCTTTGCCAAAACTTGAATGGCCAGTGTTTTATTTGGTGATGTAACAGCATTTCACTATGGCTTTAATTTGTATTTCCTTGATGACTAATGACATTGAACAACTTTGCATATCTTTATGAGCTATCTGGATATCCTCTTCAGTGCAGTGTCTGTTCACCGTTCTTTAAAGAAAAATTAGTGTCCGTATTTTTCATATTGATTTTTCGACGGTCTGCGTATGTATACTCTAGCTATGACTCCTTTGTTAGATGTATCAATCACCACTATCTTGAGTATGTGGCTTGACTTTCACTCTTAATTTTGTACCTCTAATGAAGTGAGGTTCCCAGTGTTATGGACCTTTTCTTTTATGGCTAGTTTTCTTACCTGTTCTGTTTACAAAGCACCTTTGCCCAAGGTCATGAAGATATTCTCTTCTAGATGCTTTATTGCTTTACCTTTCACATTTAGCTCTATATCCAACTCAAATTAATTTTTGTTTATGGTGTAAGGTTCAGTGTTTTCCCAAATGGATATATCTGATTAACCCAGCATTATGTATGGTAATGAACATCCCTTCCCTACTGAATGTCATAATCAGGTGACCATATACGTGGAAGTCTATTTTTGGGTTCTCTTTTCCATTCCATTATTCTGTTTATTCTTGAACCAATTCAACACTATCTCTGCAGCTTTAAATTTTTTTTTTTAATGCTTTTATTTATTTTGAAGGAGAGAGAGACCAAGCGTGAGCAGGGGAGGAACAGAGAGAGGGAGACATAGAATTTGAAGCAGGCTCCAGGCTCTGAGCTGTCAGCACAGAGCCCGATGTGGGGCTCAGACTCACAAACTGTGAGATCATGACCTGAGCCGAAGTCGGACGCTTAGCCGACTGAGCCACCCAGGTGCCCCTATCTCTGTAGTTTTTTTTTTTTTTTTAATTTTTTTTAATGTTTATTTTTATTTTTGAGAGAGACAGAGACAGAATGCGAGTGGGTTAGGGGCAGAGAGAGAGGGAGACACAGAATCTGAAGCAGGCTCCAGGCTGTCAGCACAGGGCCTGATGCGGGGCTCGAACTCACGAGCTGTGAGATCATGACCTGAGCTGAAGTCGGACGCTCAACCGACTGAGCCACCCAGGCACCCCTCGCTGTAGCTTTAAAGTGTATATATATCTGATGGTCCAAGTTCCCTAGTTTTTTGTTCTTCAAAACTGCCTCAGCTACTCTAGGCCTTTGCATTCCCACGTATATTTTAGATTTAGCTTGTCCATTTTTGGGGCGGGGAGAAAGCATAACACATCATGTTTTTAGTAAGTTAACATAATTATTCATATTTGTAAGAAATTAGTTGAGGCCTGAACAACTTGCAGGACTGGAGAGCCAACCCTCCCCCTTCAGTCAAAAATCCATGTGTTTAACTTTTGGCTCCCCAAAAACTTAACTATTAACAACGTACTACTGACTGGAAGCCTTACCAAAAACACAATTAATACATATTTGCATGTTGTATATATTATATACTGTGTTCCCATAATGAAGCTAGAGACAAAAAAAATTAAGAAAATCATAAGGAAGAGAAAATACATTTACAGTACTGTATTGCAAAAAAAATCTGTGTAATAAGGGGGCCTGCACTGTTCAAACCGGTGTTGTTCAAGTGTCAACTGTATTTATAATTTATTATGTTTATAATGGAATATCCTCCTTCCATTTATTTAGGTCTTGTTAATTTCTCTCAGAACTGTTTAGTAGGTTGCTAGCACTTAATTTCTACATAAAAATTAAATTTTTATGTATTGACTTGTATCAAATGACCTTGCTAATTTCATTTTTGACAGTATATATTCCCCCACTCCCTAGTGATTTCAAGACTTCAAGAAACAGAAAGGGGGTGCTTGGGTGGCTCAGTTGGTTAAGCGTCTGACCTCCACTCAGGTCATGATCTCATGGTTCGTGAGTTCAAGCACCGCGTCAGGCTCTGTGCTCACAGCTCACAGCTCAGAGCCTGGAGCCTGGAGCCTGCTTCAGATTCTGGTCTTCCTCTCTCTCTGCCCCTCCCCCATTCACACTCTGTCTCTCTCAAGAAAAAACTAAAAAAAAAAAAAAAAAGAAAAAAAAAAAAAGACACAGAAGGAAGTCCTCAGAAAAAGTTCTAGTTCTACAGGTGCAAGTACACTTATATTAATCTGGCCCTCAAACTACTACAGAATTAGACTGTTAGCATTTTTAGGTTGACACAGCTATTCTACTAGAGAAATGAAAACATATGCTCTTAAAAACTTATACATAATAACTTTTAACAACTCTAATGTCCACCAATAGGAGAAAGAATAAACAAATTATGATGTATTCCTACAGTGTGGAATACTATTCAGGTACAATAAATATGAATCTGAAAAATATTATGGTGAGTAAATAAAACCAGACGTGGAAGAATGCATGTGCTCCCATTCATATAAAGTTAAAAAAAAAGCAGACACACTATTCTATTCTAGTCTATTCTAAGGGAAATCAGAACAGTGGCTGCCTATAGGGGTTGGAAACTGACTGGAAGGAGCACAAGGTGATGAAAATTTCTGTATCTTGAATGGAAAATGGGTTACATGGGTTTATAATAAAACTCATCAAATGGTATGCTAATTATCTTTGCATTTCAATATACAAAATTTTATAATTAAAATAAAAACAGATGCCCTGACCCCAGTCCAAAATTAACTGAGTCAGGGGTGCCTGGGTGGCTCATTCGCTTGAGCATCTGACTCTTGGTTTCGGCTCAGGTCGTGATCTCACAGTTTCCTGAGTGTGAGCCCCATGTCGCGCTCTGGGCAGACAGCATGGAGCCTGCTTGGGATTCTCTCTCTCCCTCTCTCTCTGCCCTTCCCCCACTTGCGCTGTCTCTCTCTCTCAAAATAAATAAACCTAAAAAAAAATTTAACTGAATCAGAATCTGCATGAGGAAGGCCTATGAAATATAGCTACTATTGAGGAGAACTACTGGTCCAGACTAATCCAATTCTTTTATTAGCAATCTTTTGATCAGAGGTTGGCAAACTTTTCCTATAAAGGACTAACCAGTAAATATTTTAGGCTCTGTGGGTCATATGACCCCGGGTGCAACTGATTAACTCTGAGGTGGCAGAGCATCCACCAATAATATGTAAATAAATGGGAATGGTTGGGTGCCAATTACTTTTATTTAAAAAACAGGCAGGGGAGGGGCGTCTGGGTGGCTCAGTCGGCTGAGCATCCGACATCGGCTCAGGTCATGATCTCAGTTTGTGGGTTCGAGCCCCGCATCAGGCTCTGTGCTGACAGCTCAGAGCCTGGATCCTGCTTCGGATTCTGTGTCTCCTTCTCTCTGCCCCTCCCCCGCTCATGCTCTGTCTCTCAAAAATAAATAATGTTAAAAAAAAACCTTTTTTTAAAAACAGGCAAGGACTGTAATCAGCAAATCCATGTTTTAGTTGGTCATGCTGTAAGTAACAAATTCACCTTTCTTCAAGACTACTGTGAAAGATCCAGCATGCCTGAGAAGCAGACCTACTTCAAATTCTGACTACACTGCTTTTTAACTTTCAAGATTTGGGAAGTAGATACTTACTATCTCCAAACTTCACTTTCCTCATCTGTAATACGAGCATAATAGCTATCCTGAAGGACTGTGATAATTAGTGATATATATAAAGTAGCCAGCAAGGTTCCTGGTATCCTTCAGGCTCTTAACACATGGTAGCTATCATTATTACAGATGTTACAGATTTCAAAATGTGTTGCTCTAACCCATTGCACTATCTCAATCTACTCAGTAGTCAGAAATGTCCCCCTGGCCAGCCTGCCAAAGTTTGGCCCCACCTAAAGCTCCTTTACAACGATACACCCTAGGTGAGTCCCCTAATTGGTTTACTTCCCCCAAACAAACCCTACTGCTCCCTCAATCTGGCACGCCCCTTCCCCCTCCACAGCTTAACATGCTTCACCCTTCTTAAGTCTAGGTTATAATCCCTGCCCCGCACAAAGTCCTACACCTCCACACCCACTCCACACCCCACCAACCCTGACCAGACATCCTAGACCAAAACACTTCACATTCACATTTTCCAGCTCACTTATGCTGGAGTTATCAATCACTGCCTGCTGTCTACAACTCAGTTCAACCTGATTGTAAGTTCTTGGAGGACAGAAATGCTGCTTTAAACATCTCTGCATTTCCCTCAATGTCAGGTCTACTCTAAAATACTCTAAGTATTTCTGAAGGGACTGATTCACAGATGCTGAAACTTGAAGGGACCTAGATTACAGTAACACCTTGCACGAAACTTCCGGGCAAAAATACCGTGAGAAACACCTACCTTTTGTAACAGCTGCTGGAGCAGAGCTGGGGACAACTGGGTTTGGGGAAGCTACAGGCAGAATGGCAGGTGATTTGTTGGCAGAAAATGACTGAACCACTAACAGGGAAAAAAAGGGAGAGGACGTAAGAAATACAGAAATCATTCTAATGATGACCTAACTCCCAGGTGATGGCCCCATTTTAGACTAAAGGCACAAGAACAATTTCAGTACATTAAAAAGGTCCTTATTAATACAGTGATGTGACAAGGTAGGGTAGGCTGTTTACTATTAGCACCAGGGTAACTGAGCTTTTATTATCTTCCACTGTGGAAATGGGGGCTTGTCACTAAGAAAATAAAAATCCAATTAGCTTGGAACTCTCCTGAACACTTAAAATGTTCCCCGGCTACTCAACTTTAGAAATGGGGAGTTATTTAGAAGCCGATGGGTCATCTGGGGGTGTCCCAGAGTTCAAAATGCCAAGGACAACTCTGATGGCTAAAGGGAAGACCAAATGGGGAGGGGAGCCTGGGAACCACCCCCTAGACGCCCCTGCCAACAGTCCTGGTGGCAGCCGAAACCCGTGGGTGAAGGACTTACCTTTATTCACAGGCATCAGTATGGTCTGTACACCTCCAGATGTATTTACACTGAGTGGCTTGAGCTGGCTGGGGATCGTCAGGACAGCCTGCTGGGGATTGGATTGGCTGGAGTGAATCTTTAGCAATCCTAAAATAAGTTGGAAGATAAGGCCAAGCTGAAGATCAGATGCTTTCTGAAAGTCCTGCCTTCTTCAGCATTCACCTTTCCTCACAGGAGGAAGTTCTTAGGACATCCACCCCTTCAGTAAACAGAGAGCTGGAAGCAATGGATGTGACAGATTTCACAATGAAAACAATGACGTGACAGTGAGGATTTATTTTTGCTCCGCAATCATGAAGTAACAGAAATTTTTGGAAAAGCAACACTAATCAACAAGAGAAAACATGAAAAAGTATTAAAAAAATTAAAATTAAAAAAAGAGAAAAAGTAGGGGCGCCTGCATGGCTCAGTTGGTTGGCCATCCAACTCTTGATTTCGGCTCACGTCATGATCTCACAGTTTGTGAGTTCAAGCCCCGCACTGGGTTCTGGTAGTATATAGCCTGCTGGGGATTCTCTCTTTCTTTCTCTCTTTCTTTCTCTCTTTCTTTCTCTCTTTCTTTCTCTCTTTCTTTCTTTCTCTCTTTCTTTCTCTCTCTCTCTCTCTCTCAAAATAAATAAATAAATAAAACAATAAAAAAGAGAAAAAAATCCCCGAAAGCCCAACCACAGAGAGAACAGTATTAACATTTTAAGACAGTTCTTTCCATGTTTGTTTTCTGTGACAATTTCTGTGTTTTGTATATAGCTGTGACAGGTACAAACTGAATATAAAATTCTGTCTTCTGATTTGGTTAACTGTCATTTTCTTACTTTAAAACCTTCTCTAGCTCCTGGCTGCCCAGAGAATGTTTCCAAAATTAGTTTCAAAGTATTCAGAGTCCATTTTAAGCTCATCCCAGTTTATCTGCATCCCCTTCACACCATCCTTATAGATCAAATACTCCTATCTGTGTACTCACCATACCTTCTAATTTCCTACTTGTGTGCAGTTCTCATCTTTCAAACATCAAACATTCTCCACCTATTATTATTATTTTTAAGTAAACTCTACCCCCAATGTGGGGCTCAAACTCACAACTCCAAGATCAAGAGTCGCATGCTCTACCAACTGAGCCAGCCAGGTGCCCCTCCACCTGTCATTTTATTTTTATTTTTTTTTATTTTTATTTTTATTTTTTTTTATTTTTTAATATATGAAATTTACTGTCAAATTGGTTTCCATACAACACCCAGTGCTCATCCCAAAAGGTGCCCTCCTCAATACCCATCACCCACCCTGCCCTCCCTCCCACCCTGCCCTCCCTCCCACCCCCCATCAACCCTCAGTTTGTTCTCAGTTTTTAAGAGTCTCTAATGCTTTGGTTCTCTCCCACTCTAACCTCTTTTTTTTTTTTTTTTTCCTTCCCCTCCCCCATGGGTTTCTGTTATGTTTCTCAGGATCCACATAAGAGTGAAACCATATGGTATCTGTCTTTCTCTGTATGGCTTATTTCACTTAGCATCACACTCTCCAGTTCCATCCATGTTGCTACAAAAGGCCATATTTCATTTTTTCTCATTGCCACGTAGTATTCCATTGTGTATATAAACCACAATTTCTTTATCCATTCATCAGTTGATGGACATTTAGGCTCTTTCCATAATTTGGCTATTGTTGAGAGTGCCGCTATAAACATTGGGGTACAGGTGCCCCTATGCATCAGTACTCCTGTATCCCTTGGATAAATTCCTAGCAGTGCTATTGCTGGGTCATAGGGTAGGTCTATTTTTAATTTTCTGAGGAACCTCCACACTGCTTTCCAGAGCGGCTGCACCAATTTGCATTCCCACCAACAGTGCAAGAGGGTTCCTGTTTCTCCACATCCTCTCCAGCATCTATAGTCTCCTGATTTCTTCATTTTGGCCACTCTGACTGGCGTGAGGTGGTATCTGAGTGTGGTTTTGATTTGTATTTCTCTGATAAGGAGCGACGTTGAACATCTTTTCATGTGCCTGTTGGCCATCCGGATGTCTTCTTTAGAGAAGTGTCTATTCATGTTTTCTGCCCATTTCTTCACTGGGTTATTTGTTTTTCGGGTGTGGAGTTTGATGAGCTCTTTATAGATTTTGGATACTAGCCCTTCCACCTGTCATTTTAGAAAGGGTCACCCTCTTCCACTTTCCTTTTAGGCTAAACTTCCATATTCCCATTTCCACTATTCAACTGTTGGAGGCATTCAGAGGCCGGTAAAAACAATAGGCAGTTACTGTGAGACAGCACAAAAGACACAACACAAACACATGCTGTCACACACTTAAAAACAGCAATAGGAAAAAAAAACAGCTTAGAGGCTAAAGATACTTTAAGACATTGAAAAGCAGAGGATATGTATGTGTAAAAGGAAAATAATAATCTTAAAACCTTTCTGAAAAAAAGCCTTATAAAAATCTTTCTTTGGAACAGATGAATTTGTCAAATCAGATTGTAAGTTGTTTTTGTTTTTTTTTTTAATGTTTATTTATTTTTAAGAGCGAGAGGGAGGGAGAGCACACACACAAGGAGGGGAGGAACAGAGAGAGAGGGAGACAGGGAATCTCAAGCAGGCTCCATGCTGTCAGCATAAAGCCTGACGCAGGGCTCCATCCCACCAACTGTGAGATCATGCCCTGAGCCCAAATTGGACATTTAACTGAGCCACCCAGGTGCCCCTAGGTAGTAAGTTCATACCGAGATGTACCCTCAAAAGGAACAACAGTGATGTACAAAAACAGACACTTAAATCAGTGGAACAGAATAGACAACCCAGAAATGGACCCACAAATGTATGGCCAACTAATCTTTGACAAAGCAGGAAAAGACTATCCAATGGAATAAAGACAGTCTCTTCAGCAAGTGGTGCTGGGAAAACTGGACAGCGACATGCAGAAGAACAAACGTGGACCACTTTCTTACACCGTACACAAAAATAAACTACAAATGGATGAAAGACTAAATGTAAGACAGGAAGCCATCAAAATCCTCGAGGAGAAAGCAGGCAAAAACCTCTTTGACCTCGGCTGCAACAACTTCGTACTCAACACGTCTCTGGAAGCAAGGGAAACAAGAACAAAAATGAACTACTGGGACCTCATCAAAATAAAAAGCTTCTTCTGCACAGTGAAGGAAACAATCAGCAAAACTAAAAGGCAACTGATGGAATAGGAGAAATTATTTGCAAACGACATATCAGATAAAGGATTAGTATCAAAATCTATAAAGAACTTATCAAACTCAACACCCAAAAACCAAATAATCCAGTGAAGAAATGGGCTAAAGACATGAATTGACACTTCTCCAAGAAGACATCCAGATGGCCAACATATGAAAAAATGTTCAACATCACTCATCATCAGGGAAATACAAATCAAAACCACAATGAGATACCACCTCACACCTGTCAGAATGGATAACATTAACAACTCAGGCAACAACAGATGTTGGCGAGGATGTGGAGAAAAAGGATCTCTTTTGCACTGCTGGTGGGAATGCAAACTGGTACGGACACTCTGGAAAACAGTATGGAGGTTCCTCAAAAAATCAGAAATAGAACTATCTTAGGACCGAGCAATTACACTACCAGGTATTTACCAAAGGGATATAGGTATGCTGTTTCAAAGGGGCACATGCACCCCAATGTTTACAGCAGAACTATCAACAATACCCAAAGTATGGAAAGAGCCCCCAAAACCATCGATGGATGAATGGATAAAGATGTGGTATATGGAGTATTACTCGGCAGTCAAAAATGAAATCTTACTATTTGCAACTATGTGGATGGAACTAGAGGATATTATGCTAAGCAAAATTAGTCAGAGAAAGACAAATATCATATGACTTCATTCATATGAGGACTTTAAGATACAGAACAGATGAACATAAGGGAAGGAAAGCAAAAATAATATAAAAACAAGGAGGGGGAAAAAACATAAGAGACTCTTAAATATAGAGAACAGAGGGTTGCTGGAGGGGTTGAGGAAGGGGGGATGGGCTAAATGGGTAAAGGCATTAAGGAATCTACTCCTGAAATCATTGTTGCACTATATGCTAACTTGGATATAAATTAAAAAATAAACTATTTAAAAAAAACAAACTATTAAAAAAAAAGGACAATGACTCGATTTTTCATATTTTTCAAATTCTTATTTTTATCAAAATATTACATGCTTATCAGTTGAAAAGTAAAAAAAGTGCTGAAAAGGCTTTTAATTAAATATAGTCATCCTTTCCTCCACCTTCCTATCCTCATGTAGTTCCCTAGCAGTATCCACTTTCAACCGTTTTGGCCCTGTTTTTTAATATATATGTCGGCATTTTTTTATTTATTTATTTATTTATTTATTTATTTATTTATTTATTTATTTATTTATTTATTTATTTTTAATGTTTTTTATTTTTGCAAGAGACAGAATGTGAGTGGGTTGGGGCAGAAAGAGAGGGAGGCACAGAATCTGAAGCAGGCTCCAGGCTCTGAGCTGCCAGCACAGAGCCTGACACGGGACTCGAACTCACAAGCTGTGAGATCATGGCCTGAGCCAAAGTCGGACGCTCAACTGACTGAGCCACCCAGGTGCCCCTATATCTCAGTATTTTTAAAAGTAAATGTATACTACAGGCCTTGACTAATTTTGATGTAACATTTTGATGTTACACATTGACTTATTATTAGTGTAGATCTGGGCATTTTAAGGCACTTATAACCTTCTCTTTCCCTGTCCACCAAGAACTGTTCTCTACTGATTCAAAGAATACCATACAACGATTCCATTTTGTTCTCTGGTGTTAACATTTCCTCCTTTTTCAGTTGCTTGGCTCTCCTTCAAAATCTTACTAAGTCTTCCCACTTCCCTCAAAAATGCCATAAGCTGCTCCTTTACATAATTCTCCCTGCAGTCAAATCTCTCTTATGGTTCCATTTTTATAAAAGGTATCTTTTCTGAAGAGCTCTGATCTGCTCCACTCTGTTTCCTAGGCCTGCTGCACAGCTGTCATACTGCAAACATTCTTCACCATTACCCTGGGACTTCCCTTTACCTTCCTTCTATATCGGACCCTGTTTCTTCTTCTAAGTCTACACCTCTTCGCTCTGATAAAAAACATGTATTTTAGTAATGTCTTGAGACAGGGCACATAGGAAATACATTTAGAACTGTGCCTGTCAGAAAATATTTCTGCCCTCACTCTCCATAACAATCTGCCTGACTACAGAATTCTCAACTGAAAATAATTGTCCCCTAGAATTCTGAAAAGCAGTATCACAACTTCCAGTACTGCTGAGAAGCCCAATGATAATGTAATTTCTGAGTTTTTCTACTTCTTCTTCTGACAACTTGTAAGACTTTCACCTTGTCCCTGGTGTTCTGATTTTGTGAACAAACTGTGCCTCTGTGTGAAGCACCTTTCATTCATTGTGTTGGACACTGTCTTTTGAACTTGGGAGTTTGTTCTTTTCAATTCTGAGATAAACTGTTTCATTTCTTGGATCATTTTCTTCCCACTATTTCCTGTTTTCTTTCTGGAACTCCTTTTAGTCTGATGTTGCCAGGACTCCTGACACATCACTGAATTTTCTTTCTTAGTGTCCACTTTTTGGTCTGTTCTCTGCTTCTATCTTGTGTCCCCCAGTTTAGTCTAAATGCTGCAGCCAGTGATTCTATTGAAAGGTAAGGCAGATAATGTTACTCCTTAGTTTAAAACCCTCCAATGGCTTCCCTTGGTGTAAAAGTCAAAGTTCTTAAGATCTTTTTATTTAAAAAAAAATTTTTTTTAATGTTTAATTTTAGAGAGAGAGAGAGCACACTAGTAAGGGAGAGGGGCAGAGGGATGGAGAGACAGAGAGATTGAGAACCTTAAACAGGCTCCAATGCTTAGCCCGGAGCCCGACACAGGGCTCGATCCCATGACCCTGGGATCATGACCTGAGCTGAAATCAAGTGCAGACACTCAACTGACTGAGCCACCCAGACTCCCCTGAAAGTCAAAGTTCTTAAAATGACCTACACAGACCCTATGTGACTTGGCCCCCATCACTCTGACTCCCTTGCTCACTCTGCTCCAGTCCTAATAATGACCTTGTTCAGAACAGTCCATAATGTACACAAAAAATTGAACTAAAAAATTAATAATTATACCTCAGTTATATAAAGAGAGTCAACACCCACACAAAAAATTAATGAGCAGCAGAAAATAGTTTGATTACTTTATGAAAACATTATATACAGCAAATTTCATCAGCAGCATCCCAGGATATAAGAACTTAAAGCAGGAAGATTTCATTTATTTCATGTAAAATACTTAATTAGAAAATGGGAGGGCATTTATTTCTCATAATAGCAACCCTCTATTTCTGTAATTTCTACTCCGGGCTTAACATGGTGCCTGCGAACATTCTATGAGCAAAGAACAGCACTCCCTGTACTAGAACTTCGTCAATGGTAACTGGCAGGTAGGTGGAAGTCATGGGAAACTCTACCAGCTTTAATCTTTTGGTCTTGAACTAGCCAAAAAACAAAAGGACACAGGGGCTTGGTTTGGAGTTGTGTGTGGAATGTAGTAATAACAGCTATAAGAACAACATCCACAATCTTTTATCCAAGGGTACTAAGGTTATGTGTGTGCATGCATGTATTAATGTGTGTGTGTGTGTGTGTGTGTGTGTGTGTGTGTGTGTGTGTGTGTGTGTAACATATATCTCAGCGACAGTTTTTTCTGTCAGTGCAACCTGATAAGCTTTTATCAATCTACAACAAGGCAATACAAAAACTAAGAGTGTTTGGAAACTTCTGTAACATTGTGACATTGTTGTTGACATTTTTAAAAATAATTTTTTCAAAAAGTTTATTTGAGAGAGAGAGAGAGAGAGAGAAAGAGAGAGAGACAGCGCAAGTGGAGGGAGGGGCAGAGAGAGGAGGAAAGAGAGAATCCCAAGCAAGCTCTGTTCTGCCAGCTCAGAGCCCAATGTGGGTCTCAAACCCACAAAACTGCAAGATCATGACCTGAGCTGAAACCAAGAGTTGGACGCTTAACTAATGTCACCCACGCACCCCTGCTGACGTTCTTACAGTATTTTACAGAAGTATCTGTCTGTATTAGATTGTAGAAAAACAAGCAGAAAAACTGATCTTTCAAGTTTGAGAAGCAATGCTGTATATTATATCAGTCCCCTGGCATGTGGGGCCACACAGTGTCATCCAAGCACCTTAGTATTTTTGTGGCAAAACACAAATTTTCATTTTAAGTCGTACAAATAGCCTGTCAATGAAGGTCAGATTTCACACTAAAATTAGTTATGCAAACAAAGAAACACAAAAACACCTTTGGTTTTCACAGCTTTTCAGATCTTAAAATTAAAAGGAATGTGGACTACACAACATTAAACACGCTAATAGCGGCCATTATTTATATAACAGCTACTACATGTCAGACAGCATTCTAACCATTTACATATTAACTCATTTCATTCTCTCAACTGTATGAGGTAGGTATTAGTATCAACCTGATTTTCAGCCAAGGAAAATGAAGCAAGTTATTTTAACTAAGGCAACCTGGCTCCAGGATTTATGCTGCAAGTTAACCAAAGAAGTAAAAGACACACTCTTCTGGGACCATTTAGTGCTGGCACAAAAAATATACACCTTACCAGGCCTCATACACATCACTCTAACACTACCCAGTATAATAACTAATGTTAAAAATTGTGACTTGGAGTCATCAAGGGTAATTTATATACTTTGTTTATGAAAGCAAAGAGTATGGATAATGTTTTGTAACATGTTCCATTCAAAACTGATGATGAAACAAAAAAAAGATAATGTTACTTTAAGGAGAGTAAACTCTCAGTTCTCCACAAAATTACATTATGAAAGCAGCTAAAATACTCCAGAGTTCCAGATGGCTAAAGTTTTATTATATCACTTAAAAATTATTATTCAATCCATGAAACCAGCTCAGACTTAAAAATCCACATGTAGATTTTATTTTATTATTATTATTATGTTTTTTAAGTAGGCTTCATGCCCAGTGTGGAGCCCAATGTGGGATTGAACTCACGACCCTAAGATCAAGACCTGAGCTGAGATCAAGAGTCCAATGCTTAACCAAATGAGCCACTGAGGCGCCCCATTTGTGTAGATTTTAAAGAAAAATAAATTATCTGAAAAGCAGCTATGTGGAAAATGTTGCTGGGTTAATTTTTTTTAACTTATACAAAATACTGCTTAAGACCAAAATATTCTAGCGCAAAGAAGGGAGAGAGAAAAAATATTATGATACAACTGACCTGATACGGTGGCTTTTCCAGAGATTGTGTTTGGTGTGGGCACCAGGGACGTGGCACTGATGACAGAGGGAGCAGCAGGCTTGCAGGTTCCCACGGGGGCCTGGCTCACACACACTGGCTGCTGCCCAGAAGTTTTCATTACAGGGCCTACAGCAGATGATGAACTGGGAACTGCTCCTTCTGACTGCTCACACACAGGGCGGAAAATAATAGAAATTAAGAAGAAAGCAATGTAACTTACTCAGAACAGTAACTGGCAGATAGCATACTCAATACATGTTATCTATTAGCTATTGTATTACCTACCTATTAAATACCATGCATTTAAAAAGAGCGCCTCTCTAGTTTAGTGTTTCCTAAACTTTTAAAGATTTCACAGACCAGGCAAAGTTAAAAAATTATAAAACAAGGAGGCATCATTGTGTTATCACATTAAAAAACAAAAAACAAAACAAAACAAAAAAAAACTCACCACCTACTACATCACTTTATAAAAGGATATTTCAATACCAAATAAAGGAGGACATAATCTCAGAATATAAAAGTGGAATAAAATGAGCATTATTAAAAACTCACTATAATGTTTGTCACATTCATTCAACCAACATCTACTTCATGGCAGGCACAGTGTTAAATCCTAAAGCCCAGAGAGAAAAGCCCTCAAGGAAAACAGGTTGACTGACGAATGGTATAGTAGGCATAGGTACAAGGCACCATTAAAACTGAGAGGAAAAGAGATGCTGGGTGGCTCAGTTGGTTAAGAGTCCAACTCTTGATTTTGGCTCAAGTCATGCATGATCTCATGGTTCGTGAGAGCAAGTCCTGCATTGGGCTCTGCGCTGATAGTATGGAACCTGCGTGGGATTCTCTCTCCCTCTCTCTCTGCTCCTCCCTTGCCCATGCTCTCTCTCTCTCAGAATAAATAAGTATGCTTTAAAAAAAACAGAGAGGAAAATTACTATTTCTGCCTAGGGATGGGGAGAGGAGAGTATTGGGAAAAGCTTCATGTACAAAAATGGCACTTTAGGGGGATCTTCAAGATTCAAGACAGGAAAAGGGGGAAATGAATGTTTCTTAGCAGAAGATAGTAGGTAGAAAGAGAGGCATGAAAGAACATGGTTATGTTCATGGGACTACATGCAAAGTAGAGTGATAACAGGCATGAGAGGTAGTAGTTGTAGGAGATGAACCTTAAAAAGCAAGCAAAATCAGCTTCAAAAAAAGTCCCTGGGGTGCCAAGACAATTCAAAAGGGAAACAGACTTTAAATGTTGGTAGGCCAATTGACTGTCTACATGCAAAAGAATGAAGTTTGGCCCTTACCTCACACCATATAAAGATTAACTCCAAATGGATCAAAGACCTATACATGAGCTAAAATTATAAAACTCTTAGATGAAAATGTTGGCTTAAATTTTATGATTTTGGATTTGGCAATAGTTTCTTAGCTATGATACCAAAAGCATAAGCAATAAAAGAAATACACTGGACTTTATCAAAATTAAAAAGTTTTGTCGTTCACAGAGTATCATCAAGGAAGTGGTAAGATGGACCACAGAGTGGTAGAAAATTTTTGTAAATCTGGTAAGAGACTTGTATCTAGAATAATAATGGCAAAGAATCTGAATAGACATTTCTCCAAAGAAGATACACAAATGGACAATAAGTACATTAAAAGATGCTATCATTAGCTATCAGAGAAATGCAACTCAAAGCCACAATGATTACCATTTCACACCCACTAGAATGGATACAACAACAAAAAAAGGAAAAGAACAAGTGTCAACAAGGATGTAGAAAAACGGGAGCCCTCATACATTGCTGGTAGAAGTCTAAAATGGTGTAGCTGCCTGAGAAAACTGGCAGCTTCTCATAGTGTTAAACACAGTTTATGATATGATCCAGCATTTCCTTCCCACAATTAGCCAGAAAAACCAAAAACCTATCATTACACAAAAACTTGAACATAAATGTTCATAGTAGCATTACTGATTATAAGTAAAAGGTAGAAACCACCCAAATGTCCTTCAACTAATAAATACATAAACAAGGGGCGCCTGGGCGGCTCAGTCAGTTAAGCATCCGACTTTAGTTCAGGTCATGATCTCACAGTTCGTGAGTTCGAGCCCCACATCAGGCTCTGTGCTGACAGCTTGGAGCCTGGAGCCTGCTTCAGATTCTGTGTTTCCCTCTCTCACGGCCCCTCCCCTGCTCACACTCTCTGTCTCTCAAAAATAAATAAGCAATTAAAACATAAATAAATGTGTAAACAAAATGTGGTATGGCCATAAAACTGGATATCGACTATTCAGGTATAAAAAAATACTGATACATGCTACAACCTGGATGAACCTTGAAAATACTGTTAAGAGAAAGAAGCCAGACATGAAGAGTAGTTGCCTAGTACTGGGGGTAGGAGGGACTGCTATTGGGTATGGAGTTTCTTTTAGGAATGTTAAAAAAATGTTCTAAAATAGAAAGTGGTGATGGTTGCAAAACCTTGAGAATATAATAAAAACCACAGAACTGTATGCTTTAAAATGGTAAATTTTATAGCATATGAATTATATTTCAATTTTTTTATTGATTTTTAATTTTTTTAATTTTTAATTTTTTTTAAAGTTTGAGAGAGAGATGAGGAGGACAGGAGGAGAGAGAGAGGGAGAGAGAATCCCAAGCAGGCACTGTCAGCACAGAGCCCAACATGGGGCTTGATCTCATGAACCCCGAGATCATGCCCTGAGCTACAATCAAGAGTTGGACACTTAACCGACTGAGCCACCCAGGTGCCCCTCCAATTAAAAAAAAATTTTTTTTAACATTTATTTATTACTGAGAGACAGAGGAGGAGCAGAGAGAGGAGGAGACACAGAATCTGAAGCAGGCTGCAGGCTCTGAGCTGTCAGCACAGAGCTCGACATGGGGCTGGAACCCACAAACCATGAGATCCAGACCTGAGCCGAAGTCAGATGCTTAACCAACTGAGCCACCCAGGCGCACCCCACTCCAATTTTTTTTTTTTTTTTTTTTTAAATAGAATATGGCCCACTGACATACCTGCTAAATACCTTAATACTTTTATGTTTCATTATGGTTTTCTACTGTTATGCTAATTCTCACCGGCTGTGCAGGACCGTTTGCTGAGAGGGTCACAGCTGGGGAAGTGGCGGTTGTGATAACCCCTCCTGCCACTCTCAGCATTGTGGTTCCAGGCTTTGAGAGTTGTGAAGTGGCTGGTACAGACTTCAGTGTGCTATCAGATATTTTCATTAGTGATGCCTGTCCCCCAGGGGCTGCCTGCAGAAACAAAATCAGTTGAAGTAATAATGTTGCCTTGGTTTATAGGCACAATTTATTCCTTACATACACAGGCCCCAAGAATTAAAGCACATCCAAGAAAGTCTTGCTAATCAAAAACATAGGAGGTGTTTGTGCACCTTTCCAATAAACACTCAAGTTTATGACATTTTACATACAAATGTTCCTTTACCTCTAATGTAGAACAAGTGAATGCATGCACTTACAAGTCACTATTTGGCAATAGTGACTTCAAAGATACTAGGTCATTTGTTATCAAAATAATGGAGTCTAAAATGCTCTTAAATATATGTGTAATCTTTAAACATGAAAATCTAAACAATATGGGCCAGATTTAAACGGGTAAGTTAAGTGCTCTAGGCTAGTACCTTAGCATTTTATTATTGCTCAACAAATGTAGTACCATTAACAAATTATAGTTTTAGTGGGTTAAATTAAGGCTCAGCAAACGTTTCCTGTAAATGGCATTAAGCATTTATAGCACTGAAGGCCATATGGTCCTTGTTTCAACTCCTCAACTCTACTGTTACACGGGTGTGGCTGTGTTCCAGTAAAATATTATTCATAAAAATAGGAAGCCTTGGGCACAGTTCACTGACCCGTGGCCTAAATGCTTACTGCCCAAAATTAATACACCCCACAAACAGATACCATTTATCAGTCCCTAGAACTGTGTGTCAGTAATGGCAAAAACACTTTCATGTATTTTATGTCAATGAATCTTTTCATAAACTTTATAGGGTAGATTTTAGTCCCATTTTACAGATGAAGAACTTAAGCTCAGTAATTTTACCAGGGTCATACAGTTAGTAACTGGAAGCGCCATGATTAGAATGCAGAAGTAGTAGCCATTGGAGCCTGATACATACAAAAATCTTAGCCATACAAAAATGGCTAAAATTAAAAAGGATGACAGTCTCCCATATTGGTGAGAACGAACAGCAACTGTAACTCTCTCACATTACTTATGGGAGAGTCAAATGGTACAACCACTCTGCAAACCATTTGTCAGTTTCTTATAAACTTTCTTATTTTTTAAAAAAATTTTAATGTTTTATTTATTTTTGAGAGAGTCAGAGTGTGAGTAGGGGAGGGGCAGAGAGAGACGGAGACACAGAATCCGAAGCAGGCTCCAGGTTCCGAGCTGCCAGCACACAGCCTGACTCAGGGCTCGAACTCACAGACTGCGAGATCATGACCTGAGCTGAAGTTGGACAATTAACCGACTGAGCCACCCAGGCGTCACCTTATAACTTTCTTATTAACATATACTTACCCTAGGACCTAGCTATTTTACAATACAAAATATCTATACAAGAATGTTCATAATAGTATAGTTCATTTAAAAAAAAAAAAAAAAAAAAAAAGAGGGTATGTTTTATTCTTTTTTTTTTTTTTTTTTTTTTTTTTTTTTTAAATTTTTTTTTTTTTCAACGTTTTTTATTTATTTTTTTTGGGGACAGAGAGAGACAGACAGAGCATGAACGGGGGAGGGGCAGAGAGAGGGAGACACAGAATCGGAAACAGGCTCCAGGCTCTGAGCCATCAGCCCAGAGCCTGACGCGGGGCTCGAACTCACGGACCGCGAGATCGTGACCTGGCTGAAGTCGGACGCTTAACCGACTGCGCCACCCAGGTGCCCCAAGAGGGTATGTTTTAGAGTGACAAATGTTTTGTAACTTGACTGGGATAGTGCTTGCATGAGTTTGTACACTGGTCAACACTCATTGAGCAGTACACATATGGTCTATGCATTATTTTATGTAAATAATACCTTATTAAAAAGCAACAGGTGCGCCTGGGTGGCTCAGTCAGTTAAGCTCGACTCTTGACTTTGGCTCAGGTCATCAATTCAGTTTGTGAGATTAAGCCCCACGTCAGGCTCTGTGCTGATAGCATGGAATCTGCTTGGGATTCTCTTTCTGCCCCTCCCCCACTCATTCTCACCACCCCCCCAAATAAATATACTTAAAAAAAGAAAAAAAGCAACAGTAATTGTTCTGCAGTGGTAGAACAGGAAGAAAGTCACTCCACTAGCTGCAACATAAGCAGGTAGGAAGAAATAAGCTGAGATTTTAAAGAACTGCCTGAAGAATTTTAGGGCCTCATATCTGTTTAAAATACTAAGTGCATCTGACCAAAGGGAAATTAGTACTCAAAGAAATGAAACAGTACTAATATGAAAAATATATGATGGAGAAAAAATTCCTTTTTTACAGATATAACCTACCAAACCTTCCTCAAGGTAAAACAAATAACCTGAATAGTTCTGTATCTACTAAATAAATTGAAATTGTAGTTAAAAACCTTCCCAATCAGGAAAACTTGAGGTCATTATGGCTTCACTGGTGTATTCTAGTTAAAGAAAAAAATAATACCAATTCTACGTAAAATTTTTTACACAAAAAGTGAACGAGAGAAAAGTTTTTGTTTTTTGTTTTTAAGAGGGAAAAGTTTCTAACTCATTCACTTATGTGATATCAAAACCAGACAGGAATTACAAAGAAAACCACTGACCAATAACCCTTACAAAAACTCTAAACAAAATTTTATCAAATGAAACCCAGCAATACATTAAAAGAGGATAACATGTCACAAACAAGTGGGGCTTATTCCAGGAATGCAGGGCTGGTTTAACACTTAAAAAAAAATTTTTTAATGTTTTCATGTTTAATGTTTTAAAGTAATCTTTCATGTTTAATGTTTTAAAGTAATCTCTACCCCTCAACATGGGGCTTGAACGCATGACCACAAGATCAAGAACACACGCTCCACCAACAGAGCCACCAGGTGCCCTCTTATGATCTTCTTAGTAACATTTTTTCTCTAGCTTACTGTAAGAATACAATATATAATACATATGACATACAAAATGTGTGCTAGTCAACTATGTTATTGGTAAGGCTATTAATAGTTAAGTTTGGGGGGAGTCAAAAGTCATATGAGGATTCTCCACTGTGAGAGAGGTTGGCACCCCTGACCCACCCCCTGTTGTGCAAGGATCAACTGTACATGGATACTGTGGATGGCATCACCTACTACACTATTCAGAATCTCCCACACGAAGTTCCTCCAGAGACATTTTAGAATGAAGTATCAAGAAAACCTGTTTCTTCTAAGGAAATATGTAGGTATTGTTTTGCCTCTCACAAACTGAATTTTATAACTGATCATGCTTCTGATTTGCTTTGGCAAATTTTATTAATTATATAGGACATAGCTGTTTGCATATCTAATAACTCTGGCCTTATCTTCTCATTCTACTTGTATTTTCCCAAATTTCAAGATTTTATTCTTATTTTTCTATACTGTTTTATTATCATTTTCTTTTTTTTTTCTTAATGTTTATTTTTTGAGAGAGACAGAGAGAGACAGAGTGCAAGCAAGGGAGGGGCAGAGAGAGAAAGAGAGACACAGAATCCAAAGCAGGCTCTAGGATCTGAGCTGTCAGCACAGAGCCCGACATGGGGCTCAAACCCACAAGCTGGAGATCATGACCTGAGCCAAAGTCAGATGCCTAACTGATTGAGCCACTCAGGCGCCCCTTACTATTCATTTTCTTGGGCAACCTTAATTTCTTTGTGGAAAAGGATAAGCTGTAAAAGTTTTAATAAATGCCATAACCACCGTGTATTTGGGGTATGTGTTTATTTACCTGGGTAAACAAAGTGGTTTTTTGTCCAGAGATGACTTTTAATGTTTGTTGCCCTTGTGCAGAAGATGTGCTGACTCCCAGCGTTCCTTGGACCACTGACCCAGTAGTCAGCTGTTTTCCAGATGTCTGGGGTGATGGCTGACCAACTAAAAATGTGCCCTAGAAACAAATAAAGACCTACTCAGTAATTATTAAGTTCAAATGACTTGTCCTGACCCTTTAAATCACAAGGTCCCATGTTACAAGCTACAATGCCCCCCTTGAATTCTCCAACTCAGCCAAAATAATTGTAAGGAACAGCTCTGCTCTCAGGGTCCCTCCCAAAAGCTCTCCCCACTTTTAGAACTCTGCACAGTAGCTGTGGAGCAGGCTGCTTAAAAACTCAAGTTTTACAACCGAGTCTTTAAATCTGGATTTAATTTTCAAGATTCATAACTATCCATCCTTAGTAAGAACATTGAGAACAAAAATTCTTAAAGAGGAGTCAAGACTTTAGCAATGAGGGGAAAGAAAGTAGAAACTTGTTCCTAATCATGAATCCAACCTAACTCCAAATACCTTAACTTGATAGTACCTCTTTGGTTACTCCCTTCCAAGAGAAAATTTTCAACTGCACATGAACACTACTCACTAACTCATGGATTTGGAAGGCAAAAGCATAGGAAAAATCTTTCTTTGAGTCAGAAAGATCTGGGTTTAAATCCAAATTCTATCATTGGCTTAGCAGAGACATCTTGGGAAAGTTACTTAAGTCTTTCTGAATGTCTAGGACCTCTTGTCTCAACATAAAACAAGCCCAAAATAATATAGATTCATAACATAGCTAAAATGTTAGTATTGACTCCTGATCCCAGAGATGTAAAGATAAATCCACTATAATTAAAGGCAGTTATTAAGGAACCAAAGGATTTAAAAGACACCAGTCACAAACGATCAGACCTGAGGCGTTTGCTTTAGGATATAAGATGTGTAAGTCAGGTGCTGGGATATCCCTCCAGGGCCTGCAGGGCTCTGAGTTCCTCCTGTTCCTCCTCCTCCACCTCCGCTGCCACTGCCGCTGCCACCGCTGCCTCCGCCACTACCACTGCCCGCAGCTGAGCCAGACTGGAGGTCTGAAAATACAATGAAATGACAGCAACATCAGAAAAGGTATTAAGAGGCTTAACAGAAAGATAGATGAGCCCAGAGGGATGTTTCCCTTACAGCGACATTCCTTCCCTTTTCTATTTTCTCCTTTCTTTTCTGTAATGTATCTATTCTGTGACAAGAGTGAGAAGAACATCCTAGAACTGAAGACTGATCTACTTCCAACTGAAGGACAGTTGACTAGTTCAGCTCTCGGTACAATGAAGAACTTAACTTTAACAAGAGTTTTGACTTAGTGTGGGACATCAAGAAAGAGTGTGATAGTGACATTTTTAACCAAGTGCTGACTGGAATGTGCTCAGAGAAGTGCTTATAAACATTCTGGCATCTCATTTGATTTCAGTGAAACTGCTGGAATTTAGTGTAATTTTACAGTACCTTTTCTGTTGCCCTCTGCCCCAGAAAAAACGGATTTTCTTCACATTTATAATGACTCCAGGGCCCCATTTTTTTTTTCCTTTTAAAATTCTACTTTAAAGCCTTTGAATTTTTTTTACTTCCCACTTGGTGACATAATATATACAAACTAAAACCTAAATAGCTCTCTGGGTGACTTGTGGAATACTCACATTGTCCTTTTCTTACATATCTTTTATATACTACAGCTTAAGTAGGAGGAAAAAATGCCAGGGTGAGAGAGCAGAAATCACCCATTATAGTTAGTAAACAAAATGGCGACTAGCTCACACACTACATTTTGGCAAGAGTGGCTAATTTTTAGTGAACCTATTATACCAATTATACTTGGGGAGGGGGGGTGCTTTTAAATCTTATTTAACATAATTTGTCAAACTGGCTTACATACAACACCCAGTGCTCATCCCAACAAGGACCCTCTTCAATGCCCATCACCCACTTTCCCCTCTTCCCTTGCACCATCAACCCTCAGTTTGTTCTCTGTATTTAAGAGTCTCTTATGGTTTGTCTCCCTCCTTGTTTGTTAACTATTTTTTTCCCCTTCCCTTCCTCCATGGTCTTCTGTTAAGTTTCTCAAGATCCACATATGAGCGAAAACATATGATATCTTTCTCTGACTTATTTCACTTAGCATAATACCCTCTAGTTCTATCCATAATGCTGCAAATGGCATGATTTTATTCTTTCTCGTTGCCAAGTAGTATTCCGTTGTATATATAAACCACATCTTCTTTATCCATTCATCAGTTGATGGACATTTAGGCTCTTTCCATAATTTAGCTACTGTTGAAAGTGCTGCTATAAACATCGGGGTACAAGTGCCCCTATGCATCAGCACTCCCGTATCCCTTGGGTAAATTCCCAGCAGTGCTATTGCTGGGTCACAGGGTAGTTCTCTTTTTAATTTTTTGAGGAACCTCCACACTGTTTTCCAGAGCAGCTGCACCAGTTTGCATTCCTACCAACAGTGCAAGAGGGTTCCCGTTTTTCCACATCCTCGCCAGCATCTATAGTCCCCTGATTTGTTCACGTTAGTCACTCTGACCGGTGTGAGGTTATACCAATTTTACTTCTGATTGAGAGGGAAATAATTCCCTTTACCCTTTCCTTTCCAACACCAAATTGTTTTCTCTGTATGTCAAAACAAAAGTTTGTCAATCTAGATAAACCACCTAATTTCCTTGGGGTTTTAAGGCTTGTACACTAAGGCTGACTCTCTATTTCTCTTTCCATCTCCAAACCTAGCAAACTTAACATGCACATCTAAATAATGGCAGGCAGACACACTTGATTCCACTCCTATTCCTATCCCCTCCAAAATAAATATAGGCTCTCAGCTAACTTCTCCACAGGTGTCACATTTCTAGATATCACTGAAAAGGAAGAACTCTTTTTTGTTTACAGTTCACATGGACAGGTTTCTCTCAACACACCTTCAGTAGCCATACCTCTCCAATGTATTTTGTATCTGATCCCAAACTCTGAGTAGATAAATGCAAAATAACAGTATCACCTCCTAGGACTACGATCGTTTAAGCCTACTTCTAGTTAAATTATATGCATGTTTTAAATCCATGTGGGCAAATACTACCATCATACAGAGCTATGGAAATACTTCCTGAAACAGGTAAGAGCTGCCCCTGGGTGGGTGAAATGAACATACCCAGAGGCCCAAGAACCAAAGATTTAATGATGGACTAACTAGCATTGTTGGTAGCTCGCAGGATGGCTCCTTGAGGGATCAGCAGCAGTTTTCCTTTTCCTGAAGGGTTCTTGCTGTTCGTTGTAAGGTAGAGTTTGGTGCCAGGAGGCAAATTTGCCAAGTTGGCCAGATTAGTGGCTGGTAGCTGTAATGTTGCCATTACTAAAATGGTAAAGGGGAAAAGGAAAAAAAAAAAAAAAAAAAAAGAGGAAAAACAGTTATGATAAATTTGAACTGAGGTCAGTGCTATCTCTAAAATTAAAACAACGTAGTAAGATACTTACTGAAAAACATACACAGTAAACTCTACAGTTTTCTTAAATACACAAGGTGGACAGTCTTAAATATCTTGCTACCTAAAAAATAATCTATATACTAGAAGAGCTTGCTGTAAACTAGAAAGGAATATTTGTACATAAATAGGGTGACCATATGTCCCAGTTTGCCCAGAACAGTTCCAGTTTATACCTGTGTCCCAATGATTATTAATAGTAATTCTTGGGGCGCCTGGGTGGCTCAGTCAGTTAAGCCTCCGACTTTGGCTCAGGTCATGATCTCGCGGTCCGTGAGTTTGAGCCCCGCGTCGGGCTCTGTGCTGACAGCTGAGTCTGGAGCCTGTTTCAGATTCTGTGTCTCCCTCTCTCTCTGACCCTCCCCCGTTCATGCTCTGTCTCTCCCTGTCTCAAAAATAAATAAATGTTAAAAAAAAAAAAATTAAGAAAAAAATAGTAACTCTTTTTATTCTCACAAGTACTATAGTTTAGACAATCAATGAAATAATCACCTTATTTATGGATGAATGTATATTTCCTCCCAATTGTTTAAAGCCCTTCCAATCAATTGCTAGTGATGAATGAATCTACTGATTTGAAACTAGACTTCTTATCTCTCTCACTTTCTAAGAACTAAGAAAATGCCACAGTTAACAACTGGCACATATACTATGAAACTATAATTCAGTCTTACCTATGTCAAAGAGCTTTCGCTTATCCCTTAGAATTTACTTCTCGATGCACAGGGCTGTAAACCTTTAAATGAGATTCTTAATTGGAGACTTACACATCAAAACTTCTGCAAATGCTCTGAATCCAAATCCCCACAAAATGAAGCATACAGAACCATGTGAGTCACCAGAGGCAAAGGACTCTCATGGCCTCCTCCAGCCTGCTGGACTAGTCCTCCTTCTCATTACTACTTCACTGTGCAAGGTTTGGGGAACCAAGAACCTAGAAGCTGCCCCAAAACATCAGGGACTGATATTAAAACTGAGTGCCATTATCTCTCCACTACTGCCAGAACTAATCCCACTTTACACCATATGCATCTCAGCAAACCTCTCTGGTCTGTCACCCATACCCGGAAGTCCAGCCCCAAACTGCTCTCCATTCCTGATCTGAGTCCACCTTCTCAGGCCCTCCTCCTCCCCCATCTCTTTCACCAAGCCCCCAGGAATTCCTGCTGTGGTCAATTACACCCTTTAGAATCTCCACCTCTTTCAACCTTAATGTCTTTTTGTGTAACTAAACACTAAAAGTCCTCTGAAGATAGGACTTCTTCTGCAGCCCCTTAGCTAAAAGCTGGTTTTTTGTTTGTTTTTTTAATCTTACCTCAGTGTATGAGGGCCAGGACTAGAAGAGAAGCCTTTTTGCTCTCCAGTTTGGCTTTCAGACCATTACCACCCCTCATTCCAGAGGAAAAACCTGCTGGCTCCTGTTAGGATCATGCATGGCTCTACCACCTTACCCCTTGCTTTTCTACTCTCATTTACTGAACCCCTAGTCACTTCCCCTCACTTGCTAAAGACTGACTCCTGACTCAGTCTTGCTGTATGCCAACAACTGTCATCCTCAGTGACAGCACTGCAGATGACCTGTTTAATTCTCTGGCTTCTCAGGTACTTCATTTTCTAAACTCCCAAGATCATTTCTTCCAATCTATCTCAAGCACTCTTTTTTAAGGCCACAAATGGACTTTGTCATCACCAGCAATTCATCACCTCTGAAATCTTTATTTTGGACATCTACTACCTTCTTTTTCTTCTTTCTTATGAATCTTTTATATTTATTTTTTATATTTTTTCAAGTGTATTTATTTGGGGGGGGAAGGGGGGACAGGGAAAGAGAGAGAGAGAGGGAGACAGGGAGGGAGGGAGTAGAAGGGAGCAGGAGGGAGGGAGGGAGAGGGACAAGGAGAGGAGAGAGAAAGAGAGAAAATCCCAAGCAGGCTCCACACTGTCAGGGCAGAACCTGCTTGAACTCACGAACTGTGAGATCATGACCTGAGCCAAAATCAAGGGTTGGTAGTGTAACCATCTGAGCCACCCAGGTGCCCCTATTTTATTTTGAATATATAAAGTTGGTTCTGGAATTAGTTTTGGGTTTTTAAGATTTTATTTTTACATAATCTCTACACCGAACGTGGGACTCAAACTCACAACTCCGAGATCGAGTCACATGCTGTACCAACTGAGCCAGCCAAGCACCCCTATTATTTAGTTTTTAAGTTTTCTTTTTTTAATTTAATTTTTTTATTCAAGTACAATTAACATATAGCATGAGCTTCAGGTATACAATATAATGATACATCAGTATCTCAAAATGCTGCTGATAAATGACCATCCCAAGATTTTAAGTCTGAATACAACCCAAAGTGGAGATAAGGTCAAACAAAAATTATGTCAGACCAGAAAGCAGTTATCAAGAAAAACCCTCTATTTCTATTACTCTTGCTAAAACACACACACACACACACCCCTCTTAAACTACTTACAGATCTCTACGTAAAATGTTACATGAAGAAGATTAACATATTTTTATATACTCCTTATAGCACTAACCAACAGGTTTTCTTAGAACCAAACACTGAAAAAAATCACTAGCAAAGAACAGTTTAGAAAGAGCTGCTGCTGAAAGGGCCCCGCAACAGTATCAGTTACCTGAACCCTGGGATCCACTCTTCTGAGGGCCGGCGGCAGTGACCTGAGCCTTGGTTAAGGCTTGCACCGGCTGAGCAACAATGGTGCCTCCACCTCCGCTCACAATTGCTTTGGCAACTCCTTGGGTCACAACTTGCTTTGGACCAACAGCTTTGGCAACAGAAGAGCTGGCCTTGGCTACAAGGATTTGGCCGCCACTGATTGCTACAGCCTGTTTCACTGCTGAAGGTAAAGTGGACCCAACTGGCACCCCAACGACCTGTTGAAAATAGAGAAGAATCCAGCAGTGCTTCTTCTCAGTCCTTTCAAGGACTCTTCGAACAGAACAGTCACTCTGTTCTAGCAAAGAACAAAGCAAAGTTCTAGCTATGACTTTAATTTAATCCTCTAGGAATGATACCTATGATAGATGTGAAAACATTTCTCACATTTCGGATAGTATTACAATAAAAAGCTACAGTTTTTGTCTTAACCCCAGCTACTATCTAGAACTTATTTTATGTGTTTTTAATTAAAAAAAACTTAGAAAATACAAAAATACAAAGAAAAAATTTCTACTTTTCCAGATATAACCGATTTTAAAATTTTACTTATTTTTATTAATTTTTTTTTAACATTTATTTATTTTTGAGAGACAGAGAGAGATGGAGTATGAGCAGGGGAGGGGCAGAGAGAGTGGCTGACACAGAATCCAAAGCAGGCTCCAGGCTCTGAGCTGTTATGACAGCACAGAGCCCGATGCGGGGCTCAAATCCACAAACTGTGAGATCATAACCTGAACCAAAGTTGGACGCTTAACCAACTGGGCCACCCAGGCGCCCCATAAATTTTATTTATTTATTTATTTAATTTTATTTTTAATTTTTTTTAATGTTTATTTATTTTTGAGACAGAGAGAGACACAGCATGAGCAGGGAAGAGGCAGAGATAGAGGGAGACACAGAATGTGACGCAGGCTCCAGGCTCCGAGCCGTCAGCACAGAGCCTGATGCGGGGCTCGAACTCACGAACTGTGAGATCATGACCTGAGCCGAAGTCGGACGCTCAACCAACTGAGCCACCCAGGCGCCCCAATTTTATTTATTTTTAAAGTAAACTCTACCCCCAACATGGGGCTCAAAATCATCACCCCAAAACCAAGAGTTGCATGTTCTATCAACTAAGCCAGGCAGATGCCCCAGAAATAACCTCTTGATATTTTTAATGTATTTGCTTCCAACTCTTTTTAATATACATTTTAAAAGATTTTTTAAATATTTTTTATTTTTGAGAGAGACAGAGCATAAGCAGAGGAGGGGCAGAGGGAAAGGGAGACACAGACTCTGAAGCAGGCTCCAGGCTCTGAGCAGTTATGACAGCACAGAGCCCAATGCAGGGCTTAAATTTACAGACCATGACATCATGACCTGAGCCTAAGTCGAACACTTAATCAACTGAGCCACCCAGGTGCCCCTTCTTCCAACTGATTTTTAAGAAAAGTCATCTTTTTCTAAATACTTCCAATTTTTCATTTCCTTAAAGGTCAACATTTGGTTAAAAGGTCTAAGCAAGAATATTTTTTTAAAAGACCCAATACCCAAATTATGAAAGTTGAAAATATCTGGTTCTGAAAATATTATAAAGTGAACTCTTTCAAGTAAGAAAATACTACAGAACTCTTCAGACAAAGTCAATAGAGGATGTTAAATTACAAGAAACAATTCAATTAATGGTAAATTGGGGCAGGGTTTCCACTTCCCAGTTCTTTATTTCATAAAAAAGAACTTCTCACCAGGAACTATTGCAAAGAGTCTTTTACAAGATTAAAAGAATACCCAAAGACCTGCTCTCTAAAAGTGAAAATGAGAAAGCATAAGCACTTCTCACCCATCAGATTGGAGTCAAAAACTTTAAACTCTGATAACACCAAGAAGTGGCTAAAGGGTCTGGGGAAATAGGAACATCTATCTGTTCCCTGATGAAAGAAAAGTAAGTTTGTACAGCCACTCCAGAGAGGTACTGGCATATCCACTAAAATTGAAAATTCAGGGGCGCCTGGGTGGCTCAGTCGGTTAAGCGTCCGACTTCAGCTCAGGTCACGATCTCACGGTCCGTGAGTTCGAGCCCCGCGTCGGGCTCTGGGCTGTTGGCTCAGAGCCTGGAGCCTGCTTCCGATTCTGTGTCTCCCTCTCTCTCTGCCCCTCCCCCGTTCATGCTCTGTCTCTCTCTGTCTCAAAAATAAATAAACGTTAAAAAATAAACATTAAAAAAAATTAAAAAAAAAAAAAAAGAAAGAAAATTCACATACTCCATGTTGTAACAATTCTACTTTTAGAAATATATCCTAGAGAAATCTTAGACACGTGCTCAAGGGAACATAATGTCCAAGATAGCATTATTTATAATTACAAAAAACTGTCAACAAACTTAATACCTATAACATGTAGCAACATACTTAATGTCTACAGGTAGAGTAATGGATAAATTGTGGTATAAGACAGACAATGGAATAGCATACACTAGAACTACATGCATCAGCATCAACAGACTGACAGTACAAATCCTGAATGGAAGGGGAGCTGAAGAAAAACAGAATATATATATATATAAATATATTTTACGTAAATCTTCAAAATATACAACATTACATGTTATTTATGGCTATGGATTTATGCAATACAAAGTATGAACTCGAAAGCTACACATTCACATTCATGATAGTGTTGCTCTGGGGAAGAACAAAGTGGACTTCAACTCTGTCATGTTTTACTAGGAGGAAATAGGAGATGAAATAAATATGAACGTGTTAATTTGGGGTGGAGGATACATGGGTATTGATTATATCATTGTATTTTACTGAAATTTTAGCATCTTTTTTCAACTAAAAACAACAGGATTACCTAAGATAAATGATAAACATGCAACTGATGAATGAAACTCTTAAGTTAAATAATTAATAAATCATACATGGTTTCTTTTCAAAGAATGTGAATACAGTAAAACACAATGGCCACATGCTTGGACAATATGACTGATGTGAAGAAAACGGTCCCCTAATCAAGTGTTATAAATCACCGTGTAACAAAGAACAAAGAGTACGGGACTTTATAAGCAGTCAGACCTGGTCTCCCAGTTTTGTTCCACTAGTTTGTAGCTGGAAAAGTTATTTAATGTTTGTGAGCTTTAGCCTTAGACAACTCATTTATAAAATATGGATAAGATCATGTGGCATAAATGAGGATAAGTTTATCAAATGCCTAGCCAGTATGATGAACACAGTAAATGATAGCTGCTGCTCTCCATGGCACTGGTTATAATTAACTGAAGAACAGTAATTTATGAGGTTACATGAAGATGCAAAGGATACAGAGTACCAAATGGATAAGCATTCGGCTAGGGCAGAGGATCTTAGTCTTAAATCCTAGACTCATTAGGTCAAAAAGAAATTAAAGTATATACCAAGTGGTATCTGCTTTAAAATATCCTAGAAAGAGAAATAAGATTAGCAAAATGTTGATAATTGTTGAAACTGGGTAATGGGCATTATAGGATTCATTACCAAAGTCTCTCCACTTTCATGTAAGTTTAAGGCAGGATGGAAAGGAAGGATGGAAAGGAAGAAGAAAAGACTCAAAGACTCAATGGGGAAAAGCAAGTTAACTTAGAATAGAGAAGAAAAATCCTCCCAGCTATACTGGCATGGTTAAAACAATCCAGATCTCTCTACTCTGACCGTATAAGCCTCATTCTGAAGGCAACATGGAGTGTCGCTGTGGCCAGAGCTGGGCATAGTCACTTCCCCTACAGATGTGGAAGTATAAACTCTTCTTATTAATCAGCTTTTTTTTTTTTTTAAGTTTGTTTATTTATTTATTTTGAGACAGAGCGAGCAAGCACACGAGCAAGCAGGGGAGGGGCAGAGAGAGAGAGAGAATCTCAAACATGTTCCACATTGTCAGCGCAGAGCCCAAAGCAGAGCTTGAACCCAGAAACCATGAGATCATAACCTGAGGTGAAACCAAGAGTCAGATGCTCAACCAACTGAGCCACTCAGGCACCCCAATCAAGAACTTTTCTGTGTATTTATGGAAAAAAAAGTTTCTTAACGTAGGAAAACATTTTTGGAATACGGCACAAAGTGCCAGTTGAATCCCAATATCCATTCTTGTTTTCTCTCTCATAGTAAGAGAGCTCCCGGTTTTTAGCTATGTGGACATGGCCACATAGAATATTTCCCAGCCTAGGGCTGGTCTTCTGATTTCTGGCTAAAAGAATAGGAAGAGAAGTGATGAGTGCAAATTTTGGGTTATGCCTCCTTACACCTCCTTTTCTCTTCCTGCTGGCCAGAAATGCAAACATGGTGGCATGAGATAAAATGGTTATCTTATTAGCCCACAACTTGAGAACCAAATTTTGAGAATGGCAGAGCAACAAGATATGAGTGTCTAGATTCTTGATGATTGTCGAAGCGACATACTAGAACTGCCTACTGGTCTTTTATGAGTGAAAGAAAAACTTAGGCTTCTGGTTTTTGTATTTCTCTTTTATAGTAGTCAAACTTTTTTTTCCCAAGACGAGAGTCTTCACATTTCCTGAATATATCAAATTTGGTAATTCACTGCATGAACTAAATTACACATCATCTATTTTCATGTTCCTTTTTTTTTTTTTTAAGTTTTTTAAAATGTTTATTATTTTTGAGAGAGAGAGAAAGACAGAGCATGAGCAGGGGAGGGGCAGAGAGAGAGGGAAGACACAGAATCTGAAGCAGGCTCCAGGCTCTGAGCTGGCAGCACAGAGCCCAACATGGGGCTCGAACCTATATGCCTTCAAGCTGTGAGATCATGACCCGAGCCAAAGTCGGCCGCCGAACCGACTGAGCCACCCAGGCGCCCCTATTTTCGTGTTCCTAAACCAACAAACAAAGCAAAAAAATCTTAAAGGAAAACATATGGATTGGACCTATTTTCTTTTCTAAACCTCCATGCATCTTAACTTGCTTTTCTCAGCTGTTATCAACCTCTATTCTCACTCAACGGCTTCAAAATTTCCAGGATATGACATATGTAATCTCTCCCAAGAGCTAAATAAAATGTGGTATCCCAAGTTGGCCACAGGAGGGCAGTTTTGATTAGCAGAGCTTATCCACTAGGAGCATACCACTGGCAAGATTAGCACCCCCCAACTCCCATCTTGTTTGAAAAAAGAGAGAATGAGGAAGTCTGGAATTCTACTGGGGAAAATCCTACTCACAGCTGTCTACAGACATCATAAGGAAGACTCTTAAGTAGGTCACTATAACCTCAAATTAGTTTTTCTTTCTTTTTTCTTTTTCTTTTTTTTTTTTTTTACAATATAACACTTTGGCCTAGAACGTGAACTTTTCCCATTCACTTCTCTCTGCATTCCTAACTTCCTTTAGTGTCACAAAGCAGACACCCTTTGTTCTATATTGTTGTAAATATTTCACTTTGATTCATGCTCTGATTCAGTGTTTTTGTTTGTGGTCTGTACAGACCTTTGCAAGTCAGAATTTACTTTAACAACCAGAAAGTAAGGATTCTATGTATGCAATTTTCTCTCCAGACACTGAAGAGTATGGCCAATTATGATTTAGTACTTAATGATAAGTACATGGTACTCCTGCACATTTACATAGGATTTGTCCGTAGTCATTTAAGCTACTATCATTTATTAAGCGCTCGCTCTGTGCTAAGTCCTTCATGTACAATGGTTTCTAATTCTCCTATAACTCTGAAAGGCAGAGGAGAGTATTACTCCCTTTTACTAGATGAAAAAACAAAGTTTAGGAAGACAAACCTGCCCAGGTCACACAAGCAAGGAGTGGCTGAGATCTGGAAAAGGCTCTAACTCCAAAGCTCACATTCTTTTTACTATGCCACACTGGTTCTTTCTCACACGAACCCACTAAGTACTTAGCTGTCCCTTAAAACAGCACCTCTCTACTTTCATGAAAAAAGATAAGCTGTATTTCTATTGTGCCAAAGTTGAATGGAAGGTAAAACAGTATCATTTTGCTCAAGCTTCTGCTTTCTGGGCAGGCACTTCAGCAATAACCAGGGACAGTCTGTACTTGCAGACAGCTCCTTATCTGGAGTCCAAAGCATACACTAAATTTCCTAGGTAAACAGGAAATGTCTTTTCTCATGGTCTTCTGCTTTTGCACATTTCTTTCACACTCCTCTATGCCTTTTTCAGGTGCCCTTAAACTCTATTCAGGGCATTCTAGCACAAACCCATCCATTTTTTCTTAGTTCTGCATTGCCATTAAGTAGGTGGCAATGTGACAAGAAAGCCAATACAGTTGTTCAGCAACACAGAGGAGTGGATTTGCAAACTGCAAAGTGTAAAAAAGTGAAACTAATTTGTTCAGAGCTTCTGAGCATAAACAGCAATACTATTGACTCAAAAACCTAAATCAGACATTCCATGTAACTTTGGTGAAGCAAATTAGATTCTGAAGAACATGTAAAATGTGTCTGAGTAACAAGCCCAGATAATAGTAACAGAAAGGACTTTGCCAAAAGGCTTACCCCTAAGGCCAAAAAAATGGAGCACTGGGAAGCAGTTGGGGGTGCCTGTCTTCGTGATTCTGGCTAGAGAAGCCCCAAAGTCAAATATGATGCTATAGCTTGGTGGTTCCTAATTTTGCCTAATCACATGAGTCAGCAGGATGGCTTAATAAAAATCCAGATTCCTAGGGCCCCTAAGAATATTCTGATTCAGAAAGTTTGATGGGGGCCTCAGTATCTATATCTATATGTTTTAAAGTTAATTTATTTACTTATTTTGAGAGAGCGAGAATGCATGTCCATGTGGGAAAGAGGCAGAGAAGGAGGGAGAGAGAATCCCAGGCAGGTTCCGCACCGTCAGTGCAGAGCCCAATGCAGGACTTGAACTCCCAAACCACAAGATCATGACCTGAGCTGAAGTTGGACACTTAACCAACTGAGCGTCAGTATCTATATATTTTAATCATCAGATGAGTCATGACCAGATAAATTTGGGAAAGTGGTTAATGGATTCTTATAAATTTTAGAACCATACAGATTTTAGAACATGAATTTTTGTCTCAATTCATGTGTAGCTATCTAAACTAACCAAAATATCTAAAACCATTTTTCTATTTTAAAGTACTCTTCTCAAAGCAATTCATCTATCCCTAGATAGGCTGGCTTTCAAGTTGAAAAGCACTTCATGTAATATTCTGGATAGCTTTACAATGTATCTGCCCCCAAAATGAGCTAATTTAACTATGTTCTAAAAGCGTGTTTAGGTTCCAGACAATGGCTCACAAATTTTAATTAGCTCTGCAATGGAAGATTATGGAATCAGCAGACCTAGGTTCAAATCCTGTGTCACTTGTTAGCTATAAACTCTTAAGGAAGTTGGTTGACCCCTCAGAGCCACAGCTTCCTTGTTTGTAAAATGGGGTGCAGAGTATCCACCTTACAAGGCTGTTTGAGAATTACAGACAGCGTGTGAGAAGAGGACACACACAGGCACTCATAAGCACAACCAATGCAGGAAAACATGAATCTACATGCAATTTTATAGTTCTCTCGATATATTAATTCCTCACATCTCCAAATTATAAAACAAATAAATTCTCTCGAGGGTCAAGAATCAGGAAAAAAAAAAAAGAGTCAAGAGTCAATAAAGAGATCACACAGCCTGAACATCAGAGGTGTAAACTGTAGCACTTGCCTACCAGAAATAAAGAAAACAGTAGACCTTGGTCCCGTGGCCTTTACACTTGAATCAAGTGGGAAGTTGTGTACATGAAGTCTATCACCTTTATTGTCAGATGACAGTGTCCCTTTGCCTCCTCAACTGTTCTGGGGCCCTCTACATGACACACCGCTGCTCTTGTCAAAGATTACTGCAAGAGCAGATGGGTTTAACATTGACTGACTTGCTTTTCCAACATGGCTTCCATCTACAGGTTTTCCTGGAATCAGCAATCCTATCACCTGAATCTTGTCAGCACCTGCCTATTATTTAGGGAAATAATGTTCAATTACATAATGACCTCCCCATCCCTACCCAATTCAAACCTTGGAGGGCTGGATCTTTGGTGACTGGGATGTCCCTTCTCCAGCAGTTAGGACCTGTTTTTGAGGGGACACAGCTATCATGTGACCCCCTTTCACAGTCACATACTGAGGGAGTGGTGACTGGCTGGCAGCCCCTGTTGCAGGCACATGAGAGGCTTCACCAGGTTCCTGTTTGATGATTACCTGGCAACAAACATGATAACGAAACTGAATAAACATTCCATGAAAAAAGCCACTAATATCTGAATCTATTCAGCTTGTAGGAATGAATGAATGAATGAAGCTCTGTAAAAATTGACCCCACCAGGAGAGTAAAACAAAAACAAAAACAAAACAAACAAAAAAACCCCGCTTAAATATAGCCCATAAGAGCTATCAAAAGGACCACAAGTAGGATCTGGATTTGATCCTGTATTTCTGCAAACCCAACCTAGTCCATTTGTTCTGGATTTTGGTGGCAAATGGCAGAAGAAACAAACACACACAACGTTTGTGCTCTCTGGAGTTACCATCTTGCTGGACTCCAAAGGCTGCCCTGTGGACACTACTGAATAAATGAAAACATGTTGCAGAAGTAAGATCTTAAGAATTAAGGCATACTAAAAAGTAACGTGTAGTAAGGTAGTGTCCGTCAACTCCAATATGCCACAAAAATTATTACGTAACAAAACCATATCAACTCATGGGATATTGCCCTAACAAATACTCACTTTTGTGAAAGCTCCAAGTCCTCCAGTTATAGGCTTGGGACTCTGAACCTTAGGGTGACTCCCAATTGGACAAAGAGGTGGCATAGATGCAAACAAAGAATCCTCCTGCTGTGTATGTAAAAATATACACTGTTCAATTATGATACAATAAGTGATTTCAGATATCCCAGTCACTTATATTTAATATAAATCTGTGACATCCTCTAGCAACATAACCAATACACAAAAGAAAACTAAAAGCTCAAAACTCTTTGGAGTCTTCCAAGCCCCCACACTTGCATTTTAATATTGTCTTAGAAACCAAATGCAAGGAAAGGCTATAACCTGGCAAGAACCTACTCATCTGTGCCCCTCACAGGCTGAAAAGACTCTTATCATACATTTGACTCTTATCTAACATTTGTAGACTCTTATCTACAATGTAGATACAATGTGGACTCTTATCTAACAATGTAGAGTCTTATCTAACATTTGACTGACTCATTGGTGTACATGTCTAGTCCCCTGCCAGGTCATAAGCCACTGAAAAAGACTGACACTGTACTTTATTTCTTTTCTATCCCTAGAGTCTAGGCACTAAATAAATAAATGTAACAGGTGGTTAGAGTGTTTTAGTATTTATACCCTTTCAATAGTACTTACACAACTTGACTTATCTTTACTCCAAATAAATACCCAACACAGGCAGAAATTTTTCAATAAGTATTTAAAAGACAACAAAAAGAACCTGAAGAGTTATTAAATGCAAAAACAATGAAGGTCAACATTCAAAATTACTGTCACTTGTCTCTAATTCTCAAATACAAATTGTAAATTTCAGAGGCAATTTGCCATAAATTAGGGACAAGTAACAAAGTTAAGAACACTGCTTAGCTGTGTAACGAAAAGATCAACAAACATTAAAAAACAGACTGACAGAGAATTACAGCCTTCAAGGCAATTATTACAATTTAGGCATTCATGTAACACGTGCTCACAGACAGCACTGAACTCAGAAAAATGTCACCTTGGACCAGAAAACTATTCAACAGCATCACCATTAACTGCTTACATATAAGAAATGTTGTGTTAGCACTAGTCACATAGGAGATGATCTCTGAATTCTTAGTTCTTTCTCACACATGAGTTTATACCTCAAAGTCTCTAGGCAGCCATGACCATGATGAGTAAGCTGAATAACTAACCAAACAGTAGGGACTATCTTTGCTAAACAATGAGCAGATACCTAACACTCTTAGATGAACAAGTCAGAGCATACCTTAAGTTCTAATTTTAAAGGCCTTCTTACTCTGAAGAAGGCGGGGGAGAGGACAAAGAAAAAAATTGTGGAAAGATAAGAATCATTTTCAAGTAACTACATGGCTGACACCTAGAAAAAAAATGTATTTACTCCTTATTGGTACAAATATAGGAAGAAAAGACGTATACTGCCAGATGAATAAGGAAAAATTTTATAAGGAAAAATGTGTAACAAAACTGACCCCTCCCCCCCCCCCCTCAAAATAGCTGCCTCCTCATCATAGTAAGTTTTCAAATAGATACCAACTGTCCAACTGATGGAAGTATTGAGAAAACACTTTCTACACTAGGAAAAGGTCAAGAGTAAGGTAGGGGAGTCTGGAGTAGATGGTCTTCAAGATTCTTACTAGCTTGAAGATTCTACTTAAATTCTTGCTGATCTTGAACTTACTGTGTTTAGAAACTGGCAAAGTGTAATAATGCAATAAGAGTATTACCTTGACAGTAGATGTTACAAAACTGCTTCCATGAATTTTAGGAATAGGGGAACCTGTTCCTTGGGAGGCCTGAGAAGCAGTAGAGAGCTTGTTTGTAGGACTTCCTGATAAGCAAGGCATATTTAAAAATAAAGCACAAAGTAAAATTTACAAAATGTAACTTTAAAGTATTTTCCACCAACCTTCCCTTTTCCCCCAATATTTTTCATTTTCAAAGGTTGAAAACTCACAACCATGAAATTATTATAGAAAAAACACTTAGAGATTCCTCCTATGAAGTTGACCACCTCGTTAACCTAAAAACAGACAAGAAGCTAGTAAGGACATGTAGAAGAATAAATAAGTAAACATTATATACTCTGCTATTTAAATAGAGACACCAGAACACAATGATATTGGTTATTTAACAATGTGCCAAATGTATGCATTCAAGTGAATGCTGGCTCCATAAAAGTAGTTTCACAGGAGGCTAGACCTGTTCCAAAGTGCTGCCAACATTAAACATTTTATATTCCGTCTGTACAACTGCCTTTAGGGACTGATAACAGTAAGTCTCATTATCTATAGCCAACAATAAATCAAGACCAAAATGGTATTTGATCACCTGCTCCATTTACCAAACTTGCTTACAAAGACTTTTGGCTGATTCCTAAAACTAAACACCCTCAAAGATTCCTATTTGGCATCTCTAAATACATTCAAAAGGCTATTAAGTAATTTCTGAAAGCCTTTTTTTTTTTTAAGTTTATTTATTTTGAGACAGAGAACACGCAGGCACAGGGAGCAGGAGGGAGAGAATCTTAAGCAGGCTCCATGCTCAGTGTGGAGCCCAGCATGGGGCTCAAACTCACAAACTGTGAGATCATGCATGACCTGAGCTGAAATCAAGAGTCCGACACCTAACCAACTAAGCCACCCAGGCACCCCTGAAAGCAGCATTTTTAAAGGAGCTCCACAGTTACAATCATGGTTAAAGGACCTAACTTTTCTAAAAAAAAAAGTACCTGGAAAGACCCAACATACATTCATGTGTTAAATCAATTATGTTAAAAAAAAAAAAAAAAAATCAGTCTCATTGTAGTCACTTCTCTTTTCACTATTTCTCTTAAAGCTACAGAAACTTAGAAGCATGTGTTTACATAGTTTAATTGAAGGGACTACATAAAATAATGTTAATGAAAATACTGCGAAAAAACCTGAAAAGCACTCTGTAGTTACAGATTATGGTGACAAACACAATGAATCCAATTCTTATTCTTCCTATCAGAGGTCCCTTTTTAGAACTACAGAGTTCAATTTCCTTCCCACACACAAAATTTACCTTATTCACAGAAAAGTAGAGATCACTTTTTTACTTGACTGGTGAAACACGTACATGGTCCACAAAGGTATTCTTTTTTCTAAAGTTTAATTTGGAAAATAACTACATTGCTTGCAGGCCCAAAAAAGAATTATCTTCCAAATAAAAATAAAACATCTTTTTTTTTTTTAAAGAAAATTAATTATGGCCCACTTTTACTCTTTAGAAATTAAAAAGAAAAAATCCTAAAAAATACAACTTTTACAAAAAGTACATCTTCCCTGAAAGAAACCGCACTGGAGTTACTATTCCAGATCCTCTCCTCTTTTTATAAAGATTTCATTACTCTATTACATGACTACTAAGTCCACACTAAGATTTCATCTTTACGAAAGATCAAACCTTTGGGATAACACAAAGACTGATCAAACGCACACCTGTAGTGGGAGTGGTGGCTCCAATAACCTGCCCTGGCTTGTCCAGGATAACATAGGGATTATTAATGACAGAGCTGGCAGTGCCTTGCTTCACATGGACTGGAGTAGAAGTTGGGGTTCGAGGCAGCGGTGATGGACTTGGAGTTGATATGGGGGAACCTTTATTAATAAAAAAGAGAAAAGAGAAACCAAATAAACAAAAGAGATCTACTCAACCCATCTAAGGTGATGAAGATAATGCAAGAGGGGCAGGGCTACCAGGGAAAAGAGAATGGGACTGTGTATTTCAGACAATGAGCAACAGCAGCAGTGTAGCTGAGGCAGGGATTAGTGTATTTCCCTCTCCACATCTTTGCATCAGCAGGGAGCTTTTGAAAAACAGATTCTGAGATGCTAGCCAAGACCCACTAAATATAAATCTGTACTTTAACAAGATTCTCCCCCATACACCCATCCCAAGGCACATTAAAGTTCAAAAAGCAGAGCTTTATATAACAGCGTGAAACCGCTGAATCCCTAAATAAAACTCTTAACAACTTGGGCAGATTGTTATAACTATGGTTACACTCAAAGACACTAAAATTAGAGGAAATAAGTGAACAGCCAGACTTACAAACCAGGCAGGAGTCTTGATTTACAATTAATTTCCAATAGGAAAGTAGGAAATTCACCCACCCAAAACAAGTCTGCCAATCCTATGTCAGAGCCACAATCCGGAGATACCTGTTCCCACAGAACACTCTCAAAGGTTACCTACGTATCATTAAATATCCTCAATGGTTTTTGTATCGATCAAATGTGTCATCCATGAATTTCTCTAAACTTCAAACCAATTTCTATGTCAGCCTATTTCACCTCTGAAGCAGCAAGTTCCAAAATGCTTCTAACTTGTAGGTAAAATTATACGTCCTTCACCTTTCATGAATTTCAAAAACTTAGATATTTCTGCTTAGTTGTCTGTTTTTAGCACCAAAGACTCCTTTTCTCTCCCTTCATATACAGAAGGCTCCCACTGCCTAGATATTTCTGCAGACTCTCTTTCATGTCTTTTCTGAAGTGGTATAGTCAAAACCATAAAGTACATTCCTACCAGAAGCCTACCTAACATGAGACTGTCATGAGACAATGGACAATTCAACTTTAGTGAAAGTGAAGGCTCAGAACTACCCACTGATAACAGAAATGAGTAATGTTCTGTGTGGTTAGAGAGTATAAAAGACATTTCAATCCCAAACCAATTCCCACCTTTAAAGCTTTAACTCCACACCAAAAGGCCTCTAATTTTTCTTTTTTATTACTAGTCACTCTGGTTTCTATATATAATCCATAACCTTAATCTCTACCTTAGCTGAAACCATACATCCTAGTAAACATTTTACCTGCACCAATTCCTGGAGATGAAACTTGACTGCTTTGAATTTCATTTCTTTCCTTGTAACTATTTCCATATGAGATGACTTCTGTTTTTGCTTTGTGACAACTTTGCTAATTAACAGCTCACTTGTTAAATAAAAAAAAACCCTACTTAAAAGAACTTAAAAAAAGAAAGCCATAATACATTCTGTCATTCCAACAATTTTTTATACACATCAACTTGACACATATCACCTATATACCTGAAACAATCTTGCAGCTCATGGTGATGGGTTGGAAGGACTTTCCAGGTGACTCAGGATTAGGAATCTGACTTTGTGGCACAATTTTGCAGCTTGATGCTATTGGCTGAAAAGCTGAATTGCCATGAGAACAAAAGGTAACTTTCTGGGATGTTGTCATTTTGGTGGGCGTCCGTTCCAATGAAGACGGCAAAGAATAAAATGTAGTGTGTCTCTCAGCTTCAGTGTTGGCTGGGAATCCTATTTGAAAGGAAACAGGTCAATGACAACTCAGAAATTGCTTAGGAATCATAAAACCTTACTATCGTGGAAAAAGAATTAAACAATAAAGATCCCTTATTTCAACAATCATCTTTAAACCACTCACTAGTAAAAAACACAACTGGCATATGTACGAACCCTTTATACATTTTTGGATGAAATGTAAATTATGTTTAGAATCATTTTATTAAAACGCTTCTTTCAAAAAATTAGAAAATGTTAACTATAAAGCATGTATAATATAAAAAGTACACAAGTGTATTATGTTCTGCCATTTTTTATATGAACTAAAAAACTATAAATTACAAAAAAAGAAAAACTCAAAAGAAAGCATTTGTTGGGGCGCCTGGGTGGCTCAGTCGGTTAAGCGTCCGACTTCGGCTCAGGTCATGATCTCGCGGTACGTGAGTTCGAGCCCCGCGTCGGGCTCTGTGCTGACAGCTCAGAGCCTGGAGCCTGTTTCAGATTCTGTGTCTCCCTCTCTCTGACCCTCCCCTGTTCAAGCTCTGTCTCTCCCTGTCTCAAAAATAAATTAAAAAACGTTAAAAAAAAAAAAATTAAAAAAAAAAAAAAAAGAAAGCATTTGCTTAATCTCATAATGCCCTATTTTGCTAAATGCCCATGAAGAAGATGCAACTGAAATTTAAAGAATAGTTAAAATTTATAAAAGGACTAAATTATTAACATCACATTAAAATATAGGCTGAGAGAGTAAATTGATGCCATTTAGAACCAGTTTTATATAAGAGAAGTGATTTAATGATATATATACTTATTAAATGAAAAAATACCGTAGTCAAAATACATTTGCTGATGATGAATCTTATATTTTTAATTCCAGTACAGTTAACACACAGTGTTCTATTAATTTCAGGTGTACAATATGGTGATTCAACAACTCTAAACATTACTCAGTGCTCATCACAAGTGTACCCTTAATCCTCACCACCTATTTCACCCATTCCCCTATCCATCTCCCCTCCGGTAACCATCAGTTTGTTCTCTATAATTAAGAGTCTATTGTTTTTGTTGGTCTCCTTTTTTTTGTTCATTTGTTCCTAAAACTCCACATATAAGTGAAATCACATGGCATTTGTCTTTCTCGGACTTCCACTTATTTATTTATTTATTTTTATTACTAGTCACTCTGGTTTCTATATATAATCCATAAACTTAATCTCTACCTTAGCTGAAACCATACATCCTAGTAAACATTTTACCTGCACCAATTCCTGGAGATGAAACTTGACTGCTTTGAATTTCATTTCTTTCCTTATAACTGTTTCCATATGAGATGACTTCTGTTTTTGCTTTGTGACAACTTTGCTAATTAATAGCTCACTTGTTAAATAAAAAAAACCCTACTTAAAAGAACTTAAATACTCTTTAGAGCCATCCATGTTGCAAATGGCAAGTTTGAGTCTTTTTATGGCTGAGTAATATTCCATTATACATATATAGCACATCTTTATCCATTCATCAATGAACACCTGGGCTGCTTCCTAATTTGGCTGTTGTAAATAATGCTGCAATAATACTGTGTGCATCTTTTCAAATTCATGCTTTTGTATTCTTTGGGTAAATACCGTAGTGGAATTACTGCATCATACATATGGTAATTCTATTTTTAATTTTTTAAGGAACGTTCATACTGTTCTTTCCACAGTGGCTGCACAAGTCTGCATTCCCCCCAACAGTGCACAAGGGTTCTCTTTTCTCCACATCCTTGCCAACACTTGCTGTTTCTTGCATTGTTGATTTTAGCCATTCTGACCAGTGTGAGGTGATATCTCCTTGTGGTTGTGATTTGCACTTCCCTGATGATGGGTGATGTTGAGCATCTTTTCATGTGTCTGTTGGCCAACAGTATGTCTTCTTTGGAGAAATGTCTGTTCATGTCTTCTGCCCATTTTTTTACCTGAATTATTTCTTTTTTTGGTGTTCAGTTGTATCAGTTCTTCATACATTTTGGATACTAACCCTTTATCTGATAGGTCATTTTCAGATATCTTCTTCCATTCACTAGGTTGTCTTTTGGTTTTGTTGATGGTTTCCTTTGTTGTGCAGAAGCTCTTATATTGACGTAGTCCCAACAGTTTATTTTGTTTTTGTTTCTCTTGCCTCAGGAGACATATCTAGAAAAATGTCGCTACTGCAGGTGTCAGAGAAATTACTGCCTGGGCTCTCTTCTACGATTTTTATGGTTTTAGGTCTCACATTTTAGGCCCTTAGTCCATTTTGAGTTTTTGTGTATAGTGAAAGAAAGAGGTCCTGTTTCATTCTTTTATATGCTGCTGTCCAGTTTTCCCAACACCATTTGTTGAAGAGACTGTCTTTTTCCCAATGCATAGTCTTGCCTCCTTTGTCAAAAACTAATTGACAATATAAGCATGGGTTTATTTCTGGGTTTTCTATTCTGTTCCATTCATCTATGTGTCTGCTGTTGTCCCAGTACCATAGTGTTTTGATTATTACACCTTTGTAACAGATCTTGAAATCTGAGATTGTGACACCACCTGTTTTATTCTTTTTCTTTTTCTTTTTTTTTAACATTTATTTATTTTTGGGACAGAGAGAGACAGAGTATGAACGGGGGAGGGGCAGAGAGAGATGGAGACACAGAATCAGAAGCAGGCTCCAGGCTCTGAGCCATCAGCCCAGAGCCCGATGTGGGGCTCGAACTCACGGACCACGAGATCATGACCTGAGCCGAAGTCGGAGGCCTAACCGACTGAGCTACCCAGGCACCCCTGTTTTATTCTTTTTCAAGACTGCTTTGGCTCTTTGGGGGGGGTCTTTCGTAGTTCCATACAAATTTTGGGTTTGTTCTAGTTCTATGAAAAATGCTGTTGGTATTTTCATCGGGATTGCATTAAATTGCTTTGGGCAGTCTGGACACATTAACATATTTATTCTTCCATCCATGAGTATCAAGTATCTTTCCATTTGCTTGTGTCATCTTCAATTTCTTTCATCAATGTTTTACAGTTTTCAGAATATAGATCTTTCACTTCCTTAAGTTTATTCCTAGGTATTTTATTCTTTTAGTATGATTGTAAATGGGACTGTTTCCTTGATTTCTCTTTCTGCTTATTATTATTGTTAGTGTATAGAAATGTTAACAGATTTCTGTATATTGATTTTGTACCCTGTGACCTTACTGAATTCATTTATCAGTAGTTTTTTGGTGGAGTCTTTGGGTTTTTTATATATAGTATCATGTCATCTGCAAACAGTGATACTTCTTCCTTACCAATTTGGATGCCTTTGATTTGTTTTTCTTGTCTGATTGCTGTGGCAAGGACTTCTAGTACCATGTTGAATAAAAGTGGTGAGAGTGAACATCCTTTTCTCGTTTCTGACCTTAGGGGAATTGAGTAGGATGTTAGCTATGGGTTTTTTCATATATGGCCTTTATTATGTTGAGGTATGTTTCCTCTAGACCTACTCTGTTGAAGGTTTCTATCAAGAATGATGTATTTTGTCAAATGCTTTTTCTGCAACTATTGAAATGATATGGTTTTTATCCTTTCTGTTGTTGATGTGGTGTATCATACTGATTGGTTTTCAAATACTGAACCACACTTGCATCCCAGGAATGAATCCCATTTGATCACGGTGAATGATTTTTTTAATGAATTGCTGGATGTGATTTGCTAATATCTTGTTGAGGATTTTTGTGTCTACATTCATCAGAGATAGTGACTTGCAGTTCTCCTTTTTTTGTAGTGCCTATCTGGTTTCAGTGTGAGGGTAATGCTAGCCTCAGAGAATGAATTTGGAAGCTTTCTTTCCTCCTCTATTTTTTAGAATAGTTTGAGAAGTATAGGTATTAACTCTTCTTTAAACGTTTGGTAGAATTCACCTGTGAAGTTGTCTAGCCCTGGACTTTTGTTCGTTGGGCATTTTTTGATTACTGATTCAATTTCACTGCTGGTAATTGGTCTGTTCAAATTTTCAATTTCTTCCTGATTCAGTTTTGGGAGGTTATATGTTTCTAGGAATTTATCCATTTCTTCTAGGGTGTCCAATTTGTTGTCATAAATAGTTTTCATAATATTCTCTTATAATCCTTTGTATTTCTGTGGTGTCAGTTGTTACATTGTACTTTAAATAATAGATACTTAACATTCAGTTTCTTGTTCACACAACTAGACACACAACCAAAAACTCTTCCTATAACATGTCAGAAGAAACCATTATAATCATCAAAAAATGAACATTTAATGTCTTTTAGTAAGTTTTATATTCTATAAAACATGTAGAACTTCATGAAAAAATTTTTTCTGAGAATAAGGATTTGGCTATTTTCACAACTGGACTGTATAGGTAGAGGCAGCATGCCTATTTATGGAAAACTTATTTTCCATACACTCCTCAGTCTCTACAGGAAGCAGTTCAATATCATATTATGCAAATGAGAGAAAGGAATGCCCCAGAGAGTGATTCCTCTGTACAAGGAAAAATCCATTTCCATATAAGGAAAAATATATTACCTTTCTCCACACAAGTATCAGGTACTGGCTCATGTGACTGCTTTATCGGTGAGGAAGCTTTCACTGGGGCTGGAATGGTCAAAGGCAAAGATGGTGGGGCATCAGAGATGTCTGACTCGGAAGACTGAGGATAAATGGAGTCTTCTCCAAGAGAATGTCGGTGGAGCTCAACATCCACTACCTACACAATCAGGCAACAATTGGACTCATGAATCCATCATCAGTGTCACAGAAAGCCCCAAGCTTGTCTAAGAACGTGGTACTCTAAGAGATGTAACAAATGATTTTTAATCATACTTCAAAGGCAATTTCAATCTAAGAACTAAACGACTTACCCCAGAATGTAATCTAGTCTGGTTTAATAGATAAATAACCCAGTGAAACCAATCATATAATTTGGGACTATTTGCTGTTTCTATGCCTTAGAACACTCTTCCCCCACAAATCCCTGTATGACTGCCTCTTTCTCATCAAGTCTCAATCAAATGTCACCTTCTCAGAGAGGCTTTCCCTAACCAACCTAGCTAAAGCAACTCCCTTGTCCCCCAGCTACTCTCTTCTTTATATCACTTATTTCCTTTTGTTTACTATATATCTTCTTCCCATTCTCAACACTATCAAGAATATAACTCTTTAAGAACAGCAGCTATCTCTCTATATCCCCGTTACCAAGACCAGTGTCTCCTATATAGTACATGCTCAATAAGTATCTTTATATCTTCTTCCCATTCTCAACACTATCAAGAATATAACTCTTTAAGAACAGCAGCTATCTCTCTGTATCCCCATTACCAGGACCAATGTCTCCTATAGAGTACATGCTCAATAAGTACCTTTTGATACAACAGAGCACATTTCCCTAAACAGAATAAGGCTTAATTGGCTAATTCTAACTATAATGGCTACTGCTGATATAGCATGAACACTACCAACAACAAAACAAGTGGAAGGAAGGGCATGGGGAAGAAGAACCAAGTTGGAGGTCTCATTTCCAGACTTTAAAACTTATTATTACAAAACTATAGTAATCAAAACCATGTGGTACTAGGATCGAGAAGACACATAGACCACTGGAATAAAATGCCACCTCATATGTGTGGCCAAATTATTTTTGACAAGAATGCCAAGACCACTGGGAAAAGGACAGTCTTTTCAACAAACAGTTCTGGGAAAACTGGATATCCACATGCATTAGAATGAAAGAAGACCTTTACCTCACACCATATACAAAAATTAACTCAAAATGGATCAAAGACCCAAACAGAAGACCCAAAACAGTAAAACACTTAGAAGAAAATATAAGGGCAAAGCTTCATGACACTGGATTTGGCAATGACTTCTTGGATATGATATAAAAAGCACAGGCAACAAAAGAAAAAAGAGAATCACTGGACTGCATCAAAATTAAAAACTTCTGTGCATCAAAGGACACGATCAACAGAGTGAATAGGTAATAATACACAGAATGATCTGATGAGAGATTAATATCAAGAATACAGAGAGAACTCCTAAAACTCAAAAACGAAAAACCAAACACCTGATTCAAAAATAAGCAAAGGATCTGACTAGACATTTCTCCAGAGAACATATACAAGCAGCCAATAAACACATGAAAAGATACTCAACATCAATAATCATTAGGAAAATGCAAATCAAAACCACAATGAAATACCACCTCACACTCATTAGTTTGGCCACTATCAAAATAATAGAAAATAAGTGCTGGAAAACAGGTGGAGAAACTGGAACCATTGTGCACTGTTTGTGGGAATGTAAAATGGTACAGCTGCTATAGAAAGACTGTGGCTGTCCCTCAATAATTAAAAATAGAGCTACCATGGGGCACCTGGCTGGCTTAGTCAGTGGAGTATACAGCTACTTATCTTGGGACTGTAGGTTCAAGCCCCATGCTAGGTATAGAGATTTCTTTAAAAAATAAAATCTTCCAAAAAAAAAAAAAATAGAGCTACCATATGATCTAGCAATTCCACTGTCTTGGGTATGTACCCAAAAGAACTGAAAGCATAGACTCAAACAGATATCTATACACCCATGTTCTTAGCAGGATTATTCAAATAACCAAAAGATGTAAGCAACTCAAGTGTTCATTAACAGATCACTGGATAAACAAAACGTATATACATACAATGGAATATTATTCAGCCTTTTTTAGGAAGAAAATTGTGATGCACGCCACAACACAGATGAACCTTGAGAACATTTCGCTAAGTAAAATGTGCCAATCAAAAAAAAAAAAAAAAAGAAGACTGCATAATTCCACTTATATGATGCCTAGAGTAGTCAAAACTTCACAGAGACCCAAAGTAGAAGGGTGTTTGCCAGGGGTTGAAAGGAAAGGGGAATGGTTACTGTAAATGGGGATAGTTTCAGTTTTCCAAGAGGAAAAGCGTTCTGGAGATGCATGATAGCAATACATGCACAAAAATGTGAGTATATTTAATACCTCTTAACTGTACAATTAAACATTGTTAAAATGATACTTTATGTGCATTTTAATCATTTTTTTTTTTATTTAAAAAGGGAGAAGAAAAACTCTTTAAAAAATTCAGCACTCGTTTTTTTCCAGTTAAAAATGAAGATCAATTTTCATTCTACTTATTCCCAAATAATACTGCAGGAAAAACCTACCGTCTCTGCTCCAAGAGTCTGCAGGCCAGTGTAAGTTCTATCCAGCTATTGAAAGACAAAAGAAGAGTGTAAAGTTTCACTAAGCTTACTTATAAATCTTAGGATACAATCTCATCTAAAACCCCTTTCACCACAAGTCTTCGTAACATAGGATCTATTTTTTCATAATATATCTATTCATCACTTCGATAAAAACCCTCTGAATTGGAGGGATGAGTAAAATTAATAAAAACAACCTCAATCATATAGTTATTATACCTTTAATATAAACTATATACTTCTAAAAACATTCTAAGCACTATCTAAAAATGGAGGAAGTTTTACACAAAATGGTGTTTACTATAGCCATGAACTGGAGACATAAAAGTCCAGCTATAGAGGAATGCTTAAGTAAATCCTGAACCATCAACTGTGAAGTATTCTAGCCATTTAGATGGTGTTTACAAAGATGATGTAAAAAATGTAACATAAACAAACTTTACACCTACATACAAAAATGCTCAGTTCTTATTCCTGTATTTTATTTATACTATCACTTTAAAAAAATAATCTGTACACACACACACACAATTACTTAGCCATAAAAAAGAATGAAATCTTGCCATCTGCATCAGTATGGATGGACCTAGAGGCTATTATGCTAAGTGAAGTAAGTCAGGCAGAGAAAGACAAATACTATAGGATTTCACTGATGTGTAGAATCTAAAAACCAAAACAAATGAACAAACAAAAACCAGAAACAGACCTACAAATACAGAGAACAAACTGGTGTTTGCCAGAGAGGACAGGGGTAAGGTGTTGGGCAAAATAAGTGAAGGAGATTAAGAGGTACAATCTTCCTGTTATGTAAGTCACAGAGATGAAAAGTACAGCATGGGGAATACAGTTGATAATACTGTAGTAACTTTGTACAGTGACTACACTTACTGAGTTTCGTATAGAATTGTCAAATCACTATGCTGTATACCTATAACTAATATAACACTGTATGTCAACTGTATTTCAATAAAGATAAAAATCAGAAAAAGTTTTTGCTTAGCATAAACAATTTGTTCCTCAGCATTTTTGCTTTTTGCAATAAAGCACTCAAACCTCCATCCTCACCAAAAAAAAAAAAAAAAAGAGGATTTGTGGAGCTTATCAATATAAACATTACACAGTAAGATCAATGGGGGAAAACTATTAAGTTTGGTAAAAAGGAAAGATGATTTACTAATCAGTAAATAGAAAACTCTAAGACTTGCAAAAAGTACATTTCAAGTTCTGGCTGAGGTCCTTAGCAGCCAACACAGACATGACAACTCAGTCATGAGAACTAGTTTCGTAACAAAAAAGGCAATGCAGGGTGAATTCACACTCGTTCCATGGAAGAGATCTAGAATTTTAATACTTAAACCTTAGCCAACAGTATGACTGTTAAAAGGAGGTGGGCGGGGCGCCTGGGTGACTCAGTTGGTGAGGCGTCCAACTTTGTTCGGCTCAGGTCATGATCTCATAGTTCATGGGTTCGAGCCCTGCATCTGGCTCTGTGCTGATAGCTCAGAGCCTGGAGCCTGCTTTGGATTCTGTGTCTTCCTCTCTCTGGACCTCACCTATTTGTGCTCTCTCTCTTTCTCTCTCGCTCTCAAAAAATAAACATTAAAAAAAATTTCTTTTTAATGATGTGGGCAATTTTAGGCTATGCCCATTTTTTTTTTTTTTTTTTAGTTTTTGTTCCTTTTTTGTTCCTATTTTGTTTAGTTTATGTTCATATTCTCCACAGCATGGAAATAATAGTCTCGCTGTAATCTGTAGTGGCCTATGTTTCACTCTTGGGACCATACTTTATGAGAGACATTGATAACCTAGAACTGTTATCCAAATGGCAAGAGAAACTAGAAAGCACTGTGTACAAGGAATGTTACAAGAATAGGTTCTGCCTGGGGGCGCCTGGGTGGCTCAGTTGGTTAAGCGTCCAACTTCAACACAGGTCATGATCTCGTGGTTCATGGGTTTGAGCCCTGCGTTGGACTCTGTGCTGACAACTTAGAGCCTGGAGCCTGCTTTGGATTCTGTGTCTCCCTCTCTCTCTGCCCCTCCCCTGCTCATGCTCTGTCTCTCTCTCTCTCAAAAATAAATAAATGTTGGGGTGCCTGGGTGGCTCAGTCAGTTAAGCGGCCGACTTCGGCTCAGGTCATGATCTCACGGTCTGTGAGTTCGAGCCCCACGTCAGGCTCTGTGCTGACAGCTCAGAGCCTAGAGCCTGTTTCAGATTCTGTGTCTCCCTCTCTCTGACCCTCCCCCGTGCATGCTCTGTCTCTGTCTCAAAAATAAATAAGCGTTAAAAAAAAAAATTTATAAATAAACAAATAAATAAATAAATGTTAAGGAAAAAAAAAAAAAAGAAGAATAGGTTCTGCCTGGAAAGGATTTAAGAAGAGCCATGAAGGCCGTCATTAAACATTTTTAGGATTCTTATAAAACAACACAAAGTCCTGTCCTGTGCTATTCTAGAAATCAAACTAGGACAAATAAGATCAAGGTTTTTTGTTTGTTTTTTTTTTTACAAAAAAAAAAAAAAAAGACAGTTTTAGTTAAATTTATGGAAGAATCTTCCAAAAGTTTATTTACAAAATGGATAAAAGGGTTGTTTTGGGAATTACTGTGCTCCATGGTGATGGTTCATCAGGGATTCAGGATGTGGGAATTTCATAGATTCTGGGAACTTCAAATTTTACATACCTCTAATACTTGAGTACTTAGTACTTAATGTAATTATTACAGTATCAAATATAGATTTTTAAGCATTCCAGCAGCATTTCAAAATACAGAGAGATCACTATGGGTTTAGTCAGGAAAAGTTACATAGGAATCTGAACTTGAAGAATGTTAAGAATTCAAACAGGCATTATTAAAAACAAACAAAACAAACAAACAAACAAACAAACACAAGAGAAGAAGGCCCAGGGCATTTCTGGGATGTGAATAACTGACCTGGCTGGAGTAGGATGTCCATGCAGGGCATTAGTGTGAGATAATGTAGGAAAAAAGTGTGTTGAGTCAAAATGTGAAGAGCCCTGAAGAGTCAGGGAAGTCTGAACTTGAGTAAAGGGAATTCAATGAAGGTTTCTCAGAGAGGAACAGCATAATGGTTTTCCTATTTCAGGAAGACTAATCTGATGGTGCTCAGAATGGATTTAGGGTAAAGGAGACAGATTAGAATTAAAGAACTTAATCAGGAGACATTAGAATAATAGCCTAGGCAAGAGCAGGAAAGGAGAAGGGTAGAATCTAAGAAAGATGATGAAGAAAGAATAATAGTCTGCAACTGAACAAATATTTAGAACAAAGAGGGGAGAATCCAAGATGGCTCTGAGATTTAACACAGCAATAAAAGGGAAAATACTCCAGTACAAAGATCACATGGTCACAACACAGTGTTTAAGGCCTGAAGGCCTATCAATACATAATAATAAAATTAAGCTTTCCAGAAAAGCCGATAAAAAAACTTAAATACTGTCCTTTTAAAAACACTGTGTCTTGGGGCACCTGGGTGGCTCAGTTGGTTGAGCATCCGACTTTGGCCCAGGTCATAATCTCATGGTTCACAAGTTCGAGCCCTGCACTGAGCTCCGTGCTGACAGCTCAGAGCCTGAAGCCTGCTTCAGATTCTGTGTCTCCCCCCCCCCCCCCCTCTGCCCCTCTTCTGCTCATGCGCGCTCTCTCTCTCTCTCTGTCAAAAATAAACATTAAGAAAAAATATTTTTTTAAATAAATGAAAACATCAAAATAAAATAAAATAAAATAAAATAAAATAAAATAAAATAAAATAAAATAAAATAAAATAATACAAAACAAAAACTGTGTCTCAAACTTCCATCAGGACCTCTAAGTGATACGGACAATATAATAGTATAAGAACTATGTAAATAATTACTTATATTTTAGAAATTAGGGCTGGGCCCAGTGCAATGTAAGATTAGTATGTGCAGTGCTTAAAATAAGATAAAAGGAAAGCAACTATTTTAGACCTTCCTCTAATCTTGCCCCTCTGAACAAAGTGGCTGTATGTGCTTGATTCCATTCCAGTTCCTCTGCTAGGTTATAATCAATCTAATCTTATAGTAATCTCTCAGATATAACTTAAACACAAAGTTTAACAGTGCTGTCACCAATGGAGAGCAAATTTTAGCCTTAAGGTTGAAAAAGTTGTATTTGTAAGGCACCTGGGTGGCTCAGCCAGTTAAGTGTCCAACTTTGGCTCTGGTCATGATCTCATCTCACAGTTTGTGAGTTTAAGCCCCACATCAGGCTCTGTGCTGACAGCTTGAAGCCTGGAGCTGCTTCAGATTCTGTGTCTCCCTCTCTCTCTGCCCCTCCCCAGCTCACACTCTGTCTCTCTTGCTCTCAAAAATAAACAAGCATTTAAAAAAAAAAAGAAAGAAAGAAAAAGTTGTATTCGTAGAACAAAGGGAATTCTGCAGATGTACCGACATTCATTTAGTTCAATTTTGGGAGCCAGTAATGGGAATAATGTGGTAAACCACAAAGTAAGGGTGCTTTGGGAGAAGTTTAATATTAGAATTTTATCTTATGTAGAGAAAATCTACATGAGACTACATAGAGGAACTAGGAAAACATTTTAAAAAATGGTCTTCCAATCATAAAAGTTAAACATGCTTATTATATAAAATTAGAAAAAGACAAAAACAAAAAATAGAAAATAAGGGCAGGAGAAATTGCCCACAATGTCATACTACAATTACTCCAACATTTTGGTATATTTCTTTTGTGTTTTTTCCACCTATTTAAAATCACAGTTGACTTCATACTATACATACATATTATACCCTGTGCTTTTCACTTGCCAGAGTTGGTAGTTTTTCCCCAGGTATAGAAAACACATCATAATATATAACTTAAAATGGCTGCATAATAAACCATGTGGATATATTAATAAGGGATTTCTTAAAATACGAAATTACAACTTTGTACAGTACTTTCAACTTTCTAAAATATGTTCACTCCTGTCTTAATGCTTCCAAGATAAACATATTCTATTCTATATCCTTATGAGATAAACAGGCTTATTATTTGCCTCATTTTACAAAAAAGTAAATAGGTTTTTTTAAATGTTTATTTATTGTGTAAGAGAGAGAGAGAAAGAGAGAATCCCAAGCAGGCTCCATGCTCAGTGCAAAGCCTGACATGGGGCTTGATCTAACAAACCAGGAGATCATGACCTGAGCCAAAATCAAAAGTTGGATGCTTAATCAGTCAAGCCATCTAGGCACCCCGTAGATTTTTTAAAGATTTCAGTCACTTAGTCTCAGGTAACACAGTAACAGTGAGCTTTGATCAGAGACTCAAGTCTTCTGATTCTCTGACCAGTTCATCTTTTTAAAGAACATACATTCTGCTGTAGTGCAACTGCTCCCCCAACCTTCAGGGAACAAAGGAGTCTTGTAGCAGTATGCATCACACAATCAAAAATATTAACCCTGCTTCCACTGTCCTTAGCTACTTCTCTCAGGAGGCCTAACCCATTGCTTTAAGTAACCAGACACAAAGAGGAACTTCAGGGGTGCCTGGGTGGCTCAGTTGATTGAGCATCCAACTCCTGATTTCATCTCAGGTCATGATCCCAAGGTTATGGGACTGCTTAAGATATTCTCTCTCTCCCCACCCCCCGCCCCTCTGTCCCCCCTTCCCCCCAGCTCACACTCTCTAATTTAAAAAAAAAAAAAAAAAAAAAAGGAGGTAATTCACTTCTGGGGAACAATGTTTTGTTACAATACCTTCAGATTATGTATGATATCTATCCGTTTGTTCTGGCTGTCTTTAAAGTGAACTTGAACTCTGACAGGAAACTCGCCCCAGCCTCTTCTGGTGAGGTGAAAAGGAGGCTCTCTAGGGAAAAGCAGGTATTAACACATTAAGCCACAGTCAGTCTCTCATTCTAGACAGGAAAATTTTCTCGTATTGGTAAGTCAGAAATTCAGAGCCTCTTACTATCGTTTACATTTCCTCATTTGAAGCTAAATCAATATGAATTTTGCTAAGATGCTAAAAGAAAAACTGAACTCAAACCTACATTAAACTTTCAATTACTGAATAGAGATATTTATAGTATATAATCCAATATCATTATTTTCACAGTGATTCAAGGTGATTTGTTGGATATCATACATTAGAAGCCAGAATCTTTGCCTGCTACTTGACAGACACAGGCTGTGAGGTATATGTTCCTTACCCCAGACACTCATATTTATTCCTCCACTCTGGCAAAAACAATAGATCACAAATGCTCATCTGAAAGTGACAATTTATTTGAAACTATCCACTAACCTGATTTAAAAGATCTTATGTTCACAATATGATCTTCCCCAGTGATTATGATTTTAGTGGATAGAGAGAAATGTGTGTGAATGTTAACTGGATTAGAGAATTTTTAGTCAAAACAGAATTTGTGAAAGAAACAAAAAGGAAAGTTGGTGAAAAAACAACTAGCAAATTATTAATTGATGCTGGGTATATAAGGGTTCAAGATACTCTACTTTTAAATATGTTTGGAATTTTCCACATAAAAATACTTTAAATTTAACTGAGAGAACTTCATGTACTCAAAAATAATATGGTTTAACAGGGGAGAGAGAATGCTTTAAAGTGAAAATGTTCATTATGAATCACTACCTTGGAATTACTATAATGAGAGAAGATGCCAAGATGACAGGGAGGAAGAAACATTCAGCTGGATGTGCTTTTCAAAAACTAAGAAGAGACATGAATTCAGTAAGGGCTGAGTCCAAGAACACAACCTGAAAGGAGTCTAACAACGGATGTGAATTACCAAGCACAAGGCTACCAGGAAAGCTCAAGTCAGGAAAAATCCACGAGTACGAGAGTAGGATGGAAGGGAGAAAAAGCAATAGCTATGTTATAAAACAGAGAGAAAGAAAACTAGAGTGTCCTGGGTGGGAGAAACCAGTTGAACACCAGGTGAGTTATAGTAAGTAAAGTAGCTATGATGTTGGTATAGGTCCAGACAGAAATTAAAAAGTTTACGGTCAGGGCGTCTGGGTGGTTCAGTCGGTTAAGCATCCAACTTCAGCTCAGGTCATTATCTCGTGGTTCGTGTGTTTGAGCCCTACGTCGGGCTCTGTGCTGACAGCTTGGAGCCTGCTTCAGATTCTGTCTCTGTCTCTCTGCCCCTCCCCTACTCACTGTCTCTCTGTCTCTCTCTCAAATATAAAAAATAAAACATTAAAAAAAAATTTTTTTTTTAAGTTTAGGGTCAAATGAGAAGATTGACTTGATACAGTAATTTGAAAAGGGATGAAGTAGGGCCAAGGCATGATGAATGTAAGAATAATAATTAAAGTTTTATTGATGACATGTTTGGTCATTTAAATTCCATTAAAGCTAAGTAGATAGCCTAAATTCATTTTTCAATACATCAATTATATTGTTTGTATGCTGAATTTCTCTTACAACAGATATTGCAAATTAGCGGTGTTCCTCAATTTATGTATATTGGCTAAACTCTCATGAATGAACAGGAAGGACTGCTGTCAGAGAAGACAGACAAACAGCATAGAGGGCCAGGAAAAAGGAACAATGCTTTTAACAGGAAATTTCTCCCTAACCATATTTTTGGAAGCAAAAAAAGGAACCTAAGACTTACCAACAGACATCACCTATAGAAATGTTAAACTTCAAAAGATACACGTATCTCACACACAAAAAGACTGCTTCCCTCAAACAGACTTTTTTATTTCTGGACTCCTCACAGAAGGTGAAATGTATCAATGACCAAGAAGGAAAACTCAGAGAATACTGGGTTAAAAAAAAAAAAAAATGGCTTTACTAGATATATACAGCATGGAGTACAACTCCTTGTCCAAGTAATTAATTCAAATGGTCAACCAGTCTTCCAAGGTCACTTCTAGTGACCTAAAACTCATTACTTAATGAGATTCTCTACCACATTTCTGAACAGTTCCATTATAAAAATATTTCACCTTTCTCCTACATGTTAGATCTACTATATGCCTTTTGCAATCACAAATTCTTCCTCCACATGACCTTCAAAAACCCTAAAACATCCCCTAAGTTTCTCTTTTTAAGATGAACACATTCTATTCCCTGCAACAGCAGCAGACACTTAAATATTTACTATGACCCAATCACTGTTTTAAGCCCTTCGTATCTATTAACTTATCTAATCTTCACAATCACACTACAAAATGTCCCTTCTGAGACACAGTGAGGTTGAATAACTAACTTCCCCAAAGTCACACAGCAAATATGCAGTAGAGCTGAGATTCAAACTCAGGCAACAAACTCCAGGGCCCACACTTTAACTGCTAGTTGTCCACATCCCTGTGGTGTGAGATCTCCTTACTGTTCAGACGACTCTCCTCCCAGAGGCATAACACCATGGCTAGATACTGTCAGAATGCAGGGTAGAGCAAGTCTGCTTTACCTCTAATAAAACAGCCTAAGACTGAATTACCATGTGAAATGACCTGGTTTCACTTTTTTGGTTTTTACTTTTCAATGTGGCAATTAGAAAATTTTAAATTACTTACGTGCGTCATAATATTAGACAGTGTAGCTCTAGAGAGCTCCTATATTCAAGCTAAATGAAACAGATACAACAAACTTTAGTCACTCATGTACTAGGACCAGAATACTCTACTAAACTTCTCAAAGGAAGGAACCATGTGTTCTTCATCTTTGCAATCCCTGCATCAAGTCCTGGACCTAGAATGCATTTAGTGACTATCTTGTACCTAAAAGCAAAGTTTACTATCAGAGCCTTTAGGAAGCTGGCTAAGGATGGTCGTGGTAACTGAACCAAATGTCAAAAAGATTCTTCTTAGCAGAATCTACAAGTAATGTACTGTGATGAGCAAATTCAGAGTACATGAGAAACACACATTTGCTTATGAGCTACAGGGAAGATTAACCCCAAGAGTCTCCCCTACTCATCAAATTACTTTAGACACCTGATGTGAAAAACATCTTAAGATCCATGTAAAGAACATGGAGAGGTACAATTAAATCCAGGATATATGCTGGGGTGCCTGGGTGGCTCAGTCGGTTAAATGTCCGACTCCTGATTTTGGGTCAGGTTGTGATCTCACAATCCATGGGATTGAGCCCTGCATCGGGCTCTGTGCTGACAACGTGGAGTCTGTTTGGGATTCTTCCTCTCCCTGCCCCTCCCCCACTCATGTTCTTGCTCTCTCTCAAAATAAACTTTTTAAAAATAATAAAATCTTTAAAAAATGTAAGGAAAAGATGGATCATTGATACTGGGACAACTATCATCCATATGAAGAAAATAAAAATCCCATTTCCAAGTATTTTCCCTTCTGACCATCTACCAATTCCTATCTTTCCAGCTCCATTCCTAATCCAACTATTTTTTGAACCCACTGGGAATTCCACTTCTTACCCATACCAATTTTCACTACCTCTCACTGCTCTTTATATAATTTCCTTCTCTCCTTACTCAGCCTATATTCTACAGTATACCAGTATCATAATAACCTCATTTAAAAAGTGAGGAAATCAATGAACTTAGAAATTAGGGTTCTGGGTGAGCTGTCTACTTCCACGTCAAAGTCCTTGAGAATGACATCAACAGGAAACATCAGGACATTGGCTAAAACTGTCTTTGAAAGAGGGGAGTAACTGGGAAATTAGTAGATGTCTGCAACAAGGAGGACGATACAATGCTCCAAAGGAGCTGAGGGCTTTTAGGCAGAAAAGGGGAAAAGATGATCTAGAAGCCACAAATATGTGCAAGAAAGACACACACCCCACCCCTGGACCTAACGGCACATGGTATAAGAGAGAAAAAACAACTGTTGTTTGAAAGTTGTTCTCAGAAGCAGTGTTCTTAGGAGAGAGCCATGTTCTATTTTATTTATTTAGTTTAATTTTTTTTTGAGAGACAGAGAGCAAGCGGGGGGAGGGGCAGGTAGAGAGAGAGACACAGAATCCGAAGCAGGCTCCAGGCTCCGAGCTGTCAGCACAGAGCCTGATGCGGGGCTTGAACTCCTGAACTGAGAGGTCATGACCTGAGCCCAAGTTGGATGCCCAATGGATTGAGCCACCCAGGCGCCCCAGCCATGTTCTGTTTAAGAGTCAGGAGTGGAGAGAAGTTCTGAAGAGAGATAAGGATATAAATTTCACTGATAATAAACCAAAACCACTTCTACAATACATTCACACAATGAATGTATATGTGATATGCAACATCACATAAAGATGTAAAGAATACCTAAATGAAACAAATTTCAGAATAGTATACATATAAAATCAATCCATCTTCGTGAAATAATAATACCAACAATAACAAACTGTACTAGGTTAATATATGTAGGAAAAATATCACTGGGGTTACTTCTGAGAGGCTGAAATCATGGGAACTTTGAAAATTAAATATTTCTGTAATGTTAGAATCCTATGTTTAATACTATTATATTATGATATAAAAAACAGGAAACTTTTACATTTCATCTGTATCTACATAAATAAGTTCAGCTATTTCCAGAAGGAGGAGAATCCACTAATGTAATTCTGACAGGAGGAAATAGTGCCTTTACAGAGAGACAATAATCTGCATGAAGGAACCACAATTAAAACTACATTGTGACTAAAAGCCAAAACTAAGTAAATTATTAATAATAATTAAAGGGAATTTTCTCAAGTAAAAACACTCTTCTTCCACATCAGTAAATCTGTAATTCCTAAATTAAATAACTTAATTGTGCTTACCTAACTTCCACAAGGTCATTTGGTTTATAGCTGGGATGAAGAAAGAACCAAACTTTCTTGACAAAATGATTAATGCTGGGTTCTCTACGAGACCCTCGGACATATACCATCCACTTGTGGGTTGACTGGTCATTTTCTTCTCTCTTATCAGGAGGTATGTACCTGGAGGAGAAAAAAGAAAGAAGCCTGAATTCTTTTTTCCTTCAAAAACCTAGCAAAACATTTAACTCCTACTTAAAACAAGATTAAAAATCAATTATAAGAAAACAACTGGGAATTCATAAATATACGGAGATTAAAGAACATGCTACTGAACAATCAATGAGTCAAAGAAGAAATCCAAGAGAAATCAAAAAATATCTTAACTGAAAATGGAAATACAACATATCAAAACCTAAGGGATACAGCAGGTTTTAAGAAGGAGATTTATAGCAATAAATGCCTACATTAAGAAAGATCTCAAAAGAATGAACAAAGCTCAAAGTTAATAGAAAGAAGGAAATAATAAAGATGAGAGGGGAAACAGAAGAAATGGAGACAAAAAGAGCTATTTTTTTTTTAAAGGTAAACAAAATAGACAAACCCTTGGCTAGACTTACCAAGAAAAAAGAGAAAGGACTCAAATAAAATTATAAATAAAGAGGAGATGTTACAACTAATAGCACACAGCTCGTGGATGGCTCAGTCAGTTAAGTGTCTGACTCTTGGTTTTGCTAAGGTCACGATCTCACAGTTCGCGAGTTTGAGTCCCATGTCGGGCTCTGTGCTGGCAGTGTGGAACCTGCTTGGGATTCTCTCTCTGGCTCTCCCCTGCTTGTGAGCTCTCTCAAAAAAATAAACTTAAAAAAACAAACAAACAAACAAACAACTAATACCACACAAATACAAAGGATCATAAAACTATGAACAACTATATGGGCACCTGGCTGGCTCAGTTGGTAGAGCATACAACTCTTGATCTTGGGGTTGTGAGTTTGAGCCCCACATTGCACGTAGAAATTATTTAAAAATAAAATCTTAAGGGGCACGCCTGGGTGGCTCGGTAGGTTGGTCCAACTTTGGCTCAGGTCATGAGATCACAGCTTGTCAGTTCAAGCCCCACACTGGGCTCTGTGCTGACAGCTCAGAGCCTGGAGCCTGCTTCAAATTCTGTGTCTCATTCTCTCTCTGCCCCTCCCCCACTTGTACTTTGTCTCTCTCTCTCTCAAAAATAAACATTAAAAAAATTTTTTTAATAAAATCTTAAAAATAAACAAAATGTTTTTTTAAAAAAAACTATGAACAATTAAATACCAACAAACTGGACAACCTAGAAGAAATGGATAAATTCCTAGAAACATACATGCTACCAAGACTGAAGCATAAAGAAATAGAAAATCTGAATAAAACAATTACTAGTAAGGAGACTGAAATCAGTAATCAGAAACCTCCCAACAAAGAAAATTCCAGGATCAGATGACTTAAAGGGTGACTTCTACCAAATATTTGAAGAATTGACACCAATCCTTCTCAAACTTTTCCAAAAAAATACAAGAAGAGGGGACACTTACAAATTCATTTTACAAAGTTAGCATTACCCTGATACCAAACACAGACAACACTACAAGAAATTACAGGCCAATATCCCTGATAAACATAGATGAAAACATCCTGAACAAAATATTAGCAAACAGAATTCAACAGTACATTAAAAGATCATACACCATGATCAAGTGGTATTTATTCCAGGGATGCAACATCTGCAGATCAATCAGTGTGATAAACTACATTAACAAAATGAAAGATAAAAATCCTATGATCATCTCAACAGATGCAGAGGAAGCACTTGACAAAATTCAACAGCTATTCTTGAAAAAACTCTCAACAAATTGGGTATAGAGGGGACATACCTCCAATAAAGGCCACATATGACAAGCCCACAGCTAACATCACAATGGTGAAAAATTAAAAGCTCTTACTCGAACTAAAATCAAGGACAAGACAAAGATACCTACTCTCACAACTTTTATTCAACATAGTACTGGAAGTTCTAGCCAGAGCAATTAGGCAAGAAAAAGAAATAAAAAGTATTCAGACTGCAAAAGAAGAAGTAAAACTGTCTCTATCTGAATGGGATATTAAATACAGAAAACCCTAAAGACTCCACCTAAAAACTGTTAAAAGTAATAAATTCAGTAAGTTTGTAGGATATAAAGTCGACATAGAAAGTCAATTGTGTCTCTATACACTAACAACAAACTATAAGAGAATTAAGAAAATAATCCCATTTACAATTGCATCAAAAACAATAAAATACTTAGCAATAAATTTAACTAAGATGAAAGGCCTGTACACTGAAAACTACAAGACACTGATGAAAACAACTGAAGACAAATAAATAAAAAGATACTCTATGCACATGGACTGGAAGAATATTGTTAAAATGTTCATACTACCCAAAGCAATCTTACAGATTCAATGAAATCTCTATCAAAATCCCAACAGTATTCTTCACAGAAATAGAAAAAACAATCCTAAAATCTGTATGGAATCATAAAAGACCCCCAAATAGTCTCTTTTCTAATTAAAAAAAAAAAAAAAAAAAAAAGAAGAAGGCATCATACTTCCCGGTTTCAAACTATATTAAAAAGTTACAGTAATAAAACGCTACGGTTTGGCATAAAAACAGACACATAGATAAATGGACTAGAAGAGAGCACAGAAATAAGCGCATGCATATATGGTCAATTAATTTATGACAAAGGCGCTAAGATATACAATAGGGAAAGGACAGTCTCTTTAATAAATGGTGTTGGGAAAATGGGACTACATACAAAAGAATGAAACTAGACCCCTATCCTATACCACATATAAAAATCAACTCAAAACAGATGTAGGACTTAAATTTAGGACCTGAAACCATTAAAAAAAAAAAAAAAAAAAAAAAAAAAAAAAAAGACCTGAAACCATAAAACTCCTAGAAGAAAACTTTTAAGGGTAAGAAGAAAGGTTACAGGGGCAAGCTCCATGACAGGTCTGGGAAATGATTTTTTGGATCTGACGCTGAAAGCACAGGCAACAAAAGCAAATAAACAAGTTTCTGCACAGGAAAGGACACCACCAGCAAAATGAAAAGGCAAATGAGGAATGAGAAAAAATATTTGCAAATCATTTATCTGACAAAAGGTTAATACTGAAAATATATAAAGAACTCACACACAATTGAATAGAAAAAAAAAAGTCATAAAAATCTATTTAAAAATGGGCAGAGGAACTAAATACACGTTTTTCCAAACAAAACATACAAATGGTCAACAGGTACATAAACAGGTGGTCAACATCACTAATCATGAGAAAAATGCACATTAAAATTAGTTATCACCTTATACTTGTTAGAATGGCTATCATCAAAAATATGAGATAGCAAGTGTTAGCAAGAACATGGAGAAAAGGGAATCTTTGTGCATTATTGGTGGGAACATAAATTGGTATAGCTACTATGGAAAACAATATGAAGGTTCCTCAAAAAAATTTAAAAAACTGCCACATTGCTGTGTATATATGCAAAGACAATGAAAATGGGTTATCAAAGTGCTATTTGCATTCCCATGTTCACAGCAGCATTATTTACAATAGCCAAGATATGGAAACATACATGTCCGTTAACATATGATTGAATAAAGATGTGAATGGACAAAGATGTATACACATATACATACAGTTAATCCTTGCACAACATGGCTTTGAACTGTGCAGGTCCACTTACATGTCATTTTTTTACAATACCGTAAGTGTATTTTCTCTTATGACTTTTTATTTTTTCTTTTAAAGTAAGCTCTACATCCAACATGAGGATTAAACTCATGACCCTGAGATCAAGAATCTCATGTTCTACTGACTGAGCCAGCCAGGCACCCCTTTACGATTTTCTTAATATTTTCTTTTCTCTATTTTATTTCTCTATTACTCGTAACATGCAAGATATGTGCTAATCAATCGTTTATGTCACCGATAAGGCTTCCAGGCAACGGCAGTCTACTAGTAGTTACTTTTGAGAAGTGAAAAGTTTTATGTGCATTTTCATCTGTGTGGGAGGTTGATGCCCCTAACCCTCACATTGCTCAAGAATGCTAAAGGGTCAACTGAGTGTGTGTGTGTGTGTGTGTGTGTGTGTGTGTGTGTGTGTGTGTGTAAGGGAATATTATTCGGCCATGAGAAAGAAGGGAATTCTGACATCTGTGAGAACATGGATGGATCTGGAGGGCATTATGCTAAGTGAAATAAGCCAAACAAATACTAACATGGAGAAAGACAAATACTACACAGTATCACTTATACATGAAATCTAAAAAAGTCAAGCTCGTGAAAACAGAACAGAAATATGGTTACCAGAGGCTAGTGGTAGAGGAAATACAGAAAGTTTGGTAAAAGGGTACAAACTTTCAGCTTTGAGATGAATAAGATCTGAAGATCTAATGTATAACATGGTAACTACAGTAGATAACATTATAGAATTTGCTGAGCGAAAAGAACTTAAATGTTCTCACACTCCCAAAAAAAAAAAGATAAGTATGTGAGGTGATGGGGCGCCTGGCTGGCTCAGTCAGTGGAGCATGTGACTCTCTGAGGTTGTGAGTTCAAGCCCCACATTGGGTGTAGAGATTAAAAATAAAATCTTAAAAAAAAAAAAAGGGGGGGGGGGCACCTGGGTGGCTCAGTCGGTTAAGCAGCCAACTCTTGATTTCAGTTCATGATCTCATAGTTGTGAGTTTGAGACCTACGTTGGGCTCTGTGTTTGGATCCTCTGTCTCCCTCTCTCTGCTCAGCCCCCACTCACACTTGCTCTCCCTCTCTCAAAAATAAATAAATGCTAAAAAAATTTAAAAAGTAAACATGAGGTGATACTGGATATGTTAATTAACTTGATGGCAGGAATCCCTTCAAAATGTATACTTATATCAAATTACAATGTACACTTTAAATATAATTTTGTCAATTATAGGTCAATAAGGCTGAGACCATTTTTTTTATTGAAGTATAGCTGACATGTTACATTAGTCTCAGTATACTACACAGTGAGTGATTCAACACCTCTATACATTAGGCTATGCTCACTACATCTGTCATCATACAACACTATTACAATACCACTGACTACATTCCCTACACTGTACCTTTCATCCTCATGACTATTCATTCCATAACTGGAAGCATATACCTCCCACTCCCCTAAAAAATATTCTAACTTAAAAAATTTTTAATTCTAGAAAGATTTAATAGCTCTATCCCCTAACCAATCAAAGTGAATCTTTTGCTGTTAATCTTTTAAAAGTATTTATTTATTTATTTATTTATTCTGGTTTCTAAGGAGCATGCCCTTAAAGTTCGTTTTATTTTCTGATTATCATCATCCAATTAAAAAAAAAATCAATTTTGCCTTTCCAAGTGGAGTTAGAAATGAGGTAGAAATAAACTGGCATATTTTATTCCCGGGCTAGGGTCTCTCTAGCTTTCGGGCTGATTTCATTTAGGTTTCAGAGTGCTACAACTCTGAACTCTTCATTGCTGCCACAAAGTTTGCAACTGGTCTCTTGCCTTTTAAAAGACAAAACAGGGGTGCCTATGTGGCTTAGTCGGTTAAGCACCCAACTCTTGGTTTCGGCTCAGGTCATGATCTCCCATTGGTGGGTTTGAGCCCCATGTTGGACTCTGTGCTGAGAGTGCAGAACCTGCTTGGGATTCTCTCTTCTCTCTGCCTCTCTCCTTCTTTCACACTTTTCTTTCTCTCAAAATAAAGTTTTAAGAAATAAATTAAGAAAAGCCAAAATACACCATCCCCTTAAGTCCTGACCATGGTAAAACTAGTATCTTTAGCCCTCCCTTTATTTCATGAGGCCTTATTACATTGTTAGAAAATATTGTCATGGCCTTTTTTTTTTTTGAGAGAGAGAGACAGAGAGAGACAGAGAGAGAGAGAGAGCGAGCGAGCAAGCACGCACACACAAGCATGAGCAGGGAAGAGGGACAGAGGGAGAGAAAGAATCCCAAGGATCCCCCATGCTCAGTGTGGAGCTCGATGTAGGGCTAAATCCAACAACCCTGGGACTATGACCTGAGCTGAAATCAAGAGTTGGACGCTCAACCAACTGAGCTACCCAGGCACCCCAGTCACAGCCTTCTATACATTTATCTGTGCCTGTGGTTATCCTTAATAATGCAGCGGGCTAAGTTATATTGATTTCTAATGTTAATCCAAACTTGCATTTCTTGATCATGAAGTATTATCATTTCTGTATTTACTGAATTCAGTTTCTGATTTTGTTCAGTATTTATGCACTTCTATTCACAACTGTGAATGTCCTATAATTTTCTTTTTCTCGTGAACTGTTTGGCTTTATTTAAAAAGTTAGGCTATCCTCATAAGATAGCCTGATTAAGTGTTGTCTCTTTATCCTCAGAAGATTTTGGGGGGCTTTCTGGTTACTTTTTTTTTTTTTTTTTTTAAGCAATCTCTATACCCAACGTGGGGCTGGAACTCACAACCCCAAGTTCAAAAATTGCATGCTCTACCAACTAAGCCAGCCAGGTGCCCTCTCCAGAAGACTTTGTATACAACTGAAATTATGTGTTCACTCAGCCTGTAAAGCAATCTAAGCCTAGTAGTTTGGTTTGGTTTTGTGATCGGAATGTTTTAAAAATCAGTAATTAAAGTTACTTAGTAGTTGTAAGACTATTCAAAGTTTTTCCTTTCTTGAGTCATAAACAGTATTTTTCTAGGAACTCTCCATTTCACCTAAATTTTTAAATGTACCGGCATAAAGATGTTGGCATTATTTCTTACCTCACAGTACATCATTTGTAGCTATGTCTTTTTTCCTTAATTTCACCAAGTTTGTGTATACAGGGTTTTGTTTTTATTTTTTTCTAATTTCTTTGCATCATTCTAAGTGAGATGGTTAGTTCATTAATTTTAAGCTTTTCCTCTACTGCAGACATCTAAGACTATACATTTCCCTTTAAATATTCCTCCGGTGTTATCCTACAAGTTCTTATTTGAGTATTTAGTTGTGAATATTTTAATGTGATTTTTTCATTGACTTATGAATTGTTTGGAAGTGGTTTAAATTGCTAGACATAAAATTTTCTAGTTATCCTACTATCATTGATTTTTTTCTTTTTCAACATTTATTTTTGAGAGAAAGAGAGACAGAACACAATGAGGGGGGGGTAGAAAGAGACAGAGACAAGTATCCAGACTCTGAGCTGTCAGCACAGAGCCTGATGTGGGGCTCAAACCCATGAACCACAAGATCATGACCTGAGCCAAAGGCTCAACTGAGCCACCCAGGCGCCCTACTGTCACTGATTTCTAACTTTACTGTAACAGTGATCAAAAACAGTAGTCTGGGGGCACCTGGTTGGCTCAGTCAGTGGAGCCTGACTCTTGATCTCAGGGTTGGGCTCAAGCCCCATGCCGGGTGTAGAGATTGGTTAAAAATAAATCTTAAAAAAAAAAAACAAAAACAGTCTGTATGATACAAGTCCTTCAATATTTGTTAGAGCTTACTTTATGGCTTATTATGTGGTCATTTTCATAAATGTTCCTTATGCTTAAAGATGTTTCAACTATTACATGTAATAGTCTATGTGTGTATATCAGATCAAGCTTTGTTAACTGATGTTCAAATCTTTTATATTCATATAGATATTTTGCTTGATCTACCAATTACTGAGAAGGTGCATAAAATCTCTCAGTATACTAGTGCATTTAGAAACTTCTCCTGTGATTCAGTTTTGGTTTAGATACTTTAAGACTATTGTCTAGTACACTGTTATTTAATATCACCCTGTTGAATAGAACTTTTTAACATTATATAATAACTCTTTACCTTTATGAATACTTTTAGTCTTAAATTCTATTCTCCCTGATATTAATATGCTACACTAGTTTTCTTTTGGTTAGTATCTGCCAGCTAAATCTCACTTATTTGCTTACTTTCAATTTTTCTGTATTTAGATGTGTAACTGATAAACAACAGAGAACTAAATTTTAGATGATTTTATATCAATACAGTATCTTTTAACTAGATAACAATCCCTAGGCATTTTTTATAATTGATATGTTTAGATTTGTTGTTACTAGAGTATTTTACACTATTTGCCTTGTTTTTTTCTCTTCATCAAATCCCTCCTCCTGTCCCTGCTTGCCTTCTTATGGAATCAGGGTTTTTTTTTTCCCTTTTTTCATTCAATTTCCCCACCTTCCTCTTACTACTTTTAAAGTTTAAATCTCTAGGGGAGCCTGGGTGGCTCAGTCAGTTAAGCGTCCAACCTTTAAATTTTTTTTTTTTTTTTTTTTTTTTTTTTTTAATTTTTCAGAGAGACAGAGACAGAGTGTGAGTGAGGGAGGGGCAGAGAGAAAGGGAGACAGAATCCAGAACAGTCTCCAGGCTCTGAGCAAGCTGTCAGCACAGACCCCAATGCAGGGCTTGAACTCACAAACCACGAGATCATGACTTGAGCCAAAGTCAGTCACTCAATCAACTGAGTCACCCAGGCGCCCTTAAGCATCCAACTCTTGATGTCAGCTGAGGCCTTGATCTCAGGGTCGTGAGTTCAAGCTACATGTTGGGCTCACATGCTGGGCATGAAGTCTACTTTAAAAAAAAAAAAAATTATATATGTACTAGCCATATATATATATGGCTCAGTCCGTTAAGCATCAGACTTCAGCTCAGGTCATGATCTTGCAGTTCATGAGTTCAAGCCCCACACTGGGCTCTCTGCTGCTGATACAGAGCCTGCTTTGAATCCTCTGTCTCCCTCTCTCTCTGCCCCTCCCCTGCTCTATCTCTCACAAAAATAAACCTTAAAAAATAAATAAAATAAAAACATATGTCTATTCTTTTAGTTATTATCTCAGATTAACAAGCATTCTTAACAAGTCTAAAATAAATCAATAATTTTTCCCTCTTCCACAACAAACAAGGACTTTACAACTCTCATGTCAACCATTCCCTCTCTACCATAATTAACCATAGTTAACCAGTATTTTAGTTCTAGCTGGTCTTCAAAAGACCCAAAAACGTACAAATTAAATGTACTTGTTTGAAATGTCAATGACTGTTTCTCCCAGTCGTCTTGTGGAATGGTGGGTCTATCTAGATTTCCAGTTTTGGACTTTTCTGAGCTGACTGGTCTTGTACTATTGTTAAGCCCCAACTCTTAACACTTCACATGGTGTATCAGTTCCCTTACCTAAATGCATACCCACTCTAATATCATCTATAAAACAGAAATCTAATTGCCTTAATCATATTTTATGCTTCCATTTATTTATTTAATTTATTTATTTATTGAGAGTGAGTTCGGGAGAGGGGCAGGAGGTAGGGGGAGGGAAGATAGAAAAAGAGAACCCTAAGCAGGCTCCACGCTCAGTGCGGAGCCCAATGCAGGGCTTGACCCACCACCCTGGGATGATGACCTGAGTCAAAATCAAGAGTTGGACATTCAACCAAGGTGCCCCTTTATGCTTCCATTTAAATACTATCACACAGACCATTAGAAATCTTTGTTTTTATTATCCTGAGACTCTTTAATGTACTTGTTTGTTATTTGTGATCCATTAACTGGGGCTTGGAAGACTTCTCCCCCAATCTGATTTTCCCCCCCAAAATAATTACTGTCTGCCTGAATCCTTTATTTTCAATAACTGAATCTAATTACAATTTTCATAAATATATCAACTTATTCAACAATCAAATATTTACTGAAAATCAACTGCTATAAGGTACAAAACAAACAAGACATACTTTCTACCCTAAAGAGATTCCAGTCTGATTTGGGAAAATTATATAAAAACAGAAAATGATTATATGATAAAGATGACAAGAGAGCATAGGGAAAATATATTTCATGAGGGAGGAGAAGGGCAAATAAAGACTTTGTGAGGAAATAACATTCTTACACTATTTGAAGATTTATGTCTATCCATTCCTAGATATTTGGCAAAAATGATGGTGTTCCCACAAGACACCTTGAGATACTTATATAATCATATATATAAGTATATATAACATATAATCATATATATAACCATAATCATAGTTAAAGAGCTAGCCCCTCAGCTTGGAGAAATTCTGTCTTCAAGACATGCTCTGCAATTTTTTGTTAAAAATTTAAAAGACTTCAATTTGGGCAACAAATATTTTTAGCCATTAGCTAAGGCCCCTGAAAATAGAACTAGTTCATAGATCAGAAAAAGTCAAAACTTCTTCCAATTTATCCATACTAACAAACTTGATAAAATACACCATTTGTATATGGGGTGCCTGGTTGGTTCAGGTGGTGAAGCACACGACTCTTAATCTTGGGGTTGTGAGTTTGAGTCCCACGTTGGGTGTAGAGATTACTTAGAAATAAAATCTTAAAAAAAAAATAACACTCCATTTGTATAAAAGCTCATGTCTTGGGGCGCCTGGGTGGCTCAGTCGGTTGAGCATCTGACTTCAGCTCAGGTCACGATCTCACGGTTCGTGAGTTCGAGCCCCGCATCAGGCTCTGGGCTGATGGCTCAGAGCCTGGAGCCTGCTTCCGATTCTGTGTCTCCCTCTCTCTGACCCTCCCCCATTCATGCTCTGTCTCTCTCTGTCTCAAAAATAAATAAACATTAAAAAATAAAAATAAAAATTTAAAAAAAAAAAAAAAAAGCTCAGGTCTTAGAAATTTTTACCAAGCACAATTTTACTCTATGTCAAAGATTAACAGACACCCTGAAGCAAGAGTTTCAAGTCTTTAGACTCAGTTTACTTTTAAAACAACAAAGAGTTTGGGGGAAAAAAAATCCTTAAGGCCTCTTCCTACAGTAATACTATAATAATAAAAGTATGCAAGAGTATTAACATAAATGGACAGCTGAAAATAGGAGAATTCAATTGGATACTTACTTGGACACATTGCCCACTACTATTGTTTTCTTTACAAAAAGACGTGAAGTCTCATCTCCTGTAAGATCAGCATTCCGCTGCTCTGTTTTATGAGAGCCAGTAATACTAGCAATGTCCTGAAAGAAATCACAATCAATGTTTACTTTCAATGTGGACAATTTCCAACAGGCAGAAACCACAAAATCACAGAAGGTATGCATAGAGTAACTCAGATTTTTTTTTAAATTACCACATTCTCTGGCTTTGTAGTACCTCTCAGAGCATTAAAGAGTAGTTTTACTTGATCTTTTGCATAGTTTATGCTTGTTCACTATAACTCCATATGTATGTGTGTTTTTAACAGTCATACACCTCTGCTTCGTATATGCAAATAGGATATGGAAGGATACACAAGAAACTATTACAATGGTTACTCCTGGGAAATGGGAATGGGGAAAGGTCAATGGAATTTACTTTCTTTTCAACCTTTTGTATAATCAAAATTTTTTCAATGGGAAATAACATAGACATGATCAATTTAAACTTTGTAGAGATAGACTGCCAGGGTTTAAATCCTGACTCTTCCCATTTACCAGATGTGAAATTTTGTGTAATTACTTCTCTGTCAAAATTTCCTCATTAATAAAATGAAGATAACAGGGATGCCTGGCTGGCTCAGTCAGTAGAGAATGAGATTCTTATTCTTGGGGTTGTAAGTTTGATCTCCACATTGGGTATAGAGATTACTTAAAAATAAAAATCAGGGGCGCCTGGGTGGCTCAGTCAGCTAAGCGCCCGACTTCGGCTCAGGTTGTGATCTCAAGGTTCGAGCCCCACATCGGGCTCACTGCTGTCACAGAGCCTGGAGCCTGCTTCAGATTCTGTGTCTCCCTCTCACTCTACCCCTCCCCTACTCGCGCTCTATCTCTGTCTCTCAAAAACGAATAAACATTAAAAAAAGAAAATCTAAAAAAAATAATAAAAAATAAAGATAGCAGTACCTGTGCCACATGATTGTTTTGTACAGTTCTCAGAGAAGTGCCTGGTACATATGTAGTAAACACTAAATATTTGTTACATAAACATGAGCATGTATATTACATACAAGATGGTAAGTTTCTAAATCCTATGACCAGTATTACCTAAATTATTTTTAATTGAAACAAAAAACAGCATCTGACTTCGGCTGAGGTCTTGATCTCATAGTTTGTGAGTTCGAGCCCCACATGGGCTCACTACTGTCAGCACAGAGCCTGCTTCAAATCCTCTGTCTCCCTCTTTCTCTGCCCCTCCCCCACTCTCCCTCTCTCACAAAAATAAATAAAACATTAAAAAATACACACACACACACATAAAAACAAACAAAAACAAACAAAAAGGGGTGCTTAGCTGGTTCAGTCAGTAGAGTATATGACTTTTGATCTTGGGGTTGTAAGTTCAAGCCCCATATTGGGTGTAGAGATTAAAAAAAATCTTAGAAAAAAAAAAAAAAAAACACACACACACATACAAAAAAAAAAAAAAAAAAATGCAGTATTTGCTCAGAAATAATAGTGGTTAGAAACAAGTAAATCCAAACATTTAGAGTTTTCATTTTTGGGTGGTGGCATCATGAATGACTTTCCTATTGTTTTTACTTTCCTGTAAATTTTTCAACAATGAACACGTACAGATTCACAATCAGAAAATTTTAATTTGATTTTTATCAAAAATAAATCAAATCCGGGGCACCTGGGTGGCTCAGTCAGTTAAGTGTCCAACTTCAGCTCAGGTCATGATCGCACAGTTTGTGGGTTCCAGCCCTGCAATGATCGGGCTCTGTGCTGACAGCTCAGAGCCTGGAGCCTGCTTCGGATTCTGTGTGTCCCTATCTCTCTCTGCCCCTCCCCCATTCGTGCTCTGGCTCTCAAAAATAAATAAACGTTAAAAAAAAATTGAAAAAATAAATAAATAAAATCCTTGATGTCTGAGTATGTGAAAAGCAACCTGGAGATTTCCTCTACCACAGAACCCCTGGCTAGGAAAATCATCCAGTAAGGGCTCTATAGCCAAATATTATATATACCGATAAATTCAGAGCAGTTTGATACAGGAACTCAAATAAGAAACTGGCAGGATCAAAGAAGAATAAATGGTTTTCAATTCTATTTATTATTTGTCAAGTTTCCCCCAGTTTTTAAAGCATTAAAGTTCCACAAAGGAAAATGCTGAAAAGAAAATAAAACATGACAGAATGGAAAGACTTTGGACAAGGTCACAGAATTGCCAATTCCTCAAGGTTTCTCTCATATCTATGTGGATGGCATCTAGGAGTTGTGCGGTACACAGTTCTGATTCAGTTTAATTCTCAGCTTAATTAAGTTTAATTCTCAATTCTGATACTTGTGGGCAAACAGAACTTTAACCTCTTCAAGACGGCTTCCCCATCTCCAAAAGGGATATAATTGACTTATTTCCTAGGGTTCTTATGAAGAGAAAATGAAATAATACATACTTAGAAAATATTAGTTCCCTTCTCCTCTGACTCCCTCCCACCCATCCAACTATACCCTTCCAGTATTTCGACTTGGTCTCTGTTCCATGTTGTTTGAGAGTCTTTCCTCTATATCCATATTGCTGTTATTGTCTTTGTCAGATAAGAAGTCATTGTGTTGAGATAAAGAATCACTTTCTGAATGATTGGCTGATGGTGTTTCTGATCTCTGATTGGCAGGAGAGGATGACCTAGATGGTGATTCCAAAAATTTCTTGATAGCAGGATGATTAAAAACCATTGTATCACATGTTTTTGATCCCTGCAAAAATGAAAGCAAGCAAATTAAACTTTTAATCTTTCTAAAACCTTATCTATTTAGGGATCATGCTTGAAATTCTTCAAAGTCTCCCCACACCCATAAAACGAAGTCCGAGCTCCTTAACGTGGTCTGGGTCAACAAAACAAAAACTAGAAAGTGATAAATAATTGTGTGAAGGTCCTAACACTGAAAGTTAAAAATGCAAGTTCTCTGAAAATGAGAAATCAAGGTGAATAGGTAGTAACATATAGAAAGTAAGATCTGGGGCGCCTGGGTGGCGCAGTCGGTTAAGCGTCCGACTTCAGCCAGGTCACGATCTCGCGGTCCGTGAGTTCGAGCCCCGCGTCAGGCTCTGGGCTGATGGCTCGGAGCCTGGAGCCTGTTTCCGATTCTGTGTCTCCCTCTCTCTCTGCCCCTCCCCCGTTCATGCTCTGTCTCTCTCTGTCCCAAAAATAAATAAAAAACGTTGAAAAAAAAAATTTAAAAAAAAAAAAAAAAAAAAAAAAAAAAAAAGAAAGTAAGATCTGACTTTTAAAAAATTAGTCTCACAATGCTTTAACACAAACTCATCAACTGCTCTAAATAAAACATTCCTGTAAGAGACATAAAGATTTTTTTAAATGTGTATGTAAAATGGCTCCCACACAGGAGTAAAATGTAGCATAAAATGCTGTAAAATGATTAATACTTACATATATTTGCTATCAGACCAGTACTGAAGCCTGGAATATTTTTGTGTATCTTGTTACTTGGATACAAAATACAGTGTACTCTGTTATAATGTGATTCACTCTACAGTTCCTAGGCAGCACAGCTTTTAAAAACCGTGCTATTAACATCATTTAGTGAGAGAAAAGGAGTCAAGAGACTAGGATTTCAAAGGAACAAAACTGCTGAATCTCAATAATAAAGGGTATTTTTTAGAGCTGTGATGTATTTTGTTACAGCAAACTAAAAATAATTAAATGGCAGATTGTAATAGACAAAAATACACCTAAATATCCTTGAATAAATCCTAATCAAAACAGCAAAAAAAAAAAAAATCAGTGTACTTCTAGACCACCAAGTAACAGTTCAGAAGTGCTAATGGTTTAAAAAAAAAAAAAAAAGGCAACAAAATATTAAATGGACAACCACCTCTTCAGACAGAATAACTACAAGCCCCATACCATGCAGCTGCTAGCTTATAAGAAAGGACTTTAAAATCTGCATTGAAGAGCATCTCCCAAAAATTCATATGCACCCTGAACCTTGAAGGTGACTCTATTTGGAAATAGACTCTTTGCAGATATGATCAAGTTAAGATGAAATCATACTGCTTTAGGGCCTACCTAGTTAAGAGGGAAATGTGGACAGAGAGAAACTAAGAAGACACACAAGAGAGAAAATATCCATGTGAAGATATACAGAAACTACAGTGATGTAGCCACTAGTCAAGGAATGCCAAGGTTTGCCAGCAACTGTCAGAAGGTAGGCGAAGGCAAAGAAGGATTCTTCCCTACAGCCTTCAGAGACAACATGGTCCAGCCAACACCCTGACTTAGGACTGCTAGTCTCCACAATCATCAGATAATAAATTCCTCTTATTTTAAGCCATCAAGCTTCTGGTAATTTGTTATGATAGCTCTAAAAAAATAGCTCAGGGCCCCTGGGTAGCTCAGTCAGTTACGGGTCTGACTTCGACTCAGGTCGTAAATCTTAAGGTTCGTGGGTTCGAGCCCCACGTCAGGCTCTGTATAGACAGCTTGGAGCCTGGAGTCTGCTGTGGATTCTATGTCTCCCTCTCTCTCTGTCTTATCCCAGCTCGAGCATGTGCTCTCTCTCTCAAAAATAAACATTTAGAAAAAAAATTAAAAAATAGTTTAGACTCTAATATGCATTATGGAAATTCCTAAAGTAGAAGAAACAACTACCTAAGATTAAACTCAAATAATGCTCCAGATTTCTCCAAGACAATGTCAGGAGTACCACCAATGCCAGGTACCCTAAGCTCCACAGGATGACATGAAAGCCAAAACACAGCACCTCTTATCTGTAAAAACCATGGGGAACAATGCAAAGAAAGCAGTATGCTGTCACACCTTCCCCAGCCCTGCCGCCATTCTCACTGAGCCAGTACTGTCCAAGAGAATGATCTGAGAAAACTTATGAAAAAGAAATTTTAAAATGAAAAACGAACAAAAGTTATGCTGAAATTATCAAACTGTCAAACAAGAACTTCTGTTTCAGTTGAACCCTATCCCCATTCCTTTATAACTGGACCAATCTAGTGGTAATCACATTAACTAAGTGGTTAAACTTAATATCTTTAACAATAGGACAACCTGATTACTATGTGACCTGATGTGATATAATCATGAGGTATACAGAATCACTTAGGAAGTATTATTGCCAAAAACCTCTAACTTTAATCAAATCTTTAGACCCAACTACCAGTTTGCAAAAAAATAGAGGGAATGAAGGAATAACCCAAGGGGAAAAATAATAAACCCAAAATGTGGGATATCCTATAAACATAAATGAACTATTCTCTTCAAATAAGTCAATATCATGGGGAAAAGGTGAAAGAAGTATTTTAGATGAAATGAGTCTAGAGAAACAAAACGTCCAAATGTAGCCCATGAACCTTAGATCCCGTGTCAAAAACAAGCTTTAAAAGGTATTTTGGGGACGGGGCTCTGGGTGACTCAGTCAGTTAAGTGTTCAACTTTAGCTCAGGTCATGATCTCACAGTTCATGAGTTCGAAACCCGCGTCAGGCTCTGTGCTGACAGCTCAGAGCCTGGAGCCTGCTTCAGATTCTGTCTCCCTCTCTCTCTGCCCCTCCCCCATTCGTGTGTGTGCATGCACGCTTCTCTCTCTCAAAAATAAACAAGCATTGGGGCGCCTGGGTGGCGCAGTCGGTTAAGCGTCCGACTTCAGCCAGGTCACGATCTCGCGGTCCGTGAGTTCGAGCCCCGCGTCAGGCTCTGGGCTGATGGCTCGGAGCCTGGAGCCTGTTTCCGATTCTGTGTCTCCCTCTCTCTCTGCCCCTCCCCCGTTCATGCTCTGTCTCTCTCTGTCCCAAAAATAAAAAAAATAAAAAAATAAAAAAAAAACGAAAAAAAAAAAATAAACAAGCATTAAAAAAAATTTTTTTTAATCTTTAAAAGATATTTTGGGGACAACTGGGAAAATATGAATATGGACTGGTTATCAAATAATATCAGGAAGTCACAAAAGAATGTCCTTTAGGAAATAAATGATTTAAATATTTAGGGGTGAAGTGTCATGATGCCTGGAACTTATTTTCAAATGTTCTAGAGAAAAATAAGATAAATAAAGCAAAATGTTAAAATACGGAATCTAAACAAGCATAAACAGGTGTTTATTTCACCTCTTCAGTGTACTTGAAATTTTTCATAAAGACTGGGGAAAAAAATCAGGGTTTCCTGAGTAAGGTATATATACTGAAACTACAAATTGCTGTTCATTAGGAAAATCAATCTACCTATAATTTGCTCCAAAGCCGACCATAATCAAATGAAGAATAAGGCAAGAACAGGGTCTCATTCAACTTTGTATCTGCAAATCCTAGCAACAGTGCTGAATATTAGTTGGAAAAGGATTAAATAAAAAGGAAAAAATGTTACTTGGGATTATTGACAGTTTATATATTTTCCCAGGAAGGGAGGCGAGGCTTCTTGAATTCTGAAGGCCAATACAAGATACGTTTCAAAGGCAGGAATTTCACATTAACACTGATTTCCCCTTCATACAACAAATATGGATGGCCAGAAATGATTGTATATGAGGAAAACTTACCTCAGAAACTTTTAGAAGGCCTGCAGAAGCATAGTAGTTGGCAACAATGCAGGCACGAAGTTTATCCATCATCCTTCTTGCCTCAATCAATCGCTACAAACAAATGTTAACTCATTAAAAAAATGGAAATGACAGAAGAGATACACTATAAAAATTTTCATAAAATAAGAAATACAAATGACCAAAAGCTCAATTTCTCTAATAAGCAAAGGAAAGCAAAAACATGACTATTTCTACCTATCAAACTGGCAAAGGATTGAAAGGAATGACAAAAGCCAATGTTTGCAAGAGAATATAGACATGTTAATATGAACATTTGTGTGTATATATGCATATTCACTGAGAAACGTCCATAAAGAAACTGGGCACAAGAGCAAAGAGGAATTATGTTTTGGGATGGAATTTCAGGTAATTTTTTTTCATTATGTTTTCCTGCAGTTTCATTTATAGAAAAAAAATGCCTTTTTTCCAGAATGAGAAAACTCTTTAAAAGAACGGCAAAGGGAAAAAAAACATAATTTTATCTCAACAGATCTTTTTTAATTCATCATGTATAGATTTTTTTGCAATAGCTTTGTTGTTTTTTTAAATTTATCACCATTTTTTAAATATATCACCATTATCACCATTATACCTGATCGATGACTTCAATTTCATGTTCCTTATTCTTCATTTCAAGTGCAAATTGTTCCTTAATAATAGTCTCAATCTTCTGCACAGCAGCATCTCGAGCTGCAAAAAGAACATAAAATAATCCAAGGTCTAATTAATCCGTGACTGTCTTGATTTAAGTCAGCATGCAATAGAACAAACCCAGAAACAATGACTCCTAAGTGGAGAAACATAGTGGCTGTCACCTTAATCAATGATGAAAAGTTAACATCACTAATACAGGCGTAAACTGACCTCATGTGTTTTCTGACATAATGAAATGTCATCACTCTATGCCGTTCTGGTGAAAAATGCTAAATCTAATCACAGGGAACATCAAACAAACCTAACTGAAGGATATTCCACATAGTAACTGGCTTATATGATTCAAATATTAGAGTCAAGAAAGACAGAAAGGTTGAGGAGATTAGAGATATGACAACAAAATGCACTGTGTGATCCTGGACTGGATCCTGGAGAGGGGAAAACAGTTATAAAATACAATACTGGGACAACTAGTCCCTGTTATTCAAGTGTTGAATATGGACTATAGGTTACACAATGTAATGGATGAATGTTAAAATTTCCTGCTTCTGATAATAGTACTATGATCACATAAGAGAATCTCCCTAGGAAATAACACTGTGTTTACAGGTGTCCAACTTATTTTCCAACGATTTAAAAAGAATGATGTGGGGGCGCCTGGGTGGCTCAGTCAGTTAAGCGTCCGACTTGAGCTCAGGTCACGATCTCACGGTCCTTGAGTTCGAGCCCCACGTCGGGCCCTGGGCTGATGGCTCAGAGCCTGGAGGCTGCTTCGGATTCTGTGTCTCCCTCTCTCTCTGCCCCTCCCCCGTTCATGCTCTGTCTCTCTCTGTCTCAAAAATAAATAAACGTTAAAAAAAAAAATTAAAAAAAAAAAAAAAGAATGATGTGCATATATACCTGAATGCATGCATTTGTGCGACTGTGTGTGTTTGCGTGTGTGTTTGGGGTGGGGGAAAGACTGATAAATCAAATAAGGCAAAAATATAAACAACTGGCAAATTAATCTGGATAAAAGACATGCAAGTATTCCTTGCAATTATTCTGTTTGGAATTGTATCAAAATAAAATTACTGGGGAAAAAAAAAATGAAATCTATTAAAATTCCAGGAGAAACATTTATTGACCTGTGAAAAACCACAGTCCAAGGACAAAGAAAATACAGTTAGCTAGAGAGGAGGCAGTCTGTGATATAAGAGCAGTTCATAAAAAGGCATGTAGCTTCCTTCTGTAGAGAAGGATATGGCAAGCAATTCAGCAGTTTCTGATCACAACTACATAAAGGAATAAGCAAATAAAGAATTCAAAAGTAAAAATGCTTCTACTCCTGAAGCTAGTATTACACTATGTGTTAACAGGTATTTAGGGGCACCTGGGTGGCTCAGTCAGTTAAGCGGCTGACTTCGGCTCAGGTCATGATCTCGAGGTCCGTGAGTTCGAGCCCCGCATTGGGCTCTGTGCTGACAGCTCGGAGCCTGGAGCCTGTTTCAGATTCTGTGTCCCCCTCTCTCTGACCCTCCCCCGTTCACACTCTGTCTCTCTCTGTCTCAAAAATAAATAAACGTTAAAAAAAAAATTTAAAGTTATTTAAATAAAAACTTAAAGAAAGAGAAAAAAGGAAAGAAAAAAAGAAAAGAAAATGCCTCTAAATGTGATAGAATTCTGATGATGACTACTCAAAATAATATGCAACTCAGAGTCTAAAATATCAGATACAAGAGAAAAAAAAAGACCCAAATGACTGCTTGAAAAACCTGGAATTTGGGGGCAGCTGGCTGGCTCAGTCAACAGAATATACAACTCTTGACCTTGGGGCTGTAATTATGTTCAAGCCCCACTTTGGGTGGAGAGATTACTTCAAAATAAAATCTTTAAAAAGAAAAAAAAAACCTGGAATTTTGCAAAAGGATTCTGTGTTTATAACATGAAAAAATGATGTTCACCCATGCTTTGAAGTATATGAAAAACTGCAGAGAAAATTTGGCTACTCTGATGGCCATATCACTTTCTCATTGTAAAACATGACATTATATGGCAACTTCAATGTTGCCATTAAACTTCAATGTATACTAGTAATGGAATAAGAGAGCATTCTTGTGGATATGTCTGCATGGAAGCAAATGACTGATATTTCTCATCATGAAAAAGAAAAGTATTTTCTAGTATTACTATATATATGTCCTCGTCTATAGAAACCAGCAGATACTCTTAGGGAAGGCTGAAAAGTCAGAAACTGTGATCACTGAAGGCTATTTTATCATAAGCTCCTCAGAAAGAAACACTTCTAAATTATCCCTTTCATAGAATAAAAAAAAACACAAACAAAACAATACAAGCAAAGGGAAGCATCCTACCAAATCTACTTTGAGAAAAATTCTGAAAAATAAAAACATGGCTTGGGATTAGGCAGAGTATGGACATCAAAAAGAAGAATAGCAAACTGTCTTTCAGTAAGAAAAAACCATCCCTGTCAGGCTGAGTATCTGGGAACTTACACCAGATTTAAAATGAAATTATGGGGGCGCCTGGGTGGCGCAGTCGGTTAAGCGTCCGACTTTAGCCAGGTCACGATCTCGCGGTCCGTGAGTTCGAGCCCCGCGTCAGGCTCTGGGCTGATGGCTCAGAGCCTGGAGCCTGTTTCCGATTCTGTGTCTCCCTCTCTCTCTGCCCCTCCCCCGTTCATGCTCTGTCTCTCTCTGTCCCAAAAATAAATAAAAAACGTTGAAAAAAAAAAATTTAAAAAAAAAATGAAATTATGATGTTTACTAAAACAGTTTTTCCTACTCTTAGTTTTCTTTAAAAAAAAAAAGTTATGCCATGTGATGCATTTGCATAATGGATATAAGTTTCACATTTGTTTGGCTTATTACAGAAAGGAAATGACTTTTCCTTATAAATAAAATTACAACTGAATGAGGGGAAAGGTTGCAGTGAATGAAATGGTTTCATTATTTGGAATTCAATTTGATAATTTTTGGTCCACAAAGACTTTCTGTGGTACATATGACCTGACTGCACTGAGAAAGACAGGAATTTTCTTTCACTACTTCAATTCTAGCAGCACTAATCTTTGTGGAGCTACAACACTTTATGACTTGGCTGCCTTCTTTACCCAGCTGTAAATGTTAACTTACATGGACTTACTATTTAAATAAACAGTAATGAATTCCAGGAATAATTTAAGAACTCAAATTCAGGGGCACCTGGGTGGCTCAACTGGTTAAGCATCCGACTTTGGCTCAGGTGATGATCTTGTGGTTTGTGAGTTCGGGCCCGCATAGGGCTCTGCTGTCAGCATAGAGCCTACTTTGGATCCTCTGTCCCCCTCTTTCTCTGCCCCTCCCCCACTCACGCTCTCACTCTCAAAAATAAACATTTAAAAAAATTAAAATAAAATAAAATAAAATAACTCAAATTTAGCAACTTTTTCTGAGAGAGCTTAAAACATTCTGGGTAGCTACACACAGTTGATGATTTGCTCTTCAACCAATTATATGATCTTGGGCAAGTAGTTTAATGCCCCTTAACTACTAGCAACTAAGTGCAGGAGTTAAACTAGATCACTATTTCTCAAATGTATATCATTCGTATACCACCTTTAAGTTACCTACACCACATCTGAGAACCCTATGAAACACCTAATTAACATAATTAAATAATATTTTTACATTATTTTAGCCTCATCCTAAGCAAAAGTAGTCACAAAATTACAAGTTTGATGAGACCATCACCTTTCCAATAGACATTAAAATAATATGCAACAATTACAATAAAAAACTTAACCCAATGTGCCACCTATAATCATCTACCACACTGCAGTATACATATTATAGGACTTTATGGTTGTAACTAACACACAACCATAGCTAAAACTTACAGCCAGTCTCATTACTGACACTTCACTGTCTACCTGATTGTCTTCCTGGCCTCTTATGTCACAAATGGCGTATTGCTATTAACAGAGCACTTAACTAATCCCTCTTCAAATTATATACAGCAGTGGAAATGCATTTTGTTTTAGTTTTCTGTAAATCTCATAGGGAGGCAGATTCAACAAAGAAATAAATAATTTCCTAAGGGAGGTGAATTTCTACCTGAATTCTCAATTGCTTTATGTCGCTTATTTGGAAGGGCCACAGATACATCCTCATAATCAGGGTCGGTTTCTTTGATTGTCCGCTTGATTCCAGACATCATGACATTCGTTCTTCACTGTGAAGTAATAATAAATAAACAAGTAACACTGTTTGATGCCAGTACTTATAAATATATGTCTACACATATATAAAGGGAATATTACATAATGCTGATAACTCATAAGTCTCAGTGTAAACATGCACATATCCCTGTTAAAGCCAAAAGCATTAACTACCTTCAAAGGTTAACTTTCAGGAAAAAAATCATCATCATCTGTTAAAAAGCATAGGTTTGCCTTTCAAGAGAAAATCCTTTAACAAGGCAGCACACTACTCAGGCTTTTCAAAAGGGGCCAGTCTTTCAATGAAGGGCACTCATAACGAAAGGAAAGAAACCAGACTCTGATAACAACATGGTTAAAGCCCAAATAGCATCTTGGAATTCACAATGCAGCCACCATATTACAAAATATGAGAGGCACCTGGGTGGCTCAGTCAGTTAACCATCCGACCCCGGCTCAGGTCATGATCTCACAGTTTGTGGGTTTGAGCCCCTCGCCGGGCTCTATGCTGACAGCTCAAAGCCTGGAGTCTGCTTCACATTCTCTGTCTCCGTCTCTCTCTGCCCCTCCCCCGCTCACACTCTGTGTGTCTCTCTCAAAAAATAATAAAATAAAAAATTTCTTAAACTTAAAAAAATGAGCAATACATATAGTTAAGCTCTCAATAAATAATTTATCATACAAATCCTCTTTCTGCTACTTAAACGTGCCTGCTACATAACAGGTACTCAATAATATTGATCATTTATCATTATTCATAATAAACACAGACTTATATTAAGACAGCAAGTTTGCAATCTGGTAAACAAGTCCTATGTACACAGGTCTTTGAGTAAAACAATCCCATAAATATTCCAGGTCTGCACTGTCCCAATACATTAGCAACTACCCATATGTTGCTATTTGGTGTTAAGTAAACTGTTAAAAATTAAAAAAATAAAGTTAGGGGTGCTTCAGTGGCTCAGTCAGTTAAGTGTCCAACTCTTGATCTCAGCTCAGGTCATGATCTCATAGTTTGTGGGTTCAAGCCCCACATAGGGCTCTGTGTTGAGGGTGCAGAGCCTGCTTGGGATTCTGTTTCTCCTTCTCTCTGCCCCTTCCCCTCTTGTTCTCTCTCACTCTCTCTTTCCCCACCCTCCCCTCACCTCCCCACCCCCGCTCAGTCCCTCCCTCCCTCTCAAGATAATAAACATAAAAAAATAAAGTTAATTCAAAATTCAGTCCCTTTCTTCACATTTCAATTTTTCAATTTCAGAAGTAGCCACATTTCAAGTGCTCAATAGCCGTCAGTAGTTTAGTAGCTACAATATTGGACAGTGCAAATACAGAACATTTATATCACTGCAAAAAGTTCTACTGGACCCTGTTCCTCTTCTAAACTGTGTTTCATTGAGCATTTATTAATATTTCATGAGTTGATTTAGGAAATGCTGTCCACATCAGCACTGTCCAAAAGATATATAATGTGAGCCATGTGTGGAATTTAAAATTCTCTAGCAGTCACTTTAAAAAAAGGAAAAAGAGGGGCACCTGGGTGGCTCAGTTGGTTAAGCGTCAACCAAGTCTCTTGGTTTCGGCTCAGGTCATGATCTCATGGTTTGTGAGTTCAAGCCCCACATTGGGCTCTGTGCTGCAGGCGAGGAGTCTGCTTGGGATTCTCTTTCCTTCTCTCTCTGCCCCTCCCCTGCTCACTCACTCTCTCAAAATAAATAAACTTAAAAAAAAATTTTTTTTTTAATGAAAAAGAGGGGAGCCTAGCTGGCTCAGTCAGTAAAGCATGCAACTCTTGATTCCGGGGTCATGAGTTTGAGCCCCACATTGGGCTCAAAGAGATTACTTTAAAAAAAAAAAGGGAAAAAGAAATGGGTGAAATTAATTCTAATAATATTTTTGCTTAACCAATGTACCCAAGTTTTACATTCTTATCTTTGTGCTAAGTCTTTAAAATCCAGTGTGTATTTTACACTTCTAGCACATCTCAATTTGGACTAGCCACACTTCAAAGGCTTAGTACCACCTTGGCCTAGTGACTCCCTTACTGGGCAGCAAGGGCCTACTGATACAGTACACAGATAAAAAAAAACAGGTCTAGGGTGGTTACATGAGTTGCCTCATAGAGCACAATCCACGACACAGAAAAGAAAGAGCTCCCTGATTTCCAGACCTGTGTTCTACTGCTAATGGTTATTTACCTAACCAAAAGAAAAATACACAATATGTATTTATTGAGGCAATAAAAAGAGTGTGTTTTTTGTTTTTTGTTTATTTTACACAGAGAGTGTGAGCAGGGGAAAGGGGCAAAGGGAGAGAGAATTCCAAGCAGGCTCCACACTCGGCACAGAGCCTGACGTGGGACTCGATCCCACAGTGCTGGGATCACAATCTGAGCCAAAATCAAGAGTTGGATGCTCAACTGACTGAGCCATCCAGGTGCCTTGAGGTAATAAAAAGTTTCAAAATAAAATTAATAAAAATAAAATACTAACCCAAAAATTTTGACTCAGTTAAAACAGAAATAACAATTTAAAAGTTTCTTGGCTTAGGGGTGCCTGGCTGGCTCAGTCAGTGGAGCATTTAACTCTTAACCTCAGGGTTGTGGGTTTGAGCTCCACATTGGGTATAAAGATTACTTAAAAATATTTTCCTAAAAAAAAAAAAAAAAAAAAGTTTCTTAGCTTAGTCCAGTTCTTTCATCCATCCCAGAGACAGGCTTACTTGAATCAGATGGGAGAGAGACCCATTATGTAATGATATATACTTAAAACCTAGATCTAAGAGATCATTTTTCCTGTAATTGCTACCTTGTATAATATCACTAAGCTTAAAAATGTTCAAAAATCTTTAGCATTTATAAATATCCTGAATCAAGCCATTTAATGTTTGTTCACTATCATTACATAACTGCTTTAATTTAGCATATAAATGAATCTTTACTTTTATAGAGGCCCTGAATCCAACTATTATTTTCTGTTTTTAAGGTTTTTAGGGGCACATGGTGGTTCAGTTGGTTTAAGCCTCTGACTTCAGTTCAGGTCATGATCTCACAGTTCGTGAGCCCCACATCAGGCTTTCTGCTGACAGCTCAGGGCCTGGAGCCTGCTTTGGATTCTGTGTCTCCCTCTATCTCTGCCCCTCCCCTGCTTGCACTCTGTCGCTATCTCAAAACACAAATAAACATTAACAAAATTAAAAAAAAAAAAGTTTATAAAAAGTGACACGTAATGGGGCACCTGGCTGGCTCAGATGGCAAAGCATGCGACTCTTGATTTCGGGGTTGTGAGTTCAAGCCCCACTTTGGGTGTAGAACTTACTAAGAAAAAATAAAACAAAATAATAATAATAAAACATTTCTTTGAAAAGTAAGAAGAAGGTCGCATTTGGTCTGCAACTAGTTTCAGACAACCTGAAAAAAATCTTGGGTCACTACATGAAGAATGCATTCTAGGGGCACCTGGGTGGCTCAGTCAGTTGAGTAGCCGACTTCGGCTCAGGTCACGATCCCGAGATTCTTGAGTTCGGGCCTCATGTCAGGCTCTGTGCTGATAGCTCAGAGCCTGGAGCCTGCTTCAGATTCTGTGTCTCCCTCCCTCCCTTGCTCATGTTCTCTCTCTCTCTAAAACGAATAAAAACATTAAAAAAAATTTTTTAGGGGCGCCTGGGTGGGGCTCAGTCGGTTAAGCGTCTGACTTCAGCTCAGGTCATGATCTCGCAGTTCGTGAGTCCAAGCCCCATGTCTGGCTCTGTGCTGACAGCTAGGAGCCTGGAGCCTACTTCAGATTCTGTGTCTTCCCCACCCTCTCTGCCCTTCCTCTGCCTGTGCACACACACACTCTCTCTCTCTCTCTTAAAAATAAATAAACATTAAAAAAATTTTAATAAAAAAAGAATACATTATAAAAAAAAAGAATACATTCCTAAAAATCAATAAACCTCATTCCTTCTTCTTTAATGCAGATGGGAAAAAACACACCTCCTATTCTCCAATAAACCTAGAAGCAGAGACAGACACATCCCAGCAGATCTCCAAATCTGTTTCTGCACCACACCATTTCCTTGGTGACCACCTGTCTCCTACAGCTTGCCAGAGCCTTATGGGATCATTCTGTAAAGATGAGTGAGTCCAGCATCATCTTCACTCATCCATTCTATGGACTTCATAATCTGAATATTCTCCTCCTACTTCCCAAGAGTAATAGCAGCTCCTCCCCAGAAAGCTTGGGGATCCTTGAAGAAAACAATATTTTATTTCACCTTCACTTAAGCGATAAAGCAAAACTCTTTCACTTTTGCTCTAAAACTGGGGAAACAGAAGGGAAAAAAGAGAAGAATTTGTAGAGAGGTTGGGGTGGGTAAGGAAGAAACCACCAATGAGTTAACCTGTGCTGCCAAGGTTATTCATATGTCATGCAGCCCATGTAAGAAAGCTTTTCCTGTCATATTTGGGTATAAATTTGGGCCTCCAATAAACATGTTTAGGAAGATTTAGGTCCACACTGGGCACTTTTTAATAATTCAGGTCTGCTTCTGTCTAGCAAGAACAATACTAAAGTATACACATGCCACATTCAAGTATACACTAGCTAAGCTAGGCACAAGTGCTGAGGCATGCTCTCACCATGATGTAATAATACATGAATGGAATGTGTAACAAATGACCCATGGTCATATTAAGTTTTGGATTCTTGTCTGACTTTGAGATTTATGAAAAAAAATTATGAACAGTTGCTAGGTATTATCAGATTCAACTTTGAAACAAAATGTCCTACTAATTTTCTCCGGTTTTGAATCAGATGAAACTGAAAAGAATAAAGAGATGGTAAATGTGAACTGGTAAAAAAAAATCTGTTACTGTTATAATTTGACTTTGAGAAAAGATTTTCTCCATACCATGGGACCAACGCCAAACACAGAAACATAGAGAAACATACATAATGCTGATTCCTCTAATTTAGAATTTTTATCTCACTGAAACAGACTCATTATAAAAAGTGAACGTCTTTCCAGCGGGGAGGACCTCTCCATAAGAACATACTCCTCGCAAAGGACCTCCTCTACTCAGCACTCCTGGAAAAGAGGAAGCACAAGAAGCACCTGGTTCAGAGACCCAACTCCTATTTCATGGATGTGAAGTGCCAAGCATGCTACAAAATCACCATCCTCTTAGCCATGCACAAACGGTAGGTTTTGTGTGTTGGCTGCTCCACTGTCCTTTGCAAGCCTACAGGAGGAAGAGCAAGGCTATAGGAAGTTGCTCCTTCAGATGGAAGCAGCACTAAAAGCAGCCTGAACCAACATGAGTGGAACACTATCCCAATGATCACGTTTTGTTTTGTTCTTAAGTATGCTCTACACCCAGTGCAAAGCCCAATGCAGAGCTTGAACTCCCAACCGTGAGATCATGACCTGAGCTGAGATCAAGAGTCAGAAATCTAGGGGTGCCTGGGTGGCTCAGTCACTTAAGCATCTACCTGTTGATTTCAGCTCAGGTCATGATCTTGAGGTTTGTGAGTTTGAGTCCCACGTCGGGCTCTGCACTGACAGTGCAGCTCCTGCTTGGGATTCTCTCTCTGCCCTTCCCATGTGTGTTTCTCTCTCTCTCTCTCTCTCTCTCAAAATAAATAAACCTTAAAAAAAGGTTCACCAAAAAAAAAAAAAAAAAAAAAGAGTCAGACACTTAACCGACTGAGCCACCCAGGTATCTCAGCAATAAACACATTTTGGATTAAAAAGGAAAAGGTAAACATTGTTGGGGCACCTGGCTGGCTCAGTTGGTAGAACATGTGACTCATGATCCTGGGGTTGAGTTCAAGCCCCTCATTGAGGGTAAAGCTTACATTTAAAAAAAAAAAAAAAAAAAAGTGGGGATCTAGGTGGCTCAATCGGTTAAGCATCCAACTCTTGATTTCATCTCAAGTCATGATCTCAGGGTTCATGAGATCAAGCCCCACGTCAGGGTCTACACTGACAGCACAGAGACTGCTTGAGATTCTCTCTCTCTCCCTCTCTTTACCCATCCCCCACTTCTACACACACACACTCTTTCAAAATAAACTTAAATATATATATACATATATATACACACACAAAGTAAATGTTGTCAATTTAAACTTAAAAAAAAAAAAAATACACATTTTCCCCTACATACAATGTAAGAAAGCAAAACTACCCTATCATACCTGTTCAAATAACAAGTCTGAGTTCTTGAAAAAAGTTAAAGACCAAAAGCAAAACTAAACCTGGTAATGTTCTATCTTTAAATATGAAAGAAAAAATAATTTTAAAATGAAACTGTATAATTAAAAATACAATTATGTAATACAGTCACTAGAAATTCTTAGTAAAAGATCTTAGTTCTTATGTCAGAGTATACCCAGTCCTACAATCCTGTCTTGCAAATAATTTTACAAGATGTGGCCAATTCTGGGGAAAGGAGTGAAATCTTATAAATAAGGTCCTTGAAAAATATGCAATGTACTTTGTGAGGTATCTTCTCAATATAAACTTCTATGATCCTCATGCATTTGAATCTCATCAGAACCCTGAATTTTGTGCTCACTCAAGGCAACTTTTCGCATCTGATTTAAAAGGGGAGCCAGGGAGGAGCAGTACAATCATTTTCTACCTGATTCCATACAGACAGATGTTCCTAAGATGTTAATAATGACTTTATCATTCTTTGGCCCTATCCTTTCTAAATTCTTCATTTCAAACAAAATGTTTTCCCCTTTGTAAACAAGACAACCAACATTTCTTTATTAAATATCTGAAAGAGAGAATCTACAATCCATTCTTCTCTATTAGCCAAAGAAACATTTGAAAATGTCTGTAAAAAACAAAACAGGGAAAAAAAATTGGAGGGGCACCTGGCTGGCTCAATCAATACAGCATGCAACTTTTTTTTTTAATGTTTATTTATTTTTGACAGAGAGAGACAGAGAATAAGCGGGGGAAGGGCAGAGAGAGAGGGAGACACAGAATCTGAAGCAGGCTCCAGGCTCTAAGCTGTCAGCACAGAGCCTGACACGGGGCTCAAACTCACAGACCGCGAGATCATGACCTGAGCCAAAGTCGGACGCTCAACTGACTGAGCCACCCAGGTGGCCCAATACAGCATGCAACTCTTAATCTTGGGGCTGTGATTTCAAGCCCCATGTTGGGCATATAGATTGCTTAAAAAAAAAAAAAAAAAAAAAAAAGGAGAATGGATAAGCAAATTGTGTATACCCAATGAACTCCTGATCTAAGCAAGAACAGAAATGAATCTCAAAATCATCTTGGCAAGTAAAAGAAGCCAGACACAAGAGTACATATGTGAATGATTCCACTTATACGAAGTTCTAGAACAAACTAATCTATGGTGAAAGAAAAGAGAGTAGCTGTTCAGGTGCTGGTGGTGGGGACTGACTGGGTGGAGTAATAAAGGAACTTCCTGGTGTAAGAGAAAATTTTTTATCTTAACAAGAGTATGGGTTGCATGGGCATAAGCAATGTGAAAATTCACCCAACTGTACACTTAAAATCTGTGCATTTCACTGTATATAAATTACAGCTCAATTTACAAAAGGGCTATAAAAATATTTATCTAATCATGTCATCCCCTGCTCAAAACCTTCCAGTGGCTTCCCACAACACTTAGAATAAAATCACATCCTTAACATGACCTACAAGATCTTTACATGAATTGGGCCCTACCTCCCTCACCATCCTTCACCATTAGCATCAAGACACACTGGTTTTCTTTCTGTTCCTCAAATACACCTCAATCTTTTCTTAGGGTTTTTGGTTTTGGTTTTGTTTGTTTTTTTTATTTTTTTATGTTTATTTTTAAGAGAGAGAGAGAGAGACAGAGAGAGACAGAGAGAGAGAGAGACACAGAGCATGAGGGGGGAGGGGCAGAGAGAGAGGGAGATACAGAATCTGAAGCAGGCTCCAGGCTCCACAGTGTCAGCACAGAGCCCAACACGGGGCTCAAACTCACCAATCATGAAATCACGACCTGAGCCTAAGTGGGACGCTTAACCAACTGAGCCACCCAGGCTTCTTTTTAAGTAAGCTCTACACCCAACATGGAGCTTGAACTCACAACCCTGAAATAATCATATGCTCTACTGACTGAGCCAGCCAGGTGCCCCTCCTTAGGGTTTTTGGACTTCAGGCTCCCTCTACCTGGAATGCTCTTTCCCCAGGTTAGCTTTACTAGATCTCAGGCTCAAATGCCCACCTTATCAAAGGCCTTCCTTAATCATACTATTCAACACAGCTTTCCCCATGTTCTCCTTCCAAAGTTCCTGGAAACTCACAATAAATTATTTGCTAAATAAATAAAGGTATAACTTAAATATACGCCAAAATATGAATACCCAAGGGAACATACCTACCAGCCTTCAGTAACTTTTATCACTCTTGCCTAATACTTACAAATCTATTTGATAATGCTACATTTCCAAAGGTATTATAGCTAAATTTTAAAAATAAAGGGATGTGCAAATTTATTATACACAAGCACATCCAGATGAAGAGACAGCTGGCACGGCATGCTTAATAACAAATAGGATCATTTAAGGCAAAAAAAAAACATTTAATATAATAAAGATTATGTTACTACTAAAGGACACAATCACAAAAATGTCATAAACTAGACATCAAACATCAAAACATACAAAATAAACCTGAAGTACAAGGACAATTTAAGAAAAATCACAATCGTTACAAAATAATCTGAACATATGTCTCTCAGAAATTTAAAAGATCAAGAAAACAACAGATGAAAATACAGAGTATACAGATAATGCAATTTACAAGCCAGATTTAACAGCTACATACAGTTCTGAACACAACAGAGAATACTGTTAAAATATCTATAAAAATTCATTGAAATTAAATCATAAGATAGAACATAAAGAAAGTCACAATTATTACAAAACATGGAAATGTTATGGGGCACCTGGGTGGCTCAGTCGGTTGAGTGTCCGACTTCGGCTCAGGTCATGATCTCGCAGTTCATGAGTTCAAGCCCCACACCGGGCTCTGTGCTGACAGCTCAGAGCCTGGACTGCTTCAGATTCGGTGTCTCCCTCTCCCTCTGCCCCTTCCCCGCTCATGCTGTCTCTCAAAAATGAATAAATGTTAAAAACATGGAAATGTTACAGCCATATTCTCTGATCCTAACAAAATTAAATAGGAAATCATTAACAAGAACTCACTATGATATGGAGAACAAGATACTCTTCTAAGTTTGTTTATTTTTTGAGAGAGAGAGAGAGAGCGAGAATGAGTGAGCGCACAATCAGGAGAGGGACAGAGAGAGGGAAAGAGAGAATCCTAAGTAGGCTCCGTGCTGCCAGCACAGAGCCCAGTGTGGGGCATGAACTCACAAATCATGAGATCATGACTTGATCTGAACCCAAGAGTCGGATGCTTAACCAACTCAGCCACCCAGGTGCCCCAACAAGATACTCTTCTAAATAACTCATGGCTCAAAGAGAAAATTAAAATAAGAGTATTTTAAAATTAGCAACAAAGAGAACATAACATTTCTAAACCTAAGAAGATGTGGTCAAAGGCATCAGCAGCGAAAAATGACAGACCAGTTTTCATTTGTGAACACAGACACAAATCCAATCCAGCAGGGTATTTAAAAAATAGAAAAATAACTAGACTTATTTTTTTTTTTTTTTTAACGTTTGAGAGAGAGTGCACATGCACACCCACATGAGCCAGGGGTTGGGGCAGAGAGAGGGAGAGAGACAATTCCAAACAGGTTCCACGCTATCAGTGTAGAGCCCAAGGCAGGGCTGGATCTCATGAACCTGTGAGATCATGACCTGAGCCAAAATCAAAAGTGAGAGGCTTAGCTGAGCTACCCAGGCACCCCTAGAAGCTTTCATTACCAGCAATAAACAAAGTATTTAGGAGATTCAGAAGCAAGGTGATTTGCAATGCACATGTCTAATGTTGAATCTTTAGGAATATATTAATGCCACTAACTTTCAGTAATCCAAATATATATGATCCATTTCATAAATTATATATTGGGAATTAAATATAGCAGCTTTTAGGAGGACCTGGGTGGCTCAGTCAGTTGAACACCCAACTCCTGACTTTGGCTCAGGTCATGATCCCAGGGTTGTGGGATAGAGCACCTCATCAGGCTCTGCACTGAGCATGGAGCCTGCTTAAGATTCTAAAATTTAAAAAAAAAAAAAAAAAAAAGGCTATACTGAGAAAAATCATTTGCATAAAGAAGTCTTATCAAAAAATCAAAATAAAGGGGCATCTGGCTGGCTCAGTTAGAAGAGCATGCAACTCATACCTTGGGGTCATGAGTTCGATCCCCATGTTGGGTGCTAAAAAAATAAACTTAAAAATCAAAATATATTTCAATGTCAACTTAAATTTTTTCTTCTGAAGATTAGTCATAGAACTGTCATCTCTCACTGACAAAGGTAACTGAAAATATACACAAATAATTTTCTCCCCAAAATCATGCTTTTTTTTTTTTTTTTCACAATACAAGGAATCTGAAGTAGCTTATACGAAAGACTCAGATCAAGGGAAATCTAAAAGGGAGAAGATTCAGTTCTGATTTTAAGTTGGTACTGACAAAAATTCTGTACCCTAATTGTTCTAAGATCTTTTACACAAGACCATTTGAATACACTCTCATTTCTTGGTCAACATAATTACTGTTTCTTCAACTCATCTGGTATGGGGGCAGGGGGGGAAGGTCTTTTAAGTAAAAACGATCACAATTTTACACTGGACCAGAATGGTGGGGAGCTGATGGGAGGTCAGTTCATCGCATCATACTGACATGGGCTATTCCCAGTATAAGGGTCACCTGGCTGGCTCAGTGAGTTAAGCATCTGACTCTTGATCTCAGTTCAGGTCTTGATTTCAGGATAATGAGTTCAAGCGCTGTGTTGGGCTCTCACACTGGGCACGAAGCCTATTTAAAAAAAAGAAAAGAAAAAGAAAAAAAGTCCCTGGAACATGATCTTGTGTCCAGGGGTATCTCCCAGTATGACATGTAAAGAGCTGAGCAAAATGGAAAAGCTAGAAAGCTGAGCTCAAAAAAAATTATATTATTTAAGTATTATATATTTCCAGGTCAAAAACACATACTTTCCATTAATAAATGAAATTGCTAAAGACCATGTAAGTTGCTATAAAGGTCAGCCCCAGGATTCATGCAGGCCAATACTTGGTCTCCAATGTGCAAAGCAACGTGAAAGAAAATCTAGAATAAAACAACTATTCTAAATTATCCATGCCACTGCTTCTATCCATTAGTGCAACAACTGGATAGCTGGCCTTAGGAAGCTTTACCCTTCCTTTACTCCAGGACTTCAACATACACTTTCTCTGGACAGAGTGACCTACATGAACTGTTTAAAGGTTTTGAGATACTTAAAGCAAATTCTTAAGTTGACAGAAGGGAGACACCATATAGGGGTACCTGGTTGGCCCAGTTGGAGAAGCATGTAACTCGTGATCTCAGAGTCATGGGTTCGAGTACACAGTTGGTTGGAGACTGCTTGAATACATAAACTTTAAAAAAAAAAAAAAAAAAAAAAGAGAGAGAGAAAGAAACAAGGGAGGGTACATAACCTTCCAATGACTTCCCTGGTGTCACTTTCAGACAAAGATCACTGGAATAGTCTGAAATGATAGCTGATTTCATATGAGAATCCTGTTTCAATTGTGAAGCCCTAAAAGTTTTTTTTCCAAAAGAAGCAAAAGGAAACAAAGCTGGTCTACAATTCCAGGTTGAAAAAGGAAGGAACTGGACCAGATCAAGATTATGTCAAACTCTTGGACACAGTCACTGAGAATACATAAACTGAGCCAAATCTTGCACACTTCACTAAGTAGGGATTTTTCACTGGAGTTTTCAAATGGACAACGACAACACATTCTATGGGGATAAGTCTCATGCTTTTCCATGTGAAGCTGAGATTCTTAAAAGGAAACAAGCAACTTAAAAAGGGGACATTTTTTAGAAAATGGTTTTTTCTTTAAATCAACACTCTCTAGTCTAAAAAACTATCTATTTATAAAAATCTACCTACTGATAAAAATTTTCTGGAACCAGATATAATGATGGCTGCACAACTTTGTGAATCTACTAAAAGAAAAAACACAGAGTTTTACACTTTAAAGAGTGAATTTTACAGTATGTGAATTAGATCTCAAAAGTCATAAAAAATAACAATGATGGCATACCTCACTGGCTCAGTCAGTGGAGCATACAATTCTTGATATTGGAATTGTAGGTTCAAGCCCCACAATGGGTGTAGAAATTACTTAAAAAAAATAAAATCTTGGGGCACCTGGGTGGCTCAGTCGGTTAAGCGTCCGGCTTCGGCTCAGGTCATGATCTCATGGTTTATGGGTTCCAGCCCGGTGTGGGGCTCTGTGCTGACAGCTTGGAGCCTGGAGCCTGGAGCCTGCTTCAGATTCTGTGTCTCATTCTCTCTCTGTCCTGCCCCCACTTGTGCTCTAGTCTCTGTCTCTCAAAAAATAAATAAATGTAAAAAAAAAAAATTAAAAAATAAAATCTTAAAAAAGACAAACCCAATATATATTAACCTTAAACAAAAATCTATTTACAGATTATCCTTCCCCAAGTACATGAGTGCATGCTATATGTGCATTTACAAAGGGGCAGAGCCATCAGTTGGGTAATCAACATTAGGAAGACTCACATCATGCATTAGGAAGCTCCCCTGCTCACACACACACTCTCCGTCTCTCAAAATAAACAAATAAACATTTAAAAAAGAAAATTTGTGGGATGATACATGTTTACTATCTTGATTGTGGTGATGGTTTCACAGGTGTATAAATAAGTTGAAACTTCCCAAATTACACATTTTGTGCAGTCTGTAGATGCCAATTGTACCTCAATGACACTTTAAAAACCTACAACTTTCGAATATAGTCAGCCAGAAACACATATAAAGTATAAACAATGAGATCCCTCATTCACTGTGGGTGGAAATGTAAAATGGTGCAGCTGCTGTGGAAAAGTTTGGCAGCTCCTGAAGAAGTTAAACAGAACTGGGGTGTCTGGCAGGCTCACCTGGAAGGACATGCAACTCTTGATTTCAGGTCACGAGTTTGAGCCCCACATCGGGTGTAGAGATAACTCAAAACAAAAACAATAAAACCTACACTTAAAAAAAAAAAAAGTGGGGTGCCTTGGTGGCTCAGTCAGTCAGATGTCCACTCTTGATTTCAGCTCAGGTCATCTCATGGTTCATGAGTTCCAGCCCCACATGGGGCTCCATGCCCTGCTTGGGATTCTCCCTGCTCCTCCTGCACTCTCTCTCTAAAAATAAATAAACTTAAAAAAAAATTTTTTTTTAAGTTAAACAGATTTACTATATGACCCAGCAACTCCATTCTTAGGTATATATCCAAGAGAACTGGAAACACATGTTCACACAAAAAGTTACACCTAAATGTTCATAATAGCATTATTCACAATAGTGAAAAAGTATAAACAACCCAATATCCATGGATTGATGCCTGGACAAACATAATGGGGTATATTCAGACAGGAGAGTATTACTAAGCAAAATAATGAGGTACTGACACATGCTATATCACAGACAGACTGAATGTATCATGTTAAGTGAAAGAAGCCAGATACTAAAGGCAATGTGTTATATGATTCTATTTATATGAAATGTACAGAAACAGGCAAATCCATAGACTCAGTGTGGTTGCCAGGGGATGAGGGGAGAGGGAACAAGGACTGGCTGCTAATAGGTACAGGGTTTCTTTCTGGGGTGATGGAAATACTTTGGAATTAGATGGTAGTAATGGTTGCACAACCTTGTAAATATACTAAAAACCATTAAATTATACACTTTAAAATGGTGAATTTTACATTAAGTGAATATGTCAATTTTAAAAAATATACGTACCCTGAAACTAATTTTTTATAAACAAAATAGAGAACAATCACCAATGTATTCATTAACTCAATGACTAAAAACATACAAATCAAGAGGAACTCCCCTTGGCATTCTCCTCACCCTCAGCCTTTACTACCAACACATAACACATCTCCCCCATCCCCATGCACCCCCACAGTTCATTCTTCAGATAAACAGAATAAACAATCCTTGGCTGGAGAACTAGTTCCACCTCTCTTTGTCTGCAGTCATCAAAGTTCACATGCCTGAACATCTCACAATTACCTTTCAATGGATTCATATTTCACCTCTACCTTCTCTCTTGCTTACTGAAATGCTATTCAACTTTCAAGAAATCCAATTAAATTCCAACTCATCCATGAAATGCACTCCAGCCTTCAGAAACTTTTTTTTCCTAACTCCCACAAAACAGATGTTACAGACACAATTTGCTTCATAAGCCTTGTTTTCTGAGGGAAAAATGTACTGACCTTCACCCACCACTTGGTAGCAGTGTGGAAAACAGGATAAAAGGGAGCCAGGATTAAAGGTAGGGAGATGGGGGTGAATTTAAGGATTGGCAGTGAAATTCAAATAAAAATCTCTGGTTAAACAAGAAGAGAATCCTCTTTCTGAGAAATCTATCCTAAGAAACTGCTCTCAATTTACTCTCATATGTGAGCTGCACTTACAGATCTATAGTTTAAGTGTTAGTTCTCCTCTTCCTGTATATTTTATAATAAAAAATTGGTAGTAGTCGATGGCAAATTATAGTGCATCCAATGAATGAATACCAAGGGTTTTTAATATGGAGGGATATGATCTTATATGTAAAAACCCTAAATATTCCACGAAAAAAAACTGTAATAAATTAATTCAGCAAAATATCAGGATACTAAGTCAACACACAAAAATCAGCTGCATTTCTATACTAAAAAATCTGCAAAGTAAATTACAGAAACAATTCCATTTATAACAGCATCAAAATGAATAAAATACAGTTGACCCTTGAACAATGCAGGCATTGGGGGCACCAACCCCCACACAGTCAAATCCATGTATAACTTTTGACTCCCCCAAAACTTAACTACTAACAGCCAACTGTTGACCAGAAGCCTTACCGATAACATTAACAATTAACAAATATTTTGTATATTATAAGTATTATATGCTGTATTCTCACAATAAAATAAACTAGAGAAAAAACTAAGAAAATCATGAAGAGAAAACACATTTACAGTATTATACTGTATCCAAAGAAGTCCACATATAAGTGGATCTGCACAATTCAAACCCATGTTGTTCAAGAGCCAACTGTACTTAGGAATTAACCAAGGAAGTCAAAGAGTAATACAATGAAAACTACAAAACATTGCTGAAAGAAATTAAATACAACATAACTGAATGGAAACATATCTCATGTTTACGGATTGAAAAATACTGTTTAAAACTCAGTACTACCCAAAGCCATCTACAGATTCAATGCAATCCCTATCACAATCCCAATGACATTTTCCGCAGAAATAGAAAAACCCATCTTGAAATTCATATGGAATTTCAAGGGACCCTGACCAAAACAATCTTGAACAAAACTGAAGAAGTCACTCCTGATTTCAAAACTTACTAGAAGCTACAGTAATCAAAACAGTTTGGTACTGCCGTAAACAGAAATAAACAGACCAATGGAGAAGAGAGCCCAGAAACAAAGCCTTGCATATATGGTCAAATGATTTTTGACAAGCGTACCAAGACCATTCTATGGAGAAAGAATAGTCTTTTCCACAAATGGTGCTGGGAAAACTGAATATCTACACGTGAAAGAATGAAGTCAGACCCTTAACAACACATACAAAAATTAACTCAGAATGGATCAAAGGTTTAAATATAAGACTTAAAACAACAGAACTATTAAAAGCTTCACAACACTGGATTGGCAAAGATTTCTTAGATATGACACCAAAAGCACAGGTAAAAAAAAAAAAAAAAAAAAAAAAAAAAAGACAAACTGAGCTTCATGAAAATTTAAAAATTTTGTGCATCAAAAGACACTATCAACAGAGTAAAAAGACAATTCACAAAAAGCTAAAATATTTGCAAATCATACATTCAATAAGGGATCAATATCCAGAATATATAGAGAGAACTCCTAAAACTCAAAGCAACAAAAACTTGACTTAAAATAGACAAAAGATTTGAATAAACATTTCTCCAAAGGTATACAAGTGCCCAATAAGCACATGAAAAGATGCTCAACATCACTAATATTAGGGAAAAAAGTACAAATCAAAACCTCAGTGAGATTATTACCTCACACCCATTAGGATGGCTATCAAAAACAAACAACAACAACAACAAAAAAAAAAAAAAAACCCAGAAAACAAATGTCAGCAAGAATGTGAAGAAACTGGAACCCTTGTACAGTGTTGGTGGGAATATATGAATATACGTGCAAGCCACTATGGAAAACAGTGTGGCAGTTCGACAAAAAAACTAACCATAGCATTACTGTATGATCCAACAATTCCACCCCTGGGTATATACAAACCAAAAGAACTAAAAGCAGGACCTTGAAGAGGTATCTGTATACCCATGTTCTTAGCAGCATTATTTATAAGAGCCAAAACATGGAAGCAACCCAAGTGTTCATCGACAGATGAATGGGGAAATAAAATGGGATATATACATACACTGGAATATTATTCAGCCTTAAAAAAGGAAAGTTCTTTACTAAAAGAAAAACACTGATTCAAAGGGAAACACATGCCCCTATGTTTATAGAAGAATTATTTATAATAGCCAAGATATGGAAGCAGCCCATGTCCACTGATGAATGAAGAAAATGTGATATATATAAACACAATGGAATATTATTCAGCCATAAAAAAGAATAAAATCTTTCCATTTGCAAGGACATGGATGGACCTGGAGGTTATTATGCTAAGTGAAATAAGCCAAAGAAAGGCAAATACCTATGATTTCACTCATTTGAAACTGTTAAGAAACAAATGAGCAAAGGGGAAGAGAGGAAGAGAGAGACAAACCAAGAAACAGACCCTTAACTATACAGAACAAACTGATGGTTACCAGAGGGGAGGAGGTGAGGGGATGAGTGAAGTAGGTGTTAGGGATTAAGGAGTCACTAGTCCTGATGAGCACGGTGATGTATGGAATTGTTGAATCACTATATCCTACACCTGAAACTAATATAACACTGTATGTCAACTGGAATAAAAATTAGTTAAAATAGGGGAACCTGAATGGCCTCAGTCAGTTAAGTGGCCAGCCCTTGATCTCAGGGGTCCTGAGTTCAGCCCCATATTGGGCTCCAATGCTGGGCATGGAGGCTACTTAAAAAAATACAAATGATTTAATTAATTAAAATATGTAATTTTTTTTTAAAGGAAGGAAATTCTGACACCTGCTACAACATGGATGAATCTTGAGGGCATTACGCTAAGTGAAATAAACCCATCAGAAAAAGACAAATACTGTATGATTCTACTTACATGAGGTACTTATGGCGGCTGCTATAGGGACTAGAAGAAAGGAGGAATGGGGAGTTATTGTTTAATGGGTATAGATTTTCAGTGTTACAAGATGAAAAGAGTGGTGGAGATGGATGGTGGTGATAGTTGCACACTGTTACAAATGGATTTAATACCACTGAACTGCACACTTAAAAATGGTTAAGGTAGTAAATTTTAGGCTATGTGTATTTTACAATTGAAAAAAAAAAGCATATATAGAAGTTAACCATGTATTAACTTGGGATCAGACATGTGTCTCCTGATGGAGCATATATAATAAACTCATTTATTCCCAGAAAGGAAAAATACTTAAGGGGGGAAATTCTGCAAGCTCTACGTAAAACTACATGTTTTCAATATCTAAAAGAACTCTTGACAATTCCCAAAAGTGATAAACACAAAAAGATACACACAGGACAGAAACAGAAATTCACCAATGACCAACATATGTGAAAAAATTTTCAAACACACTAGTAATCAAGGAATGAAATACTAAACAAGACACCATTTTTCACCTATCAAATTTAGTTGTGGAGCAGATGGAAATAAGGCATGTTGAAGAAGGCCCAGGTTTTTGTAATTCACACTCATTATCTTCACTTACTCAAGCCGCAATCAATTATTCCAATCTAGTTTCCACCTCCCACTTCTAGAACACTGGATAATAATACCAATGACAAAGGGGGGGTGTGGGTGGCTCAGTCGGTTGAACATATCTGACTTCAGCTCAGGTCATGATCTTGCGGTTTGTCAGTTCCAGCCCCACACCGGGCTCACTGCTGTCAGTGCAGAGCCAGCTTGGGATCCTGTCTCCCTCTCTTTGACCGTCCCCCGCTTGCATATGCATACTCTCTCTCTCAAAAACAAATAAACGTTTAAAAAATAATAATAATACCAATGACCAGGGGTGCCTGGCTGGTTCAGTCAGTGAAGCATGAGACTCTTGATCTCTGGGTTGTGAGTCAAGCCCCATGCTGAGTGTGGAGATTACTTAAAAATTAAAAAAAAAAAAAAAAGTAATACCAGTGACCAAACCAACAACCTCCAAAACCAATTAAACATCTCAGAAGAAAGGATGGACCAATTCTCTTGTCTTCTGTGAACTTATTTTTCTTGGTTTCCATCACACCGGTCTTTTGCTCCCCTACCTACCTCCCCCACCACCACCACCACCTACCTCACTGGCTATTTCTTCTGTCCTGTGTTCAATCTTCTTCCTCTACTACATCTTGAAGTATTGGGGGGGACCAAGTGCCAATTTTCACTTCTCTATCTATACTTTTTACCTTGGTGATCTCATACAGTCTATACCTTTCGATATCATCTATGTACTGAGTACTCCAAATTTTTATCTAACAGCTCTTGGCTCTCTCTTCCATGAGATCCAAACCTGTTCACCCAATTGCTTCCTCAACTACCAACTTCACAACTGATAAGCATCTCACATTTAATACACCCAAAACAGATCTCATGATTCTTCCCACCTCAAACTTCTGTTCCATTCTTCTCCCTCTCAGTAAATGCCACCATTTACTCATAGTTGCTCAAAACAAATACCAAAAAGCAAAGAATTCTCGGGGAATGCAGCTGGCTCAGTGAGTAGTTGGTACAGCATGCGACTCGATCTCTCAGGCTCATGAGTTCAAGCCCCACGTAGGGCACAGAGTTTACTTAATTAAAAAATAGATATATATTTTTTAAAAAGCAAAGAATTCTCCCATTCCCTCATCAATCCACTTCCAAGTCTTGTTCATTCTACCTCCAAAATATTTTTAAATCTTTCTACTCTTCATCCCTGCCATGGACCTAGTCCAAGGTACTGCAAACAGCATCCTAACTGATCTCCCAGCTCCCCACTCTTGCCCTCTTTCTCCACATAGCAGTCAGATTATGCTACCTGCCTTCTTAAAACCTTCAAAGGATTCCTATGAAAACTAAATTCCTAATCAGGGCATTATCTGCTCCTATCTTTGAAAGAATATACACAACCAAAAATATACAATAACATCTCTAGGCAGTAGAACTATGAATACTCTTCCTCATTTCGCTTGTATTTTTAAACTTTTCTATGATGAATACTTGCTTATTAAGAGGAAACGATATTGTTGAATACTGTGTATTACATCGCATTTTTACACCTTAAGGAAAAAAGAAAATGGAAAATTGTAGGTAAACTCTTAACTGTAACTGTTATAAGCTTAGATGAAAATACTAGCAAACATAAACACTGTAAGAATGATGTGTCAGGGCTATGGGATTATCGGTGATATTTTCCTCCTCTACTTTCTATTTTATAACATAATTACACTCACAACAGAAAAAAAGATTATGAGATAAACCTCATTCATTGTCTTCTGCAATCTGGCCACAACCCACCGAACCAGTCTTTCTTCCAACTACTCACTTTCCCAAGCTTTCCACTCTAACCTCGCACTGTCTCACACATCTGGTGCTTTAACTCGGGCATATCCCTGGAAGATCCTCCAACCTTTTTAAATCCCACTCATCCTTCACAGGGGAGGGGGGCGGTAAGGATGGCGACAGGTTGGAGGTAGATCTCACCGTTCTTGGTAAATCCACAACTTGCTGGTACCGGAGCCAAATCTCATTTCCGATCCCATCACAGGCCACCAAGCTTAACATCCTGAAAGCTCCGGCCACTGGGGCCCAAGGGACCCCCATCCCCGCAGAGAGCACTGTGCCCCTTAGAAAAGGACCCCCCACACAGCCAAATTCCAGGTTGCCGCTTCGAAGACTCCTCCGACAGACACACTCACCGCGGAACCAGCCCGCCCCTCCGGTCCTCTTCTATCCGCAGTCACTCGCTCCCCCCTCCGCTCCGCCCGGGACCGCGCGGCCACCCGGGTGGGGGAGGGGAGCGCACGTGCCCGCGCCGCCCCCGCCCAGACAATGCCCGGGAGAGCGGAGCGCGCGCCCGGCCGGCCGGAACCCGCTCCCGCCAACACTCACCCTTGCCGGGTCTCCCGCCGAAGCGCAGGGCCAGCTGGGCGCCGCGAGAGGACACGAGGAAGGTGCGAAAGCGGGCGAAGCTCCGCGGAGCCGCCCCGCCACGAGGCCCCAGCGACCCCAGAGCCCGCGGAAGCACAAGGCTCGGCGGAGCCCGCCCGTCCCTCCCTTTCGGCCCCGCACGTCAGCAGCAGGGGCGGGGCGGGACGCGCGCGGCGGCGGCGCGCGCGCGCGCGCGGCCCCGGGGGCGGAACTTGCAGAGATGTGGGCGGGGCCAGGACTCCAGCTGGTGCTGGGGCCGAGGCTGGCCGGGCTGGAGCTGTGGTTGGCGGTGGCCCAGACTCTGATCCCGGCCGGTGCTGCCGCACTGCCTGGGGAGTATGGATGTTGGTTCTGGCAAAGGCACCATCATCATTTATCATTTTCCATCCTAGAAGATGGCAAGTTCCAGCCTCAAGTTTGACAGAATATTCCTTCTGCCGGCATATGTGAAGCTTCTACAGTAGTAACAGTAGCTATGATTTGTGTATGTGTATCATCTTGTACCAAGCTTTGTGCTAGGTTCTAGGGATACAAATAACAATAGTTATTACTAACCTATGATACAGATGCAGAAATTGGGGCTCCAAAAGGTTGGGATTTAACTAGTTTACACAACTAGTGAGTGACAATCCATCAAGTCCAGTTTACCTGCTAAATATCTTTTGAGCCCACCTTTTTCTTTCTCCCTATACCGCCCTACCCCAGACCCCATCATCTCCTGCCCAAGACTGCTGTAGCCGCCCAACCGGTGTCCAGGGATCTGTTTCTGTTCCCCTTCAATCTGTTCAAGTCACTGTGTAAAGATTTATCACTGGAGCTGAGTGATAAGTTTAGAGAGAGTTTCCTATATAATTTTTTATACTTTACATATGTTATCAATTTTTAATGCTTAATAAAAATGTTTTAAAGAGTTCACTCCTTTATCTCCAATAGCAAGCCCAGTGCATTGCATGTGGCATGCACTCAAAAAGTATTTGTTGAATGAATGAGTTAATAGGACCAGGAACTGACTCCAAAACTCTGTATGATAAGGAAATTGAGGGTTTTATAACATGTCACCCCTGGCCCCCTGACCTTAAAGTCTATCAGGGGTAAAGACAGATTGACAATATTTGTTCAGCAAATTTTTTATTGCGTTTCTGTTCTGGCACTGTCTGCCAAGCACTATGTTAGGCACCGAGGATCAGAAAGGAACAAAACCTATCCTGCCCTTGTGAAATTTACAGACAATCTGATCTGAAAGGCCAGGAAAGGCTTCTCTTATCCTGAAGCTAAGACCCAAAGAGAGAATAGGAATTGGGGAGGTAAAAAATAAATTTCATAGAGAAAGAAGTAGGGTAAGAGGTCAGCATGAATGGGTCAATATTCCCCTGATTTTGAGGTCTAACCCTGAGAAAAGGGCATAGTAGTGTCCAGCTGACTAGGGATTGAGTGGGGCTAGAAACCCACTTCCCCTAGCCCAGCTTAGAAGGCTGAACAATTCTGGCAAATGTCTCACACTGAGCAGGGCTCAGGAGTAGGGGTATTGGGGAGAGAGAGGATGATGCTGCTAGTTGTCCACACCTTGCAGATGGTGTGCCAGAAACCCAGACTTCTCTCGATGCTCCCTGACAGGCAAAATAGCATGGTTGAGAGCCATGGATGGGACAATGTGCCAGGGACTAGGTGATCCTAAGCCAGGGGCAGTGGTGGATTGAATGGCAGGGGATGGCTGGAGAATGTGACTAAGACCCCAAGGATGAGCAGAGCTGAAGCCTCCAGCAAGAGCAAAAGGGTTCCCAAGTCAGCTGATGAAAGGAGCAGGGATTGGAGGGGCTGGGGTGAGAAAGTGAGACATATGAATTTCACGGTGCTGAAGCAATAGATCACGAGCTTGCCAGTCAACAACCTCAGGGCTGTGGTGATCAGGAGTGACTAGGGAGCAGAAGACAGTGAGGACCCTGGCTACAGCTCTTAACTCTGCACACAGATCTGAGACCCCTCTGGCCACTGCTTCTAACCTTCCCTTTGATCTTGCAGGCCATCTTGGGAAGTCAAGGTGTGGAAGGGAAAGTTCTGGCAGGACTGCAATTTTAAGCTGACAGAATATTTACCTCAAATGAGATCTTTTAAGACCAGATAACTTTAACTGGCAAGTTTAAGTTCAGCCCAGTCCCCAAGAGCAATGACAGCCTCTGAAAAAAAAGTTTGCCTCATTTAATAAGAAATAACATAGCTACAAATTTCTACACATATGCACTCAGTGTGCACATTTTCATAACAGAGATAAGCTCTATAAAGGAAATGGGCATAGTGAAGACAGCACAGCACAGAGGGAGCACATTTAATATGGAGGTAGAAAAGGCCTCCCTGAAAAGACATTAAGTGAAACCCTGAAGGCAGTAGAAGCTGTTTGGGCATGATAATAATGCTTAAGACAAGGTAAGAAGAAAGCCCAGGGTAACTTAAGCAAGAGTAAAATGGCTGGAGATGAGGCTGGGAGCAAGATCACACAGGACATGGTGTTATGATTTTGATCTTTGCCATAAGAACAACAGGAAGTAATTAAAGAGTTTTAAACAGGGGTGTAATGTATTTTATTTGCCCTTTTAAAAAGATTGCTTACCTTGGCGAATGGGTGGGGATGACTGGAAGGGTGTGTGAACAAAGAAGCAGCTAGACAGTTACAAAGCAATTTGAGTCCCCCAGACGAAAAATGAGGATGGCTTACACTGAACAGCAGAGATGGAGGGAAGTAGATAGATTCAAGAATTGTGGACAAAATACCAAGAGCCTTGGTAATGAATTGGGGAGAGACTGAACTCTGCTAAGTCAAATGCACGAAGAAAAACCGACCCAATCCTTTAGGCAGACACAGTCCTGTACGCTGGAGGTTGGATTTCAGTCCCCTCCTTAGCCAGGCCTCTTCAGCCCGCATTCACCTGCACAAGTGGAGGTAGGCCTGGGAGGAGAAGATCAGAAGGGAGAAAAATAGAGGGTGGCTCCCAGGTTTCTGGCATTGGCAAACAGTGGATTTGCTGAGATGGCTGAGTGCCATTTACTGAGAAGAGGGACGTGGAGGAAGAACAGATTTTGTGTGTTGGGGATTGGGTGAATCAATAATTCCCTTTGGGACATTTTAAGTATTCCCCTGACAAGATGAAACAGGCATCCCTACATAGGACCCTGGGGCTCAGAGGAGAACTGGTGGGTGGTGCTGTCAAAATACCATTTAACAGGTAGTTGGTGAGAGTTGGTGAGATTGCAATGAAAGTACAGCAAAGGAAACAATCGACAAAACTAAATGCAGCCTATGAAATGGGAGATATTCGCAAATAACATATTGGATAGAGGGTTAGTATCCAAAATCTATAAAGAACTTCTCAAACTCAGCACCCAAAAAACAATTAACCCAGTTAAGAAACGGGTGGAAGACATGAATAGACATTTTTCCAAAGAAGACATCTAGAAAGGGGCACTCAGGTGGCTCAGTTGGTTAAGCATCCAACTTTGACTCAGGTCATGAGCTTACAGTTTGTGAGTTTGAGCCCCACATCGGGCTCTCTGCTGTCAGTATAGAGCCCACTTCGGATCCTCTGTCCCCCTCTCTCCCTGCCTCTCCCCACTTGCTCTCTCTCTCAAAAATAAAAGAAGACATCCAGATGGCTAACAGACACATGAAAAGATGCTCAACATCACTCACCATCAGGGAAATACAAATCAAAAGCACAATGAGATACCACCTCACACCTGTCAGAATGGCTAAAATTAACAACACAAGAAACAACAGGTGTTGGCAAATATTCGGAGAAAGGGGCACCCTCTTAAATTGTTGGTGGGAATGCAAACTGCTGCAATCATTCTAGAGAACAATATGGAGGTCCCTCAAAAAACTGAAAATAGAGCTACCCTAGGATCCAGCAATTGCACTATTAGGTATTTACCCAAAGGATACAAAAATACAGATTTGGAGGGTTACCTGTACCTCAGTGTTTATAGCAGCATTATCAACAATAGCCAAACTATGGAGACAGCCCAAATGTCCATCGACTGATGAATGGATAAAGAAGCCGTTGTGTGTTTGTATTATATGTAGTATGTATATATAATATATAATGGAATATTACTCAGCCATTAAAATAATGAAATCTTGCCTTTTGCAATGACATGGATGGAGCTAGAATGTATTATGCTAAGCAAAATAAGTCAATCAGAGAAAGACAAATGCCATATGATTTCACTCATATGTGGAATTTAAGAAACAAAGCAGACAAATATATGGGAAAGTGGCGGCGGGTTGGGGGGAGAGGCTCTTAACAATAGAGAACAAACTGAGGGTTGATGGAGGAAGGTGGGAGGAGATGAACTACATGGGTGATGGGTATTAAGGACGGCACTTGTTGGGATAAGCGCTGGGTGTTGTGTGTAAGTAAGGAATCACTGAATTCTACTCCTGAAACCAATATTGTGCTGTATGTTAACTAAATAAAATTTTAAGAAAAGTATAGTTTAGAGGGGTTGCGCAGTCATAGCCTACAATGTCACACTTTGCTTTAAACAAGCCAACACTCTGAACATTGAGAAATTTCACATAATAACCTGGATTTCTCTTTCTGTGAAAAACCAGAAGCTGTATAACCTGGACCCACCTTGGTATAATCAGATATTAGCTAACACTATGTATGTATCAAGCAGTGTTCCAAGCACATCACAAATTTAATCTAAATAACAACTTTCTTCTTCTTCCTCTCTATTAAGGAAGAGAAAACTAAAGCCCAGAAGGGTTGAGTAACTTGTCAGACAGCTAGGAAGTGGAGGAGCTGGGTTGCACACCCAGGCCGTCTGGCACCAGGGTCTGAGAACTTAGCTGCCACGCCATGGATGCAGCTGGAAAGCTGCAGTCCCATTTAGAGAAACCCTATGGCCTTCAGGGGATGGTCCCATCACTCCCCATTGTCTTCCTGCCCACCCCCATTCCATACTGAGTGTCAGTTGCCCTTTATTGTTTTACGTGCGCTGCTGTTTTCTGATGTTAGAGAATTATTTCTCTATACCGAGTATCAAGTTAAAAATATTAAAATTGAGATGTCTAACTTCTATGGGTAAGAATTTAAAAATCATTTGTGAAATTTCTGTATGTTATCTGATCAGATAAAACTGGTAAAAACAGGTTAATATTCAGATTAAATATGTATGAGAAACTCTTACCTATGTTTCCATGCTTCTGACACAATCATACTTCAGAGGTGATTTCTTATTCTCAAGTATATAAGATTAAAATGATAGAGCCACGGCAACTAAAATGTTAAATAAGTTTTAAATTTCAAACAGTTTTATTTAAATAAGGCTGAGATCAGGGAGATCTTGACAATACACTTAAACTTATTTTCAAGTCTTCGGAAAAAAATATAGTCAGTTTGGGGTCTTATAGCCTCTCAAGCGGGAAAAGCAAAGGTGGGAAAGGAGAGAGAGAAAGGGAGGTTGGTGGTTTAGGTTGCCCACTGGTCTCTTACTCAGTAAAAGTGTGGGAGGAAAATGGCAGTTATGGATGTTTAATGTAAAATATGAATTAAAAAAAAAAAAACTATTACTGAAGTTTGTCAAGTAGGTTCCAAGAGCATTGACACTGACCCAGGATAGTTGGAGGGGCCTTACTCTGGGAGAAGTGCCAAACAGCTGTGTGCAAGGCTCCAGTGGCAAGGAGCTCTATGGGCAGACTGAAAGCAGCAATCAGGGAAACAAGAAAAGTCTGAAAGGATGGTGAACTCAAAATTCTGCCTGAGGCAGAAGCTGGCTCAGGTGGAAAATTGTTGCTAATTTCTGACCGGGAGATTCAGGTATCCTGGCCTACTCCCTGGGAAATCCACCCACCCTTCCTAAAATTAACATGAGTGAAGCCCCAGAGCCCTTAAGGTAATGACGTTCCCTTATAGGTTGCAGATACTAATTAGACTTCTTAAATGAGAACCTCACTTCTTTACAGCCCCAAGCAAACTGTTGTTAGTGCCTGGGAATTACATTCAGGCAGTTAAAAATAAGTGATTATTGGGCACCTCGCTGGCTCTGTTGGTGGAGTGGGTGACTCTTAATCTCACGGTCGTTGAGTTCAAGCCCCACGTTGGTGTAGAGATTACTTAAGAATAAAAAATCCTGGGGCGCCTGGGTGACTTAGTCTGTTAAGCATCCGACTTTGGCTCAGGTCATGATCTCACAGTCAATGAGTTCAAACCCTGTGATGGGGCTCTGTGCTGACAGCTCAGAGCCTGGAGCCGACCTGGGAATCTGTGTCTCCCCCTCTCTCTGCCCCTTCCCTGCTTGCGCTCTGTCTCTCCCTCTCTCAAAAATAAATAAACATTTTAAAAAATATATTTTTTAAAAAATTTGTATTCATTTAAGGAAACTCTACACCCAATGTGGGGTTCGAACTCATGACCCCAAGATCAAGGGTCACATGCTCTTCTGACTGAGCTAGCCAAGCGCCCCAAGAATAAAAAATCATTAATAAATAAAAATAAATAAATAAAAGACTATCCCCAAACAAGAAACCAAATGTCTGGTTGGCCTATTTGAATTTTGGCAAAACTACGTCCCATCCTTTTAGATCTTATTGGACCGTATCATAACCCAAAAGAAATCAGGTAGTGTGCTTTTTTTTTTTTTCAAGATTTTATTTTTACATAATCTCTACACCCAGCATGGGGCTCAAACTCACAACCCTGAGATCAAGAGTTGCGTGTTCCACCAATTAAGCCACCAGGAACCCTTAGTGCTTCTACTCTGTGTGGATTATGCAGTTACCATGGAATACAAACTTTGGGAATGGGGAAGATGATGCAAGACATGTTTTCATTCATGCAAAAAAAGGCAAAAAATTTTTTCTTTTTGCCCTGAAAGGAAACTTTCTATGACTGGAACTGGTGGTTGGGTCCTCTGTGTTTGTTTCACATAAAAATAAAGCCTCTAAATGTGGCTTTACTTGGAACCCTAAATGTGGAGAAATTGGAACTCTCATACATTGCTGATGGGAATGTAAAAGGGTGTGTAGCCACTTTGGCAAACAGCTTGGCAGTTCCTCAAAATGTTAAACACAGAGTTACCATATGACCCAGCAGTTACTCTCCTAGGCAAATATTGAAAAGAAGTGAAAGCATACGTCTACATAAAATTTGTACATGAATGTTCATTGTAAATTTTATTGTATCTCAATAAAGGTTTTTTTTAATTATTATTTTTTAAAAAGAAGTCTCTGAGGGGTGCCTGGGTGGCTCAGTCAGTTGGGCGTCTTACTTCAGCTCAGGTCATGATCTCATGGCTGGTGGGTTCAAGCCCTGCATCAGGCTCTGTGCTGACAGCTCAGAGCCTGGAGCCTGCTTCAGATTCTGTATCTCCCTCTCTCTCTCTCTCTCTCTCTCTGCCCCTTCCCCACTCACACTCTGTCTCTCTGTCTCTTAAAAATAAATAAATATTAAAAAACCTTTTTTTGAGTAGTCTCCGAGCATAGGTTAAAAATTTCTGAAAATTACTTGTAAAGGTAAAGGCAAAAAAAATACAAAATTTCCAACCAACCAATATGAGTCGGTTTAGGTGGAATATAGATCATGTAAAAAGGGGAATGTACAAAATAGTTCTTATTTTTTAACTTTTTTTTTTATTCTTGAGAGAGAGAGAGAGAGAGTGAGCGCATGAGCAGGGGAGAGTCAGAGGGAGAGGGAGAGAATCCCAAGCAGGTTCTGTATTGTCCATGCAGAGTCTGATGTGGGGCTCAAACTCACAAACCATGAGATCATGACCTGAACTGAAACCAAGAGTGGGACACTTAACCACCTGAACCACCCAGGTACTCTGCCAAAATAATTCTACTTGAACCTCAGGGCAAGTTTTTAAAGCCTAAAGACTTCTGATTTTATTTTGGTTACATTTCCTTGTCTTTAATTAGCTTTTAGGTGTCCAGGTAATACAATACTGAGATATTTTCATTATTGTTTAATGTTTTTGAAATGAACTTCTATACTACAGCTCTCTGTTATGAAAGATAAATAATGACACTGGTGCTGAGCTTATTTTCTGACAGAATTTTTAATAACCTTTAATTTCCTTGATGATATTGATGTGTATTATCCTCTGCTAGTTTTTATCAGGATGTTTCCTGGCTTTCTATTTTATGATCCATCTGTTCTAGAAATGCCCCCAAATGCCCTTAGTCAAGAGGTATAATCCTGACTGTAAATAGCCCTCATCCCCAAGTATAAGAGGCCTCTGGCGGCCTTGCCTGAGCCAAAACAAAGAATATTGCATATATCAGTTTTCAAAAATCAATTGCTGCTGAGAGTGCTATCCTGTTGACCCTGATGTTAGAAGTCTTAATCTGCCTTCACAGTGGCAGATTTGGGGATGTTGCCCCTGTAATCAGTTCTCAGTTCCTCCAATGCAAGTGAGTCGGAGATATCAGTTGAGCAATTTCAGAAGAGCAATCTTCTACAAATTGACCTTGGCAGTGATACAAACCACATGGGTAATAACTTTTATTCTCCAAACATCTCCAATCTCTTATGTTGTATGACCATTATGTTTCTCCTCCTATGCTTATAAAATGCCTTATTCATATGTTCAGAGTAAATGCATCCAGATTTGGTGTTCTCCAACTAAGCAACATATAATGTCGGAACAGTCATAAATGTGCCTAGAGAAGAATTGTTCACATTATAAAAGGAACAAAAGGAGGAGAAACTGTCGGGGAATTTTCCCTGCTGTTTTGTATTGTATTCATTGTAGAAAAGACCAAGTGGAGAATCTGAGCAGAGTTTGTGTATACAATGAATTCATGGCCCAAAATTCAGGCAGTCTGGTTTTTTTTCTTTTTTTAAAGTTTATTTATTTATTTTGAGGAGGGGGGAGGGCGGGAGGAGCTGAGAGAGAGGGAGAGAGAGAGAACGCCAAGCAGGCTCTGAGCTGTCAGCGCAGAGCCCAGCGCAGGGCTCTTACTCATGAATGGTGAGATTATGACCTGAGTGGAAATCAAGAGTTCGACTCTTAACCGACAGAGCCACCCGGTGCCCCCACGCAGTCTGCGTCAAAGTAAAAAAACAAAGCAACAAAACAAAACACGATAGTATTGGGTATAATAGTTGGGAAAACTTTTCTTTGACCCTTAACTGTATACTGCTTGTACAATGTTTACATTTACATTTTGCACAAAAGATTTATTTATGCAACAACAAAGGCATAAGAAGCTGTGCCTATCCTCTTCCCCTTTTGTCACCCTGTCTTCTCCTTCAGTAGATGACATACAAAACAACTTAGCAGACTTCACATTCATTCCCTACCCACAATCCCTTGTCTTCTTCTATAGAAGCTGGAAGGTTGAACACTCAATTTTTTACCATCCCCTGCAGCCAGGAATGACCATGTGGCTCAGTAGCCAACAAGATGAATCCATAGTTCAGTGAATGAAAAGAGACTCCCAAAGAAGGAGGAGAGTTGTAGCTAGTTTTGCCTTTGCCCTTCTGTCCCTCTAAATTTGGATGTGATTCCTGAAGGTCCAGCAGCCATCCTTCAAATATAAGATTATAAGCCAAAACCTTAAAAATGGTAGCACAGAAAGAAAGCAGGAGTCTGCGTCTTTAATGATAGTATTGAGTCTCTGTACCAGGTCTAGACCGCCAACTTGCTTTGTGAGAAAAATATCATTTGCTTAAACAACTTGTTGCCAGGTTTTCTATTATTTCTAGCCAAGGACATTCCTGTATGACACATGAGATTTCTTCAATGTGTTTCTTTCCTTATTCTTATCAACTTCTTTGATAATTCTTTCTCAATTTCTATCCCAACCTCCTCTTTCTCTGCCAATGCCTAAATACTGAGGTTTCTAGATCTTCTGTCATTGGTCTGTTCTCATTTCTTGAATAAGTTTCCCCAAAGGTACAGGTTGAACTGCCCATTACGTACCAATGAGTTTCAAATCTTGACCATGAATTTAGGCCTCTGTTCTGAACCTGGGCCATTATTTTCTTAAATATTTATTTTCAAGTACCTTTAAGACATTTCCCCTTGAGTGGCCCTGAAGCAAACTCAGTCTATCCACAGTTTAATTCATTTTTTCACCAACCACTCAGTTATCTAAGATAGAAACTTTGGAATCTTCTATTCTGCATTTACCCTCACAGATCTCATCCAGTTGGTCTCCAGGTGTTACTGAGTCTACCTTCTTAATTCTTAGGCCAGGTCTCTCTTCTTTCCTCCCTCAGCCATCATCCTGGGCCAGGTCCCACTTTCTCTCACCTGGATTCCCACACCTCCTCACTGGTTGTGTTGCCATCTTGCTCTTCTCATCAAATGCATCTCAGCTGCCAAGCCAACTTTCTACAACACAAATCTGACCACCTCACTCTGCCATTTAAGGGGCCTCCCAGTGCCTCACCCCCATTACCCTGGGCTAGCGGTTCTCAAATTTTAGCAATCAGCATTAACTGCAGGACTTGTTCAAACACAGATTGGTGGGCCCTTCTCCTGTGTATCTTATTCCATAGGTCTGGGGTGGGTCCTAAAATGTGCATTTCTTTTTTTTCTTCTCTCTTTTTAACTAGGCTCCACACCCAATGTGGGGCTTAAACTGAGATCAAGAGTCACATGCTCTACCCACTGAGCCAGCCAGCCACCCCCTAAAACGTGCATTTCTAACAAATTGGGGGATGATGCTGATCAAGGGCCATAATTTGAGAACCACTGGCCTAGGTTAAAATTAAAACTCATTAGCATCAGGTTTAAGACCATTTACAATCTACTTTCCCAGTTTCTGGCTGCTGCTCACCACATTCCTGAAATTCTTTCCAAAGTCACCTTCCACTTCTATGGAAAGCTAAGGTCTTAACTCATTCCCTCTCCTGCCTGGAATGCAATCTGTCCTTCTCATTCCTGACAAATTCCCTTACCAATTCTTCAAGGAAAGTCCAGCTCTGACCATCTATTTTCTTTTTCTTTTCTTTTAAAAAAATTTTTTTAATGTTTATTCATTTTTGAGAGTGGGGGAAGGGGCAGAGAGAGAGAGGGAGACACAGAACTGAAGCAGCTCGAGGCTCTGAGCTGTCAGCATGGAGCCTGACGCAGGGCTTGAACCCACAGACTGTGAGATCATGACCTGAGCTGAAGTTGGCTGCTTAACCAACTGAGCCACCCATGTGCCCCAAGGCCTTCTATTTTCTTGAAGAAGTAATTAATTTGCTGCTTCCTCCTCTATACTCCTTGGCACTTTATACGTAGGGTACTTTATAGTCTTGCTACTTAAATTGGTCCTCAACAAACACTAGGAGCATCACTGGGAGCTTGTTAGAAATGCAGACTCTCAGGCTTCACCCCAGACCTACTGAATCAGAATTTGCAATTTAACAGGATCCTCAGGTGATTCCCTTGCATAAAGAAGTGTGAGAAGCCCTGCTGGGCAGGGCCTCATGCTAGGCATTGCGATAGATGGTTTGATGACAGTATTTCCTTTGATTCCTTCAGCAGTGCCATGGCTCATTATTATTGCACACAATTTGTAGAGGAAGTGGAGGTTGGTAGTAGGCAGAGCTGGGATTCAAACCTAGGACCATCTGGCTTAAAAAACCCTGTGCTTGCTGTGCTATACCAATTGTCTCTCTGTTACAGGTCTTCACACGTAGCATTGTAATTATCCATCCATAGGTCTGTCTCCTTATCCATGTAAGGAAATGCTGAGCAGGGCAAAGTCTCTGGACTTCAAGGATAAAAACAAGGAAGAACTGGGGCGCCTTGGTGGCTCAGTCCATTGAGCTTCCGACTTTGGCTCAGGTGACAATCTCATGGTTCATGGGTTTGAGCTGACAGCTCAAAGCCTGGAGCCTGCTTCGGATTCTGTGTTTCCCTCTCTCTCTCTGCCCCTCCCCCACTCTCTCTCTCTGTCTCTTTCAAAAATAAATAAACATCAAAAAAAAAAAGGAAGAAACTTTCTCACTGTCAACTCTAGTTCTGACAGCAATTTTGGGTAGGATGGGCTTCTCGAAAGAAAGAGTTTATATAAATTTTAAAAATATGACAGCTTTGTTGAGATGTAATTCATATACCACATAATTAACCCATTTAAAGTGCACAATTTGGTGCTTTTTAATATATTCACAGAAGTGTGCAGCCATCACCACCATCAGTTTTAAAATGTATCATACACCCGCTCAATGAGCTGCATGCCCATCAGCAGTCACTCTCTATTCCCACCCCCTGCCCTGCCCTGGCACCTCAACTCCAGGCCACCACCAATTTACCTCCGTCTCTGTATCCACTCTGGATGTTTCACAGGAATGGAATCGCACAATAGGTAGCCTCTGTGACTGGCTTCTTTCACTTAGCATAATGTTTTTATTTGTATATATTTTTTAAGATTTTATTTTTTAAGTAATCTCTACACCCAATGTGGGGCTTGAACTCACAATCCTGACATCAAGAGTCGCATGCTCTATTGACTGAGCCAGCCAGCCAGGTGCCCTAGATAAGAGTAATGCTTTATTATTTATTTAAAGGTCATTTTTTTTTTTTTAATTTTTAGCTTTATTTTCTTTTATTTTTTGAGAGACAGAGAGAGACAGAGCACGAATGGGGGAGGGGCAGAGAGAGAGGGAGACATGGAATCCAAAGTGGGCTCCAGGCTCTGAGCTGTCAGCACAGAGCCCAATGCGGTGGCTGGAAATCATAGACTGCGAGATCATGACCTGAGCTAAAGTCAGACGTTTAACCAACTGAGCCACCCATGAGCCCCTTTAGGGTAATGTTTTAAAAATCATCCATGCTGTAGCACGAATAAGTGCTTCCCTTCTCTTTATTCCTGAGTAAAATCTCATTGTATGGATATACCACTTTTTATTTCTCCATTCTTGAGTTTATAGACACTTGAGTTGCTTCTGCCTTTTGGCTCTTATTAATAATGTTGTTATGAACATTGGATGTATCAGTTCTTGTGCGGACATATGTTTTCATTTCTCTGGTTCTATGCTTAGGAGTGGAATTGCGAGGTTATATGGTAACTCTGGGTTTAAAGTTTTGAGGAACTGCCACACTGTTTTCTAAAGGAGGTGCATTATTTTAAATACTCAGCAGCAGCCAGATGAGGATACCATTTTTTCCACATCCTTGCCAACATTTGTCATTATTTGACTTTTTTAAAAAATTCAACTTATTTAAACTAAAAAGAATCTGTCTTTTTGATTATAGTCATTCTAGTAAATATGAAGTACTATATCATAGTGGTTTTGATTTTCATTTCCCTAATAATGAATAATATAATATTGAGCATATTTTCATGTGCTTGTTGACCATTTGTTTATCTTCCTTGGAGAAGTATCTATTCAAATCTTTTGCCCATTTTTGAAATAACTTACTTTATTTTATTTTTAATTAATTAATTAATTAATTAATTTTGAGATTGAGAGAGAGAGAGAGAGAGAGAGAGCGTGAGCGCACACACATGACAGGGGGAGGGGAAGAGAGGATCCCAAGCAGGCTCTGTGCTATCAGCATGAAGCCAGACACAGGGCTTGAACCCACAAACTGTGAGACTCGTTGGGCTTGAACTTCCCCACACTTTGTTTAAAATAAAGTCAGTCAGTTTTACAAGCAGAGTGTTGGGCTAGGGTGTTAGTCTCTGGTCTGCTTGATATGCCTTTTTTTTCACTGAAACTAACATACCATTGGGGGCTGGCTGGTTGAAGGGTGCCTTGACCTCTCGGTGACACTTACCTGGAAATTAGCCTAGTCAACAGGGATGTGGGGGATGAGGAATGCTGGTGACCTGCCCTTCCCAAGAAGATATCCTTGATTGGCAGCTGGGGTGAGCCCCACCTCTTGACCATACCCACTGGAAGTATAGCTTGTGTCTCATTGATTTGGGGGGGGGGGGTGAGTTTGAGAATGAGTGGCTTAAGTGCTACAGAATCTATCTGTTCTTACTAAATTTTAGTAGATTTTCTTGAATAAATGTTTCATCACTTGCTATATACCCTTAGGACAATTTCCAGAGACTTTAAATGTTGTTGTTTTTCTTAATCATTTTCACCAATTATAGTTGTTTTGCTGGGGTGTGGGTCCACAAAACTCTTTACAATTCTGGGAGTAATTTATAACATTTTGATGAAAATGGGATCATTGCAGCTGTGGGGATAGGGATATTTGGGAGGGGGGGTAGGGATAGCAGTAGCAGAGTAAGTCAGGAATAGAAGATTGAGTGGCAATCAATTAGGACTTCCAGTTAGCATAACAAGTGAGAGACAGTAGCTGTGAACTAAACCTGGGGCCACTAAAGAATTTTGGAGGCTTTATAGCTTCTCTATTCCTTTGCTTTTCAACTTACCCTTTATGCTTCGCATAGTGATTGTCAGTCATACATAAACATTCATTACCTACTCTGTGCCAGGCACTTTGCCAAGTCCTAGGAAGAGTAAGGTTAATAAAGACAGACTTGGTCCTTGCCCTCAAGGAGAGAAGAATAAATCCCCTTGGAAAATCAAGAAAGGCTTTATAGAAGAGGCAGCATTTGAGCTGGAACTCAGATGCAAGGAAAGGGTTGCTGTAAACCTAAATTTAGACAGAAGCCCAAAACCTAATTATAAGGTCAGGGAAAGTCACTGTTATGTAGGATGTTAGGAAACCATTAGGAACATGATTTAACATATATTGATGAGATTTTTCAGCTCTAGGCAAATTCAAAATAGGTCCTTTGTCACTGGCACTCAACCTTCTTTTCTCTCTTCTCAATTTTCAATGACCTGGGGCTTTCCAACACTACCCACTAAGGCATCTTACCCCAGCTGATCCTTTCCGTTGGACTGGATTCTTGGCTAGATCCTTGGAACTCATCAAATAAGAAATGGTTCCTAATTTTAAAGAGTCCATAACCTGGGAAAGGGAGGTAAAGTGTCAAATAGAAAAGTACCATGACAGAGATATATGAAGGTGGTAATGGGGATACACAAGAGCTCATCTAACTCAGACTGAGGTGGGAGGAGGACGGTTATGGGAGTTCTCCTGAGGAAATTAAATCTAAAGTCTTTCAGAGAATGAGAGAGATAGCTGGAGGACAGGCATTCCAGGAGAAGAAAGCCAGTTCACAGAGATGGGTAAGCCCATGAAGCATTCCTCTCCGCTACCCCCTGTCCCCCAAGACTTGGGGAATTCCATATTGTATTTATTTTGGCAAGTAGCAATGCCTTCCTCTCCCTAAAGAATTCAGATGTTTCTCCCTGGCCCTTAGCAGCCAGCTAGGTGTACGAACTAGTATCAATCAATTGATTGTTTCCACCAAGGATTTCAATCAAGGAGTAAGTGAGGTAAACATAAATCCGTTAGCAGTTGTGTTGGATGGGCAGGGATGTTCTATCCAGATTATTTCTGCTTAAAGATCACTGTTGTGTGTCCTGCTTCATGACTCTTTGGAGCTGCCTCAGTTTCTGCCTATTTTCCAAGTCTGATACTTGGTTCTCTCATTGATTGATTCTGTGAGCCTCTACTGCCTTCTGATAAATTCCTTATTCAGATAGAATTGGTTTTAGTGATATGCCAACTTTGATCTTAGGCAAATCATTTGGGAGTCTCTTCCACACAAGAGACGATGAAGGCCTGAACTAAGACATTGGTATGGAGGATAGAAAGGTTGATGGATGGATAGATAGATTGAGATATCAAAGAGGTAGAGTTCCTGGCATAAGATAGGTACTCAATTGATATTTGAATGCATGATTGAATACCAGAAAAAATTACTCCTAGATTTCTGGCTTTGAAATGCAGTCAATTTTGTTGCTATCTGTTGCAGAAGAGAGAATACAAGATAAATGAGTACTTTTGGAGAAAGAGATTCTAGAGTTTCACTGCTAGTAGTCCCATATTAAGGATTCGGGTAGAAATTTCTTTTTTTTTTTTTTAAAGTGTTTGTTTATTTTTGAGAGAGAGAGAATGGGAGAGGGGCAGAGAGAGAGAGGGAGAGAGAGAATCCTAAGCACTGCACTGTTAGTGCAGAGCCTGATGTGGGCTTGATGTCACCAACTGAGCCGAAATCAAGAGTCAGAAGTTTAATCCACCGAACCACCCAGGTGCCTCTCAAGTTGAAATTTCTTTAAAAAAAAATTTTTTTTTAACGTTTATTTATTTTTCAGACAGAGAGAGACAAGGCATGAACGGGGGAGGGTCAGGGAGAGGGAGATACAGAATCTGAAACAGGCTCCAGGCTCTGAGCTGTCAGCACAGAGCCTGACGTGGGGCTCGAACTCACCGACCGTGAGATCATGACCTGAGCCGAAGTCAGCTGCTTAACCGACTGAGCCACCCAGGCGCCCCTCAAGTTGAAATTTCTAAAAGACATTTGGATACAAGTAGGGGCACCTGGTTGGGGCAGTTGGTAGGGCACACAACTCTTGATCTTGTGGGGGTAAGTTCAAACCCCATGTTAGGTGAAGAGCTTATCTAAAGTATATATATTAAATTTTTAAAAAAGGCATTTGGATACAAGTATATTGACTGAATATTTAGATTTAGAAGTCATTAAATACAGTCATTACTAGAGCCATAGAATTTACATTTATAAAATTATCCAGGATAATTATCTGCAAGGTAAGAAGAAATCCTGCTGATTGGGGATTTAGGGCAGAGGTGGAGGAAGAGAACATGAAGAAGAAGTAAAAGGGAAAGTATGACTACAGCCAAGATAGAAAAAATGTAATTAAGAACATCAAATTTATAGGAGTTAAATAAAATAGAGACTTGTGGATTTAGCAACAAAATGTAATTAGAACTCTTAGCAAGTGTGATTTCTGTAGTGATATGAGCCAGACTGCAGTAAGAAATGAGGCAAAGGAGAGATTTAAATTTTTCATTTTTATATTTTTTAGTAATCTCTATGCCCAACGTGGGGCTTGAACTCACACCCCAAGATCAAAAGTTGCATTTTCCACCAACTGAACCAGCCAGGCTCCCTGAAAGGAGAGATTTTTTAAAAAGAAGGTGTAGTTAGAATGGAATTGAGAGCTGCAGAAAGGATTTTAAATGTTTATTTATTTTTGAGACAGAGAGAGAGAGAGTGTAAGCAGGGGAGAGGCAGAAAGAGAGGGAGACAGAGAATCCAAAGCAGACTCCATGCTGTTAGCACAGAACCTGATGTGGGGTGTGAACTCAGGAGTAGAGAATTCATGACCTGAGCCAAAACCAAGAGTCAGAAACTTGACCAAATGAACCACCCAGGAGCCCTGCAGAAAGGATTTTAAAAACGAGAGAGGCTACAGTATTTTTAAATGCTATGGGAAAGTACTCAGTGAAAGAAGTTGAAAATCAGAGAGGGAGGTAGAGGGAAGTCCCTAAAATGCTGGACAAGGGGGATTCAGGGTTTAGATGAAGGACAGATACCTAAATCATGAAGGAGAGAGGATGGGAAATAAGTCTGGGAGGGCAAGATGTGGAGAGAGATTCTACTTCATGTCTTTCAGTCTTTGAAGGAAAGAGCAAGATCAGTTGCTGAGAACACAAGTGAAGACAGTACAGTACTCCAGGAGAGTGGGGAATGAGCTGTTGTAAAGGAACAAAGAGAGCATAGGAGCACTGGTTTGCCAAGAGTATCCTGCTCAGTTGAGGTTGGCAATCACATTTCAGAGGTATTAGTTTGTAGCGAATTGATTTTCTCTATCAGTACTCAGCAGCTTGGGAGTAGGAGCAGAGAAGGCCAATAACTGGGTTGATTTAAAGTGGGATGGGAGATCAAAAGGGTGAGCAGATTTTGAATGCTGGTGAGAGTGGTTGGAACAACATTACAACTGTGGAATAGGCTGGGCAGGGAGAGTGGGCAACCCAGGGGCTGCATGAAGAAATGTTGGAAGATGGCAATCTGGAAAAGGTCACAGGGAAAGTCACGGAATGAGAGAGGAAGGAAGGGAAGGCGTGGCAAAAGACAGAAAAGCTTTAGAGGTTAAGGTTTCATAGGAAGAATAATTCTGGTGATGGAACAATCTAAGGCAAGGCTTTGTGAGTTACTGGACTGAGTGGGGGTGAAGATCTATTGACTAGAGGTCGAAATATTGTGAGGTGAGAGCAAAGGGACAGGTTCTAAATGCTGAAATGACCCAGGATAATGGCAGAAATCAAAACGAAAGAGCAAGACTGTAAGTCAGATGCCAAATTTGCTATAAATAACATGTTGAATGGTAGGTATGTGGAAGCTACAAGTTAAGTGGAAAATGCAACAGATTAGGGGGTTAGGGAGCACCGGGTTGGCTCAGTTGGTGGAGCATGAGACCCTTTATCTCAGGGTTGTGAGTTCAAGCCCCATGTTGAGTGTGGAGACTACTTTCAAAATAAAACAAAACAAAAACTAGGACATTAGTGTAATGCTATTTCCCTGTCTCAACAAGCAGCCCTTCCCTGATTGCTATGCATTTTCTCACTTGACAGAAAGCTTCTAGAGGACAGGGACTATCTTATTTGATGTATTAGTCCCTCAGCACCTTTCCCAGTGCTTGGCACAATTGGAAAGAAGAGACCGTAAAATCTCTTTACCCTGGAAAATGATGATTCTTTATTCCCATTTACACAGTTCTCAGTAAGTGGAATGTCTGTAACTACCTCTATCACGCTATACAGAATTGATCTGTTCACATGTCTGCCGACCCTGTCAGTCTCTAAACCTTAAGAACAGGGACTGTCGGGGAGCCTCAGTGGCTCAGCTGGTTAAGCATCTGACTTTGGCTCAGATCATGATCTCATGGTTCATGAGTTCGAACTCTTCATTGGCCTCCATACTGACCGTGTGGAGCCTGCTTGGGATTCTCTCTCTCTTTCAATCCCTCTCTGCCCCTCCCCCCACTAGCTCTCTCTCTCTCTCTCTCTTTCTCTGTCTCTCAAAAATAAATAAACTTAAAAAAAAAAAAAAAAGAACAGGCACTGCCACATTCATTAATGCAATCCCAGCAAGGAACATTCTGCCTAATCTACATCAAGGATTCCAATGTTTGTCAAATAAATAAATGAATAAATGAATGAGTGAAATCTCAAAGCTATTAATTACTAGCATCCCTGATTAAGCACCATTGCCAAGTACTGTGCTGAATGTTTTACATTCTAATTTATTCCTCAAACCAAGCCTAAGTGGGAAGGGGGGAAACCAAAGTTCAGAAAAGTTAAATACCTTACCCAAAGACATACATGTAGTAAATGTTAAAGCTGGCATTTAAACACGGTTGGTTTTAAAATTTATTTTCATGTTATGTTGCCACTAAGCCTAGTCTAAGTGTACCAACTAGCACTTTTCAGAAAACCAGGCTTAGTGAATGGCTCCACGGTACTAACTTTATCATTAGAGCAATGATTCCCAAGGCACTTTTTTTTTTTTAAATGTTTATTTATTTTTGAGACAGAGAGAGACAGAGCATGAATGGGGGAGGGGCAGAGAGAGAGGGAGACACAGAATCGGAAGCAGGCTCCAGGCTCTGAGCTGTCAGCACAGAGCCCGACGCAGGGCTCGAACTCACAGACCTCGAGATCGTGACCTGAGCTGAAGTCGGACGCTTAACCGACTGAGCCACCCAGGCACTCCATTAAGGCACTTTTTTCTATATATGCTAGTCCTGTGTCCTTTGAGAAGATAAGATCAAATAGGCAAAGATTTTAACAAAAACATGCAAGGGAAGAAATGTCCTGTGAGAGAAAACATGGAGAGTCATTAGGTCCTAAAAGCAAGTGAGGGAAAGGGGGAAAGAAGGTTGGATAGAAACATCCTGCATTACCATGCAGTGTAATGAAGGCTGGACAAATTAGAAGGGGAGTCGTGGAGGCAAAATCCACCATTAGGAGAGATCTTTTAGGAACACATGTGCCTTAGTAGCCCTGCCACAAGACATTGGCTGGGCACAGCTGGTGGGACGTGTGGCCTCAGCACAAATGCAAGATGGATTTCAAAGCCAGCAGCTGTGGCATCATTCGGTCAGTTATGCTCCCTGTGGTTGGAGGTAGGTCAGACCCATTTCCATTGGCTGCCATGCCATGCTCGCAAGCTTCTTGGAAGGTGGCTTTCTGTTTTGTTTTACCTCCTCTGCACATGTGTGGACACTGAATTCATATAAAGCCCTACCATCTTTGGCGTCATCCACCAAATCCGAGTAGAAAGGGGTAGGTGTGCATACTAATAAATAGGATCTTTTAAAATCCTCTTTTCTTCTTCTTCCATTTTACTCACTAAAACATAACTCCCTTCTGTGCTGAGCATAAGTGATTTGTGAGTCTTAATTTATAAAGGTGACTGGGTGACAATACAGAGAGGTTAATACTATTGAAATAAAAGTTGAATGTTAGTCACAGTTCCTCTAGAAACAAGAAGCACAGTATGTCACTCAGGGCCACAGGGGAAGAAGCACCAGTGTCAGGAGGCAGAAAGAAATAAGGGGAGAGCATAGTCTAAAGCCTTTCCTGGCTTTTCCGTGAGAAAGTCAAGTCAAGGCAGGGCAGGGTATACAGTTTAGGATTGGCTAGTTTGAATAATTACAGCAAGCTTTGGGACAGAGGAGCTGTTCTCAGTGTCTGGTACCTGGCCCTAGGGTGACTCAGGGCAGGGGAAATATTGGCTTGGTGTGTGAGTTAAAGGAGTTAGTTGTGGGCATGGATGATATATGAAAGGTAGGCTCACCGACAAGTTGGTTACTGTTTCCAGGAATTAGCTAGTTCTAGGAAGAACAGTCTCTCCCTAGCCAGCAACGTCCCCCAGAGATGTCAAAAAATTATAAAATAAAACAAAATAAAAAATAAATTAAAAAGATCCCAACAAAATTAAGAGGAAAACCATGCCTTTTGATATTCTAAATCTCCATTAATAGTGAATAGCAGAGAAGAAGGCAGGTTTAAATCATTTTTCCCCATTCCATTGTGAGTGCAGGTGATTTTTTAAGTAATCTCTACATTCAAAGTGGGGCTTAAATTCATGACCCTGATATTAAGAGTCATACGCTCTACGAACTGAGCCAGCCAGGTGCTCCAAGAGTGCAGGTGAATTTTTTAAAGAGAAAATTGAAAGTACAAGGGGCTTCTATTCTTTACCCATTGTCCGTGATTTTCCAATTATAAGCTAACAAACACTTTTAATTTTCTCACCCCCTTCTCTGCTTTTCATATTGCATTTTTGTCCTGAAATAGCTGCATGGAAAAGGAACCAACATTTATGTTCTTTTCTTCTGTGCCAGAACTGTTCACCCTTGGACACACATCCCAGTAGCTCATCTCCTCACAATAAGCCCGTGAGGTGAGTAGCATGACCTTTCCTAAACATGGGAAAGTATGGTTCAGAGATTAAATAGCTTTATGGTATAGAGCACTGGTTGGAATTAGGTCTGATGAAGCCCATGCACTTTCCAGGTGTGGATACAAAGGAATTGGGTCAAAGAAAACAGCTTTAACATTTATTATTTAAGTAGCACTCTAACTTGCCATTTTCTTTTGATGGCACAATTTAAAAACTAAGCATAAAAAGCTAAGCCTTGCATATACTTCTGTAACATATATCTTTTCAAAATTTTACCTTGTTAATGTAAAATCAGACATTGCATCTCCAGTAAATAATATGCCCTCTCCCTGACACCTGAAAGAAAATTTCTTAAGTCCTTTACTCTTCATATTACTACAGGGGTACTTCTGAGAGCCTACTCAAAAAACACTATAGAGTGTACATATTATAAATAACTTTTCTGGTAATTAAAAATTTTTTTGGATAGGTGACTTCCATGTAGTTCAGACTAAAACATCGATTATATGCCTATTTATACATTACGTATGATTAGGAGTATGCGGTGGCATTTCCTTTTTACTTGTTCGTTAGCCACCATTTCCTTTCCTCATATACACCAATGTTTTTAGTTTACCTTTCTAGTTACCTTATGGACATACCAGTAAACACTCACATATATTAATATGAAATTTCCTCCATTCCTTCTTTTTTTGCACAAGCATTTGGATGTACTTAAAATAAAACAATGGGGCACCTGGATGGCTTTGGTCGGTTAAATGTCCATCTCTTGATTTTGGCTCAGGTCACGATCTCACAGTTCGTTAGGTCAAGCACCGAGATGAGCTCTGCCCTGATAGGGTGGAGCCTGCTTGGGATTTTCTCTCTTCCTCTCTCTCTCTGCCCCCTCCCCACTTGTGTTCTCACGTGAGCATGTGCACAGGCTGTCTCTCTCAAAATAAATATTGATGGGCATTGAGGAGGACACCTGTTGGGGTGAGCACTGGGTGTTGTATGGAAACCAATTTGACAATAAATTTCATATTAAAATAAATAAATAAAAGAACATAAAAATAAATAAATAAATAAATATTTAAAAATAAAACAAAACAACAATTTTTTGGTAAACAAAATTTAATACAACTGTATAGTCAAATAATAATGGTTAAAAGACATTTTATTAGATACAACTTTTAAAAAATTAAAGAAACTATGCACAAAGTATATTTAAACAAGACATACACGAATTAATGTGCTACAACTGAATTGAGAACAAAGAAGTACAAAGCATTTTTGTTTTCACTGTGGAGATTCTGGAGCCTCTCACTAAAAGTGAATGACATTTGGCTGCCATAGGTCTGTACAAGTTGGAAAGCATATTATGCTTTTTTTCAACTCTATAATTGTGTTGTCTTAGCTCCAGAAATTCTCAAAGATTTAAATAAAGAAACTATGGGGAGGGATGATGGGGAAAGGAAGAATAAGAACTTTTCCAAGAAAGATAAAAGAAAAAGCCTGTAGGAGGAAAAAAAAAAAGTACATAAGAATGGAACAAAAATAAGTGTGTTTACATTTTTGACATTAGATGTAGATATCGTAAATGACATTTTACAAAGTTTTAATCAGTGTTAGATGTTTGTCTGAATATCTTAGAAAGCACCTTGGTAACAAAAACAAACAATACTCCCAAATATAATAAAACTCCAAACACTCAACATTTCTTAACATTCTCATTCTGCCAAGCAACCACATGGTGCTCATTAAAAAATTTAAGAAGAAGGGAAGTTTATTTACTCTGTAGGAAACAGATATGAAACTCACTGAAGGTAAGCTTTGTTTAGAATGAAAAAAAAAAAAAAAAAAAAAACAACCAAAACTGAAATATCACTAGAGAACTTAAGGCACATAAACAAATTCAGATGCAGTTATTTTGAAAACATTAAAACAAATTCTTTTCTTTGGAACAATATATAAAATAAGTTATGACTACTGCTGTTTTTAAAAAAATTATTTATGATGATCTTTAGCACTAAGTAAATTTAATATCTAAGGCCATCACACAAATGTAAAACATTCATAAAAACATTTAAAAATGTCTGAAGTATGTTGAAAATGTCTCTGGAATCATCAATTCACACTCTGGCTCAATGGTTTCTGGTGTCTAGCATTAGATGTGACAATAAGTATAGCTCCCTATACTTTTAAAAGGCCTAACCTTTTAAAAGGCCACCAAATTGCCCTCCTTCTGGTTACTTGATACGGTGAATTTATTTATTTAACTACAAAGAATGATGGGGTGAGGTGATGTAAACCTGCCTTTCAAAATAATGCACAAGAAATTCTAATAAGGCCAAAATCATGTTGAGGTTAACTGGTGTCTTGAGTTTAGTAAAATAAAGGCTTCCACAGGAAGCCTTTAAGAGACATTATCTTAACACTTGGCACCACATAAATAGTTATCTCTTCTCTTTGAAAATACAGTCTGGAGATGTCTTTTCCACATACAAATCTCAAGACACAAAAGGCACACACAACTATTTAACCCCTCTCTTTTCATGTATGGGTTCTCACAGCAATTCTTTAAAAAAAAAAAAAAAAATCTATTTGCCATATCCAGACAACAGGGAAAAGAAACACACACACCTGGTTTGCATATTGACAAAAGTAGTATAATTGAACCTTTGTCTTTCCTGAGTTTCAAAAGGGTGTATGACAGTAGAGATACATAAACAATTCATATTCACTAAGAGAAAAATGTATCAGTCCACAAAACATTTTCATCTTTCTAAATATAAAAGAATGAATGTTCAACCACCGCCTGTGTGAAGCCCCTTAACCAAATTAAATTTACTCTAGAATCATGAACTGAAGGTTATTTAGTTATGGCATTTTAAACACACCAAATAGGCAAAAATGACAAGTTAATACCCTCCCTGAGTATTTACATCATTTTTTTCCTTAACACCTGGTTTAAATGGAGTAAATATCTATATTTCAGTCATCTAGGGGGAAAAAAAGGTTACTGAAAATTCAATAAGCTACTATTTCATACCTGTGCAGTAGTCAGTGGGAAGATTAAAGTAGAAAAAGAAGGTCTTCTGTTGTAAAAATTAGACCACTTTATAGCTCACTCATACATAGGAAAACACATGTTCATGAACAAAAAACAACTATACTTTCCTGTTGATCCACAAACATACACTTGAATTCCTTTTCCCACTGAGGTATCACAGCTGGGTTTAGCAAACTCGTCTCTACCTCCAATTTGTTTTCTGATCTTGTGAAACTTTATGTATTATACAGATTCTGACTGTATGCGATTTATTACACTAACACTCATCATGTACTTTCAAACTCTTTTAAGTAATATCTACACCCAATGTGGGGCTTGAACTCACAACCCCAAGATCAAGAGTTGCATGCTCTACTGACTGAGCCAGCCAGGTGCTCCTCATCGTGTACTTTCAAATGTAAAAAAGAATGATAGAAATGCCCAAATAAAAAAAAAATCTTCTGGAATTGAATTTAATAAGGTCAACCAATTTTTACTTTATGTGCTTCCTTCTGATCATCACAAACTGATCAATTTCTTGGTGTTTGTATATATGTGTGTACATAACCGTACTATCTATCTATATACACATGTATATACATACATACTAACCCAAAGCTTATGTGAACATCTCCTATCAAAAGAAAGCCTGTCAACTATGTGATGACACTATGAATATAATCTGTCACAATTTGGTTTACGAATCCCTTTTGATATTTTGATATACTAATTATACCCTAAAATTCTTTTTTATCAATGCTAACACCATTATTTATCAATAATCACTAAAGAAAGATAAATAGTTAAAGGATATTGAAATATCAGTTGGGTAATTTCAAAAATTGTTAATTTCATAGGATCCAAGCTAAGTTCTTGGTGGCCTACTTAGTTTTAAATCATGTAGAAAAATTAAATGATATTGGTATGAAGTCTATGTTTAGACAAAATTGTTTTCTAGAATTTCATTTCAAATTTAGTACAATAAACACATGGATATTAAAAATAAATGTAAGATGAAATACAAGTAAATAGTTAACACTTTTACAATAGACAAAAGTTACTATGGATACAAGTTATCTTGAGAAGATTTTTTTTTTGTGTGTGAAGTGTCTGTATTATGGGCACAACCTTACAAATACACATGAAAATAACAAGTATCATTTGTATAATCCTTAGCATTTACAAAACACTTTTCTCATACATTATCTCATCTACTGCAAAGAATTTCTGAACTAAATAATTTCCATTATCTACAAAAGGTATATTGCAGAAGTAGATGTTTATTCTAAAATTCAAACAAGTGTCCCAATTATATGTACAATTGTCTTTCAACTAAAATGATAGAAAATTGTTTTCTGAATTGCTCTGATAATTATCTCAAAAAGGTACATATCATTTCAAATTACATTTGAAAAATTAAAATTTCCTAAACATTTGTAAGATCTTTAGAGCTTTTCTCAGAATTCAGATTCCAGCTAAGCATTGAAGTTGATGCCGTATGATTAGAAATCTCTGTATCATTCTAAGATGAGAAAACAAAAGTGGTTTATCAATGTTAGGTTTTTGATTACTAACTTGGTTTTCATAGAAATCTGGTGACACTATAGTCACATATTTGCATCATCTCTCCTGTGACAGGAGTATATAATTATGATGTGAGACGACAATAGTGCCTGGGAAGTTGAAATCCAGCAGGCTACCTGAAACATCCCTGGAACGTCCCTCAAATGTTGTAAATTATATCTGTTTACCCAGGAATAACACTAATCACTTTGCTACAGTTCCTGCCATTCCATTTGCCTTAGAAAAAAATTTTACATTCCTTTCTGAAAACTAGTAAGCTTATAAACTGGAGTTGAAAAATCTAGACAAAGGTAACTTGTTTGTTGTATAGAAGCTTGAGAATGTTGACCAGTATTTTCCACAATGGGTACCAAATGAAAGATTTATCTTAAACTGCAAATAATGCTGCTAGTTTTTTGTATAGCTAATTTTAAAAGAAAAATGGACCCACTGATAGGTGGTCCCTGCTTTATCCTTCAAAGGCAACTTAACAGTGGAGACTCCAAGATTTTTACCTGTTCACAGGAAAGGAGGATAACCAGGGAAGAGGACCTCACCCAAAGCACCATACTAATGAAGTCAAACCCTACTGGGTTAGGGAGAAAATTTGTCCCCATTTTCTACAAAATAATCTTGCAATGTGGATTTCAACTCTTTTGCCAGGTTCAAGAAAAGGTGCTTCCTTAGAGGATTTGGAGATGATACATAAATACTTTGAGAGCCACAGTGGTCATTTTCCCCTTCAATGGTCTTATATAATTTTTTTCTTAGGAATAAACCTATAATTTTAATCCCCATTTTAGGGGCATTTGCATTTCTATCTCCTACCCAATGTTCTTCCAAAAATATGTTTAATACAAGACAACAATTCTAAGAAGTAAGTCATGATAATTCAGTACTTTATGATACTCAAATTGTTACTACATTTTTATCAATTACTGAAAAAACTTTCAATAAAATTAATCAGGTTGGATATATCTTTAGTGAAAAAGATTTTTGAAACTGATTTCCCCTCTTAGAATGCATTCTAAGCATTCTAAGCATTATGTGATCCAACCTAAACGAAGCCTAAGTCATGCAGTTTTCTATACATAATATGACAAAGAATATATAGGCTTGCAGATAAACATACATAAATGAAGAAACCATTCACAAATTCCTAAAAGTTATTCAGGCAGACATTATTTCTGACTCCACATAAGTTTCTTACAAATACTTAACAAAGGTACACTCTCAAAACCCAAGCAATAACCACTATTACTTTCAAAAACAACAAAATTTTTTTCCCAATTACAGGAAAGGCTTTATTACAGTTTGAAAGGTTATTTTGGGGGGAAAGGCACCACAATTATTATCTTTACTTTTTTTGCGTACATGGCACAAAGGAGATATGTCAAGTTTCCACTCTGGAGTTTTTCAAACCTCTCATCTTGGATTGGTGTGGCTTCTTGGGTGAGGTATCCCGGCTTTAGAGCTTAAAGCATTTTTCATTGTATCTATGAATAGTCACACAGCCATGATAGGACACTGGCCTGGGCATTGCAGCTACCCCTGTGATGATACTTGTTGCAGGATCATAACAGAGAATAGTGTCTGTGGCTTCTCCATTTTCCCGTCTTCCACCCAGGATATATATTTTACCATTACACACAGACATACCACAGTTTTCCTGTTCAACCAAATAAAAAAAAAAAAAAAAAAATTAATTCTTGAAGGTAAGGGATTTAGTAGCAAACTGAAAAATAAGACCTGCTTTAACAGACCAAAAAAATAGGACACATCAAATAAGCTCCCTTTTGCCCAACTCCTGCTCTATGTATGAGTGCCAGATAATTTTGCATGAATGAAATGTTAAGATATGTTATTGGTTGGGGCCAAGATGTGGGAGGTGGAGTGGGGGCTAAGTGGACAGAGAGAAGGGTTTTAACTTAACAGTAGTTGAACAAAAATAGTTTTGAAGAACATGGCTTGCTTCTCCTATTACAGGAAGCTCTCTTATTGTAGAAAGTGGCTATTACATGACCAAGGAGTAGGAACATTACTCCTCATATAGGATTACCCCCAAGTTGAATGAATGAATGAGAGAAAGAGTTATAAACAAATTAACAAAGCACTGTTATTAGGACTTTGGCTGGCACATAGAAATTTCCTAAATAATATTTTAACCTTGCACATAATGGGATTCTTAGCTAAATTTTACTCTTTTCTGTCAATAACATAATTACTCTAAAAAACAAATATCATTGACCTAAAAAAAATTCCACAATTTTTCAAAGGATGTTCTTGACAAGAGTTAAAAAGCAAAATATGTTTAAAATAGCAACTTGTAGCTTTTAGGAATCATGCAGAGTCAAGAGGCACGGAAATAGTAAGGAACAGAAAGAGAAAAAGGTTGCATTAGGTCCCTTAGGTCTGCAAAACAAAGAGCTCATTTTTTTTTTTTTTTAGCTTTTTTGCTACTTAATATTCTAAGCATTTAAAAAACTAGTCTGACTCAAATAACTGTCTAACATGAAATTACAGCTGATTTTTCCTTTTTCACTGATTAGCGTCAAAAGGGTAGGCAAACAGATGGTTCAAAAATTACCTATTAATAATGTTTACAAATATACACTTAGAAGTACTGGTAGTAAGAATGGACTGAGGAGAAAAAATAATACCAGAAATATCATTATTTTTTGCTTCAAGAGATTTGATATAGAACACTTGATTTGGACTTCAATGATTTGTCTTTGTCATAATAGATTTAATACACTTCTTATCTAAATGTTTCTTCTTTGAAATTTCCGAAGTCAGATTATTCATTAATTAGAAAAAATGTGCCATGTTTGTCCCATTGTTTTTTCATAGTTTTATCTCAATCATGTAGTTAAAAACATATTCATTGTATGTCCTGCATTATACTAGATGTTGGCAATTATCTTCCTAAGTTGTTATCATTTTATATGATATAGCTAAGTTCTGAATGAACAGTTCTTGGTGAAAATGCATTATACTTTAAAATATTCACTTAATAAGCCAATATATATTAGCTTTGATTAAAACATTTACAAATTAGGGCATCTACTTGGCTCAGTTGGTAGAGCATGTGACTCTTGATCTCAGGATCATGAATTCAAGTCCCACATTGGGGGTAGAGTTTACTTAAAAAAAAAAAAAAATTTAGGGGCACGTGAGTGGCTCAGTCGGTTAAGTGTCTGACTTTGGCTCAGGTCACGATCTCGTGGTTGTAGGTTTGAGCCCCATGTCAGGCTCTGTGCTGACAGCTCGCAGCCTGGAGCCTGTTTTGGATTCTGTGTCTCCCTCTCACTCTCTGCCCACCCCCCCCCCCAAATAAATAAACATAAAAAAAGTTTTTAAAAAATTTTAGAAATAAGTGTAAACACTTGTCACACAGGTGAATATGACCATAATATGGGTTCTTATATGGTAAGGCACACTCTTACTTCTGCAGAACTGGAGATTGTCCTTTCCAGTAGAGGCCACTGAGCTAGAGAAATGTGATTCATTTTACTTAAATGTGATACAAGAATGATAGAAGATTATATTACCTCTGTACCATGAAGCTTAAGATACTATTATGTCCCTTTCATCAGTTGAGGCAATGTTATTTTGAATACATTACTAATTAGAGACTATACCTCAATGTCAACAACTTAAGAAAAATGGTGTTATACTCAATCCCTATTCATTATATTTATAGTCTATATCTGTTAGGGATATTACATTTAAGACTCTTAAAATTAGGTCCTTTGTTACTTCACTGTCTCATTTTTTACTTATTCAGTAAATATTTACTGAGCACCAATTAATACAAGATACATTGGGAAAGAGAAAAAACAGTATTCTTAAGAAGATGGAATTCCGGTACAGAAATAAACATTGATACTCATAACAGAATATATGACTGCCATAATAGAGGTATAAGTGCAGTGACAGATCAGATCAGATTAATTCTGAACAGGGAAACTTCAGTTTGTTGTAACATGAAGTGGTCCTTGAAAGAAGAGTAGTGTTACAAGTAGAGAAGGTGGAGGGGCGCCTGGGTGGCTCAGTTAGTTGAGCGTCCGACTTCAGCTCGGGTCATGATCTCACAGTCTGTGAGTTTGAGCCCCGCGTCGGGCTCTGTGCTGACAGCTCAGAGCCTGGGGCCTGTTTCAGATTCTGTGTCTCCCTGTCTCTCTGACCCTCCCCCGTTCATGCTCTGTCTCTCTCTGTCTCAAAAATAAATAAACGTTAAAAAATTAAAAAAAAAAAACAAACAAACAAAAAAAAAAAACAAGTAGAGAAGGTAGAAAAGGCATTAGAGCCTAAGAGGATAGCATGAACCAAGGCAAGAACATGTATGGTCTATATTGCAAATGCAAGTTAACAGATACTTAATGTAATTGGGATAAAGTTGCAGAAAGTGAAGCTAAAAAGGCAAGCAGGGCTCAGACAACAGAAGGTCTAGAATGAAGTGGGAAAACTTTTGGATTTTAGTCAGTATGTTTCCAATCAGAGGAGGAATATAATAGGATTCGTTGGGAAATAATGGGTGGCAAAATGGGTTAGAGAAGACATTAAACGCTAATTAGAATATTACTGTTTTTGTTGAGGGAAGAACTAATAAGAACTTGAACAAAAGCAGGAACCACAGGAATGGAAAAGAATAGGAAAAACTCTGGGGACACAGAACCGATATGTTGGATTGATTCAATTTAGGAGAAAGTGGAGGAAAATCTAAGAGATAAGTCTCGGTGTGAAACAGTAGAAAAATATATATTAGTCTCTGCCTCCAGTTCCTGTCACAGAGCTCCTAAATCCCTTGGAATTTCCTGAGTGATAGGAATGTCTTTTGTTTTAATGAGGTGACTATTGGCTGGTTCCTGGATGGGGACTGGTCACCAAAAAGATCATGCCATAATTAGAATCTTGAAACTTTCATCCCCACTCCCTGTTCTCTGGAGAGGGGACAGGGGCTAGAAATTAAATTAATAATTATATAATGAAGCCTCCACAAAAATTCCCAAAGTATAAGATTCGAACAGTTTCTGGATTGGGGAAGGGTGCACCTCAACCCCAGAACAGAAGCTCCTGTGTGCTTTGGACCCTTCTGGACCTTACCCTATGTGCTTCTTCATCTGGCTGTTCATCTGTATCATTTATAATATCCTTTAATATACAAAAAACCAAATAAACACAAGTGTTTCCCTGAGTTCTGCGAGCTGTTCTTACAAATTACCGAACCCAAGGAGGGGTTATGGGAATGTTAATTTATAGCCAGTGTGTCAAAAGTACTGGGGACAAGCTGGAGCTAGTGGCTGGCGTCTGAGGCAGTGGCAGTCTTGGGGACTGAGCTCTTAACTTGCAGAATCTGACTCTAACTCCAGGTAGATAAGTGTTAGAACTGAATTGAATTGTAAGACACTCAGCTGGAGATGGAGAATTGGTTGGTGTGGCACATATCTGGTGCCAGATGTGCTGTGAGTGTGAGTAAGGAAGAAACAATTCTTTTATTCACTAGGTTGCCTGGAAACAGAAAAAGTAGGGTTGGGGAAGATGATGAATTCTGGTTTAAGTTTGAAGTCATAGAACATCATAAAAAATATCAAATAGGCAGTTGGAAATTTGAGTCTGGAGCACAAGAGAGAGGTTTTAATGATGATAAAGACTTGAAGTATATCAGTACTGGGCAATAAATGTGATCACTCAGGAACAGAGTAGAAACTGGGAAGAGGGAGGGGGAAAGAGGCTCAAGGAAAACTTATATTTAAGGGTTGGATAGAAAAAGTAAGAGTATATGAATGAAACTGAGATTATTAGTAATGACCTCTGGCAGTATAACACCTTAGAGTGGTATAGGTAGAGCTAGACTTCCAGCATCAGAACCATCAAGCATTTTGGTGGTAGAAAGAGGGAGGTTGGAGCCATGAATCAAAGGCCAAGAGAAGGCTTTTGGGGAGGCAGAGGGTAGAGGTGGAGTAGGAGTACAGATAGGAGGAAGGAGACCTGAGCACAGCCATTTCTTTTATGATAAAAGCCACAGAAGGAAAGAAACCAGTTTGGGAACATTTGTTTTCTTCAAAATACCTAAGAAATAGGGATAAGGACTAGAGTAGATTCTGAAAAAGGTCAAGGGAAAAAAGTCACCAGCTCAAGTACAACAGCTGCTTCACCATGGGATGGTAAAAATTAAGCTATTTCAATAAAACAATTCTCTGGAAGGAGTTCAAAACATCATACCATATGCTTAATGTGGAGTTTTAAAAGTTATGAAATAATTCAAGCACACATAAAATATATTAACAGTGAAATTACAGTATATTTATAATGGCCATGTACTTGGTCCCTCGTTGGTTGATTTTTCTTTTGGACTGTTTTACGTTATTACCTGTCGGCTGAATGTATTCTGTACATGCATCCAGTAATCTTCAACTGGATCATAACAGTATATTGCCTTGGTCAGCCCACCAGCAACATATATCAGGTTGTTTAAGGATACGGCTGTTATACACCGCTTGGCAATTGGGATAGCTGCACGAAGTAGCCAAGAATTGGTTTCTGGATCATAAGATTGAACCTAGTAATGTATAGAAATATTTAATTAAAACTTCTAAACAACAATGCAAATTTACTTAATAAAAAAGTCTACCGATACATAGAAACATGATTAAAAATCAAATCCTATTAATTAATTTACATTAATTAATTCACGTTAGTTCACAGAATTAAGAAAGGTTAGCTTGATAGGGAAATGTCTGAATTACAAAATTCTCAGATGCAAATTTATTACTATCAAGCAGAACAGAGTAACACACACAGAGATTATTTCCAGGATGACTGGCTAGGCTATCATGGTAAGTTTCTTTACTTATTTCCGTTAAAATTAACAGTTGGGGTGTCTGGGTGGCTCAGTTGCTTAAGCATCCAACTCTTGGTTTTGGCTCACAGTCTGTGAGATCTAGCCCCACGTTGGGGTCTGCACTGACAGTGTGGAGCCTGCTTGGGATTCTCTCTCTCTCTCTCTCTCTCTCTCTCTCTCTCTCTGCTCCTAACTGGCTCTTTTTCTCTCTCAAAATAAATAAATAAACATTAAAAAAAAAAAAAAGAAAATTAACAGTATAGATTAAAAAAAATTGTGTCCTATAGGATAACTATGCCTCCATTTAAATACAATTTCTTTATACTTTTAGGAAGTCATTTCTTCAAAAGAACACAAGTAAATTTCAATTCAGTGTACTTTGAATTACCACAAATTCTGTATTACTGAATTCTACATATGAAACATTTGACCACATTATATTACAATTCAATTAAAAAAAAGAATTGATTGACAAAATTCAGTAAACAATTGCTAAAGGGATTAGGTATTAGACATTTGTTTCCAGAATAAAAACAGTATTTTCTGAGGTGTGAGGATGGCACATGTTCTTTTATCCCAGGAATCCAATGGACTGCAGCAACTTTGAGCTGTCCTCCATTTACGTTACAGAGGTTTCCTTTCCTCCTTTTTGTTCTAAAAAATACTTTTAAAGTACGCAGAAGATGACCCAGTTGGAAGCAGCATAGCTACTGTATCTTACCTACTCTGCTAATTCACTTCCCAACCGTGTTTTGTGTGAATAATTTTTTGATTCTGTAGACTACTGCAGTTAAGAGGTTTAAAACAATTTATTTAGTCTAAGATCCAAACTCTGAAATTAGTCTTATTTCAAAAAAATTAGATAAAGCTTTTTACGGAAAATTGTTAGATATATTAGGATTTCACTTCAGCAACTTGAAACTCAATGTTTTCCCCCAAAAGGATAAAGTACCAATTTTTAAAAGGTTCCTCACAATAAGGGACCTAGCTCTCTATTTGATGAGCCTTATGTAGTTTTCTCCTTATATACATCATTGGTAATTTCTATAAGATGACATGGCTTACCTTATCAGAACAAGTATTGTCATCAGGTCCTCCACCAATCACAAACAATTTGCCTACACAGCTAGTCACGGCAGGAGAACTCACTGCTTCCTTAAGGGGAGCAACTTCAGTCCATCGATTTGAAAAGGAATCATAACATTCCACGCTGCTAAGTCTGTTTTGCCCATCATAGCCTCCAACAACATATACCTAATATGCAAAATACATGGAAAAACCTTAATTGTCAAAAATCTGAATTTTTTAAGTAGTTGACTAAGAAATTAAGGGATCTGTCTTTAAAAAGCCCTTGATAACTGTAATTGCAATATATTTAGCTCAGTTTCTGAAACTTTATTGGCACCCTCTTACCACCACCAATGATACTTTTCAGACATTTTTTCATAATAGCCCCCTCCAATGAAGTTTTAATACCACAGATATATTGTATATCCACTTATGTACTGTATATATATCTGTGCTTTATATATGAAAGAGTACAATTCTTTTCACCCCTAAGAACTGATCGTCACCTCCTTAAGGGTGATACTGCTCATGTTGAGAATTACATGATTGCTTAAATACTCACACTCATGGATAATGAAAATATTTGATTCTTATGAAATAATAAACCTATAAAACTAAAATATTAGTCAAGGATTACTAGACTGTGAGATTACTGAAGGCAGGGTCTATCTTGTTCTTCATTTTAGTACCTACTGTGCCTAGCAAAGTACCTGGGACATAATGAACTCTATACTATATATACATTTCAGTAGGTTTCACAAATATGAGGAAGGTAGGCAGAGTAATATCTTTGAGACAGGTGAACTAATCAACAAGCTATTTATTAAATGATCTATATGCAGAATAACCCATTAAGAATCATGAGATACACAAGAAACTTTTAACCTAAAGATGTTCTCCAGTTTAACATCCACAATTCCTTTAATGAACAGTCATTATCAACTCTTCCCTCCATATCTAAATAACTAGTAAGTCCCACTAAGTCTTCTTTCACAGCATCTCACATCTGTCTTTTCCTCTTGTTACCAATTGCCACTATCCTAAGTCAGGGTCCATATCATTTTATACTTCTCAATTAATCTCCTGGTCTACACTCTTGTGCTCCCTCAACCACAGATTAATCTTCCCAAAATACCTCATCAATTCCCTTTAGTAGTTCAACAGTAGATGCCTAAGGGTCAAGGCCAAACTTTATACACTGACATTCCAGTCTTCCCACAATTTATCTTTCTGTGCTCCTCCAAATTTCCAGAGCAGCCAATGCTATTTCGTATTTCAATCTTGCACTTCTCACATTATGTTAAAATGGTCTCTTGGTGGGTTTGTTCTCTCAACAACATGATGTCCAGAGAAGTTAAGTAATTTACTCAAGGTCACCCAGCTGGAAAGGGTATGGCAACTGTGGCAAAATGTAGCAATTAAGGGCCTGGCTTTGAAGTCAAGAGAGGCAGGGTTCATATCTAGCATTGCCATGGAATGTAAACCTTGGGCAGTTTACCTACCCTCTGAGACTCAGTTTTAATTTCCTCAATTTAAAAATGTAGACAGTAATAATACCTATCACATATATAATTTTGAGCATTAAACTTTAATATCATTCCCCTACATGCATAAATTAATAATATATGTTGTGAGCATCAAGATGAAAGGCCTCTAGATTAAGAAAATCTGAGTTTTGTTTTGCCCCTGCTTTATCACTGTCTTTGTAACCTTGGGCAAGTGACTCAATCACTCTGAATTAGGTTTCTTTATCAATTGAAAAAGTGACACGAAATATTCTCTAAGATTCCTTCCTATTTAGATTCTATATTCCAAATCATCCTTACTATCCTACCTTAATAGTGACAATTTATAAATTTAAATAATTTTATAGGCTTGAATTCAGTTTATACTGTAAGTTTTTTGGACAACAGTTTCTATGAGTTGAATATATGCTATGTAAGAAAGACTCCTTTCATTTCTTGACTTACTGCTTCTAAGATTTAGGTAACTTCAAGTCAAGTATACTAACATTGGTCAAATAAATTATTGCTTTCCAATCCATACATGATATTTGAGACATCAATCATTTTCATTTGCCTTTGTGCTTCCAGGCTAAATAAGTACTATTTTTTTTAGTTAGATCTCTTCTCTTTCTACCCCCTTGAATATTTTGGCTGCCCCTTTTCAGTAATATTTTATCATTCTTGACGCATGACTACCAAAACCAATACAGTAAGTACTGGAGTGCCTGGGTGGCTCTGATGATCTGAGCATGAGTTCGAGTCCCGCATCAGGCTGCTGCTATCAGCACAGAGCCTGCTTCAGATCCTCTGTCTCCCTCTCTCTCTTCCCCTCTCCCATGTTCTCTCTCTCAAAAATAAATAAACATTAAAAAAATAATATAGTAGGTACTAACAAACTAGTGATTTTGGAAAATATTTAAATAGAATTAATATTTTATTTCCATTACATCTATTTCAAGATCCTCAATGTTTCATTGACTGTCAATAGCAGCAGCACAACAGATCAATATCCTTAGGAATAAACAGTAGCTTTCAAAATGTGCTTTGAGAAACTCTAGTATTCTACAGTATATAAATTTCAAGAATCCTCCATGGGGAAATAGGGGGAGGGCACGAGGGCTGATGAGAGGCTGAATGGGAAGGGTTCCTGCACCATCTCAGTTTCAATTAGAGCAGTTCTGTTTTCTCACTGGTGGCTCTAAAATGTCTCCATAGGAGGACCTAAGAGGCAGCAATCTTTTTAGAAGAGGGCTTCAGGGAACCAGTCAAAACATGAGTAACGGGGCGCCTGGGTAGCTTGGTCAGTTAAGCATCTGACTCTTGGTTTTAGCTCAGGTCACAGTCTCATAGTTATGGGATCGAGCCCTGTGTTGGGTGCTGCACTGGGTGCTTGGGATTCTCTCTCTCTCTCCCTCTGCCCCTCTCCTCGGTCCATGCTCTCTCTTTCTATAAAAAAACAAAACAAAACAAAAAACAAAAAGAACCCCACAAAACCCAAAAAACCCGTGTAAGCAAGTATGCTGCTTTTGCTCAGATTGCTCGTTAATTTGAGGTAGCTTTGGAGGAGCTGACAGAGATGGAGGTAGTGAAAAGCTAAAGAGCCCTTGGTATACTGCTGTATTTTTATCTGTTCTGTGTAATGGTTTTTATGTTAGATTTAACTTTAAAAAGAGGGTGTAGGCTCAGTCGGTTCAGTGTCCTAACTTTGGCTCCGGTCACGATCTCACAGTTTGTGAATTCAAGCCCCACATTGGGCTCGCTGCTGTCAGTGTGGAGCCCACTTTGGATCCTTTGTCCCCCTCTCTGTACTTCCCCGACTTGCACTCTCAAAAATAAATAAAAGCCTCTGTGCTGACAGCTCAGAGCCAGGAGCCTGTTTCAGATTCTGTGTCTCCATCTCTCTCTGACCCTCCCCTGTTCATGCTCTGTCTCTGTCTCAAAAATAAATAAACGTTAAAAAAATTAAAAAATAAAAAATAAAAATAAATAAATAAATAACGTTAAAAAAAAAAAAAGAGGATGTAGCTGGTTTAAAAAAGTTTGGAAACCACTAGTCTATAAGTGTTTCTCAAGTTCCTAAGGACAAAGAAGATAAATTATATACTTTTACTTTTTTTAATGCTTATTTATTTTTGAGAGAGACAGAGAGAGGGAGAGACAGAGTGTGAACGGGGGAAGGGCAGAGAGTGAGGGAGACACAGACTCCGAAGCAGGTTCCAGGCTGTCAGCACAGAACCCAACACAGGGCTTGAATTCTCAAACTGCTTCAAGATCATGACCTAAGCTGAAGTCAGATGCTTAACCGACGAGCCACCCAGGCGCCCCCAAATTATATATTTTTAAATATGTATTAGCTACAGTCAATAATCAGTTTTCTTTAAAATATGTTGCTGAATTTATCTTAACACTTACTTTAAACTTTTGTCCCTAACTTGTGTAAAGAAAAAAGATAAAATAACATCACTCTAGATAAATGTATCTCCTCCTGACTGCCAGTCAGCAAAGGAAAATGATTGCTTGGATTAGACATTGGCCTGTTTTTGTACTTGATGTAACTCCTTTACTTTCCAATGCTTCTTAGGCATTCAGACTCCAATGGAGCATAAAAAGAGAAATGTGCTTCACTGCCACAAATTCCAAATTGGGAAAACAAAATATCCATTCAAAAGTACAGTGTCAAATTGTTTGTATCTGCAGTTTATCTACTGAGGTTAGAAATGGAAGGAAATACAATTTGAATCCAAAATACCCAGAGAGTGAGTAAAATGAAAGATTCAGCTGTGGTATTTATTTTGGAAATGTACCAGCAATAGTAATAAAAAGTGGTTTCTTACTTTACCAAGGAGGACAGCCATTTTGTGACGCCATCTGCCTTTATTTAGAGAAGCAACTCTGATCCAAATATTTAACTGTGAGTTATAAATCCACACATCACGACCATTGATTCTTCCACCTTTAAATGCAAAACAATGTACACACAATAATATATATATCACTAAGGGACTATGCTCAAGGCATAGATAATTAAAACATAGGATTTATTCAGTCTAAGAATTTGTGAATTCAGTTCAATAAATGAAAGACCCTCTTAAAGTTTAATGGAAATAGTTCCACAGAGCAGATTTAAACTTGGCTGATTATCTTGAAAAATAATAATTATAGGCCCCAAATAATAAAATGCAGAATATGAATTTTACAAATGTATGAGACTATTAATTTGAATCAGACATCAGAAGCACCCAAACAGAATTATTTAAAAAAAGTTTTTTTAAATCATCCATTTTTTCAAAAGTATACTATCGTACAAAATAAAGTATGTATTGTTACATTGTTCAACAGGTAGTAATATAGTAATCTGCAAAGCTGGTAAAATTATTAACCATGAACAGACTTAGGACCATTGATACAGTAGTTATACTTTGTATACGTCTGTCATTTTACTGTCTCTGATTTTAGATGTAACATCACATAAACGAAGTTAAGAATTTTGGGGCACCAGGGTGGCTCAGTTGGTTGAGCTTTTGACTTTAGCACGTGATCACGAGATCAGGTCACGATCTCACAGTTTGTGAGTTTGAGCCCAGTATCTGGCCCTGCTATGACAGCTCAGAGCCTGGAGCCTGCTTTGGATTCTGTGCATCCCTCTCTTTCTGCCCCTCCCCCGCTTGCACTCTGTCTCTCAAAAACAGATGTTAAAAAGAAATTTAAAAAAAAAAAAAGAAGTTAAGAATTTTAAGGAAAATCATGTTTCATAAACTTTGGGAGAATTTCAGAAAAGCTGGGTTGATTGGAGATGCTTAATTATATGGGTTATTTTTCACTTTGCATACTTTACTGTGTTCCCTAAAACAAAGTTAACAGGTAAAAGTTAAGAAAAATTATACTATATTCTATATGCATTTGATAACATTTAAAATATGATGATTACAAGCATTTTTCTAGTGGATCTCTTATAAATCACTCTAGATCATCTTGAGCTCGTTTTTAAGCGCAAAAAGTCACTCTTGGTTTTATTTGTTGTATAAACTGATCTGCCTAAAGTGGGCATATTCACTTTCACTGTTTTTTGTTTTTGTTTTTTTTTTGAGACAGTACTATTCTTTAAAACAGCCAAGCTATGTTCAAATTAAAAGTTGCTACAGTAATAATTCTTTACCTGAAACAAGAATGTCATTCCTTAGAGCACAGACCGCATACTCTGATTTGGTAAATTCTGGAAGCTTAGCCAAAGACTTCCATTCTCCTGTCACAGGATCATAACACTCAGTGTATGGAAGATTAAATCCTCCAACCCGTTCACAGCCTCCAACGACAACAATCACCTCAGAATAGCCAGTTGACCTAAAATAATTATTATAGGAATGTTTAAATAATAAAATACATGCAAGATCATTGGAAACTCTAAAGACATACCATTATCACTAAGAAAGCAGAACACGATTATAAAGTAAACAGTTTATTCTCTGAGCATGTGCCAAATAATACAGGCTGCCAATGACTTACTTTGAGAACATTTATAAGGGATTTAGTGACATCATTTTCCACAGAAAATTTCTATGGGTACTTTTTTCTATGAGTTTTGCCTCAAAAATTGTAAAGCAGTCTAAAGATCCTACCTAACTCAACTGGAATCCTGGTATTAATAAGGATGATTTTCAAATGTAGTTTTGTAGCAATTCAGATGTGTATAATCATACCAAGGTAAGATAATGTAGACAAATGGTGCTTTTTCATCAGACTGCTAGTTCTAAAAAAACGAATTCATAGTATAAGTACCCTTTAAAGGAGTATGTGTACTTATTCAGAAGTTATTTTTTATAATAATCTTTTAAAGTTAAGTAATTAAAGTAATCCAAAGCAAAACACTGAGCAGTCACTAAAAGAGTTTATAACAAAGAATGTTAATGGAAAAAAGCAAGACAAAAATTATACAGAAGGTCTCATCAATACTATGTAAAAAATGCATCTGGAAAGAATATACCAAAGTGCTAACGACAGTTATCTCTGGATAGTGTGGCTTCCTTCTATCAACACAAATTTTCAAGATGATAATGAGCACGGAGAATTTTTAGAGTGGAAAAAAAAAAATATTTAGAGCACTAAGAGAATCCTAAGGTTTATGTTAGTCACAGGATTCTTTTGTTTTGTAGTTTAAATTTAAGTTAGATACAGGAAAAACTAAAAACTTATCTAAGTTTTTTGTTGTTGTTGTTGTTCATAAGGATCAATAGATAGTTTGGAATTTGAAAGTTATTTGGCTTTTATATTTTTTCACAAATATAACTGAAATGAAAAATGCACCTACGTTTTATGGTTGTTATAATTTTAAGTCTCATGAAGCAAAATGCTAACAATCCCTCTTCTATTAACTTAAATATGGAGGGAAGATAGACCACATCAGAACACTGATTTGTAGTTTTAGTCATTACACTAAAGTTACACAATTACACTAGAAAAAAACAAAATTAAGCAATACTGGTATGTTCCTCTAACAGAAATACTCTATTCTAGCTACATTTACTCATAGCTTTTCCAGCTAATAATCATTCTCCTGTTCCATGTCAGCCATATTTTTCCATTATAAAAGCAGAAAAATATATTGTAGAAAAGAATCTTGTTCATAGATGGAATAAAAATTACTTTTAGGAACCCAGCAAATCATATAACCCTAATCTAGTACATAGTAAAATATTATTGGAAAGATGGAAATATTATCAATACTATTTTCCAAATAATTCCAAAATGAGACTATTAAAGTATTCCAAAATGAGTAATTCCAACACAAAACTATTAAAAGTAAAAAGAATAACACCAGATACGTAGTATAACTATTAACTTCTTTCTTTCCATAAAAGTATCATTTCCCAAAATTACACTTAAAATACCTCTAAAACAAATCCATGTGATATTCCTCAAAGCCTTATTTATTTTTATTTATTTTTAAAAAAATTTTTTTTTAACGTTTATTTATTTTTGAGACAGAGAGAGACAGAACATGAACAGGGGAGGGTCAGAGAGAGAGGGAGACACAGAATCTGAAACAGGCTCCAGGCTCTGAGCAGTCAGCACAGAGCCCGACGCGGGGCTCGAACTCACATACCGCAAGATCGTGACCTGAGCCAAAGTCGGACGCTTAACCGACTGAGCCACCCAGGCGCCCCAAAGCCTTATTTATTGATTGATCAAAACAAAAGTTGCTAAATACTGTCATTGGGGTCCAACCACTCCCAATTATTTTAATGTAAAATCAATACAACTATTATTATATTATAGAATTGTGCTTTACACTTTTCCTATAACATTTTATTTGTTTTATAGTTTCTCTTTGCTTAATGTTGCTTGCCTTTTTCAAGACTTCTTCGCCTAATAAACGTATATTGTATGTTTTTGTACCTTGGGACAAGAGAAAAGAGCACAAAAAGCTAATGGTCAAAACAATTAGTCCCACTAAAAAAAACAAAAAAAACAAAACACAAAAAAACAATTAGTCCCACTAAATAAAGGATCATTTTGGGTGTACTGGAATGTGTTTTTATTTGAAAGGATCAATAAACTAGTAATTTTGCCTGTATGGAAGGTCTTATTTGCAACCAAATGGCTTTTAACTTAGAGACAGGTCTAGTGTTCTCATTATAGAGACTGTTAACCCAATAGAAGTTATTTTTATTTCTTGAGCTTGGAAAACTTTTATCTATGGTGGGGAGATGATAGCCTTAATGGAAATAAGTTACTCCAGCTGATGATGGCAACTAGAACAAAAAGGCATTCAAGATGATACTATAGGATGAATCTATATTCCGAGATTCAAAAATATCTGAAAACTGCTCCACCAAACAAAATAATTAACTAAAATAGAGATATGAGACTACATGGTTCTTTAGTCCATAAGGTATGACACTTACTAAACTCAATGTATTAATATATCTAAAAAAAAACCCTACATATCAAAAGAGGGGTTTGGTCAGTTATAGAAGCAACAAGTAAATGAATGAAAAAGTATAATAATCACAGAGGCAAACATTTCCTGTGCTCATTCAAGTTACTTCTAAGGGAAAAAGAATCTTAGGTTAGCTAACTTGAACATTACTGGTTCTTTGGTAAGAATATTTTTGTGGTTGTGGAGACTTGCTCAAGCTATACTAGCTGAGAGGATTCTGATTCTAAAGATCTACTAACTCCCTTTGTTTGGATTCCATGCTTGCCCAAACAGCCTTTGAAAACCTTCCCACTTAGTGACCTGTCCATAGTAAGAGAATACTCTAAACAGACTGACTTAAAGATCTATATGTGCTGATATAGAATAATCTCCAAGATACTTATAAGTGATAAAAACAAGGTGCAGAGTGGAGTGTATAAAAAAAAAGTAGGCAGGTATGTGCGCATATATTCACATGCCCACTTCTATATGCAAAGTATATTTCTAAAGAGTTCAAAAAACTGGCAACAGGTATCCTTTGGGGAGAATTGATATATCAAGGGTCAGGTAGAGGGAGACTTACATGTATACTTTTATGTAAAAATGTTTGAGTTAAAAATAAAGAAACTAACATGGAGAAAAATGGTAAACTATGCATACTATAGTATAACAGATTATTATTCTTAAGACGGAGTGGAAAAAATTGAAAACACTGAATTTTAAAATACTCTTTTTTTTTTTTTTCTGTGAGAGAGAGAGAGAGAGAGGGCGAGCACAAGTGGGGGAGAGAGGCAGAGAGTGAGAAAGAGAGATAAACTCCATGCTCAGCATGGTGCCTGATGCAGGGCCCGATCCCACTACCCTGGGATCATGACCTGAGCCAAAATCAAGAGTTGGATGCCCAACCGACTGAGCCACCCAGATGTCCCGAAAATACTATTTCTTAAAAACAAACAAACAAACAAATTAAAAGATTTATGTATTTATTTTGAGAGAGACAGAGATAGTGAGAGTGGGGGAGGGGCAGAGAGAGAGGAAGAGAGAGAGAATCCCAAACAGACTCCACCCTCAGCACAGAGCTGGATGTGGGGCCAATCTCATGACTGTGAGACCATGACCTATGCCAAAATCAAGAGTTGGCTGCTTAACCGACTGAGCTACCCAGGCACCACCACCCCCTGCCCAAAATCTTAATCATATCTTTGTCTACTCATTGGTTTCCAACAGGAACTTGAACCTTGTCTTCCTTATGCACATAATTTTCATTATATAGTTAACTGATTATTAGGCAAGATAGACAATTATTAGAAAAATACTTAAAACTGATTCCAAACTCAAAATGATAAGCTTATTAAATCTTAGCTATCTTTATTCTTCAATGGAATGTGACAAAGAGCATCAAATTTTTCCATAGACATGAACAAACTATGCTTAAAATAAACCACATTAAGCATTTCTGTCTCTCAAACAATATTTCCTATTCTGTAAAAGTATAGCACAAATTTGTAATGCATTTTTATTATTCATAAAACAAGTAAAAACTTTTATTGTGTATTTTTGTGTCAAATACGAGCGTATACACTTTTCATATGGTATTTCCAATCCTCGCAATATTACAAAGTGGCATTAGGCTTATTTTAGACAAGAGGAAACTGATAGAGAAGTGAAAATGCTTTGCCTAAAGTCATGGAATTAACTGTTCGTACAGAGCCAGATCTTAGACTAAGCCTGATTCTGAAGCCAGTATTCTGAACACATAATGATGCTTGCACTTGTTTATTAAAAAACAGTATTATGTATTATTAGTACAGAGATTTAAAGTTACATAATATATATTAATAAAAAGACAACTATTCCTAAGCTTTATTCCTATGATTGGTCTCTATTGTTTTTTCTACCAGGGCTTTACAACTGGTAGTACAGATTATCAGAATTTACATGCTCTTAGATTGGCCCATACTTTCTTTCTAAGTAACCCTATCATACTGTTTTCAATATAATGTATGTTGGGGTTTTCTCTCTCATTTGAGAGACACGTGGGTATATATAGTTAGAATATCCAGTATGGATTGAGCTCCACAGAATACTTGGCACAGGATAAGCATTGAAGAAATACTGGCTGATGTGAGGACTATAACCTAACTGTACAGTGGTAGGAACAGACTGTCATCACCCTAATCCAGAGTTAACTTTTGCATCACTAAAGGTGGGACGACCAGATATACTATGTCTCTTAATGTAATGCCATACAATATATACACATTACCTAGGATGAATTCTAGCCAAAAATATTTAACTTGTCTCCATCAAGCTGGAGCTTGTAGAGCTAACTTCCAGTTTCCAGTAAACATAGCTAAATTCAACTAAGTAACACCATAAGGAAGCAACCTAATACAGAAGGTGCAATATTCTCCTGGGCAACTTGCCCATCAACAAGTTAAAATTATGAAAAACTGTTCTAGAATAAAAGACTTGGTGGAAATAACTACATGCAATGAGTGGTCTTTGACTGGATCAAGGTTCATTATGGAACAGTTTAGGGATTGGGGAAATATGGATATGGACTGGGTATTAGTTAATATGAAAGAATTATTATTGGGGCGCCTGGGTGGCTCAGTCAGTTAAGCATCTGACTTTGGCTCAGGTCATGATCTCACGGTTCATGGGTTGAAGCTCCATGTCAGATCTGTGCTGACAGCTCAGAGCCTGGAGATTCTGCTCCACATTCTGTGTCTCCCTTTCTCTCTGCCCCTCCCCTATCGTGCTGTTGCACACGCTCTCTCTCTCTCTCAAAATATAAATAAACATTAAAAAAATTAACAAAATATTTCAGCTCATGACCTGAGCTGAAGTTAGATGCTCACTGACTGAGCCACCATGGTACGCCTATGTTATTGTTTTAAAGATGCATCCTGAAGTAAAAATAAACAAATAATTTTTTTAAAATTGGCTGAATGAATGCATGAATAAAAGAGAGAAGTCTGGGCTGGAGATATAGGTTTGAGTGTCAATAGCATATATGGTAAGTAAAATGAAGAGAATAGATGAGATAATCTGGGAAGATGTAATATAAGGCAAGACAGACAGGTGTGAACCAAGGGGATGATCAACATTTCAAAGATAAGACATAGAACCATCAAATTGGAAAAGAGCAGCTGGAGAAGAAGACCATAAGGAAAATAGTGTTTCAGAAGCTTGTGGAGGAGAGAGCATCAAGAAAAAGTAAAACAATTGATAATGTCAAATCCTAGTGAGAGATCAAGTGAATAAAGACTGCAAAGAAGCTAACAAATAACAAATAGAAGGTCAGTAATGACCTGATTGAGAGGAGTTTCAGTAGAGGGACTGGAGCAGAAGTCAGAGGAGTGAACTGTACTTGAAGTGGAGACATCACTCCTCTTTCAAAGAAGTTTGGAGTTTCTCAGAAAGATGAGAACCTGTACAAACAATACACATTGTTCAGATAATGAAATTCCTAGTGATTGGTACTAATATGCAGTAACAGATAAGTGAAAGAATATAAAGAACAGGAGGTGATGGTAGAGTTGTAAAATAAAGCATTTCTCTTTATATTCCTCATGTAATGCCTACATAAAATAAATATCTTCTATTACATTTACAATATTCTGTAAATTCAATGTAACTACAGTTTGGTTTTTCCTACTCTTCCCTTAAATAAAGATGACATTACAACCTTATACAGATTATTTCACTGTATGAAATGGATTGATTCCCTTAAAAATTGGATGTAAAATACATTTTTACAAATCAAATAATTAAGTGAATTGGAAAATTATCTATTTGTATTCTAAGCTTAATTATCCTTAGGCTGCAATCTGATTTCATTTATGTCATATTTTTATAATGTTAATAATAAAATAACTTGGTTTGATTTTACAACATATATTCCTTGGTCCCTAATTCTAATCTTATGCGTATATAGGAGATATGCAGGAAAGGTATTACTAACCCTATGTGACCCAAAACCGTTCTCTCTGCTATAAGGGCATTCTGTTTAGAAAAATACACAATTTTGGGGTACATGGGTGGCTCAGTTGGTTGAGCATCTAACTCTTGATTTCAGTTCAGGTCATGATACCAGGGTCGTGGGATCAAGCCCCATGTAGGGCTCCATGCTGAGTGTGGAATCTCCTTGAGATTCTCTCTCTCTCCCTCTGCTCCTCTCCTCCGTGCACTCTCTCTTTCTCTCTAAAAGAAAACACACGATTTTCCCCTTGGAGGGATACTGTGTATCTGGAAAAGTTCTAGAACAGTCCCAAAGCTGTTCAGTGTTTTTTTTTTTTTTTTTAATGTTTATTTATTTATTTTGGGAGAGAGAGTGAGCACAAGCAGGAGAGGGCAGAGAGAGAGGGAGAGAAAGAATCCCAAGCAGGTTCTGCACTATTAGCTCAGAGCCTGACGTGAGGATTGATCCCATGAACCGTAAGATCATGACCTGAGCCAAAATCAAGAGTTGGTGCTTAACTGGCTGAGCCACCCAGGCATCCCCAGTGTTCTTAATTAATACATTGAAGAACCTTGGTCTTTTACATTTTTAAGCTCAGCCCAAGTTTCATAACAGTCCTTAAATAAAATAACAGCTTAAAAAAATCAGTATATTATATAATAAAATTGTATGTTCTTGTCCTTTGTTAAAAAACTGAGTAAAATATTTTATATTTCTTTCTTATAAAGCAATTACTTTTCATGAAACTCAGTTGACTTTGAAGAAAAAAGTGCACTCTAACTCTAATACAAAGAAATATTACATTATTTTTTTGTAGTTTTAATTACCCAATACTGTATCCAAAAAAGTTCAGACTGGGAGTTTTCTTAAAGTGGGTCAGACCTATACTATACTACATAAATAATAATAGCTAATAATTTTTAAGTACTTCTGCACACCACTTCTGATGATGAGTACCTTAAGAGTTATTGCACTTAATAGTTAACTAAGTACTATTTAAATCATCATTCTCATTTTACATATGAGGAAAGAGATTAAATCTTACTATATCCAAACTAGTGTAGATTTTAAAGACATGCTATCTCCTAATCTGCTGAATTTTAATCACATATAAAACAATAATAATCAAAATCAAGTCTAAAAATTTGATTTAAGAGCTATGCTCTAGTAAATTTATAGGAACAGTGGAGACGCTATGTGAAAATAAAAATAAACACCAGTTTCACAACAATGTGAATATATTTAACACTACTGAGTAGTACACTTAAAAATTGTTAAGAAGGTAAACTTATGTTATATGCTTTTTTTTACCACAATTAAAAAAAATTAGCTTTGTTAGAAAGATATTAGAAACACTTTTTACTGTAATATTTCTCACAATAGCTGTTTCTTGCTTATTCACAGTTTGGCACATTTAGTATTATTCCTTCAATTATTAAAGCATGGATATTATTTTTCTATAGTTTATGAATTAAAATCTATATGTGCTTTATAAATACACATTGTAAGATGATACAAATATAATACTGAATTGAATTCCCACCTCCAAACATAAATTTCTAAATTCTCTCTGATGATACAATTTTTATATTCAGAAAAAAATTTAAAAATTGAGATTGACATTAAATATAGTAACCATGGCAATAAGAAGAGATCTGAAACATGGGTTTTACATCTAAGAATCCACTCAATATATAGCAGCTTATTTACTTCACAATTATATTTCAAGTTGTCTGTTTGGAAAAAAGGGAGTCTGTAAATTGGTCGGTTGTTTTTTATATGTAGAGGCAATCCAAGACAGTCTACCAAAGTCTTTAGTCTACTTTATATCCAAAGGCCCTCTGGAAAGAAAAGTGAAATGATCTGGGATCCTATAAATGTTAAGAGAAATAAGTAGAAATATATTGAGATGTGCAGAGTTGTAAAGACCCTTTGCCATACTCTTTCATAGCTCAGAACAATAACAAAAAAATGTTACTGTTGAATCTAGCCTTCACTGGCAGAGACATTTTATTTTATTTTTGGGGGGAGGGGGGCATTTTAATTATTTACATAATCCATAACAAATCTTAAATCATATAAAGCTACATGTAGACAATACATAAAATGACTAACTGAGATTTCACTCAGGAAGTTTAAAAATATTAAACAAATAAAAACTTGTGTTGATTATGTTGTAGTTCATTCACAAACAGTTTTCTCACCTGCGTGGCCTAGTCCTTGGGGACATCATTTCATTCCCAAGTATGTGGTACCGTCTTGCTTCATGCAACAACTGATAACACTCAGGAGAATTCTGGATCAATTGGTCCACCTCAACTGTTTGGACAAAGTAGTTGGGATGCAACAGAGGGAGTCTCACATGTGTCAGGAGCTCATGTAACAGTGGTCTTCTCAGATCAACAGCACGATAGACCCAACGCATGACGGCTTCAAAAACCATCTCCTCTTTACCAATAACAAGTTCATCACTACAAATATAATCAATAAGTTCATCTTTATCAAGCTCAAGAAATTCTTCATGCTGGGACACATCCTCAAAAGTCTGTAATGCAAAATTCTTGCATTTTGTGAAGAGTGTTTTGAGGGAATGCGTATCAGCAAAGCGCTGGATTCCTAAGCAGTTACAAGGATCAAGTTGCTCCTCTAAGAACTTGGCACATGCATCACGGAGAACACTAATCTGAAAGAGGCTTGATGTTTCAAAGAGATATTGTACATTCTCTGTAGTGATCTTTACTTTTCCAGTATAAACATACTGCAAAAAACATTCCATGGCTTCAGCTAAAATACCATTAATCTCAACCAACATTTCTCTGCTTTCTCTGTGGTCGTTACAAAACATAGCTCTGAAATAGCTACTGCAGGCTGAGAGAACAGCTCTATGGCAAGGAAATTCTTTGCCTTCCACACAAATGATAACATCTGTGAATAAGCGGCTGTCTCGGAATTCATTGAATATCTGGAGTATGTTTTCAGCATGGGATGATCCTGAAGAGAAGTCAAAAAACTCACGGCCTGTCAGAGATTTAGGGTCCATTTCAAAAACTTTACGTTTAGTAGCTGGGGAATCACGCACCCCAAGATCCTCTCTGTTTAGTCTTCGTCCCAATATTAGTACCATTGTTACATCAGTTGACTATATAATTGTTGAGAAATGACTGTTAAGTATCTTCTTTATATGGCTACAAGTAAAAAAAATGAAAACATTTCAATATATAAACAGCACTCCACATAGTTTCATTTTGATGTAAACACTACGACAAAATCACATGATATATCTTATACAGGACATAGAGTATGATCTCATTTCAATTAAAATTGCTAAATAAAAATTTGCATTATGGGTACAATTTGCAATAGTATTCCTTAAACCCATCCCCTCTAAAAGTATTATGCAGTTTGTGAATTACTAATAACCTCTGTCTCCCCTATTACACAGATGGGTTCCATCTACTTACTGTAGAGTTAAGAAGGAATGCTGCAAGACAAAGAATTGGACTACATTCAGAATCCTAATATAAATGTTTTATTATCTTAATATATAGTATTGCTAGAGGGGAATTCAGCTGTATCTGCCAATGGCCTTTAAAAAGATGTATACTGGGGCATCTGGCTGGTAAGGTGGTAGAGCATGCAACTCTGGGTCTCAGGGTTGTAAGTTCAAGTACCACATTGGGTGTAGAGATTACTTAAAAGAAAAAAAAAAAGGAAACTGTCTGACCATCAAGTCCCTTTCTAGCAATCTGTTCTAAAGAAATAATCAGGAATATGTGGAAAGATTTATTTACAGGGATGTTCAATGATGTATTAATAGAAAATACTTAAAACAATCTAAATGTCCTACAATAGGAGATTAGTTAAACCACAGTACATCTTAAGGATGGAAGACAGTCTACGCAGCCATTTAAAATTATGTAGACTAGGGATGCCTGGGTGGCTCAGTCAGCTGAGTGTCTGATTCTTGGTTTGGGCTCTGCTCATGACCTCACAGTTTGTGGGTTTGAGCCCTGTGCGGGGCTCTGCACTGACAATACAGAGCCTGCTTGGGATCCTCTCTCTCTGCTCCTCCTCCACTTGCATGTGTTGTCTCTCTCTCTCAAAATAAATAAGTAAACCTAAAAAACTTTAAAAAATAAAATTATGTAGACTATTTAACAATACGGGCAAGTATTTATTAGGTAGTATGTGGAAAGCAGATCATAAAATATATGCTAAAAAACAGAAAAAAATTATGAATCAGTGGTCTCAGGGAAAGAAAAAAGGAGACACATATGCCAAAAATGGTAAGCAATTTATTTATCTTCTGTTTTTTTCTATTTCCCCCAATTTCAACTATAAATATGTAGTATTTTGTTTTCAGATTTTTATATTTTATTTTTTATTTTTTTAATGTTTTTATTTATTTTTCAGACAAAGAGAGACAGAGCATGAGCAGGGAGGGGCAGAGAGAGAGGGAGACACAGAATCTGAAGCAGGCTCCAGGCTCTGAGCTGTCAGCACAGAGCCTGACGCAGGGCTCGAACTCACGGACTGTGAGATCATGACCTGAGCTGAAGTCAGATGCTTAACCAACTGAGCCACCCAGGAACCCCTGTTTTCAGATTTTTAAAACACATGTATCTATGCCCTTCTCTCTTTTGCTAGTAAGAAACATCCCTAAACTTCTCTCAGAAATGACTATGAATAGGTAAACTAATGGATGGATTGAGGCAGGGGGCTGTAGCTATCAATTCTTTTAAATTTTGATTTTTAAGGTGGTTCTTCTACTGCTACTTTTTTTCACATCTCCATAAGTTAATATGTGATCCAAAATGTATTTGTAATTGGCCTAAGAGCACTCAGAATAACTCTCAACTATTCCCATGCCCTCATAATCTCATACAGAATTCTTTTTCTTCTTTTTTTTCTTTTTTTTTTTGAGAGAGAGCAGGCTCAAGTGGAGGAGAGGGGCAGAGGGAGGAAGCCGGGGGCGGGGGGGGAAGAGAGAGAGAGAGAGAGAGCGCGAGGGAGAGAGGGAGAGAGAGAGAGAGAGAGAGAGAGAGAGAGAGAGAATCCTAGGCAGGCTACTCACTCAGCATGGAGCCTGACATAGGACTCAATACCTCGACCCTGGGATCATGATCTGAGCCTAAATCAAGATGCAGACGCTCAACTGAATGAGCCACCCAGGCACCCCATCATACAGAATTCCTTCTAATGGTCCCAGCTTATTTCTGAAATATTTCAACAGTCAGACATCCAGACCTAACTATGGCATCATAAAGAAGGCTTAAGAACATCAGAGATAACCCCCAAAATGAAATGCCATCCTACATTCACAAGCCACAAATAAAGTCGAGACTTGAGATTTAACAATCTTAATTTAGGACTGTATTTTATATACCCCATCACGTATTAAATTGTACCCCATTTTTAAAATCATGTGACATAACCAAGAAAATATGAAATATCAAAATCAAGAAGCAACTCACCTATTCCATTCTTTTTCATATTCTTATTCTATTTGCTTTCTTTTCTCCATCACTCTAATGACCCACATATCCTAGTTACAATATTCACTAGATGCTTCCAACTTTCATCAACTCGCTCACTGAGTTTATTTAATTCTGTCAGTTCCATGTCTATTATCATCAACAAATACTGTGTGCCCACCTTTGTCAGGATACTGTGCTACACCTATGGTTTTCAAAGATCTAAAGGTATTACTAGATATTGCTGTTGAAGTTTTTATTTTAAATATAGTTGAGACAACACATATTCACACAAAGATAAATAATAAGGGAGCATAGGCAATATGATGCCACACTGGTACACATAGCACAGTTCCCACTTACAATGGGAATGTTTTTTACCTCTTCATATAAATTAGCATTTAATCTTCCTGAAGTCCAGATGATAGAGTTTTCCCTGGGCAGATGTATGCCAGGCTATTCTGATTGTTAGGAAAAAGTACCTGGTTGTAACAACATTTGAAGGACACCTAAACGTTTGCATGTACAGAATCTTTTCTTTCTTTTTTTTTTTTTTTTAATTTTTTTTTTTTTAACGTTTATTTTTGAGACAGAGATAGACAGAGCATGAACAGGGGAGGGGCAGAGAGAGAGGGAGACACAGAATCTGAAAGGGGCCCCAGGCTCTGAGCTGTCAGCACAGAGCCCGACGCGGGGCTCGAACTCACGGACCGTGAGATCATGACCTGAGCCGAAGTCGGACGCTTAACCAACTGAGCCACCCAGGCGCCCCAAGTACAGAATCTTTTCAAAACACTCCTCTCTTCATCTCCCAATTTTGCAGGGAAAGTCAGAAAAAATTCAAGCAATTTTATCAGTCAAATGGAATAAAGATGTGAGTAACTATTTTCATTTGGGATCAGCAGGTGGGGATTCAGAGGCAGTAAGCTGATAGGGAAATCCATGCTGTGTTCATGTAGATTGTGTGGATTTTAAAAGTCATAAAACAACTGAAGAAGGACCATTTTGGTCCCCTCTAAGAATTCTGGCAAAAACTGAGGAAGTTCTTGGAACTCTATCAGGTTAGGCTGTAGGAACAAGTAAGAGCCGAACCTGTGTAATAATGGTCTATTAACTGGTTTGACAATACCACAGGAGCTATATTTCTTTGTATGCATTAAAAAACAAAACAGAACAACAACACTAATCTTTTTTTTAAACTGCTTGCCATGTGCCTGGCACTTTCTAAATTCTTCATACAGATTTAATGTAATCCTCCTAACAACCCTATGAGGTTGTTATTACAATTAACAAAAAGTTGTTTCATAGCCTTAGGACTTTACATACAGGATTGAGACAGATTTTTCTAAATAGGCAAGAGCTATTTACAAAGTAAGTGAAAGACTGATAGGGATAAACTTTACCCTCACTTCTAAGTTAAAAAACAAACAAACAAACAAAATTTTAAGTATTCAAATATACATGCAATTTATTTTCTGTGTAACAAAGTTTGTAATGTAATGAAACAGTTATAGCCATAGAAACTGATGTAGAAGGCCTACTTTTTAAAAAAAAAAAAATTTTTTTTAACGTTTATTTATTTTTGAGACAGAGAGAGACAGAGCATGAACAGGGAAGGAGCAGAGAGAGAGGGAGACACAGAATCTGAAACAGGTGCCCGACACGGGGCTCGAACTCACGGACCGTAAGATCATGACCTGAGCTGAAGTCGGACGCTTAACCGACCAAGCCACCCAGGCACCCCTAGAAGGCCTACTTAAATAAACAAGTAAAAATAAACCTGAGAGAATGTTTATGACTAACTGGTTTTTGGAGCAATGTCAAATACCAGATATTTAGTCAGTAAAATTAGCTTTTCTTAAATTTGAGAGAATATTAGTTTACCCACATGTTATAGTCCAAGAAAGCTAGCTTTTGAACTGAAATCTCATTATGCTTTGGAGGTTTCAGGTAACAGATTTGCCTAAGAATAAAATCTTCATTTTGTTAATTCTAATACCTAAATGAATAAAATTACATAGGCTTAAAGTATTTTATTATCAGTTTTAAAATGTATAATCAAGAACCAAAAAAACAGGGAGAGGTTTCTTCTATCTCTTTTGAGACTTTCCTGACTAGAGAGTTCACGTTTGCCTCCCTGCAGGTCACACAACTTCTTGGGTTATGGCTGCCCACGCATGTGTGTGCCATCCACGAACCCATGTACATATACATGGGTTAAAGTTGAAAAATTCACTTATAATACATATAGTCACTTCCAAATGGACAGTAGCACATATCTCGAATATGCTTTTAATCTGAAGTTATCTCAGTATTGGTTCAATACACAGAAACCTATCTCCCATAGATGAGAGATCACTACTGTGCCTGAATGCCAACTTTTTGTTGTTGAAATTGAAAAAAGTTCAAAGCATGTAATATCACAAGTGATAACCATTCAATTATGATAAACATAAATACGATATGGAATATAACTTATTTTAATCTTAATGCTTTACCAAGTTAAAGCTTCCCAAATCAAAAATTTGTCTATAAATTTGCTTACTTAGTTTAAATTCTTATTGCATTTCAGATTCAAAAAATTCACAAACTATTGTTTTTGACTGGTGATATAAGGACTGGCATCAGCGACAACAAAAATCTTGGACTTTATGCCTTTTGTGTTCTACATTTTTGTTCTCTCAATCTTTAAATGAATACAAAAACAATGCAACAGAATGCAAACAAAATGCAAAACAAAATAACACACTGTAAGAACTAAGAATTTCCTTCTGGCTAAAAGGGACAAGTAAGAAAAATGAAAAGATACTCTGTTTTCTGTATCTAGTAATCATATTGTATCTGGTATTTGTTAACTGGTATCTGTATCTGATAAATTTAGGGATAGTAGATTGAGTGAGTTAAGTATTAATATAAGGCTGATGTTACAGGAGTTAAGAAGGGTTTGTTTTCTTATGCTATTTTCTGCCTCTTATTCTTATAGCTGGTTCCTTGACTGTTGACTGACAAGAGGTCTTCCACTGCTTTCACCCAAGGTAAAACTGAAAATCCCGTATTAGAACAGCTATAAAATCACCTGCTATTACAAAGTATTCAGCAGCAAAAAGATACTTGTTTACTGCTTTGTATTTAAGAGAGACTATCTCATAGATCTGAGCTGTTTGCTTCCAAGAAGCTTTGGCCTAGCTTTTTGCACATCTTCACTTTCTCTAGACTTTCTGAGAAAGTCTCCCATTAACCAGTCTGCACAACACAAAATATAAATTCTTCCTATTGATGACAGGGTAAATAATTTACACAGGGGTCTTAGAAATATGAGATGCATTTCAAAGTGAATCTTTCGGGCTTCCAGGTATGCTTCAATAGCTTTTGTTTTCCCATTTTACACAAAGTGTTTTATTTTAACTAGCAATGGTTAAAAATGTAAAGTTACGTTTAATCACATCTCAAAGTAGAGTATCTACTATAGGTTCAAGATTTATAATAAGTGATATAATAAATGAATTCATACGCAATCAAGCAAACAAAACATAAATTACAGATTGAATTCTAAAAACTGAGCAAATATCAAAGCATCATCATTCCTTTCAGGAAAGAGCAAGCAACTAAATAAGCATTGCAGGGCACCTGGGCGGCTCAGTCAGTTGAGCGTCTGACTTCTGCTCAGGTCATGATCTCACGGTTAGTGAGTTCGAGCCCCACGTGGGGCTCACTGCTGTTGGGGCGGAGCCTGCTTTGGATCTTCTGCCCCACCCCCACCCCCCTGTCCCTCCCCAGCTCACATGCTTTCTTTCTCAAAAATAAACATTAGAAAAAAAATAAGCATCTCTAGATAAAATAAGAGGGGAAGATGTTTGTTCCAAAGGAATATAATGACAGGAAGTTTTATCTAGATAAAGGTAGTGAATACAAGGGTGAGCAGACTGTCAAGTCAGCAACTGACTGCCAGAGTCACATGATTTGTCTAGAAAAGCTAGATCCCTTTCTTTCTCTCCCTCATTTCTTCAGGATCTTTATTCCTGATGCTACACTTGAGAGACTTTTCTTAACATAAAGATTCTTCTGGTTAAAGGTACTCTAGCATTGGGGCACTTGGGTGGCTTAGTCGGTTAAGAGCCCAACTCTTGGTTTCAGCTCAGGTCCCGATCTCAGGGTTCATAAGTTCAAGTCCCATGTTGGGTTTCATGCTGGTGATGCAGAGCCTGCTTAGGATTCTCTCTCACTTCTTCTCTCCCTGCTCCTCCCCTGCTAACTCTCTCACACTCTCTCAAAATAAATAAACTTAAAAAGAAAAATAACTAAAGGTACTTTAGGGTTTTATTTCCAACTGTAGAACTCATGCATGTTGTAGACCTAGCTCCTGATTGCTAGGTAGATTTAAAATTATGTTTTTGGCCTATGTCACAGAAACATGAGGGGAGATAACTTATTTTAGTATTTGTAAGACTAGAGAAAAATTAGAAGAGGGGCTAAGGATATCAAGGAGGAGCTGAAACAAGTAGATAAATATTTGTTAACAGAAATGACTGTGACACTGTCTTCCTTTGATCTTGAGACTAGATATAATTTGTTCCCCATTACTCTGATTGGCCTAAGTAGTCCCTGGTTAAAGAAAGAAAAATGGTTTAGATTATCTAATAGCAATGTTTAGGAGTTTATAAATACTATAAATATAATACCTTTTGAGCATTTGCTTGATCAAAGCCCCGGTAAAAATACTTGTGTTATTTTAATTTCCACACCTAAAATAAACAGAGAACAGCAATTTATAAATAAGATACTAATCACATCATGCATAGTTGGCATTATTTACAAATATATTGAGGGGTGCCTGGGTGGCTCAGTTGGTTGAACATCCGACTTGGGCTCAGGTCATGATCTCACCGCTTGTGGGTTCGAGCCCTGTGTTGGGCTCTGTGCTGACAGCTCAGAGCCTGGAGCCTGTTTCGGATTCTGTGTCCCGCTCTCTCTCTGCCCCTCCCTCGCTCATGCTCTGTCTCTCTCTCTCTCTCTCAAGAATAAATAAAACATTAAAAAAAATTAAAAAAAAATATATTGAAACAGTTTTAGATTTCAGTTTCTGACTTTCGCACAGTTTAAAAGTTTTGCATAGAAAGTCATTACTGAATAACAATTCCCTAAAACAAATTAATAATTTTGTGCTATTTTACATCTGCATTAGTTTCCTTATTTATCAGCTTCCTTACTTGACAATATTATCTTGGAGTAAAGTTTCTTGAAAGATGAGTAAACAAATATTTGTGTCAACAGCAAGCTAACTGGTGGCACTGAGATGACAAAAATATATATCCTGTGATAATTCTGCAAGGGATATTTGAAGACTGTCTGGTAATTGATGTTTCATCTGAGTTTGGGGCCAGTAAATAATAGAGTTGGTCTATCAGTATTAGAAAAATTGACAGTTTAGGGGTACCTGAATGGCTTAGTCAGTTGAGTATCTGACTTCAGCTCAGGTCATGATTTCAAGGTTCATGAGTTTGAGCCCTGTGTCAGGCTCTGTGCTGACAGCTCGGAGCCTGGAGCCTGCTTCGGATTCTGTGTCTCCCTCGCTCTCTGCCCCTCCCCCGCTTGTGCTCTGTCTCCCTGTCTCTAAGATAAATTAACATTAAAAAAAATTTTTTAAAAACCCAAAAATTGACAGTTTAGTCATTATGTAATATAAAACTATGGCATCAATTTGAGAAAATCAGAAAATTTCTGGTAATTCAGGAAAAAAATTTTAGTTTTTAATCCTTAGTTATCTAGATTATCCATATAGAAACTCAAATAATTATTTTAAAATCTTTTAATACAGAAATACATATTTTTTCTGCTTTGTTAAACCTTATAAACTTAGTACCTGTGGAAACCAACTAATTCAGCACAATTCTTTTTTTTTTTTTTTTTTTTGGTGGAAGTGGGGGAGGAGAGGAATTTTCTCTTAAGAGAAAATACTAGAACCTTGAACTGTGCATGGAATAGCAATATTATTTAAACACAAGTGGTTCTGGTGTCTTGCCCAGGTATCTACAAACAGAACTTGTAAAGTCTTAACAACTTTAGGCAAATAACAAAAGTTGATCATGAAAATGAAGAAATGGACTGTTGATTTATACACACACACACACACACACACACACCTGATTATGTTGTGATTGTGAAGTGAATGTTATTTTGAAGTTTCCTTACTCCCAGAAGTTAGTCTAACTTGTATGTACCCTTGGTAAAAAATATTTCAACTTGGTCAAATTAGGGGATCATTAATCCTAGCTAAGTTAAGTGTTTCTTCCCAATGGACAATAAGATCCTGAGCCAATGTTGGGATTTGGGTCAAATGGAGAAAGGTTTCTGAGCGCTTACTCTCTGTCTGGCACTTGAGTTGCAAATACTGAATTGAGATCCAGTTTAAGACTCTGCAGGGTTGTGGTCCCTGGCTGGCTCAGTCAGTACAGCATGTGACTCTGGATCTCGGGGTTGTGAATTTGAACTCCACATTGGGTGTAGAGATTACTTTAATTAACTAATTAATTAATTAAAACAACAACAAAAAAGAACACTAAGACTAACATTAAAATAGATTCAAATTTTCAGTGTTTCACCAGCAGAAAACACAGGTACAAATTGGAATAGATTTTTCTCATGACTGATCTGGTCTACAATTATTACCTTAAGGAGTAGAATCACAAGGCAATTCACTAGGGCATTTTGAGCAGAGTTTTAAAGTAATACTTACCACCCTAATAAGTAAGGGCAAGGGACAGAGGAGGCCAATGTAAAGTCGAGAGGAGCTACAATATCACAGTTGATCTACAGTGTAGCTATGCTGCAACCAAGCTTAATTTTCCTTTAGAATTCAGGAATCCTATACAAAGAAAGAAATTACTATCAGTCTTAAAGATAGTGTGGATTAATGAGGAGCTTTAAAGACTAATAAATACCAAATAGTAAAGGAAACCAATATTTTCACTAATGTGGTCTCTACAACTAGCAGTACTGACTTGCCACATACTATGCTCTACACTACTCCATTTTCTCAAATTTAACTTTGAGTGAAGAAAAACACAGCAGAGACAACCAGAAGACTAAAAAGAAGAGGTTTATCTTTAAAGATATATAAAGTTACAAAGTAAATCCAAAGAAGGAAAGCTTAGCACAAAAACAAACACTCAGATCAATGGAACAGAATAGAGAACCCAAAAATGGACCCACAAACATATGGCCAACTAATCCTTGGCAAAGCAGGAAAGAATATCCAATGGAATAAAGACAGTCTCTTCAGCAAGTGGTGCTGGGAAAACTGGACAGCCACATGCAGAAGAATGAACCTGGACCACTTTCTTACACCATACACAAAAATAAACTCAAAATGGATGGAAGACCTAAATGTAACACAGGAAGCCATCAAAATCCTCGAGGAGAAAGCAGGCAAAAACCTCTTTAAAATGTTTTTTTTTTTTTCAACGTTTTTTATTTATTTTGGGGACAGAGAGAGACAGAGCATGAACAGGGGAGGGGCAGAGAGAGAGGGAGACACAGAATCAGAAACAGGCTCCAGGCTCCGAGCCATCAGCCCAGAGCCTGACGCGGGGCTCGAACTCACGGACCACGAGATCGTGACCTGGCTGAAGTCAGACGCTTAACCGACTGCGCCACCCAGGCGCCCCGCAAAAACCTCTTTGACCTTGGCCATGGCAACTTCTTACTCAATACAGTTCTGGAGGCAAGGGAAACAAAAGCAAAAATAAAAAGCTTCTGAACAGTGAAGGAAACAATCAGCAAAACTAAAAGGCAACCGATGTAATGGGAGAAGATATTTGCAAACGACATATCAGATATAGGATTAGTATCCAAAATCTATAGAGAACTTATCAAATTCAACACCCAAAAAACAAATAATCCAGTGAAGAAATGGGCAAGACATGAATAGACACTTCTCCAAAGAAGACATCCAGATAGCCAACTGACACCTGAAAAAAATGCTCAACATCACTCATCATCAGGGAAATACAAATCAAAGCCACAATGAACTACCACCTCACACCTGTCAGAATGGCTAACATTAACAACTCAGGCAACCACAGATGTTGGCGAGGATGTGGAGAAAGAGGATCTCTTTTGCACTGCTGGTGGGAATGCAAACTGGTGTAGCCACTCTGGAAAACAGTATGAAAGTTCCTAAAAAATTAAAAATAGAACTATCCTAGGACCCTGCAATTGCACTACTAAGTATTTATCCAAGGGATACAGGTGTGCTGTTTTGAAGGGGCACATGCACCCCAATGTTTATAGCAGAACTATCAACAATAACCAAAGTATGGAAAGAGCCCAAATGTCCATCAGTGGATGGATGGATAAAGATGTGGTATATACATACAATGGAGTATTACTCGGCAATCAAAAAGAATGAAATCTTGCCATATGCAACTACGTGGATTGAACTAGAGGGTATTATGCTAAGCAAGATTAGTCAGAGAAAGACAAATATCATATGACTTCACTTATATGAGGACTTTAAGATACAAAACAGATGAACATAAGGGAAGCAAAACAAAAATAATACAAAAACAGGGAGGGGCACAAAACATAAAAGACTCTTAAATATAGAGAACAAACAGGGTTGTTGGAGGGGGATAGGCTAAATGGATAAGGGGCATTAAGGAATCTACTCCTGAAATTATTGTTGCACTATATACTAACTTGGATGTAAATTTAAAACTAAAAAATTATTAAAAAAAAAAAAAAAAAAAGAAGGAAAGCCAGAAAAGTGCAACATAGTAAATCCATTATTTAAAAATGACTAGAGGGACACCTAGGTGGCTCAGTCAGCTAAGTGTCAGACTCTTGATTTTTGCTCAGGTCATGATCTCCCTGTTTGTGGCTTTGGGTCTGCCTGGGACTCTCTCTATCTCTCTCTCTCTCTGCCCACCCCCCACTCCTGTGTGCTCTCCCTCTCTTTCTCTCCAAATAAATAAACTTAAAAAAAACCAACCGTATACTTTTTATAAATTTCAAATATTTTCACCCTATTTTCTTAAAAGCTTATTTATTTGAACCATTCTATTTAATGACTTGTTAAAAACTATAAATTTACACTCTTGAAATTTTAATTTAAAGCTTTACTCTTGGAGCAGTGAGTGGTTCCTAAACCAAGTTTTACAAATCCAGTATTTAAAGCCCAGTCTTAAAAATATTATTTTTTCTTTTTTTTTCCTCTGAAAGGAGGATAAAGGGTTTATTTTACATAACTGAATGAAAAATAATTCAAGAAATAGTAAATAAACAATATATTATTTTCAACATTTCTAATTTCTTTTTTATTCTTTTAAAGTTTATTTATTTATTTATTTGTTAAAGTGTATTTATTTGAGAGAGACAGGAAGAGAGAAAGAACCCCAAGCAGGCTGTACATCCAGTACAGAGCCCCACACAGGCCTCAAACTCCAAAACTGTGAGATCACGTCCTGAGCCAAAATCAAGCGTCAGACGCTTAATTGACTGAGCCACACATGCGCCCCTTAAAGTTTATTTATTTATTTTGAGAGAGAGAGAGTGCATGCAAGTGGGAGAGGGGCAGAGAGAGAGGGAGAGAGAAAGAGAATCTTAAGCAGGCTCCGTGCCATCAGTTCAGAGCCCGATGCAGGGCTTGAACACAGAAATCATGAGATCATGACATGAGTCAAAATCAAGAGCTGAAGCCTAACCAACTGAGACACCCAGGTACCCCTAGCGTTTCTAATTTCTTAATGGAACCACCAAGAACATATTTACCCACCATAAGACACCAGAAACCAACTAACACTTAAATTTCTTTCTCTAGGTTTATAGCAATTAGGGATTATCCCTTGTTGACTAGAATTCAAATGGTCAATATGTTCTGACTTTGATTAATGAGAGAAAAAAAGTAAGAGGTATCTAATGATTAAAACTTTAGCAGTGCTTAATGTGTCAGACTTGACAATATAGTTCTATAATTAAAAAAGAATACCCTCTTCTCTCAAATCACAGAACAAAAAAATCAGATTTCTCCATTCAGTGTTTTTCTCCCTTGCCTTGAAACTTTTGGTTACTAATATTTCCCAACCCACAAAGGAAAAAAAAAATGCTAATTATCAAACATCACACCTAGGGTGCCTGGGTGGCTCAGGCCTTTAAGTGTCCAACTTTGACTCAGGTCATGATCTCACAGTTCATGAGTTCCAGTTTATATATATATATACGTATGTGTATATATATACATATATAAATATGTATATGTGTATATATGTGTATATATATATACGTATGCATATATATATATATATATGTATGCATACATATACTTATATATGTATATATATACGCATACGTATATATATATATATGTAAAATCACACCTGCTATCAAGCTGCCTTATTGAGCCTACTCATGCTTCTCACTAGACTTAACATGTAAACTTAATGTCATTTGGTTTTATGCTAACATGTTTCTTTTAGGTATTTAATGCATGATTTTATTTTAAAATCAAATTAAATCTGCAAGGACCCTACCTGCTGCTCTGCCACTCAAACAGGTTTGAGATCCAGTATTTCAAGCAACTTCTCTATGTATAAAAGTACTTGTAAGTTAGTGACTTTTATTTACCTTAGTGGTGACACAAATTATTTACAGAATAAGTTTTAGAAACTATTGAGTACAAAGCCTAATCACTTTTAAACATCAAGTTGCTAGACTTTAGGATGTGCCAAATGCTGAAAAATTATAAGCCCTTGGGTGATGAATTTACAGTGACAAACCCATCAATTAAAGTTAGTTCAGCTATTGTGTTTTTTGTTTATTTTTAACTTTATTTACTTTGAGAGAGAGCATGAGAGTAGGGGAGGGGTAGAGAGAGAGAGAGAGAGAGAGAGAGAGAATCCCAAGCAGGTCTCCTGCTGTCAGCACAGAGCTCTATGAGGGGGGGGGGGGGTGTCTAACTCATGAACCATGAGATCATGACCCGAGCTAAAAGCAAGAGTCAGACACTTAACTGACTGAGCCACCCATGAACCCCAGGTATTGTTTTTAACAGGATAAAGAATAAGGGTTTTAAAATGTCAATAGTTGTCAGGTGGCCACATTTTGTTTTAATCACAACACAATCAGAATCATACAAAACGTATTTTTCATATATTTATATGGATACACTTATGAGGCTATTTTATTTACATTTTTCAGTATACAGTCCATACCTAAATATTTATTGAAAAAGGATGTCCCAAATTTCTAGGTAAAAGTATATACAAAAATAACTGCAGTCACTTAATAGTATTTATTTGTCATAGGCTTGACCTTTGGGTTTTAATGAAATGGCAGAAAAACAAGGAAGTTAAAAGAAAGTTTTCTGAAAAAGGATTAAGGTTTTAGCAACTTGAACAGAAGTCAAGAAAGTTTAAATTAAAGCTTATAGCCCTAACTCAGAATATTTCTTTTTTATGTTCAGATATGAGTCACAGGCTTTGTCTAGATATGCAAGCTTTTGAATGCTGATTTAAAGATTGCATTTTGTACTTAGATACGTTAAATGCCCTCAATGCACAAGTGATGAGGAGTGTGGGATTTCAGAAGCTGCCCTTCTGGTATAGTCATCTCCACTTGAATTTTAAAAATATATTAAGAATGCGTAACAGGGGCGCCTGGGTGGCTCAGTCGGTTAAGCGGCTGACTTCGGCTCAGGTCATGATCTCGCGGTCCGTGAGTTCGAGCCCCGCGTCGGGCTCTGTGCTGACAGCTCAGAGCCTGGAGCCTGTTTCGGATTCTGTGTCTCCCTTTCTCTCTGACCCTCCCCCGTTCATGCTCTGTCTCTCTCTGTCTCCAAAATAAATAAACGTTAAAAAAAAATATTAAAAAAAAAAAAGAATGCGTAACAAATGAGAACTGTTCATATTCAATTTCTGCTTCAGCCAGGGAACTCAATTTACCTCCTATAGAAATGCATTATTCTTGGGTGAATTCCTATAAATTTACAGGAAAAGAAAACATGATAAAACTCAAGTACCCTATTCATGAAATTAAGCAAACCACATCTATAATACACTGTGGCTAACGTGATTGTTCTTGGAGATTTTATTATTGTCATCTTAATTTACACTTTTTAATGTTTATTGGGGGGGGGGGGGCAGAGAAAGAGGGAGAGAGAGAGAGGGTCCAAAGCAGGCTCCGTGGTGTCCCTCCCAAGGAGGGCTAGATCTCTCCAACCATGAGATCATGACCTGAGCCAAACTCAAAAGTCAGAGGCTTAATCCACTGAGCCACCCGGGCGCCCCTAAATTTACAATTTTAAAACAACATATTTGTAATTCATTCAAAATTTTTAATTACAATGGAGATAAATATAGGAGTGTGCCACAGTCCTCTAAACAAGGAAAACAATCTAAACCGGGGTATACAAGGCGCTTAACTTTTAGAACGATATCCCTAAGCTATCATTTATTTATTTATTTTAAGTAGAATTCTAATTTTAATCTTAGTCGATACCGGGTAGATTTTAAATCTATTTTACATTCCTAATAGAAATCAAGCTCGGCTGGTGGACCTAAAAAGCCTAAAAAGTAATTTTTAAAAAGCTGCTTGAAAGCAAGTGATTAATCACTAAAATCAACTGTGAACAGTCACTGCCTCAGGGGTGAGTGAGGCATCCTAAAATATGGCGTTATGGTCCTTATTTAGCTACTCATACGTTGTTTACAGAATCAGCAAGCACAAATTCACATAAGGATTTCCTTCCCACCATCTCGGTAATAAGGCGACACTAGTTAAATAGGGCTAATTTTCCGGTCCTCCAAGGGCGCCCGCGCTGCCGTCCTCTGCAGTCCCAGAACTGCCTAAGGCTCTGGCAGAAGCTGCGGCGGTCACCGAGGGACAGTCGTGACAGGGCTGGGTCTCTCGCTCCAGTCCTTCCGCGCGGGAACGCGCGCCGCTAGCTCCAAAAGGGCCGCAGGAGCGCCGAAGCCGAGAGCGCGCGCTCCCGCGCGTCCTCCAGATCACCTTCAAGGGGGCGGGGAAGAGCTGCTTGGGCACAACGACAGGACAACCGCCAATAAACACTCGGAACTCGCCCAGTCGTCCCGCCTGCAGGCAGCCGCCGGCGCCCAATCCCAGCTGTGATAACAGTCAAGAGCCCCAAGTGTCCAGAACTTGGGGGGCGGGGACATTAGGAACCAAATTAAGAAACCGAGTCCTGGACTGGTAGGAAGGTGGGGAGGTTAGGCGGGGACTCCGCGGGCTGAACGCCGGCGCCCCCGCCCGCCCCGACTCCCCGGGGACAGTCGCTCCAGGGCTGGGTTCCCGGCGCTGGCTCAGCCGCCATCCGTGGTAAACAAAGGCTCGCGGGGGGTGGGGGTGGGGGCGGGGGTAACGGTCAGGTGACAGTGCCGAGCACATTTCGTAACCGCTTTAATGGGGCTTCTCTGGCCCGTTGCCCTGGGACCCACCTTGACCCCATCAGTCCTCCCCAACAGGACCAACGGTGGCCCCCACGAAACGAAAAGACTTGACTTGAGACCTTCTCATTCTCAGTGCTTCTTTCGATTGAAAAAGAGCAGCGCCTCGTTCAAAGCCCATCAGCAACATGCGGGGCCCATCTGCCCAGCCCTGTCCGCCAGCTGCTCCTGCCCTCGAGGCGAAGGGGTGACCCGCACCTGCTACCCCCAGCCCGGGCGGCCATGCTCCTCCCAACCCGCCCCCGGCGGGGCGCGCCAGCAGCGCCGCGGTTCCGGGAGGGTAGTGCCAGGAGGCGGAGGTGCCCTCCCTTCAGGGCTGCCGTTACAGTGCCGGGATTGAAGACCAATCCCCCCCCCCCCAGGGTGCCCTGGAGACGCTGCACCCCAGACAGAGGCCCTGCAGTACCAGCCTCAATCTCCCCTCAGGCCCCACGTCTGGCTCCGAGACGCCGGCCAACGCTGGCTTCCTTCTGCAGACACCCCAGTGGTCGCGACCTCGGCCGCCCCTCCGCTCCCGGCTCTGGCCGGTTCGTCGCCTTTCGGCTAGTCCGGAGCTGTCAACCCTGGTACCTCTCGGCGAAGGCTGGAAACGGCCAGCGGCGGCCCCTGCGTTCCCTCAGCGGCCCGCGGCGCAGCGCTCTCCCCAGCGCCGGCGTCCCCCTCCAGCCACCAGTGTCTGCTGTAGCTCACAACAAAGGAAACATGTGACCGTCCGGGCCAAAACACTGAGCGTCACCGACCCCTGGCCAATCCGAGTGGGTGCCCCCCGCCCTGGGGCACCCTGGGATATGTAGTTCCCACTCCTGGGGCGCCTTCCGGGCCACTAGGGTTTCCCGCTATGGGGGGGGGGGGGGGGGGTGTCGGTGCCAAATGTGAGGAGACCCAATTAGCAATCTAAGGGTGCTAATTCGGAAATACTTTGTTTTAGGTAGAAACGGGTTAAGGAAATCCATCCGTGTTAGGAGCCTAGTGAGAAACCCCGAGTCATTTGTTTATTGCCACGTCCCCAGGCAAAAGCGCGTTGCCGACAATTCTCAGAACCTTAGAGCGTGGGCCTAGGCATAGAGATCTTTTTTTTGACCCCTGTATACACAACCTGGAAATTTGAGGACCGGAGGGGTGAAAGGGACTAGCTCTGGTTGCTAGACAGGTCAGGGAAACTGCCTTTCTCTGCAAATCTGTTCATTTCACTCATATCAGTCATATCAAATGCTAGGTTACCTTTTATTTTTTTAATGTTTATTATATTTTTGAGAGAGAGAGACAGAACATGAGCGGGGGAGGGCAGACAGAGAGGAAGACACAGAATCCCAAGTAGGCTCCAGGCTCTGAGCTGTCTAGCAGAACCCCAGGCAGCTCGAACTTGCCTTAAGATCATGACCTGAGTCCAAGTCCGAGGCTTAACTGACTGAGCCACCTAGGCACCCCTACCTTTTATTTTAAACCTAGTGCAAGTGAACAACGTCACAAATCCTTATTTTCTCAGGCAGATAGATACCTCAAAGGACAGCATTTTCTCCTTTTGTTTCTGCAAACATTTTTTCAACCACCTGATTTTTCAAACATTTAACTAGGTTTTGGCTTCTAATATTGGGATAACTTCTCTCCCTTCTATACTTTATGAATACAGTCATACCTTTTTGTTAAATAATGGAATGTGTTCCAATGACCGGAGGTGGAAATAAATAAAGAAGGCATGTTTCCAGTCCTTCTAAATATACTTTTTAGGCCTCTTTTCCATCTCTTATTAAAAACAAAAATACTCAGGGAGCACCTGCTTGGCTCAATCAGAAAAGCCCAAGACTCTTGATCTCAGAGTCGTGAGTTTGAATACCACCTTGGGTGTAGAGATTACTTAAATTTAAAAACTTAAAAAGAAAATGCCTGCAATTTATTATGTTTATATATTAAATATTTAATAAATATCGAATTATATTATTTACTAAGCTTCAGACTCAGTGCTATGCACTTCACATATATTCTCTAATCCTCATAATAACCCTGCAAAATAGGTGTTACTATTCCAATTTACAGATGAAGAAATTACAGATAGGATAAAGAGTTGTCCCCTGGTCACTCAGTTATTAAGTGATGAAGCTGAGGTTTACACATAGATACTTAAAAAGAGTTTTTATTTATATTAATATAGGTACATAATTATCTTTCTAAAAAGCTTATTTACAAAGTTACATATTACAAGGCTAGTGGTAAAACAGCAGTCCCATCTCCCATCCTTTCTACTCCTCATTCTTTAGAAGCAAACCACAATTATTTGAGCTATTCCGATTATTTGTATCTATATTTTCACATAACATGGCTATGTCTTAATAAGGAAGCTGTCATGCCTGTTCCCGCCATCCTTCTAATATTATAATTTCTGGTTAAATTGTTATTTAATGTTTATGTTATTAGGACTGTGTATTTATTATTCAGTGCTGACTCAAATAATATACAATTTCCTGTCTCATATGGCTTTTTGTTTTTCCTGGAGTAGGAACCCATGGCTCTCCCTGCCTTTATAAAGTCCCAATTCCCTGGCAATGCATACAAGATCCTTCTTGATGCACCCTGGGGTCTACCTATGCAGCCTGAACACCAGCTTCGATGAACTACCCACAGCTGCCCAAAGGACTTGCTCTGTCTCCAGGCCATTTGCATCCACAGCTTGCTCCCTATGCCTCTTATGCCACCTCCATTCCTTCACTGGGCTAACTCCTGCCTTTCCTTCCAGGAGTCCTGGGGAACTCTTCTTTCCTCCCCAATACCCTCTGGACTAGTTGTCTCTGCTCTATCTTTCCACAGCAGCCCTTCCTTACCTCCTTCTTAGCAGTTAACACATTACTTATCCATGTTTATTTACATGTCTTTCTCAACTTAGACCCCTGAGGTCAGGGATCAAGACTTTTCTTTTTTTTTTAGATTTTATTTTTAAATAATTTCTATACCCAATGTGGGGCTCGAACTCACAACCCTGAGATCAAGAGTCACATGCTCCCCCGACTGAGCCAGTCAAGTGTCCCAGGGACCATGTCTTAATTCATTTTGTATCATAGATTCCCTAGTAGATGTTCAATATGTTAACTGATGGAATGAGCTCTACTTCTTGAGGTTATAGGGATCAGAGTGAAAAAATTGCACGGGCACCTGGGTGGCTCAGTTGGTTGAGTGTCTGACTCTTGATTTTGGTTCAGGTCATGATCCCAGGGTCGTGGGATGGAGCCCCACATAGGGGCTCTGCACTGAGCATAGAGCCTGCTTCAGATTCTCTCTCCCTCTACCCCCTTTCCCCATTCACTCACTCTCTCTCTCTCTCTCAAAAAAAAAAAAAATGATTTGTTAAAAAAAAAAAAAATTGCCACCAGACACCCTGGACTCATCTATATACGGAGGTCCTCAGACTCTGTTGCAGCAGTTGTGCAGGGTAATCTAATCACTCAGAGTTCTGAGAGTGGAAGAGATTGAGGGGACCCATAGAATAGGCAGCTCTGTAGACAGGAAGAGGCCTACTGGTGGGTGTGGGAGCTCCTCAGGCAACCAGAATACAGGTAGTTTCAGCATTGGTGGAGGGCCCTGGGAATTACACCTCTCCCACAAATCAATGAGCATGGCCAGGTGGCAGTCTTTTCCTCAGCTAGGGCTGGAATAGGAGCAGAGCAGAGATGTCAAATCCAGGGGGAATCTACTGAAGTTGAGTAAGATTAAGCTGAAACATGATTTATCTTATACAACGTTTACAATTCAGGTTGGCTTAGTCATTTGAAGGAGGCAGCTACGTGGAGTAGGGGAATCAGAGGGTCTTCAGACCTATTTTCTCTTTCAGGGATATAGCATACTGTGCCATATTCTTTTCTTGCAAATACCCCATTTCCCTCTGTTCTGCTCTCCAGCACATCCACGACAACCTTTAAGGTATGGCCTATCATCCATAGTTCTTCCAGCATTCTTTTTTTCTCTCCAGCCTGCTCCATTTCTTCATGCAGACAACTGTCAGGACATAGTAAATCACCATTCTCTAAACAATATGAAACACTTTCAGACCTTTCTGGCTCCCCTCTTGGCCTCTCACACTTAAAGCCCCTGTGCACTATTGTAGTAGAAATGTTGGTCATTGGTTAAGGCTCATCTCTGGTGCTACCTCCTCTGATTGTTTCCTCTCTCCTTGACCTGCTGTGAAGCCGTGAATACCTCTCAGGTCCTTTAGAAGTGACAGTCACACTGTGTTTATATCCAGTCTCTGAATGTAGCTGTGTCCTTTGATCTCCCTTGTAACAAATCCCAGTTGCAAAGCACTGATGAATGGAGATTTTACTGAAGGTTTCATAAAGAGAAAATCATAAGGCATTTCACACCACAAAACTCCATAACAATTCCCTTCAAACATCTCTGCTCCCTCATCTTACCTTCTCTATTGGTATTAGCTACTCCTCTTTTCCCCACCAGGCACCCTCTCTTTGGACCTCTCTCCAACCACAAACTTGGGCTTCCTCCCTTTCCATGTTCTCTGCCAACCTTCCTCCTAGATACACCCCCCCCCATCTCCTTTTCTGCAATTCGTATTTTCACACTCATCATCTTTCAAAGAGGAGAGTTCCATTCTTCGGAAGACAGAGAATATTGAGGCTCCTGGCTAGCTCAGTTGGAGGAGTGTGAGACTCTTAATCTCAGAGTTGTGAGTTCAAGCCCCACGATGGATATAGAGATTACTTAAATAAATAAAACTTAAAAAAGGGGGGGGGGTGCTTGGGTGGTTCAGCTGGTTGAGTGTTGGACTTTGGTTCCTGTCATGATCTCACGGTTTGTGAATTTGAGCTTCACATTGGTCTCGCTGCTGTCAGCATAGTGCCCGCTTCGGATCCTCTGTCCCCGCCTCTCTCTGCCCTCCCCTGCTCATGCTCTCTTTCTCTCAACAAGAAACAAACATTAAAAAAAAAAAAAAAAACTTAAAAAAAAAAGACAGAGAATAGCAAAAATAACAAATGATCTCTGCCCACCCCACTCCCGCCCCATTTTCCTCCATACACTAACGTCTTAGCAAGTCTGTTACACAATACTACCTCGGAGTGTTGAGTGAAGGGGAGAGTAAACACAGCATACTATTTGCTCTTGGCACCTGAGTCTCTCCAGTCTTGAGGCCCACGCCTTCCCTCCCTTTTTCTCTGGTGAGGTTAGATGTGACTCATCTCTGAAGTCCTTTGAATGCAGAGATCCGACTCTCCCTGGCTATATAGTTACCAGGAAAGGTTTGAATTGTCCTCTTGAGGTTCTTACTCCAATCCCAACCCAGACAGTCTAGTCCCACTAGACCAGTCAAAACTTAAGGTCAAACATAGAAGCATTAGGATTCCACAAGGAAAGATACAGCTGGAAATTTTTCCATTTTGAGATCTGGGAAAAGAGGTAAGTCTGCCACCTGGTAGGTGAGCTCCCTCTCCCCTTCCCTGAGTTTTCCCCTCATGAGCACAGTCTGCCATAAGGTGTCTTTCCTCAGAGCTGAAGCAAACCCATTTTCTGCTGGTGGGTGGGGTGGCATTCCTTGCTTTGTTCTTGAAACTGTCCCAGGTTGACGTCAATGAGATGCCAAGGGTTGGTGATCCTGTTATCAAACTTGCTACACTGGTGCAGATAAGGGTGACTGGTCACCGTGAGTCCTGGGCTCTGACTTCAGGGGGCTGAGGCATACTTGCACCCTCCCTGCTCTGTGATGCCAGTCCCTACTCTGCTCTTCATTCTTCTGCCCTGAGGACATCTGATTTCACCTCCCTTTCTGCTTCCTTAATTCCTCAGTAGTGAGAATTCAGATGTTTCCTTTGGTCCCAGAAAAAACCTGACATTTTGGAAAAGTTTTGTCATAATTACTCCTGCCCTGATTGCCCTAGGTGGACCTGATTCTCCAACGGACACCCCCTAGCACCTTTTCACATGACTTGCTGTGAAACCCTCTCAGGTATGAACATACATGAAAAGTGTTTTCTCTTGTTCCTGGCATCTGGTCCCATGCTTAGGCCAGTTTAAAAAATGACTCTTCCCACTCTAAGCTCTGCTCAGCAATCTGTCCCACAGATGACTGTGAGTCCATATAGAATTCCTGCTGCTGGCCACGTGGACTTTGACGCCATCTCCAGTTTCTTGCTACCCTGTGTGACATTTAAGAGGCATATATAATTCCAACTTGATCTTTCTCTGCGGTCCCTAGCACTGCTCTCCTTCCAAATGACTGCAGTTTCTAAGAGTGTCTTGTCCCTTTGTGGTTCCCTTTTGCCTGATTGGAAGCCTTCCCAGGAATTCTTCGGCAGGTATGAAAGGGCTGGACCTGCCCAAGAATATCTGCAGCAGACCATTCCTGTTCTTGAAAGACCCCATCCAGTTTCTTAAGAAACTGCATCTGTTGAGGCTGACACACTAATCTCCAGCCTGAGAATTCTCACTTTAGTAAGCTCACTTGATGCTTGCTCATCAGATCCTCTGTCTGCAACATTCATTTTGAACAGTGCAACCTTGCCAAAGCTTTAATGCAGATCTCAGAGCAATTCCCACACAGTGATAGATAGGCCAGGGACCACCCTAATTTGTGCTATGCCATTTTTCACTCCTTACATAGGCTCAGCACTCTGCTGGTCATGTCCTCTGTCTCCCTACAAAGACTGAAAATCTAAGTGTTTCCAGTGGGGTTTTAGAGTTGGAGAGTCTAGGTTCAAAATTTATCTCGGTTTCTTAGTAGCTATATATCCTTGAGTAAATTACTTACTCTTTCCCAGTTTCCTCATCTGTAAAAATGAGGATAAAAATACCCACCTCATAGAATTATTATAAAGATGAACTGAGAAAAACAAAAACTATATATAGGGCCTGGAATATAGCAAGTGCTCAATAACAACCAAAGCTGTTACCCACCAATTCTAGCTAAGTCCTATATGCTTTGTCCTCTGATTTAAGAATAGGAGGGGTGGGGGTGCCTGGGTGACTCAATCCATTGACTCTCTTGATTTTGGCTCAGGTCATGATCCCAGGCTCCTGGGATCAAGCCCCGCATTTGAGATTCTCTCTCCTCTGCCCTCTGCCCCTCCCCTGTGCAAGTGTGCATCCTCTCTCTCCCTCTTTCTCTCTCCCTAAAAATAAAAAAATAAAAAAATAAATAAGGAGGGGTAAAGACTGAAATAAAGGAAATGTAAAAGATCTTATAACCTCTGTTATCTATATTTGAAAAACAAGCCAAAGCAGCCTTTCTGAACATTCACCAGGGTCCTGTCCTCTAACTTCTTTTGTCTTTTCCGGTGGGTATTCGGAAGATTAAAAAATAGAAAGAGACTGACTACCAGATGTAGGAAAGCAGTTTGCCTCTGCTTTAAAATATCCACACTCAAAGGCCATGTATTTCCTCTGAGTTGCAGATCAAGGGGCTAGCAGTTAAGGGTTGAGGGAGATCTATGTTTTTTTCAGTAAATTTTTGACACTAAGGAAAAAAAAAACTACGTACATATATACACTTTGCAAATGAAACAAAAATGTTTTAAAAAACACTTGCCTGACAAATGTGATCAAATAAGCTCCTGTGCTCACTACTGCAATCTCCTTTCCTTCCAGCCCCAGATCTCTTTGTAACTGGCCTAGAAACAGCAGGCCTCCTAGGTCACCAGTGCACAGGGACAGATACTCTTGACCCTGCTTGTGACAGCATCGCAAACACATGCCTGACATACCTTGGATAGCCAGTCTGGTTCTATTACTGGTACATGAAAGTTTTGCTCCTGCAGCAAATCTCTAAATTTAGATGCTTTTCAGGATGAACTCTGAATGATCTTTGTCCTGAAGACTAGTAAGGAATTGGAGGGCACCTTGCTTTTTATTTATTAATTCAAGTGCCAGAGTAAATGTTTCATAATATAAAACTTGTGAAGATCGCCATATTAATGGAAAATAAAATAAAACACAGGAAGTATCTAAGATTTCTCCTTTACAGTTCTCATAAAAATTTTACCCTGGCTTCCTTTTTTTTTTCCTTCGCTTGAGTATGCAAAGCATTACCATATTATAGCAATACACTGTAGTAATACTTTGCACACTCAAGTGAAATAAAAATAAGTCCAGGGCGAAAATTTTTATCCTGGTAGCTTTATGAAGGTGTTTAGAAATAATACATTTTAGGAATTTAGTTCTCATATAATGTCAAGGTGCTTAAATGTTGCCATTTTCATTAAAGAAAAAACAATTTCACTAATGAGAGAACTTCAGAGAATGATGAATTTACTTTAATAAAGGCTAGCCACATCAGAGTATCTTTTTCTTTTTCTTTTTTTGTACAGTCAAGGTATTTTTTAAAATTATTTTTAAATTTCTACTAGAATATATTTGATAATTAAAAATCATATAGGGGTGCCTCAGTGGTTCTGTTGGTTAAGCGTCCTACTTCAGCTCATGACCTCAGGGTTTGTGAGTTTGAGCCCTGCATTGGGCTCTGTACTGCCAACTCAGAGCCTGGAGCATACTTCAGATTCTGTGCTTCCCTCTCTCTAACTCACCTGGCTCATGCTCTGTCTATAAATAAATAAATAAATAAATAAATAAATAAATAAATAAATAAAATACAAAACAAATTGTATATATTTCAGGTATACAACTTCAAGATTTGAAATCATTGTGAAATGATTACCACAATCAAGCTAATTAACATATCTAGCACCTCAGATAGTTACCTTTTTTTTTTTTTTTTAAGATTTTATTTTTAAGTAATCTCTATTCTCAGTGTTGGACTCGAACTCACAATCCTGAGATCAAGAGTTGCATGTTCCATGACTAAGCCAGCCAGGCTCCCACTGTTTTCTTCCTTCTTTATAAGAACATTTCAGAGCTCCCCTCTTAGGAAATTTCAAGAATACAATAAAGTATTGTTAATTATAGTCACATTGTTGTACATTAGGGTCTCAAACTTAATTCATCTTGCAAAACAGAAACTTTGTACTTTGCTAAACATCTTCACATTTTCCCAGCCCCCAGCCCCTGGCAATACCATTTTGTTCTCTGCTTCTATAGCTTCAACTTTTTTTAGATTCCATATATAAGTGAGATTATGCAATATTTGTCTTTGTGTCTGGCTCATTCATTTAGCTCATCCAGATTCACCCATGTTGTTCCAAATGGCAGGATTTCCTTCTTTTTTGAGACTGAGTAATAATCCATTATATATATAGTATAGTGTTCACACACACATACACACATGCATCAGGACATTTTTATGGATATTCAAGAAGGTAACTTCGGATTCAGATGGACTGGGTTCAGATCCTGACTCTGCTACCTAACAGGGTGATGGTGGATGGTTTATTTAACTGCTTTGATGCTTTGTCTGAAAATGCATTCTAATAATACCTTTTTATTATGAGAATTAAAAGACAGCTTATAAAAAGCACATAGGCCTCAATAAAGGATGTTATTCAGTCAGGACATAGTGGTAAGCATTATTCGTCAAGATATTATGATAAATCCTATTATGACAGGAGCTAACTTTGTGTTGATGTATCCCGGCAAAGAAAGATTCTTCTTGTTTAACAAGGAACAACATGGGGTAGTAGAAAACAAATACACAGAAAAAAGAGGGATCATGGGGGGCCCTGCCATACCTTACCCAGTCACCCTGGACAAATCACTTAATCTCCTTGGGCCCCGGTTTCCCCCCGGCTTTTAGAAAAGCCACAGTGCCTTGCACTCATGAGAGCATTTGGCTAAACTGTTTCCAAAGGCTTGTCTAGTTTTTGAAGTACGGGAAGTCTGTGTTTTTCTTTGTTAAAAGGACTTCATTGGAAAAGGTCGTTTAGTTAAAGAAGCACCTAAATCAGAACATACCTGCAGGTACAAAAAATTCTTTGGAAAGGAATTGGTTGGATCAGAGGCTACACATGACCAGAAATCAGGTTCCAGGTCTGGGAGTAGGAAAGCCTGCTTGACAGGCCAATGAGATTGGGGAGGCTAAACTGAACGTGGCTCCTCCACTGAACCTTTAAAACGACTCTTCCATTCATGAAGTAGTGCTCCCCACAAAGCCTCTCCAAGCTGCATCCCTGGCTGAGCACCAACTCCTTATGCAGTCCCCACTCCTAAGGGAGAGACTGAGCTAACCTTCCCTTTCTCTTAGTCACCCAGCTCCTGTGCCGAACCCCAGTTTGCCCCGCTCACAGCCTTTCTTGTGGGACTTGTTGCCTCCCCAAATTCAGCCCCCAGCTCTTATTATTTTTAGCTCCCATCTCAGGGATTTTTTAGAGTAAACAATCACATGCACTAGGGAATTTACGACACCACTGGCTTGTGCTCTCCCTCTTACCTTCTCGTTAAAGATCCCTTGCTGTAAAAAGAAGAAATGAATATTTTTTTAAAGTTCTCTTTTTCCCGATTTAAAAGTATTATATACTGAGTAGACAACTTTAGAAAGGACAAAGAAGAAATTGCAATACATTTCCAATTTTTTACTTTATGTTTATATTAATACATCTATAGCTAGTTATAGATAGTTTTAAATATTTGAGTCAATACTATACATACAAAATAAACTCTTATATATCAACATTTAATATTCAGTTTTCTATTTCCTTCTCTCTAATCTGTTTTCATCTTCAACCTCTTGGCAGTCCCAATGACACTGACCTGTAGCCTGGAATTAGCTTCCATCAACATGTTATAACTAAATAATTGAGATCAGTTGGAGTTTTATATGTTAAAAAAAGATGTCTTTCCCCAAATTGAAGGTGATAAAGGCTCATCAACTCTGCAAACATGAATCCCATTTTTATTTTTGATGTTTTTTGAGTCTCCTACCATACAACTACTTTAGTGTTACCTAATATTTTCACTTTTATTTTTTATTCATCCCTCTCCTTTTCTAGTAAGACGGAAGTTTGAAATAAGATTAAAATCTTTCATTAAAATATAATTCATAATGTTACTATGCTATCAATACCACTATTTCACATGTATTTCTCACAGGCTCAGCATTTGTTTACATACTTACTATTTTATATATTTTTTTCACTTAAGACTGTACTGGGAACATTTTCTATGCTTTATTAAGTACACTCAATTAACTTCATATTGATAATGAAAACAGTAATGGCAACATTTTCTAAGCACTACTCTAGGTGTTTGTTAAGTGCTTTACTTAAAGTATCTTGTTCAATCTCCATAACAACAGTACAAGATAGCAACTATTATTAGCTAACCCCATTTTACAAGGGAAAACTGAGAAACAGGAACATTAACTACTTTGCACAAAGGATGAAGTTTAGAAAATCTGACTCTAGGGTCTGTTCTCCTTCTGAGCCATTATATAGTTCTTTGTCCTTCATAATGTGCATTGGTAGCTGTGCCTTACTTTGTTCAATTATTCCATTGTTTTTGGATACTTATATTACATCTAGTTTTTTTCTCCCCCAATTTTGATAATTCTGCAATGGACATCTTTCTGCATATAGACTTTTACTTCTACTGCAGGATTTCCTTATGGTGAATTCTCAGAAATGTAAAGGGAAAATCATTTCGTCCAAAAATTTTATTCAAGGGGTGCCTGGGTGGCTCAGTCAGTTAAGCATTCAACTTTGGCTCAGGTCATGATCCCACGGTTTGTGATTTTGAGCCCAGCATCAGGCTCTGTGATAAGAGCTCAGAGCCTGGAGCCTGCTTCAGATTCTGTGTCTCCCTCCTTCTCTCTCTCTCTCTCTTTCTCTCTGTCCCCTCCCCCACTTGCACACACATATACTCTCTCCCTCTCAAAAATAAATAAATGAACATTAAAAAAATTTATTCAAGAGGCACCTGGGTGGCTCAGTCCGTTGGACACCGACTCTTGATTTCAGCTCAGGTCATGATATATTAATACATCTATAGCTATTTATACATATTTTTTGCATATTTGAGTTAATACTATACATACAACCTTAAGCACATCCTATTTAAGATTCTCTCTCTCCCTCTCTGCCCCTTCCTGGTGAGTGTTCTTTCTCTCTCTCAGGAAAAAAAAAAAAAAAAAAAGACTTGTTCTCTCTCCCTCTGCCCCTACCACACCCCCCGACAAAATGTTCTTTTTTATTCAAAAGGACCTTATTGGAGGAGCTGTTGGGAGAAGACAAGGAGAATTTATTCAGTTCTTTTGCCACAGGCTCTGAGCTGAGCCCCCCAACTTCATAGTGTGGGGTAGGGGACATGGCACTGAGGAATCTTGTCCCTTTCAGGCTGTGTTTGGTGTCTCTCCTGTTACAGGACTTCCTATTGTCAAAACATTTATCACAGGCATTTTAACTTGTTTCATCATGTTACCCCCACTTAAAGAAAAGCACTGTTTGTTTTCCTTCTTTGTACCCAGGACTGAAGATAATGTCCTGTACATAGTAAGTGCTTTACAGACGCTAGTCAAGTGAACAAATGAAAAATAGAGAAAGAACTCTCTTAACTGTGAACTCTCAGTTTCAATGAAATTAAACTATGATAGTAAAGATCAATACCTTGTTAGGGTATGTATTAAGTACTGAGGTGTCTATTAAGTGTTGTTATTTTGGTGCTTTTGGGGCTTTGCCTGCTAGAAGGTGCTGTGTCTCCTGGGGTTAGCAAATTCCTACAGATAGCAAACAACTCCCTTAGGAGAGTATCTTTCATATGTAAACCAACCAATCTAAGACTTTATCCCAACCAGTGCTTCTCACTGGGCTCTCACCTTTGGGTCATTGTTCCCCTGCCTTCATTGCCCCAGGGCTACGTACCTGGCTACTAGAGACAGCCCCAAAGTCCTAGAGTCTGCTGAAATTACTCAAACCACCCAATTCTAAATCTGCTTCCCTGCCTCACCTATTCCTTTCTGTTCTTGGCCATGTTTTTCTCTTGCTTCCTCTCCCTCCTGATGGATTCTAGTGCTTCTGCATGTGGCCCCATGTGGCACGGTGTACCTCCTTTGCTGGGAACTATGAGTAACTATTTTTTCAATGACAGTCAACTGCTCATATGTTGGTCTTGCTATACTTGAATAATGAAATCTACATCTTCAAGCAGAGTAGTAAAGTTGACAATGACTGAGATAATGGCTGAAACATTGTGACAATGTAGGGGAACAGTAGGGCTGCAAGATGTAACTGACAGTAATAGTGGCATTGACTACAGGTTACCATGGGTAACAGCCAAGGAGAGGGCATGATAATTATGATAATTAGTAGCGATAATAATTTTATAATCTTACAGAGCACTTCAATAATCTCAAAAAATAATAATCTCACTGCTTTACACTTTCATACATAATATCTTATTTGCTTTTTACAACACGTATCTCCAGGTAATATTATTATCCTGTCTGATTATAGAATAGGCTAGGTCTTCTGGTAAGTTCATAGAACCAGAAATAAAACTGAATATCACCAGAACCTATCTCCTCTTTGTAAAATTGAGGAAACTGAGGCCCACGGAGGGTATGATGGTTAATTTTAAGTGTCAGTTTGTTTAGGCTATGGGTTGCCCAGATATCTGGTCAAACGTCAGGTATGATGGTTAATTTTAAGTGTCAGTTTGTTTAGGCTATGGATTGCCCAGATATCTGGTCAAACGTCATTTCTGGGTGTGTCTGTGAGGGTGTTACTGGATGAGATTAACATTTGAATCTGTACACTGAGTAAAGCAGAATATCCTCTCTAATGTGGGTGGCCTCATCCAATTGGTTGAAGGCCTAAATAGAACCAAAAAGATGAAGAAAAAGAAAATTCTCTTTCTGCCTGATTGTCTTTGAGATGGGACCTTGGTCTTTTCCTGCCATTGGGTCAGACTCAAACTGAAACTATACCATTGGCTCTTCTGGGTCTCCAGCTTGCCTATTGCAAGTATTGGGGCTTCTCAGCTTCCATAATTGTGTGAGTTGATTGCTTATTATCTCTCTCTCTCTCTCTCTCTCTCTCTCTCTCTCTCTAATCTACCTACCTACCTACTTTTTCCTATTGGTTCTGTTTCTTTGGGAAACTCAGACTATAACAGAGGGGAGGAAAGTCTGGCTTTGTTTGATTCCATCCCTCTGAATTGTCACCCTAGATGTCCTTTGCTGACTAAGCCTAACTTAAGTTAGGAGCCATCTCAGAGTCTGGCAGGAAACAGGACAAAGCCCTAGCATACAGTGGCTTGGGACCAACTTCTAAGGCTCCCTTCCTGCTGAGGTCTGGCTGACACTCCCTGGTTAGCACCCAAAGTCCATCCTTTTTGCCTTGGGCCAGAGCTGAGCCAAGAGCCCAGGTTGGGTCCTTTCACCTCTGCTCACAACATTTCACAACAGCACACATCACTCCTCTTGAGACGGTACCTGAGGAGGACAAGGCTCTCCTGTAAGGTAACTATCTTCAAGTTACTGGGATGCCAGGCTGGCTTGTCCTTGGGGACCCAGGCAGGGGATCAAGGTCGCTTGAGGTTTTAAGACAGGGGCTTAGATACAAGCCATTCCCATTCTTGTAGTAGGTTCAGAATGGAAGCAGCCACCAGACTAGGATATAGAAGGCTGAATTATTAGTTCAGGTACCTCAGATTGCCCAGAAAGGAAATTTGCCCTATAGTGTAAGGTTAGGCTGGATTTGCAGCCTAGAAGAGGTAGAGTTTAAAGCACTGCAGAATAGGGAGCTGGGCAGTGCTGCTGGAGACATTTCCCTCTGCTTATTTCATAACCACCCACATTTTATTAAAAGAACCATTGGGGGGCGCTTGGGTGGCTCAGTCGGTTGAGCATCCAATTTCGGCTGAGGTCATGATCTCACAGTTCATCAATATAAGCCCCAGGGTGGGCTGGCTGCTGTCAGCCCAGAGCCTGCTTCAGATCTTCTGTCCCCTTCTTTCCCTGCCCCTCCCCCGCTCATGCTCCCTCAAAAATAAACATTAAAAAAAAAAAAGAAAGAAAGAAAGAAAAGAAAAAAAAGAACCATTGGGAGCTGAGGCATTTAATGTCCACTGATGGATCTGACCCCATTTAGAATCAGAGAACTTTTTTTTTTTTTAACCAGAGAACTTTTATATGAGACAAATTTAATGGTAGCAGCAAAGCTTGGTGGGAAAAGAGAAGCAGCAGCAAGTTCAGACAAAGAGAAATGGCAAAAATAGAGAGCACTCAAATTGTCTGAGCTAGTTTCTGTGCTATTAACTATAGCCAGGAGCTACTCTGACTCCTGCTGATGTCACCACCAGAAATAAAATCTGACTTCTCCTCTGGATTGCAACCTTCACTAACAAATGTTGTGTCTATAAAATGTGCTGAAGACATGACCAAGAGCTGCTGTGAGGGTGCTGGCTCCGTTGGTGGCCAGCAGGGGCAGGGAGCAAGGAATTTAGTGCCAGGGAGAGAGGCACGGTGGAAGCCAAGGGCTGGGTCAACAGGCTCAGACAGGATCTGGGCAAGCGTTGGGCCTAAAGAGGTATCAGATCAGTAAACATTCAGAGGGAAGCCAGGTTCTCTGGTTTACAAAGAGATTCTGGACCAGAGGAATGGAGAAGGCAGAAATGGAGGCTGGGGGACAGATAGCATCAGGTAATTTTCAAATTTCCCTGAGAGGAGGTCACAGCCCTATAGCTTTGGATCAGGTTTTTAAAAAATGAAATTGAATAATTTTAATTTTTTTTTTTTTTTTTTTGAGAGAGAGAGAGAGAGAGAGAGAGAGGGAGGGAGGGAGAGAGAGAAGGTGCATGCACGCTGGAGCAAGGGAGGGGTAGAGGGAGGAGAGAGAGAGAGAATCTTAAGCAGGCTTCACTCCCAGCTTGGAGACTGATGGGGGCTCAACCCTACCACCCTAGGATCATGACCTGAGCCTAAATCAAGATTTGGGCGCTCAACTGACTAAGACACCCAGGTGCTCCCTGCCTTTTTAAAAGTAATCTCTATATCCAACATGGGGATGAATGCATGACCTCAAGATCAAGAGTCACAGCACTCCTCAGCCTCCTTGCTCTTGCCTGTTGTCATCTCCTCTCTGTGGAGTGGAGAGTCTGAGAGAAAGAAACATAGGAAGAGACTGGAATTTCCTTCCTCTACCCTATCTGGTGCTGTTTGGTCAAGAGCCCAGCCCATGTTCTGATCTTGTCCTAATCTTTTAAACTTGAATTCTTTTCCCTGGAAGCAGTAGCCTATAGAAAAATCTTTGCGTTCTGGAGTCAGAAAGAACTGGATTCAAATTCCAGTTCTGCTACTTACTAGCTAAGTGATATTGGACAAAAGTTGTTTGATGTGTCTGAACTTCAGTTTCCGTATCTGTGAAATGGGCAAGATAATAGGGATGTAGTGAGGATTAGATAAAAGAGAAAATGGTGGCATGTGGGTGGCTTGGTTAGTTAGGCAACTGACTCTTGGTTTCTGCTCAGGTCATGATCTCATGGTGTGTGATTTCAAGCCCAGCATCGGGCTCTCTGCTGTCAGCACAGAGCCAGCACAGGATCCTCTGTCTTCTTCCTCTCTGCCCCTCCCCCACTCATGACCTCTTTCTCTCAAAAATAAACAAACATTAAAAAAAAAAAAAAAACAAACAATGTGAAGCATAGGGCCTGGTGTACACAATGTATTTAACAAGTAATAGTCCTTCCCTATTCTTTTTTTCTATCATGAAGGGGTTAGATTGGGTCTGGAGTTGGCATCTCAAATGAGGCACTGGAATCATCATTCTAATAACTGGAGTATGACTTGTATGACAAGAAGGTTACACATTTTCTCTACGCCTTTGACATTTTGTTCCGCAGCCTAGAACAGTGATTCTCAAACTTTACCAGGAACCAGAATCACCTGGAGGATCTGTTAAACAAATATTGGTGGGCCTGATTACCTAGAATTTCTGATCCTATAGGTCTGGTGAAGAGTCTAGGACCTTGCATTTCTAACAAGTTCTCAGTTGCTGCTGCTGCTGCTGCTGCTGCTGGTCTGGAAACACATTTTGAGAAGTGCTGGCCTAAAACATTTTATTACTCTCCTATCCTTCTGGTTAACTCCTACTCATCCTTTAAGTCTCAGATTTGATTTTTATTACCTCTAGAAAGTACTTTTTTAACTATTTATTTTTTTAAGTAATCTCTATACCTAATGTGGGGCTCAAACTCATGACCCCAAGATCAAGACTCACATGCTCTACCAACTAAGCTAGCTAGGTGCCCCTAGAAAGTCTTTCTTAAACCTGAAGTCCAAATTAGGCATTTATCCTCTGTACTTTCAAGGCTCCCTGGGCTTGCTTGCTCATAGGACTTATCACAACGTTCTGTAATTGTCTTATTACTTGTCTATATCTGTAATTACTTTAGAAAAGTGACTGTGTCTGTCCTGTTCATGGTTGTATCTTCAGGGCTTTGCTCAATACCTGGTACATAATAGGTACTCAATAAATGCTTGTTGCATGGATGAGTGAGCTAGACCCTGGGTAATTGGAACCAGAGCCTAGTGACTCATGAGGGTGAGGCAGGTAAAGGGAATAAGTTCTAGTGGCCAGTGGCCAGGCAAGTCTTGGAATTTAGTGCCAGGGAGAGAGGCAGATCATTGCAGGAATTATAGGTACAAGTTCTGGACCTGAGGAGCTTGGTTTACCCTCTGGGATATGGAGAACAGGGCAGAACCCCGTATCATAGAAGTTGAGCAGGGACCAAAGCTCTATTTCTGATTAAGATGATTGATTTATATATAGATGGACCTCAAGGGTATTATGTGAAATGAAATAATTCAGATGGAGAAAGACAAATACTGTATGATCTCTCTTAAATGTAGAATCTGAAAAACCAAAACCAACAAAATAAAAACCCAAGTTCCTACATACAAAAAACAGATTAGTGGTTGCTGGAGGTGGGTGGGGTGGGAAAAATGGGTGAAGGAAGTCAAAAGATAAAAAGAAAAAAATGTATATATAATATGTGGCCATGAATTTGGACATTGTTATCTGGGACTTGGGACTTCCTATTGGTTTGGGCAAGAGATATTTGTAGCGTATTTTTGTGTTTAACATCATTTAAACTATCCAAAAATTTGTAGTATTTGGCAATTTCATTTTCTGTTGTATAGACAGAGTGACACAACATATGCCTCATTAAACTATGGAATTCCCCTCTCCCCCTAAAAAAGATGCTTGATCCAAAAAGCAGGATTTAAAACATTAGTGGTCCCATTATTGTTTGATAACTCAAACATAGGGTCTATCTTGGTGACTGTTTCATGTACACTTGAAAAGAATGTATCTTCTGTTGCTGAGTGGTGTTTTCTACAAATGTCAATTAGGCCTAGTTAATCAATATAGTTGCTCAAATCTTTGATATCCTCACTGATTTTATATTTACTTGTTCTGTCAATATTTGAGTGGGAAATATTTATACCTCCAAATATAATTATAGATTTATCTTTCTTCTTTCAGTTCAATTAGTTTTGCTTCATGTATTTGGAAGCTATGTTAGCTGTAGACACATCAAGTATTTTTATGTGTTTTTGAAAAAATTTTTACTTTATTATTATGAAATGTTCTTTATCTCATTCTAAGGTTCTGAGGTATAATCTATCGATTTTAATATAGCCACTCTAGGTTTCTTTTTATTTTTTATTTTTTTATTTTTTATTTTTTTTTTTTATTTTTATTTTATTTTTTTTTTTAATATATGAAATTTACTGTCAAATTGGTTTCCTAGGTTTCTTTTTAAAGAACAGCTTTATTGAGATACAGTTCACATACTACATAATTTACCAATTTAAAATGTACAGTTACTATTTTTCATTATTTTTAGATTGTGCAATCATCAATAAAATCTGATTTTAGGACATTTCATTGTCCAACTCTGTTTTGGCTAGTGTTTCATGGTATGTTTTTAATATTTTGACTTTCTTTTTGTTTGTTTATTTGAGAGACAGAGTGTGCAAACAGGGGAGGGGCAGAAAGAAGGAGAGAGAGAGAATCTCAAGCAGGCTCCACACTGTTAGCTCAGAGCCCGACGTGGGACTCCATCCCATGAACTGTGAGATCATGACCTGAGCTGAAATCGAGTCAGATGCTTAACTGAGCCACCCAGGCGCCCCTCTTTATTTTTTATTTTTATTTTTTTAAATTCATTTATCTTGAGAGAGAGAGAGAGAGAGAATGCAAGCACAAGTGGGGGAGGAGCAGAGGGAGAGGGAGGGAGAGAGAGAATCCCAAGCAGGTTCCAAGCTCTGTACTGAGCTCAACTCGGAGCTTGATCTCAAGATCTTGAGGTCATGACCTAAGTCGAAAATAAAGAGTTGGACGCTGAACTGACTGAGCCACTCAGGCACTCCAATACTTTGACTTTCTTAAAAACAGCTTTATCAGCTTTATTGAGATACATCCTTTTACTTACAATCATTCTGTATTCTTACATTTAAAATGAGTTTCTTACGTAACAGAAACCCATGGGGGAGGGGAAGGAAAAAAAAAAAAAAGAGGTTAGAGTGGGAGAGAGCCAAAGCATAAGAGACTGTTAAAAACTGAGAACAAACTGAGGGTTGATGGGGGGTGGGAGGAAGGGCAGGGTGGGTGATGGGTATCGAGGAGGGCACCTTTTGGGATGAGCACTGGGTGTTGTATGGAAACCAATTTGACAGTAAATTTCATATATTAAAAAAATAAAACGAGTTTCTTGTAGGTAGCATACAGTTGAGGGTTGAGTCTTGCTTTTTTATCAATGTGATAATCTCTATCCTTTAAGTACAGTGGTAGATAATTTACATTTAATGTAATATTTGATATAGCTGTGCTCTAATTTTTTTTAAAGTTTATTTATTTTTAGTAATTGCTACAAAGTGGGGTTCAAACTCATGGCCCTGAGATCAAGAATTGCATGCTTTCCAGGCTGAGCCAGTCAGGTGCCTCAGACATAGCTGTGTTTTAATCTACCAATATACCATTGATTTCCTATTTGTCCCATTTGCTTTACTCATTTCCCCCATCTTTTCTTGTTTCCTTTTGGATTAATTGAGTATTTTATTTCCACAATAAGCTTATTATCTACATCTCTTTTCTTTGGCTTATTTTTAGTGGTGTAAGATTTACAATACACATTTTTAATTTAGAACAGTCTATTTTCAAATAATGTTACACTGCTTCATGTGTAATGTAAGAAACTTATAACAGTATACTTCCATTTCCCTTTTTTTGTCATTTGTGCTATTATAATACATTTTACTTCTACATGTATTATAAACTCTACAATATCTTGGGGAGTATTTTTGCTTTAAATAGTTAATTATCTTTTATAAGAATTAAAATATGAGTCTTTTATATTTACCCACATATTTACCATTTTTGGCATTCCTTATTCTTTATGCCAATTTAAGTTTCCATCTGGTATAATTTTCCTTTTGTTTGAAGAACTTTTTTTTTTTTAACATGTATTCTATGACAGGTCCACTGGTGGAAAATTCTCTCAGCTTTTGTTTCTCTAAAAAAGTTTTATTTAACCTAATTTTGAGGGGATATTTTCAGGGTACAGAATACAGAATATAGAATTTCTTGGATATAGAATTCCAGGTTGACTTTTTTTTTTTGCTTGCCTTTTTATTTTTAAATTTATTTAAATTTATTTTTATTTTTTTAAGTTTATTTATTTATTTTGAGAGATTGCATGCGTATCCATGGGGAAGGGGCAAAGGCAGATTGAGAGAGATAGATATAGAGATAGAGATAGAGAGAGAGAGAAAGAGAGAGAGAGAGAGAGAGAGAATCCCAAGCAGGCTCTGCATTGGGAGCACATATCAATCCCAAGAGCCTCGAAATCATGACCTGAACTGAAATCAAGAAAGGGACCCATAATTAACTAAGCCACCTAGGGGCCCCTTGCTTTTTTTTTTTTTAATTGACACACAGCATTACATTAATTTCAGGTATACGTAGTGATTCAACAACTATATGCTATGCTTACAAGTATAGCTACCATATATCACCATAAAATGCTATTACAATAGTATTGACTATATTCCCTATGCTGCACCTTTCATCCCTATGGCTTATTCATTCTGTAACTAGAAGCCTGTGCTTCTCCCTTTCACCTATTTTGTCCATTCCCCTACCCCTGCTAACCCTGCAACTATCAGTTTGTTCACTGTATTTATGGGTCTGTTTCTGCTTTTGTTTGTTCATTTGATTTGTTTTTTAGATTCCACATACAAATGAAATCATATGGTATTTGTCTTTCTCTGACTCATTTCACTTAGCAATAATACTTTCTAGGTTCATCTACATTGTTGCAAATGACAAGATCTCATTCTCTTTTTTAATGGCTCAGTAATATTCCATTGTATATATTTACCACCACTTCTTTATCCATTCATTGTTCAGTGAATACTTGGGTTACGTCCATTTTTTGGCTATTGTAAGTAATGCTGCAATAAACATAGAGGTACATATATCTTTTCAAATTAGTGTTTTTGCTTTCTTTGGGTAGCTACCCAGTAATGGAATTACTGGATTGTATGAGATTTCTTTTCTTTCTTTCTTTCTTTCTTTCTTTCTTTCTTTCTTTCTTTCTTTCAGTTTATTTATTTTGACAGAGAGAGAGAGAGAGAGAGAGACAGAGACAGAGACAGAGAAAGCGCTCATGAGTGGGGGAGGGGCAGAGAGAAGGAGAAAAAGAATCATAAGCAGGCTCAGTGCTGTCAGTGTAGAGCCCCGTGCTGGGCTTAATCCCACCAACTGTGGTATCACAACCTGAATGAAATCAAGAGTGGGATGCTCAACTGATTGAGCCACCCAGGCACCCCAAATTACTGGATTGTATGACATTTCTATTTTTCATTTTTTTTGAGAGAGCGAGAGAGAGAGAAAGAGGGAGAGAAAGAATCCCAAGCAGGCTCTGTGTTGAGCACAGAGCCCAACTTGGCCTGGATCTCATGAACTGTGAGACTGTGAGATCATGACCTGAGCTGAAATCAAGAGTTGGACGCTTGCCTGACTGAGCCACCCAGGTGCCCCAGGTTCTCTGAAACTATTTTTAGTTCCCTGAACTCTGAAGCAATAGATTCTTTGTTGTCTTCTATGCTTTTTTCAAGCCCAGCGACTAATCGTATGACTATTATTCTAAATTCTTGTTCAGTTATATTGTTTATATCTGTTTTGAACAATTCTTTAGCTGTCATTTCTTCCTGGAATTTCTTTTGAGGAAAATTCTTCCATTTCATCATTTTGGCTAGTTTTCTGTCCCTTATGTGCTTCAAAAGCTTGTTATGTGTCCTACTCTGCCTATTTTAAAACTGGAGTTGAGGGGCAGCTGACTCAGTAAGTTGTCTTTTTATTTTTTTGGTTTCCTTTGCTGCGCAAAAGCTCTGTATTTTGGTGTAGTCACAATAGTTTATTTTTGCTTTTGTTTCCCTTGCTTGAGGAGACCTATCTAGAAAAATACTGCTAAGGCCAATATCAAAGGGATTATTGCCTATTTTCTTTTTTTTTTTTTTAATTTTTTAATGTTTATTTATTTTGGAGATAGAGACAGTGTGTACATAGAGGAGGGGCAGAGAGCGAGGGAGACAGAATCTGAAGCAGGCTCCAGGCTCTGAGCTGTCAGCACAGAGCCTGATGCGGGGCTCAAACCCACCAGTTGTGAGATCATGACCTGGGTCGGAGTTGAATGTTTAACCAACTGAGCCACTCAGGTGCCCCTGATTACTGCCCATTTTCTTCTAGAAGTTTTATGGTTTCAGGTCTCACACTTAGGTCTTTAATCCATTTTGAGTTAATTTTGTGTAGGGTGTTAGAAAGTGGTCCAGTTTCATTCTTTTGCATGTAGCTGTCCTCTTTTCTCAGCACCATTTATCGACGAGACAGTCTTTTCCTTATTATGTATTCTTGCCTTGTTTTTTTCATAGATTAATTGACCGTATAAACATGGATTTATTTCTGGACTCTTTATTTCTGTTCCATTGATCTATGTGTCTATTTTTGTGCCAGTACCATACTGTTTTGAGTACCATAGTTTTGTAGTATATCTTGAAATCTGGGAATGTGATACTTTCAGCTTTGTTCTTCATTTTCAAGATTTCCTTGGCTATTCATGGTCTTTTGTGATTGAAATTGAAGTTTTAGCATTATTTTTTCTAGTTCTATGAAAAATGCTGTTGGTATTAATAGGTTGACTTTTTTAAAAAAAATTTCAGCACATTATAGATGTCTTAGTTTCTGATAAGAAGTCAGTGGTCACTCTATTTTTTTCCCCCTCTGGATAAAATGTGTGCTTCTTTGTCTACTTTTTATTTTTTATTTTTATATTTTTAAAAGTAAGTTCTACTCCCAATGTGGGGCTTGAACTCATGGCCCTGAGATGAAGAGTCTCACACTTCATGACTGAACCGGCCAAGTACCTCTCTCTACTTTTTTTCTTTCTCTCTACTTTTAATATTTTCTTCTTATCACCTTTTTTTCAGCAATTTATGATATGCCTTGCTTTTATATATTTTTAAATGTGTGTGTATATAGGGAGGGGTTACTGTGTGTGTGTGTGTGTGTGTGTGTGTGTGTGTGTGTGTGTGTGTGTATTTGTCCTGCATGGGGGTTTGTTGGGATTCTTGGCTCTGTGAATTTAGAGTTTTCATTAAATTTGGAAAATTTCAGCAACTTTTCCATTTAATATTTTTTCTGTCACTCTCTCACTTTTTCCTCTTGTACTCCTATTATATATATATATATATATTAGACTACTTGCTATTATAGGTCACAGAGACTCTGTTGTGGTTTTTTTTGGGCCTTTTTCTCTCTCTCTGTGCTTCAGTTTAGATAGCTTTCACTATTATGTCACCAAGGTCACTGATCTTTTCTTCTGCACTGCCTCATCTTTTGTTAATCCCTTTCAGTAAATTTTATTTCAGATATTGTATTTTTCATCTCTAGAATTTTGATTTTGTTCTTCTTATATCTTCCATTTCTCTCTGTATTATACTCATTTTTATTTTAAATACTTGAACATAGCTATACTTGTTTTAGTGTACATATTTGACAAATCCATCCCCTCTGTTATTTCTAAATTGTTTTCAACTGACTGATTTTTCTCCTTGTCATGGTTCAATTTTTTTAAAGGTTTCTTTGCATATCTTGTAATACTTGATTGGATGTTGGACATTTTGACATTTGCTGAGCATGGGATTTTACTTTCTTCCTTTAAAGAATGTTGGTTACCAGCCTTTGTTCTGGTAAGCAGTTGAATTATTGGAAGATCAGTTTGATGCTTTTGAAGCTTATTTTAAAGTTTTGTTATTATAGGTCTAGAGTAGCCTTTATTCTAGGACTAGTGTAGTTCTGCTTGTGAGATGTGACCCTTTTGGATTCTTTACTGAATGTCTCAGGTGCTCAGTGAGGCTTCTACACCCTGACTGATCAAAACTCAAATGTATCCTGGATCTGGGTAAGCTCTGGGAATTTTTCAGGTGGTAACCACTGATTTTAATTTCCCGGGATTCTTGAGAGGATTAAATTAAGTTATGCACATATGAAGACTATTGCAGGGGGTTCTGATTAGGAATGGGTACATGAGGGATTTCTGGAGTGCTAGCAATATATTTTTTGATGTGGGTGATGGTTACATGTTCACTTTATAACTATTTGTTAAACTAAACATATTCTTGCTATATATTATACATCACAATAAAAATTTAAAGGAATAATGTAAAAAAGTGCTGACATCTACTTAGAGCTTAATAAATGTTAGTCAGCCTGATTAAATGAGATAAGATATAGAAAATGCCAGCACATAATTCAATGTACAGGGGATTCAGGATCCTTTCCTGTAAATAAACTTCTCATGCAGGTAAAACCTATATGAAGACAAGTACACAAAACATAAACACACAACTCAATGAGTTTTTCCCTATGTGAATACACCCAAGTAACCAACAAGTATGTCAAGAAACAGAACTGAATTGTTAATGTGCAAGGATATGGAATGGAATTTTTCTAGTGTCTCAGAAGTTTGGCCAAATTCCCAAAGCTGTGATAAGTACCTCCCCCTTTCTAAAGAATGTCATTATACATACCTTCAGAGCTTCTAAAAAGAAGACAGAGCTGGTGCTTTGACTATCAGCTTGCCCTCCATCTCCAGCCTCATAGGAAATCAGGATTTCAAAGGTGGCTTATTTCAGAGTCTGCCTATGAGGGTGTGATGTGATTAAGTGATGGGCTGACAAGTCATCACAGCCCCTGTGCTTCTTGGCAGCCAGAGCTGGAGACTAAGAGAGGTTGGGGGGAGCCTGACATACAGACCCCGGAGTTCAGAGTTTGAGGGGGAGGGTGGTAGTGGGGTTAGGGGTGTTCCTAATGAAATAAACATTGGTGCTTGCTTGCTGCTGGGAGTATTGTGAAAGTAAGAGGCAGGCTAGAGCAGACGGTGATGGAGGGGCAAGGAGAGAGGGCAACAGTTTGGTGGCACACGGATGTGTAAGGTCCTCGGCCAAACGGAGTGAGCGGTAAGCAGTGGGCTTTGAGCTGCCCTGACGGGGTCCTGTCCTAGAGGGCTATCTGCCAGGACTCTAGGAGTATGACAAAGTGGGGAGGGAGGTTTGCCTCCGGGGGTCAGGAGCCAAGGGGTGGATCACAATAAATTAGAGAGGACCTCATCCACATCAGGGAACCATGCACTGCCAAGGTACCACAGGGCCCCGAAGAACCCACAAACGCTTCCTCGCTAGAAGACCTAGTATTTGAAGTTCTCATCAAGTACTCATGGACGTGACTAGACTACGCTCTCCCTGGCTGGGCCTAAGCCACACCACAGGAGGGACGGCCATTCAGGCGAACGGGGCCGCTCTTCTCGCTCTGCCCGCAACCCCTCGCCTCTGCTCCCCGCCCATGGGCAGCCCACGGAAGGGGGGGGGGTGGGGTTGGGGGTAGGGGGAGCGTGTGGGGAACCCGGCGCCCTCCGCCTCCCCCCCACCTCCCCGGGGGCCGTTGTGCTCGTTCGCAGCCCTCTCCCTGGCCTCTAGACCCTATGTCGACCTCCTGGTGGTGTGTGGTGGCGAGGGTCGTGCAGCCACGCGCGCAACCTTGGCGGGGCCGCGTGTTTCTCTCGGCCCTCTGTGGTGACCCCGAGCGCTTCAGGTCTCTGCTCAGGTGCCCGCCCAGCGAACGCGTGGTTTCCTTTTCCCAGCTACCCCTCCCCCAGGCGGCCGCGGCGATGCGGTGTCCCAGCAGCCGGGAGCAGCAAGTAAGGTAGGCACGCGCGTCCCGTCCGGCGGGCGGTGCTCGTCATCTCACTGCGCGCTGGGAGCTGAGGTGGCGGGCGCACCACGTGTCACCTTTGTCGGGTTGCACGCGGCTGCGTGAGCGATGGTGGTGGGCAGAGCCAGCCAAAGATGGCGCTTTGGCCATCTTTGGGAGCTACGGTGTGTGGCCGATATGTGTGTACGGTTCGCTTCCCTTTCTGCCGGAGAAGCGAACTTCCGGGCAACACAGGGTGCTCGGTAAAACTTCGAGGAGACGAGGGAGGCAAAGGGAAGGGCCTGTGGCACCACGGGGCATCACGATGCCCTAGGCTTGCTCATACCGCACCCCACCTCCATGCCCTGGCATCTCTGAATACCTTCCTGCCAGTGGGGGACAATCGGTGGCAGTGACCTGCGGAGTGGAGAGGAGGAGGGGGGGAAGGAAGGGAAGGAGGGAGGGAAGGGGGACCTAACACTTGAACATCGGCTGATGTTAGTCAAGAGATCACAAACTGTTCCCTTCTAAGTTAAAAGGTCTTTCCCTTTCTCCCCCTCTCTTTCTCCCCCCCCAAAAAACCCCAAATAACTTAAAAAAAAAAAAAAAAAAAGACCCTTCCCTTTCTACAAGCCAATCCTGCAGGAGCCAGGAGAGTTGGATGAGGTAGCAAGAAAGAGAAATTGCAGACCACACATGCCTTCTTACCCAATGTGGATTCTTCAGCCACAAGTCAGAACTGAGGAGTGGGGAGAAGTATTGAGTTCAATGTGAGGGTTTTTTTTTTTTTTGTTTGTTTACTATGGACTGGATTTTTTTTAAGGTCCTCAAATGAAGTTGTTCATATAATCCTTCCACAGACCCTGGAAAACTTCCAGATTCCTGGGATGTTGGTTTTCCAGGGGCTTAAAAAGGAGATCCGGTAAGGCATGTTAAAAGACATTGTTAGGAGACAAAGCCATTTCCTGTTTGCACCTCTTGAGTGCAGTCCAGTGTGTGTGTGTGTGTACCCTTTGCTTCATCTAGGCTGTGGCAGAGTGTGAATTTCTCCTCCTCTGTAAGATGCACTTTTCCAGAGATTAGAAGTCACTAAGTCATGCTTCTCTCCTATGGACAGCCCTAGGTAAATGCAGGTAGATTTTGTTCTGTCTTCTTGGATTTATCAATCATTAAAGTATTCTGTATGTGAAGTTTTTCCTGTTGACACTGTTTAAAAATATATAGTTCTTTTCCCAACAGTTGCATTTTAAATTCATGCCTTCTCTATAGGGAAGGCATCCTGGGCCCCTTCATAATTGGTGATGCAATTAAATTCATTAGTAACAGATGTACAGGCTAGTGACCACATGATGGCATCATTGGTATTTCTGTATTTATCTCAGGATTTGTAAAATAAAACCCATGGAAACTACATATTCATTATATTTCAGTAGAAAATAATTAAGTTTAGGGTGCCTGGGTAGCTCAGTCGGTTAAGCATTCTACTCTTGATTTCAGCTCAGGTCATGATCTCTTGGTTTGTGAGACTGAGGCCAGATTTTGGTTCTGTGCTGACAGCCTCACAGTGTAGAGACTACTTGGGATTCTCTCTCTCCCTTTCTCTCTGCCCCTCCCCCTGCTCTCTCTCTCTCAAAGTAAATAAATAATTTTTTTTATTTAAAAGAATAAAAATTAAGTTTATTATATATCATTCTTCTGATCACTCCTGGTATGGCTGCTCCCTTGGATTCAGTCCCCTCTGTCTGGAAAGTGGGGGGGGGGGGGGGGGGCTAGCAGTCAACAGTGGTCTTTTGGAGTTGCCAGATCCACCCCCTTCGGTATCTTTCTGTTCGGTTTAGCACTCAGGAATGAGCCTTCAGGATGACCTATTTCATTAGTTTTGAATTTTCTTTCCCAACTCTGGAGGGATGCACTTGGTTCTCTCCATGGCAGAGAGATTGGCCTCTTTGCAGGGGTCTTATGGGGGAATGGATGGAAGAGATGAGAGAAGGCAGACTGGCAGGAATTGACAGAACAAGAGAAAGTTTGTGAAAAGGGTGTCCAGGAGACAGAAAGAAGATACAGGGAAAGGGTTTGGAAGGAGGACCAAGACAGGTGCATGAAACTTTTGACTGGAAGTGGTCTTACATCAATTAAAACACCAGTATTTGGGTACTTAAAAAGTACAGTGTTGAACATTTATGTAATCACAGTTGCAAATCTTTCCAGAAAAATCTCTATAGGTGGCCAGTAATAGGGAATATAATTTTGATTACTGCATCTTTTGGTCTCAAAGGTTTATGTCTTCTGATTTTTTTTTTACGAACTTTGGGGTTTGTCATATTTCGATCCTGCAATTCCACGATAAAGTGGAAGGAATTTCTGAAAGGTTTTGAAGTCAGACAGACCTGAATTGTCTGTCTGCTATTATTAATTGCAAACTTGAGCCCATTACATAACTTCTCTGAGCCTTAATTTCTCCATTCATAGCTATCTACCTAAGGTAGAAACTATTAAGCAATTAAATGCAAATACAAAATGGAATGCTTAAAAACACTGAGCACACTACCTGGCACATGGCAAATAAGTGCTTGATAGGTGGTTAAAATTGTAAATAGTGTTGTGTATAGTATTAGTTTGATTAATTATTTCTGTAGCTGTAGTTTTTGGCATTTCTAAGGTTTTCAAGTCTTGTTTGTCTGAACTATTCAAAACCATACTACTATAAAAGCTTTTGCCCAGAATGCAAATTTCCTTAGTGCTATATTCCTAGAAGTGAAATGATTAGGTCAAAGGTGTAAACAGCTTTGTAGCCTGCCAATTGGTGCTTAGAGACATTGGACCAATATAAAATGCAAATACAATATCTGGGTGTATTTGTTTCCAAAGTCTAGTTGATAATGATACATTTAAAATACTTTAATTTGTGATGGGTGCTGAAAACTTCTCTCTTATAAAAGATTCAAATCTTCATATTAAAAAAAAATTTATTTATTTTTGAAAGAGAGAGCAAGCAGGGGAGGGGCAGAAAGAGAGGGAGACAGAGAATCCCAAGTAGGCTCTCCTCTGTCAACACATAGCCTGATGTGGGGCTCGAACTCACAAACTGTGAGATCATGACCTGAACCGAAATCAAGAGTCGGACACTTAGATGATGAGCCACCCAGATGCCCCTCATTTTTCTTCAGTAGTCATAAATTTATCTATCATACGTTAAAATAAAAATTTAAAAACATTTGATTCTCTAACACAACTGCTTTATTATTATTATTTTTTAAAATTTTAACTTTTTTCTGGATTTTAATTTTTTTTTATTTTTAAATTATTCATTTTTTTTTTTTTTAATTTTAGCTAGTTAACATACAGTGCAGTATTGGTTTCAGGAGTAGACTTCAGTGATTCATCACTTACATTCAACACCTGGTGCTCATCAGAACAGGTGCCCTCCTTAAATTTTTTTTTTAATGTTTATTTCTTTTTGAGAGCAAGAGAGACAGAGTATGAGTGGGGGAGCGGCAGAGAGAGAGGGAGACACAGCATCTGAAACAGGCTTCAGGCTCTGAACTGTCAGCACAGAGCCTGATGAGGGGCTCAAACTCACAGTCTTCAAGATCATGACCTGAGCTGAAGTCGGATGCTTAACCGACTGAGCCACCAGGTGCTCTGCAAGTGCCCTCCTTAATACCCATCACCCATTTAGCCCATCTCCCACTCACCTCCCTCCATCAATCCTGTTTGTTCTCTATAGTTACGAGTCTCTTGTGGTTTGTTTCCCTCTCTTCTCTCTACCCCCTTCCCATATGTTCATTTGTTTCTTAATTTCCACATATGAGTGAAATCATATGGTACGTCTTTCTCTGATTGACTTACTTTGCTTAGCATAATACATTCTAGTTCCATCCACATCATTGTAAATGGCAAAATTTCATTCTTTTTGATGAATGAGTAATATTCCATTGAATATGTACCACATCTTCTTTATCCATTCATCAGTTGAGGAACATTGGAGTTCTCTCCATAGTTTGGCTCTTGTTGAGAATGCTGCTATAAACTTTGAGTTGCATGTACCCCTTTGAGTCTGTATTTTTGTATCCTTTGGGTAAATACCTAATAGTGCAATTGCTGGATCATAGAGTAGTTCTATTTTTAGTTAAAAAAATTTTTTAATGTTTTATTTATTCTTGAGAGAGAGAGAGAGAGAGACAGAGACGGAGCATGAGTGAGGGAGGGGCAGAGACAGAGTGGGACATAGAATCCAAAGCAGGCTCCAGGCTCTGAGCTGTCAGCACAGAGCCCGACACCAGCCTCGAACTCACAAGCTGTGAGATCATGACCTGAGCTGAAGTCAGATGCTTAACCAACTGAGCCTCCCAAGTGCCCCTTTTAGTTTTTTGAGGAACCTCCATACTGTTCTCCAGAGTGGCTGCATCAGTTTGCGTTCCCACCAATACATCTGCAGCTTTAAACAGTTAACACTGGGTATTAAAGACTTATTAATCCATTTGCCAAGATTTATTAAATAATGTTTCATTGTGTTATTATTTTGTACAGTTTGTGCTTATGGTCTAGTATTTTGAGTCTGTTTCTAGGATCTTGATTCACTTTCATTTGTCATTTTTTCCCTGATTATACTTCCATATCACAGCTGATTATGATTGTCTATTTAAATGATAATATTCTTGCTAGCTTTATTTTATTAAAATTCATCAAGGACTTTTAGTTTTTTGGAATATGATATTTTAATTGTTATCTCCTGCAATCTGTATTTAACTTTGTGTGAATGTTCATCCTATTTTTGTTTATCTGTATGTTCTAATTTTTTCCATAGTGAACATGGAGAAACAGTATACATTTAAAAATAAGAAAAATATGATATAAAAGATCTTTAGTGGTAATGAAATGCAAGAGGGCAGTAGCATGATTGTAACTTCATGACTAAGTATTGATTTAAATAGGCAGAGAAACGTGGGTCATTGTCTCATTGGTTTCTGTACACAGATTCTCCAAGCTCTCCTGTTTGTTGAGGGCTGGAACATTTTATTCTTAACTACAACTCTCAAAGAATCACATTAAGACTTGCATGACCAGGAATAGTCTTGGCACAATATAGGTAGTTTGTTTGAATTTGCTAAACACCTAATAATGCCATCTTGGTATTTGTTCTTTTCTTTTATTGTGTTGACTAATAACAAATACCATGAATTAAATAAAAGGGCGATTCTTGTCTGATTTCTGTTTTTTTTTTTAATATTTATTTTTGAGAGAGAGAGAGAGATGCAGAGAGGGAGGGAGAGTGAGAGAGAGAATCCCAAGCAGGCTTTGCCCTGACAGCGTGGAGTCCAATGCGGGGCTAGAACCTATGAACTGTGAGATCATTCCCTGAGCTGAAATAAGAGTCCATGTGCAACTGACTGAGTCACCCAGGTGCCCCTGATTTCTGTTTTTGATTGAAATGAGATGACTTTGCTTCCAGACATGATAGAGTAAAATAGGGACTAGATTTACCCTCCAGATTTAAACAGCTAGAACTCTGGACAAAATATATAACAGTTTGGGAACGTGGACAGCAGATAGAACAGATCTGTGATCCCTGAGAGAAGGAAAACAAATGAGATGAATTTTACAATTGACTCAGCATACTGCCTGGATGGACTCAGTGCAGGGAAAAGAAACTCTCAGGCTATAAATATAAATTGGAGTTCAGAGAGGTTAACGCAGCTAGAGTTTTGGGGCTTTGTAAAGGAGAGGAGGATACTGTACAAAGAGAGAGCTCTGAATATTTATAGAGAGACCCCTTTAAGTCTTTGGTTGAGTGGTCTACACATTTGTAAGAGGAAACTACTGAGGCCATGGAAAGGATCACCAGAAAGCAGTAAATCAAACAATTCCTGGAGCTCACATGGAGCTGGGAATAGTTGGTGTTTCAGCAGCCAGAGTAGAAAGATCTCATAATTTCCTTCATGGCACCAGGTAGACATCTCAGAAAGGTATTTCCTTAGCAGTAAGGCTAAATTAGCTAGCCCTAGACTAAGCTAAAGGCTGCTCTGGCTTCAAAGGAAGCTTTGAAAAGAACAAACTGATGCTAAGTAATGTGACTACACTAGAACACAATCCAGAACCAATTGAGGAAATTCAACAAAATCTAGCACTCAGGTGTAAAATTCATAATGTCAGGCATCCAACAACAACAACAACAACAACAAAAACCAGGTGGGAAAATATGACTTAAGAGAAAAGTCAACCAATAAAAACAGTCTCAGAAATGACAGACATGATGGAATGAGAAAATGTTAAAACAGCTTTTATAAATATACTCCATATTTTCGAGAAGGTAGAGGGAAAACCTGAGACAGAAATTTAAGATACAAAATTGAAGTTCCAAATGGAAATTCTAGAGATGAAAATATATAAATGAAAAATATAGTAGATAAGGTTAGTTACTATACAAATAAAATCCGTGAATCTGAAATCATAGTAATTCAAATTCAAAGTGAGGCACAGAGAGAAAAAATACTGAAAATATATGAACAGATTGATTATGGTTTGTGGGATAGTATAAACAGTCTAGCATACATGTAATTGGAAGCCCCAGAAAGAGAAGTGGGGAGGGGTTAAAGGAGGAAACAGGAAAAAATAATTGCAGAAACAATGGCTAAAATTTTTCCAAATTTGATGGAAACTATAAATAAACCTGTGTACAAAGAACCCCAAACAGAACAAATGTCAAGAAAACCACACCATGGCATATTATAATAAAATTTCTGAAAACCAGTGTAAGGAGAAAAAAAAAAAAGCAGTCTTAAAAACTGGTAAAAAGGACAAATTACATAAAGAGGAACAAAGATAAGATTGAGAGTAAAGTTTTTATCAGAAACTATGCAAACTAATATATGTGTAACTACTTACAAATTTCCTGTTGATCATTCCATTTAATAGATTATAATAGTTCTTCCTAAGTTAAAAAAAAAAGATTTTCTTTCTCTTTTGTGATTTTACTTACAAAACTCAGCTGACTTTGAAATTTGCTAATTCAAATATTGATGATTTCTATAGTTTTTTATTTCTATAGTTTTAAATTCTACTTTTTCATTTGCCTTAAACATTATTTTTCTTTACTTATTTTGATTTTCTCCATTTCAGTTTTTAAGAATATTTATAAACTCAGTTTAATAAATTCTTGTTTTCTATTTCTTTTTAAGATTATTTATTTATTTTTTAATTTTTATTATTAAAAAATTTTTGTGTGTGTGTTAATTTATTTTTGAGAGAGAGAGAGAGAGAGACAGAGTGTGGGTAGGGGAGGGGCAGAGAGAGACGGGGAGACACAGAATCTGAAGCAGGCTTCAGGCTCTGAGCTGTCAGCACAGAGCCTGATGTGGGGCTTGAACTCACAGACTGCGAGATCATGACCTGAGCCAAAGTCGGACGCTCACCCGACTGAGCCACCCAGATGCCCCCAAGATTTTATTTTTAAGTAATCTCTACATACCCAACGTGGGGCTCCATCCCACAACCCTAAAAGTAGGAGTCACACACTCCACTGACTAAGCCAGCCAGGTGCCCCAATTACCAGTTTTTTTTTTAAATGAGAACATTTAAGATCTTAGCAAATTTCAAATATAGAATACATAACTATTAACTATGATCATAATGTTGTGCAGTACCTTCCCAGAACTTATTCATCGTACAATTGTATCCTTTGACCCGTATCTCTCCATTTCCCCCAGCTTGAGCCCCTGGCCACCACTATTCTACTCTCTGTTACTGTGAGTGTGGCCTTTTTAGAATCTATAGAAAGTGAGATCATGTAGTATTTGTCTTTCATTTTCTGACCTATTTCACTTCATATAATGCACTTAAGGCCAATCTATGTTGTTGTAGTTGGCAGCATTTCCTTCCTTTATATGGTTGAATAATATGCCATTGTATGTGTATGTGTTTGTGTGTGTATGTATGTGTGTAGTGTGTATCTCCATTTTCTTTATCCATTCATTGATCAATGGACATTTAAGATGCTTCCATGTCTTGGCTATTGTGAATAAAACTGCAATGAACATAAGGGTGCGAATATCTCTTCAAGATGGCGATTTTATTTCCTTTGAATATATACCCAGCGGTGGAATTACTGGATCATATGGTAGTACTATTTTTAATTTTTTAAGGAACCTTCATACTGTCTTCCATAGTGATGGTACAGATTTATATTCCCAGCAACAGTGCACAATGGTGCTAACACTTGTTACCTTTTGTCTTCTTGAGAATGGACATTTAACAGGTGTGAGGTGATACCTCACTGGTTTTGATTTGCATTTCCCTGATGATTACTAATGATGAACATCTTTTCATGTACCTGTTGGCCATCTGAATGTCTTCTTTGGAAAAATGTCTCTTTGGGTCCTCTGCCCATTTTAAACTCAGATTATTTGTGGGGTTTTTTTGGTGATTGAGTTGTATGAGTTCCTTATAGATTTTGGACTTTAACACCTTATCAGATATATGGTTTACAAATATTTTCTCCTGTTCTATAGATTGCCTTTTCATTTTGTTGATTGTTTCTTTTACTGTGCAGAAACTTTTAAATTTTATGTAGTCCTATTTGTTTGTTTTTGTTTTCATTGTTTGTGCTTTTGGTGTCATATTCAAAAAGTTGTTGCCAAGGCCAATGTCAAAGAGATTTTCCCCTATGTTTTCTTTAGGAGTTTTATGGTATCAGATCACACATTTAAGTCTGGAATACATTTCAAGTTAATTTTTGTGAGTGACGTAAGATAGGAGTCCAGTTTATTTTTTTGCATGTGAATATTCAGTTTTCCCAGCACTCCTTATTGAAGAGACCATTCTTTCCCTATTGAGTATCCTTGGCTCTGTTGTCAAATATGAGTTGACTGCATATGTATAGGTTTAGTTTTGGACTCCTGATTTTTTAAAAGATAATCTCTGCACCCAAGGTGGAGCTTGAATTAATGACCTGGAGATCAAGAGTCACATGCTCTACTGACTGAGCCAGCCAGGTGCCCCTGGGCTCCTGATTTTGTTGTATTGTTTTGTTATGCATCTGTTTTTATGCCAGTAAAATGCTTTTTTGATTACTATTGCTTTGTTATATAGTATGAAATCAGGAAATGTGATGCTTCCAGCTTTATTCCTTTTTCTCAGGCTTGTTTTGGCTATTCAGAGTCTTTTGTGGTTCCATATGAATTTTAGGATTGTTTGTTCTACTTCTGTGATAAATGCAGCTGGAATTTTGATAGCGATTGCATTGAATCTGTAGATGGCTTTGGGTAGTGTGGACATTTTAATAATATTAATTCTCCCAATCTGTGAACATAGAATATCCATTTATTTATATCTTTTTCAATTTCTTTCTTTGATGTCTTATAGCTTTCAGGTCTTTGTACTTTGTGCTGAGCTGTTAGCACAGAGCCTGATGTGGGGCTCAGACTCACAGACTGCAAGATCATGACCTGAGCTGAAGTCAGACGCTTAACTGACTGAGCTACCCAAGTGCCCCTGCAGTTATTTTTTTAAAATACTTTGTCCTTTAACCTTTATACTAGAGTTAAATGGTTAATACATAACCATATTACCGTATTATTCAGAATTTGACTATATACTTACCTTTACCGGTATGTTGTACATTTTCATATATTTCAATGTTATTAATAGTGTCCTTTCATTTCAACCTGAAGAACTCCTTTCAGCATTTCTTGTAAGGCAGTTCTAGTGGTGATGAACTCTCTCAGCTTTTGCTTGTCTGGGGACATCTTTTTCTCTCCTTTGTAAGGACAACTTTGATGGGTAAAGTATTACTGGTTGGCAGTTTTTTCTTTCAGCATGTTGAGTATGTCATCCCACTTTCTCCTTGCCTTTACAATTTCTTCTGAGAAATCCACTGGTGGCCTTGTAGGAGTCCCCTTGCATGTGAGGAATTTTCTTTCTTGCTGCTTTTAAAATTTTCTCTTTCTTTTTCTTTCTTTTTTTTTTTTTATGTTTATTTTTGGGAGAGAGAGAAAGAGAGACAGAGTGTGAGTGGGGTAGGGTAGAGAGAGAGGGAGACACAGAATCTGAAGCAGGCTCCAGGCACTGAGCTGTCTGCACAGAGTCCACTGTGGGGCTCGAACCCATAAACTGTGAGGTCATGACCTGAGCTGAAATCAGACACTTAACTAACTAAGCCACCCAGGTGCCCCAAAATTTTCTTTGTTTTTCAAATTAGACTGTTTTGTTATAATATGTCTTGAATAAAATCTTTCTGAGTTGAAATATTTTGGGGACGTATGATCTTCATGAACTTGTATGTCTAAATCTCTCCCTAGGTTTGGTAAGTTCTCAGTCATTATTTATTTGAATAAACTTTCTGCCCCACTGTCTCTCTTTTCTTCTCCTGGGACTTCAGCAATGCACCAAATGTTTTCTTTAATGCTGTTCCATAGTTCACCTGGACTTTCTTCCTGTTTTTCATTCTTTTTTTTCTTTGTTCTTCTCTGTATAATTTCAAATGACCTGTCTTCTACTTCACAGATTCTTTTTTTTGATCCAGTATGCTGGTGATGCTCCTTATTGTGTTTTCATTTCATTCATTGTATTCTTTTTAAACATATATTTTTAATGTTTATTTGTTTTTGAGAGAGAAAGAGAGAGAGACAGAGAGAGACAGAGTGTGAGCGGGGGAGGGGCAGAGAGAGAGGGAGACACAGAATCTGAAGCAGGCTCCAGGCTCTGAGCTGTCAGCACGGAGCCCGACGTGGGTCTTAAACTCATGGACTGCAAGATCATGACCTGAGCTGAAGTCGGACATTTAACTGGCTGAGCCACCCAGGTGCCTCATCATTCATTGTATTCTCTACCTCTAGAGTTTCTGTTTGTTCTTTTTCTGTGATTTCTGTCTCTGTTAAATTTCTAATTTTGTTCATGTATTGTTTTCCTGATTTTGTTGAATTATCTTTCTGTGTTTTCTTATAGTTCACTGAGCTTCCTTAAAACAAATATTTTGAATTCTTTATTGGGCAAATCCCAGTTCTCCATTTCTTTGGGGTCATTTACTGGAAAATTATTGTACTTCCTTGGCTAGTATCATGTTTCCTTGATTTAAAAATTTTTTTATGTTTATTTTTTTATTTTTGAGAGAGAGAGAGACAGAGTGTGAGCGGGGGAGAAGCAGAGAGGGAGAGAGAGAGAGAGAGAGAGAGAGAGAGCGAGAGAGAGAGACAGAATCCGAAGCAAGCTCCAGGCTCTGAGCTGTCAGCACAGACCCTGACGTGGGTCTTGAACCCATGAACTGGGAGATCATGACCCGAGCTGAAGTCGGACGCTCAACCGACTGAGCCACCCAGGCACCCCTTATGTTGCCTTGATTTAAAAAATTTTTTTAAAATTTTTTATTTTTGAAAGAGAGACAGAGAGAGCAAGTAGGGGAGTTGCAGAGAGCCAGGGAGAGAGAATCGCAAGGAGGCTCTGCACTTTCAACATGGAGCCGACATGGGGCTTGAACTCACAAACTGTGAGAGCATGACCTGAGTTGAAACCAAGAGTTGGATGCTTAGTGGACTGAGCCACCCAGGTGCCCCTGTTTCCTTGATTTTTTAATGTTTCCTGAAGTTTTGCATTGCTGCCTTCACATTTGAAGAAGCAGTCACCTTCAGTCTTTACTGACTGGTTTTGGGAGAGAAGTACCTTTTGTCAGCACTGTTAAGGATTTCTGAGGCTTTCTCAGATCTTTTCTATGGATATCCCTTATACACATTTTTTGTTCCCTCTTGGGCCTGGGTGGGATTCTTAAGATTGTGTGCGAAGCCAGGCTAGGTGCTGACAGCCTTCCGTGTGCTTTCCCTGGGGTGGTGCTGAATGCTTAAATTTGTTTGCTTTCACCTAATCCTGCAGAGCTGGCCAGCTTTCTGTGTGTGCTCACTAGCTCTCTGCAAAGGCTCACTCACTGCCCTTCAGGGCACACACAGAGAGCTGGCCAGGGGGTGTGGAGCTTTGCAGGTCCCTGTGGGGCCAGTTGGGGGGCCTCAGGTGAGGCATGCCCAAGAGCTCACAGGTGGGTTTTTTGATGGAGTACATGACACAATTAATAAAATCTCTGTCCCTTTGATGCTCTTCAAGAGCATCTTGTCAGCTGGCCTACCAGCTACTCTGATCCCCAGTCATTAGTACTCTTCAGTATTTTGGATGGGTGAGAAAGAAGTGGGACCCTTTAGCAGCATCATGCACAGCTGGGGACTCTGGGCACTTACACACTCACTTTCCCCTGTGGGAGAAATCATGAGCTGAATAGGTCACTCATGACACTGAAATGTGCTGCCTTGAGGGAGGAGTGGTAAAGAGAAACTGTTTCCTCTTACCCTCATCAGTGTGTCCAACATAGATATTTTCTTGCTTCAACCGTCTGCTGGAACTTCTCCATTTGATTCCTGGACTTCCAGAAAGTCACTCTTGTCCATGAGTGATTGTCAGAACTCCACTTCTTTAGAGGGGAGTTGTTAGAAAACTCTTATTTTACCATTTTGATTACTTCACTCTGTGTGTTGTGGTTAGAAACATTGGGAAGCATTAGTCAACCTATATAGGTGCTTAACATATCAGAGAAAGAAAGAGCAGACCCAAGAACTCAGCAAGCATAAATTGTGGAAATTTAGTGTTATTGTTGTTGCCAGTTGCCTTCCATAATTTAATAGGCCTTGAGGGCCTCATGGTTATTTTAAAGAAAACTTACTTCAAAGTTCCAGAAACTCCCTCAAACTTGCATAAGCTAAAAAGAGACACAAGACTACAAGTGTTTCATAGAACAAAAGGTTTAGAGAGAGCCCCAAGAGGTACCAGATTGGATTCTGGAAAACCACCAGAAACCATGCTGTCTCTTCCTCTGTACCTCTCTTTGTGAGGCCCCATAGCCTTTTAGTTCTGTTCTCTTTGAGAGCATGCTTTGTTCTTTTCTTTCCTTTGCTTTTCTGTCTGCTCAGCCTCCCATCCATCCTCTTTAGTATCCATACAGCCTGATTAGAATGGCTATATTCAATTCCAAATTTCCATAAAAGAATCTGATCAGCCCAGCTTGGCCAGGTCTCTGTCCTTGGACCACTTAAATGTGTCTGGGAGAATGAAATCAACAAGAACTAACCTATGGAAATTATGCCAAGAGGAAAGAGCAGTTCTCAGAGGAGAATTCCCAAAGAAGTCTCTTATAATCATATATCATTGATGTTCATTACAACAATTTATCATCAAGAGAAAGATCATTACAAAATAATTAATAACTGACTTTTTTTTATTTTAGAGAGAGAGAATGAGTGTGTGAGCAGGAGAGAGGGGCAGAAGAAGAGAGAGAGAATCTTATGCCCCCTCCACACTGAATGTGGAACCTGACATGGGGCTCTATCCCGTGACCCTGGGATTATGACCTAAGCCGAAATCAAGAGTCAGATGCTCAAGTGACTAAGCCACCTAGGTGTTCCAATAATTGCCTTATTCTAAAAAGGGATATGAGGCAGCTAAATCTTAAAGTATGCAAAGATGCAGACTTTAATATAATAAGCCTGGAAAATACATAAATTTAGTATTACTATGTTTTACTCCGAAATCATTAAAAATTTCAAGTGTGGCTTAGTTTAAGTTATTGTTGTAAGTGGAAAGTTTTACTCCCAGTGATTACAGATAAGTGTGGAGATTTTAAAAAGTGAGTATTTGGCTGGTTTGTTTCTTTTTACTTAAACACAGTCTGTATTTTAGCCAAAATTATATTAGTAAGAAAATGTGATAAAAGGGTGCTGGGATGCTTTAGTTGGTTAAGTGTCCAACTCTTGATTTTGGCTCAGGTCATGATCTCACGGTTGTGGGATCCAGCCCTGTGTTGGGCTCCCTGCTGGGCATGGAGCCTGCTTAAGATTCTCTCTCTCTCTCTCTCTCTGCTCCTCCCCAAGTCAAGTGAGCTGTCTCTCTCTCTCTCTCAAAAAAAAAAAAAAAAAAGATAAAAATAAGAACTAGTAAATCATTTTGAATTTCACAGAGAGAGCTGGTTTTAGATATTTAAAATATCTTGGTCAATTATAATGTTCTGGTTAATGAATTGTTGAAATTTCATAAGGAAATGAAACCCAGTTGTCTGGCTTTACCAGGTGTTTCTATATTACTGTAGACTGTGGCTAATCGTACCCCATAGCATGAGTATTAAATGGTTTAGGCTACATATCTTGTTTTACTGCTGAGTAGGGGAAGTGAAATGCGGAACAGATCATTACTCTGGATAGGAAACAATAGAAAGGCAAATCAACGTTGTTCTTGACTTGGTCCTTTGCATTGTTTTTATACTTTTACTGGAAATGTTTTATAGAAATGCCCTTTTGGATCACCATTTAGTTGATCAGTAAATAGATGTCTGATATAGTGCAAGCCCTGCCTGGAACTGAATGTTTCTTTTCCCCTGGGGAAAGGCCTTATAGCCTGAGTTCATTTGCATATGACTTCAGGTGGCTGGGAAAGGGAGAGAGTGCTGCCTTGGGGACCAGGCTTCCCATATTTGAAAGGGACTATATTCTCCAACAGGCAACGGTGCATGCCCTTTTGTACCATTATAATTAGAAGGTAGGAACGTTAAGGAAGGAGGGGGTTAAGTAACAACAAGCTTTATTATAAGCTCAACAAGTTGAGCTGCTTGCAATCGCTGGGTGAGGTGGGGCTTACGGGTAGGCTCAGCTTGGGGCATAAACAAATAACTGCAAACTAGGTTCTTGGGTAGCTTAGCCTCTTGGGTCTCTATGTGAGGGGAAGTAAAAATTTGGAGGATTGGCCCTTCCTGGGGAAGAACCTCAAGAGGATAAAAAGGTGGGATCCTGCCAATTTCACTTGAGCTCAGAGTTCACCCTAAAGATCCCAGCCCTGCAGGGATCAGCCATTGCCTTTTCTCCAGACAAAGAAAGAGCTCAGAGATGGCTAGAGGGATTCTGCTAATAGGGAGAGCAATAGGGAGGGAGCATGCAAGCAGTTATAGTCAGAGTGTAGAAACAATAGTGTGAGAATTGGTGGCTCTTCCTTGCTGGGCATCAGCAAGATCAGTGAGGGAGACTCCCAGAGTGGCTGCCCATTTTAAGTGAGGCGGCAAGAAGATGCCTGTACCTACAGCTCTGCCCACTCCCCTTTCTACTGGATCATTCCCATCTACTTACAAACTGGGTTCAATGTCTCCCATCTTTAAAAAAGCCTTCACTGACTTCTTCATCCCCCATCAACTGTCAGACCATCTCTCTGCCTTTCTTCCCAGAGAAACATCTCAAAAGAGTCACCTACACTCCGCCTTTAGCTTTTTACCTTCCTTAAGCCTATTTTTTAATCTTTAGGATGCTTTTAACATTAAATAACAAAACTCAGAATGAGTTTAAATAACAAGAACCCCACAGTGGAGCAAACTTCAGGCATGAATTCTGGCTCTTCTTTGTGGCAGTTCTTTTGACTTTGCTCTTCTTTTTGGCATTGGCTTTATCCTCAGGCTGGTATCCAGATGGTTTCTGCAGATCTAGGTGTCACATGCAGAAAATGACAATAGCCAATGGAAGAAGAGGAGCTGTCTTTTCCTTATGTCTCTTTTTAAGGAAAAAGGAGGCCTCTACAGAAATTCTCCAAAAAACTTCCCCTCACATTTTGTTACAACAGAATGATATCACATGCCCATTCCTAAACATATCATTGCTAGAGGAAAGTAGATTATAGTGTTCGACTTGGACCAGTCAGAATTTACATTGGAGCTGGCCACAGGATTCTGTTTGAGAGAAGGGGAGAACAGATTCTGGGGAAGTATCTAACATGTCAGTTTAGCTCTTGTCCCCAACACTACACTGAAATGGAATAGCACAAGGCAACCAGATTTCAGTGATCATTTCTTTATCTTCATCTTCTTCCACTTTTAGCAACATTTGACTACTTGAGTACACTTTAACCTCTGCTACATCATGTTATCTTGGTTTTTATTTCCCCTCTAGTTGTTTTTTTCTTGGTTTTCTGGGTGCACCAGATTGTAAAACAGGATTCATCTTTGTCTTCAGCTTTAGCTTCCCCTCACAATCAGATGATTTCAATGTTTCTTTTTTAAAAAGTATTATTATTTTTTTTAGTGTTTATTTTTAAGAGAGAGGGGTGAGCACAAGTGGAGGAGGGGCAGAGAGAGAGACACACACAGAATGCGAAGCAGGCTCCAGGCTCTGAGCTGTCAGCACAGAGCCCGACGTGGGGCTCCAACTCAGGAACCCTGAGACCATGACCTGAGCTGAAGTCAGACACTTAATCGCTTAATTGACTGAGCCACCCAGGAGCCCCAGATGTTTCCGATATTTCAAAGTGAGGAATGAGACTATTAGCCAGGACTTGTAAAGGAGGTGGCTAAGTATGGGCTTTATGTCCATTAGTTGATTACAAATCCAAACTTATAAAAGAGATTGAAGAGACCAAAGTGCATAGGAAATTGGAGAGAAAACTACTTTAGAGAGATCTGCAATATAACTTTCTCTCACAGTAGGGAGGCAGTGGGGATGCTTGGTCTTCTCTGCCAGTTTAGTGAAAGGGGCTTTATTGGGGAGCACTTGGAGAGTGGGGGCACAGAGGACTGGAGTTTAACTGTGGCTGGCTAGCTCCTCTGATAGCAGAGTAAAAGGGTGATGCTGTGTTGGGGATGGCTGCCCTCCCAGAGTTTTGGGCAAATGATGCTCAAAGCTTCTCATAGACCTTATATAGTACATATAGAGAGCAGGCATGGAGTTTTCTTAGATCCTGCCCCAGAGAGCTGCTTGTGGAAAAACACACAAACAAACAAGCAAACCCTGGAAATATACCATTAGATTCTGGGGTGGTGAGGGGAGAGTTTTAAGTGACCAGCCCTAGGAGATGCATTTACTTACAAGGGAGCTGCCATTGCAAGATTTCCTGAGCTGATGGAGCTCCAAAAAAGCCATAGAATAGTCCCAGGAGATAAAGAACAAGCTCTAAATACCTGCCAAGCCCAAGTAGCTTTGTTTAGTTCGTAAGTCAATTAAGATCTTTCCTTTTCTCCCTCCCCACTCTGCTTCAACCCTGGAGAAAGCAGAAGCAGAGAAATGGGACTGAAGGTTTTAGATGAGAGAAATAAAGAGCCAACTATACCCTTCTCCCACTGGAGGCAGCCAGGGTGGAGCACACCCAAGCTAGGGGGTGGTGGGGAAACTTCAACTCTTCATTGATTTGGAAGTTGTTATTACTTTGGACCACTTGTAATACTTACTGAAATGAAACTCTGTGTGTGTGTGTGTGTGTGTGTGTGTGTGTGTGTGTCTGACCAGACGTAATTTGATGGCTTTTTATGAAGAATGTCAACAAAAGTCACAGAATTGCCTTTGATTTTATTCAAGGAGCAGGGCACAACAAGTCCCACCGAGGGGGTGGTTTTAACAGGTAGTGGAGGAAAAGAATAAAATGGTTTTCTAATTATACCAAGTGCATCCCTCTTGCTCAATGTATCATTAAGATAGACTTTTTTCTCTTTTATCCAACCTCTAAATGAGGTTGTGCCCAAGACCTGTCTTGGGTCTTCACCCTGTCTTTGTCTACATTTTCTTAATATGTTATCCCTTTCCATTTTATGGCTTTGACCCACTTTATGCTGATGACTTCCAAATGTGTACCAAATGTGTATCTTCAGCCCAAACATTTTTTATGAGCCCCAGAATCACGAATCCAACTTGTTGCTTGTCTAATAGGCATTTAACATGCCCCAGATTTCCCTGTCCCATCTCCACCATTTGTTTTTCTCCAGTTCTTTCCTATAATTTTAAAGAGCATCACCTTTCAACCAATTGCTTAACTCCCAAATCTAAAAGTCATTTTGGATCTCCCCTTTTTCCTTATCCCCTGCTTCTAGCCTGTAACCAAGTCTTATCAGTTCTACCCAAAGAAAAATCCCTAGTCCATCCTCTTCTTTCCATCTCTACCATCATCCCCTCCTCCAAGTTACCATCAGCTTTTCCTGGACTACTCCAAGTCCTCCTACCTGATCTCTCTTCTTCCATCCTGTTCCTGTTTGGTCTGTTTTCTACTTCACCAGAGTGAATCTTGAACATTTAAGTCCAATCATGTCACTGCCCTCCTTTCCTATTTCATAAAAATAAAATCAAACTCCTAATCCTGGCCTATAGAAGCCTTTATGATCTAGCCTTTGTCTTCCTTTTTAAGTTCATGTTGACCACCTCTTTGTTCACTGTGCTGCAGCCACTTTTCCTTGAATGGCCCAGTCTTCTGCTTACCTCAGGTACTTTGCACTTCTTGTTCCTTCTGCCTTGAATGCTTTTTTATTGACTCTGATAAGGCTGGATCTCTCTCAGACTTCATGTCTCTGCTCAAATATCATCTCTTTGGGAAGGCTTTTCCTGAGCATCCCATCTAAAGTAGCTCCTTCTGAGTCCTCTGTTACTCTCTATCTGATCACTTTATTTCTTGGGGCACCTGGACGGCTCATTCGGTTGGGCATCCGACTTTGGCTCAGGTCATGATCTCACTGCTCATGAGTTCGAGCCCCATGTTGGGCTTTGTGCTGACAGTTCGGAGGCTGGAGCCTGCTTCAGATTCTGTGTCTCCCTGTCTCTCTGTCCCTCTCCCACTTGCACTCTGTCTCTCTCTCTCTCTCGAAAATAAATAAACATTAAGAAAATTTAATCAGCTTATTTCTTGTATCTATGGCACCTAACACAAATTTAAATGATCTTATCTATTTCCTTATTTTATTTTCTAGTTCCTTTACCCACCTGTAAATTTCATGAAGATAGAGACCTTTCCATCTTGTTCACACCAATACTCTTGGCACCTAGAATAATGCCTGAAAGATAGAAGGTGCTCAATAAATACTCAGTGAATAGATGAATGAAAGAGGCAACACCCAACAATGAGTAGGTGTTCTCTGAAGGAACCAGATGGACCTGCGTTAGAAGAGCCTAGAATGAAAGCACAGTGGCCCTAAAGCTTGTTCAGAGGGGAAGATGTTATTTGAAGCTGAGGTGTTTCAAGGTGAGGGCAAGGTGAGGCCACTGCCCCCACTCTGGCGTGTTACCTGGAACAAGGGGTATAGTATCCTCATGGTCCAGAGAAGATAGATGTTAGAAGTAATTAGTTTTCTCTTTTCTGCAGCCAGAAGATGATAGAGAAGGCAACTTGAAGCTTGGGCAGACTCTCCCCAAGAAAATCCTATTAGAATGGCAAAAAGGGCAACCTTTTAACCATTCCACCCTGTAATGGTCATGCTGAGTCACAAATCCTTCAGTACAGAGGGTCCAAGTAAAGACCTCCCTCCTTGGGGATGGAGTGCTTGCCTCTTCTGGAGCCCTCAAGACCTCCTAAAGCTGAAAACTTATTTAGTGTGCACCAAACCAGTAGAGGATCCAAGGTGCTCGGATAAGATGCTGGGAGTCATAGAAGTGATGAGAAATTCTGGGATACCATCCTATTTATGTTTAGAACTTCCATCTCCTCCTCCACAGCCAAATTCAAATTGCAAATAGCAATAGATGACAATGACTGTGTGACATTTCTGTGTGACGGAAAACACATGAGCATTGTGGTCAGACATCTGGGTTTGAATTCTATCTCTGTCACTCACTGGCTTAATGATCTTGGTCAAGTCACTTAATCTCTTTGAATCTAAATTTCTCTATTTAAGGAATAATTACCTTTGTTAAGTTGTTCAGGTTTAAGGGTCTGATACATGGAAAAGGCCTGACAAATACTGGTGTGATCATTATGGTGGGAGATTTTCTGCTTATAGCTCAGTGTGCTAAAACACTTCATAGGCATGATAAAATGCAAAAGCCTGTCTTACCTTTCTCTTACCATCTCTATAATAAACCTTAGAGGATCTGAGTCTTTCAGTGAAGCTGAATGCTGTAAAGCAACAGTTGATTTCTTTTGGGTCAAGGTTGACATCCAGCATATCATTAGTGTATTTTAAGACATGGAGACTCCTGTGATCCATGCTAGAAACAAAAGGCAATCTAATTCCAAGGGATAGGAAGTTGCCAGGAAGTAGCAGGGTTGAAAGGTGGCAGGCTGAATCATGACTTAAAAGATTAAGTCTAAACAAAGGAATGACAGTCTAGCCTGGTTCAACTTCTCAGTAGATAAATGGAAACTATTTTCCAAAGGCCGTGAGACTACATTAATTACTCCACATGTCATTCAGGTTCCTCAAAGCCTCTGTTTTCTAGCCATTTGCCAATGACATCTTCCATATCCCCTCAAGCACTGGCATTGGATAATTGTTTGCCATGAGGGATGAGACAATTGTATATAAATGTGGGTGGTGGTAGCAGTCATGTTTTCTGTCATAAGGATGAAGAAGCTAAAAGAGCCAGTCTGAGAAAAATAATAAATCAGATGTTAAGAGAAGGAATGTTTACTGGTTTATTATCTGCCCTGGAGAGCCTGGGAGCATTCCTGGGCATGGGTTCAAAGTGATCTCTGTGTATCTGTAACAATTTCATTTTTCACACTTGTGTCAATTTGACTTAGGTTTTGTTACTTGTAACAGCAAGAGTACTATTTTTTCCCCTCCACTTAAATAGCACTGTTTTATTCGTCCCAAGCGGGCACCATTTTTATAACCATTGTTACAAGTATTTATAAACACTTCTTGAAATGCATTACAAAAGAACTATCACATCCATTCTCTAAAATAAGACTCTTCTCAAAGAATCTTGCACAGAACATGCAAGAGTCCTGGGCAGTGCAAGTAAATGACAATGCTTGGTATATAGCAGCAGCTCTCTGACAAAAATGATTGCCATTATTATAACTGTTGCTATTGGTACCAGTCCATGAAGATCATACCCTTAGCCTCATTGGGGGCATTCCTGAAGTTCAAATGTCAGTGTGGTTCTCAGAGATAGTTTGGGGAGGGTGATAAATCCTGGCCCTATTAAATTAAATCCTTGCAGCTGGTTCTACCTGTGGAATAAACCTGTTCCTACTTTTCTCTCTCCATCCATCCATCCATCCATCCATCCATCCATCCATTGTGTCATAAGCTAGGGAAATAATTTCCTCTTAGTCAAATCATCCAAGAAACAGGAATTCTTCAACCTTCCTGAAGGAGACCCCAGCAGAAGCTACTTGGGAGTGAGAGAATGGATCTGGTGGTGGGGTTCTATGTAGGAAGACCTTGTTGGACCCCTGAAGTTAGAGTTTTCTTGTCTTTGGACAGTGTTTAGATGAGCCATTCCTGTCTGTTAGCCTCTAACAGCAGCTACAGGCTTAGGCTGATCCGTGTCCCTGCCTGACCTCACATCAGCTTTCTGGCCTCCTCTGCATTTTCCCTGACTTTAATTACCCTGTAACAGCTGCTGCCTCCTTTCCTGGTGTTGCCCCAAACTGGGCCTGGCTTCCATCTGACTTCAGGAGAGCAGGCATCTAAAGAGTTGGAAGAAAATTTCTCCATGTCTCTGCAGAGGGGTGTTTGTCCTGATAGCATTACCTCTTTGAGTTGCAGAGTCTCTTTTTTGTAATCTTTGTTATTAGCAGTGGCATTTTCTACTATTTGAGTTCACTGTTGCCAGAGATAGGTGGAAATGCAGTGCAAATCACATAAGGAATGTGTCCTTGGATGTGGATCACTTTCATTAGGCAGGGAACCAAAATGCCACTCAATTCTGTCTCTCCTGAGAGTCACGGTCATGAAAGCATACAATGCATGGAGAGCTAAGCAGCTGCATTGATATGCCAGAAAATGCCCTGCAAAGGCATTAGCGCAGGAAATAGCCCTGGGACAGTGACATCACATCAGCCAGTGCTCAGCCTCCAGGACGGAGGCCTCTTCTTGGACCTATGTCAGCAGCCTTGGGGTGTGGTACTGCTAGTTTTAAGGGGGTGGGACAGGGAACCAAGGAGGAGCAAATGCTCCTGGGCTTGAGACTGTGGATTCCTGGTGGCCTGATGCCATTCTTAGGACTGGAAATAGTCCTACTACAGGAGAGGGGCCAGGGCACAAGGGTCGTAGGCAGGTCAGATGGGGGAGAGCTGTTAGCTTGAAGCAGGCTGTTGGCCTGAGCCCAGTGGCCAGGGTGGAGAATCAAAATCATCTCCCAAACAAGTACATAATCAGAACAGAATAAGGCGTGAAAAGCGGGTCAAGGAGACTGGCTCAAGATGAAGGCTGTGTACAGCAAGTTTGTGAGGGAGTCCTCCTTCCCTGTGGGGCCTGTGTGATTCTGGGGGTGGGTGTAAGGGCTTGAAGTAGCTGTTCAGGTATACAGATGGAATGCAGAGCCTGGAACCTGGTGGAAGGGGAATCTTGCAAGTTTCTAGGGCTGTAGAACTGTGGGATTGATGGGATTCCTGATACAGTTGGCTGTCCTGACTATAAAGCTTTGTCTTATATGGATCTGTGGAATTTTGTTCATTTCCTTTGTCCATAATATGGACTGTTCTCATAGGAAAGGCACTTATGAAATTTGCAAGCCTATAAATAGCCTCCACTCTTAGGTGCTCTCTTTCAGACGCAGGATGAAGGCTTTGGTGTCTCCCATATGCTGAATTATGGGATGCAGTCTTGCTAGTTTATAGGCAACCTCTGTTCCCCTATAAACATTGGTGTGGCTTCTGCAATCTGCTAATTTACAGTTTAGGTGCAAGTGTTTGGTTAAATGTCTTTCATCTTTTCTCTGTAGCTGCTCCCACCATGTCTTTCTGAAGTATTTTTTGTCATGCTGTCTAACCATTTTGTCCTCTACTAGCAGAAAAGGAAGCCTCTGAAAGTCTTAAATGTTTTTAAAAATTTATGCTTAAAAAAAAAAAAGAGAGGCAAGTTAGAGCTGTGATAAACTTGAGAAAGATCATATTACACACATTTTTAGGAATAATTAACTATTGGCTAAATCTGAAAAACACTAATGTAATAAAAACAAAGGGTCTAGTAGTAAAGAGGTCTCATTTGAGTCTCCAGTTAACAGAATGACCTCTGAAGTAACTTAGTCTTTTGGGGCCTCATGATCAAGTGAGAGAGCGATCAGAGCAGTGCTTCTCAAATGGTGGTGTTACTACCTACCAGGTGGGTTACTTGGGATCTTACTGAAATGCAGATGCTGATTCAGTAGGTCTGGGTGATGAGACTCTGCTCTTCAGATTAGAATAGTTAAGGTTTAGGAGAACTTTACGCAGTTCTCAATCTTGGTTCTATCTCAGGATCTTCTTGGGAGTTTATTTATTTATTTATTTATTTATTTATTTATTTATAGACAGAGAATGTGAGCAGGGGAGGGGCAGAGAGAGAGGGAGAGAGAAAGAATCCCAAGCAGGCTCTGCACTGTCAATGGGGAGCTCAAACTCACAAACTGAACTGTGAGATCATCACCTGAGCTAAAATCAAGAGTTGGATGTTTCACCAACTGAGCCATGCAGGCCCCCTCTTCTTGGGGGTTTAAAAATAGACTCATAGAAACTACAGGTGACCAGGCCCTACTTCCAATGATATAATTGGTCTGGGATGGGCCAAAGCACCAGTCTTTTTTTAAAAAAAGCTCTTGAGGTAATTCTAATATACTGTCAGGCTTTTCTATTACTATGATGAACTCTAGGAGCCTATGAAAAAATGTATATACACGAACATACGCATATATGCATATACACATGTGTATGTATGGATGTATGTATGTGTATGACTGTACACACAAAGAGTGTTCCTTTTCATTTTTTCAGAGAATGTAGAAAATTACAATCTGCCCCCTTTCTGCTTTTGATGTGTGAGTAGGGATGGCAGGGAAGGATCAGAGGAAAAAGCAAAATGACTGTCAGCCAAAGAAGCTACAAAAGTAAACAAGACCGGCCCTTTGCCTTGAGAAACCCATCTAACATCTAGGAGTGCATGTGCCACTATGTGGCACCATTCCTGAGACAAAGTTTGTCAACCAAAGGGACCTGTCAGATCTTGGGCCATGGTCTGACCAAGATTTTATACTAAAACTCTGTCTTTAAGCCTAAGTAGCTAACACAACAAACCAGTAGGGCTAAACCACCTGCCAGTTGGTAATTTGGGAACTTTATTCTAAGCTTGGAAAATTTGAATGCATTGACCGTAAACCAAACACCTGCAATAAAAAGGGGGAAAAAAGGTTTCCACTGTTTATTCAAGCTGAAGAAGGAGGTTCAAGTACCTGATTTCCATTGCATCATTCATTATAAAAGCAAAGGCCAAGAGAAATGGCTCTTTGAAATCACAACTGTCTTCAAGAATGGTGAATGTTGTTAAAAAACAACTATAAGTCAAGGCCTCTGTTCAAAGATTAAATGGCCCCTTTATTCAGTTGAGCCCCTTGAAGGGTTTACTTTAAGTTGGGCCTGGGGTGACTCGGAAAGGAGGAGCTGAGTGGCTCACTTCAAACTGTGTGGAGAATCTGGCCCTAGGGTGTGGTGGTGACAGGAAAGCAGGGAGAGGAGAAGAGAGAGAGGCATGAGCAAGGCCAGGATGTCCCTGGCTAGGTGTGAGAAGTGAGATATGTCTGGTGCTGAGTGTCCGAGAGACCTTTGAGAACAGGTTGTCTACATGAGTGTCAGCTGGTGTAGGGCAGCCCTGTAACCTCTCCCCACAGCAGCCTTGTGTTCACGTCTCAGGGTTCCAAGTGCAAGTGCTGGTCCCAAGTGAATCATACCAGGGCCAGGGTAAAAGAGCAGAATGCATGGCCAGGGAGGCTGGGAATTAGAGCTGAAGGAGCTGTGAGAGCACAGTTCTTCCTGCCCTATTCCATTTGCAGAAACCTCAGGAGAGCCTGGACTTTTCCACAGGCCCGGGATTGGGGCTTAAACCTGTCCTCTCTAGATCTCAAAGGGGCACAGCTACCCCAGCTGATATTAAGACCACATTTCAAGTAAGGTTTATTGAATGATGTGATGGAAGAAATGATTAAGATTTTGCATTTTCCTTATGCCCGTGCTTTGAACAATTACCCGTTTACGGGCAATTGGAAGTGGCTGAACCCAAAGGATACAAAGAGTGGGTTATTTAATTAAATCAATTAATTGATTAATTAATTTTTAAAAGTTTATTTTTGAGAGAGAGAGAGCACACAAGTGGGGGGAGGGGCAGAGAGAGAATTCCAAGCAGGCTCCATGTTGTCAGTGCATAGCCCATCGCACTGAACCATGAGATCATGACCTGAGCCAAAACCAAGAGTCAGACGCTTAACCAACTGAACCACCCAGATGCCCCCAGAGAGTGGGTTATTTTAATATAATACATGGCTAGAATGAGGGGACTTCTTTTTTTTTTTTTTTTAAAGTTTATTTTTTATTTATTTTGAGAGAGAGACAAAGTGAGCAGGGGCAGGTCAGAGATGAGGGGATTTCTTGACTTGCTACTCGAGAAAAGTGACTTACTGCGAATTTAAGTTCCGAAAGACTCAAAAACTACTAGACTGTACTTCTTTAGTGATTTGACTTTGGCAAGTTGTGGGAACACTGACCTTGATATTTGTCCAGAGAGGTGCAAGGCTTTAGTCCCAAACCACACAACTGGAGACTGTGCTCATTTTCCATTTCTGAATTGCTCAGAGCTCAGTGAAGTCACAGGTTTTGAAGAGTTAGAGTTATTTGGCAGAAATAAGTTGCAATCTTGGCAAAAGTTTAATGACTTTGAATCATGTTTAACGTTTCCATGGCTGCTGCGTTTTAGGAAAGGATTTCCATACAGTTAAGTAATTTCACAGAAATACTGTTTTCCTTAGTTATGATGATAATTTAAAACACATATAATATAAAAGCACTAATGCATTTTGCTCCCAGTGCATGGGCTGGGGAGTTGTTAGCAGAGCTTCAGCATGGGACTATGCTGAGGGGGCATGCTGGGATTGAAATCCTGGTTGAGTTCCTCTTACCCAGCTCTACACCCCTGAGCAGGGCTACATCTGCAGGGGAAGAAGGGATGCCTTTTTTAATGTGCCTGCCAAGGGTGCTTCATAAGCAAGCAGTTGAAAGACCTTACTTAGCAAATGATACTGCATGACATCCTTGTCTCCCTTAGGCCATTCTGAGATGGGTTATCCCTTTGCAGGTGCCCACATTGAAGATAGGCAAAAGGAAACTTGGATGTACCTCAGAACGGATCCCTTTGGACCGATCAGTTCTTAGTTGCCTTGGGAAAATTAAAATAGTTTAGCAGACTTGCTATTTTTTTTTAATTTAAAAAATTTCTTTAAAATATTTATTTATTTTTGAGAGAGAGAAAGAGAGAGAGAGCATGAATAGGGGAGTGGCAGAGAGAGAGGGAGACACAGAATCTCAAGCAGGATCCAGGCTCTGAGCTGTCAGCACAGAGCCCAACATGGGGCTCAAACTCACAATCCATGAGATCATGACTTCAGCCAGAGTCAGTTGCTTAACCGACTGAGCCACCCAGGTGTCCCTGCAGACTTGTTATTCATTCTAGACAGCAAGTCTCCAGATGTTCCTGAATTAGCTTGGGCTTGTCTTATTAATGTATTGAATTTTTAAGAGCTTACAGATAAAACTGTATTATGCCTATGAGGCATTCTCAGAGTCTTTAGAGTTTCGGAGGTGAGGGGTAGACACCAGACCATAAGCTCCATGAGGGCATGGGCCTGGTTCTTTCATTTTCAGTGCTGCATATCTTGCTTTTAACACAGTGCTTACCATAGAGTATGCACTCAATAAATATATTTGGGGTGCCTGGGTGACTCAGTTGGTTAAGCATCTGTTTTCGGCTCAGGTCATGATCTCGCGGTTCGTGGGTTTGAGCCCCGCGTCGGGCTCTGTGCTGACAGCTCAGAGCCTGGAGTCTGCTCCAGATTCTGTGTCTCCCCCTTTCTCTGCCTCTCCCCTGCTTGTGCTGTCTCTGTCTCTCTAAAAAATAAATAAACATTAAAAAAATTAAAAAAAATTTTTTTTGATGTTTATTCTTGAGACAGAGACAGAGCATGAACATATTTTTAAAAATACAAGTTTGAATTAAGTATGAATGGTGCTCTGTGGAGGTAGACCAGGACAAATTTCATACAATGGCTGACCAGAGACAAAACCATATTTATTTGGGGACCCATCTAAAACAATGCCTTCTTTAAAATAACTTTTCAGGGAGCTGTGTTTTGTGTTAGTAAGAAGAGCTAAGAGTCAATGAGATTTTATAGAATTACATGTTTATTTGTATTTAACCCTCAACATTCAAGTGACTTTATTGATGATAGAGCTGCCTGAGAAACGTGTGTAGGCCATTCAGTATTTTATTTATCAGATTTTACTGAATATCGGCTGTGCCTCACATGCAGGAGATACAAATATCCAAGACATAGTTTCTGCCCTCATGTTGCATATCAATATGTGTAATACAGGAATGGTTACTGTAATAGATGTTTCTAATAAAGGGTGTCAGGTGCCATGGCAGAAATGCTCCAGGTTCTCTGTGAACAAATTTGGGACACATCTAAACCGGCCTGAGTAGGATGAAGGAAGGATTCTTGGAGGAAATGGTGTTTTTGAATTCCTCCCAATATATATGGTTCCTTTGGATTGGGTGGGCTGTGGCTTTCCTGTTTTCTCAGTCTTCAAAGGTGTAGTCCCACTAGAGGTTCTGTCCTGGGTTTGGCCACCTCTCTTTCCATGGAAAGCAGCTTACACCTGAAACTTAGACCTGAAAAACTTCACCACTTACCCCCGTGCTGCGGATGCTACTTGATTTTGTGAAGGAGACCAGAATTGTACTTACATATCTTCTGACACTGGCCAAAATGTGTTGAAAAGAACCTGAGTAACCTTGTACTTAGGGATTTCTGAATGAAAAATAACCACTTATTTAAATGTTTTAGCTATAATGTTTACTGATTCTAAACTGGCCACATTCTTAGATGAAAAAATCTGATTCGATGTTGTAAAGTTTAAGATTCTCTTTTCAAGAATAAAAATGCAAATAACTTGTGTTCCATTCCTTAGTGTTTAGTTTTGTGAAGAACAGTAAGACAGGATGACACTACAAAAACTGGACCCTCTATCCTTTTTTTTTTAAATTTTTTTTTTTTTAACGTTTATTTATTTTTGAGACAGAGAGAGACAGAGCATGAACGGGGGAGGGTCAGAGAGAGGGAGACACAGAATCTGAAACAGGCTCCAGGCTCTGAGCTGTCAGCACAGAGCCCGACGCAGGGCTCGAACTCACGAACTCACGGACCGCGAGATCATGACCTGAGCTGAAGTCCGCCGCTTAACCAACTGAGCCACCCAGGCGCCCCATGGACCCTCTATCCTTGTTGGTGGTAGCAAAATAAAGAGCAAAAATTTGATTTGGGTTTGTCTCAATTTAAACAGAGTTTGTAGTATGTATGTAATTATCTATTGGTTGCACCCACGTCCTGTTCTCACTTAGGGTGCATTTTGAAAGGGGAGAAAATTAAAACTTATTGGTTATTAAAACAAGAGGCTAATAATATTCTAGATAGTAGGTGGTACTCAAGGCACTTATTGGTTGATTCATAGCTCAGCTGCTCAGTCAACGGTTGAAATGGAAAAAGATGTGATGGTTTGCAGTTATGTACAGATCATCTCCATCTGGATGACCCCTTTATACTTTAAACTCAACCCTAAACCTATATCTAAGCTCATCAGCTACTGCGTCAGCCCTGCTCTGCCTTCGTGCCCCCTGTCTTGGTAAAGGGTATCACCATCCATCTAGTTGCCCAAAGTAGAAACCTGGGCATTTTCCTTTATTTCTCTCTTTTCTTGTTTCTCTTGCCCCTCACTCCTTACTTCTCATTACCTACCAAATCCTGTTGGCTCTACCTTTCAGTTTTTATTGATTGATTGATTGATTGATTGTTGTCCAGGGTTTATTAAAGCTGTTACAGCACAGCAGAAAGATTTAAATGGTTCCATGTGGTATTTTGAAGTCAATTCATCCCAGCTGTAGGCTGGGTGACCTGAAGTTTAGATAGACTGCCGAAGTCTAAGTTTCATTTCCTTTAGTGTCAGGATCTACTTCAATGATCTCCTGATCCAGGACTGAGACCTCAGGAACATAATTACTTCTCCTTTCTCTCTCTTCCTGCTGCAGCTTGATGGAGATACCTGTCACTGGGCCTCTCTGAATCCATTTCATCAGTTGTGTGACACAAGCCTGCTATCTTGTTGCTGAGCTTCTTGCTGGGAATAATGACGATCTCCTCTCACACGCACTTGTTGGTGTGGAAGTCATGGCCCAGGCACGTGTAGTACTTCTCCATGATGACCTGGGCACCTTCTTCATGGTTTTGGTGCAAATGCAGCCCATGTTGATGGTTTTGGTAAAAGACGGCTCTACCTTTTAAATGCTACTTGAATCCATTCATTTTTCTCCACCCTTAGGGATACATCCCTCAGACCTCCATCATCTCTCACTTGGCTTGCTGGCAGGTAGCAGCTTTCTCATTTCCTTACCTTCCTTTTTACCTCACTCAAAGCCATTTTCCACATAACATCCGAGCTGATCTTCATAAAGTGCACATCTAATTGTCCCTTACTTGCTAAAAGCCTACAGAGGCCCTATACTGCCTCTAGTTAATGTCCAGGGTCCTGTGGCTCACAAAGCCCTGGAGGAACAGGTGCTGGGGGTCTTTTCAGCTTTGTCTGTTGCCCACCCCAATTTCCATGCCATAGTCAGCTTCCTTCCGTTCTTTGAATATTCCTTCCTCCCTCTTGCCCTAGGCTTCTCATGTTTTCCTTATATTTTAAGTGCTCACCAATCTCCTATTTGTGCTTCAGATTTCATCTTAAATGTGGCTTTTTCCATGAAAGCTTTTCCTGACTTTCTCAAGTCTACATCAGGTTTCCCTGTTAGGGGGCTCCTATACTTATGGGGCTATATGTCCTTGGTCATAGCCCTGGTTGTGTCATCATTGCTTGACTGATTTCTCAAGTAGTTGATGAGACACTTGAAGATGAGGCTCTCTGTGTCTCAGTGTTGTATCTCCAGTAATTACCACATGGTTGGTGCTCAATAAATATTTGTCTGTAGTTCATGGGAGTCTAAAAGGGATGATTGCCCTCAGAAAGATTTGATAGCAAATATAATAAAATAATTTTTTAAGGAATTTTATTCTCAACTCCATCTCTATTCTTTATAGTTCTGACCTCCAAATACTGTAAAGTTTTGACGAGTGCATGTAACAGGGTAGCCTGCTATGGTAGAAAAAGCCCCAGATGTAGCCAACTTTTTTAAGGCTCTTACAACATGCCAGGTTGTGTCTGTGTTATGCACACTACACATATTATCTCATTTAATCCTCATAACAGCTCTATTGGATAGATATTGTTATCTTCATTTGGCAGATAAAGGAATTGAGGCACAGAGAATCAGACCTCTGTTCAAGTCAATGCTCTGTCACCTATTAGCTGTGTGACCTTGGTCAAACAACTTCTCCTTCTGAATGTTCATCTTCTCAGCCATAAAATGGAGAAAACACTCAGTGACAACTTGGCTTCCAGATTTTTGGTTTTCTTGCACACCGTGTATATTACACCTTGGCCTCCCATAGGAAGGCCACTGATACAGTGCTGGATGTCATTGAACAAATGAATGTGAGCTGCAGCATGGTGATGTTCCAGCCCACCAGCCATCAGGACAGCATTAGCAGCATAGCTAGTATGTTTGCTCAGTTAAATATTTTGTTGCAACTTTTCCTTACTATACTATAAAAATATATGGAAAATGAAAATAAAAGTTCTGATGCTAGTGATTAATAAGAATAACTAACAGTTATTCAGCACTGTGCCAGTTATTAAGCTATTGGCTCTTAGCCTCAAACCCACTCTTCTATATTCTGCTTTGTGATGCAGGGACTGGGACTCTGCAAGCCACATTTTTCCTTTGCCAGCTGCTTCCTTTTAGGCTCTGTCAGTAAGGGACATTAGAGGGAGATTGCATGGCTAGATGAGGAGGAAGGGACTTACTCTTTCCTCTTTGCCTCTGTGTTTTTTTTTTTTTTTTCCTGGTTGGCTTCCTGTTCCTGACATCAGCATCCGGCAATGCTGCTTCTTCTGCTCTGGCAGAGGCAGTTCATTCCAGAAGCAGTTTGCTATGGTTCAACTGTGTCCCCTAAAATTCATATGCTATAGTTCTAACCCTCAGTATTCCAAGACGTGACCTTATTTGGAGATAGGATCTTTAAAGAAGCAATCAAGTTAACATGAAGTCATTAGGGTGAGCCCTAATCCACTATGACTGATGTCCTTATAAGAAGAGGAAATTTGGACACTGAGATATGCATAGAGGGAAGACAGTGTGAAGAGACATAGGGGGAGGATGGCTGTCTATAAGCCACAGATAGAAGGCTGGAACAGATCTTTTCTTCACAGCTCTCAGAAGGAATGCACCCTTCTGATACCTTGATTTTGGACTTTTAGCTTCCAGACCTGTGATACAACAGATTTTTGTTAGGTCATCCAGTCTGTGGTACTTTGTTATGGCAGCCCAAGCAAATAACATACAGTTCGATCTAGTTTGAGGTTTTACCATCTCACAAAGGCAAACTCATTGTATCTCTGCAGAGACACCAGCTCAGATAGCTGGCACCTCTTTGGGGAAGCCTGGGTCCCAAACCACTGGGATTCTTCTCCAAGCTTCTGAGTTGTAATAATGACAACCTCTTCCCTTTGTTCCCCAAGCCCTGTGAATTGCTTCCTGCTGTTGCTACCTCTGTGATAGCTGCGTGTTCTTTTTGCCTTTTCAATTACTTAGTTAACAATTATATATTACCTAGTTAAACATTCTCTATTTTAAGTTCTCTCTGTTAAAATAATTGGAGCCTCGGGAAGGTTTGCTGCTGGCAGAGCCTTGGGGGCACTACCCTGGCCTGGCAGAGCTATGGAGGTGGGGCCCCAGTGGGTCTGGAAGGCCAGGCATCAAGCCTAAGAGGGTTTTTCTCCAGACTGAAGATCTAATGGCATTTACCTTGCTGGGTTTTGTACTTACTTGAAACCTATCCTTCCTTCCTTCTTTCCTGTTCCTCCCTTTGGAATGGGAATGTCTGTCCTATGCCTGACCCATTGTTGTATTTGGGAAGCACATATAACTTGTCTGGTTTCACAGGGTCACAGCTGGAGAGGAATTTTGCCTTGGGATGAATCTCTAATCTCACTTATAATTGATTTAGATTTTTTTTTTTTTAATGGTTATTTATTTTTGAGACAGAGAGAGACAGAGCATGAACGGGGGAGGGTCAGAGAGAGAGGGAGACACAGAATCGGAAGCAGGCTCCAGGCTCTGAGCCATCAGCCCAGAGCCCGTCGCGGGGCTCGAACCCACGGATGCGAGATCGTGACCTGAGCTGAAGTCTGACGCCCAACCGACTGAGCCACCCAGGCGCCCCTGATTTAGATATTTTTTTTTTTTAATTTTTTTTTAACGTTTATTTATTTTTGAGACAGAGAGAGACAGAGCATGAACGGGGGAGGGTCAGAGAGAGAGGGAGACACAGAATCTGAAACAGGCTCCAGGCTCTGAGCCGTCAGCACAGAGCCTGACGCGGGGCTCGAACTCACAGACTGTGAGATCATGACCTGAGCCGAAGTCGGACGCTTAACGGACTGAGCCACCCAGGTGCCCCTGATTTAGATATTTAAATGAGAGTTTGGACTTTAGACTTTAGAGTTGATGCTGGGATGAGTTGAGGCTTTGGGGGTTGTTGGGATGGAATGAATGTATTTGGTATCCAATAAGGACATGTTTGGGAGGGGGGCCAGAGGCAGAATGCTATGGACTGAATTGTGTCCCCACAAATTCATATGTTGAAAGCCCTAATCCCCAGTATGGTTCTCACAGTTAGAGTGGCAGAGAGATCTTTCCTGGCACAGCCTTCTCCAGGCTGTATTAGGTAACTTTCCTCTGTTGCTAGAGACGAGAATCAAAGAACTCACAAATTTAGCACAATCGAAACAAAGATGGCAACTCTTAAGCAAACCGAAAGTGATGAATTTTGTTTTCATTTAAATGTTCATTGGACTTAAGCCTACTTGCTGAGAGTTTAATTGTTAAGGAAAATAACTGCAGAACAAAATAAAATGTTGAAAATATATAAAGATTAGGTCCAAAAGGCCCCATAAAATTTAGGGTATCTTATTTTCTCACGGTAGCCTGTATGTTTCATATTCTGTTGAGTTTTCGTCTTCACATGCTGGCCTCATTAGGCTGGGACCATCTTGAGGGCAAGACTGGGGGCTATTTAGTCACCTCTGTATCTCTTAGTATCCACTTAGTATCCAGCACTGTGGCTGGGCCATGCTTGACATTTAATGCAAATTAATTAAACTTAAACTTCAATTCTGGAAAAGGGCCTGTTTCAACTCCCCATAGCCAGTGTCTTCTCCGTCCTGTTGATGACCCAGATCAGAATCCATAGATAAAGGGACAGCCTGGTGAAAGGGGTATACTTTGTCCAATTTAGACATAGAAATGACTTTCCGTTAAGGTGGGTTATTTTGAGAGGGTTAGACATGATTTACATGTCAGTCAGTCAGTCAGTGGCCAAAATGGTTCTCACGTCTGGAGGGAATTTATGTCTCTGCTCTTCTTTACTGAGGTTTTGAAACTTTCGTTACTTAATAATAGTTATCTATTTAGCACTACTGCATGTCAGGTGCAGTGCTGAGGGCTTTGCACACTGATCTCTCCTTTAATAACCTCAACAATGCTATGAGATGGTGAAGCCATCTTACAGGTGAAGAATCTGAGGATCTGCAAAGTTAAGCAAATTGTCCAATGCCACACTGGGAAATGCAGTAATGGGGATTAAAATGCACACTAGAGTTTGGACCTTTTCCAGTGGTGTTCTTTGCTGCTCAAGCAGAGCCCCTCGCCCCTTAGAATGGGATGATGGATTTCCTGACTCTCTCTCCACACCAGGATCCTTTCTCTAGGCATAAAAACTCAAAATCCCAATTATCCCTCTGAGAAAGTGATGGCTAAATTTTCCAACCCCCAGGTTGAACTGGTTAATACATCTTCCCCTTCTCACATGCCATGCTGGAGGAGGCAGTTTGCAAAGTGGCAATGTGAGGTTTGGAGTGAGCAAGGACCTTTACTTTGTATGCACCCCGCACCAACATCTGTTGTCACCTCTGTACTTGGAAGGGCTGATATGATGACTAATTATGTTATAGATAGACTGCTGGTTATATAGGGCACATTTAATATTTTCTCTTTTCATTTATATATATCCACAGTGCTGAGCAGCAGCATTGTTAACCCAATACGGGGATCGTGTAAAAGTCTTTCCTAAATGGCTTTGGAATGTGTTAAAATATTTCTACATATTTTTATTTAAAATTTTCTTTAAGGTTGATTTATTTTTGAGAGACAGAGAGTCAGAGCATGAATAGGGGAGAGGCAGAGAGAGAAGGGACCCAGAACCCGAAGCAGGCTCCAGGCTCCGAGCTGTCAGTACAGAGCCCAACATGGGGCCTGAACTCACAACCCATGAGATCATGACCAGAGCCGAAGTTGGACACTTAACCAACCTAGCCACCCAGGCGCCCCAAAGTTTTAAAGAATCATAAAAGATAAGAGCTACTGGATCATATTTACTGTATCAGGTTTCCAGTATGTTAAGGCTAGAAGAACTTAATTCAGAAATCTCTGGATAATGTGGATGATATACCCATAGATATACATGAGTTTCCCTTGAAATGGAGATGCAGAAAAAGTAGATTTTATTAATTCAATGTTTTTCTTATTTTTCACCTGTCGTCTAAATGTGTATTGAAATTCTGTAGCTTGAAACTTCAAACAGACTTGATCACATTTCTTTACCCTGGGTGAAGTGTCTTAAGGGTGAGAAGGCCACCTGGCTGTTTCAGAATGACATTGATTGGAAGTCCCCGTTCCCCAACTCCTCTGCCCCAAGCTACGCCTTGTCTTATCATCAGTTTATCAGGTTCACACTTTAATTCTAATGGTATACCCAGAGGTGACCATCTCTGCTGGACTTATTTACTCAAGTTGAAGGTTGTTGTAAGACCGAGTCCTTGGGGGAAGCGATGGCATGGGTGTGATGGTGGCATTCCATGCCCTTCCCCAGCAGTATTACTGCTGCCATGCTGCAGCATCCTATGCTTGGAGGGTGAGGAAAAGGGTGTCCTCACAGGCTGATCCTTCAGAGTGATTTTGAGCCTGTTCTTGTCTGCCTCTCAAGCATCATTCTTCTAAGTTGGAGATTTTGTGCTCCCCATACACCCTCCAAACATTTTAAATTTAAAGTATAGAAGAATAGCATGATGAACTCCCATATACTCTTTGCTTTATCTCTCTCTTTCTATAAAATATTTTTTTGCTGAACCATTTGAAAGTAAGTGGCAGGTATGATGCTTCACTCTAAAAACCACATGTATCAGCTGAGTACAAGGACACTGTTCTGCATAGCTATAATGCTATTATCACATGCAAGAAACTTAACCTTGATATAAAATCACTGAGTATAGTTCATGTTTAAATTTTCCTTAGTCCTTAAAACATCCTTTGTAGCTATGTTTTTTGGGCAATGCAATCAAACCTTTAATACCACTTTTGTGCTAAGATGAATTCATACATAATTGGAAATGTCTTAGATTATCTCAAATATCCCAAGACTCAACTTTGATTAATTTTCTATTTCAAACCTAAGTCAATTTTCAATAGTGTTTGATCTAACAATATATTGAAACATGTGACATTTGATGTTAGTACTTTTGGAACTGTGGAATAATGCATGTGCAATATTCTCAATGTGTTAAAACTAGAAAGAAAACTTTTTTTTAGCTGTTTTTGTTGTTCTTGTTGCTTTTTTTTTTTTTTTTTTACCATGTTAACCATTTTTAAGTGTAGAGTTTAGTAGTGTTAAGTATATTCATACTCTTGTGCACCAATGTCCATAACTCTTCTCATCTTGCAAAACTGAAACTCTTACCCATTGCAGAGTAATGGCCCCTGTGGGAGCAACACTTCTACTTTCTGTCTCTATGACTTTGACTACTCTAGGTACCTCACATAACTGGAATCATGCAGCATTTATCTTTTTGTGACTGGCTTATTTCATTTAGCATAGTTTCCTCAAAGTTCATCCATGTTACAGCACACGATAGGGATTTCCTTCATTTTTCAGGCAGCATAATGTTCGATCCTATGTAAATACCACATCTTGTTTTTCCATTCATCTGTCAGTGAACTTGGGTTGCTTCCGCTTTTTGACTATTGTGAATAATGCTGCTGGGAATATGAATGTTGTTTTTCTATTTGAATCCAGGATCCAAACAAGAATTATGCATCCAATATTGTGTTAACAAATTCAATTTCTGCTAGAGATTAGCTGGTGTTGACTTATTGCTAGTCACCAGGGACTCAGACTCTATCCAAATGCACATGGATAGCATAGTATCTTATACATGATTGAGCTTGATTTAGAAACCTGATGCTAAATACAGTAACTCATAGTGGGTGTTGGTGAATGTGAGTGCACCTCGCTTCTGGTATTAGCCTTTCACCCCTGGCTTTTCTCCATCCGTACATCCTCCCTCCCTCATTCCGCCTCAAGGAAAATGGTGAGTGAGGAGTGAGGAGGTAGAAACTGTGTGTGCGCGATCCAGAGTCTTCCTCTCCTCTTCCTTTGGTTTCTGGCTACTCTAACGTGTTTTGTAATTCTGGGGATAAGGTGGTGAGAGTGGGGGGCTGGCTCTGTTTCAGTGTTGCCACAACTGGGTAGATAATCTGTTGATTATACAGTTTGTCTCCCTAGCTTAGCTAGTACACAGGTATTTGGCCCACATGTCCTAACTCTTTGTTTTACTTGTCAGTTGGTTCATCTCCAGTATGAGGGGCAAAATATTTCTTTTTATTGGACTTCTTAAAATGCCTCAGTTATCAGGGGGACACCTGAATACCAAACTCGACCATCTATCTGCATAGTGGACCTCCTTCTGTTGTATAAATCTGATTAGGACAACAAGTTACAGTTTGGAAGATGCCTAGATCTCTGTAGATCCATGTAAAAGAAATACGGTATTGCCAAAGAGTTATTAATGTTAAATTAATTTGACTTTCCTCACTCTAGAGACATTCCTGTTGAGGTTACTAATGCCAGTTATGAGAAGTAGAGAACTCCTCTTTGCTACAAGCACAGGGAAAATTTTACTCTTTTTAAAAACTCTGTTTAGAAAAAAATTATTTTTCATTGCTAAAAACATGAGAAATGCAGAAAAGTACAAAGAATAAAACAAAAGATACAAAAGCTTATCATCCAGAAAGAACCACTTTTCTTGTTTTAGTACATCCGTTTTATCTCCAATCCACGCTTCTCCTTTGAGCTCCAGACTCTGTATCAAACATCTCACTTGATAGCACATCTTGAATGTCCTAGAGTCCACATTCAGCATGACCAAGAATAAACTCATATTCCTCTCACCCAAACCTGTTCCCCTTAGCACATGTTTCCCATATCAGAGTGTTGGTGTCTTCCAGCTGTTCACACTAGAAACCTCAGCCATTCTGAAAGTTCTTTTTCCTTTACATTCCACATCCAATCCTACGTGAAATTCTATTGATTTTAATTTTTCTATATGCCTCAGATTCTTCACTTGTTTATATTCTCAGCACTACTCCCCCATCCATGCTGCCATCATAGGCCACGTGGATTATGGTCGATTCCACACTGGTTCTTTTCTCTTCTAGCTGCCTCATGCCGGCCCCTCGTAATTTGTTCTCCATACAGAGACAAATATTTTCAAAGTGAAAATTTGATGGTATCTTCCATACCCACCCGCACTTGTTTCCCCAGTCCCTCAGCAGTAAAGACTTCTGACCCTGGCATATAATGCCCCGCATGACCTGGCCCTATTACCTCTCTAGCCCCATCCCACACCATTCTCTGCCCAGCTTTTTTTACTTCAGCCACATGGCCTTTTTTAAGTTCCTTATACTTGCTGTAGTCCCTCATACCACTGGGCTTTGCCCACACTGTAGTCCCTGCTGAGACAGATCTTTATGTAGGTACTGCACAGTCGTCCATCACAGCTCAGTCACCAGAGAAGCCTTCACTGACCTCCCTAACCAGGTCAAATTGTCCCTGATAAAGGTTCTCCACCAAGCACAATTCCATCACATCATTTAGAATGTGCAGTGTGTGTGTGTGTGTGTGTGTGTGTGTGTGTGTGTGTGTTTTGTTTGTTATTTAAGCTTTTATTTACATTCCAGTTAGTTGGGGCACCTGGGTGGCTCAGTCGGTTGAACATCTAACTCTGGATTTCAGCTTAGGTCATGATCTCATGGTTCATGGGATCAAGCCCCGTGTGGGGCTCTATGCTGAAAGTGTGGAGCTTGCTTGGGATTCTCTCTTTCCCTCTCTCTGCCCCTTCTCTGCTCACGCTGTCTCTTTCTCTCAAAATAAACTAAAAAAATAAATAAATTCCAGTTAGTTAACGTACAATGTAATATTAGTCTCAGAAGTGCAATATAGTGATTCCACACTCCATACGTGTGTGTTTGTTTCTTAATGTAGGTCCTCCCTCACTAGACTGGGAGCTCCTTGAGGGTGGGAAATGTGACAATATCTGCTCACTATGGTATCCTGAACACGTAGAACATACTCATTAAACATTTGAAGAATAAGCAAATGCCTTTCCTTCTGGTCTTCTATATACACTCATATTTGCAAAAATGGAAACATAGTCTATCTACTGTTTTTCCCCCTGCTCAGCAATAAGTGAACATTTGAGGACTATTCTTTGACAAAACCCACTCCTTGGAATTTTTGCTGTTTCCAGTTTATTCTGTGATTCTTCATTTGGAAAGTCTACTTTAGAGTTGGATATGGATAAAGGGTCTGAAATAGTACTGGCCACAGCTATGACATCTGATCCTCTTTCAAGGCCCATCTCTGCACCTGGAGACATCTCTGGTCTGTGGAGAAAGATAGGACAGTCGTTAATGTGTGGGATCAGAGAGACGAGCTTTACAGCACTGCTCTGCTTCTGTTCCACTGAGGTCCTTTTGGATGTAAGGAACAGTTTCAATAAAGTTACTTCAAGAAAAGTGCGATCTAGGCAGAAATCTCTCTAAAACCCAAGAGCAGAGCCCTAACTAGGGCTGGAGGGTGGTTTCAGGATCAGAGTGGCCTCAAGGCTTCAGCAACAGGAGCCTATGACTTTCTACCTAGTTTCAGGGTGACCTGTCTCAGCTTCTCTCTTCATGTTGGCTTCAGTCTTCTCTTCGTACCTTCCAGGTCTTTCTGCTCTCTCTGCTTACTTACCTTCTGCATCTCTTCTGCTTTTCAGAAGTTGGCTTGAAAATGGCTTTAGTTTGGTTCTGACTCTATCATCTGGTATTTCTTTATGCTTCCTTTTACCTCCTATTTATTCTCTCAAATGGCAAACTCTCTGTTTCATATTTCAAATTAGAGAGAGTGTCTCTAATTGTCCTGTTGGATTTTTTTGAGCCAGCTCTTTGTGTCCCTAAACTAATCTCTATCTACACTCTCTATGTATACCTTTGGATGGGTACACCCACTCTAGTCCAAATAGCAAAGGGGAGTAGCAGAGTCACATAGTACCCTAAATGGCTTCCTGGGCAACATCGTTCTGGGCTAGGAATTTTCCATTAAATTATGGCCTGGGCAAATCAGATGCTATAACTTGACTTCCCTAATACAGCCGGTGTAACTTGGGACAAAGTGCCCAACTTCAGTTTGGAGTCTTGGTTTCCTCAGGTTTAAAAAGGAGAAAACAATCTATTTTATCAAGGCATGAGGATAAAAGGAAATAGGATGACACAAAGCATACAGAGCACTTAGTCCAGTAACATCTTAACAAACGATGCTTTCTATAGTAATAGTGTCAGCTATAGTGTATTAATATACAGTTGACCCTTGAACAACACAGGTTTGAACTGCATGGGTGCACTTACATGCAGATTTTTTATAGTACAGTGCTGTAAATGTATTTTCTCTCTATGATTTTCTTTATAACCTTTCCTTTTCTCTAGCTTGCCTTATTGTAAGAATACAGTGTATAATACATACGTATTATAATACATATAATGTGAAAAATGTGTTAATCAACTATGTTATTTTTTTAACTTTATTTATTTTGAGAGAGGGAGAGGGAAACAGAGAGAGAGAGAGAATGAGAGCATGAGCAGGGGAGGGGCAGAGAGAGGGAGAGAATTCCAAGCAGCTCTGCATTGGGAGCGCAGAGTCCGATGCTGGGCTCAGACCCACAAACCACGAGATCATGACCTGACCCACAACCAAGAGTCAGACGTTTAACCGACTGAGCCACCCATGCACTCCTCAATGATTTATATTATTGGTAAGGTTTTTGGTCAACAGTAGGCTACTTAGTTAAGTTTTCGGTGGTAGTCAAAGTTATATGTAGATTTTCAACTGCACAGAGTTTGGTGTTCCTGATCCCCATGTTGTTTAAGGGTCAACTGTATTTGTAATTAACATATATTAATATATTACATATATTAATATAATTGAAATAATATATTTTAAAATTGCCTCTGATTAGACTGGGTTATTTCTGGGAAGAATTTCCCGATGGATAAATCCTTCTATGAATTGTTGTGACTCTGGGTAGAACAATATTTCTGATGCACAGGGTGGAGTGATGGGAATGTTTATTTCCCTGGGGAGATGGTGGTCTATGGGCCTCTCTACACTGACTATATGGAAATTAGCCAAGATAACATGGGGACAATAGATAGCCTGTAGGTACTAACAAAGGTCATTGTACTGAAAGAGTTTTTGGTCTGAAGCCAGAAGCCAGATTTAGACTGAAATACACATACTTTCTTTTATATAGAAAGGTTTAAAAAATGTTTTTTTACGTTTATTTATTTAAAAAAAATTGTTTTTAACGTTTATTTATTTTTGAGACAGAGAGAGATACAGCACGAACAGGGGAGGGTCAGAGAGAGAGGGAGACACAGAATCTGAAACAGGCTTCAGGCTCTGAGCTGTCAGCACAGAGCCCGATGCGGGGCTTGAACTCACAGACCGCGAGATCATGACCTGAGCCGAAGTCGGACACGTAACCGACAGCCACCCAGGCGCCTCTTACGTTTATTTATTTTTGATAGACAGAGAGAGACAGAGCACAAGTGGGGGAGGGGCAGAGAGAGGGGGAGACACAGAATCCAAAGCAGGCTCCAGGCTCCGAGCTGTCAGCATAGAGCCCGACGTGGGGCTCGCACTTAGAAACCGTGAGATAGTGACCTGAGCCGAAGTCAGATGCTTAACCAACTGAGCCACCCAGGCGCCCCTATATAGAAAGTTTTGAATAATAATAACTAATGCTTACATAGGGCTTCATATATGTCAGACATTGTTTTAAAGGAATCACATATATTCATTCATTTCCCCTTTTCCACAACACCTGGAGGTGGACACTATTGCTACCACCAATGTACAGATAAAGATACTGAGACATTGACCTGTTCTTAAAATGCTTTCAATAAACTGACCTTACTTTAACCTTATGCCTATCTCTAGTTCTTTGTCCTCTGGGTACGACGTTTGGTATTGCTATTCCTTCAGGGCTGGAGTCTTGCCTCACTCCTCCAGCTTATTTCCAGGGCTAATATTCTTCCATAAACTTCAAACCTGAGGGCTGCTGCCAGAGCCCTTAATACCCCCCACTGCCTTTTTTAAAACAGTCCAGAGTTTTATTTATTTATTTATTTATTTATTTATTTATTTATTTATACACCTTATTACGCCATGAATTCATAAGGAATGAGTCCTAGAAGTTCAGGTTCCTTTGTGTTGATTTTTACAAAGTATGCTTCTCTGGTTGGAGCAGGCTGGCATTTTGGCTTGTTAGGGTTCCGGGAAGGTTGTACTAAGATGTGCTACAGAGGCATATTGATTATTCTGAATTGAAGTTACTTAAGAAACAGCCAGTGTGAGAGGAACACTCTAACCTTCTTTTGTCTCCAGAAAGCAGGAAATAAATCTATCATGTGGAAGGTAACTTCCCTGTACCCAGAGGTATAGAGACATCCGTACAGTCAGAGATTGGAAATTGAGGGCCAAGAAGGCTATGTAAGCAAACTCTGTTTAGATTCTCCACTAATTAATAACCAAACCTAAGTTTGTCTTATCAGTTCATCAGAAATTTATTTCTTTGTCTAAAAAGTATAAAAGCTACCTGCCTAGGTTACTTCTTATATCTGTGGGATCTCCATACATATGAATTAAATCTGTTTTTCCCCCCTGTTTATCTGTCTTGTGCCAATTTAATTATTACACAAGCCAAAAGAACCAAGCAGGCTAGGGATAAAATTTTCCTCCTCCCCGACAAGTTGAACCCAAGTACTTTTCTTTTCGGTTTTCTTCTTTTTCTGATCATACCCCTTCACACATTTCAGGAAGCTATCTTGGCTCTTAGAATGCTTAATTTGCTCAATGTATACATTAATTCTCTTGGCAAGAATCTTGCCCTTAACTTGTTTGTTTATATCAATGCCAGAAGTATGCTGGGTAATATTGTAGACTCCTGCAGTTTTGCCATGGGAACATTTGTGGGGCATTCCTTTTTGAGCAGTGCTATTCCCTTAATGTCTACGACATTGCCCTTCTTCTATATTCAGATGTATGTGGCCAAAGGAACAAGTCCATGTTTTCTAAAAAGCTTGGAGAACACATAGTGGGTGCCTCTTTCCTTTTGTGTTAGTCATTTTGGTGAATTATTGGAATATGGTGGTTTGGGGAAAGAAAGAAAGGAAGGAAGAAAGAAAGAAAGAAAGAAAGAAAGAAAGAAAGAACCTCTTAATATCTTGAGCAAATTTGGCCAAGAGGCAAACTGGGACAAAAAACCATAATGGGGCAATGAGTGAGAGGTACATGAAGATAAGTGGTTCAAAAATAAGTGTCTTTTGGGAAATTCTCTTTTTGAGAAAACTGGAATTGCCATGAGGGCAGGTGTAGAAGCTAGAAGGTACCAAGTTGGGCTGTAGATGTTTCCATAATGAGTGCTTGGAAGTGAGGCCCACATTGGAGTCTGTGGAGGAAGGGTGGTATGGTGGTTAGTGTGTGGGTCAGACAGAAGAACATCCTGATATTGCTCTGTTTCTGTCTAAACAAGCCCATTTGGTTGTAAGGAGCAGAGAGGCTCAATCAAGCTACCTTGAGAAAGGGGGATTTAGGGATATAGAAATTCAGAATTTCTCTGAAATTTGATAATTAGAGTCTTAACTGGAGCTGGAGAGTGGTCCAGATTCAAGGTCACATCAGGACCTTGAATAGTCTAAAGGGGAAGGTGGTATATGTTTAATAACTGGATTTTAAACAAACAAACAAACAAACAAACAAAAAGCCTCTAGTTTATAACACTTGCCAATTTCTATGATGTAAATACTCCTATTGTGGCCAATTTCAACCAATATAGTATCACTTAACCTGAAGTTGGGAATAAATAGACACAACTGTCTCTAGTTAGTTAAAGTCTATTCCAGCACACCAAATGTTAACTTTAGTTTTTTTCCTGAACTTTCCAAGTTTTCAAGAAGGTGATTTATTATTGTTTTATAATCAGAAAAAAGTAACAAAAATATTAAAAAATAAATATAAATATATGGGATGTAGGCTGGCATATTAAGGACAAACTTCTCCAATTTTGCCATTTGTTGAGGGTCAGTCTTCACTTTTGCTATTGGCCCCTGGGACCCCCTTAGGGCTTGCAGCAGGTTTGGTTGGACTCACAGCTGCCTTCAAGAAGTCACTTCCAAATTTTGACTCCCTATTTTGTGGACATTGTTGCAGAAAGAGGTTACTTAGAACCACCTGGTGGGGGTCTCAGGAACCCCTGGCCTTCCTTAAGTTCAGGTCTGCAAAGGACACTCCAGAGTGATGCTCAGGGACCTGGCAAGGTGGCTCTGAATAGAGTTTGGGAAAACTATAACCAATATATGGCAAGTCTTTCATTGTGTTGACTAAAACATACAAATTTAGACTATGGAAAGTGTTTGCTGTATGTGGCATTTGTAACAGAAAATGAAGCCTTGACACAGATCTTTTGAAAATAATCACCTCCAGATTTAAATTATGAAACAGTTGGCTCTGGGCTTGGCCCTGTACTCAGATTTTGGTTTCTGGGCTTCCCCACTTAGATCAGCCTTATGTTCCTTCTCATGCAACCTTCCAACTTCCTGTTTCTGACTCCTGCAGCCCCCAGCTCATTATTCTCTTATGAAAGCATTTATCTTTTGTTACTATTATGCTGGGACCAGGTTGTCAAGAGGAGTTGGCTTGAGGGGCCCAGGGCTAGGCCTCTGATGGGCAAGGGCTAGGGGCCTTGGGCAGCCTTGAATCAGGCAGGGAGGAGAGAGACCAAGCCATAGCGTCTGCAGGATGGGAGTGGCAGAGACTGGGGTGCACCACCCATAGGCTGGGGATGCACAAGTGAACCTGACCTGAAGTAGAGGCTGTAGGTTCTCTGTCCTCTGGAACCAGAAGGAGATCACAGAACAGAAGGTAAGGCTACTCTTATTTGAGGCATAGGTGGACATTCCAGTCACCTCCCACTTACAAGCACAAACATACAAAGTCTTGATTGTGCTCCTTGAGCCTGAGGTGGATAAAGCACTGGCTCAGGAGCTGCAAGTCCTGAATTCTTGCCCCATTTCAGCTAATTACTAGCTGACGTTGCATGAGTCACATAATCATCTGGGTTTATTTCATGATCTGTTGTTTGAAGCAGTTGTAGACCAGCCGAGGATGACGCTAAGGATTTGAGAATTCTTCACATTGGACCCCAAGTGGCCTGCCTGTAACTCTTTTCTGTTGGGTCTTTCTTGATTCACTGGAGTCATCCTCTACTTTCTTCCACCTGATGGCCTTCCAAATCCTGTATCAGAGCCCTTCTTTTTCCCTTTGTTAAATACCTACAGAGCCTCTGACAGATTCACATATAACAATGGTTCTCAAGGAATAGACCTGGGACCAGGACCAGCAGCAGCAGCACCACTTGTGGCTTGTTAGAAATGTAAATTCTCAGACACCACCCTTGATCCACCTAATTAGAAAGTCTGGGGTTGGGGCCCAGGTAATGCTGATGCATGCTCCAGTTTCACATTGCTGCCAGAGGGCATGGCTCACTGGCTTGCTCTCTTACTATTGTACCCCATTCTCCAACCCCAACCCCCTCACACACCTTGTCTTCTAGTTCTACCTAATGGTTTGTAGTTCTCCAAATACTCCTTGTTCTTTTATACCTCTGAGTGTGTTCATTCTTCCTTTCCCCTCCCCTTTTTCTCTCCTCACAAATTCTTCTTGTCCTCCTGGGTCAGCTCACACATTACCTCAGCCATGCAAGAACTCCTCTTAAGAGAGCCACTGGCTACCAAGGCAGAGCTCTTGTTCCAGTTTTTGATTATTCTTTCATCCAACCATAAAATCTGTCTATCCGCCCCATATTACTTGACTGAATCATATGTAACTGGGCTTGTGCTAGACTCTGGGATGTAGAATGACTTGACTTGTGTGCTCACAGCTTACTGGGGGAGACAGACCGTGAGCCAGACTAATGACAATACAGTGCTTTAGTGCATCTGCAGAAGCATGAACACACACGCAAAGCTTGCGATAAATGTAGGTATGTTGGGGAAGCTTTAGGAAGACAAGAGAGACATTTATCTTGAAGGATAAATAGGCATTTTGCAGGCAGCAAGGAAAGTATGAAGTCCAGGTCTCCCTTGGTAGCATTTAGACCCTGAAGCAAATATTTCTTTGTTCACTCTGCTGTTCATCCTGGAGAAATCAAGTGAAAATGAACTCATGTTAAATGTGTATGTGTGTATATATTTCAGTTTTTTCTTCTGACAGGAAATATGAGGTCTCTGAATCAGAGAAAAGATCATTTATTACTCACAGATCATCTTCTTACCAATTCCCTGCATCCCTATCTCTTTAGATAATGTGCAGTGGGGTTGCACCACGGGAGGTGAGCACTGAAACTGTAAGACTCAGCTTATATGGATAGCACAGGTGGCATGTGAGGCCATTTCCTCCTCCTCCTCCTCCTGAGAGAGAAACCTTTATTCTGGAATGTAAACAGATCCTCTCTGGGGAGGGGGCGAGCAGTCTCTACTTTTGCTTTTCTACGTTGGAATATATATAAGTGAGTGGCTTCAGATACTACACTTGATCTTAGCCAAAAGCCTGAGAAGTGATAAGCAAATGGCTTCAGGAGGAAATAAGTCCCTAAAGCTCCCAGGGGCAATACACCATCTCTAACTTCTGAGGCATGTTTTTTATTGAATCTTCCTTCAGCCCGGTATACCAGTGCTCTTTGCTCAGAAAAGGAAAAAAGGGGTCTTCCCCTTCTCTGGGATACAGCAGCAGAAGCAGTGGGTTGTTGGCAGTGGTGATGTTCAAGGAAGTGTGGCCCTGAAAATATGGCAGGCAGAGGCCCAGAGCACTGCAGGCGTAGCTTGTGGTGCTTTGGTGCCATTGCAGTTGTGACTATTTCCTAAAAAGGTAAACACGGTCTCAATTGACTTTGTGAAGTCCTTCTGTCAGTGATGAGTTAGGTGCTTGCACATTGATTGAGGTGCAGCAGCAGACAGCAGGAGATAGAACTGATTGGACATTGGTGGGGTTGGTGGAGAGAGACTCTCAGGTCAGGGGACTGGAAGGTGGGGTCCTCTAACTTTGATCAATCAAAGTCACAGTTACACTGGAGTGTTTCTGGGAAAGCCTCTGTTGGAGATTCTGATTCTACCGGGTCATTGGGGAACAGTGGAAGGTGAAAACGTTGGGCTTTAGAATCAGCCAGACCTGAGTTCAATTCTCAGTTCTGGCTTTCAGTAGCTATGTGTCTTAATTTGTCTTCACCACAAAGTAGATATTAGACAAGGACTGGCTACAGGTAGTTTATTTGAGAAGCACAGTGATAGGGTGGGGAAGTGAGAGGATGAATGGGTTACTACTATGAGCAACTAGAGCTCAGTGCTCTGAGAGTCTTATGATAGACAGTGTAGAATGCACTTCAGTAGTGTCCCATGAAGAGACAAGGAAGCTAGCGTTTTTATCTACCAACTTCTGGCCTTCAGTTGCAGGTCAGTCTGGGGGCACCTCTGGTGAGCCCACATGCTCTTGTAGCTGGAAAACTCTCTCAGGCACAGTGATGCTATTGGTGTGCTTCTGGGAACTTTCTGTGGGTGACCTCCAGGATGTACTGAGGGGCTATGGACAAGATATTAATTATGTGATCTTACCTGTCTCCATGTCTCCAAAATGGAGATCATAAAACTTAACTACACTGGATTGGTGGGAAGATTAAGCTCATCAGAGTTCATAAAATGACTCTCATAGTTCTTGAAGCATAGTCGATACTCTATAAATGAGACCTTTAGTAGCATTAAGTTAACATGACAGAACAGTGGCTTTTCCTTTGTAGCTGACTTAACACTTGTTTCTATCATGATAAGTTGTGTTAGAGAAGAAAGTTGATTGGGGTCAGAAGGGGCAATCTGTGGTTTTAGGAATAGAGATTTCCATTGAGTGAAGCTACCCATTTGTATGGAGACAGAATCTATTCCTTATAAGCATTATAAAGCCAACTAACTAGCCTAATAAGATATAATTAGATTGTTTTCCCAGTATTAAAGCTTTTGCCAGTGGCTTGTACATTTTGTGGCTATAAAGAATATCTATAAAGAATATTTGTCGGTTAATGCTAAATCTCAGAGCATATCCAGGTTGACATGGATGCCAAACTGGTTGTGTTTTTTACGTTTGCACTAAATCTAATTGTAGGTATTACCACACCTACAGTACAAGTCTGTGAATACATCCCTACTAGGAAAATGTGGGGTTGGGGAAAAGGTAACAGTTATCTGCTTATGTCAAGGGAATGGGGTAGGTGGACTTGGAAGGTATGTGAAAAATAATAAGGGAGATTGGTGAACAGGATCCATCATGAATGGAGAATTGAATTTTATTCTTATTTCGTTTTATTTGAGGGGGAGTTGGAGTGGAGCTGAATATGGCCAGGGTTGTTCATACTTTGAGAGGTTCTGGGGGACAAGATTTCATGAGAGAGATTGGGTCATGTGTTGTCCTCAGCTCTACCAGAGGTGGTGGTTGGAGTCATGGGGATGAAAGTGCTGAGTTCCTTCCAGTTGAGGCCTGCAGGAAGAGTCAAGGTGTGTTCGTCCCTGTGATGGGCACAGGAGGTCAACTATATACCAGCCCTTCCCTCTCCTCTCTGCTAACAGACCCTGATTTTGTTTGGCTATCAGGTATCTACTCCTTGATCTTGGGGAAAGGGGACTGGAGCCAGCAGATGAATCATGTTTGGTGCAAGCCAATCATGTTATTCCATTTGTATTTCCTAGAGTTAGATCTCAGGTAGTCTAGTGACCCAGGAGAAGCTTAATGGGGATTTTAGGAAATATTTTCTTTGTGGTAAAAAGAAAGAGATGAAGGAGAAGAGGACTTCCCTTCTTCCTGCTTTTGGACTGGTTAGTATTGTGGCAGCTATTATGTGATCATAAGGGGGCATCTCCGTCACACTGAGAATGTGACAGAGTGGGAAAATGGAAAAATTCTGTGTCATTGATGACATCACTGAGCTTCTGGATTAACCTGAGACTGCATACATTTGCCTTCTTATAGTATGAGACTTATATTGTTTAAACCACTTAAAATTTTTTTTCTAATGCTTATTTATTTTTGAGAGAGAGAGACAGAGAACAGGGGAGGTACAGAGAGAGAGGGAGACGAGGGTCCGAAGTGGGCTCTGCGCTGACAGCAGAGGGCCTGATGTGGGGCTCGAACTCACGAACTGTGAGATCATGACCTGAGCTGAAGTTGACCCTTAACCAACTGAGCCACCCAGGCACCCCTGTTTAAACCACTTTTGATGGACTATTCTGTTGTTGAAGCCAAAGCATCTTGATTGACAGAGCTCTGGATAAAGCACAAGTCTGGTGGGAGGGGAGATATGAAAGACCTTGACCTTAGGAATAAGTATCTATGGAAGAGAGGAAGAGCTGAGGCAGAACTGGGACCCGTGGAGGAGGCTCAGTCACCACTGACCAGGGCAGAGAATGGATTGGGACTCCCTGTTGATCAAGGGGACAGCCAGTGTTCCCCACTGCTAGAAAGTATAGTCAGACCAACACACTAGTGTTGTCTGTACATGAAAGCAGGAGCCAGACAACAGAGGCCACTTTGGTTAGGTATTGTGGACTGGTGCAACCATGGCAAGCAAGCCCTACCATTCCTTCTGTGGGAGATGCGGGGGTCAGGATCAACATGATATTACAGCTCTGGGTAGCCTGATGGTGGTGGAGGAAACAGGGGCTTTGAAGCCAAACAGATCTGGGTCCTGCCACTCACTTGGGCAGAGCTTCAGTTTCCTTCTCTGTAAAATGAGGACAATCATATCTGCCCCACTGGATTCTTATAAAGGTTAGAATACATTAGAGTGAATTAACTTCTCTAGTCTATAATATAGTGGGAGTTTATTAAAAGATGATTATTATCACTTAATAGAGACCTGCAGAGGTAATGAAGATGCTTCATGGTGTACCACTAGATGCATGGCCAATAGATGCTGAGTGAGATTAGGCCAATTTGAGACTTGCTAGGGTAATCTGGTGTTGACCTACTCTGATTAGTCTTCTAAGAGAGAAGACCCTGGGGATGGAGTTTCTGGAGATCATTTGTTCTCTGTCCACAAAGACATATCTGAAACAATAGACTTTCTTGGTAGGGGGGAACATTAACATTTGCAATGACATTGTTTTCCCCTGAGCAGGGAGGAAGACAAAGACAGAACATGTGCAATGCTGATATAAACAAGAATGCCAGCGATAAGTGGGTTTTCCAAAGTTCCCAAGGGACTGTGTGGGGGCTTATCATGGGGTCTCACACTCCTGAGAAGAGGGAGGGGGAAGAATGTAGAATGTTCCCTGCACATCCTATCATTGACAACTTGCATTATAAAAGCACCAGAGGTATGAATGTAATAACCAGAATCAGAAGCTTCCTGCTCACGGATATGAGGGGGAGATGGACCAAAATAGCTCACAGCACTAATAGCAGACTCTGGGAAGCCACCCCTTCTCCTCTGGAGCCCCTTTATACACACCTCTTCTAAGTAATTTCCAACCTTTTGTTGACTCACAAAAAGAAGAAGAATAGAAGTTACTAGCGTTTGTAGTAACAGGATGAGAAAGTACGAGACTTCCTGTTGTGTGTGTGTGACAGCTGGTGATAAGTGGAGGGCTCTGCACAGGAAATCCGCTCAACTTCTGCAATGTGACCTGCCTGAAACTTGGGCGCTCCTTCAGTCTGGATGTTTATGGCAGGACAGGGGGGCGCCTGGACCATGGGCGACGTGGTAGAGAAGAGTTTGGAAGGGCCGCTGGCACCTTCTACGGATGAGGCCTCCCAGAAAAGAGGAGACCTGGTAGAAATCTTAAATGGGGATAAGGTAAAATTCGATGACACGGGACTCTCCTTAATTCTGCAGAATGGCCTGGATACCCTCCGCGTGGAAAATGCTCTGACAGATGTCGTCTTGTGTGTGGACATTCAGGAATTCTCCTGCCACCGCGTGGTCCTTGCCGCGGCCAGCAACTATTTCAGGTCAGCATGCCTAGGATTGCAGTCAGATTGGGTGCAGGTTGTAAGGAAAATCGGTATTGATGTGATAGCCCAATCTAACTAGTTGACTGTTGTTGCAAGTACGTTTTGTGTATCTATTTAGGTTCATGTGTCTATTCCAGATACAAGAAAGGAAGCTATTAAGCCTTAGATTTTAGATTTGTTTAAGGTATATTAAAAGAGAGATTGGTGTCATTTGAAAGCAATGTTTATGTTTATGGTGAATCTTCTGTATATGTGTCATTGTTTCAGAGGATGGAAAATTACTGAAGTCATGGGGATTTTTTTCCCGCTTGGTCTGACTAGTGTGTTGGAAACATGATGTTGTCTTTCTTCACCAATGTTGTGGCCCCTCTTTTGGAGTTATCAAATGACTTGCTGAAAATTAGGGGCATCTGGTTATGCAGAGGGTGGATTGGAAAAGAACGTAGTAACAAAGGTGCTTTAGCAGGGAGAGGCTCCCAAATGTAACACACTCTGAGACCTGGGTTCCATCCCTCTCTTCCCTTCCTGACAGTGAGACTTGAGGCAAGTCACTTCATGCTCTGAGTTTCTGTTTTGTTATCTGTACATTGGGGATAATGATGATTACCTCTCTGGATTGTTGTGATAATTAAATATGAGAGGGAAAGGGTCTTACACAGTGCCTAGGGTATAGTGGATGCTCAGTATGTGTTTGTTGAAAATCTTCACTTCATTCTGTTTGGTTCAGCTTAGAATCATTTATTGTTTACCATGAGCAAATGCCTGGGATAGGAATGTGGGAAAATCAGGAACCAGTGAGGAGGGCTGGATCCAGAGATCTCCAGATCAATGTAGACATGGTGGGAAACAGTCCCAAAGAGAAATGGTGATGAAGAAGGTATCTGGGGAACTTGAAAAAGAAGTAGATTTAGAATTTCTTTTTTTTTTAAAGCTAATTTATTTATTTATTAATATTCATTTATTGTTGAGAGAGAGAGACAGAGTGCGAGTGGGGGAGAGACAGAAAGAGAAAGGGACACAGAATCCAAAGGCTCCAGGCTCCAAGCTGTCAGCACAGAACCCGACATGGGGCTCGAACCCACGAACTGAGAGATCATGACCTGAGCCAAAGTTGGTTGCTCAACCGACTGAGCCACCCAGGTGCCTCTAGAATTCCTTTTAATGAGATTCTTCTTAACTCTTGGTTCTGAGGAAATTAAAAACTATTTATCTATGTAAACATCATGAAAAGTATTTTATCTTTTTACTTTTTCTGAGATGCTTAGAGGGAAATTTTTACTTGGAATTCAGAGAGCAGTGTCAATGGATTGTTGTGGGATTGATTAGGTCCCCTATGTAAACAAGGCAAGGGGACACCTGGGTTTGTGGGAAGTAGCGCCAGCCATGTGCCAGACAGACATAGTATCTGATTTTATTTTTGCAGCACTGCGGTGAGGTGGCTGATGTCCCCTTTTACAGATGAGGAAATGGAAATCCAACATTACAAATGTAATCATTGCTGGAGTAGGGATTGGGCACATTCTAGAAATCCTTGTTTTTTGTTTTTTTTTTTAATTTTTTTTTTCAACGTTTTTTATTTATTTTTGGGACAGAGAGAGACAGAGCATGAACGGGGGAGGGGCAGAGAGAGAGGGAGACACAGAATCGGAAACAGGCTCCAGGCTCCGAGCCATCAGCCCAGAGCCCGACGCGGGGCTCGAACTCACGGACCGCGAGATCGTGACCTGGCTGAAGTCGGACGCTTAACCGACTGCGCCACCCAGGCGCCCCTAGAAATCCTTGTTTTTACTGTAATACAAATTGCCACTAAATTTGGAGCTCCATTCCAGAGGAAGTATATAACAGGTAACATGTAGGTACAGCCATAAAGTTGGGATGATACAGATAAACATTTCTCACCCCCCCGGTATTGGTTGTATCTTTCACATTGATCAACAACCACTTTCAGAAGTGAATGAAAGTCAACTTAGCTCAATGTACTTAGCACCCATTTTTAGATTTATTGATTCTCTTTTGAATCACTGGAAAATGGCAGTCATACAAATGTACGCCTGATTAGCAATTTAGTTAGTGGCTCAGCCTGCCTATGGAACAGGACCGCTGTCTGTGTGCTCTCAAGCACATCATGATTCCTCTGGTCCTTGGGTTTCTCATCCTAAATGGAAGGTGTTTAGGCCCAGGTCCTTCCCACCCTGCTGATGTAGGATACTTAGGGAAAGTGTGTACCAGCCCTCAAAGGTGGTGGTGGCCATGAGATGCTGGAGGCACCCACACAGTGTGCATGTGTGCCTATGGTTGAAGACTCTCTTCCAAAACTGCCTGGTCACGTAGGGAAATTCCTTCTTTTCTTCAGAGCAGCAACTTTTGATTCTTATCTTGGTATTTCCAGGATGACTTTCCTCCTATAGTGAACACAGTCTTGGAGACAGAATTCTTTTTTCCGGGATTGCTATTAACTGCTATTAATAATAACTTCTGTTGTTGAGCACTTAGTGAGAGTAAAGCTCTGTGCCACCTGTGTCCCATACACCATCCCACGGCAGCCCTGCGAGGTAGGGAATTTTATCCCCATTTACAGATGAGGAATGAAAGCCCGGAGTGTCTCGGTGAATAAAGTGACCAAGTGGGATTTGGACTTAGGACTGACATGAAGTCTGACATTGCCTCACCACCCGTTTTGCTTAGTTTCTAAGGTTTTGAAAGGGCTAGGGAGCCAAGTTCCTCTTATGCTCATACTTAGGAAGGGCAGAGAGCCTACTCTGTCTGAGAGGCTTCTGACACAGCCCTCTTTGCTTTGGAGGGCCTGGAAGCTGGCAATTAAATTTTGTACACTTTTTCTTTATTCATTGAGAACATAAATATTTTCCATGGAGTGACTAAACCACAGTTTATTTAACCAGTCCCCTGTTGACAGACATTTGGATCGTTTCTAATCTTTTTTTTTTTTTTTTAACATTTATTTTATTTTTGAGACAGAGAGAGACAGAGTGTGAGCGGGGGAGGGGCAGAGAGCGAGGGAGACACAGAATCAGAAGCAGGCTCCAGGCTCTGAGCCGTCAGCCCAGAGCCCGACGCGGGGCTCGAACTCACAGACAGTGAGATCGTGACCTGAGCTGAAGTCGGACGCTTAACCAACTGAGCCACCCAGGCGCCCCTTGTTTCTAATCTTTTGCCATACAACAATGTTGTAATGAATAACCTTATACATATGTCATTTTTATATGTGTGCAGGAATACCTGGGGGTGCATTTCTAGAAGAGGGTTTGCTGAGTTAAGCAGAAATGCATCTGCAGTTTAAGTGGATATATATGCCAGATCTGCCTTTATAGGGGTTCAGTCATTTTGAACTCCTGACAGGCTTGCCGAAAGAGGATGGCTTCCAACTTTGGGATTTTTCCCAGTATGACAGATGAGAAACAGTATCTCAGTTTTGTTTTAATTTGCATTTCTCTCATTTTGAATAAGCTCAAACGTCTTTTTGTATGTTTAAGGATTGTCTGTAGTTCTTTTCTGTGAACTGTCGCTTCACGGCCTTTCAAATTTTCACATATATATATATATATATATATATATATTAAATGTTTATTTATTTTGAGGGAGAGACAGCAAGAGACAGGGAGTGCATGTGTGAGCAGGTGACAGGTAGAGACAGGCGGAGAGAGAGAATCCCAAGCAGGCTCCATGCTCAGCACAGAGTCTGATGTGGGGCTTGAACTCATGAACCGTGAGATCATGTCCTGAGCTGAAATCAAGAAGTCTGTTGCTTAACCAAATGAACCACCCACATACGCCAAATTTTCAGATATATATTTTTTAAAATTAAAATTTATTTTTGTCAAAGTACTGCATGCAGATAGTTAACGAAGAGTCAAATAGTATTTAAAGACTTATAATGAAAAAACAAAAATTCCTCTTCACCTCTTCTACCCTTCAGTATTGTTCACCAAAAGTCACCATTTTTTATGTTTAGCTATTTCTTCTGGTATTATATTTATATTTCTTCAAAATATGCTTATGCTACTCTTTCTTGATTTCTCAACGTTAGACATCATTTACTGATTTCCTAGTATGTCTGATAAGGACTTAGCACTTACTCCTAGCTCCCTTACCATACACTGACCTTTACTACACTCTCTCAGTATAATGTTTTCACATTTTTCCTGGATAAGTTTGTATTAAGAATTTGCATGATGTTCATGAAAACATTTTTCTTGTTGAACCAAGTTGTGTGAAATGATTACATTTTGTTTCATGTAAAGCTTTTTGTCTTTCCTAAAGTTAATAATTCATTGTTTTTTCCATTTGCTTAGTTGTGGGACTATCTTTTGCTCACATCTTCTCACCATGATCTTTCATGTGGTCTAGTGCATCAAAGAATCTACCAGTTCCATTTTCCCCCAGAATCTTCCTCACTGACATCATTTTACACATGTTCTCTGGACCTGCTGCCCAGCTATTGTCTACCTGCATATATAACCATGGTGGCTATAAACAGGGACTATATTAGTAACTCAGACAATGTAGTTCCCTTTGGGGGCCTATTTAGAAGTCTTGAGTGGAATGAGGAAGTTGGGAAAATACATAGAGTTGAGGCTGAGAAAGTCGCAAGGGAGAATAAAGCTGAAAAAGTAGCTCGCGACATACATTAAATGTCAACAGCCAAATGTCAAGGTGTCTGAATATTATCCTAGCAGGAAAATCAAGGAAAGCATAATTTAATATTCATAGTAATTGTTTTTTAAAATGTTATAAAACTAGTAGTGTGTTTTAAAAGACCACTAAGGGGCGCCTGGGTGGCTCAGTCAGTTGAGCGTCCGACTTCGGCTCAGGTCATGATCTCCCAGTGTTTGAGTTCGAGCCCTGTGTCGGGCTCTGTGCTGGCAGCTCAGAGCCTGGAGCCTGCTTCCGATTCTGTGTCTCCCTCTCTCTCTAACCCTCCCCCGTTCATGCTCTGTCGCTCTCTGTCTCAAAAATAAATAAAAACATTTACAAAAAATTTAAAAAAAAAAAAAAAAAAGACCACTAAGAAAGCTGCCATTTGTGTTATGCCTTTGGACATGTCCCCAAATCAAAGTCTTTGGAACCGGTTGTGCATCCTACATGCTGAACCCACCTCCCATAGGATCTCCATCTAAACCAGTGGCTCTCGCCATTTTGGGGGGGCAGGGAACAAATCATTGCAGATATGGCACACTCCATAGGTGAGGCTGACCCCTGAGGGCAATCGTGTTGCGATTTCAGGGGTGGCTGAGGGAAGGAGTGGTGATGTAGGGAGGGATCATCAGGCTCCTCATAGTCCTACCAGATGACTGGCCTTCCCATATGAATAAAAGAGCTTCCAGGCTGAGGCTGAGTCGATAGCAAGCTCCTTTGTTGCTGCTGCTGCCCCAAATCTGCCTGGACCTTGGCTCCTGCTTGTACCTCAGTACCCTGGTCTTTGGGTCTGGTTCCCTGAGTCCATGATGAGGGGATTTTGACCACTGGCTACAAAAATCAAGCACAGGTCAGGAATGGGAATGGCATTCTGGGCCCAATCTATTAATATTATTATTATATATTAACTAATTACTGTATGGCAGCAAGTAGGGTGAGAGGCTACCCTTTTTTTCTTTTAATATTTTTTTATTTTTAAGAGAGAGACAGAGCATGAGCGGAGGAGGGTCAGAGAGAGAGGAAGACACAGAATCCAAAGCAGGCTCCAGGCTCCGAGCCGTCAGCACAGAGCCCGACACGGGGCTTGAACTCACGAACTGTGAGCTCGTGACCTGAGCCGAAGTCAGACGCTCAACCGACTGAGCCACCCAGGCGCCCTGAGAGGCTACTCTTAAACCATGTGTAGAGGTTATAATCCTTTGCTTTTTCTGCATAATGGTGTAAGGGGTCTACAAGGGAGCCGGCAAGCACAGGTGAGAGAGTAAGTGCTAAGGAAAACAAGAATGAGTTAAGGCCATCTGGGTCTGGATTAGAAATCTTGCTAATGGTGAAAGCATTGAGTATTGCTGTTGCCACAGTGGGTATGCCTGATCAAGTGAACTGGTGACTGTACTTCGAGCATTGGGTCCTGCATTTTATGCTTTTAGTCTTGTTCATTTAGTAGAATCAATGTGGTGGTTAATATTTAAGTACTATAGACCAGGACACCTGGATGGCTCAGTCAGTTGAGCATTCGACTTTGGCTCAGGTCATGATCTCTTGGTTTGTGGGGTCAAGCCCTGTGTCGGGCTCTGTGCTGTCAGCTCAGAGCCAGGAGCCTGCTTTGGATTCTGTGTCTCCCCCTCTCTCTGCTGCTCCCCTGCTCGCACTCTGACTTCTTCTGTCTCTCAAAAATAAGTAAGCATTAAAAAAATATTTAAGTACTATAGGTCTATAATTTCTTATCAGCAATTCTAAAATCCCCCAAGTGCTGATAAATGAGAAAGTTTTTAGAACTTATTTGGCAGACAAATTTGTGACTTGAGCTGCACATGTCTGATGGAGACATCTGTCCTGAACTGAGAAGAGGCTACTTGGAGTCTGTTTATTCCATTATGCATATATTCATTGCTGGAGTACTAGTGCTCTGGATATAGGAATGCTGGCGGTGCTATATAATATTCAAGATATGGTAATATTCAAACAATTCTGAATGTCAGAGCACATCTGACTGCAAGATTTTGGGGACAGGGGATTATGGGACTTTTCTGATAAAGTTTGTTTTCGTTTAGGTGTTATTATTCTACTTTGTTTCATATGAATATTTTACATACTTGTAAAATTAGTTTAGATACACTTTTGCATCTTGCTTTGCATCTTGTTTCATTATAATCTTTCCCCTATAGTTTTCATAACTCTTATTTATTTATTTAGCTACCATTTTTAATAGATGCATAATATGAAAATCATTCATTGTGAATATAGGTTACTTCTAATATTTTTGTTTTTATAAATGATGTGGTGATAAACATATTTGGAATAAGTATTTCTGCAGTTTGGGATCTGGAAAGGACAATATTTTTTGAGTATTTACTGCATGCCAGGAACTTTGCTGGATTTCCACAATATCAACAATTAGGTAACAACTAGTGGATAGCATTGTCTCCATTTCACCCTCCAGGGAACTCACTTTGATAGCAAGAATGGTTTCCCCATTGGGATCCAAACTGAGAGCAGACCTTTCTATCAGGCAGAAATGTGGCTGTTGGGACATTAACTGTGCAAGACTATTAACTTTCCCTCTCTACCATACACTAGTATAGTCTATGTAAGCTGTAGGTGAGGAGAAAGTGTAAAAGTTATTGCCTCCATGTGCACGTACACACACACACACACACACAGGCAGAACACTATGGGAACATTCAAGCCAATTTGCATCTGGGGGCTGAGCTGACAGATCCCCATAGCATTGAAGACTCAGCATGCCTTAGGGCACCAGTCTGGGTCAAAGGATTAAATAAGAAATAAGGAAGTAGGTCAGGATGTGAGGTGAAGAGACAGTATGCTTTGAAAGCATAGGGCCTCAAGGACCTGTAGGACATCATTGGGGCAGGAACCAGTAACTGCTTGGTATAATGGAAAGAACACCATCTTAGAACCTTGTCACTGGCATTTGAGTCTATACCCTGCCACTTACTGGCTGTGTAAATCTTGGAGAAATTGCTTGGCCTCTCTGAGGTTCAGTGCTGTTATACAACACAGTGAAGCTACTGATTTGTGTCTATCCATCCCAGTAAAGTTTGTGAAATACATGTAATAAAATAGATCATTTATGAATTTTTTTGCCTAAACATTTTATGCATGATAACAAGTCAGATTTCTTCATTCTAAGGAAGAGCAATCAACTGGATTTTTTGAAGATTTATGTAGGTAACTCACAGAATCCCTCAGAAGGCCAAACTCCGAAAACAGACAGGAGCCAGGGAGGCCAGGTCGTGGCCAGGACCACAGCTTAAAGCCACCCAGAACCCATCTGGGGAGAATTCCCCCGCTGTTGCAGGATCCTGGAGGCCAAGGCTAGCACAGCTCTGGCCACTGGCACTGTCTCCCTTGCAATTCCTGGAAACTGGAGGCTGCTGCTTCCACCAGAATTGGTTCTCCTCTGTCTCTGCTTCTTTGCATTTCCAGCTCCCAGTTCCTAGCCTGGGGTAAGTTTATCTAATTGGTCAAAGCTGAGTTACGCATGTTAATGCAATAGCTGTGACAGAAGTTGGGAAAGTGTGCCTTGGGCCTTTGCAGCTTCTGGATCAGGAAGTGCTTCTGCCACACACCACATCTCATTTAGAGGGAGAATTTGCCATACCTCGGGAGGGTTTCAGATGCTGGGCAACCAAAAACTGACAAGGATCCATTATATGCAGCTACTATGTGCCTGTCCTGCATTAGGTGCAGAGTAAGGGTTAAGGTATCATGAAAAATATACAGATATTAGAGAATTCCATGATTCCTGTCTCATAGGCATCAGAGATAATGATCCTGAGATCTTACAGGCAAGAGGACAATTATTTTGCACTTTTACTTCTCTTCTCCCTTCAGACTTTGAGTGGCTCTGGTATACATGTGAGACTGTGTGGCATGTAAGCATCATCCATCATGCATGGTCTAGAAACTGGCTGGGAATGTGAGCTATGGGAGGGTCCTTGACACCATTGCAATGGCTGACATTCGGCAGACACCTACTACATATTTGATATCCATAAAAACTTGACATTCCTCCTGAAGGTTCAGTCACTGATAGGCAGCATCCTGGTCAGAGCAGGAAGTCCTCACAGAGTTAGGAGGCTATTGCATAACTTTAAAAAAGGGAAGGATGATAAAGCGTGGTCATTATAGGAAAGATTTGAAGGATCAGTTAAAAATCCAGAATGCTTCAGAATGTTGTGGATTCAGCAGGTTACTCACATGACCATCTGGACACAAATGTGCTATGCCTACATAGAGACTCCTGCAGACCATTTTTTTTTTTTTTTTTTTTTTAGGATTGGAAGGTACTCGGCAGGAATTGCTGCCTCAAGGCAGAAGTGCATGTAGGTCCTTTGAATTTTTAATAAAATATCATCTCTGTCATCTCCACCCCTGGTGTCTAGGGCATGTGGGTCTTCTTTCACTCAAGACTAGAAAGTCCATTCTTCTCCTGTTTTGAATAATGCTGCATGGAGCTCTCAACTAAAACACAACACAAACACTCATCATTGACATCTTAAGTTCTGAACTTTACCCCTATGCCAAGTACACAGATATGTAACTGTCCATTCATGAAAATGCCTTTGCAGAGTAGATTCTAATATAGCAAACACTAAACAGTCCATGAGAAGAGCTGCCCATATGAAGAACATGTATGTTTTTGGTAAAACTGCCTTGGAGCTCACCATCCGTCACATTGCTCAATGTTCCTATATTAGTCAGTGTTCTTTTGATGGCAAGGAATAGAATCTGAGGTCAAATCAGCTTTGGCAAAAGAGGAAGGTATTTGGCCACATAGCCAATTCATAGGAAGGGCCGGGATGCAGCAGAGCTCAGGGAGAAGAGGAACCAGGGCCTTGAATGCAGTCAGGGTGCTTTCTTTCGACTCTCACTTGGCTTCTTTCTAAGGTGGGATTTCTCAGATGTACTTCTGCCACATGGTTGGGGGTCTGCTCCTTGGCAGCTCTAAGACTCGCTCCTTTTCAGTTGGTTCCAGAGAGAAACTGAGGGGCTGGCTTCAGTTTGAAAAGCCCCCAGGAAAGACTCTGTTCCATTCTCTTACCCAATCCTAGACCAATCGTTGTGTCCGGGAGGTGGGGCACAGTGATCAGCCCAGTTTAGTTTAGGAGTTCAAGGTTGGCCAAAAGCAGGGGCGGAGGGCAGGGCAAAGGAGGGGAGATTGGTAAAAACGTAAGAGCTTCTATTTGAACCACATGATTTGAGTAGGACTTGGGAGAGCATTTCCCAGAAAGGGAAGGCACTAGACAAAAGGAAAAATGAATGTACACTAAAGAGGGCTAATAAATGCTGGTTTACTTTCTTTTCTTAGCCAACTTATTGTACTTCTGCCTTTGCTTTGGCTGTCAGGAAGCTTATGCATTAGCTTTCCTTAGCCTAGGTTTCAGTGACATAGTCTCCTACTTTAATTACTTAGACCTTATTTTATTACTTTTTGTTGTTACTGTTTTGCATTTTATAATATCTCTGAGACTATAAGCCACCTTAAGTTATTTTGGAGAGGCTTTTTTTTTTTTTCTTTTTAAAGTAAGCTCTAGGCCCAGTGTGGGGTTTGAACCTATGACCCTGAGATCAAGAGTTGCATGCTCTACCAACAGCCAGCCAGGAGCCCCCGGAGAGGCCATTTTTGTATAAGTCTCCTTTGCTATGAAAAAAAATATCATTCAGGCAACCTACGTATCCTCTGCAAGCTGTAAGGGTAGTCATTCTGTTATTATGTTTAACTTTTGTGGAAAGCTTTAAGGCCACAGTAATTATAGGAGTGCTGATATTGTTATGACTTTAAAACACAATCAAACCAAAAGTTGCATTGTAGCTGTTTCTGAGGAGATATTCAAGGATCTATAAAAATTACCTGCTGGCAGGTATGCATATAATAATTCAGGTTCAGGGTCAAGTAAGAGCTTACTGATATTCAGGAGATCATGTGTCATGTAGAGTAAGCTCAGGTTTGTCTGGGGTAGATATCAAGGGAATTTTGGTGTTTGGGGAATTAAGGGAGGGGCAGATGCCCAGTGAATAATTCTTGGAATGTGGTGTTAGTGGACATAGCACTCAAGGTCAATTGAATGAATGACCCCACTCTCTACCATGCACTGAGTTTACAAAGATTAATGAGTTCTTGTTCCCTATTGACAACAAAATCACAGTCAGAGGAGAAAGATAGGCAAATCAGTGCTTCAGTATAGGGTAATAATATCAATGTTTCAGTATAGGTAATATGATGGAGTTCTGCTTACAGAAGGGGCATTAAGTCAGACCAGAGAAAAAAGGCAATCAGAGAGGGCTTCCTGGAAGAGTATAGGCCAATCTATGGTAGTTCCTTCTTCACCTTTGGCTTTAAAACTCCTCTCCACTCTCAGCTGGAGGATCTCTTATTTTTTTCCCCTCTCCCTCTGGATTTGTGTCATAAAAGCCCAAGGAACAGGCCTGGCAGTCCAGATTCCTCTGTGGCAGCTGGTGAAGGGAGAAGTCTGGAACACGTATGTGATCACTTTTGCCCTGTCATAATAGGGATAACTTTTATGCCTCAACATTTGAATACCTTGGGTGAGGATTAGGACCAGTGCCAGTTCACATGTTTCTAAGTGATCAGAACCAGGGAATGCTCAGAAAAATCTCTAAGCCTAGGCTGATCTTTGACTTTTGGTTAATGACATGGAGGTCATAAGGAGGCCAGGATGGGGTCCTGTGGGTTGGGATGGAAAATGTTTGGAAAGGGGTGTTGATAAGGAGCCTTTAGGGAAACAGCCTGGTCAGGATGTGGCAGTGGACAGTGAGCACAAATGCTGACCCTGCTCGTGGCCCAGTGGGAAGTGAGAATCAGAGCAGACCTCATTGAAGAGGGAAGTGGTGTTTTGTTAGGGGAAGCCAGGTTTCGTCTCTGGCAAGGAGATGGAAGATGTGCTAAAGCAAATTAAGGTGGAGAACAACCACCATGTTTTGTACTGTAACATCTCAAGTGGGAGGGCTTAGGGTAAATATCGTGGGCCCGGGTTACCAATTTGGAGAATCACTGGATAATACAGTTCTCTATACACACACTTCATTTCAGGTCACTGGGTCTTGGAGCTCGTTGTTATTTATTCGCATGGCAGTTAGAAGAGAAATGTAGATGTGGACAGTATGATGTAAAATAGGCAAATCCTCTTGGCCTTCAGGACCAGGTACAGGACTGCACTGCATGTGTAGTTTCCTTCTGTCCACTTACCTATCCATCCATCCATCCATCCATCCATCCATCCATCCATCCTACAAATATTAAATCTATACTGTGGGCCAGCAAATAAGAATTGAGAGAGAAATAAAATCTAGCCCTTGGCTTACAGAGTCTTATAAATCTAATAGAGGAGAAGACTCATTAAAAATAGGCTATATAGGGGCGCCTGGCTGGCTTAAACTCCAGGAGTTTTAAGTCATAGAACATACGACTCTTGATCTTGGGGTCATGAGTCAATCCCCACGTTGGGCCTAGATTTCACCTAAAAAAATAAGCTATATAGAGTGTACATAGAGAAGCCTGTCTGGCCCAAGGGTGTTGATGTAAACAGAGGCACACACCGGAAACTGCTAGTTGTTGGGCATAGCTGCTTCAGGGGATTCAGAAGGGGGTATTTAGACCAGACTCTGAGGGGTCTTGTATGGCAATATTGAGCGTACATCAACATTTCATTTTCTGGGCACTTTTAATACAATGTTCTTTAGCATTTGGGCCCATTTGTTATTCATTATTCATTTGTCTAATTGTGTCAGTCAGGACCGTGCACTGCAAATGGTAGCTACTCAGTTCAAACTGGGTTCAAGCATATCAACAAAAGAAGTTATTTGCTCACATTATTTAAAAGTTTAAGAGTATTGACTTTCGGTCTTGTTTGATCCTTGTGTTCAAATAATATCATCAGGACTGTTTCTCTCTTTGTCTCTTGTCTCTGCTTTCCTCTGTGTTGGTTACTCTCTCAGGGAGGATCTTCACAGATGGAGGCAAGAAAATATCCAGCTGCTCCAAACTTTTATTTCTCCCAGCTCAGCAGTTACAGCAGGAAGAGAACTTCTCTTTCCCAGGGGTTCCAGGGAAAGTTCTAGGATTCGCTTTGATTGGACTGGCTTCTTCCTATGCCCATCAGTGAACTGATCACTGTGGCATGGGAGACTAATGTGCCATGGACTGTGCTCACCCATGGTCTAGGATGTGGGACCAGCTCTATTCAAACCTTGCAGACTGAAATTGGAGGAAGGATAGTTTCCTATAGGAAAATCTGGGTACACCTACTAAAAAAATTAGGAATAATAAGAAAAATAAGGAAAAATAAGAACTGCTTATTATATCTTTGTAGTTGAATCATTGCTGAATCCTGGTCATAAGCATTTGCTATGACTGATACTCTATCCTGCTTGATGTAGCAGGACAGAACAAGCCCTTTCTGTCATAAATTTGGATGGGCTGAGTTACATGACACGCTGAGGCCTCAGCAATGGTCCAGTGGAGCTGGGAGGGACACTGGTGCTATAGAAACATGGCTGGAGTTCTGGTCCCCAAAGATGCCTGTGCAGTGTCCTTGAGGAGTGGTGAAATTGGGCAAAGAGCTTGGTAGGAGGTAGTTCTTTCAGGGCTTAATAATGTTTAGAGTCAGGTGGGGGGCAGCTCTGGGGTTCTAGCTCCTCTGTCAGTTTGGAGCAAAGACTTAGTCAGCAGCTGGGGGTTCGGGGAGCTGACTCCAGGCTCCAGATAGAGATAGCAGCATGTGGTTAGTCATGTCTCTTGGAGATGGCCATGAACCTTCAAATCCTTCTCTGAAGACTCCCCTCCAGGTGTGTGAGATTTACATGTGAACTGCGGGTAAGAACAGAGAATTGCACACTGTTTATTATTAATAGGGCTTGGGCACCACATCCTGTTTCGGAACTCCTAGCTCTAATGAACTGTGTTACTTGAATATAAGCTGCAGGGACCCCGTCTATACAGCTAATCTGGAGAAAGACTTACAAGGCCAGGATGAGGCCAGCTTCCATCTGAGCCTGCGTGCCTCACCCCCTACCCGTAGTTTGGGAGGCAGCTTTAGGCCTCATGGAATTCTAGGAGGGCTGAATCTCAGAAGGTGAAAGGGTGAATCTACAGAGAGGGAAGATTTTCAAGGGCATGTCTGCCCTAGCACCATAGCCAGTTATTTCTTTGACGTAGAACTGTGTGCAATCTCCTCCTTCTCAGGGTGAGCCATAGGGGCTTGTGTTGGGAAGTGAGGTGACCTCTTCATAGGGCATTGGTACTTGAACATTGGTTTGCCAAAGAATTATGGGTAGGGGTTAGGGGAGCCTAGTAAAATTCATATTTCCAGCCCCATTGCCAGGGATTTTGATTCAGTAGGTCTAGGGTGAGTGGGGTTCAGGATTCTGCATTCTTAACAGCCATCACAGGAATTCCAAATGCAAGTGGTCCAGGGAACATACTTTGAGACCCACTGGCTTTGAGGGTGGACTGTCTGCAGACCAGAAATGTGGGCAGGACTCCAGCGTTGGGACAGCGTCTATATCGTAAGGCTTAGGGAGCACCTTGAGGTCAGAAATGGGGCTGAGCCAAATGTTTATGTCCTTCCCTTGGTTAGGAAATGGCAGGTGAAAGGTTTTGGTGCCCTCAGCCTAGAGGAGCTGGGGGCCATCAGGAGTGTTGTCATCCCATGCTAGGTCACCCTTGCATGTGCTCACTCCCTGCTTTTTTGCAGTGGAGACCCCTTTGACTGTGCACATTGGGTTTATATCCAAATAATCTTTTCTTAATAATACTATTCATTGAGCAGCACATGATTACTAATTAAATTTTTTTAACCAATTATATAGACATTAACATTTATTTATATATATATATATATATATATTTTTTTTTTTTTGAGAGACAAAATGTGTGTGCAGGGGAGGGGCAAAGGGAGAGGAAGAGAGAGAATCTTAAGCAGGCTCCATGCCCAGCTCAGAACCTGACACAGGGCTTGATCTCATGACTGTGAAATCATGGCCTGAGCTAAAATCAAGAGCCAGATGCTTAGCTGACTGGGCCACCCAGGTGCCTCAACATTCATATTCTTAAATAGAATTTACTCAGTTAGTTAACCAATATTAGAGCTATTCAACACAGAGTATGTCACTAATGCAGAGGAGTTAGTTCCTGGTATAAATGAGGTGGTGAGGGGATTAGAGGAAGAACAGAACAGGGGCAGCATGGGTGGACCTAGCCTAGGAATGAAATAGTGGGGATGGTGGGTGTTGGTCTGTAATTGGGTTTAGAGGTACAGGAGGGAGGAGGTGGGTGTGGAGGCTCAGGGAAGGGGTAAGCCATAGTAATGTTGGGCTAGGTGAAAGATTATGAATTGGTAACATTTAGGAATGGCAGAGGTCTAGGTGGAATGTTCCGGTGTGGCTGTGTCCTTTCCAAGCTCCAGGCCCTGGACTTGGGGGTGTGATTGGAGTTCTCTGTGGAGGTGGAGGGCTTATGAGGCAGGCCTCCTCAGCCTCAGTCTCCCAAGTGTGTTTGGTAATTTTGGAGATGCTGATTCTTGTCAAAGCCAAACACACAGGGGTTAGGAAGGGCATGTCATTTGTTCATTCATTCATTTTCTCCCCAAATATTTACTGAGTCCCTACTAGGCTCCAGGCACCATTCTAGCCCCAGGGATACAGTGGTGATTACAACGCATGCCCTCACTCAGCTCCCGTAGTGGGAACACAATTGTTAAACTAGTTAATTTCAGGTTGTGACAGGTTGTAAAGAAAAATAAAGGAGGTGAAGATGTTAGGGGGTGACTGTATTGGGGGCAGCATCAGAGAGGGGCTCTCTGAGGAGACTTCTGAGCAGAGACCTGAATGAAGTGAGGATTAAGGCCAGCAGAACTCAGAAAAGAGTGTGGTCCAGGCTGTGTTTGGGGCCATGCCCTGACTTCATTCCAGAAGACTCTTAGGCCCATGGAAGTTTTCATGGCTATTGTGGGAGACGAGCTCACTTGCCCAGCCTCTATTTTGGGATTGGCACTGACTCACTGCTGAGTATTGGGCAACTGGCTCCCAGCTTGAGACTATTTCTACTGTAAAATGAGGATCTTAATAGCTACCTCTGTTTTACTAGAATCTCATGAGAATTGGTCAGTGTCTGTCTAGAAAGTATTTTTTATTACAAAAAATTGTATTTATCTTGAGTATAAGCTAAGGAGTAAATGGTTAGCAACTAACTCAGTTTTGTTTTTAGAGAGCAAAACTTAGTCCAGTTCACTTAGTGCTCTCACTCAGTTGACCCCCCAATGGCCCCCAATATGGCCTTGAACTTCTGCTGATTTTCTTGGTTTCAGCTCACTGTTCAGCTCTAGAATAAGAGTCCAAAACTAGATTATGATCTCCATTCTATTGCTGACAACCTGTATGGCCTTGGGCAATTCCCTTAACTTCTACTTCTATAGTCTTATCACCTATAAAATGGGTATAATAATCAAGGAAGATAAGGCTGTTTGTCCTACAAAGTGCTATAAACATAAACATAAGAGATAACTGTTATTAAAGTGGATATCTAAGGGTGACCCACCTTATATAGGTTATATACTGTTTATGGGGTCCCAACTTTGCCTCAGTGTTTCAATGGACTGCTCAAGAGAGCAGGAGGAGGCCTGGGAGTTTGGTCTTTAAGAAATATGTAGTTCTCTCGTAGTTTCACCTTGTCTGTATTCAGTATGATTGTGTCCCAGGAGAGTGTATTTAAGTGACAGAAAATCAGTGACAAAGTCTCAGAAGAGAGCAGAGAAATGCTGGGATTTGGGGAGCCAAAGCAGGCAAAAAGAGCTTTAGAGAGAGGACTCTGTCTTTAGAGCACTTCCTTTCTCCTACTGTGTGACAGGCACCATGCTAATGTCTCTGGACCAGTCTGTGTGTAGCCCTAGCCTGACTCTATTCTGGAGGGGTTGTGGACAGCAGTGCAGTGACTCTGACACCCACTTACCTGATGATATGCACCAGGCTGAATGCTGGCAAGTCAAGGGTTGCAAGACAGAGTGTGATGGGTCTGCCTACTCCAAGTATCTACCGTCAGCCTGACAAGATTCCTCTGGTCTGGTCCCAAATGCCTTCCCTTAGTAAGTGCTGGGTATTGTGCTAATACCTTGTTTATATTATCTCACTCATTCTTCTCAACAACTCACTGGGGTGAGTTTTTGCTCACTAGTACAAAGTCATGTAGTGAGTTTGTATTAGAGCCTAGACTAGACCACAGCCCCCTTTGCCTTCCAACAGCCAGCACTGCAGGCTCTTCCTACTCCTAGGAAGAGCCCCTTTGTGCACACCCATTCACATACACAGAAAGCCAGAAGTGCCTGAGAATTTTCCTGCTCCTGGGGTGGCCCCTAGCTAAGACTGTCAGGAGGTGCTGGAGTATCAGACCAGCTCCTTCGCCACTTGCTGAGACGGCTCTGGAGTATATATTCTCCAGCAGTCCCCTGCAGGGTTAGGCTGAAGTTACTTTCTATCCAACTTTTGTCTTGCTTGGCCTCCTCCCTTCCCCTGTCCTGCTCCTCCTATATCCCAAACACGTCACTAGCTTACAAGGGTCAGCTTCTGGGCAATCAAGATACCCATCTTGATTGGGCTGAGCTGGAGCAGGATGTTATTCAGTCACTGATTACAAGAAAGAATTCGGAAGCTGTGTCTAGCAGTGACAGCCTGATCAAGAGTCCAGATGATCCCAGAGATCCCAATAATTGTGTCATACACAGAGACTTCAAAAGAACCCCTCAAAGTGGAAGGCATTGAATTAGGGAATTTATATTCCTATCTTATTTAATATTAAAACATCTATTAGACTTTTCCAGTTTTCATTGGCATGTTTGAGATCATACAGATTCAACAAAGTTCACCTTTTACTAATCTTAAAATCACATTGTACGTGAGGTAGCATTTCTCAATTGTACTTCGGTGGGACTCTGTTGATATGTTGCCTCAGTTATGTGAAGCTTTGTTTGACCCCATCATCACTGCCCACCGTCTCTTGCTAAACGTCCTGTTTTCTGTGTATTGATCTACATGACATTTATGTGGGTGACATTTTTAAAAAAAATTTTTAAATGTTTATTTTTGAGACAGAGAGAGAGCATGAGCAGGGGAGGGGCAGAGAGAGAGGGAGGCACAGAAGCTGAAGCAGGCTCCAGGCTCTGAGCTGTCAGCACAGAGTCCGACGCAGGGCTCGAACTCACAAACTGTGAGATCGTGACCTGAGCCGAAGTCAGACGCTTAACTGACTGAGCCACCCAGGTGCCCCTTATGTGGGTGACATTTACTTCACCCCCTGAGATGATTGCAGATCTGGGTGATACTCTGGAGCAGTGCTATCTAATAGAGTAGCCACTAGCCACATGCAGCTATTCAGCATTTGAGTTATGACTGGTCTGAATTGAGATGTGCTTTTAAGTATAAAATGTCTGTGAGGGATTTTGTAGTCTCTGTGGGAATAAGGATGTAAGTTATCTCATTAATAACTCATTAAAAATATTTATTACATGTTGAAACAACATTTGAGGGGTATTGGGCTAAATAAAAGATATTAAAATTAATTTTATCTCCTTTTACTTTTTAAAAACATGGTTAGTAGAAAATTTGAAATTACACATTTGGCTTACATTATATTTCTATGGGCAGTGCTGCTCTAGGGACTCAAAGAAAGGGAGGTTTAGCAAGTAAAGTTGTCCAAATCCTGGACAGGCTGTTCTGGGAAGAAATTGTGTGGATGTTGTGATGGCAGGGTTTTTTATGTGATCAGGAGGCAGCAAGGTGAGTCCTGTGTGACACCACTTTAAAAGGCATGTGGTTCTGCAGATGACCATTCATCTCTGGCTAGGAGGATTTATGACTGACAAAAAAGGCTTTTAAATCAGTCATCTGCCCACATGACATCACTGCCTTTCTGCTTCCAAGTACTTTGCAGAATTCACATTTGCTGTTTCTTTCTTGCTGTCATATTCTTGAGGGAAAAGAGGCCAGTTGAAGGAAGAGAAGAGGAGGAGGGAGGGTGGGAGGATTACTGTTGATTAGAACAGGGATGGGGGTGGGGGGTAGGGGGGGTAGGGCACTAGGAGACCTTAGGGAGAAGATCTCATTGGCTAACACAAAAGGTTCAAAAAGTCAGCTAGTCAAGTGATTCCTCTCTTTTTCTCAGTCTCTTTCTTTCTGGAGACTTTTGATTTTTGAGGTTTATGATTGTTCCTGGGAAACCAGAAGCAGGTACCTTTATTTTGCAGATTAGGAAATGGGGAAAATAAACTGATGGGGGATTCCCAGACAGAAATAGGAGGTGTGGAAAAGGGAGGAGGAGCAGGATTTAGGGATCAAATTCCCTCTGTGTTGGTATGGAAGTCCCACTTTGGGGAAGTGGATTCTATCATCAGGGCCCTACACTGGGACTTTCCCATTTCAGTGACTTACTTGGCTGGGAGATAATGATTCTCTAAGGCTCCTGTTCATGTGTCTAAAGCTCAGGAGGTTCAGTCACTTAGCAGCATGGTGACTGCCTCAAGTAGTACAGTTTCTGGGACAAGGCTTTGGCACTGTCACAAGCCTCCCGGCTCTGTTTGGGTGCAATTAATGCTTTACTCCAAATGCATCCATCACCAGCAAACTAAAGTGAGAACACACCTGTTAAAAATGTTCTTTTTGGGGCACCTGGGTGGCTCAGTCAATTAAGTGTCTGGCTCTTGGTTTTGGTTCAGGTCATGATCTCATGGTTCATGGGATCATGCCCCGAGTTGGGCTCTGCGATGATGGCGTGCAGAGCCTGCTTGGGATTCTCTCTCTCTCTCTCTCTCTCTCTACCCTTCCCCTGCTTGTTCTCTCTCTCTCTCTCTCAAATAAATAAACTTTAAAAAAAAAGTTCTTTTTGAGTCCTGCCTCTGTTCATAAACCTTCAGTGGCTCACCATTGCCCACTGAATAAAAAACCTAACTCCTTAGCCTGCCTCTAGTACCTTCCACAGTCAGGACCCAGGTTATCTGTTTGGGCTGATCTCTCCCCACCCTCTCTCATCACCCCTGGGCTCCAGCCAAACCATGTGCTTGCTAGATCCTCTGCCTGTCCCACACTCTTGCATCTACTTACCATGTTTACTACCTGGATGTCCTATCCACAGTTGTCACATAGCAACCTTTTCCTTCTCCATGAGAAGCTACCTCTTGCCTCCACAGCACTTTACAAGTCTTTTTGACCCTTGTAGACTATTATTTGTACAGATGTGTCCCTGCTAGATTCTGAACAACTAGGGACTAGGGGAGAGACAGCCTGTATTAGTCAGCCTGGACTTCCATAAAAAAATTGCCATGGACTAGGTGTCTTCAACAATAGAAAATTATTTTCTCACAATTATAGAGTCTGAAAGTCCAAGATAAGAGTGTCAGTACGGTCGGTTTCTGGTGAAGACTGGCTTATAGACAGACACTGTATGCTTACACGGCAGAGAGAGAGAGAGAGTTTTGATGTTTCTTCCTCTTCTTTTTTTTTTTTTTTTTTTCAACGTTTTTTATTTATTTTTGGGACAGAGAGAGACAGAGCATGAACGGGGGAGGGGCAGAGAGAGAGGGAGACACAGAATCGGAAACAGGCTCCAGGCTCAGAGCCATCAGCCCAGAGCCTGACGCGGGGCTCAAACTCACGGACCGCGAGATCGTGACCTGGCTGAAGTCGGACGCTTAACCGACTGCGCCACCCAGGCGCCCCTCTTCCTCTTCTTTTAAGGACACAAATCCTATTGGATTATGACTTCACCTAACCTTAATTACCTCCTAAAAGCGCTATCTATGTTGGTGGGTTAGGACTGCAATATATGAATTTTAGGGGGACTCAGTTAAGTCCAGAGACTGCCTGATATTTAAATCCCTTCCAGCTTTAGCCCAGTATTCTATGCTGAGAGGGTGCTCAGTAAATGTATGGCATATTGAAAGAAATTTAATTCCATTGCCTCCAAGTAATTGTTTTTATAAGCTGTGCTGTTCAAGCCTGTGAGACTGCTGGGGTCCCACAGCTCCTGGGAGGGCAAGAGGGAGTTAACAGGTTTTTGTGGGAATCAGACTGAAGGAATTGTGTCAGCTATAGCTATTAAGGATCAGCCTCGTGAATATACTGTCTCTGGTGGGAATGTTGCAAGGTTGCTGTCCATTCATAAGGGAAGTTCCATATAGTTTTTGTGCTGAGAACAATAGTAATTCTCTGAGCATTTGGACTTGTTATATATAAAATTGTGTGATTGTGCACTCAGATATCACCTCACGCCAGTCAGAGTGGCCAAAATGAACAAATCAGGAGACTATAGATGCTGGCGAGGATGTGGAGAAACGGGAACCCTCTTGCACTGTTGGTGGGAATGCACACTGGTGCAGCCACTCTGGAAAACATTGTGGAGGTTCCTCAAAAAATTAAAAATAGACCTACCCTATGACCCAGCAATAGCACTGCTAGGAATTTACCCAAGGGATACAGGAGTACTGATGTTTGGGGCACTTGTACCCCAATGTTTATAGCAGCACTCTCAACAATAGCCAAATTATGGAAAGAGCCTAAATGTCCATCAACTGATGAATGGATAAAGAAATTGTGGTTTATATACACAATGGAGTACTATGTGGCAATGAGAAAGAATGAAATATGGCCCTTTGTAGCAACATGGATGGAACTGGAGAGTGTTATGCTAAGTGAAATAAGCCATACAGAGAAAGACAGATACCATATGGTTTCACTCTTATGTGGATCTTGAGAAACTTAACAGAAACCCATGGGGGAGGGGAAGAAAAAAAAAAGAGGTTAGAGTGGAAGAGAGCCAAAGCATAAGAGACTCTTAAAAACTGGGAACAAACTGAGGGTTGGTGAGGGGGTGGGAGGGAGGGGAGGGTGGGGGATGGGTACTGAGGAGGGCACCTTTTGGGATGAGCACTGGGTGTTGTATGGAAACCAATTTGACAATAAACTTCATATATTGAAAAAAAAAAATTGTGTGATTGTGTAACTGACCAGATGGTCTCTCTTTTGCATTGGTCAAATGGGAGACCCACCTGTAGTGACAGTTCAGTGGCACTCCTAGCCTCATTCATAGACTATCTTCATGTCTCCACTCACATATTTAATCATCTTTACCCTGCTTATCATTTATGCAATCATTATATTTTAGATATCTTTTAAGTTTTCAAAACTCCAGAAACACAGTAGGACTTCAGTGCATTTTAAAAATAAATAAAATTACTCATACTTTTCTTGAGAGGAATTGATAATTCAAATATCAATGTCCAGGTAGCATGATAAATTCACATATGAGCCTGGGAGGGGGTAGAAAAAATCTTTGTATTTCTACTTATCTATTAGTTATTGAGAATCCTTACAGCAAACTTTTAAATGACTGCTAAAATTCCCATTATAGACGAGAAAGCTGAAGCTCCTGGAGATTAAGTAACATGTCCAAGTTCTGAGTTGGTGGATCTGGTTTTCAAATCTTGGTCCATCTCATGTCAAGATCAACATCTTTTCCATCTGTTCCCCTGCTTCCGGGATAGACACTAAATATCCAATAGTCTAGTCCTGGGGAGGGAATAAGCATAGCCAGAGGTGAGACAGAGTAATGGCCTTGGGGAGTTCTGTCCTATGATAAGGCAATTCGAGGCTCCCAGCTCCAACTGGGAAGCCATAGACAGGGGTTGAGCCTCTGGAGTGAGAGGTACTAGCAAGATCTCTTGTGTTACTGGAGGGCATTCGGGCCCCAGCTGGCCAGGCCTGGGTGTGGAGGCCAGCTTCCAGGCCAGAGGAAGGCTTAAATGAGAACTGAGAACTGAATGAGAAACCCTGTTTTGGGGTACTAGTAGTTGAGAAGGCCTGGGCAGGGGAAGGGTGCTACAATGCTCCCAGAAGACTCTCCAGCACTTTGAGCCATTAAAGTAGTTCTTTGGGCCAATAAAGTAGTTCTAGATCCCACCAGCTTTGCCAGTAGGGCTCCTACTCTTTCTTCAGATCTGGGATTGCCTTAGGGACCACAGCTGGGTACAGCAGAGCAGGACACCTCAGTGCAGTAAGTATTAATTGAATGTCTGGTGTGTTCTGGGTGTTAGAGGAACACAGAACAATCATCCCAGGTCCTGACCTTAGGGACCTCGCTGTTCTGTGGGGGCAGATAGGTGTGAAGGGGGTCTGTTAAGGTCATGGTAGCACTCACATTCACACATCTCTCTTCCAGGGCCATGTTCTGCAATGATTTAAAGGAAAAGTATGAGAAGAGGATCATTATCAAAGGGGTCGATGCTGAGACCATGCACACTCTTCTGGACTATACATACACCAGCAAGGCGCTGATCACCAAGCAGAATGTGCAACGGGTCCTGGAAGCTGCTAACCTTTTCCAGGTGTGTGAAGAAATAGTTTCAGTGCTTTCCTCTGGAGCAGGGGAAAGCAGTGATTCCTCAGAGATCTGTCTGGACTGGCTCTCAGGCCTATACCTGGGACATACATACAACCATACTCATACCCACACTTAGTTGGGCCTCTACTTACTTGAAAGTCAGAAGATGCTCCTTTGGAAGTTTCCTCAGAGGGGGTGAGATGTGGCATTGACTCCTTAATGCCATAGAGCCAGGGCAGCTTGGTGCCTGGAATCTATATGTATTTCCTGACTGCAGTAACTACAATTTGCAGAAGCCTAATTGGAGCCAGGGGTTCCAGTCACCACTTCATATACATAACTTCGAATCCTTACTGGGAAGGAAGGGAAGGCAGTTTCTTCTCCCTATTTTACAGGTAGGAAGAGCAAGGCACAGAGAAGGAGGTTATTTGCACCCTGGGCCTTCTGCATCCAGGGGCTACATGCTTGCCACTAGACCCTACAGTCTCCCTGGGAGCAAGTGTCTAGACTTGGGGGGAATGCCCGACCTTGACTGGTCAGCACTTTGCGGTGGGTATGAAAGAAGAGCACTTTTCATGAGGGGTATTGCAGAAGATAAAAGACAACCCTTGGGATTAATTAAGTTTATTCATTTATTTTGAGAAAGAGAGAGAGAGGGAGAGAGAGAACACACACACACACACACACACACACACACACACACACACACACACACGTGGGAGAGGGGCAGAGAGAGAGGGAGAGAGAGAGAATCCCAAGCAGGCTTTGCACTGACAGTGCCGATGCAGGGCTCGAACTCACTAACCTCGAGATCATGACCTGAGCCAAAATCAAGAATCTGATTAACCAACCAAGCCACCCAGGTGTCTCTAGGATTAAGTTTTATTGTTTCCTTTTGACTACGTTTGTTTCAATCTGACTACAAGTATATTTAGCTTCATTGACTAATTAGATCCATAGATTTCTGTCAGTTGCATCCACAGTTATCATTGGGGCACCATCCCAAGTTACTATCTTTGCCTAGGTCTAAAAGTACACCTTAAACTTGGTTTTGCCGAGTGAAGACAGAGATTGTCTCACTGAGGATGTTGAGATTTATTGACAAACAGAGTCTAGGGACAAACCAGGTCATTCCCAGGGACTGAGACAAACATCAGATCTTGTGCATGGTTTGGGACTTGGGGAGGTGGTATCCTTCTGGATCCTCAGTAGGTCAGTGGTTGAGGGGAAACAGGTGGGGAATGAGGGGCCCAGAGTCAAGACCAGGGACTATGGGATTTTTTTTTTTGTTGAGACTGGAGCCTAGGCAGGATCTGTGGAGTCCAGCAAGGAAGGGAGAGTAGAAAGAGGGAGGAGAGTCAACTATAAAACAGCACTGATGAGTTACGAATAATTGCCAATTTTATTGTCTCAGCTTCCTCAGGGTATTGTAAAGATACAGAGCAAGTTACTTCCATCAGGACTGGTCATGCCTTCTGGTGATGTGTCCAAGTCAGTTACCACCCCCACATACAGCCCTCCTCCCTTTCTCTGTCCTTACCTGCTTACGCCTTTAGCCTTACTAACCGGCAGGGAAATACTCCTCATTATGTGGAGTGAGGGACTCAGTAGCTATATCGTATTCCTTCCCTCCTCCCCAACTGCTCCAACAATCTGACCTCAGCGAAATCCTTCCCAGGTCAGATAGGGCCTCTATCTAGTTCAGCTTTTACCTGGGGGCTAAAACAGAGCTTCATGTATTCTACAGTGGGGGTGTGGGTGTGGGTATATGTGCAAATCTTTATTTAGCCTCCTTGTTTTCAGTAAGATGTCCTCATGTGTCTTTCTCAGTTTCTGGTGTCCCTGAGTCCAGAACCTCTCTGGTGTGGTTTCTCCAGAGATAAATCTTTTCCAGCAGGAACAAAAAATCTATCTTTTGTTAGGTTATAAGAGGTGGAGAGGAGTCCCAGGAGGCTTAAATTCTTCTTAAACCCACCCTTGTTATCAGCCCCATCTGCCCCGGCCTTGCTATTTCCCTGGGACTGTAATATTTCTGCTTTCTGGGGTTCTGAGGGACAAACTCCTTTGTAGGCACTTGGTCTGACCTCTCTTCTCTCAAAAAAAATCACTCTCCAGTCTTCGCATTCTGTGGTTTGGGGTTACTGATATCTCCTGGTTTCAGTGAGGATGGAGTTTGTGTTTCTGTTTCTTGTTCTCCTTTTCAGTTTTGGGTGATTTTTATAAAAACTCTTTAGATAGTAAAGACTGTTATCTTTTGTAATAGTGTTGCAAATATTTTCCATTGGTTATTTGACTCATGATTTTTAGTAATGACTTTTTTATATATAAAATTTTAAAATTAGTGTTTAGTCAGATCTATTGATCATCTCCTTGATGTTTTTTGCCTTCATTGTATGGTTTTAGAAAGACCTTCCCCATTGCTTAATTATATACTTACTCACTTCTAATTTCTATTAGTTTTGTTATGTTCACAGCTTTGATATTTAAATCTTTAATGTATCTGGAAATTATTCTGGCATAAAGTTTCCCCGTTGTCTTCATTGTCGTTGTCCTCCTCCACTGCCTCCTTTCCCTCCTTCTCCTCCTTCTTCTCATTTTCTCTCAAGTTGTGAGCTTCAGCAGAGATTTTGGTTTTAATGAGAGGCGGAAGGAAGAGGAAGACAGAGATAGGATAGAGATAGAGCACGTTCTGTTTATTATTGATTCCCCTATCCTGGTAATCCCTCACCTCAAAATTTTCCAAATCTCATTCACTTTCTAGGCAAAAAATAGTAAGTTCTCTCTGAGGCTATTTTACTAATTTTCCTAATGAGTGTTGATTCTTATGAAAACAAGAGAAGAGTGCTCTGGGTGTCTGGTTAGAAAGTCTGTTGCTTCTGGATAACTTGCTTTGAAGACTCAGATGTAGAAAACTGAGGATATCTTCATTCCTGAAAACACCACAAAGGACAGATTTGTAGGTTGTTGAAATCACTTTGTGGTCTTAAAAAAAGTATTCTTTTGAATGGATAAAACATACCCTTGTTCCAAATTCAGAAAAACAGAAGGGGAGACAGTGAAACATTTTGCTATCTTCACTTTTAGTAGTATCTTGCTGTCCTTTGTATTCTTTTTTTAAATTTTATTTATTTATTTGTTTTGAGAGAGAGAGCACGCGTGCATGCTCTTGGGTGGGGGTGGGGGGGAGGGGCAGAGAAAGAAGGAGAAAGGGAATCCCAAGCAGGTTCTGTGCTGTTAGTGCAGAGCATGACACGGGGCTCGATCTCAGAAACGATGAGATATGACCTGAGCCAAAATCAACAGTCAGATGCTCAACCAACTGAGCCATCCAGGTGCCCCTGTCCTTCATATTCTATGCACAGGGTGTGGCAGGTACTAAATGGACTGCCACGAGAGGAACTTTGCAGTCACTTAGCTGTGATTAATTAGCCAATTATGGGGAGAAATATATTTTCTCCAAGTAGTTTCTAGAAAGGTAAGAGTAAGAGAAGCACCTATGAGGAAAGGCCCAAGCGACCCTTCACAATGTGAGGCAGGGTTGGGGCTGCAGGGAACTTGCCTTATCTGGAACTTCAGGCTTCTGAGTTCTAGATAAGCAAGGCAGTGAGAAACTGTAGAAACTGTAGGTGTGGGACAATGGCTATAAGAACTTGGTAAGATTTTTCAGTTGTGGAGAACTGCCATGTTAGTTTGGAGAACTTCATCATATTTGTTACTTTCATTTTTATTATTAAAAACTCATGAAAGAATAAGGGTTTTTGAGCTTATCTGCAGGGTAGCAAAAGATGTGAGGTCAGGGAGACCATGCTTACCCTTCATTTAGTCTTGGGACAGAAGATGGCTAAGATAACAGAGCAGCTGGTTAGAAGGAGCTTGGAAGAGAAAGGGAAATCAGGCTGAGACCTGAGGGGTGATGTGAGGAAAGAAAGAGGGATGCCAGAATGGTGGCCTGGTCATCTGGCCTGGGGCCGAGAAGACCCAGGTGGGGCCTCCACAACACCTCTGGGGCTGAGATCTGTATGGATGAGGTAGCCATGTAGTCAGTGGCTGACCCGGATGGCTGGGACTAGCTTCTTGGCTTACTCAATATCTGGATCATAATACACAAATATTTCTTGAATTGGTGAAGGCATGTGTCACTCTTGTCTATTGCTAGCTGAATATGAGGACTGCCTCAGAAACTGCTCAACGCCCCATCAAAAATTGCCTGACCTCCTTTAAGAGGACACTAAGAAGCCCACTCCTGGCTTTTAGAAATGTTGTGGGGTGGTAGAGGAGGAAGTATTCCACAGGTTCATACTAATAATTGCTTCATTTTTAAGCACCCACTAAGTGCCAGGCACCTAACAAAAGCAGGTCTCACTCATTACATTACATCATTACAGATGAACTTGTGTTGTCATTGATAGGGACCCACAGATTGTGTCTACCCACCATCGGAATAGCCAGTGGATCCAGGCGAGAAAACCAGCCCAACTGTTTCTTTGCTACTGTCTAGAGAAAATCAATCTGTTGACTGATGCATCCTCTCCCACACATTCCTTTTGTCAACCAATGTTGCTGTGTGGCCATTGTAGGTGATAAGAAATTGGGGTTACTCTCCTGGGTCCGCAGGACAGTAATAGTTGTGCTTCCCAGAGCATTCACAATGTGGCAACTGTTTTGCCTACATGGTTTCATTTAAAATGAGGTATGTATTTTTACCCCCAATTTTTAGTGATGTAAAAGATCAAGGTTTCATGGCTAATGAGAGAGGAGCCTGGATTTCACCCCTATCTGCTTATGCTAGCCTGTGTGTTCCCCACTACATACTGTGTGCGTCCCTCAGAGCAAGGCCTGGAGCAAGTCAGGATCCTGAAGGCAGCTGGGGCTGTTGGCATCCTCAGGGAGGGCTGCCCAGTGGAAAATTCTGGAAACCAGTGGGGCCCTGTAATTGTGTCAGCAGGTGAGACTGGCACAGCTGCCACCCCTCATGCCTGACTCCCTCTGGGGAAACCAGATGTCCCCATCTCAACAGTGAGCCTGCTGCTGTCCACACAGTGTCTCTTTAAACACATTTCTGTGTTTAATCTCAATGTTTACTCTTTTTTACTTTTAGGTATAACTTACGTTTAGTAAAATGCACACATTTAAATGTACAGTTTTTGATTTTTTACACGTGTTTGCAGTCACGTAACCACCACCCAGATCAAGCTCCAGAACATCCTTGGCATCCCAGAATGCTCTCTTATGCCCTCCACAGGTAGTACCTCCCCAGGGAGAGCTATCACTCTGGCATCTGTCACCATACATTAGTTTTGCCTCTCTGAATTGCATATTGTTCTTGAGTTCTAATTAGTATGGAGGATCTAAATCTGAGGCTACAAATGTAGGTATGCAAAGATAAAAACATGATTTAACCTATTATTTTTCTAACATTGAACTTAATCTGTTTCCTGAGCTTCCCATTCTATCAGTGATAGAAATTGTAGTCAACCTAATGATATCTCATTTCAGGAAAGCTTCATCAATTTAGCATCTGGTTTGCTTAATGGTTCCAAGGGGGTGTTTACAGATTACCAGGACATTATAGAAAGAGGCATCTGGCCCAGGCTTACCATGGTTATTTGCATCATTGGTCTATGCTGGCACCTGCTGGAACATCTGTGTTCCCATTGGTCTCTCTCTGATCATTGACTCCTTCACCCATGGCATCAGCTGGAAGTCCTCAGGCCCACCTGGTTCAGGCCCTCAGTCTTTGTGGGTCACTGTGCATTCTCTTTGTCCCATTTGCAAGGCCTCCTCAGGTCTGCCAGTCCTCTCAGTGATTTCTTTGTCCCTCTCAGGAACACACAAGAAACTTCCATTTGCTTGCCTGTGCCAGTCTGGAACTATAGGGAATTTGGAGCAACTGCCATAGGTCCCCTTTGTCTAGAAACAACGCATTCCAGCTTCTCTTCTGCTTCTGCTACACTGGACTGCCGCTTTTCTGATTTCCTTTAGGAAGTCGAGGCACACTTCCTTTTGCTCTCAGCTCCACAATCTCTAAGGAGCTTTTTGCTTTTCCTTTACTCTAGAGTTTGGCCTGGGTTGGGAGGCAGGGCATCATCTCAAGGACCCACACCTGCTTCTCACTTTATCGCTAGACTCTCCTCTTTTTTCTTGGCTCCGGAATCATTGTTGGAAAAGCTGGCTGCTACATTATCATCCATTCTCCTACGTCTGTTGCTTTGACATAAACTGTATGCCTAGACTCTTTGGTATTCTGGCTTTTCCAGTTCAAAGGGCCCAGTTATTACTACTAACTGGTGTTTCAAAACTAATTTTCTACTGTAGGTTCTGAACGTGTATTTAGAAACTCAAAAATCAAAATTGTCTTCTTTTGTCTATCCTATCATTCTTTCCCTGGGTATTCAGCCCTAGTTGCTGCCCATGGGTGGTGAAATACAGGAAGTGGGATATGGGGTTTTTGTTGTATTGAAAATCCATGTTACTACCAGATTTTGACTTTTACTTCTACCTAATTTCTACAAATTACTAACTATTTACTACATTCAAGGTACTTTGTAAGAAACTATCGGGGAAATAAAGACAAAAATTATAAATATTGATCACATTTGTTTAGCAATTTATTGTATTCTTTCCCCTGCACTATCCAGTCTGATGTTGACAATATTTCTGTGAGTGGGCTGGCCAAGTAATTCTTTCACAATGAGACTGCAAAGTGGGCTTTATTATTCTCAACACTTTCCAGACAAGGAATCTGTGGCTCAGAGAGAGTTCAGCTCATTAAAGATTTGAAGCCATAATCAGAGGCCTAAACCCAAAACTTCTGACCCCTATACCTGCCTCCTGCCACTACCCCCAAAGCCTCAAAAGCAAGGACTCCCACTGAGCTTTTAAACCACAGGGCAATCCAGCCAGACCCCAGGGCAGAGTATAGGGTAGAAAAACGTTCTGGCCCTGAAGGAGGTGGCATTGACTTGGACTTCATAGAATAGGTAGGATTTCAACACGTGGCAGCTGGGTTGGGGGAAAAGTATTTAGGCAGAAGCAAAGACTTAAGTTTCCACTTCCCTACCTGATAACTTACCTGTTGCAGCTGTCTGCTCATGGACCTGCTTCTCAGGACTTGGCTTTGCTTAGATGCCCTACTGCTTCTGTGCCCTAAATTTGCACACACACACACACACACACACACACACACACACACACACACACACTATATCCTGAGCATCAAACATATCCCAGACATAGTCATTCCATTTAATCCTCATAGTGGTGTCCCTTCTTGGCCTTCATCGTGTCCCTGGGCTGAGTCACTAAGCTCCAGCACTTGCCCCTTGACTCTTAGTATGGCCCATGTGGCTCCCTCATTGTGTGCTGCTGGCCCGTTGGGGGCCCCACTAGCTCCTCTGAAAATTCAGGGGCTGTCTGTTGCCTGAATCTTGACCAAGCTTCCCACACCCTTTCCTTTCTCCCTGATCCCACTTCTGAGGTCAGTGTGCCTCTATAGTTGCCTCAGTCCCCCAAAACCTGCCCCACCTTAGTGAGTGGACCTTTTGCAGGTCTTAGCTCCCTTTCCTGCTCACCCCATATAATTTCCAGGAACCAGCAGACCCCTCAGCCAAGTCTAGAGCAAGGACTCAAAGTTTGGAGCAGAGGACATCCTGGGAGTAGGGGGGCGGCGTATGCCCTTTGGTCTGAAGTAGATTATCATCTGAGAGAGGGGGAAAGGGGCAGGGATGGAAGATTAGGATCAGTGGTAATTTACAAATTTTAAGTATGAAGATCCTTCTTTCATATCAATACACACCCCATAGAAAAGTTTTATTTTTTATGACTATTATCTGAGAAGAAAAATGGTGACAAAAAAAATTTACTAGGAATTCATAAACAGGGGTGCCTGGGTGGCTCAGTTGGTTAAGCATCTGACTTTGGCTCAGGTCATGATCTCACAGTTCAAGAGTTCAAGCCCTGTGTTGGGCTCTGCACTGACAGCTCAGAGCCTGGAGCCTGCTTTGGATTCTGTGTCTCCCTCTCTCTCTGCCCCTCCCCTGCTCATGCTCTCTCTCTCTCAAAAATAAATAAACATTAAAAAAAATTTTTAAAAGTAAATAAACTTAGAAAATGAATTGACACTTTCAAATAAATTTGAAGTTTTTAAATCTCATCAACAAATTATATGCTCTTCACATACACTGATTTGTTGGGGCTTGAAGGTAAGAATACCAATGTCTTTATACACCCTTTGCAATAACTATAAGGTCACTTAGGGACTGTGGTCAATGGAATTATTGATTTGGGTCAAAATATGGCTTCAGTTTTTCTGGGGTGGATTTGAAGGCACCTCTAGGGAGATGTGGAATTACATTGGTTAAGTCTGTTAAGATCCCAGATTCTGGAGACCCTGAAGGGAAGCAGAGGAAGGACAGTGGAGATGGGGAGCAGGGCGTACATTCTCATTGAGACAGACACTTCTCATGGGAACTGCAGCCATGTCTCAAGTGGTTTCTTTGATTGTATTTTTAGTCCTTGTTCGAGGTCAGGTGCCTGACTGTAACCTTTTGCTCACATGTCCCCTCAAACAGGAAGTTGGCTGTCTGTTGCCATTATCTGTCATCGCTCAGCTTTAATAAACAAGTTCATGTGTCATTTGGACAGGCCGAGAATGAAAATTTACACTAGCGTCTTAAATAATCTTGAATATGAAGAAATAAAAAACACATATATTTTAAAGAAAACAATTTCTTGTTCCCATGACTCCCCTGCCCATCAGCAGTTTCTCAGCCATTGGTTAGTATGCTGCTCTATACCCCTCATACTCAAAAGTATTTATTGAAGCATATTCTGGGGGGAATGTAGGCAATTTGGAGATCACCACTACCCTTGTTCTCATAAGGCCTCTTCAGACTCTCCTTGAATTTTGTTAGCTCAACAATGTGACAGTTACAGAGGCAGTGTGATGCCCAATGAGAAGAGTGAGCTAGCCATAACCTTGAGCATCATCTGTACCACTTACTGGCTGTGTGGCCTTAGGCAACACACTCAACTCTTTGAATTCTCTATTTCTTCCTTTGTGCAAATGGTCTGTGCTAATACCTACCTTATTATTACTTGTTAAATAAAGTATATTTGTTAAAAAATAAAATTTATTCATTAAAAAAATGGGTGGGAAAGTGTCTAGCATAGGTCTTGGTACATACTAGGTATCTGAAAACTATTTTCCTCCCCTCTCTTCTTTTTGGCAGAGTTTGTGCTAGGGGCTATTAGAAATAAAAACACAAATATGACCCAGAACCTGCCCTTGGGATGCCTGACTGTAGTACAAAGGAGAAATGTAATTGGTGCTCCACAGAGGGTCAAGCGAGTCGCTCAGTGGAGCACAGAGGAGGCAGGGATTGATTCTGTGTTGGGCAACTGAAAAAGCCATGAAGCAGGAAGTGGCTTTTGAGAAAGAACTTCATGAATTGGCAGGATTTCTCCATTTCTTTTCCCTTCCCTTATCTTTCATTTTCCTTTCTTCTTAAGCACATATTGACCCAGAATTAAAAATGTCCAGAGGCACAGAAGGCTTAAAACACAGTCAAGACTCTCTGGTCTTGTCGTCCTGGCTCTCCTTCTTGTGTTGGCTTTGTCCTCAGGTGCATGGATACTAGAGAGCAACTCACAGCATCTCCTGTAAACTCAATTTTCAGAAAACTGCCACAGGTGCAAACAGATGCTTGCACACTGTTGTAGGGGTTCACAGACTCTGGACCCCCTCTGTCAGTCCCAAACTTAACACTCCAAATGAAGAAAATAACCTGTGTGTAGATGAGGCGATGGCCATGGCACTCCTTCCCTTTTTTTTTTTTTTAAGTTTTATTTATTTATTTCGGGGGGGGGGGGGGGAGCAGAGAGAGAGAGAATCCCAAGCAGGAAAGGGAGAGAGAGAGAATCCTTCGTCGGGCTCTGCACTGTCAGTTGAACTCACGAACCGTGAGATCATGACCTCAGCCGAAATCAAGAGTCACTTAACCTACTGAACCACCCAGGCACCCCTCTTCCCTTTTTTTTGAAGTTAGTTTAAAAGGGGCCTTCTCAGTTGAAATTGGGGTGAGCTATTCTGATTCCTTTCTTAAACAGTGGAGCTCTGGAGTCAAACTTGCCTGGGCAGGGAGAGAGCAGGATTTTAACAGAGCGATGAGAGAGGAAGCAGGTTCAGGCTGATGAAACAGCCTGAGCACAGAAAGGCTCTGTGACAGACAAGCTTAGGAATGTTTGGGGAAGGTGAATAGACAGGTCTGACTGTGGAGAGGTTCTATCAGGGAAAGTCCTGGTGACAGTGTACAGCTTGAGGGGTAAGAATAGGGCTGCCTTCACTTTCAGGCAGTGGAATCACCGAACTGTGTTATATAGCATTTATCACAGTTGTAATTTGACACCTGTGTGATTGTTTGATTACTGTTTGCTTTCTCCACTCGTCTGTCAGGTCCAATGAGCACAGGCACTGTGTCTCTTTCTGCTCACCTCTGTTGTCCGATACTGATTGATGGCCTACTACATAACAGATGTTCGGTACACATTCTGGAAATTAACAGGTGGATGAATGGGGGAATGAATGGTGTCTGGGTGGGGAGGGACACCCTGGATCAATGTTTCTAACAAATGTGAGCTCCAATACTTGGTTTGATTCTCCTTCACAGCTTCCTTCTTTGCTTATCAGTAGTCATGAAGCAGGGGTAGGAATTGGCACCTTGTGGGTCAAGCTTTCCTCCAGGCAGATCAGATTACTGGAGCTCTTGTTGGTGAATTGTGCAAATCATGGTTGGCATCTGCCAAGCCCTTGTCCTGTACACACACTGCTCGACCTGAGGAAGCTTGAAGTTGTCTTAAAACATGCATTTTTGGAATTAGATAAGACTGCTTCAAATTTTAGCTCTACCTCTTATTAGCTATAACTGTTTGAGGAAATCACCTCACTTCTCTGGATCTCCTTTCCTCATCTATAAACCAGGAAATATAATAAACATCTACTTTATAGTATTGTGAGGATTAAATTAGCTCAGTAATATAAAGGGGCTGGCACATCATAGGTGTTCTTTGTTTTATTTTTTACATTTTATTTTCTTTTCTCATTGTGTCCTTGAAAATTGCAAGGAGTATTTCTTTTCTTTTCTTTTTTCTGATTTTAAAAGCAACTTCATGCTCAGTGTAGAACATTTGTTCTAAACAGCAAAGTCTAAAAGAAAAATTAGCAACTGCATTTGAGATAAACACGATTCGCATTTTGATGTGTTACCTTCAAGTGTTTTCGCCATTCATGAGAGACTTGATTGTAAAACAGATAATTCTGTCACATGGTGGACAATGCAAGGGAGGACATAAAGGTAAACAGTGAGAAGTAAGCCTTCAGCTGTACCCAGACCCCAGCCACCAGTTCCCCTCCTCAGAGACAACCACTGTTACCAGGTTCTTAGGTGGCCTCCTAGAGACAGTTTACATATTTAGAAAATCTATTTTATTTTCATACCATCTTCTTCTTATGCAAACACTGGAATAGTGTATGTGCTATTTACACTAGAGGCTGTCACAAAAGTGAGTTCCCTTTTAGCGCTCATAGATATCTCTGTGGGCAGGGCCACATACGGCTCTGGTGACAGGTTCTGAGGGCTCAACAAGGCTTGGTCTCAGATGTATATTTTTACTCTTTGAACTGAAAATCTGCAGACAACTCAACAGGTGTTAGAGTTCTCAGTCTCAACCGTTTCTACAGTTGCTCATGCGAGGAGTAGATCTGCAGGCCATGGCTGGAGCCAGCTGACAGGGCAGTCTGAGGTAGAATTAAAGCTACTCCAACATTTCATTGACCCTCAGTCAATTTTCTTAAAGTTTATTTATTGATTCTGAGAGAGAGAAAGCGGGGAGGGGGGGGAGGAGGGGCGAAGAGAGGGAGAGAGAGAATCCCAAGCAGGCTTCATGCTGTCAGTGCAGAGCCTGATGCAGGGCTCGATCTCACAAATCTGTGAGATCATGACCTGAGCCAAAATCAAGAGTTGGACACTTACCCAGCTGAGCCACCCAGGCGCCCCTGACCCTCGGTCAACGTTTTCTAAACTGACAATTGGGACGAGAGTTCTGACATGGAAAGGTAATATGTTGTAATTGGGATTGATCCAAAAATCCGGGATGTGTGCCCCCTAGAATGCACTGGACTGAAGACCAAAGCCCAATCATTCTAAGACCAGTCCTGCCCCTGCCCCCACCCTTCAGGCCCCACAACTCTGCTACCCTCAGCTCCTGTCACTGGAGCCTCTTCTCTGCAGGCTACATCCGTCCCAGTGCAGGTCTGTCCCGTTCATACTGTCACTGGGCCTTGCCTTCAAATTGGCCCTACTTGCCAGGTGCTCTCCACTCAGCCTCCCTCTTTCCCTCCTGTTAATTCATCAACACAAGAACACTGAGAACTTGACTCTCCATGGAGTCCAGTGGATATGGAGTGGGGATAGGAAGTTGGATGTGTTCAAAGCTAAGCTCCAGAGAACAGTGAGTAAGAATGGACTGATGCATTTGAATATCGTACACTTGAAACTAATGTAACACTGTATGTTAATTATATTGGAATTAAAATTAAAAATGAAAAAAAGAATGAACTGATGCATTTGAGACCCCTCATCTGGAAAATGAATATTAAGTAATATAATGGATATGGCAGTGCTTTGTAAAGTGTTAAGTGCTATATAAACATAAGGGACTCATATTTTTTTTAAGTTTTTTAAATTTATCTTGAGACAGAGAGATAGAGAGTGAGCAGGGGAGGGGCAGAGAGAGAGAGAGAGAGAGAGAGAGAGAATCCCGAGTAGTCTCCACGCTGTCAGCACAGAGCCTGATGTGGGGCTCGAACTCACAAACAGTGAGGTCATTTCCTGAGTTGAAACCAAGAAGGGACTCATATTTTTATGAGGATGATGATCATTTAAAACTAAGACACGTAAACCAACGATTTTACAAATGAACTTTTAAATTACAGAAGTGCTACTTCCTTTTAGAGGATTTATAAAGTATGTAAAAAAAAAAAAAGGAAGAGAAATTCTCAGAGTCTTATTAGAGAGTGTAGTACCTTGTATTATTTATACAGTATATTCCCTTTCTATCCTTATAGGACTATTTCTGTGGGAGGATTATTTTTTCCTTGACAACAGATTTTGCCACGTGACTTACTCTGGTTGGTTAGGTGTGAGTGGAAATGGCATGTGCAACTTCTGAGCTAAAATTTTAAGAGCCTTTCGGTAGCTCTGCTGTCTTTTTTCTCCTTCTGTCATAACACTGGCATATATCTCAGTCAAGGGCTTTTCAGTCATCTTGGAATGAAGACCCCTGTAGGACATATAATGTGAGTGAGAGATAATCATTTATTCTTGTCAGCATCTGAGATTTGGGAGTTGTTTGTTACTGTAGCAAAAATTATCCTAAGATACCTGATATCCTGAGATATCATACCTGTTAATATTTTGGTGTACACACTTCAGCCTTTATTTTTATGCCTATGTCCCATATTTTCAATAAAAAGTGGATTATAACATACCTGTGGTTTTGTGAAGTGTTTTTCTCATTTCAGCTGCAAATGTTTTAGCATATATTTCTAAAAGACAAGGATTCTTCTTTAAATATAATCACAATACCATTACCACACTTAAAATGAATAATAATCTGAATTAAGGATCCAAATAAGGTCCATACTTTGCACTAGCTTGATGTGTCTCTTACATCTCTGTGCGTTTTCAGGTTCCTCCTCTCCGTCTCTCTCTCTCAGCCTTGTGATGTATTTGTTGAAGAAATTGAACGGGCTGTTCCGTAAAGTTTCTCACAGTCTGGATTTTGCTGATGGTATATTCCCATGGCATCATTTAACATGTTCCTCTTTCTGCTGTATTTCCTGTAAATTGCTGATTAAATCTAGAAGCTTGATCAGGTTCAGTGAACAGATTTTTAAACTCAGTACATTATGAACATTTTCTATGTCATTTAATTTTCTTGTACATACTTTATTAATGACTACGGGGTTGTTGAAAACAAGAACGTACTATCATTTCTTTAGCTATAGTCCCCTATTGTCAGTCATTGGGATTGTTCTAATTTTTTGTTGCTACACACAACTCCCTGATAAACCTCCTTGGGGACTAATGGTTTTCTGGCCTGATTTGCCTCCCTTCTGTTCTCTTAGTTCCTGCGGATGGTGGATGCCTGTGCTAGCTTCCTAACAGAAGCCTTGAATCCAGAAAACTGTGTTGGAATACTGAGGCTGGCAGATACACACTCCTTGGACAGCCTGAAAAAGCAGGTGCAAAATTACATCATCCAAAACTTTGTGCAGATTCTGAACTCTGAGGAGTTCCTAGAACTTCCCGTGGACACTCTGTACCACATCTTGAAGAGTGATGAGCTGTATGTAACAGAGGAGGCTCAGGTGTTTGAGACTGTGATGAGTTGGGTCCGGCACAAACAGTCAGAACGACTCTGCTTGCTCCCCTACCTCCTTGAGAATGTGCGCTTGCCACTGCTGGACCCGTGGTACTTTGTGGAGACGGTGGAGGCAGATCCTCTCATCAGACAGTGCCCGGAGGTCTTCCCGCTGCTTCAGGAAGCCAGGATGTACCACCTTTCAGGCAATGAGGTGAGCTGACGATGAGCAACACTGGCTAACCAGTGAGGTAAAGGAGTCTGTGGGCCTCACAGAAATAGAGGTGAGGCTGGCTTACAGAACCTTACTTCATGGTGAAGACAATTGCCACACCATCTACGGTTTGAGTCAGGCAGTTCCAGATGCCCTGGATTTCTGATCTGTGAAATGGGGATGATACCACATCATAAACAGCTACTGAGAGGATTGAGTGAGATAGGAAATTGCTCAGCACCGTGCCCAGCACATCCTTCCTCTTCCCAGGGCTTAAGGGTAGAGGTTGGTGGGGGTGACGTACACAGGACAGAATGTGCCCTGTTCAGTCACCATTCCACAGGAGCACAGCTTTCCTAGTTTGCCCGCTCTGGGAACTGCGAGTCTCTTGGATATCCTGTGAATGTTACCTTGGTTCAGACTGTCGTTGTTTCCTTTCCGAATTTCCAAAAATTCCTCAAAACTCACCTTCCTGCCCTCAGTCTGGCCTCCCTCCAATTCATTCACCAGCTGGATAATCTAAAACTCAAGCCTCATCATTGTGTTCTTGGGCTTACCCTCTTCGTGGCTCCCCGTGACTCCCAGGATCAAGCCCACACACTTCCTGCCTGAGCTCCTGTTGCAGGGAGTATGGCCGGAGTCGCAAAAGAGGAGTCCGAAAACAAAATGCAGTTAAGTGAAGGTCCTCATACTCGAGTCGGAATGAGGCCCCGACTCCAGAATGAAGCTTCTTTTTATTAGGATAATTGCTAAAGACTACGTGCATAAAGTCGGCTAAGTAAGTGTGTTAATCAGGCTAATGGTTTAGCTTTTCAAGGTTGAATTTTGAGTTAATTGGTTTCTATACCACTAGGAAGGGTCAGCTGTGAAGGACAATCTGGCCCTGGACAAATGGCTCTAGGTGTTCCTTAGGAGCCGCAGTCGCATTCAGCTGTGTAAACGTGTCCTAAGCCCTTGCACCTTCTCCAGCCCTTCCCTTTTGAAGTCTCCTCCTTTGAGCCTTCCCTCCTGCATCTCCCACATCTCCCAGAGCCTGGCCCTACGCTCTTCACCTCCTGCCCACTTCTCTAGCTCCATCTCCAACCTCTCCCTTCTGCTACACCCTAATGCTCTGCTTGCAATTCCCCAAAGTGGACGTGCCTTTTCACCCTCTATTGCAGGCGAATGAGGTGCTGTTCAAATGCCTTTTCCTCTCTCCATCTAATTAACTTCTACTCTGGCTTCAAAAAGTTAAAGCATCACCTTCTTCAGAGACCTCTTTCTTCTCATAGTCCCTGGTGCATTGCTCTATCGTAGCACCAACCACCGCGTGGTAACCATTGTGTTCCTCATCTGTAAATGTCTCTATACTGGGAGCTTGTTATGGTAGGAAATATATCTTATGGGACTTTTCATCTCCAGACCTTAGGAGAAGCCCTGGTGTAGAGTAAGTGATTGGTAAATGTTTGTTGAATGAAGAAATGAGTACCAAGATGATGAATACATGTATCATTTGGATGTTCCTGGTTCTGCTTAACAAATTTCAGAAGAAATGTTTTATTCAAATCTTTATAAAGACAAAAATAGGCTTAGTGGAGAGGAACAAAACTATCCAGAAATAATACTATAGGGATAGTGTATTTAAAGCTTATACACACTCACACACACACACACACACTCACACACACACACACACACACATATGTGTGTATATATATATATATATATATATATATATATATATACACACACCACTGTCCAGTAGATCTGGGATAGGCTACCAAAACTTCATTAGGCCATTGATAGAAATCCTAGCCACAGGTGGTTTAGAAATTGTCTTTCTGAGGCCCCTGGGAGCCTTCTTTTCCTGTGCGTCCTCTTCTCATTCTTTGTTGCCCTCAGATCTGCTGTCATTGGTTCACTCTGCAAATATATCCTTAAATGTTTGGCAGAATTTACCAGTGATACTATCAGAACCAGGAGTTTTCTTTGTGAGGTTTTTAGCTATAAACTGTATTTCTTTAGTAGATATAGGGCTATCTATTTCTTCCAGAATGAGCTTTGGTAGTTTGTGTCTTTCAAAGAAGTTGTGGAATTTATTGCCATAAAGTTGCTCACGGTATTCCTTTATTATCCTTCTAATAACTATAGAATCCATAGTGCTGTCACATCTCTCATTCTAGATATTGGTAATTTGTGTCTCCTCTTTTTTTTTTCCCCCTGATCAGTCTGGTTAGAGGCTTATCAATTTTATCAAAGAAACAGCTTCTGGTTTCATTTGTTTTTATAGTTTATTTCGCTTATTTGTACTCCGATCTTGATTATTTTCCTTCTCTGCTTGCTTTGGGTTTAATTTTCTTTGATTAAAAATTTTTTTTTGTAATGTTTATTTATTTTTGAGACAGAGTGTGAGTGGGGGAGGGGCAGAGAGAGACACACACACACACACAGATCTGAAGCAGGCTCCAGGCTCTGAGCTGTCAGCACAGAGCCCGACATGGGGCTTGAACCCATGAACCATGACATCATGGCTTGAGCTGAAGTCTGGCACTTAACCGACTGAGCCACCCAGGCACCCCTAATTTTCTTCGATTTTTTTTTTTTTAAAGTGGGAGCTGAAGTCATTGATTTGAGAACTTTCTTTTTTTTTCTGGTATTGCCAGCAGTGCTATAAATTTCCCCCTAAGTACTACTTTAACAGCATCCCATATATTTTAATAAGCTTTATATGTATGTATGTATGTATGTATGTTTGTATGTATGTATATATTTAGTTATTGTAAATAAGTCCTAAACACCAGCTATTTGCCAGATATGGCCCTGGGCACTGCAAAAACAGTTTCTGCCTTATGAAATTGATGGTCTGTCAGAGAAGCCAAGACAGTAAGCAGATGAACAGTGATGAGTACACAGATGTAGGAGTCTAGGCAACCATATGGGCCCTGCCCTATGCTGGATATGTGGGTCACTGGCAGATGGCTCAACACCGGGCATTAAAGCTCTCATAAAATTGCAGACTGTGTCAGTCTCTGCAGCTGCTCTCAGTTCAGGGTCTTGATCAACTACACTTCCAGTATTCTAGCTATTTTTATTTCTGCTTCCTGTTTCCTAAGTCCCTGAAATGCAGGTGATAAAGGTTTTCCTCTTCTATAAAATATCTGTACTATGCCTTCTGCAAAATTGCTGCTATGAAATATGTGCTCTAACTTCAGTGTTTGCAGCGTGGGGGAGAGTGGGAGACAGAAGTCTTCTATCTGGAAGAGTTTCCAGTGGCAGGAACTTGGGCTTGCGTTTAGGTAGATCTGAGTTTTAATCTTGACTGTACAATTTACTGACAGTGTGACCTTGGGTAAGCTACTTAGCTGCTTTAAAGCTCTGTCCTGCCCTGTAACATGGAGATAATGATGTCTACCAACTGATAACAGTTGTTTTGAGAATTAAGTAAGGTAATGAACGTGATGTGGTTAGCAGTGTCTGGCTCATGGTGTGAGACCCCACAAATGAAGACTGTTCTCGTTCTTTTGCAGTTCCTTTATGGTGCTCTGTCTCCCACAACCAAGCATTTTCCTTCTCTGAAGCTAACATTTCTCTTTTCACTGTGTCCTAGGGTTGCTGATTTATTGTCCTAAATCCTTCCCAGGGCACTTTCTCATTCCCATGTTACAGTCTTGGTAGCTGAACCAACCAAACACAGTGATCTTCGAATCAGAGTCTCATTGCCAGTTGATTCCCTGAAACTCCCTGTCTGTTTGCTGCCTGAATGATCTTGGGTTTACTCCTCAGAATAGTAGTGAAAGCCTGGAGGCTAGTCTCTGAACACACTTCTCCCCTTAACCTTCCTTTTCCAAACTTGAACCCTTCTTGCCCTATCATTAATCTCTCCCTTTTAACCTTGTTCCTCCCCTAAGCTCGTAGAGGTGGTGGCAGTGGGATATTTTAGAACCCTAAAAGCAGATGTCAATCCACATTTGATTTAGGGGTGGTAGCCAGTACCTTCATTGAGAGAAGTCTTTTGGGGCAGAGAAAGTTTCTCCTGTATTTAATTACAGGAGAAATTTAGGTGGTCTCCTAAATTTCCTGCGACCACCTTGATCTGTACCAAAGACTGCTCTGACATGTGTGGTGTCATTCATTCCTGAGGACAGAGGGGGCAAAGGCCCAGTCTTGAGGACAGCTTTGTTGAAGCAATATGATCACTTCTGTTGGTCCTCTAGTACAGGCCCTGTTAATGAGTAGTCAGGTGAAACTGCCTGTTCTATTGAAAAAAATTTTTTAATGTTTATTTTTTGAGGGAGGGAGAGAGAGAGAGAGAGAGAGAGAGAGAGAGAGAGAGAAAATAGGGGGAGGGGCAAAGAGAGAGAGGGAGACACAGAGTCTGAAGCAGGCTCCAGGCTCTGAGCTGTCAGCACAGAGCCTGACGCAGGGCTCAAACTCATGGACCTTGAGATCATGACCTGAGCCAAAGTCAGACGCTTAAGGGACGAAGACACCCGGGTTGCCCCTGCCTGTTCTGTTTTTAACAATCTGAAAATAAACTGGTTAGGCCTGATTGTTGCATGCGATTCTTTGGCAAACACTTCTGTGTGTCTGCAACAAAGTTGCACGTCTCTGACTTCAGACAGGCACGTCTCATGCCTTTGGAGTTAATATTTTGCCAAATGTAGCTGTGTTTACAGTTTGATAATAGTGCCACCACTGAGGAGTCCTGCGGTGCCAAGTGATAAGGCAGGTCTTAATACCCAGCAATTCCATCAACTAGATGCCTGTATTAGTTTTCTATTGCGGTGCAACAAATTATCCAAAACTTTACAGTTTAAGACAACAAACATTTGTTATCTCACAGCTGGCAGGAATCTAGGCTTAGTGGTTTAGTTGGGTGGTTCTGGCTCATAGTCTCTTACGAAGTTGTAGTCAAGCCATTAGCTGGGGCTGCTGTCATCTCAATGCTCAAGCGGGGTTGGAGGATCAACTTCCAAGCTCATGCATAGGATTGTTGAGAGGTGTCTGTTCCTTGCTGGCTATTGGCTAGAAGCCTCAGTTTCTGCCAGATGGGCTTCTCCATAGCAGCTGGCTTTCCTCAGAGCAAATGGCCCCAGAAAAACTGAGAGAGCAATCAAGATGAAAGCTATAGTGCTTTTGATAACCTAGTTTCAGCAGAGATATACCATCACCTTTGCTGTATTCTGTTGGCCCAGGGACCAACCCTGGAATAATATGGGGAGAACAACATAAAATGTAAATATCCTGAGGTGGGGATTGCTGGGTACCACTGAGGAAGCTGTTTATAACAGTGATCTAGACTGGAAAAAAATATCTGTATCAGGTCCTGAGTTACCTAGCTCTCCTATTCATTCATTCATTCATTCACTCATTCAACAAAGGTTTATAGAAACTCACAACCTCCAAGCACTGTTCTTGATGCTGAGAATCCATTGAAGAATAAGGGCTGTTCCTGCCCTCAGGGATCTTCTAGTAAATTACAAAGAAGTATGCAAAGTGCTGTGATGGGGAAATTCAGGACTGTGGGAACATGTGTGGAAAGTCAGGAGGCACCTGGATGGCTCAGTCAGTTAAGTGTCTGATTCTTGGTTTCAGCTCAGGTCATGATCTCATGGTTTCATGAGTTCGAGCCCTGCATCGGGCTCCATGCCAACAGTGTAGAGCCTTCTTGGGATTGTCTCCTCCCTCTCTCTCTGCCCCTCCCCCACTTGTGCGCGCGTGTGCGCACACGCTCGCTCGCGCTCTCTCTCTCTGTCTCTCTCTGGTGCACCTGGGTGGCTCAGTCGGTTAAGCATTTGACTTCGGCTCAGGCCATGATCTCCAGGTTTGTGAGTTCAAGCCCCGCATTGGGTTTTGTGCTGACAGCTCAGAGCCTGGAGCCTGCTTCGGATTCTGTGTCTCCCTCTTTCTGTGTTCCTCCCCTGCTCCCATTCTCTCTCTGTCTCTCAAAAATAAATAAAGATTAAAAAAAAAAAAGAAAGTCAAGAATAGGCTCTTGGAAGAAAGGACAATGGGACATTACAAATAGTGCCAATGACTTAAAAGGTAAGTGGATGGGGAAGTGGTGTGGGAAATCAAGGACAGATATTAGGTGGGGATCCAGATAGCAGGCAGAAATGCAGGGGTTTTAGTCAATTGGAGCAGAGTCTTACATAGCCCAGGACTCAGGAATGGGGTACCAGTCTGGGAATCAGGAGTAAGATCACAGTCGAGTCCCCTACTGGCCAGCAGGCTATTGAGGCAGGAAAGCAGTCACTATGAAGAAGATAGGGGGCTTTGGAGGGAGGCTGAGGCATGGCTCTCAGAGCTGGAATAAAGGTCACATGGGGACCAGTTCTGGGAGGAACCCATTGCTGTCCTCTAAGCATTGCCCTACAATCCCTAATCCTCTTGAGAGGTTGTGCTGTGAACCAGGGTAGATAGTTGGAAAGAAAATCACAGAGTGGCAAAAACTGTCTTTGGTGCTCATCTCTCAGCTCCTGTCCTGCCAGCTTGGTATTCTCATAGTGCCTCCCAAGTTCCCAGGACCACCCCTCCCACCTTTGTCTCAGTTGTCTTTTCCACTGTCAATGCCCTCAGGTTCTGCCCATTGCCCCACACATCCTTACTTTCTGCTGGCCCCCAGAAGAGAGTCCTGCCACAGACTTTATGGCCATGAATTGAGGATGCAAAATTTACTGTATCTGACTCTTTGGTACAAAAAAACGAAGTCTGTGATGGACAAGTAGAGGTTGGATTTGGCTGGCCTGATTACTTGTGACCATTGATTGGATTCACCACTTAGGGTGCAGTTTTTGCTACTGTAACTTGTTTGTTGCATCTGTGGTCAAGACTGAAGCTTCATAGTCTGTGTTAGGTCAGCTTGACCTTGCAGGAAAAAGCCGCTTAGGTCATCTGGGAAATGGGTGCTGCCTCTCTGTCTCCCATCAACCCACCTGCAGAACCTTCCCCACTGAGCCCAAGGGACAGATGGAACCAGGAGGAGGGAAGCCGTCCCCTTTCCCTAAGAATGCCGATATGACATCTCCAGCTGCTCCTACCACCATGACTACCTGTTAAGGGCTGTGCATGTGCCAGGTGCTCTGCTCATCCCTCTACGTCATGACTTCATGAGTGCTCACAATGACCTGATGGCACACAAGTGATGACAGGCATTTGCAGAGATTGTGTTGCTTCTCCAAGGTCACATGGCCATACGTGATGAAACCAGGGCCAAACTCTGGTGTGTTTGATGTACAAACGTCTGTTCTTTAAGCTGGGTTCAAATATCTGTGGTGTGGGTGTATTTGCTTGTTCAAGGCTCTGAAGGGTCATATCTTTGGTGTTGGAACCCAGTCCTCCAACCTCCCCGGCCACACCGTGCTCCCTTTTGGTTTTTCCTTCCTAAGTCTCTAAGTGCTCTTAGGTGCCTACTATCAGGACTTCTCTTTCAGAAGAGGTCGGGTGGTGAGCAAAGTCTGGGATATCATCAAGAAATTGAAACCAGGAGAGAGTGGAAGGTGGCCAAAAATGAAATTTCAGGATTTAAGCCCTGGTGAGGCAAGAAGTGCATTTGATGGTAAATGGACCTGGATTTCTTAAGACAGCAGCAAGAGCAACAATGTAGCCTTTGTTGAGTACCTGTTATACACCAGGCCCCTTTCAGGCCAAGCACACCATGTATATGATACCATTTAATCCTCACAACAAACCTATGAGGTAGTTACCACTAAAATTCCCATTACACAGATGATGAAACTGAGGCTCAAGGAGGTGAGGTCACCTGGTCATATGGTGGCAGAGTTGGAAATTGGGCTCTTCTCTGTCTGGCTCCATAGCCTAGTCTCTGAACCTCTGTGTCATCCTGCCTTTATGTACTCCTGTTGGTTTTCCAGATCATTTCCGAGCGCACCAAGCCCAGGATGCATGAGTTTCAGTCTGAGGTATTCATGATCATTGGTGGCTGCACAAAGGATGAACGGTTTGTGGCGGAGGTAACCTGCCTGGACCCCCTGAGGCGCAGCCGCCTGGAGGTGGCCAAGCTCCCCATGACGGAGCATGAGCTGGAGAGTGAGAACAAGAAGTGGGTGGAGTTTGCATGTGTGACATTGAAAAATGAGGTCTACATCTCAGGTAAGCAGGAGCCACATGATGCCAAAGCAAGCCCCAGTGGCACGATGTACTTTCCTGAGTGAGAGCCAGGCCACCATCTTACAAGAATTACTGTGAATGGCAATGGTCTAACTCTGACTGGATCAGCATACAGAAACCCAGGGGGTCTTATCTGGGAAAGCACATTATTACTTAATGGACACTAACCTGTGAGCAGTATTGTACTAGGATCTGGGGTAGCAGGCAGACAGGTCCAGTCCTTCATGGAAAAGGAAGAAGTAAACTGATACTAGAGTTTATTTGGTGTTTGCTCTAGGTGTAGGGTTCTGAGCTGGTCACTAGGAATACAGTAATGAATAAAAATGTCTGCTCTTCTCCCCAGACCTGAACCTCAGCTCAAGTTTACTGTCATACTTTTGGATGCTCCAGTAGAACATCGTACTTTTTCATTTCACACTTCTTTCTTTCTTTTTTTTAGAGAGAGAGAGAGAGAGAGAACGTGCAAAAGTAGGGGGGAGAGAGGCAGAGGGAGAGAGACAGAGACAGAGAGAGAGAGAGAGAGAGAGAGAGAGAGAGAGAGAGAGAATCCCAAGCAGGCTCCACACTCGGCAGGGGCCCGTTGTGGGCTTGATACAACAACCCTGGGATCACGATGCCAAGCTGAAATCAAGAGTCAGATGCTCAACTGACTGAGCTACCCAGGCACCCCTCATTTCTCTCTTCTAAGTTATTTGCTTAATTATTTACAATTACACTATGCCTCATTCCCATTAGTCCTTCAATTCTACAAGAGTCAATACTATATTGTCAGTACCTAGTACTGTGCCTAGCTACATAGTAAATAATAAATATTTATTAAGTGACAAAATCTGTACCATTTTAACAGCACAGTAGGTGAATTTTCACTTTGGTGGCATTTAATCATTTGCCTGTCACACCAACTCTGTAAGGTAGGTGATTTTAATCTCCAAGTTACAAATGGAGAAAATGGAGGCTCTGAAAGATTATGGAACATATCTAAAGACAGGTCATACCTTGGTAAATGTCAGACAGGGTTCCAACCCAGGTTCTGTGAGTCCATCCTCTCCCAATGACATCAAAAGTCACCCAGCTCTTCTGGGAGCCCCAAGGAAGGAGACAAGCATACCTTGTCCTCTCTTGGAGGCTTTTTCTAATCTGAACTTGTTTGGGGAAGAGCTTCTTCGCAGAACTGGCTTCCTCCAAAGTCAAGGGCAGGTCAGTTCTTCCCTGGGTATGTTAATACCATAGATTAGATTATAGCTTTCATTTATCTTGTAGAAGTATTTTTTTGATTGTTGTAGAAGATTCAAATAATACAGGGTGTAAAGTAAAATATGGCAGTTTCTCTGTGCTATTACAATCCTATACGTTTTAACTTTTTTACAAAAATAGTTTTATATTGGCTTAGAGTAAGTAATGCCAGCTGCTGTAACAAACACTAAATCTCAGCGAATTATGGCAGTAGTATGTGGGCACTGGGGGGTGTGGACCTCCTTCACTCAGTCATTCAGGGACCGAGGTTCTTTGCATCTTATGATGCTGCTGTTTTCCACACGTGGTCTTCAAGTTTGATGCATTAGAGGAAGAAGGAGACACTGAACAAGTTGAGAAGGCATACCTGCTCATAACAACCTCAGCCTGGACATGAGGCATTAGTCTTCTCGCATGCTATTAGCAAGAACTAGCCACATAGCCCCACCCCTGCAGTCCCAGCCCCCATGCGGTGGGCTAGGAAATGTAGTTGAGCTGTGTGTACAGGAGGAAAAAACAGATTTCGGAACCATAGTCAGTCTTTGTCACATACACTACACATGTTGTTCTACAACTTGTCCTTCGCCTCACTTAAACTTTTTGTTGTCTATTTAAAAGTGACACTGGGGGCGCCTGGATCGCTCAGTCGGTTGAGCATCTGACTCTTGATTTGGGCTCAAGTCATGATCCCAGGCTCATGAGATTCAGCCCCTTGACAGGCTCCTTGCTGAGCATGGAGCCTGCTTACGATTCTCTCTCCCTCCTGCTCTTCTCCCCAGCTCTCACATGCATGCTCTTTCTCTCTCTAAAATAATAATAATAATAAAAAATGACACGAGCAATACATGAAGCCATGCTTGTTATACACAGTTAAATCACAGAGATTTGTGCTTCAATTCACAGTCTCTTTTGGACATCATCACGTGTTGACATAAGGGATCTGTTGTGTGGATTAAGTGATGTAATATGTATTACATAAAGCACAGCACAATCCCAAGCACATAGGAGAGCTCAGCAGTGCTATTCATCATTATTGCTAGTGTTCTTTCCACCAGCTTCAGGGCAGTCTACTGATTGAATGAAATACAGTTTTTTCAGCTTTTATTTTCCCACTGGAAAAAAATGCTGCAATAGGCATTTTAATACACATGTATTTATGAACTTGTGCTGCTCTTTGGAGAGATTCCTGGAAGTGGTCATAAGATGTGTCCATTTAGAATTTTTGTAGATGTTACTAAACTGGTACCAGTTTGCAGTTCAACCAACGTTGAATGACATGGCCCATTTTCTTCATCCTTGCTGACATTTTTTATTATCAATTACATTTTTTTTCATAGCCCAAAATGTTTATATTTACATTCTTGGATCATTAATCATGTTAGCATATTTTCATATATTTATTAGCTAACACTTTATTTTTGAAAATTATCTATTTCTACCCTTTGTTTTTTATTGGTTGTTTGTCTTTTTAGTAATTTTTTGCAGTTCTTATTCTATGTCCTTTGCTATTTGTATTGCAAATAGTTTCTCTCAGACTATGGTTATCTTTGAACTTCAATTTATATTTTATATAGTAACTTTCTTTCCTATGTGATTCTGCATTTTGTGTCATGCTTAGAAAGCCCCTCTTCACCCCAAGATCATCAGCGTCTCCCATATATTCTCCAGTTACTTTTATACCATTTACTTTTGAATTTTATTTTATTTTATCTTATTTTATTTTATTTATTTATTTTTTTTAATTTTTTTTAACGTTTATTTTTGAGACAGAGAGAGACAGGGCATGAACAGGGGAGGGGCAGAGAGAGAGGGAGACACAGAATCTGAAACAGGCTCCAGGCTCTAAGCTGTCAGCACAGAGCCTGATGCAGGGCTCGAACTCACGGACCGTAAGATCGTGACCTGAGCCGAAGTCGGACACTTAACCGACCAAGCCACCCAGGCGCCCCTGAATTTTATTTTAACTATAATGTGAAAGAAGGCTCTAACTTAATTTTTTCCTAAGTAGTCAATTGTTCTAATACCATTTATTTAATGATCCTTATATCTTTCAGTCTGTTCTGTACTCTTGTTTTTCATTGGTCAGTTTGTCTCATTTGATGCTAGTACCACACTGCTTTTATTATTGTAGTTTTTTAGTATATTTTAATATTTGCTGGAAAAATCCTCCTTGTTCATTCTTTTTGCAAAAGTTTCTCAGACATTTTTCCAAATTTACTCTTCAAATGAAATTTAGAATGATCTCTTCAAGTTCCCTGAAAAGTCCTGAAGGCACTGAATGTATTGATGAACTTGGGGAGGGCTGACATCTTTACAGCCCTCGTCTGTCCTCTCGTCTATGCACATGTCATGCCTCCAACCTAATCAGGTCTTCTTTACATCTTGAGGTAAAACTCATAGAGTTTTTGTTTCCTTCTTAATACAGTGTGCATACATTACTTTGAAAGTATATAGTTATTTTATAACTTTAGACGCTGTCACATTGGGATCAATATCACGCACAGTGTTTTGAATAGAGACCTCTAAAATGCACACAACCCAAGGAAAAAATGGTTGAACTATGTGAACAGAAACTTCATGGAAGAAGAAGCTCAGGAAAAACCAAACCATGGTGTTATTTTTCTCCATCAGGTTGCAAAACAAAATAAGCCAAAAAACGCTCTTAATATATGCTGTGAATGAGGTATAGGGAAAGGTCAACCAGGACAGCTCTGGAAGGCTCTTTGGCAACACCTATAAAAATTCAAGGTGTGCATGCCTTTCCCTTAGAAATCTCACTTCTGGGCTCTACCTTAGAGAAACATTTACCCAGGACACAGAGCATCATCAGTGATACACATTGCCCCACTAGTGCACATTTATAAGTCTGAAAAGTACATCTTTTTTTTTTTTTAGATTTTATTTATTTATTTTTGAGAGAGAGAGAGAGCAGGGGAGGGGCAGAGAGAGAGGGAGAGAGAGAATCTCAAGCAGGCTCCATGCTCGCAGTGCAGATCCCAATGTGGGTCTCGAACCCACAAACCATGAAATTATGACTTGAGCTAAAATCCAGAGTTGGACGGTTAACCAACTGAGCCACCCAGGTGCCCCTGAAAAGTACATGCTTTGCTTTAAGTAGTTGGTGATACTCTATGCTGATGGGGAATAGAAACACAAAGCTGTTAAAATATTTTTATTAAAATCCCCCCAAAGATCTTGGTCTCTCTCCCTAACTGAATTATGTATTTTCAGAGAGTTATCTCAAAAAAAATATTTACCATCTCACTCTCAAATTATCTATTGTGAGCATCTAATTCTTTTATAATAAAATCTTTTAACAATAGGACAAACCCTACTTATGTTTTTTATATAGATCAGAGATTTAACCAAGACAATTTTGTAAGATTTCTTGGTGATTTTCCCAGGTTTGTATTTGTCTAAATAAACAAGCAAACAGAACTTAAGGTACTTCCTAATTTGCCTGCCGGTCAAGGTCCTCCTATCCCCACTGCAGTGGTCCAACCTTACCTGTCCTGCTTTACTTCCTACCCCTTGGCTGCACAGACACTGAGTCCAGGTGCCTGCTGGCCCCCATCCACCCAGGCCACTTGGGCGCCACTTCCCTGGAGACTTCTCTGGACCCAATTCACTCAGCCACCTCTTTTCTGAACTCTCACAGCACAGATGTGACACCTAGCACAGTCTGGTACACGATTCACCCCAGCCTCACCTGGCTTTCTCTGTTCCCCTATGTTGGCTCGATTTCCCCCATCCAGACCACACACACCTTCACGATTTCTTTTGTTTGGGAGCAGAGCTGACCTGGGGATATAGCATTTAAGGACTCTGGGAAATTATGGGGGAAGCTGTGTTTCTGATATATCTGGTGGCTTCTTAAATGCTCTGTATCTCTTCTAGGTGGCAAAGAGACACAGCATGATGTTTGGAAATATAATTCTTCAATCAACAAATGGATTCAAATTGAGTATTTGAACATAGGCCGCTGGAGGCATAAAATGGTGGTATTAGGTGGCAAGGTCTATGTGATTGGAGGTTTTGATGGCTTACAGAGGATCAACAATGTGGAGACCTATGATCCCTTCCATAACTGCTGGTCAGAGGTATAACAGATTATTTCTATGAGTAATTTTGTATTATTACTTCAAAGCTTTAAAAAAGAAGTATGTGCCAATGTAGGTATATGGCTTTCTGATCTCTCTGCTCCCACTGAGAACATTTTTGGTGGCTCCAAGCTTCCCTCTTAATAGGAGCCATTGCTTCAGCATTGCTGATCAGGTCAGAGAAACAACTTCCTTCCAGACGGGGAAGCTCTGCGTGGGCACCTGTCTATCCTGGCAAGAAGCCCAGATGTAGAGGGGAGGCTTGGTTCTAACCTCAGTCTGCATGTCTGAGCTCAGAGTCTGTCTCCTCAGATGCCATCCGCCCTTGTTTTCTCCCCAGTGGGCATACAGAGATCCCTTTCCTACACTGTTTACTGATTCAGAGTCATTTGGTAGGGTTTAAGAAGTTAGCCCTTGTAATTTATGCTAGGTGAATAAACTCCGGAGATCTGCTGTACAACATTGTGCTTACAGATAACAGCACTGCATTTTATGCTTAAAAAGTTAAGAGATATCCTTTTGTAGTTCATAAGTGTGATGATTGGGTCTTCAAACTATTGTGTGACATGTGCCGCCCTCAAACCTTGTTACAACCTTGGCACATTACCTGTCTGATGTGGAAAAAAAATTTGTTAAGAGAGTAGATCTCATGTTAAATGTCATAATAATAATAATAATAATAATAATAATAATGAGTAAAACGGTTTCACTTCCTGCATTTCCAGGTTATTCTTAATTACAAATTTTCTTTCTCCTTATGAGACTGTATGTCAGAGTATGTTCCACTTTGAGGAGTGTAAAACATGGCCATCAGAGGCACAAGCAAAGGTAGCTATGTCATCATGGCATCTAACCAAGCAAGACCTGTCAACCTGAAAACTGCTATATAGCCCTTCATATTTTATAGGAGTGTGCCCTACATCTTCTCAACTTGTCAAGTGCCATGACATAGCTGCTCCATGACCCAAGAGGGCCATGTCAAAAGGCAAGAAGCTCTTGGAAGTCCCCTTGAGTGCCCTGCGGTTCACAGGGTAGAAGCACAGGTCTGGCTAAATACCAAAATCTTCATGCTGCCCCAGAGTGGGAGTCTGCTTACCTATGGCCCCCTGAAACCCTTATACCAGCTTTTCTTCCTAGATAAAAGCAATAAGGACAATGGCACATAGTAGGCACTCAGTAAATATTTTTTGAATGAAAGAACACATGAATGAATAGAAATATGCATGTTTGAGAAAGTATTTTCCTCCAAATAGTGGCTGGTTTCATCTGTATAAACACTTATTCCTATGTACACCTTCCCTCCCCTGATAGCTGGACTCTGGGAGAAACAGGCTGGAAACATCCAACACTGAACCCGTTCTAGCCTGTCCAGAGCCTGCAGGGAGGGTGGGAAATGAGTGCTTTGACCTCATGTCTCAAGGGGAGTCAAGCCCACAGGCCTTGTGACTTCAGGCAAAGGATGCCCAGGCTTATGTTCTTGAGCTCCTGGCCTGTGTCCTGTGAACCACTGCAGCAGTCTGGGGGCAGCCTGTAGCTGTGTGACTGACCGCTTCTCCTGATGCCCTGTGCCTCCACAGGCAGCACCCCTTCTTGTCCACGTCAGTTCCTTCGCAGCTACCAGCCATAAGAAGAAACTCTATGTGATTGGGGGCGGGCCCAATGGGAAACTGGCCACAGACAAGACTCAGTGTTATGACCCTTCAACCAATAAATGGAATTTAAAATCGTCCATGCCGGTGGAGTCTAAATGCATCAATGCTGTCAGTTTCCGGGACCGCATCTATGTTGTTGGTAAGTAAATGAATGGCATCTTATTTATCTGAGGTCCCCCACCCATGCAGCCATGGGGGTAGATCAGATAAGGCCCTCCTGGGAACTCACATGGATTCCTGGGTGATGTGGGTGAGGTTGAAAAGGAAGAGAAGGGATTGGTCCAGGCCTTGGTGGGAATTACCTTGTAGTACTGGACACAGAGACAGCCCACGTTTAGGGTACATACAAAATAGACCGACAGTGGGGCCCAGTGGAGGAGCCAGAAGTTGCCACAGGAACGAAGTGTGCTGCAAACATTAGCAAATGTATGAAAATTGAAGTGTGCACAGTATAGTAAGTGACCGATGAATGGTAGCTATCATTATTTCTTATTTTGTGTTCATGGGAATTTTACTCTTTCCACTTGCTCTGGGGCTCTGAAAAGTTGCATTTAGCCACAAGGAAAGCCTGGCTAGCCATACCACAGTTGGCATGGAATTGTTAAGGACGATGGATCTCAATACCAACTACTCATTAGAATCACCTAGGGAGCTTTTTACAAAAATATGCATAGCTAGGCCCTATTCCAGAGCAATTATATCAGAATGAGAGGGAGCACGTTGGTCTACAGTACAAGGTTTTTTTTTTTTTTAATTTAATTTTTATTTAATGTTTTACTTATTTTTGAGAGAGAGAGAGAGAGAGAGACAGACAGACAGACAGACAGAGTATGAGCAGGAGAGGGGCAGAGAGAGAGAGAGGGAGACATAGAATCTGAAGCAGGCTCCAGGCTCTGAGCTGTCAGCACAGAGCCCAACGCCGGGCTTGAACTTGTGAACCTCGCAATGGTGACCTGAACTGAAGTTGGACATTTAACTGACTGAGCCACCCAGGCGCCCCAACAGTGCAAGGTGTTTCTAATGTGCAGGTGACTTTCATGTGCAGCCATGACTGAGAATTACTGATAAGGAGATGCCAAAAATATGTAACTTCAGCAAACAAGAACTAATCAGAGCAGGCTTCCTGGAGGCAGAATACAGGAACAGATTAAGGAAAAACCCCTTCTCTCTCTTGCTTCAGGTTTCCTGTGTGTTTATGGTCAGCCTCATGACTTCAAAGCTCATCTTAAGATGGGTAACTTGGGCTGGCGTCCCAGGTCATGCTCAGTCTACAAAGAGACGCCACCATCTCTAGTCACTGCCATGTATCGATAGCTTCTGTGTACCAGGCTTTCTGCAGGTGCTTTATGAGCATGGTCCTTGTGACGTCTTACAACCACCGCAGCCTCAGTGCTTATGGTTACAATAAAAAAGTGGCAGAGCTGGGGTTGTGAGCTGAGTGCCCCAACTGTACCAGGCGGTATTTCTTCTAGGGAGCAGTCTTAGGATACATTTTGGCACCACGTGAAGCCAGTCGTCCTTGAGACCCTGATTAGCGCCTGGCAGCAGAATTTAAGGGGCTCTGTGAAGTGTTTCCAGCACAGACATACTGTCCCTAGAATCCATTAGAGCTTTCTGGAGAGTCGTGAAGCTCCTATTTCCATTGGCGAGATGGTAGATTTGACCTAGCAGAAGTGGGCTTTTTGTGGTTAAAGGGGAAGAAAACCAGAAAAACAGTGAGATGCCCACCGTGTTTCCCTTCCTCCTCAGGAGGGGCTATGAGAGCGCTGTACGCCTACAGCCCTCTGGAAGACAGCTGGTGCCTGGTGACCCAGCTCAGCCACGAGAGGGCCAGCTGCGGCATCGCGCCCTGCAACAACCGGCTCTACATCACTGGGGGGCGGGACGAGAAGAACGAGGTCATCGCCACGGTGCTGTGCTGGGACCCCGAGGCCCAGAAACTGACGGAGGAGTGTGTCCTGCCCCGCGGGGTGTCGCACCACGGCAGTGTCACCATCAGGAAATCTTACACCCACATCCGGAGGATCGTGCCCGGAGCCGTGTCGGTGTGACTGCGGGAGGGCGGAGCCACGGGGGCGCGGGGCGAGGTGCCAGGAGACCTCCCTCCTCACCTGTTGCCCGGGTTCGTCCCACTTCAGACAGCAGGCTGGGCTGGAGCTACAGGCCACACACCTGGGTTCCCCGCGGCTCCACATGGGAGCTCCTTTTGGAAGTCACAGCTTTGGGAGACCAGCCAGGAATGTTTGTGCGACCTACCTCAGGAGGGAAGAAGAGTAATATGTAACATTCAGGACAGACCTGTCCCCTGCCAGGTTCTGTGCCAAGCACTTTTGTGTATCAATTTGTTTAACCACCATAATGACCTGGTCACCGGACATTATCACTTCTGTTTTACAGGTGAGGAAACTTGAGTTTCAGAGAGGCGAAGTACTTTGTCCCTGGTCACCCAGATTATAAGTAGCTAAGCCAAGAGGCTAACTCCAGGTCTTTTCAATTTCAAGGTCAGTGACGGTTCTGTCATGCTGCCTATTTCTGCATAGGAAAACAACAAACTAAACTGGCTCATTTTTTGTTTCTGACAAGTTTGCTGAAGGATTCACTCAGCAAGGTGGGGAAATAAAGTTTTTTCTTTCTTTCTTTTTTTTCTTATATTTAAACCACATGGAATCCTTGGTGTTAGAGCCTTGGGCTCCTTGTCAAGAGGGTTTCAAGTGTTGTTCCATCTGACAGGACCGGAAGATGGGTCTGGGAAGACCTATATGCTTTGAAAGAGATAAAAAATAACTTCTCACCCATCAAAACCTCTTTCTTCTTTCTTTCTTTCTTTTCTTTTTTTTTTTTTTTTTTTTTTTTTTTATGATCACAGAGGTGCATTTTGGACTAGAACTCTTGTTGCCAGACACAATTGTACCTTCAGCAGAGTCCAGTGCCCTGGCCTCTCAACGTCCAACACTTGTATTGCAGTGTTAAAAGGGGTTTTCCAGAGACTCAGAATACTGTTTTCGTTGTTGTTTTTAATGTAAACATCCCTACACTGCTGGCCACTGCAAGAATGACTGACTCTTCTTGACAGTATACTTTCTGCTTTTTAGACTGTGACTCGAGTCCGTGTCCCTGAGACCCCACCCTCCTGGAACCTTAGTTTTCGGGATCCTTTGAAGCCCTTCTGTTTGGTTTTTGGTTCAGTTTGGGACAATTTTGACTCAAGGAATGGAGTCTGTCCTTCACTCTGATAGAGCTTTCAAATGAGCTCACTGGAAATTCATTCTAATCCCCAAGTTGGGGAAACAGATTAAGAGATCCTGTTTCATATGCTGTACTTAAAGAGCAATAACAATGATAGCAACATAGTAACTGCATTACCCAATGCGTTTTATTTTCATCATATGATTTCAAATCTCTTTAATAGAGTTTTATTTCATGTCAGATGCAGCACATTGTGCCTGTACTTCTGGAACAGTTTGGGAAGTAGCGGTTTTAGAGTTTATAGTAAGTTGAATTTTCATAGAAAAGTTATGGTTAGAAGAAGCTTAAAGTTCCAAGCTGATAAAAAAGGACTTGGAACATTACAAATGAGTTTTCTGTGTATGCTTAGATCATTGAGGATAAATATAAACACATGTTGGTGTGTGAAAAGCTCTGTGCCTTAGAATCAGGTGTGACAGTTCAGCTCCCTGCTACAAAAAGTAGGAAGGGAAAATACAAACATATCTGGGGACATTTAGAACACATTACAGTAAGTGATGTACTTACTCATGAGCACTAATAACCTTAACAAAGCTTTCAACTGAAACAAGTTAATCTAGTTCCATTTAGCAGACATTCAAGGAGTTCTTTCTGTTTGTCAAGACTTTGGGACACAAACAGGTAAGATAACCACCCCTGAAACATTCAATAAACAGGTAAACAGGCCACTAGTCAACATTATAGTCTTTCTTTTCATCAAGTTAGAGAAAAATGATACATCTGCAAAGTTATGAGGTTACACCCACTTCTTTATTGCCCTTCCAGTGCTCTTCTTGGGAAGCTGTGCTCTTAGGTCAATGATGCGGCCATTGCTTACATATTTGACTTCCTTTGAGATAGTCTTCAGAAACCATTTATGAGTTATAGGAGCAATCATTTTCTGAAGATGATTTCAGGAAGAACTTCCAAAAAGTCTATCCAATGACAACATCAGTGGCATTTGCAGAGAGCTCCCCTCAGAAAGAGAGTGATCCTTGTCATCGAGAACTTTTGATAAGAGCAGTTGACAAATTTTGTGCCCATCAGTGGATCAGCCTTACTCTGGGAAAGTGAGGATTCAAGACCTCTGTGTTATAAATCTGCTTCTAACTGCAGGACCCAAGTTTCAGGACTAGTTCAGAAAATGTAAATGAAGTCAAGGAAAGGATTCTATGTCATTTTTCATTAAATATTTATTTTTGAGACAGAAAGAGACAGAGCGTGAGTGGGGGAGAGGCAGGTAGAGAGGGAGACACAGACTCCAAAGGAGGCTCCAAGCTCTGAGCTGTCAGCACAGAGCCAGAGGCAGGGCTCAAACCCACAAACCGGGACATCGTGACCTGAGCCGAAGTCAGATGCTTAACAGACTGAGCCACCCAGGTGCTCCAGCTTCTATGTCATTTTAATGTCACTAGATATGCAGGTCAATTGTAAAATCTCAGATGCCTGGCCCTCAAGAGAGATTCTCAATAATGGCATAGGTTGGCAGACAGATACACCTGTTAAGACGACACAGAGTCCTGCACTTAACGCTGCCAGTCAGTAGCTTTTAGGGAAATAAGAGTTCAAGTAATTCAGGGAAACTTTATAAGCGTATCAGGATTTAAGCTTCTTGGCACTAGCCAAGGATGGAAGCTCTTAAAATCGAATTTCCATTTACAGATAAACAATCAATCAAAAAATGTAGTTTGTGTGATTGTCGTACCCATACCACCATCGGGTGATGAGGCAAATTGGCACCAGATGAGTAAGAGGCAAAGGGCCCTAGGACTGAGGAAGGGTATGTGGAACATCTTGGCATAGCACACTGGATCTTGAAGCAGGTCATGTGAATGGACAGAGCATCCCTGTCTGGGAGGAAAAGGATGAAGTAGGAGGAGGAAGAAAAGGTCAGGTTTAAGGATACAGGTCTAGAAAATGATATCATGGTCCCTAGAGTTTGTGAGCATGACTGCATTCTAGAGAAGGGTAAGGGAAGAATAAGGAACAGAGGTTTCAGGGAGTGGCCTCCAGGAGAAGAAAGGCACAAATGAGAGCAGGACTGGCAGCCAGACCCACTTGTTGGGGGTGGGGGTGCCTCTGAGCTGCTTGGCAGGGTCTTCTATTTTACTGCACTTAAAGAGAATGAGGCCCAGAGGCTCTGATGGGATGGAAACTGTAGGAGAGGTTAAGGGACCCTAGTTCCCACAGCTGATCTGAAATGGGCAGGGAGCTGATCTCACCTGAACATCAACAGATACATGTTCTCTTCTTAGTCTTCCCCACATCTTGCAATCAATGACTTCAGGAAACACACACACACTCACACACTCACATTTTGCCCTTGAACTCATACCATTTCTCAGGGAAATACAAATATCATTTGCTTATAGCTGTGAAAGTATAGCTTTGCTATTTATAAAAGCACTTGAGGTACTGTTGTTATTTATATATCCTACTTGATTTTGAAAAAGAAAAGTACTCATTAGAATTTTCAGAGTGGGCAAATACCACTGGAATTTCCTATATAAGGTCCTAACTTGGGGTTGAAAGATCATTTTTTCCTTTAATATTTGATTTGAGTGTTGTATTGGATCTCATAATCTGAAGAGTCAATCTTCATGGAAATCCACAAATATCTCAAGTATGGCTATTGCAAAACCAGTTTTGGCAGGCTGAATATTCATATTTATAGGTAAAAATAGTCAACACTTAGTTGGCTAAGTCCTTCAAGCATTTTGGTTATATGAATCTGTATTTTTTTAAATGATCAAACTAAGGATATTGTTTATACGTAAGTATACAAATAAAGTTTGTATTTATTCAATAATGTGTGTGGAATGGATAAGATTATGTTATATACAATCACTAGGTGAATTTTTTTTTTTTTTGCTTGTTTTGGCTGATATGAGTTAGTGATATCTGAATACAAATTAATTTATGAGGTGGAAATTTAAAACATTTCAGTTGGTTCAAGAGGGTTTCAATAAAATCATAGGATAGAATTGATCAGAGGTGGTCTATGGAATGGCAAAAATTAGATAGCTTTTACCTCCTTAAAGTCTCGTTGCCTCTGAGCATGCTTTTTACCAACGCACTTGCAAACTATGACTCTCATTTTGCCTGCCTTATCCCTTCTTACAAAAGCCACCTTCTAGGCTTCTGATTTCTGACTCTTAACCCTGTCTTCACCAGTGTCACTGTGTTGTTTCTGAAGCCTTAACCAACCTGTGTGTCTCAAATCAGGGCACAGGGAACTTGGCATAAGAGACAGTGAGCTGTACTTTTCGGCCACTGGAGAATTTGTCATCAATTTAGTTTGTTTTGCATTACAATACAAAGATCCTATGCCACTGAAATGGAGAATCTGAAGTTTTAAAGAAATGTGGGGTCACATGAATAGCTTTACACCATTCCTCCTGGGCCTCCCAAGAAATAGAGGTTCTGGCTCATCTGCTCCAGGGACTCTGGGTGGAAAACCTTGGGAAGCATAGCCCCATTTCACCGGTGGGAAGTGTTCTAGAGTTAATCCTGGGCAATAGATCTGACAACCAGTGCACCAGCTGTGGGTCAAAATGGAGTTTTGACCTTACATTCACTGCTGATCCCTCCAGTTCCCCTGCTGCGTCTAAGTAAGTGGCAATCTGATGCCTGGGCATCCTGGCCAGGGCCTGGCATCTGCCCAACTCTCCTTGGCTCTTTTCCTGCTTTTGGTGCTCCCTGCTGGTGTGTGGCATCCTCTGGACCAGCCTCCTTTTCACTGGAGATGTGGCCTTCATATAGGATCTCTATTCTCCCCTGCCTTCTATGGGCTCATGTCTCATTGTCTGTCCCCTTGGTGCTGGGAACTGATTTGGGTTAGGTCCCACCCACTCCCAAGCTGCCCAGTATCAGCCTGCCTGATTGCCAGTCACTCTGGTTTTCACTTCCATGTTTTTTTGAACACCTAGGGATTTTCCTTTTCTTCTTGCATGCTTAGATGGCTTCTTTGTTTTGGTTCCTGCATGGCAGGCTACCTGGACACCCATGCCTGCCCCATCCAGTCATCCATCTGGGTCCCCAACGTGCTGTCTCCCTTGGGGTCTCCAAGCATAGAACCCTCATTACCCTTCTTGTGTTGTCCTCTAGCTATCCCAGCACCAAAGCATCTCTAAGGGTCTCCTGATTTCTGAAGTTTGGACAAAGAGCAAAAGAAGATATGAGACTTCCTGGCTACATATTCTTTAAGAAGTTTTGTGGGTAAGGAAACTTCCCTTTTCCCTTAGTAAAACTAACCCGGATCCTCCAAGTTTGGCAGTGGAGGGAGAAACTCTCCGCGGAGACAGAGAGTTGGATCTCATAGTCCCAACTGTTGTCCCTATAAGGAAAGAGTCCTATACATGGCTCTGAATTTCCCAAAGGACATTGCAGACCAGGCTGGAACAGCTGAATAAGACTTTACTGATGACTGAGAGATGATATAGGGAAATAAGCACAACTAGGAGCAATGCTCTGGATAATGAGGATAAGATTCAGCTGTCCTTGAAAAGCAGTGTTATCCATAGGAGGGGTGTGTGTGTGTGTGTGTGTGTGTGTGTGTGTGTGTGTTTGTTCACGTGTGGGTGGTGTGGGTGTACATGCTGTCAACAATAAAGCTGGACATAGTTAAAATGGAAAAAACAGATTTTATCCAGTAACTACTGACAGTAGAGAAAAGAGCTGAGCCCCATTCTGATTTGTGCACAGCTGACTAGGTGCTTTAAAGGGAAAATTGAGAAGGGGAGGGGATGGGGAGCTGGTGGGCACCGAAGTAAAGGCCGGGATGTGAAAAATTACAAAACACTGGTCAGTAAATGTGATTATTCCAGCTGTCTGCTGGCTGGTAGTGTTGAACTTAGGGTTGTATCCTCCCACAGAGACTGGCAGCCAGGGGCCCTGTACTTCCAGATTGTTACATTCAAAGGATGACTTTCAGGTCCTTGAGAAAGACATCCTGGGCCATAAGAGATACATACATATATCTCTCAAAGGTACAGAGGAAGGGTTTACAATCCTAAGCCCTTTTTAGTAAATGCCCTAAGAAAGGGAGGTTAGGGGCCTATCATCAGGTATTGGTTAGAACAGATGGCAAATTCTTTTGACAGTCTTGACCTTTTCCAGACAGATACACAAAAGGAGGGCATGTGTTCTTAGGCAGCCATGCTAGAGTTCTTAGGCAGCCATGCTAGGGTTGATCAAGTCTGTTAATGCAAGAGTTTGAATGGAGTGTTCACGCAAAGAATTTTTGCCATTTTCAGTGACCCAGGTATATTTGCTTCATGAAAGAGATACAATTAAAGGAATAGGTGTGCTCACCACTTGTACTGCTGGTGGGGATATTTTAAGAGTGAACTGCCCATTTTCTGCAACTTAACACAAGCCCACTGTGAGACCAGGAGTGCCAAAACCCCTCCTTCTAGAATATTCTAAAGACGACTAAAGAGAAAAATAATACTAAAACTTCTTTCAATGTACATAGGCCAGAGTGGTGTTCTAAAACATTTTGGACTATGTCCCACAGTTTCAAAATGGAAACATTTTCAATATTTTCTGTTCTGTTTTTTAAGTTTTATTTATTTATTTTGAGATAGAGAGAGAGAGAGAGAGAAACTCAAGCAGGCTCCACACTATTAGTGCAGAGCCTGATGTGGGGCTCAGTCCCATGAACTGTGAGATCAAGGGTCAGATGCTCAACCTACTGAGCCACCGAGGTGCCCATCTATTCCATTTTTTTAAAGTTTTATTTATTTATTTTGAGAGAGAGACAGAGCAGGGGAAGGGCAGACAGAGAGGGAGAGAGAGAATCCCAAACAGGCTCTGTGCTGTCAGTGCAAAGCCCAATATGGAGCTTGAATTCACAAACTGTGAGATCATGACCTGAGCTGAAATCAAGAGTCAGATGCTTAACTGACTGAGCCACCCAGGTGCTCCTATTCTATTTTCTCTTAAAATGCTGTTCACAACTTATTAAGGTAATTTCATCACCTGCCCATGGGTCACAAGTCACAACAAGCCACATCTGAAAAATACAAGGTGTCTGGGCACAAACCTAGACAAAGACAGGGAAGGGGTGAGGGAAGAGGAGGTTGACAAACCCTTGGTTTAACACTTACAACAGATACCAGAGGGAAAAATCTTGAGTGCATGAAGAAACCCATGAGACTGACCTTTGTAGGTAATAGTCTATTCTTTTACAACAAAAGTATAGTAATGGTAGCATCTATTGTGTAATTTCCCAGAAACATGGCACACAGCCAGAAATAGTAGACGAGACTGGGATAGTGACAAAACCAGTCTAGGAAGGAATGATGGGGTTTTTCATGATCAAAGTGCATCCTGGTAGAATGTTGCATTCCCAGAAAACTTCAACCTAGAAACCTGGAGGAAAACAATACATTATGCTTTGTTCTGGCTGAATCATAAATAGACATTGGTTGGAGGAAGTAATGGGGTTGGTCTTTGTGAAACAATGCCGCAAATGTTTATTGAGCACCTACTATATGCCAGGCACAATTCTAGGCACTAGGGCTCTACATCCACAAATAAAACAAAGCTGCTGCTCTCAAAAGCTACCATTCTAGTGAATAAAGGTCACAACAAAACAAGTATATAAATACGCCAAGTAGTGATAAATGCTGGAAAAGCAGGGTAAAGGGTACACATGCTACTTTAAACAGGGTTAGCAGATGTACTTTCTGATAGAGACAGTTATGTAGAAATTTGGGTGAAGAGAAACTGCGATGCCTGTGAATATCTGGAGGAAGCATGTTCCAAATAGAAGGAACAGCAAAAAAAAAAAAAAAAAAAAACAAACAAACAAACAAAAAACAAAAAAACAAACAAACAAACAAACAAAAAACAAATAGAAGGAACAGCCAGTGCAAAGTCCCCGAGGCAGGAGGCTCAGTGTCTTCGAGAAACAGTAAAAAGGTCTGTGTGGTTGGAGTGAATTCTGAGCGTTGATAAGGAGTCTCAAGGCCACTGTAAGCACTTTGTATATGATCAGGTAAGATGATTGGTCACAAGACAAGTTTAGAAATACTGAAGATTCACCAATGTTACATACTCAAGCTTGTGGTTTACACATTCAACTGTGCTTCATTTACGGTGGCAGTTAGTAGCTAGGATCTGCTGAACGCACGGTTTTTGTGAATCCAGCAAACATTATGCTCTTTCTCCAAATCCTTGGTCTTTCTGATCCTGCCCTGTGCACTCACATCAAGGTGGGCTGGGCTGGCTCTCGCAAATGCCTAGTTACCGGAGCCTGGGGGGTGGGGCTTGGGGAAAGCCACTCAAATAACTAAGATCTTTACCATTCCCTGCATAAATAAAAATGGCAGCACTCATGCATGGACATCCTGGTAAGAAGAAGACCACTGGTGATGATATTGGTGGGGCGGGTCAAGGGGGATGGAAATAAGAACTTTTAAAGTCAGTGGCCCCCAGAAGCCTAGATGATATTTGAAAACCTCTTATCAGTAGCCCAAACTAATGTGGACTGTGATTCAGCACGTTTAAAAACAAATAAAAATCCTTAGTGGTTAAGTGCAAACCAACAATCTATTTAAAAATCTCTGTAAAATGTGTGGCAATTCACATTTTAGAAGTTAGATGCTAAAAGCATTCTTTCCAGATGACTTTAGAGATTGTGTCTTCCCAGACGGTGGCTGGAATCTTCAGTAGGAACCAAAGCTGGAGATACTGTTCCAATGTTGTCACCAGCCTCCCTGACTCCCAAGGGGGGGATATCATAGAGGCTGGGTTTTGCTGGCCTTTGTAACTACAGCATCTTACATAGAACCTGTCGCCTGGCAGAAATAATGTACGGGGTCGGGTCCTGAGGAGTTGCCACCACAGCCGTTACCACCACCATAATTGATCACCTCCCAGACACTGTACACACATTAGAAGTTTTTATTAAAACCACTGATATCTTTTGTTTGGACTGTGCAATATTTCTAAAAATTGGCAACACTGGGGGGCACCTGGGCAGCTCAGTTGGTTAAGCATCCAACTTCGGCTCAGGTCATGATCTCGTGGTTCATGAATTCAAGCCTGGCATCAGGCCCTCTGCTGTCAGCATGGAACCCACTTTGAATCCCCTGTCCCCCTCTCTCTTTGCCCCTTCTTCACCTGCTTTCTCTCTCTCTCTCAAAAATAAATAAACATTTTTTAAAAATTGGCAATACTGGGGCCATATTTCTACTTAACAAGTGTCTGGAACAGAACAGGGGATGTTCTCTTTAGAAAGGGGCTGTGTTTTCTAGTTTACCAGACTCCACTGACCCGCTTGGCCCCAGAGGCATTTGAATTTGTAGCTTCTGACATATACTATCTTGTTTAACCCTTGCACCAACTCTGTGAAGTAAATTGGTGCTTTATGGATGTGAAAACAGGCTCAGAGATGTTGAGTAACTTCTCAGGGTCAGGGCTGGACACAGGTCTGTGAGTTTCTGAAGCTGGTGATGGTTCTGCTATGCCCACTGCTGCTTGTGAGGAGGGGCCATATTGAATGCAGTGATGACATGGGACCCATGTAACTCCATGATTGTTTGATTTGAGGATTTAGATCATGTATGTCACAATTCCAGAGTCACCCTGAAAAATATAGAAATCCTTATGGCTAACACACTATGTGGTCTGTGCAAAGCCAGACACCTCTAACAAAATAACAAGGGATTGGAGATGACTTTTAAGTTGACTTCCAGCCCTGATGGACCTCCCTGCGGAGGAAGGACTGCACTTTTAAAAGGTGTCCACTTGGGGGCGAAATATGATAACGAATTCCTTAGTTACACCGTGGTGATGGGGCACAGCCAAAGACTCCCAGGGTTTATTGTCTTAAAAGGAAAGGTCTGATGGGAACTGCCAAGCCCCAAGTCTCTGTCCTCTCCTTCTAGTTCTCTGCCAGGCGTCCTGCCTCAGAATGAGCTGCTAGAGCGACCATGGCCTGTTCTCTCCTGAAGTCAATGAATCTAACACAATATTGATTGTAAGATGCCTCTTTATTTTAGACTACTCTAACAAAGGAAATATGTTACAATGCTTCAATGATAGAATTTCACACTGATTGCTCACACCAGCTTTTCTTTGCTTTGAAATTTCTTTTCTGTGTCTTCAGAGAATTGGCTGTTTACCCTGCCCTTCACTTGTATTCCTTAACCTAAAATTGGCAATCTTTAGCACATATTCTCAGTACTAAAGCATAACAGCATCATTTCCGTAGGTGTTTTACAGCAGTTGCTTTTTGCTCTGCAAGAAAAATGTGGGACTGGGGTCAATCTCCCTCTAATGAATATTGATTTCCCTAATATAAAACTTATGTCCCAATGCTCTATTTCCTTGCTTTTCTGTACACGGTAACTTTTTGTTTCAGTGCCAAATCATAGCATTATTATCTTGAAGTCATTTCTTAGAAAAGCCTAGTGAGATATAATTGGCATACAACAAACTGTACATCTTTAAAGTGTACTATTTGGGGGGACCTGGCTGGCTCAGTCGGTGGATTGTGCAACTCGTGAACTCACGGTTGTGGGTTCGAGCTCTACATTGAATGTAGAGATGATTTTTAAAAAATCTTTTAAAAAGTGTACTATTTGATGTTTTGACATGTGTATACTTTCATGAAACCATCATTACAAACAAGGTAATAAAACCATCCACCTTCAAAGGTTCTCCTGCCCCTTGGGACTCCCTCCCTCTCACCCAGCCCCATCTCTCCATCAACGCTGTACAGGCAGCCAGTGATCTGCTTTCTGTCAGTGAAGATCAGTTTGCATTTTCTAGAACTTTATATAAATTGAGTCATACAACTTGTATAAAAAAAAAACCCAGCTTTGTTGAGATATTACATGGGACAAAATTCACCAGATGTAAGTGTACAATCCAGTGGGTTTTAGTTCATCTACAGAGCTGTGCAAACATCACCAAAATCTGATTGTTGAATATTTTCATCACCCTAAAAGAAACTTCATGCCTCTTTGCAGTCAGTCCCTGTTCTACCCCAGCCCTAAGCAACCACTATTCTACTTTTGGCTCCATATGTTTATCTTCTCTTGACATTCCATACATTCTATATGTATTATATTATTTTTGTTTCCCTTCCCTTATGTCCATCTGTTCTGTGTCTTAAAGTCCTCATATGAGTGAAGTCGTATGATATTTGCCTTTCTCTGACTAATTTCACTTAGCATAAAACCCTCTAGTTCCATCCACGTAGTTGCAAATGGCAAAATTTAATTCTTTTTGATTGCCGAGTCATACTCCATTTTATATATATACAACATCTTTATTCATTCATCCATTGGTGGACATTTGGGTTCTTTCCATACTTTGGCTATTGTTGATAGTGCTGCTATAAACATTGGGGTGCATGTGTCCCTTCAAAACAGCATACTGTATCCCTTGGATAAATACCTAGTAGTGCAATTGCTGGGTCATAGGGCAGTTCTAGTTTTAATTTTTTGAGGAACCTCCACAGCGTTTTCCAGAGTGGCTGCACCAGCTTGCATTCCCACCAGCAATGCAAAAGAGATCCTTTCTCTCCGCATCCTCACTAACATCTGTTGCTGCCTGAGTCGTTAATGTTAGCCATTCTGACAGGTGTGAGGTGGTATCTCATTGTGGTTTTGATTTGTATTTCCCTGATGATGAGCAATGTTGAGCATTTTTTCATGTGTCGGTTGGCCATCTGGATGTCTTCTTTGGAGAAGTGTCTATTCATGTCTGGTGCCATTTTTTCACTGGATTACTTGTTTTTTGGGGTGTTGAGTTGGATGTGTTCTTTATAAGATTTTGGATACTAACCCTTTATCTGATATGTCGTTTGCAAATATCTTTTCCCATTCTGTCTGTTGCCTTTTAGTTTTGTTGATTGTTTTCCTTCACTGTGCAGAAGCTTTTTATTTTGATGAGGTCCCAGCAGTTCATTTTTGCTTTTGTTTCCCTTGCCTCCGGAGACGTGTTGAATAAGAAGTTGCCATGGCCAAGGTCAAAGAGGTTTTTGCCTGCTTTCTCCTCGAGGATTTTGATGGCTTCCTGTCTTACATTGAGGTCTTTCATCCATTTTGAGTTTATTTTTGTGTATGGTGTAAGGAAGTGGTCCAGGTTCATTCTTCTGCATGTCGTTGTCCAGTTTTCTAGCACCACTTGCTGAAGAGAAATGGATATTCTTTCCTGCTTTGTCAAAGATTAGTTGCCATACGTTTGTGGGTCCATTTCTGGGTTCTCTATTCTGTTCCATTGATCTGAGTGTCTGTTTTTGTGCCAGTACCATACTGTCTTGATGATTACAGCTTTGTAGTATAGCTTGAAGTCTGGGATTGTGATGCCTCCCTTTTGGTTTTTTTTTTTTTTTTTTTTCCAAGATTGCTTTGGCTATTTGGGGTCTTTTCTGGTTCCATACAAATTTTAGGATTATTTGTTCTAGCTCTGTGAAGAATGCTGGTGTTATATTGATAGGGATTGCAATGAATATGTAGATTGCTTTGGGTAGTGTTGACATTTTAACAATATTTGTTCTTCCTATCCAGGAACATGGAATCTTTTTCCATTTTTTTGTGTCGTCTTCAATTTCTTTCATAAGCTTTCTGTAGTTTTCAGTGTACAGATTTTTCACCTCTTTGGTTAGATTTATTCCTAGGTATTTTATGGTTTTTGGTACAATTGTAAATGGGATCAGTTCCTTGATTTCTCTTTCTGTTGCTTCATTCTTGGTGTATAGGAATGCAACCGATTTCTGTGCATTGATTTTATATCCTGTCAGTTTGCAGAATTCATGAATCAGTTCTAGCACTTTTTTGGTGGAATCTTTTGGGTTTTCCATATAGAATATCATGTCGTCTGTGAAGAGTGAAAGTTGGACCTCCTCCTGGGCGATTTGGATGCCTTTTATTTCTTTGTGTTGTCTGATTGCAGAGGCTAAGACTTCCAATACTATGTTGAATAACAGTGCCAAGAGTGGACATCCCTGTCTTGTTCCTGACGTTAGGGGGAAAGCTCTCAGTTTTTCCCCATTGAGGATGATATTAGTGTTGGGTCTTTCATATTTGGCTTTTATGATCTCGAGGTATGATCCTTCTATCCCTACTATCTTGAGGGTTTTTATCAAGAAAGGATGCTGTATTTTGTCAAATGCTTTCTCTGCATCTATTGAGAGGATGATATGGTTCTTGTCCTTTCTTTTATTGATGTGATGAATCATGTTAAATTGTTTTGTGGATATTGAACCAGTCCTGCATCCCAGGTATAAATCCCACTTGGTTGTGGAGAATAAATTTTTTAATGTATTGTTGGAGCCGGTTGGCTAATATCTTGTTGAGGATTTTTGCATTCATGTTCACCAGGGAAATTGGTCTATAGTTCTCCTTTTTAGTGGGGTCTCTGTCTGGTTTTGGAATCAAGGTAATGCTGGCATCATAGAAAGAGTTTGGAAGTTTTCCTTCCATTTCTATTTTTTGGAACAGTTTCAAGAGAATAGGTGTTAACTCTTCCTTAAATGTTTGGTAGAATTCCCCTGAAAAGCCATCTGGCCCTGGACTCTTGTTTTTTGGGAGATTTTTGATTACTAATTTGATTTCCTTACTGGTTCTGGGCCTGTTCAACTTTTCTATTTCTTTCTGTTTCAGTTTTGGTAGTGTATATGTTTCTAGGAATTTGTCCATTTCTTCAAGATTGCCCATTTTATTGGCATATAATTGCTCACAATATTCTCCTATTATTGTTTTTATTTCTGCTGTGTTGGTTGTGATCTCTCCTCTTTCATTCTTCATTTTATTATATGGATCCATTTTCTTTTTGATCAAACTGGCTAGTGGCTTATCAATTTCATTAATTCTTTCAAAGAACCAGCTTCTGGTTTCATTGATCTGTTCTACTGTTTTTTGGTTTAGATAGCATTAATTTCTGCTCTAATCTTTATTATTTCCTGTCTTCTGCTGGTTTTGGGTTTTATTTGCTGTTCTTTTTCCAGCTCCTTAAGGCATAAGGTTGTGTATCTGAGATCTTTCTTCCTTCTTTAGGAAGGCCTGGATTGCTATATACTTTCCTCTTATGACTGCCTTTGCTGCATTCCAGAGGTTTTGGGTTGTGGTGTTATCATTTTCTTTGACTTCCATATACTTTTTAATTTCCTCTTTAACTTCTTGGTTAGCCCATTCATTCTTTAGTAGGATGTTCTTCAGTCTCCAAGTATTTGTTACCTTTCCAAATTTTTTCTTGTGGTTGATTTCGAGTTTTATAGTGTTGTGGTCTGAAAGTATGAACGGTATGATCTCGATCTTTTTGTACTTACTTAGGGCTGATTTGTGTCCCAGTATATAGTCTATTCTGGAGAACATTCCATGTGCACTGGAGAAGAATGTATATTCTGCTGCTTCAGAATGAAATGTTCTGACTATATCTGTTAAGTCCATCTGGTCCAGTGTGTCATTCAAAGCCATTGTTTCCTTGTTGAGTTTTTGTTTAGATGATCTGTCCATTGTTGTGAGTGGGGTGTTGAAGTCCCCTACTCTTATGGTATTAATATCAATGAGTTTCTTTATGTTTGTGATTAATTGATTTATATATTTGGGTGCTTTCATATTTGGCACATAAATGTTTACAATTATTAGGTCTTCTTGGTGGATAGACCCCTTGATTATGATATAATGCCCTTCTGCATCTCTTGTTACAGAAAGTACTTTATTTTAAAGTCTAGATTGTCTGACGAGTATGGCTACTCCAGCTTTCTTTTGTTGACCATTAGCATGATAGATGGTTTTCCATCCTCTTACTTTTAATCTGAAGGTGTCTTTAGGTCTAAAGTGGGTCTCTTGTAAACAGTGTATAGATGGATCTTGTTTTCTTATCCATTCTGTTACCCTATGTCTTTTGATTGGAGCATTTAGTCCATTGACGTTTAGAGGAGTAATGAAAGTGATGAATTTATTGCCATTATGTTGCTTGTAGATTTGGAGTTTCTGGTGGTGTTCTCTGGTCCTTTCTAGTCTTTGTTACTTTTGGTCTTTATTTATGTTGTTTTTTTCACCTTTTCTCCCTTCAGAGAGTCCCCCTTAAAATTTCTTGCAGGGCTGGTTTAGTGGTCACAAACTCCTTTAATTTTTGCTTGGCAAACTTTTTATCTCTCCTATTTTGAATGACAGCCTTGCTGGATAAAGAATTATTGGCTGCATATTTTTCTTATTCAGCACACTGAATATATCCCACCTCTCCTTTCTGGCCTGCCAAGTTTCTGTGGATAGGTCCGCTGCAAACCTGATCTGTCTTCCCTTGTAGGTTAAGGACTTTTTTCCCTTCCTGCTTTCATGATTCTTTCCTTGCCTGAGTATTTTGTGAATTTCACTATGATATGCCTTGTTGATGGTCGGTTTTTGTTGAATCTAATGGGAGTCCTCTATGCTTCTTGAATTTTGATGTCTGTGTCTTTCCCCAGGTTAGGAAAGTTTTCCGCTATGATTTGCTCACATAACCCTTCTACCCCTATTTCTCTCTCTTCCTCTTCTGGGACCCCTATGATTCTGATGTTATTCCTTTTTAATGAGACACTAATTTCTCTAATTCTTAAATTGTGCTCTTTTGCCTTAATCTCCCTCTTTTTTTCTGCTGCATTATTCCCCGTAAGTTTATCCTCTATATCGCTGATTCTCTGTTCTTTCTCATCCATCCTTGCCGCCGTGGCCTCCATTCGAGATTGCAGCTCAGTTATAGCATTTTTTATTTCATCCTGACTAGATTTTACTTCTTTTATCTCCACAGAAAGGGATTCTACTCTATTTTTGACTCCAGCTAGTATTCTTATTATCATGATTATAAATTCTGGTTCAGACATCTTGCTTGTATCTGTGTTGATTAAGTCCTTGGTTGTCATTTCTTCCTGCTCTTTCTTTTGGGGTGAGTTCCTTTGTTTCATCATTTTTAAGGGAGAAAAGGAATTAATGAGGAAAAAAATTAAAATTAAAAATATATTAAAATTTAAAAATTAAAAACAAATACACACACATTCAAATAAATGATGCTAAATCCTAGGTGTGTTTTGGTCTGGGTGTTGAAAGGGGCCTGATAGATTAGAGAAAAAAGGGGAAAGAAAAAAAAAGGAAATCGTTTGAAAATTTGAAAAAAATGAATACACTGAAGTAGACTAAAATGAAGTGATGGAAATAAAATAGAATTTGAAAAAATTTGCAGGAAAGTAAAAAATATAGTAGAAAAAATTAAAGAAAATATTTTTAATAAAAACTGAAAATAAAAATGAATTTTTCTCTTTCTGTATTCAAGAAAAAGAAAATAAATGAAAAAGAGAAAAAAGGAAAAAGAAAAAAAAGAAAATTTAATAGATGGACCAGCGAACAGACTGAAATACGACTGAAATTACTTCGTTTTCCCCTAGAAGTCAAACTATGAAGTGCTTTATAGTCCATAAACTAATCAGGTTGAGAGACTTGTGTTCCTGAAGAGTGAGGTTGGCCCAGTTGGGCAGGGCTTAGTGTAACTGCTCCGTTCTCCGCTAGATGGCTCTGCTTAGCTTACTGGGGTGGATTCTTGTGGTGCTTGTAGGTGCGTTTGCTCATGCGTGGGAGCGGTGAAAATGGTGTCGCTCAGCTACCGGTCTCTAGTATGGAAACTCTTCTCCTGGATCAGCAGTCGCGCACCTGTTCTTTGTCTCCAGCTTCTGTCCACTCCCCGCTTTTACACAGTCCGTGACCAAGCCCCAGAGAGCTCCTCCCTCCTGAGTTTTGTCTCAGATGCGGCTGTTTTTCCCAACCCTTTACTTCTGAGGGACTGCGGCTTTGACCCGTTCTGCCCCTCTGCAGGAGAGTCTCACCGAGCAATGGCCAGGTGCCAGCCGCACCCAGGAACATTTGTGGGTTTGTGCTGCTGCCGATGCCCACAGACTGTGGCTGGGTGCCAGCTCCGCCCAGAAAAAATTCACGAGATAGTGTAGCAGCAGCGTTTCAGGGATTATGGAAAATCACAACACGCATCTGGCACCAGGCTTCACCCTTAATGACCTTGTTCCAGCACCAGTGAATGTGGTTTTCTCCTGGGTCAACTGGGGCCTTGCCTTTGGGGGACCCACACGGCCTCTACCAGGTGTCCTCCCAGTAGGGGAACCATCTCTCCCCGCGTGGCCTGAAGAACCCCAGACCCCACTCTGCTCCTGGGGATTCACCCTTCCCACCAGAGCACCGCCAGGTATGGAGCTGCAGAGTTGCAGCCTTTGCGCTCCCCTTGTTTATGGTCTTAATGGAATTTAAACCCTCTCCTTTCTCCTTTCTCCCTTTTTAGTTCAGTCCCTGAGGCTGCTTCCACTTTCTCTCCAGCTGCTTTTGGGGAGGGGTGCTTTTCCCATATTCTCCTCACTGTCTCTGTCCTCTCTCTGCACGCAAAGCACCTCTCTGCCCTCCGCGGCTTCTTTCTCCTCAAATTCACCTCTCCGCGCCATGTTCCTGCTGAATTCTGTGGTTCAGGGTATGCAGATTGTTGTGTTAATCCTCAGATCAGTTTTCTAGGTGTTCAGGATGGCTTAGTGTTGGTCTGGCTGTATTTCATGGACCTGAGACACACAAAAAACTTCTATGCTGTTCTGTCTTCTTGGCTCCTCCTTCATTCCTTTTTTTTTTTTTAAGTTTATTTATTTTGAGAGTGAGAGCATGAGCTGGGGAGGGGCAGAGAGAGAGAGAGAGAGAGAGAGAATGTGGCAGGCTCTGTGCTGTCAGAGTGACGTGAGGCTTGATCTCACCAACTGTGAGAGTGTGACCTGAGTCAAAATCAAGAGTTGGATGAGGCGTCCTGTCTGTAGCCATGCTGAACTGATCTGTCCAGGAAGTGGATCCTCCAGCCCTTAAGTCTTCAGATGACCACAGCCCCAGACACTGGCTTTACTGGACTCTCAGGAAAGACACACCTAGAACCACTTAGCTGAGCCACTCGCAGAAACCATAAGATAATAAATGTTTGTTGTTTTAAGCTATGAAGATTTAGGGAACTTACAGCAAGAGATTACAATATATGGAGTGAAATGTGGAGGGCAGCGGAGAAACTGGCTCAGGGAAACTGGCTTCCACTGCCTTCCTCCGGATGTGACTCAGGGACATCTGCAGTAACGCCCAGAGACTCCTCTTTAGGGTGGTCATTCAACACGATCCCCTTATGCCCAGAGCAGGCAGTGAGGACAAGGAATGGCAGTCTTGCTGAAAGGCTGTAAGGGAGGAATGGAGAAGACTTGCCCTTGACCACCTACCATGGGAACAGAAGGGTTGAGTCTCCAGGGGCTGTGGCCTCAGTGTCCCAGACAAAGTCAGGCCGGCAGGGCTGGGGTGGGGTGAAGGGTAGTGGCCAGGGACCCAAGAGCCACCCACTGGGAGGTCAGGGGTGAGGCCAGGCTCTGAGGCCTCTGGCAGCCATGGAGCACTCAGGGCCTGGGGCTGGCAGGGCTGGGGGACAATGTGGGAACTGGGAGACCTGACAGCCAGTTCCAGCCATTCCACAGTAAGTGGCACCTGGGGTAAAGTGATGACCAGTCACTGGTGGCTGCTTTCCTCTCCCTCCTGGGGGCCCTGCCGCAGGGGGACGGGGTCTTCAGCCTGGCGCAGGGCTGGCACAGAGGACCTCTCACACACTTGGCCACACATTGACTGCATTATTTCAGGGTCGTCTGGGCCATTTCCTGTCTCCAGGAAGGATCTGTCTGAGCCTGGAAAGAGAATCGACCCTCCCAGCGCTGACAATATCCAGATACCCCCTCCCTGCTGGGGACTGTCAGCACACAGGGTACCCCAGGTGAGGGTGGAGGACACCCTCAGTTTAGTCCAGAGTTTTCCATACTCCTTAGAGATGCCAACATCGCGTCCACACAGACTACATTTCTAAAAGGAAAACTGTTTGTGGAACAATATTACCCTTACAGGTATGATATCCTCATCTGATCTATTCTATGCTCTTATTCTATTCTACTTTATTCTATTGTGTTCTATTCTATCCCATTCTATTCTGGGACACAGAGGAGGAGAGGGGCTGTGGAGGTGGTGGGGTCACAACAATCCCCTCACAACAAGACCCTTCGAGGGAGAGTTTCTTCTGACACAGCCCGCAGCTGCTCTGGGTGAGCCCTCACTCATCTCCCCCTTGGGCCCTGGGGCCCTTGGCAGCAGTGACTATACCCTATTCACCCAGCATCCCCCGCGGCTCCTGGAAGGAGCTCAGAATTCTCAGGACCCGCAAGCCTTCCTTTGACTGAAGGAGAACGTCCTTCAGTCAAAGCTGGAAATGTGGGGGCCGAAAGTGCAGCTCAAAGGATGAGTTTTGCCAAATCTTTGTCATTTGCATATTTAATCCCTTCCTCCTGGATCCACTGGCCATGGGCTCCTAGGGGTCTTAGGTACTATAGCGGTGACAGCACTATGGAGACCCGAGAATTTTGGGCTCAGGGTCTGGCAGGTCATATGAGTGAATAAAGGAAAGACCCCTCTGCCCAGTGGCAGGAGCAGGGGCTTTGGAGTCAGTGAGACCGAGTGCAGTTCTGACTTTGCCACTCACTCACTAGCTGTGTGATCTCGGGAAAGCCACTTAACTTCTCTGAGCATCAGTTTATCTCTAAGATGGGGGGGGTGATACTACCTATTTGCAGGGTTGGGGTGAGGATTAGCAAAAATGCATATAACATAGAGCACCTGGGAATTCAAAAATAGCACATGCTGTGATTATTATTAGTGATAATTACAACCACACTAGAGGGTCTCAGGACCACTCTGGATACTTCAGGTGTGCTGTCATTACTGAGTTTTGGGGGAGATGAGGCTGCTATTGTTTTCATCCTAGACAAAAAGGAAATACTCATAAACACCCAGGGGAGGAAGCTGGTTATGTTTGTCATGAACAGCCTTAGTAATAAAAGGAGAGGAAAAACACACTCAGACACACACACACATACACACGCACGCACACGCACATGCACACACACAAACCAAGAACATGGGCCCTTGCCAAGCATTTATCCTGGTTGCAAAGGATAGTGGCATTCTTGAAAAATGAACAGAGTGACTCTGATCCTGGCCAGTGTCTGTCCAGCAGTCCGTAGGGAAGACATAACCCTGGTCTCTGGTGGAACTCACAGTCCTCACGCCAGAATAAACACCAAGTGTGCTGCTAGAGAAGGACCAGATGAATGAGAATGGTGGGGCATGAAAATTCATGCTGGTAAGACCTGGGGAGCATTCTCTGTTTCTGAGGCAGACCTGTTTCATCACTGTGCAACGGGAAATTCAGTGTTTGGGCTTAATGTTTTAAGTACTAACACTGTCGATTTGCTTTAACTAATTGAATAAAATCTCTTAACTAGTGAATATGATAGGAAATTTAAATTATCTTGATCATTTTCAGGGGCACCTGGGTGGCTCAGTCAGTTAAGCGTCCGACTTCAGCTCAGGTCCTGATCTCTTGGTTCGTGAGTTCAAGCCCTGTGTTGGGGTCTGTGCTGACAGCTCAGAGCTTGGAGACTGTTTAAGATTCTGTGTCTCCCCCCTCTCTATTCCCCTCCCCCACTCGCGCTCTGTGTCTCTCCCCGAAATAAATGAACATAAAAAAAAATTAGAAAACACATTTTCAGTGAATTAATTGAAACATCATGACTAGGTTACTTTCCTCTAAGTTTGTGTTTTCCGTAATTGTCCACTAGATGGCGGGATGAGACCACACTAGATATCACTAGCTCAGAGGCTGCTCTCTCACACAGTTTTAAAGTGAGGAAAACTATATTTTGGTTCCTTCTAATTTTTTTTTTCCTTTCAGAAAATAAAGGTAAAAAATTTATGCACAACTTTTTAAGGACCCTCTCTAACACTTAAAGGGAGGTATGCCATTTCCCTGTCTGAAGCTCTAACCTCAGGTATTTTCCTCTTATCTTTGAGCAACAAACAGTTGATGGCACCAGTTAGTAATGAGTGAAAGCTTACCCTGAGCCGCGTGCTGTGCTAGGAGCTTCATCTCATTTATTCTGCACAGGGAGACTAGAAGGTGTCACTTCCATTTTGTTTAAAAAACTCTATCATTTTGTTGCATGGACGTTGTGTAGGTAAGAGCTCTGATATGAGAATTTCAAGTGTGACTTCATCAGCCAAATGAAGAATCTGTCTAGTGAACATGACCTCCAGAAACAGACCACACTCTTGGGTGCCATTCCTGGCAGTGACAGCAATGTGACTTCTTGCACAAAGAAGGAAGAAACATCTGGATAAATGCATCAGCACAAAGCCAGTCCAGAAACAAAAAGCAGAAGCTATAGGACAGAGGAGCCTGTAATTATAATCACTAGAAGCAAAAGGGTTCCTTCCTTTCCAATCTGATCAAGTATCCAAATGAGTAGGCCCTAGGGCCCTTTCTTCAGCATCTACCAGGTGCCAGGCATGGTGCTAGGTGCTTTATTTATGATTTAATCCTCATTTACTCCTTCTTTTAATTTTTAATTAAAAAAAATTTTTTTTAATGTTTATTTATATTTGGGAGAGAGAAAGAGTGCCAGTGCATGAGCAGGAGAGGGGCAGAGAGAGAGAAGGAGATGCAGAATCTGAAGGAAGCTCCAGGCTCTGAGCTGTCAGCACAGAGCCCAACTCGGAACTTGAACCCACCAACCACGAGATCATGACCTGAGCTAAAGTTGGACGCTTAACCAACTGAGCCACCCAGGCGCCCTGACTCCTTTTTTTTTTTTTTTTTTAATTATCTATTTATTTTTGAGAGAGAGAGAGTGTGTTTGTGCGTGCACACACACAAGCAGCGGAGGGGACAGAGAGAGAGGGAGACAGAGAATCCCAAGTAGCCTCCATGCTGTCAGAGCAGAGCCCGATGCAAGTCTATAACTCACAAATGGAGAGATCATGACCTGAGTTGAAATCAAGAGTTAGATACTTAGGGACACCTGGGTGGCTTGGTTGGTTAAGCAGCCAACTTTGCCTCAGGTCATGATCTCACGGTTCGTGGGTTCAAGCCCTGTGTCAGGCTTCTGTGTTGACATGACAGCTCAGAGCCTGGAGCCTGCTTTGGATTCTGTGTCTCCCTCTGTCTCTGCCCCTCCCCCACTCACACTCTGTCTCTATCTCAAGAATAAGTAAATGTTAAAAAAAAACTTTTTAAATAAAATCTTGACTGAGGCCAGTGTTATGTCACTGTTTTTCACATCTCTCATATTCTAACCATCCTCAAATATTCGGTTCCAATCCCAGCCTTCAGTCAAGCTACCTCTTTAACAAATTCAGCCAGAATCAGTACCACAGACTTGATCTTGTTTCCTGCTCTAAAATAATACAATTCATTCACCAAATATTATTGATTTCCTGCTATGAGCCATGCATAATTATAGGTGCTTAAGATAGAACCATGAACCAGACACACTCCCAGCCTTTAGTAAATTCTTATCCTAACAGATGAGATGAGAAAAAAACTATGATAATGTAGAGTGAGAAGGTGATAGTGATATTTACACAAGATTTTACAGGAGCTGTAGAGACGTCTAATTTAGCTAGTTGTTGGGAGTGGGGGCAGACGCTGGCTATGTTAAGTGTGCACAGTTTGAGCAGAATTTTGAGAAAAGCAAGGGAAGGGATCAGGAGGGAGCAAGTATGTCCTGGGCTCAGGGGAACAGCCTGGAGCAGGGAACAGAGGTGGGAGATGCCTACTCTCCCAGGAGTTCTGAGGCAGGGCTGGGACAACGATGATAGGTTTATAGAATGATAGAATCAGCTAGAACCTTAAAGGCCATCCAACTCTTCCCCATCTTTTACAGAGGAAAGAACAAAGGCCCAGAACTGTGAAGTGATTTGTTACAGGCCTAAGGCTTTGGAAAGTTAGAATGGAAATCGAGATGTCCTGACTCTCACTGACTTCACTGTTCTTTTCCCTGATCGTGATGTTTTGGGCCTGTATTGGTGCATATCTGAAATTCTATTTGCTGGCTATTAAATGAAACACAAAATGAAGCTGGTGTTATAAAATACTGAGATTCCCTAGTGTTTCAATTCTGGAACTAACCTACTGGAGAACCTCGAGCTGGTCACTTCTTTTCTCAGGGTCTCAGTTTCATTATGTGTCGAAGAACTGGGATAGATTGTTTTTATGACCCCTTCGCAGTCTAAAATTATTCTATAAATGTATGTCTATTTCTAGAATATTTTACCATGTGGTCTTTGGTCTAATCACACCTTGCTTTTTGTTTCTGCTAGACATGAAACAACGCTTGTAAGACTGTCAATTCATTCACATCCTCAAGGGGCTAAATAGCCAGTGTGTAAATGGAAAGTGCACCAGGACAGCAAGGAGAAGGGGAATCATTGTGGGCTGGAGACGTCCTGGAGACGGTGAAATCTGAACTGTCCTCTGTAAGTGGTGAGGGCTTGGCCAGGAAGACAGAGGGCTGTTCCAGGAAGAAGGAAACATGAGCAGAGTCTGGGAGTTCTGGCCACATGTGGGCCTTGCGTGAACCACGCTGCTGGGGCAGGGGCTGGATGGGGAGCAAGAGAGGTGGTTGCGCGGGGGGGGGGGGGGGGGGGGGGGGGGGGGCAGATGGAGGAGATGGTTGTCCTGCTGGGCTACAGTGTAGACTTGATGCAGGAGCCCAGGGGAAGGTGCAGGAGATTCATTTGGCCTGCAGGGCAGACAACTCTCCGGGAACCCTTGTCATTAGCACAGAATGGGCCCTGAGGGCTCTGACTTAGGAGAAGATGTTCTTAGTTGACATCTTCTGTTTTGATTAGGTGTTCTGTAATTACACAATAAATTCTAGAACTGTAAATGATAGCAACATGGACAATGCAGACCCATACAGTGATCATGTTGAAACCAATGATTTTTTAAGCATTAATTTAAAAAACTGATTAATATAAACACTTCCCTGTTTTTAGGAGGCTCACTGTTGAAAGTCTTGCTCACTTGCTCCTGTCATTGGTTCCTTCCCTTCTCTTTTTGTGTCTCATTTTCTGCCTTTGTGATCATTGGACTTGGTCTTATATTTCTTTTTTTCTTTTCTTTTTTTTAAATTTAAATTTTAGTTGGGGCACCTGTGTGGCTCAGTTGGTTAAGCGTCCAGCTTTGGCTCAGGTTGTGATCTCATGGTTCATGAGTTTGAGCCCCGCATCGGGCTCTGTGCTGACAGCTCAGAGCCTGGAGTCTCATTCGGATTCTGTTTCTCCCTCTCTCTGCGCTCCTCCCCTGTTTGTGCTCTGTCTCTCTCTCTTTCTCAAAAATAAATAAACATTAAAAAATTTTTTTTAATTTAAATTTTAGTTAACAAACAGTGCAATATTGGTTTCAGGAGTAGACTTCAGTGATTCATCCCTTACATACAACACCCAATGCTCATCCCAACAAGTGCTGTCCTTAATGACCATCACCCATTTAGCCCATCCCCCCCACCCGCAACCCTCTGTCAACCCTCAGATTGTTCTCTATTGTTGAGAGTCTTTTGTGGTTTGTTTCCCTCTCTCCTCTTTTTTACCCACTTCCCATAAGTTCATCTGTTTTGTTTCTTAAATTCCACATATGAGTGAAATCATATATTTGTCTTTCTCTGACTGACTTATTTCGCTTAGCATAATACACTCTAGCTCCATCCACGTCATTGCAAATGTCAAAATTTCATTCTTTTTGATGACTCATTAATATTCCATTGAATATGTACCACACCTTCTTTATCCATTCATCAGCCAATGGACATATGGGCTCCCTCCATAGTTTAGCTACTGTTGAGAATGCTGCTATAAACATTGGGGTACATGTACCCCTTCAAATCTGTATTTTTGTATCCTTTGGGTAAATACCTAGTAGTGCAATTGCTGGATTGTAAGATACTTCTATTTTTAGTTTTTTGAGGAAACTCTATACTGTTCTCTCGAGTGGGTGCATTCCCGCCAACAGTGCACCAACAGTTGGCATTCCTACCAACAGTGCAAGAGGGTTCCTCTTTTTCTGCATCCTCACCAACACCTGTTGTTTCTTGTATTGTTAATTTTAGCATTCTGACAGGTGTGAAGCAATGACTTATTGTGGTTTTGATTTGTATTTCCCTGATGATGAGTAATGTTGAGCATCTTTTCATGTGTCTGTTAGCCATCTGGATGTCTTTTGAAAAGTGTCTATTCATGTCCTCTGCCATTTCATAACTAGGTTACTTGTTTTGGGGGTGTTGAGTTTGATAAGTTCTTTATAGATTTTTGATACTAACCCTTTATCTGGTATGTCATTTGCAAATATCTTCTTTCATTCTGTCGGTTGCCTTTTAGTTTTGTTGATTGTTTCCTTTGCTGTGCAGAAGCTTTCTATCTTGATGAATCCCAATAGTTCATTTTTGCTTTTTTCCCCCCTTGTCTCCAGCAATTTGTCTAGCAAGAAGTTGCTGTGGGTGAGGTCAAAGAGGTTGCTGCCTGTTTTCTCCTCTAGGATTTTGATGGTTTCCCATGTTACATTTAGGTCTTTCATCCATTTGGAATTTACTCTTGTGTATGGTGTAAGAAAGTGGTCCAGTTTCATTCTTCTACATGTCACCGTCCAGTTTTCCCAACACTATTTGTTGAAGAGACTGTGTGTTTTCCATTGGGTATTCTTTCCTGCTTTGTCAAAGATTAGTTGACCATATAGCTGTTGGTCATTTTCTGGGTTCTCTATTCTGTTCCATTGATCTATGTGTCTGTTTTTGTGCCAGTACCATACTGTCTTGATGACTACAGCTTTCTAATATAGCTTGGTATCCGGAATCATGATGCCTTCAGTTTTGTTTTTCTTTTTCAGGATTGCTTTGCCTATTTAGGGTCTTTTGTGGTTCCATACAAATTTTAGGAGTGTTTGTTTTAGCTCTGTGAAAAATGCTGGTCGTTTTTGGATAGGGATTGTGTTAAATGTGTAGATTGCTTCGGATAGTTTTAGAATGTTTAGAATAAACATTTTATTTAACAATGTTTGTTCTTCCAATCCATAATCATAGAATGCTTTTCCATTTCTTTGTGTCCTCTTCAATTTCTTTCATAAGTGTTCTATAGTTTTCAGACAGATGTTTTATTTCTTTGGTTTGGTTTATTCCTAGATATCTAATTGTTTGTTTTTGGTGCAGTTGCAAATGGGATCAATTCTTTGATTTCTTTTTCTGTTGTTTTGTTTTGGTGTATAGAAATGCAACAGATTTCTACATGTTGATTGTATATCCTGCAACTTTGCTGAATTCATGTATTAGTTCCAGCAATTTTTTGGTGGAGTCTTTCAAGTTTTCTACAGAATATCAGTCTTATATTTCTAACTTTTTTTTTTTTTACATAATAAATTACTTCAAATGCTTTTTGGAAGTGGGTAGGATATAAATAAATAATTACAATTTCTCTAGATCTATTTTCTTCAATATCTTATTATACTAATAATTATAAAATAGCTCTTCATAGATGTAGCCCTTTTGGACAGAGGACCTGAAGTCCTTCATAAACCCATGTTATTAAACCAAATTTAAATTAGTTTACATTTGTATAGCATTTTAAGGATTAAAAAAGGTGGAGTTTTTCTTGGTGTCCATTATTTTAATTGAGCCACAATCCTGACAGTAGCTCTTTCATCCCCAGTACCTAGCACAGTGCTTTGACATAGATTCTCCATAAATGCTTATTGAAAAACATGAATGATTGAATTAAGTCAAAATAATTCTGTGAGCAAGAATATGTTCTAGTCATTATTCCTGTTTTACTGAAGAGGAAGCAGTGGTGTGGAGTCAGGACCATCTCGAGAGAGCCAATAGCATATATTTCTTCCCAGTTCAACTGCCAATTAATGACTTCACCTCAGCAGCTTGAAAGTGGCCTTGGCAGGAATATTTACACCAATGAAATCAACAAATATTGTAAGTCAGCACCCTTCCCAACCCCCCCCCTCGCCCCCCCCCCCCCCCACCGCCCCTCCATTCCTTGAGAGCAAGTTTTTACACATTGGCCAGTGATGAGGGAACAACAGGCAAGTTGAGGGCAAAGCACAAATGAGCACCCAGCAACCTCTCCCCCCAGGTGGCATATGTGTGACATTCCTCAGGCACTCCTGGCTGGCTGCTCAGGAACAAAGGAAAGGGAAAAACAAGTGGTTAACTGATAGAGATCACAGACACGCAGGACAGCAGTCTCCATCAGTTTGCAACTGTCTCAATGATTTATAAGAAAAAAGCAATCTTATCAATAGAAAAACCTCCAGAAACCTATAGACTTAATTTCCTCGGACCCTAGCATCACCCTCCCCTCTATAGGATAGAAAATCTTACATAATCAATCACTCCTCACAGTTATAATGCAGCTCTTTCTGCCCACAGGTCCTGTCCTCGTGCTATAATAAAACCACCTTTTTGCACTGAAAACATCTCAAGAATTCTTTCTTGGCCATTGGCCAAGACAGCACACCACAGAAATCTCAGTTCTTACTAATTCAGTGACTCAACTGAGGTTAGACTGTGGGCTAAGCAGTCAACTCCAATATCATACACCTGATGCTAATATAACATTTTATGCTAACTATACTGGAATTAAAATAAAAAAAAAATAAGGAGGTCAGCTCCACATTCTAAGAAGAGAGACCATTAGGGAAACTGATGAGTCAAGGACAAGGGAGTAGCTAGCCAATGTCTGACTTTACAGCAGAGTTCTGTGACAGGGTCTGCACAGCAAGGTCACAGACAAGCAGGTTAGAGACAGGAGCCTGCAACAAGCACTCACCTGTGTGTGCCTAGGATTTAAGGAACCTGGCCTGACAGAGTCACAGTGCAGCACACCTACAATCCAAATGCAGCAAGATGTTGAGTGAGAGAGAGGTTCCTGGCATACCATGGAATACTACAGATGGGAACTATTGGAAAAACCATCGTTGCTTCAACATACAGGGGAGAATTGTGCTGGCAGTCATTCCCAGCAAGAGTATCCAAGTAACTAAATAATCTTCAATAAAGAAAAACATGCTGAAATCATCAATGTGCTCTCAGCTCGATTACATAGAAGTAAAAGTAGATCCAGCACAAAAATTCTCATGGGTGAAAAACATGACTGTTTAATATTCCAGAAATGTTTAGAAGAACCTGCTGCCTTCTCTACACCCATTTTCATCTTTATGGACCAGAAGGTAGTCTATTATTCTACTAATTAATCCTCTGACTCCCAAGAAAATGTGTAGGGGCTGAGGGCATGCCGCTCCAAAATGTGCCACTTTGGCATAAAGATTCCTTTGAATTAAAAGTCGTAAATACTCAGCAGATGCAGGAAAAGCTCTCTGCCTCCCCCATAACTGCCTAAATTTACTCTGGAAGGCAGAGCCTGCAACAGGAAGGAAGAGAGGTAGTAACAAGAGACTCCCTTTACTTAAAGAACCTATCTGCATAATAGAGCAACCTGTTCTTCTAAACATCTCCTTGCACCTTCTTGCTAAAGAGCTTTCTCCCCTTTGTGTCCTCAGACCCTCCCCCTTCTAAGCTTTTCTAAGCTTCCTGTTGCCTCCTTGTTTTTGGAATCTCATGTCTGTGTGGATTCCTCCCGTGACCCGATTAAATTGGATTTTCTCCTGTTAATCTATCTCGTGTCAAGGTGATTCTAAGTCCAGCAAGAAGGACCATAGGGTAGAAGGTCTTCCTCCTCAACAAATGTATTCAATATGATGAGGTGTACCTCTACGGGATACTGTTCACTGTTTCTAACACTGCTCTGCTCTAAATTTGCAGCATCAGTGAGGTGTTGTCATTATGATTTGGACCATTTGACCAATCAGGACTAAAAAAATTATATTGCTTCAGGTTACTTGCATGTTACTTGTACTTTACTGACTTTTAAGAAGTGTTAGTATAATATCTCAGTGTGAAAAAAATACTTAACCAACAGTTTATTTTTAAAAAATATACACTAGAAGTTTGTGTGATTAATTAAAATAAAGTTATTATGTGGTTCAAAATAAATATATACACTATCTCGGTTAAGAAATGGGCAGAAGACATGAATAGGTACTTTTCTAAAGAAGACATCCAGATGGCTAACAGACACATGAAAAGACGTTCAACATCACTCATCGTCAGGGAAATACAAATCAATATCACAATGAGATACCACCTCATACCTGTCAGAATGATTAAAATTAACAATGCAAGAAATAGCAGGTGTTGACGAGGATTCAGAGAAAGGCAAATCCTTTTGCACTGTTTTGCTAGGAATGCAACCTGGTGCAGCCACTCTAGACAACAGTATGGAGGTTCCTCAAAAAACTAAAAATAGAACCACCCTATGATCCAGCAATTGCATTATTAGGTATTTACCCAAAAGATACAAAAATACAGATTCAAAGGGGTACATGTCCACCAATGTTTATACCAGCATCAACAATAGCCAAACTATGGAGACAGCCCAAAAGATCATCAACTGATGAATGAATAAAGAAGATGTGGCATGTACACACACACACAGAGACACACACAGACACACACACACACACACACACACACACACACACACTGAAATGGAATATTACTCAGCCATCAAAAAGAATGAAATCTTGTTATTTGCAATGACATGGATGGAGCTAGAATGTATTAAGCTAAGTGATATAAGTCAATCAAAGAAACACAAATACCATATGATTTCATTCACATGTGGAATTTAAAAAACAAAACAGATGAGTATATTGGAAAGTGGGTGGAAAGAGATGAAAGGGAAATAAACCATAAAAGACTCTTAATGATAGAGAACAAACAGGAGGTGGGTTGGAATGGGTTAGATGGGTGATGGGTAATAAGGAGGGCACTTTTTGTGGGGAGCACTGGGTGTTGTATGTAAGTGATGAATCACTGAAGTCTACTCTTGAAGCTGAAAAATAAAAACAAAAAACAAAACCAACCAACGAACAAAAATATCCACTATAAATTCCAGACAGACTTATAACTGCCATTTGGAATTGTTTTGAATGGGATTTGAACCACATATCCTCCACAGTGAGTACTTAGTAATTATTAACTACTAAGAAAATGGACACAGAGAATGATATTCTAGTTGTCTCTTAAATATCAGCACAATCAAACTTAATTAAGTACAAAATTTCTAACACAAATGACTGCATCTGGGCCAGGCATGTAGCCCCCATATTGTAGCCAATAACTATTTTCTGAACATTTCCATGCTCTGTATTTTTCTTCTTTTCCTCTGTACCACCCCATCACAGGACCCAAGTCATTTTGCTCACTTTAGATAGCTCTGGCAAGGCTGGTGAGTTGTCTTTTAAAATATAAGTGAGGGGCACCTGGGTGGCTCAGTTGGTTGAGTGTCTGACACTTGATTTTGGCTCATGTCATGATCCCAGAGTTGTGGGATTGAGTCACGAGTTAGCTCCATGCTGAGCATGTAGCCTGCTTGAGATTCTCTCTCCCTCTCTCTCTCTCTCTCTCCCTCCCTTTGCCCCCTTCCCCACTCATGCATGCTCTCTCTCTCTCTAAAGTAAAGTAAAATAAAATAAAATAAAATAAAATAAAATAAAATAAAATAAAAGTGGTAACCAGACAGCATTCAAGATCGTCCCTCCACAAATGTCACTCATTCACTCAATTTGGATATGCCCTCCTGAGTAGGAGGAGGAGGTGGAGTGAGAGGCAGCCCCTTGGAACTTGCACAGAACCCCATAGGGCCCTGGGAGTGTGGAGCAGGTGTCAGATCTGCAGGTGGGGAGGGGAGAGGGAATGCTGAGCGGCCCACTGTCAGGGAGTGGTACTGAGTCACTGTCACAGGGGCTGTCTGAGCATTGGCAGCATGGAGGGAAAACCTGTGCCAACCTCACTCCCACCCCCAATCCTCTCCCCGAATCCTTCCCCCAGTGAGGCTCACCCTATCAGCTCTCCTGGGCCAAGGAAGGGCCCAGAGAGCAGGGCCTGCCTCCAAGACTGTCCCATCCCTGTGAGGCCCCTAATGAGAGGTAGATGAGCACATGAGAGATGCCCTTGTGCATTGATGTGGAAGGAGATGATCACTAGGGTCAGGGGGTGGGGGAGACTTCCCCAGTGCAGAGGAGGAGAGAAAGGAACAAGATGGATTCTGAGAATGGCCTGGGGATGAGAACTGCTGTGTGCCATCAGTTCCCTTCATCTTCCAGTTCTGGGTGTACCTACAATGGTTTCATCCGCCCGCCAAGGTCCTGGAACTGAGGGAGAATGCTGAATGGTGCCAAACACAGGGGCAGAGGCAAGAGCTTTAGGAAAGGCGTTAGAGTGCCTCCAGTGTCTGTGTTGGGCCTCCATGGCATCACGGGAGCAGTACACCAGGGCCATTGTGTTGCTTCATCTTCTTGGAATGAAAGTTTGAACATTTGATGAGTGTGGGATGCTTTAAGCAAAAACTCAACTTGATTGGCAGTTAATACATATTTGCTCTGTGCCAGGCATTGTGGGAGGTTCTGCAAGGGAACTGGAGATGAGCAGGACATGGTCTCTGTCCTCAAGAGGTCTGAGGACTAAGAGTAGGGAAAACAGATTCACACAAATTTGTTTACTGAGGAACAGATCACCAGAAGAAGCCAGGGGAAAGTACTTAGAATGTAGAAATTGAGGTAGCATAAATAATTTAGAGGTAATTTTATCTTTCTTTTGCCATCCTTGAACAAGAGTCAAGAATTGTTCTACTTTGGTGCTGCAAGATTAAAAATAAAAGATACAAAGCAGTAAAATTGAGGTTTACTGTGGCTTCCTAGGGGATCCTCATCAGTTTATGTTCCTAACTTTTGAACCTGCCACTTTCATGTTTAATACTGATGATTTGAAGTGTTTTGAATATCAGATTGATTAAAAAAATTTTTTTTAATTTACATCCAAGTTATTTAGCATATAGTGCCACAGTGATTTCAGGAGTATATTCCTTAATGCCCCTTACCCATTTAGCCCATGCTCCATCCCACAACCTCTCCAGTAACCCTCTGTTTGTTCTCCATATTTAAGAGTCTCTTATGTTTTGCTCTCTCCCTGTTTTTATATTATTTTTGCTTCCCTGCTCTTATGTTCATCTGTTTTGTATCTTAAAATCCTCATATGAGTGAAGTCATATGATATTTCTCTTTCTCTGACTAATTTCATTTGGCATAATACCCTCTAGTTCCGTCCACATAATTGCAAATGACGACATTTAATTCTTTTTGATTGCCGAGTAATACTCCATTATATATATATATAATATATATATTATATATATACCATATTATATATTATACATATTATATATATAACATATATATACATATATATGTATATATACAACATATATATATTATATATGTTATTATATATATATTATATTAATTATACATATTATATATATATACCACATCTTCTTTATCTATTCATACACCGATGGACATTGGGCTCTTTCCATACTTTGGCTATTGTTGATAGTGTTGCTACAAACACTGGGGTGCATGTGCCCCTTCGAAACAGCACACCTGTATCCCTTGGATAAATACCTAGTAGTGCAATTGGAGGGTCATAGGATAGTTCTAGTTTTAGTTTTTTGAGGAACCTCCCTGTTTTCCAGAGTGGCTGCACCAGTTTGCATTCCCATCAGCTGTGCAAAGGAGATCCTCCTGATCCACATCCTTGCAAACATTTGTTGTTGCCTGAGTTGTTAATGTTAGCCATTCTGACAGGTGTGAGATGATGTCTCATGGTGGTTTTGATTTGTGTTTCCCTGATGATGAGTGATGTGGAGCATTTTTTTCGGGTGTCAGTTGGCTGTCTGGATGTCTTCTTTGGAGAAGTGTCTATTCATGTCTTTAGCTCATTTTCTAATTGGATTATTTGTTTTTTGGGTGTTGAGTTTGATAAGTTCTTTATAGATTTTGGATACTAACCCTTTATCTGATATGTCATTTGCAAATATCTTCTCCCATTCTGTTGGTTGCCTTTTAGTTTTGCTGATTGCCTTCTTCACTGTGCAAAAGATTTTTATTTTGATGAGGTCCCAGTAGTTCATTTTTGCTTTTGTTTCCCTTGCTTCCGGAGACGTGTTGAGTAAGAAGTTGCTGCAGCCAAGATCAAAGAAGTTTTTGCCTGCTTTCTTCTAAAGGATTTTGATGGCTTCCTGTCTTACATTGAGGCCTTTCATCCATTTTGAGTTTATTTTTGTGTATGGTGTAAGAAAGTGGTCCAGGTTCATTTTTCTGCATGTCGCTGTCCAGTTTTCCCAGCACCACTTGCTAGAAAGACTGTCTTTTTTCCATTGGATATTCTTTCCTGCTTTGTCAAAGATTAGTTGGCCATACGTTTGTGGGTCCATTTCTGGGTTCTCTATTCCGTTCCATTGATCTGAGTGTCTGTTTTTGTGCCAGTACCATACTGTCTTGATGATTACAGCTTTGTAGTATAGCTTGAAGTCCGGGATTGTGATGCCTCCTGCTTTGTTGTTGTTTTTTTTTTTTTTTTTTTCAAGACTGCTTTGGCTATTCGAAGTCTTTTCTGGTTCCATATACAAATTTTAGGATTGTTTGTTCTAGCTCTGTGAAGAATGCTGGTGTTATTTTGATAGGGATTACATTGAATATGTAGAGTGCTTTGGACAGTATTGACATTTTAACAATATTTGTTCTTCCTATCCAGGAACATGGAATCTTTTTCCATTTTTTTGTGTCTTCTTCAATTTCTTTCATAAGCTTTCTGTAGTTTTCAGTGTACAGATTTTTCACCTCTTTGGTTAGATTTATTCCTAGGTATTTTATGGTTCACAAATAAATATTTATACTTACTATATGGCAATCTACATTTTCACTTTTTAAGAAAATTCTGATAGAACCCACTAAATGGATTCCATGAACCATCAAATGGAGGCCTGCAATTTGAAGAAACCAAAACCACCAGTAGAGGGCACCAAAGTTCTCTCCGACGGTAAAGGCATCCTCTTCCTTTCGGATCATTGCCAAAACAAAAACCAACCCCAAAGTTCCTCAAAGGAGGTGATGTCATAGAGGACTATAAGTAGGAGATACTATATGATTATTAGAAAAAAAACTAAGTCATTTAAATTTTTCAAAAAATGGTTTTTTTTTTTTTTAATGCTAAGTCATTCAATCATTTCATTCTGACTCTACATTCCTCTTTGTTAGGGAAATAAAGCATTATAATGAGGGGTGCCTGGGTGGCTCAGTCTGGCTCTTGGTTTCACCTTAAAACCCAAAACCCTATGGGTTTTCCATATAGAGTATCATGTCTGCGAAGAGTGAAAGTTTGACCTCCTCCTGGCCTATTTGCATGCCTTTTATTTCTTTGTGTTGTCTGATTGCAGAGGCTAAGACTTCCAATACTATGTTGAATAACAGTGGCAAGAGTGGACATCCCTGTCTTGTTCCTGACCTTAGGGGGAAAGCTCTCAGTTTTTCCCCATTGAGGATGATACTTGCGTTGGGTCTTTCATATATGGCTTTTATGATCTCGAGGTATGCTCCTTCTATCCCTACTTTCTTGAGGGTTTTTATCAAGAAAGGATGCTGTATTTTGTCAAATGTTTCTCTGTATCTATTGAGAGGATCATATGGTTCTTGTCCTTTGTTTTATTGATGTGATGAATCACACTGATTGTTCTGTGGATATTGACCAGCCTGTACCAAATGTACTCCCAGGAGGGGCACTGCCTCTCCCCGTGTGGCCTGAGGACTGCTGGACCTCACTCTGCTCCTGGGGATTTGCCCTTCCCACCAGAGCACTGCCAGGTATTGAGCTGCAAAATTTCAGACTCTGTGCTCCCCTGTTTATAGAGTCTTAACTGAATTTAAACCCTCTCCTTTCTCCTTTCTCCCTTTTTTGTTCAGTCCCCATGGCTGTTTCCACTTTTCCACTTACTCTCCAGCTGCTTTTGGGGGGGGGGTGCTTTTCCCATATTCTAACCCTCCCCCCCCCCCCCCCCCCCCCCCGCCCCATCTCTGTCCTCTCTCTGCAAGCAAAAATAGCTCCCTGTCCTCGGTGGCTTCTCTCTCTCCCAGTTCACCTCTTTGTGCTGCATACCTGCTGAATTCTGTGGTTCAGGTTGTGAAGATTGTTGTGTTAATTCTCAAATCAGTTTTCTAGGTGTGCAGAATGGTTTAGTGTTGATCTGGCTGTATTTCATGGATGCCAGATGCAAAAAAACCACAAAAACTAGGTTGAGTTTTGATGAAAATACCAGTATTATTTCCTAATTCATATGAAACTATTCACGCTGAAATAAGAGACCTAAAATATGAGTGTATTTCCATAGAGGGGATTTAGAGACATTAGGAGTGCAGGTTTTATTATAGTGCTTAAAAAAACCTTTTTGGGAGGCATCTGGGTGGCTCAGTTGGTTAAGCACTAGACTTCAGCTCAGGTCATGATCTCACAGTCTGTGGGTTGGAGCCCCATGTCAGGTTCTGTGCTGGCACCTCAGAGCCTAGAGCCTGCCTGAGATTTTGTGTCTTCATCTCTCTCTGCCTCTCCCCTGCTTATGCTCTTTCTGCTTCTCAAAAAAAAAAAAAATTAAATATTAATTTTTTTAAAATTTAAATTTTATTTTTTAAGTTTATTTATATATTTAGAGAGAGACAGAGACAGCATGAGTGGGGGAGGGGTGGAGAGCTAGAGAAAGAATCCCAAGTAGGCTCTGCACTGTCAGAGTAGAGCCCAATGCGGGGCTTGAACCCAGCAACCTTGAGATCATGACCTAAGGTGAAACCAAGAGCCAGACTGAGCCACCCAGGCACCCCTCATTATAATGCTTTATTTCCCTAACAAAGAGGAACATAGAGTCAGAATGGAATGATTGAATGACTTAGCATTAAAAAAAATTTTTTTTTGAAAAATTTAAATGACTTGGTTTTTTTTCTAATAATCATATAGTATCTCCTACTTATAGTCCTCTAGTCTTCTCTTTGGATGACATCACCTCCTTTGAGGAACTTTGGGGTTGGTTTTTGTTTTGGCAATGATCCGAAAGGAAGAGGATGCCTTTACCGTCGGAGAGAACTTTGGTGCCCTCTACTGGTGGTTTTGGTTTCTTCAAATTGCAGGCCTCCATTTGATGGTTCATGGAATCCATTTAGTGGGTTCTATCAGAATTTTCTTAAAAAGTGAAAATGTAGATTGCCATATAGTAAGTATAAATATTTATTTGTGAAACTTTGGTTCCAGTATGTATATGTGAATGCAGAATCCAGGTGATTTCCAGTTAGCAACATTTAGCACCTATATCCAGCAGGATATAGAATTAGCATGAGGGGAGTGAGGCAGGGTTGAATAAGTGCAGGGTTAGATCCTATCTCTATTTAAAATTTTGAAATTTGGTTTATCATGGGTTTTGTGCATTAATTTTGATTTTAAAAAAGCATTGCTTGGGGCGCCTGGGTGGCGCAGTCGGTTAAGCGTCCGACTTCAGCCAGGTCACGATCTCGCGGTCCGTGAGTTCGAGCCCCGCGTCAGGCTCTGGGCTGATGGCTCGGAGCCTGGAGCCTGTTTCCGGTTCTGTGTCTCCCTCTCTCTCTGCCCCTCCCCCGTTCATGCTCTGTCTCTCTCTGTCCCAAAAATAAATAAAAAACGTTGAAAAAAAAAATTAAAAAAAAAAAAAAAAAAAAGCATTGCTTTACAATAGTATTTATTTTGATTACTGAGCTTTTTGGTGCCCACTTAAGTTTTATGCCCTAAATGAGTGTCTCGCTTGTGTCTCTCTGACAGTCAGTGTGCTTTATGGAGGGACTGGAGAAGGTGGGCCAGCCTATGGAGCCGTGAATAGGAGGCACACATGGGGATGAGAAGGGACAGTGCGTGTGATGTCTTCTTCTGAGGTAGGAGGTGAAGCCATCAGCAAAGAGTGAAGGACACAGGCCTCGGAAGAGGGGGAAGATTGAGCATGGCTGATGAGGGGACAGGAGAGGGAGAAGGTCCAGGAGAAGTGGAGGCTGGTCACACAGCATGAAGCCCTCTGCCCACAGCTAGATACTGCCATTGTGGCAACGCCGTCCACATCTCCGGCAGCCACAGGTGTTGGGGAAGTAGGGAAGACAGGAGGCACCCGAGGTCTGGGGTTGTTGGGGTGGAAGGACAGGAACAGAGAGAGGAGGGCAAAGGTGCCAGGTGATTCTGCATCTGAGACAGGGAGGCGGGCGAGAAGGAAGGTCAGGAGATTGCTGGGTGGGGTGCAGGTTAGGGAGCAGGCAAGGGGTGGGCAGAGGATTCCAGGTGAATATTAAGAGGCTGCGGTCAAAGAATGGACTACAGAGTGAGCGGACTGGAATTCGAAATTTCAGAGGAAATGCAGTTGTAGGTGAAGCCCCTTAAACGACTCTCCCACTGAGAAGTTGCCTTGAGTGTGTGAGCGGTCACGTGAACAAAATGGTATATACTTGATGACATAAGGGTTCCTGAGACTTCTGAGTATTGTGTGTCTACTAGGTAAGATTTAGAAATATAGTTCCTCTAAAATTAGATGTTGATAATATATTACAACAATGGCCAGAAACAGTGGTCAAGAAACATACAGATAGACGCAAAAAGGGATTCATTTTGAATTCGAACCCCCTGGCTTTCTCTGGCTCACATTCCTCAGCCTCTGGGTCTCGGATTCCCTGTTGCTCCTCCTGGAAGATGACTCCTCTGCTCCATCCACCCCCATCTCTACCCTCCTGGCTCCCAGCATGGCACCCACTCTTTGCCCCATGGCTCTCTTCCCGCTCAGAGCGCCACCACGGGCCTTGTCTGTCCTGCCTTCTGGTGATCGCCCTCTACTCATTTGTTACTCATCTCAATTTGCAACGAACCAGCCTTTTAAAATAATTCCTTTTTAGAAGAAATAACTATCTGAAGTTTTACAGAATTTGTACAGTATTCTCTTTCATTTGTCAAAAGGTATTACCTAGTCCTTGAATTCAAACCCGTGCACATAAATTGAGAGGCCACACAAATACATGCATGCATGCATACATACATGCATCCACTAAAACGCATGCAACGCATACACACATGCATCCAGGAAAACCCATGCATGCATCCAGTAAAATGAGATGCTTCCTTTCTCTGTGCCTCCTCCCTCTCTCCTTCCCCTGAGTTTGCTCTCCCCCAGGCCTCTCTGCTCCTCTCTCACCCTGGGGGCCCACAGCTCTCCCACAGCCATCTTCCTTGCACTCAGAGTGCTCCCCCGATCTGCAGTCCCGGCTATCTCAGGTCCCCATTGGACTGCTATACCTGCTGCCTCTCCAGCACCTCATGCTCAACACCAGCCCAAGCCCACATATGCTCCCTCCTCACCCCTAAGTCAGGAAGCCAGTTTCCCCTCAGTTGTCAGTAATGCTGGAAACTAGAATTCACCCCACCGCCACTCCTCCCATCCTAGGCCACTCCTCAGGTACTGCTGGGTGTGTTTTTCTCCAAAGGGTCTCCTGACCCCTGACTTCCCTCCCCACCTCCATCACCCCAGACGAGGCTCTCCTCACCTTATCCTGCTTCAGTATGAGGCCCTGATGGAGCCAGGGTCCAATCTCCACTGTCCCTGCTTCTGCCCTGCATACCACTGCTGCATTAACTCTTTCACATAAAGCCTAATACATATGGTGAGGTTTTTTGGGGTGATAGTGGGGCTCACAAGGTCTGCAGCTGATGGCCAAGAAAGAATCTTTGAAGATGTTTTGGTGCAAACAGGTGATTTTATTAAAGCACGGGGACAGGATCCTTGGGCAGAAAGAGCTGCTCTGGGACCACGAGGAGAGACTGGTTACATACTAGGAGATGGGGGAGGTAAAGTCCAGGGTAAGTTTCCAATGAGACTTCCATATGCTAAAGAAGACTCACAGGATAATGGAGGCCTTGATAGTGTCAAGCTAAGGTTTTCCCTCTAGCAAAGCATTAGCATTAAGACAGTAGGGAGTTCTGGAGAAAGGTTTTACTCTACCTGCCTCAAGTATTTGCCAATGGGCTGCGGGTTATAAGGAAATTTATTTCTATTTGCCATTTCCTTCTGCCTTTGTTTCCCATATCACTATGGAGGGGTGATACTGGGGCTCCAGGAAACAGAGTCTATAGGTTTCTGGAGATTAGGCTATTGACAAGATTGCCTTTTTCTTGTGATTTACTAAAATATTTGTAAATAGATGGATCAGGTCCTGCAGGACTATGATCTCTATCAGTAGCATTTGTTTTTCCCCTTTCCTTTGTTCTTGCGCAGCCAGGAGTGCCTGAAGAATATCACACATATCCCCCCTGGGGGTGGGGGCGGAGTAGTGGTGCGGCCTGTCCCCTTGCCTTATACTCCCTCATCAGGAGTTATCATTAGAAGCAAAAACAGAAACTCCTGTGACTTCTTGCTGCCCTTAGCACACACTGACTCCTCTGCCTCATTTGCAAAGTTCTCCATCTCCCTGCTTTCAAATAACATGCCTGTGTCTCAAATATTAACCATACTGCAATTCTTTCTTTGGGTGAAGCAAACTTTCCACAAATAATGACTCCATCCAAACCCTTGCACTAAGACTTGACCTACCATGACTTCTGGAAGCCCAAGTTTGCATCCCTGTGATGACCCAGCCTCCTTTTGAGTTCCTATCTGAAAAAACTCAAGGAATGCATCGTTTGTCGTTTGTCGTAACCAAGACCTGAAGATAGAGCCCTGATACACCTCTTTCTTGAAGCATTTACTAAAATAAGCTTACAGTTGTATATTTTTCCTCTGTTCCTTTGAAATGTATACATATCTCCTACAACCTGGGAGTGTCTTTCTCAAGGACCCAAAAGCCATTCCTCTGAAATGTAATCATCAGAAAGGACTGGACCTCTTCTGTCTGCCAGTCTCTGTGGGAGGACAGGATCCTAACTTCATGATTGCCAGCCAGCAGATACAGCTGGGCTAACCATGATTACACTGACACCCACTTCTTGAAAGTTCTCATTTCCCTGCCTCTATTGGGCCCCTGCCCACACCCCCTCCCTACTCTCTCAGTCTCCCTTTGAAAATGCCAGTCCGCTCTGCACAAATTGAGGTGGGCTCAGCTCTTTCCCCAACTGATAGGAGCTACTCGATAAAATGTTTCCACCACTTTAACTAAGGTCTCAATTTATCTTTGACACCTGAAGCAACGATTGTGCCTCCTCCTGTGACCACCTAAATCCTGTTGATCCTCAGCCTCTTCTGAAATCATGTGACTGATCCCACCACCACTGATCTCTGCTCTCAGGGACCCTCCATTTGGACTGCCATTGGGATCACCCAGTTCCAGCTGATGGGCCATCTGAACCTGACTGAGGTGCCAGTTTTCTGTCATTTAGGATTGAATCCAACTGGTTGTTTTCAATACTTCAAGGTAGAAGACACTCCTACTTTATTATTCTCCTTTGTGCCTAGTATAAATGTTATGGAACCAGGCTGGAATGCTGGTGGAAAAACCAAGCGGCACTCAGAGATCTTGGTGTATGAGAGATTTATTTAACACCAGGGGACTCAGAGGAGACTGTTTCTCCAAAGATCTGAGCGCCGAATGCAAGTGGGGAGGGTAATTTACAGCTGTCAGCTTCCATAAGTGTGGGGGTTTTCGTGAGCGCAGCAAACAAAGGAAGAACCCGGAGGAGTGGTCTCTAAGCTAGAGACCAAAGCTTGTTTTAGTCCCGTTGGCCATCTTTGGCGCAGTATTTTATTCATTTCTCTGACATAAGTACTTACATAGAGAGTACTCAAATACTAACAGGATGAATCGAAATACTGGAAATTGTAGTTTAGTGTAAATTAAAATGCACACCTCGATCACCTTAATTACAACTTCAATGGGTATGGTTGGTTTTGCATATATTTTAGGATCAGAAAGTAGACTCAACAAGGAAATGAGTTACCAGCAGGGGTGAGGCAATAAAGGAGAGGTGACTGTAGTAAACCGGCTTAGTCCAGAAAATATTAAAGGGAACTCGTTTGTGAAGAAATATGTTTTGAATAGTTGTGAAGCATAGCTCCCAGACTTGGGGTGGGGTCTACCACCTGCTTCTCAATATTCCTTTATTCTCCTATTCTCTTTTTCATCCTTCTGACCACTCCCCACCTATTAAAAAAGAGGATATAGGGGCACCTGGGTGGCTCAGTCAGTTGCGGTTAACCGTCTGACTCTTGATTTTGGCTCAGGTCATGATTTCACGGTTTGTGGGTTCGAGATACACATCGGGCTCTGCGCTGGCAGCATGGAGCCTGCTCGGGATTCTCTCTCACTCTCTTTCAGCCCCTCCCCTGCTCTCTCTCAAAATAAATAAATAAACTTTTTTTTTTAAGAAGATATAAATCTGTCTCCAGTCCAAACACAAACCCAAGTTATATTCCAAATATTTGCCTATTTCCCTCTAAGCAGTTCTTTGTCCTGTTCTCTCTCATGGTCTTTCTTGTTTCCTATTTCCTGAAGCCATCTGTAATTTTTATATCCCCTCGGTAACAATACATGGACATTCACCCCCGGTTTGCAGATGAAGTCACCAAATCAGAGTGCAGTGAGGGTTGCCCGAGGTTACACAATGAACCTGGCCCCACGTGGGGGTAGCCCTGGAGTTTGCAGCCTGTGGCCTGGTGCCTGAGCTGGAACACGGGCACACAAAGGAAGCTGCAGGCACAGCGTTCTGCTGTGGATGGTTACTGAGCTCACATGCATTATTGGGATCTTTTGTTTCCTGTAAGGCCCAGCATTTTCTTTCTCCAGGTCAGGCAGGCCTGTGGGTTTCTCTGCAGTCTCCTCCCCTGCACTTGGAATACAGAAGCTAGAAGATATGCTTTATCTAGACAAGCTTTAAGATTGTGCAAACCAGGAGCACTGGCGGGGGCTCAGTCGATTAAGCGTCGGACTTAGGCTCTGGTCATGGCCTCACAGCTCATGAGTGTGAGCCCCACGTTTGGCCTGGAGCCTGGAGCCTCCTTCAGATTCTGTGACTGTGCAGACCAAAAGAGCTGGCATTGATAATTTGTGTGAGTTTTTTAATCAGCAAGGTCAGGGTTGGGGCAACATCTAGTTGTAATTACAACATTTAGTTGTAATTAATGAATTTAGACCCTGAAAGTGCTTTTGCTTTTGGTTGGGCAAGCTTGCCTAGTGACTATGTTCAATTCGGGGAAGTTCACGAGTTCTTTTGTTATAAAAGAGAAGCTGTCACCAGCTAGACCCTAAGACCTGACTTTTACTGCCCACCTGCTTGTGCCCCCCAAACTTTCTCCCATAGTTATCCTTAAGCTCTTCCTTCTAACTAATCTCTGAACACAGGCAAATGGAAGTCAAAATTGCCCCTCCAGCAATAGTGACTCCTGTGACAAAACCTGCAGCCTGCAGAAGCCACTTAGACCAGTTTGAGCTTTAACCACTGATTTGCACCTGTGCAGATACCATGGAGTGACCTGTAGAATGACCAGCAACTACCTCTATTTCATTATAATACTGAAATCTCTGCCCAAGGAGGCGCACAAGCCTCATTTACATAACACACAATGAACATACAATGAATATGCACATAGGCATGTTTCCTTAAGGTGCATGTGTGACCTTATGCCTGCCCCTATACACGGTGACAAGACTTCCTTATCTACATATTCATTCTAACACTGAATAAAAGGAACCCATCCACCCTTGCTTGTGCAGTTAGACCTCCTTATTAGCTACAGATAAAGTTTTCTTTGTGTCACAACTCAACCTGATGCAGTTTGACTCAACAAGGAGCAAACTCACATTGGCTTGGTTACAAAGCTGGGTACTGCAACAGAGTAGTTCATCTTTCCTAATCTTGCCCTCATCAGATCAGTACTACCAGTGGGGTTTGGTTATAGTTTATGTAAATGGTGCTTCTGAGGATGGGGCATTTGGATTTGAAGACTTCCTAAGTACCCTGAACTGAGGAGGGTGACTGTAACTGAACTCTTTTGAGTTTGCTCCTTGGTGAATTACAGGTAGACACTACACTGGTGGGCGGGGGGGTGGGGGGGGTGGCGGGAGAGGAGGGTTGTTACACCAAGTAAACTTTATTTGCAGCAATTAAAGAGATCAGGGGAATAACTTCCAAAGCCATAACTCCCTGAGCAGGGGTGAGCAGTTTCCTTTTATTTAGGGTTTAGAATGAATATTCAGAAAGGGGAGCTTTCTCATTGTCTGTAAAGTTTGCGCAAGCTTAGAAAACACGAAAGGTATGGTGTGTTAATGAAGCTTGGGCTCCTGCTAGGGCAGAGACTTTAACATTATAGTGAGGCAGAGGTAACTGTCAGAGGAGGGGAAGTGGCTAAGGGCAAGCTCCAAGAGCTAGTATAAATTAGCTGGGGTCTTGGGCTCCTTATCTTGGGAGGGGGCTTTAGGGCCTTGCTTACTTTTGAAATAGCACTGGAAGTTTTAACCACTGATTATTGTCTCTGATACAGTTAAACTATTTTCTTGCCTGGTAGAGACTGTTAGTTTTTGCACTTTCTTTGTTCCCTCAAAGTCCTTAACTGCTGAGGTTTTTGCGTTGTGTGTGTGTGTGTGTGTGTGTGTGTGTAATTCTGACAGCTCCTAGGAAGTTCTGTAGGAAGTGTGCTTGGACAAGTAGGGTATAGATGGGGGCAGAGGACTTGGGGTGGGAGTTGGGGTGGGGGTGAGGGCATGGGGATAGATGGGGGCCTGAAATGACTTCTTCTGTATCAGAAAAGCTGTGTCTTGACTTTCTTTTACTGGAGACCCCTAACTCCTTCTGCTTACAAAAGTGGCTGTTCCTATTTATGTAGCACTGTTGAGTTAGCATGGAAAGTCCTGTGTTCTAGGAAACCACTGCCCCAGCACATGAAAAATCCCAGCTTTAGACAATGTATGCTGAAGGTTGGGGAAAATGTATAAATCCATATGGCCAGCCCCCAAGTGTCCCAAAAGCAACACTGCTTTTAGTGTCAAATGGATACAGCATAGATTATCTGTCTTCCAGAGTTGGTGTTGCTGATGTTGGCCGTCATGATTTGCAGTTCACAATAATCGATTATTCATTCATGTATGACTCTAAGTGATGCAACTGAAGTCTGCAATCTCAGTGTGTCCTAAGTGTTCATTATTTTAAAGAAAGATGGAAGGACACATACAATTGGATTAAGAAATTTAATAACCATCAGTGTTCTATAGTTTTCAGAGTATAGGTCTTTCACCTCTTTGGTTAGGTTTATTCCTAGGTGTCTTGTTACTTTTGGCGCAATTGTAAATGGGATTGTTTTCTTAATTTCTCTTTCTGGTGAAAGAAATTGAAGAAGACACAAACAAATGAAAAGACATTCCATACTCATGGGTTGGAAGAACAAATCTTGTTAAAATATCTATACTACTCAAAGCAATCTACACATTTAATGCAATCCCTATCAAGATACCACCAGCATTTCTTGTAGAGCTAGAACAAACAATCCTAAAATTTGTATGGAACCACAAAAGACCCCAAATAGCCAAAGCAACTTTGAAAAAGCAAAGCAAAGCTGGAAGCATCACAATTGCAGACTTCAAGTCATATTACAAAGCTGTAGTCATCAAGACAGTATGGTACTGGCACAAAAATAGACATACATCAATGGAACAGAATAGAAAACCCAGAAATAAACCTAAAACTATATGGTCAATTAATCTTTGACAAAGCAGAAAAGATTATCCAATGGGAAAGGGCAGTCTCTTCAACAAATGGTGTTGGGAAAACTGGACAACAACATGCAAAAGAAAGAAACTGGACCACTTTCTTACACCATACACAAAAATAAACTCAAAATGGATGAAAGGTTAAATATAAGACAGAAAACCATCAAAATCCTAGAGGAGAAAACAGTCAACAACTTCTTTGACCTCAGCCGCAGCAACTTCTTACTAGACACGTCTCTGGAGGCCAGGGAAACAAAAGCAAACGTGAACTATTGGGACCTCATAAGGATAAATAGCTTCTTCACAGTGAAGGAAATAATCAACAAAACTAAAAGGCAACCTATGGAATGGGAGAAGATATTTGCATATGACATATCTGATACAGGGTTAGTATCCAAAATATATAAAGAACTTATCAAATTCAACACCCAAAAACCAAATAATCCAGTTAGAAAATAGGCTAAAGACATGATTAGACATTTTTTCCAAAGAAGACATACACATGGCCAGCAGACACATGAAAAGATGCTCAACATCATCACTTATCAGGGAAATGCAAGTCAAAACTACAATGAGATATCACCTCTCACCTGTCAGAGTGGCTCACCCAAGTTCATTCTTCTTCATTATCACTCTCCAGTTTTCCCAATACCATTTGCTGAAGACACTGTCTTTTTTCCATTGGATATTCTTTCTTGCTTTGTCAAAGATTCGTTGGCCATACATTTGTGGGTCCACTTCTGGGTTCTCTATTCTGTTCCAATGATCTATGTGTCTGTTTTTGTGCCAGTACCATACTCTCTTAATGATAACAGCAGAAACAGACTCTTAATTATAGAATACAAACTGATGGTTACTGGAGGGTAGATGGATGGAGGGATGGGTTAAATAGGTGATGGGGATTAAGGAGTGCACTTGTTGTGATGAGCACTGGGTAATGCATGGAATTGTTAAATCACTGTATTGTACACCTGAAACTAATATAACACTGTATGTTAACTAAGTGGAATTAAAATAAAAACTAAAAATAAGAAACTTAATAATCAAAAGAGTACATTCTGCCCAAAGATAGAAAAGAATTTGGGATTGGACATTGCTATAGCTTGAATGTTTGTGCTCCCTCCACCCCCCAGCCCCAGCCAAATTCCAAATTCATGTGTTGATGAAATCTTAATGCCCAGTAGGATGGGACTGGTATGTTGGGCCTTTGGGAGGTGATCAGGTCATGAAGGTGAGTATTCATGAATGAGGTTAGCGTCCTTATAGAAGAGGCTCGAGAGAGTTTTTTTTGCCTCTTCCACCATGTGAGGATATGAGAAGTCTTCAACTAGGAATAGGGCCTTCACCCAACCATTCTGGCACCCTGGTTTGAGACTTCCAAGTTCCAGAACTGTGAGCAATAAATGTTTGTTGTTTATAAGCTACCCAGTCTGTGGTATTTTGTTATAGTTGCTGAACTAAGACAAGTATGGTGAGGAAGGGGATGTGAAGTCATATATGGAGGCTAAATCTCACAACTTGGATTAGATAGCCAAGTCCCTCTAAATCAATCCAAAATTTTACCATCTGCCAAAAACTATATTTTGAAAATAGTGGCTGCTATATTAGCTTGGATTGAATACATGAACACATGCATTATCACACCTTTGATTGCTTTATGAAACTACATACAATTACATTTCCTGATTCAGAGGTGCCAACTAAAATGTTTTGTGGGTGAGCAAAGGGGAAATTTGATAACAGATATCTTGGCCCCTTACAATGTGGAACCAATTTTGTCAGGTCTTACTACAGATGCTTTTTACACTAAATCAAAGAGTATGTCAACTCACAGCAACAACAACAAAAATGTTCCCCCTACTTCCTAGTTATTCTGATTTGAACAATGGAGTTTCAAATGGTCTTCTTGACTTATGTGGATATTTTAACAATGCTGCATAAATAAAAAGAACGTTGATATCTTGTCCAAATACAAACTAGATTTTGCTTATTTATGAACATATTTGGCAGATATTGTACATATAATTTCGGCAAATTCCATTCTGTCTATAAACTTCTTGGTAGAGAAAATGAAAAGATGCTACCTCCCAAATATCCTGCACACCATGTATACAAACACCATTAAAAGGGGTGTCATTGGCTTATTGTGATATTTAATGCAAGTTTTGATCATTTTTCAGTTTTCTCAAAATGTGCTACTAATGAAATTTTTGCCTTATAGAAATAGAAGGAGATAGCTTCTTCAGACATGTACCCACAAGACGGCTATCACTGTTGCTGGTCATATATTAATAGAAACAAAAGACTTGATTGACAAACAGCTGGTCTGCAAAAACAAGTCTGTAGATACAAAGTGAATACTATTGAAGAGCTAAGACCTAATTCCTACAAGTCTGAAAACCTTTTCTTCTGGTTTCTGGCCCAGCATGTAAGAAACTGGAAGTTGCCACTCCATCCTAACAAGAAGTAAAAGGCTGACCAAATTGAAAAATCAGCAACTCTTCTTATCCATGGGAGAAGTGAGGTCACAGGGCAAATAGCTGCCCTCAAATTGGAGAGACCCCCATGTGAATACAGGGAATCACAACTTACCTGACCAGAAGCCCGCAAGCATAGTTCGCCATGGGAACCAGTTCCAGGGTAGGGAAACTTCAACTGTAATCGATGAATTCGTGGGAACTCAGTGTGGACAACTCTGAGAGTTAAAAACTTCAAGGGGTATAGTTTTATCAATTGTAATACTCTAGTTGGGAATGGTGATAATGGGGGAGGTAAAGGGTATATGGGAAATCTCCACCTTCCCCTCAATTTTACTTTGAATCTAGAAATGCTCTTAAAAAAAGTCTTAATTAAAAAATTTTACTTTTAAACCGAAGAAGGACCCAATCATTGATGGCTCCATACTTTTGTATATTTTACTTCCAGGATTTTTTTTTTTTTAAATTTTTAATGTTTATTTATCTTTGAGGGAGACACAGGGTGAGTGGGGGAGGAGCAGAGAGAGAGGGAGACACAGAATCTGAAGCAGGCTCCAGGCTCCAAGCTAAAGGCAGAGAGTCTGACGCAGGGCTTGAAATGGTGAGATCATGACCTGAGCTGAAGTTGGCCACTTAATCGATTGAGCCACCCAGGTGCCCCTACTTCTAGGATCTTGACCAGGTTCTCAAAGTGAACACTGAGGGAAAATCTCCTTATGTTTCCAGCAGAAGAGGAGAAAAGTCACCTTTTTGAAATAAGCCAGAGAATTCTGTTCTTTTTAACAAGGCTTCTCTCAGGAAAATATATCTACTCAGAGACTAACTGACCTGGGGGAAGGAAAGTACCCAACTCCAGCTCACTCTAGCCATACTATCACATCAAAGGGTAGGAGTTGTGGGTGGAGGGAAGAACTGAGAAGCATATGTGAAGTTCACAGCTGAGGGACACAGTCTCACTAAAACACTAAGACCTATTCATAGGATTGTAGAACACTTAAAAAAAAAATCTCACCACTTCTTTTCAAAATCATAATGAAATTCCTAGCTAATCCAATAAGAAAAGAAAAAATGAAATGTATACAGATTGGGAAGGAAGATATAAACCGTTTTTTATTCACAAATGACTTAATAATATATGTAGAAAATCTGAAAGAATCAACAAAAAAAGCCTTGAAACCAATAAGCAATTATAGCAGGGTTGCAGGAATGGAAGATTAATACACAAAAATCAATTTCTTTCATATATTCCAGTAGTGAATATATTCACTAATTATTACTAATTCACTAATTATTCACATAATTTATTCAATTTATACCTAAAATGAAATACTTAGGTATAAATTTAAGAGACTATGTACAAGATCTATATGAGGAAAACTTCAGAACTCTGATCAAAGAAATCAAAGAAAAATATAAACAGAGAGATATTCCATGTTCATGGATAGGAAGACTCCATATTGTAAAAGATGTTAATTCTTCCCAACTTGACCTATAAATATAATGCAATCCCAATAAAAACCCCAGCATATTATTTTTGTGGATATTTAAAAAACTGTTTTGAAAGTCTATATAGAGAGGCAAAAGACCCAGAATGGCCAACACAATATTGAAGGAGGAGACGGAGTTGGAGGACTGATACCACCTGACTTTAATACATACAATACATCTACAGTAATCAAGATAGTGTTGTATTGGTAAAAGAATAGATGAATAGATCAATGGAACAGAATAGAGAGCTGTGATATTGTGATTTATAATAGGAAATATATATTTGTCTTCCACTGTTCCTGGCACATAGCTCCTAAAACCCTTGTAATTTCCCATATAATAACTATAGGAACATCTTTCATTACGATATTTAGTTTTATTCCCAGTACCCGAAATAACTCCAAAGGATAAAGGTGAAGAAAGTGTCTTTTGTTTTTCTTAATAAGTCCCTTTCAACCACACCAGCGTTTATATTAATGAGATGACTTTTAGAAAGCCCCTAAAGAGGGAGGCTGGTTGCCAGAGGAACCAACCCTGTGGTTACAGGGTTAGAACTTTAAGCCCCACCCTCTGACCAGAGGTTGAATGGGTCACCAATGACCACGGATTTAATCAATCATGCCTATATAACAAAGCCTCCATAAAAATCCCAAAGGACAGCGTTCAAAGAGCTTCTGGGTTGGTAAACACGTGGATGTGATAGGAGAATGTTCCTTCCCTCATACCTTGCTCTATGCATCTCTTCCATCTGGCTATTTCTGAGCTCTATCCTTTTTTTTTTTTTAATTTTTTAAATGTTTATTTAATTTTGAGAAAGAGACAGAAGACAGAGTATGAGTGGGGAGAGAGCAGAGAGAGAGAGGGAAACAATCTGAAGCAGGCTCCAGGCTCTGAGCTGTCAGCACAGAGCCCTATGTGGGGCTTGAATTCACGAACCATGAGATCATGACCTGAGCTGAAGTCAGATGCCTAACTGAGCTACCCAGGCGCCCCTAGCTCTATCCTTTTAAATTGGTAAATTTTCTTGAGTTCTGTGAGCCACTCTAGTGTATTAATCAAACCCAAGAAGGGGGTCATGGGAACTTCCAGTTTATAGCCAGTTGGTCAGAAGCATAAATAACAAGGACTTATATTTGGCATCTGAAATGTTTGGTTAAGGGGTTATTCTCATGGCATCGAACACTTAACCTTTGGCATCTAAACTTGTCTCTAGGTTAGATGGTGTCAGAATTGAGTTAAATTTTAGGACACCCAGTTGGTTTTGCAGAACTGTTTGTGTGGGAAAAGCCCCAACATTTGATGACCAGCAGTGTCAGAAGTGTTGTGAAGAGTAGAGTTTTGAGAGCAGAGGAGAAAAATAGAGTTTCTCTTACAAGAGCCTAGAAGTAGACCCACATAAGTATAGTCAACTGTACTGATCTGATCTTTAGCAAAGGAGCAAAGACAATACAATGGAGAAAAGATAGTGTCTTCAACAAATGTGCTGGAATAACTGGACATCACATGGAAATAAATGAATCTACATACAGACCTTAAATCCTTCAGTAGAATGAACTCAAAATGAATCACAGACCTAAATGTAAAATACAAAAGTATAAAACTCCTAGAAGATAACATAGAAGAAAATCTAGATGACCCTAGGTTTGGTGATGATGTTTTAGATGCAACACCAAAAGCAGGGGAGCCTTGTACTTTAGACTTTATCCTGAGGAAAAGGAAATCCACTGAATAACTTACATGTTTTATGAGATCATCCTGGGGGTTGAGTGATAAGTGGATTGGATAAGGGAAGACCAAGGGCGGGGAAACAAGTTTGGCGACTGTTGCCAAAGTCTAGATAAGAGGAGGAAGTTCAAGGTAATGGGAAAAGTAGCCCTGGGGCAAAATGAAAAGTTGGGTTTTGAACATGTGGAAGTGCCAGAGTCATCAGATTGAAAACATCAGGGAGCAGTTGGTCTGATGCTTGGAAGGATATATAGGAAGCCAAAAAGGGTGTGGAGAGGAAGCAGAGGGCCTTGTGCAGAGGAGGAAGAGTGGAAGTGAGGTCCTGGAATGGAAGAAATGTGGGAGAAGGAGCAGTGCCTTGTTCTAATGAGTTCAAGAAAGTAATCAAAGGTGTCCTTGGATGGAGGTAACAGACCAGCATGATCCTGAATACAATCCACATTAGACAGGGAAATGAAGGCCTTCTAGTAAGTTTGGTGGTTATACCTTTTCCAAATACAAGTTATGTTTGTTTTGATCTCACCTTTATGCAGTTCTTGCCACCTGCCTTCTAGTCTTGGCAGGGAATGAACATCAGAGTAAATGTCATCCCTTCCATTTCATTATTTAGGATTTCCTTTTGCACATTTACTTACTGAAGGCAGTGATGACTTTTAATTGCTTTGATAACTTCCAAGGATTTTAGCCTTTGCCTTATTTGTCACAGCAGCAGTTTTGTGAAAACAGCAAACTTGCATCAATACTAGGACTGAGGAAGGATGGGGGCTGTTTCCACCTAGAAATTCACCACCATATTCTTTTCTGTGTGATACCAGTCAAAACAGCTGGTGGAATATTCACTGCCTATCAGTGGTTCTTTTGATAAATTATGAGCTGTGTTCAACGTAAAGATTGCTCAAGAAGTAATCTGTAAGAAAAGACCAGGATCATACTTGGTTTCAATCCTTGCCTAATAGGGCCTGTGACTCCATGTTATCGTTATGGAAAAAGAGCTTTACTGATTAATTAGCTTATTAACATAGAAAGCGTTGCTGTTAAATAGCTACTTTGCATATACCAGGAAATTTTTGCCACATGAGAAGGAGAAACCTTGCATTCTAATACTTCTTTTTTGTCAAAGAAGCAGAAGGTGCTTAGCCGATGTTGCTGTTGAACATCTGCAGTTGACCAAGTGACTAGTCTTTGTGCTATGGCTAAACAGCAGCTAGCTTGGAACTATTAAAACTTTTAATGAAAAGCAAGGATACAGTGAGTGTATCCTTTGTTTATAATTCTGTAACTAGAATAAAATACTTATTGTAGTGTGCTGTTTTATCTTATCTTGGAAAATAGGCAATTATGGCAAAAAGCATAATTCTTTAAGGAATAAGGACCAAACAACTTTAAAGAAAAAATATTTGTTATTATAATTTATTGAATATTCGATATACAATATGGCAAATTTTCTGGGATTTAACCCTAGGATATGATTGTTGCTGGTGCTTATTAGTAAAAGGCTCCAGTTCATGCTTATGACTAGTAAAATGTTTTGCTGTTGGAGAAGTGGATAAAGTACACCAAAGATGGCTGATTGGATTAAAACAAACTCTGGTCTCTAGCTTAGAGACCCCTCCTCCGGGTTCTTCTTTCTTTGTTTGCTGAGCGCCCGAAAACCAACCCCCGCCCCCCCCAATATGGAGGCTGGTAACTATAAATTACCCTTCCCGCTCACATTCGGGGCTCAGATCTTTGGAGAAACGGTCTCCTCTGAGCCCGTCAGTGTTAAATAAATCTCCAATCCACCAAGGTCTCCAAGTGCCGCTTGGTTTTCCCGCCAGCATTCCAGCCTGATGCCGTAACATTACAAAGTAAAAACACAATACCATACAAAATGAAATCACTTTATTTAAAAAAAAAAACATTGTTGAGTTTGTTTTATTCAGTCTAATGACTAACGCAATAAAAGCAGATAAACTAGTTTAATATAATTGGATGCTTTTTTTTAAAAGAGATTTTATTTCTAAGTAGTCTCTACACCCAACCTGGGGCTTAAATTTATAATCTCAAAATCAAGAGTCACATGCTCCACTGACTGAGCCAGCCAGGCGCCCCATAATTGGCTGCTTTTTTTCTTTTCTTTTCTTTTTTTAAAGTTTATTTATTTTTGAGAGAGAGACACAGTGTGAGCATAGGCAGGGGAGAGGCAGAGAAAGAGGGAGAGACACAGAACTTGAAGTGGGTTCCAGGCTCTGTGCTGATGGCACACGTAACTCGTAACACAAATGGCCATCAGCACAGAGCCCAATGTGGGGCCTGAACTCACAAACTGTGAGATCATGACCTGAGCCGAAGTTGGACGCCCAACCAAGTGGGCCACCTAGGCACCTCAATTGGCTGCTTTTATACAGCACATATTGTCCAGTCCACAATATAGTATTAAATGATGGAGCACACTCAATATAACCATTTTTACAGAACTAGGAAATAAATTTCTAAGAATAATTGTTACAACCCCATCTGTCATATCCAACTCCAATATTCTAATTCTGAAGCAGATAAAACCAATGACCATCCTCATATGGGCTCACGAGTAAGAGTAGTGTTACCATCAAAATCTGTATTTTTGATCCGTTATGAGCATTGAGACGAGCTTCAAATATTCCCAAAGAAAGAAGCACAGTGGACGTTATCATCACCTATTCCACAACAGCGAGTGCTCCATTCAAAACTGTCTCATCCCAGGAATTAAATAAGGTCAGTCACATTCATTGGCATTTCCTCCACTGTGCTATTGTAGAAAGTCTGAATGTCACAAAGAATCCACTTGTCTTCTTCAATGTTTATGGCCACAGCTTTCCTCCCAAATCAGCCTCCACTGCCAATTCTGAACAAACAAAAATTATTAATCAGAATATTGCTTATCAAGTACAATATGAGCTACTAACAATATGAGCTACTTGTTAACCATCAGTGGCTGTTTATTTCCCAAGATTATATATAGAGTGATTCTAACTAGATGCCAATTACAATATCTAGAGAGAAAAAGGATTTCTTTTGTAGTTAGTGGAAAGGATTCCTTTGGCTGCAAAATCAGATTCTATCAGGCATCTTAAGCATTATTATTTATAAAGCAGATGACAGTATTGTGTTTGTGGTAGTGGAATTAAAGCCCATACCCAAGAGGGCTAGCCAAGAGCAGTTGTTGGCCTGGGACAGATGTAAACACCACAGACTAAACAAAAAGAACAATTACGTAATTCGTCTTGACACACTTTTGGAACTATAAAGTGCAACTGTAAACTCTGGAATGTTAGCTATTGTTTAGGACTAGGCAGTCTAATACAATAGCCAGTAGCTACATGTGGATATTGAAATTAAAATTAAATAGAAAATATAGTTAACCGGTTGCATGAACCACACCTCAGTAGCTGCATGGTGGCCTGTCACTTCTGTGTTGGGCAGCACAGATATAGAATATTTTCATTGCTGCAAAAGTTCTATTGGACAGACTTGGTCTAGGACTTAACTTTTTATAGCGTGTGTGTGGAAGGAACTTCCAAAGATCTGTCATGATAACCCATACTTATCACCGCTTTCTGCTCAGTTCACCTAAGACACCGTAACACAGATGGCTGAGATATATGTACCACCATGGCTCTATACCAAAACAGATAATACAGCCAATTAAAAATGCCGTGGCTGGAGCGATTTAAAATATCAAATAACCGGAACAAGAAAAAAACAAATATGGAAATACTGACTCGCTCTTTGTCCAAACTACATGCTGTTTCACTCGTGAAACCATGTCCTAAATTAGGCCAGTGCCATCTCTGAGCACCGTCTCATCATCTATTCTTGTTGACTACTACATTTTGTCTTTCTTTTTTATTTTAATGATTGATTTTTTAAAACAAAAGTTTATTCTTAAATGTACAACAGGATCTAAGACACTCCATTCTACTAGCTATCGGCAGCAACAGGGTTATGACAGGGAATCCAGATGTTTAAACAGAAATGGAATTAAGGATTACCATTGCCTCAGGCACAAGGAACAGTTTACTTTTTGCCAGATTTCTTAGTTCTGCCTGTGACCAGGGGGCCCTTCCCTGCAGCCTGGTCTTGGCCTTTTAGCTCCTGGAGTTTCTTCTGCTCCTCTTTTGGCTCCTGCTTGAACGCCTTATGTTGGCCATCTCCTTGGCCTACTTCTTGGGCTGCTTCGGGGGCTTCTTCCTGCCCCCTTTGCGGCTGGACATGGTGCCTCTATATCTTTTTAAAGTTATTTTTACATTAGTAGCAAGACATAATTTATTTAGTAATAAAACCACTATACCTAAGCCAGTGTCAATGTAAATTGATACCAGAAAATGCTAACAAAATCCCAGTTATAGAGGAATCCCCAAGAAAGCACAAGATATGAATAACACGACTAAAAAAAAGGACTCACGTGTAAGCTAAGGCAGCCGGATCTAACAGCATTGTTGATTTTTCCTTTGAATATCAATTGTACAAAATCCAAAGTCTGGGCTACATTTCACATTTGTTTTTCTACTATGTTCTGATCAACCATGAATCTCTCCAAGTAGAATTTAAATACATCTTACCATGTTACTAGATGATAAGATTGTTGTCCTCATTCATATACCTGATTTTAAAGGTTGTCTGGCTAACAGAATCACACTTGAACAACAACACATAAATTTATTTCACCAGAATAAAGGCAAATACTCAATGAAGATGACAAATATTCAGTTGAGAATACAGTTTCCCCAAGTGGTGGGCGGTGCATAGTTTATAACCATAGATACCATTGTACATAAAAATCATGAGCCTGAGATCACGGTAGTATACATTCAAGTTCTGATTCAAACAGCAGCTGCTGCACACTCTTCCAGGCCACCAAACAGTAATGAACCGCATAGAAATCATACAGCTCACTGTGGAGTGTGGGCTTTATTTCCCCACATAGCTTGAGCTGACAAAGACTGCTAAAAATCTTCCCCTCAAAACCAACTTTTGGCAGATGACTATAATTAAATGAGGAATTGAAATACCAGTAAGTTGGCAGTAATCAAAACGTGGTTTGTCCCATACCTGAATTCCTTCCCGATAATGCCTTTCTTTCTTCTTTCTTTCTTTCTTTCTTTCTTTCTTTCTTTCTTTCTTTCTTTCTGTCACCACCTGCAAAATATTAATAAGGCCGAATTCTCAACAGTCATCCCTCAAGTCAGTGTTTAACTTGATAGACATGTCTGAGACCACGCATCCCTGGCTGCTAAGCACCAGGGCAGACAGGGCTAGAAAGGTAACAGTTTTATTTTGAGCAGGGGTAAAGACAAGGCAGCACTTTACAGCTACATTGTAACTACATCCTGCATCAGTTTATTAAGGAAGTAATTAGATATTAACTGTGTCTTAACTGGCAATACTAGGGAAGAACTACTCTTACCACATCAGAAACTGAACTTCCTGGCATGCATTTTCTCAGAAGCCAGTCTACCCTCTGCCTTGTGTTCTGAAAAAGTACAGCCTGTGTACTGGTAGGTCTCTTGTATGCCACAAGGAGCATGTAATTCCAACCCCCCTCCCCACACCCCCAGCCCCTGGTATTGCAGAGAGGAGAGGAAAATGTTAATAGAATCAGAAGAAAAAGCCATTTGATTTCTTACTCTCATCCCTGCCATTGCAAGGGGCAAGTTAGAAATTCATTCTATTAATTCTACTTAAATACAGATATTATTGCACCAAATTTTAGAACAAAGTATCCTGGACTTAAGAAAGAGGTTCAGCTCAGTTTTTTTATTATCTGGTATAATTGTTTCTCTTCTTGTGTTTACTCTGCTGCTTTATTTATAAATACTAAGACACGGTTACTACTTTCTGTAATTTTAGTACAGAGCTTAAGTAAGAAGGTAAAAAAAAAAAATTCTGGCCATAATTTTTATGTATATCAACTAGAAAAACATTACCCTCTTTCAAAAATATTATAAAATACTGGTCCTTTCAAGGGTCAATTCTTCCTTCTTTATTAGAATTTGAAATGGATTTTTCATGAACTTTTTGATAACTTCCAACATATCGATTGACATTAAGGCAGAAAACAACCCAACCTTAAAAGAAAAGAGAGAGATAACTAATTATTTTGACACATCAATTAAGCAGATATAACAGTTTTCATAATAATACATAGAGAAATGTTTGAGACCAAGCGTCCCTGTCTTACTATAGAATTGAGCTAGACAGAGATTGTAGGAAACAATTGCTTTCAGCAGGGGGAAAGGACAATATAGCACTTCACAGCTATACTGTAACAATTAACCCAACCTGCTAGCTATAGACAAATCATGTGCCCACCTTAATGCTTATATTTAATTTCTGGTAAATCTCATGGATTTGACCTTTAATCCCTTGACTCCACATTTTTATCTGCTTCATCCAAAACAAGCATCTTGACCCATTTTGGAAAGTTAAAAAAATAAATCTTACTTAAATGTGGGTTGTGCATGGGGACTTCCTTCCAAAGACTACATTACGGAAGGGGAGCGTAACTTTATTGGAGAAACCTAACAAACACAACCTCAGCCAGGGGACCAAGGTCAGCTCAACAGTAATAATCCTTAATTTAATGAGATGAAAATGGCACTTTACTTCTGTGGTCTTCCTCCCCCAAAACCCATAACCCCAGTCTAATCTTGAGAAAGACATCAAATTCCAATATAAGGGCATCCTACTAAATAGCTGACCGATATCTGACTCCTAAAAACTGTTCAGGTCATCAAAAACAGGGAAAATTTTAGAAACTGTCACAGCCAAGAGGAGCTTAAGGAGACATGACAATTAAATATAAACTAAATGGGTGGGATACTGGAACCAAAAAAAAAAAAAAAGGACATTAGGTAAAAACTAAAGAAATCAGAGTAAATTCTGGACTTCAGTTCACAATAATGTATCAAGGTTGGTTCATTAATTTTAACAAATACCACACTAATGTAAGATATGGGAAACTCCTTACAAAGTATATAGGAACTTTCTGAACTATCTTCTCAATTTTTCTGTAAACCTAAAATGGATCTAAAATATAAAGTTTATTAAAGGAAAGTCCTAGTATCATGTCTAGGAATTCATGCATTTGGCTTAAACAATGAGGCGAATTATTTTCCCTCCTGTACCTCAATATCACCAGTTTAAATATGCCCTAAGTAAAATATGGCGATACTTACAAAGATAGCTTCCATTTAACATATCAGACGCTCTCCCTGAAACACCGGTATGTGCTGCTTCAACTGTATGCTGTGCCTTTCACTTGGAACACCATTTCCACAATGCAGGCATGACAAATTGTCTCCTTACAGTATTCAAGTGCCAGAATTACCATTTGGATCTAAAAGTTAAAGCTTAAATTATTATGTTGTAGAAATACAGGCTCCACCAAACCATTTCTGAAGCACATGGCTAAATGCTGAACTGCTCATATTTAGTTTAAGATTCTGGTCTGCAAACAGCCTTTATGCAGCACAACACAGAATCACTTCTAAGCTTATAATGCAGAATAATCAAACTGCTTCATGATAAAATCCCTTTCAGCATCTCATTTTTATTTTTATTTTTTAAAAATGTTTTATTTATTTTTTGAGAGAGAGTGGAAGTGGGGAGGGGCAGAAAGAGAGGGGGGCAGAGGATCCAAAGTGGGCTCTGAGCTGTCAAGCTGACAGCAGCCAGCCCAATGTGGGGCTTGAACTCATGAACTGTGAGATCATGCCCTGAGCGGAAGTCTGATGCTCAACCGGCTGAGCCACCCAGGTGCCCCACAGCATCTCATTTTTGATTAGATTTCTGTGCCTTTACAAACTTGAGATCCTCAGCTTCCTAGAGATACCAGTTAGATAATTAAAGAATCCAAACAAACATTTCGTACATTATTCTTCTATGTGCAGGATATGTAAGTAGTGAAACAAGTTCTGCGTTTATAGCTCCAAGACAAATCGTTCTGTTATGTAGTCACTGATTATCAGTTACTTTAAAAATAAATCTTTCCAATGGGAAGTTATGCCATATAGCCTTGATCTTAATAAAGCCTACAGCTTGGTTAAGAAAAGCTTTATTTCATAGCTAGTAACAGTGAATTTTTTTTTAAACGTGTATTTATTTTGAGAGAAAGGTGGGGGGGGAGGGACATAAAAAGAGAGAGAGAGAGAGAGAGAGAGAGAGAGAGAGAGAGAGAATCCCAAGCAGGCTCTATGCTGTCAGCTCGCAGCTGGATGTGGGCTGGATCTCATGAACCATGAGATCAAGACCTGAGCCAGAATCAAGAGTCTGACACTTAACCAAATGAGCCACCCAGGTGCCTGCAGTGAGCTTTGAAAAACAGATAGCATGCAACAGATTTATCACAAACTACAAAGACTCCCATCTAATTACAGATCATTGCAGTTTTCATGTTGCAAAATTGCGTTTAGACTTAACAACAATAACACAAAGGGCATGGATTCTGTCTACCCTGAAACAAAGAAAGCTTTAGTTTCTCAGGCTGGGGAGATATAGCCCTGCAAACCATCTCTGCAAACCTAGTTCCTGTTTAATTTGAAAGAAAAACTCTGGGGTGCCTGGGTGGCTCAGTCGGTTGAGTGTCTGACTTTGGCTCAGGTCATGGTCTTGCAGTTTGCAAGTTCAAGCCCCACACCAGGCCCTGTGCTGACAGCTCAGAGCCTGGAGCCTGCTTCGGATTCTGCGTTTCCCTCTCTCTGCCCCTTCCCAGTGCATGCTCTCTCTTTATCTCTCAAAGATGAATGAACTTTTAAAAAATTTTTGAGACAAAAACTATATGCTTGCATGTGGACAATAATAGAAAAAAAAAGGTTCTGAATGGACCATTTTACACCAAATCTTAAGCTATTCTTCACTTTTGTAAAACCTGAAGTATCTGAAAATCTGTCCCCCTGGGGGACAGCCATTAACCAATGACTGATGGTGCAGATGTAAATAAACCAGTGCTGGCCTCTTTGGTAAGGACAACCCTGAGGACTGACTACACTGATCTCACAGTTCTTCTGTGGGATGGAGCCACCTCCAGGGCAACACCTGCTTGAGAGTAAAGCTTGCCCGGCCTCCTCCGAATGCACTGAGATGAACACAACATCACTTCTGTGTTTTGTCTTCCCCAAATGGATAGCCTGAATCTATTTGGGGAGAAGTGTCAGAAAACAAACAAACAATGCGGGAATATTCTATTAAAAAACTGTCCTCCATTCTCAATGATTGACACCATCCTCTACTCACATATTTTTAGTACGCAGAAATCTCTATTAAGCATACGGATACCAAAATCACTTCATCATCTAACCTATTAAAATCACGAAAGACGAAGACTGAGGAACTGTTCCAGAATGAAGGAGACCAAAGAGACATAACTACTAAATCCAATATGTGATCCTATATTATATTTTGGACCAGTAAACAAGCCATTTTTTTTTTGTAAGATGTTCATTAGTTGGACAACTGGTGAAATTTGAATTAGGTCTACAGATTAAATAATATTGAATCAATGTTATTTTTTTATTTTGATAATTGTGTTATGATGTAAGAGAATGCCCTTATTTCTAGATAACACACACTGAAATATTAAGGGGTAAACAGGCATAATGTCAGTGACTTACTGCCAAATGCTTCAGAAAAACATTATGTGAGTATATGTGCAATTGTGTATATATACAGAGAATAAAACAAATGTGTTATAAATAGTAACATTTGAGAAATACAGGTAAAGAATACTGGAATTCTTTGTCCACTTTTGTAACTTTTCTAGAAGTCTAAAATAATTTCAAATTAAAAGTGTAAAATTCAAAATAAGAGTATCAAGCCTATTAACATAATTTACAGAAGAGAAACCACAGAAGTCTTAAACTGGCATCTCATTTGTTTTCTTTGTTCTGCACAGTGTTTTAAACCCGAATTAGATGCTTTCTGAGGAAATTTCATATGCAAATCCAAATTTCCACCTTTGCATGAAAAGTCCGTAGCTTGTAATCTTATTCCTTATCCTTTGGTGGCAACTAATGAGTCTGTAGGTAAACAAACATTCAACCATAGGATGGTAAAGCCAAGAGGAAATAACTCATCAATAAATCATGGGAACTCGAGGGCATCTGAATCTCCAGAGTGTGATTTAGAAGGAGAAACCACAAGCCAGCCAGCTAGGGTCCCCGTGGCACAGCTGTATCTCCAGTCCCAGTGTCCAAGGAAGTGGCTGCAGATATGGAGGGCACAGCCAAGAGGACCATGAGGAGGAGCGAGCAAAATAAATTGGAAGGGATCAGCATAGGATGGAGGAAGACCTAGTGTGTGGGTGAAAGAGACCCATTTCCACAACATTAGTGGAATAAATTTAGCCTTTATGAATGCAAAGCTCTAGTTGGTAATAAAACATAACTGCAGAAAATGGTGTCAAAGAAAGAAAAGCAGGTTTAAGTGAGGCTTCAATAAAAATCCTTGACAATCAGAGGAAACAGAAAAGCATTCTGCACCTTGTGTCATGTCTGAACTTTGAAAGCATTGATCCCAGCTTTCTCCTTGAGGAGAAGACCCAGAGCTTCCTGGCAGAAAGCTTCTCCAGCTGAAGCCCACAGAGGGGAAATTGATCACTCTGTTGCTAAATGATGTGTGTGTGATTTCTGGCTTCAAACTCTGGATGGCCTCACAGGTGGAGTAAGAAGCCAGTGTGATGTGCAGGCCACAATCTAGGAAGAAGCACATCACAGTCCCTAATGAACGGGAGAATATCATTTTCAGGAAAAATGCTTTAGAGCCTGTGCTCTATTACATTACCATGGGATTACAGGACTCCAAAGTGAACTATGATATGACAAGGATGACACAGGCAGTGGGGCAGAAACATTAATGTTTGCTGGCAGGAAGCTCAGAACACAGGAATTCTATTTCCTCATTAACATTGACACCATTTGCTGAGAATGGCTTGTGAGGGATGTCAGAGGTTTAAAAAGAATGAAGAGAATCTGATACAGCAGTTGCAGAAAATGAAAGAATGAGGTGGCTAGAGAAACACTATGGGCCTGCTGTGCAGTGCAAAACGACTAGGCAACGGTGACTCCCATGAATCTCTTTTACTACCAAGTCTTCTCAGTGCACAGGTTTCTCCAGCTCTTCTAGGAAGCTTGATACAGGCACAAAGAAGACAGATAGTTGGATCCATCCACAATTGCAGTTTTCTCGGGTGAATAAATAGCTGGTAATAATTGACAGCATTTATAAACCTTGGGGGTGGAGACTCAGGTTTTTGTTATGATTTTACAAATAATCAAGGATCAAATATGATAAGTGACTTGTTTACAATCACTTGGGTAATAAACAGTAGTTGCTAAGATTAGAACTTCAATCTTTGTTCTACATTTCTCTTTAAGTGGTGGAAAGGTTTTGTAGTTTTTTGAAGGAAAACTAGGAAAAATTCCCAAAGGAATATTAGAGAATAGTCTGCAATTAAACTATTTTAATACTGTAAACACTAAGGAAATAAAACAATATACAAAGAAATAAAAAACTCTTGTAAGGCTTGACCTTTGGCTTTTAAAACATCCTAAGTCTACCTTACCATAAATAACCACTGAATGTAAACTCATTTTCTAGCTTTACCCATTACCCTGTAGTTATTTTCTCTCCCATAGTGGTTGGTAATGTTTCTTCTGTTTAAAACACAATGAAAATAAAAATAATATAAAATTATGCATGGGGAACAATGAATAAAACTGATACATAAATATTTTTATTAGCCCAGCTTATAGATATTTGATTTGGTAAAATTGGTGTATTACAATCTAAAATACTTGCTTTATCTATTATTGAACAGTACATTTCTTTTCACTGAAACTCAGATATCCATAACATTCTTAATTGTTTGGCCTTTTAAAAATTGAAATAAAAATTTAAAAGTTAAAAATATAGAATGATTTGTTATGCCAAAGATTCACTCTAACGGTCAAATGTAATAGCTAATAGCTAAAATTACTTTTGATGTCCCAGGCACTTGACAATCCTATGAAGTGGGTACAATTATTATCATCTTTATTTTAAAGAAGAGGAAACTGAGGCCCAGAGAGATTATATAACTTGCCTACTGCCATCAAAGTGACAGAACTATGCTTTAAACCCAGGTGTGTTTCATTCCAGAATTCGCGCTCTTAGCCTCTACATGCCAAATGCACTTAATCCCTACTTTTATGGCGATGTATGGAATTTTTGCAATACATATAACTTTGTCCACTGACATCAAAGCCAAATGATATGCCATTGTGTAGTCATTATAAAGTATACTTTAATCATCACAGAGCAAATCAATATTCCTTGACAGCTTAATACAGTTACTTCTTCCCTAAAATATAAATGCTGTAGAGGAGAACTTGAATATAAACTTATTCTCCAGCCCTCTGAAGGATAAGTTTGCTTTTGTTAACTGGATTAATTCCAACAATAAGAACGAACTCCCCAGGAGTGTTCTTCTGATGAAGGGCAGCAGAACTAAAATGGGTTTTTAAGGTGTTCTGGCCTCATTACCCACTAGTTGCATAACCTTGGGCAAGTCTTCTTCAGGCTTCTTCAGAACTTGGATTACAACAACACTCCCCACACGGGGACTGCTGTGAGAGCACGCTGTAAATGGTTAGGAGGTGTACAAGTATTAGTCTAGTCTAGGTTTGCCAGATAAAAAAACAACATGCTCAGTTCAAAATTTCACTTTATATTGGGGATATATTTATAGGCAAAAATTATTTGTTGACTGAAATTTAAATGTATCCAGTGTCTCGTGTTTATATTGCCAAATCTGGCAACTCCATGGCGAGGGGAGCATGGAGAACGGCAAGCCTAGCTCCACGGTCCTCCACCCCCCAAATGGAGAAACTGAGGCAGTCAGTGGGCTGAAGGGTGAACGCAGGGAGGGGGAGGAGAGGAAAGGGCTAGGTGTAAGAGGATGCCCTTTCGGGGGCGGGGGGTGGGGGGTGGGACTGAAAGCAGATTCCCGGGTCCCTCCAGTCCTCCTCCCCCTCCTCACCTCCCACTGCTCAGGCAGGCCAAACATCCCCCGCCCCTGCGCGGGAAAGCAACCTTTACCTCGGCGGCAGCTGCGGGCTCGGGGGGCGCTCCCCTCCGGTTCCTCTCAGTCGCCATCAGCAGCACCAGCACCACGGAGGCCGTGGCCACGTCCCCAAAGCCCGGCTGCTTGTTGATGTGCGACTGCGTTTCATATGTCACGCAAATCATCCCTCCATTCTTTCTGGAAGTCTCTTGTCCTCCTCTGGCCACCGTCCAGGTCAGAGTCAAGAAATGGACCAATCCAAGCAAGCAATTCAGGAGGGGGCGTCACCGCTAAAGCCAATCACAGAACAGAGCTTCGCTCCGTGGTGGCTATTGGCCAATCGGTTTCCTTTGCCCTGTAGGTGGTCTGCCTAGTGGGGAGGTGTCGGCCCTGTTGTCAGCCTTCGTAGGACCCTGGGTGTTGGCTAGGTGGGTCCTCCTGTAGTCCTGGGGGTTCTTTCTCTCTCGTAGGCTCTAGGACAAGGAACACCCCACGACCTTTAAGCTTTAGAGCCTCTGAGAGGAAGAAGGGAAGGGAGCTGGTTTAGAATGTAAAGGGATATGGGCTAAGAATACACAATTTTATGTTTTCAAGAATGTGAAAAACATATACTTACAAAAGCCCTCTTAATCGCCTCAAAACTGAAATCACAGACTTTTTAAATAGACTTTATTTTTTTCTATAATGGTATTTGAAAATATTGTGAAATAAGTGACACATCACATTGTGTAAGTTTAAGCTGTACAGTGTGTTGATTTGACACATCTATATATTGCAATATGATTACCACCACAGCATTAGCTAACACCTCTATCAAGTCACATAATTATTTTTTTGTGCATAGTGAGAACATTTAAGATCTAGTCTCTTAGCAACTTTGAAGTATAAAGCACAGTGTTGTTAACAATAGTTCACTATGCTGTGCATTAGATCTCCAGAACTTACTCATCTTCTGGTTGCAAGTCTATAGAGTTTTTAACAGAAGTTATAGGTTCATAGCAAAATTGGCCAGAAGATACTGAGATTTCCTGTGTAACACATTGCCCCCCACATGCATAGCCCCCCCACCTATTATCACCATCACCCACCAGAGTGGTACATTGTTACAACTGATGAATCTACACTGACATATCATAATCACTGAAAGTCCATAGTTTACAATTTAGTTCATTTTTGGTGTTGTACTTTTACGAGTTCAGATGAATTTTTAACCATATATATCCAAGAGTAGTTTTACTGCCTTAAAAATCCTCTGTGCTCTGCATATTCATTCCTCTCTCCCCAATAACCCCTGGCAATCACTGATCTTTTTAATTGTCTTTATAGTTTTGCCTTTTCCAGAATGTCATATAGTTGGAAATGTACAGTAAGAAGTTTACAGCTTTCACGAGGTAATCACTTCTTTCAGATTATGTCTTTCACTTAGCAATATGCATTTAAGTTTCCTCCATTTCTTTTCATGGCTTGGTAGCTCATGTCTTTCTAGTGCTGAATGATATTCAATCGTCTTGATGTACCACAGTTTACTTATCCATTCACCTACTGAAGGGCATCTTGGTTGCTTCCAATTTGGCAATTGTGAATATAACTGCTATAAATACCCATGTGCAGGTTGTTGTGTGGAAGGATTAAAGAAGCAATTCATAATTTAGAAAATAGAAATGGGAGTACTAATAAATATAAGATCTGAAAAAAAATGAATAGACACTTGGCTAGCCTGAGAAAGTACAATCAAAATAAAAGCAAGGTGAAATAACTTACACAAAAAATTCATAGAATTGTATGGGATCATGTTACTCACCTCTGTGTAATAAATTTGAAAATCTGGATAATACAGATGAAATTACAAGAAATATAATTTATCAAAATATCCCAGAAAAGATAGAAGCTAAGTAAACTGGTTACCATAGAATAAATAGATGTTGTCAGAGAACTGTATTTTCCCACACCTCCATCCACAAAAGCATCAGGACTACATTATTTCACAGGAGAATTCTACTGAGAAACTTTAAAGCACAGATAAGTTGGTTGCTATTGATTCTATCCTGAGCACAGAAATAGAGACAACTTCCATATTCTATTTATGAAATGAGTATAACACTGATAACAAAATCTAATAAACCACACATATATCTGATGCATACACATACACAGCGACCATAGACATTCTTATCCAGTAATCAAGACAGCATGGTGTTGGTGAAATAAGACTAATAGATCAATTGAACAGAATAAAGTGCCCTGTTATAGTCCCACCCAACTTTAGTCAACTGATCTTTGACAAAAGAGCAATGGAAATTCAATAAAAGAAAGACAGTCTTTTCAACAAGTGGTGATGGAAAAACTGGGCATCCATCTGCAAAATAATGAATCTAGACACTAACCTTACATTTTTAACAAAAATTATCTAAAAGTGGATATAGACCTAAATGTAAAACACAAAACTATGGAGCTTTTAGAAGAAAACATGAGAGAAAATCTAGGGGCACCTGAATGGCTCAGTCAATTAAGTGTCCAACTTTGGCTCAGGTCATGATCTCACAGTTTGTGAGTTTGAGCCCCTTGTGGGGCTCTGTGCTGACAGCTCAGAGCCTGGAGCCTGCTTTGGATTCTGTGTCTCCTCTCTCTCGCTGCCCCTCCCCTGCTTGTGCTCTCTCTTTCTCAAAAATAAGCTATCAAAGCAAAACTAAATAAAACAAAAATTAAAAATTAAAAAAATAAAAAAGATTTTTTAAAAAAGAGAAAATCGAGGTGACCTTGGGTTTGGTAATGATATTTATTTGTTTGTTTATTTATTATTTTTTACTTTAGAGAGAGAGAATGGGGGAGGACAGAGGGAGAGAGAGAGAGAGGGACAGAGAAAGAGACAGAGAGAGAATCCCAAGCAAGTTCTATGCTCAGGATAGAGCTTGATCCCACAACACGGGGCTCGATTCCACAACCCTGGGATCATGACTTAAGCCAAAATCAAGAGCTGGATGCCTAACTGACTGTGCCGCTGAGGCACCCCTAGTAATGACTTTTAGATACAACAGCAAAAGCATGATCCATGAAAGAAAAAAATTGATAAATTGTTCTTCATTAAAATTAAAAACTTCGGCTCTGCAAAAGACATTGTCAAGAGAATGAAAAGACAAGCCACAGACTGGGAGAAAATATCTGCAAAACACATATCTGATCAAGGACTTGTATTCAAAGTATACAAAGAACTTTTTTTTTTAGTGTTTATTTATTTTTGAGACAGAGATATAGTGTGAGTGGGGGAGGGGTAGAGAGAAAGGGGGATACAGAATCTGAAGCAGGCTCCAGGCTCTGAGCTGTTAGCACAGAGCCCGACGTGGGGCTCAAACTCACAAACCGCGAGATCATGACCTGAGCTGAAGTCGAATGCGTAACCAACTCAGCCACTCAGGCTCGCCACAAAGAACTCTTAAAAACTTAACAATAAGAAAACAAACAACCTAGTTAAAAAGTGGGCAGACACCTCACCAAAGAAGATATACAGATAAGTGTACAAAAAATTGCTCACCATCATATGTCATTAGGTAGTTGCAAATTTAAACTACTACGATGTATCACAAATACCTATTAGAATGGCCAAAATCCAAAACGCTGAAAATACCAAATTCTGGTGAGGATGTGGACCAACAAGAACTCTCATTCATTATTGATGGGTATGTAAATGGTTTTACGAGACAGTTTGTAGTTTTGGGACACCTGAGTGGCTCAATTGGTTTGGCATCTGACTCTTGATCTTGGCTCAGGTCTTTTTTTTTTTTTAGATTATTTTTAATGTTTATTTATTTTTGATAGAGAGAGAGTATGCTCGAGTTGGGGGTAGCAGGGAGAGAGGGAGACAGGAACCTACCGTGCTGACAGCAGAGAGCCCTATGCAGGGCTCGAACTCATGAACCATGAGATCATGCATGACCTGAGCTGAAGTCAGATGCTTAATCAGCTGAGCCACCCCAGTGCCCCTAGCTCAGGCCTTGATCTTGGGTCATGAGTTCAAGCCCTGTATTGGTTCCACGTTGGGCTCTGCATTGATTGGGTTCCACGTGAAGCTTCCTTAAAAAAAAAAAACCACACACACACAGTTTTAGTTTCTTACTAAAGTAAACATAGTCTTACCACACAATCCAACAATTGCATTCATAGGTATTTACCCAAATGATTTAAGAATTTAAGCCCACATAAAAACCTGTGCACACTGTTTACAGCAGCTTTATTTATAATTGTCTGCAACTGAATACAACCCAGATGTTCTCCAGTAGGTAAATGAATAAACAGATACCTCTATACAACAGAATATAAGAAATACTATTCAGTGTTAAAACAAAATGAGTTAACAAGCCATAAAAAGACATAGAGGAAACTTAAAGGCGTATTGCTAAGTGAGGGTGGTCAGTCTGAGAAGGCTACATACTGTGTGATTCCAACTATATGACGTTCTGGAAGCGACAAAAGTATGGTGACAGTAAAAATATTAGTGGTTGCCCCAAATCTGAAGGGAAGGGAGGATGAATCAGTGGAGCATAGAAGATTTTTTAAGGCAATGAAACTATTCTGTATGATTATTGCAATGGTGAATACATACATGACATTATGCATTAGTCAAAACCCAAAGAACAGTACAACAGAAAGAGTGAACCATAATGTAGAATATAGGCTTTAGTTAATAATAATGTACCTATATTGCTTCATCAATTGTAACACATGTGCCAAACTAATAAAAGATGCTAATAATATGAGAAACTTCTATGAGCGAGTGGGTTTATGGGAATTTTCAGTACTTTCTGTTCAATTTTTCTGCAAGCCTAAAACTGCTCTAATAGTCTATTAATGAAAATAATGCATCAAATACACTTTGAAAATTCGAAGGGGTTGTGCCTATGGGTGGTGTAATTATGATCAATTCTCCATCTCTCCTTTTTCCTACCTCTTTTTTCAGTTTTCTGTACTTTGCTAATATGTTCTGCAAAGAAAATACATTATTTTGACGATAGATTAAATTTGAGAAAGGACATATATGGGGGAGGAGAGTGGAAGTACAGAGATAGAGGCAGGGGTGCTGTTCTCCTCCCCCTATATACACTTGCATACTCACACGCTCCCCTGTGCCAGGGGCACCTGGTTTCAGGAGACACAGATGACAGTGGAATGACTGTCAGGATGGTGTGAGCCCAGGTGACTTTCCACTTTTCTTGGGTTCACGTCTCTGGTCAGCTGTGCAGTAGATGGCACATGGTGTGACCCCTTAGGCAAGAATCCCAGTGTGGTCTTATGGATTAGAACAGCTGGGCTCCTAGCGCAGAGAGGTTTATCCTAGCAGGCAGCACTGGGGGAAAGAGGCAACACTGCGATGTTGAGGCAGGTGCAAGTCCTTTGTGAAATGAGAAGCTTTGACTGATGGATGTTCTCTAATTCTGGGCTTGCTCCAGGAACTGGGGTTTACAGAGATGAATAAGGTATTTTCCTTGCCAAGTAGCCCAGGGTCCAATGGGGAAAGTACACTGAAGATCCAGTGGGATGTGGAGGAAGAAGCCTTTAGAGGGGTATTACCTGGAGACACTTGTGATGACTCCTATCACCTCCCACAGTGCACTTCTCTCTGTCATCCTCCATCTCCTGTCACCTCCCCACTCTCCTTCCTTCCTCTCTACCATCTCTCTTCCTCTTCTCCCTTTGTTTTCCTCGGCTCTGCCTTAGCACACAATTTTTCAAACAGCTGGCAGCAGTGGGTCATAACAGCAACTGAGTAGGTCCAAACAATCATTCTAAAAAACTTTTTATTATGAAAAATATTTAAACATGAATAAAAGTAAAAAGAATAAATAGTAGTAAAACAACCCATATGCCACCTCGATTTAACAATTATGAACATTTCCCAGTGTTTCTCATTTATTCTCTTTGCTAAGATAGTTAAAATTACAAACAGTGATGTTTCATCCCTAAAACCTTCTGTATACATCTCTAAAAGAATAAGGGGGTGCCTAGGTGCCTTAGTTGTTTAAGTGTCTGACTTTTGATTTCAGCTCAGGTCATGATCTCAGGGGCATGAGAGCAAGCCCAACATTGGGCTCCACGCCGAGCATGGAGCCTGCTTAAGATTCTCTCTTTTGGGGTGCCTGGGTGGCTTAGTTGGTTAGGCGTCTGACTTAGATGCCAGCTCATGATGTCACAGTTTGTGAGTGTGAGCCCAGGCTGTCTGCTGTCAGCACAGAGCCTGCTTCAGATCCTCTGTCTCCCTCTTTCTCTCTGCACCTCCCTGGCTCGTGCTCTCAATCTCTCTCAAAAATAAACATTAAAAAAAAAAAAATTCTCTCTTTCCCTCTCTCTCTGCCCCTCCCCCACTCCTGTGCACGCTCTCTCTCTCTTTCTCTCTAAAAAAAGATAAGAAAAGAAAATAAAAGAATAGGGACATTTTCTTACATAACTGTAATACCCTGCTTTCCAAATGCAACTTTCCCCAATTTGGGCCATTGTTCTTAAAAAATGAAGTTGAATAGAAAGTATTTCAGGGCTTCACGTGTAGTAAGGGAAAATAAATTGTTCATACAACATTTGTTTTAATTATGTGTATGTATGTCTACTGTGACATGATGTAAAATTTATGTCACACTGTGGCTTGCAGTCTAAGAAGTTTGAAGAGCCCTGCTCTAGGCCAGGGTGCTCAAAGTCTAGTCCTAGGACCGGCAGCATCAGTTTTCCTGAGGACTTGTTAGAAATTTCTCAGGTCCCATTCCACACTACTGAGTCAGATCTCTGGACATGGGGACCAGGAATCTGTATTAAAAAAACAAAAAAACAAAACCCAAACCTGTATTTTAGGTGATTCTGCTAGCTTGAAAACGACAAGTCTAGACTCAAATGGGTGACCCTGTGAGGCCCAGGCATCCCTCACCCTCATCTGCGTCACCCAAAGTGGGTCATTTTTCTTTCCTCTTCATTGTGAGGTGGTGCTGAGAGTTCACCAACAGAGGTGGAATCTACCCTGGCAGTGCTTGGAGGATGGTTTCTCTTTCCAGGCTTAGGCAAATCTTTACCTGAAGGTAGAGAATGGTCTAGGTTCATAAGATTAGTAACACAGTTTTGTCTTTGTACTAGCAACATCCGTAAAATGAGACTAAAGCCCTTAGAAGGTTGCTTTGAGGCTTGAATGATGTTTGTGAAATGCCTACCATTGCACCAGGCACAGAGTAGTCATTTAGTATATGGTAGTGGCAGTTGCTGTACTGGGCACCACCTATCACAACCCTGGGCATATAATAGATGTTCAACAGATGTGACTGGTTGCTAATTCTTTCACTGGAGGAGGCAGGTTATCCTGGCTTGTTCCTTGATTTTGCCAGATATGGGAGCAATGCAATTTGTCAGAATCAGGAAACAGATCATAACTAGGAAGGAGAATAGGAAGCTCGGAAAGGAGGATGGTGGACAGGAAGAAGAGAACACAGCAAGAATGTCCATATTCACAAGAGCAATGGAGACAGTGACCGTTTGTTTTCTTGGGGGAAAGGGGAGGCATTGAACACTATGCGGTCCTATCAATGGTAACTTCTTAGTTACAGTTACAGGATTTCAGAACTGGAAAAGGGAACTTGGAGTTCACAGACCCACCTCCTCATAGCCCACATGAAGCAGTTGAGGCCCTGGGAAAGCATGTGTTACACATGAGGGGCAGAATTGTTTTCTGAGGACAGGCACTGCCTGCTACATCTTGCCATAAACTCAGACAACTCATCTCCATGGAAACCTTTGAAGACTGAAGGTACAGATGTGGGAAAGGACAGCAGCACTCTGAGTGTGATTTCTTTTGTATCCCTTTCGTTTTCTCCCTCATTCCTAGTCATCAGCTTCTCCTGCCTCCTCTTCCTTAGCCCCTTCCCTATCTCCCTCCTTTCCATGATTCTCACACATAAGGACCAGGCCTAACCCAGGAAGCTGAGGTCATTGAATCTGCAAAGTCCGGAAAGCCGCACGTCATCTGTCTCCTTAGCAATGTGCTTGTTTTTAGCGATCAAAACTCAACAGCTGGCTCTGACCAGACACCAGGCTCCTGAACCACTATCAAGAAACGCTGCATTTTGGTTCCTCGAAAATACTTGTGACTCTTGAATAGGCAGAAACCACCATGGAAATGCAATCCAAAGCTGCCGTACTTCTTTGTGCCTTTAACCCTTTTCTGAATCTCTTGCAAGAAGTTGCTATGAAAATGGTTGCTCTACTTGTGCAGGCAGAGTGTAAAGAGACCATACCTCAAAGGAAAGAGTAACCTTTTACATGAATTGCAGGCCCTAGGTGGACTAACATCTCTTAGACACAGCCCACAGTTGTTACAGAAAGCATTTACAAATGTCCTCAAACCCCTGGGATGAGTGGCTACTACTAGAAGTTGGATCCAGAGTGTTTGGGGTCTGACGTTTTACATGTCAAAGAGAAGAGCTGAGCTTCCTGACGTCGGCTCAGAACCTGGGATGGTCCTGGCATTCTTTTGACCAGATAATCAGGCTCCCTCATTGTAGAATGGATTGAAGAACAACCTGACCAGATTCGCATTTGCTCAGGCTTTTGCTGTGGAGTTCTGCTGAGCTGGATTAGTCTTTTGCTACCTGTCTGGTAGTATCTGAGGCCACCTGAGGAAACTGCGTGACAGCGATGGCAGCGGGATAGCTGCTCGAAGACGCTCCGGGAGCTGACAGGGAGGAGGGCCTCGCGTGGGACTGGTGCCAGAGCCTTTTTAGGATGGAGCATTGGCGCGCCTCTCTGTGGCAGACGGAGCAGTGGCGCCCTGGAGTAGTTGCACAAAGGAAAAGGCCCACACGGCGGAGATGTGTGTCGCACATGCGTGCCCAGCCCTGTACGCGCACAGCCCGCGCTCCCGGCTCCAAGTGCGAGTGCGCCCAGTGCACGCTGATAACTGCGTGTGACAACCCCTGGGGCGGGGGCGCGAGCAGCAGCCCCTGGCGGGATGACTACACCTCTCCCCGTCAGCCCTCTTCTCGCCTCGGCCGCTCCGCAGACACCTGGCGGGCAAGGAGAGGGGCCGAGGCCGGCGTTCAGAACCCCGGCACCGGCAGGAGCGCGGAAATTGCTGTCTCCTCTCCCCCACAGCGGCGAGGACAGACCCTGAGTCGCCCCCACTTCGGCGACCGCAGCGCGGGCTCCCGGCAGAGCAAGGGGCGCAGCTTCTCCACCTGGCAACAGATGGTGCTCGGGCGCGTGCGCGCTGCGGCGGGCGGGGAGAGGTGGGCGCGGAGACCCGAGCTCCGGGCGCGCAGCGGGGCGGGAGGCGGGCCGCGCTCGGGAGCCGGGGCCTCAGGCAGCCTGTCGCCCACGCTCCTCCGCTGCTCCGCTCCTCCGTCCTCCGCGAGTGCCCGCCAAGCATCCTTCTTCCCGACCCTCCCGAAAGGCGGCGCCGAAGACCCGACCCATCCGGACCGCAAATCCCGAAACCTACGCGCTTCCTCGGCGGGGGAAGCCTGACGCGCGGTTACGGCGAGCTTTGGGGCGACTTGCTTTTCTCACCTCCAAAACTGCCATTTCCCTCTCTCTCAAAGCCAGACGTTACGTTTGCAAAGCTATTGGACTTTAATCTTTAAAACAATACCCCGCAGGGCGTGGCTAGCGGGGCTGGCCGAGCGGCCCAGGAAAGTTGGCCTGGGCTGGGAGTGACTCGTTTTGTGCCTGAAGAGAGAGAGGAAGAGTGTGAGGGCATCGCATCCTCGGGAGGAGATGCTTTTGAAACACCATCCGTTAGCAGCCATACAAACACTTTCCTGTTGCTTTGTTTTGTTTATACACTGAGTAGCTTTTCGGTGAAATGCTATTTTGGTTACAGGAAGAAATGGCCCCCCAGGAGCTCAGCCGGCGACTGGCCACAGTGATCACTCATGTCGGTAAATGGAGCTTTTTTTTTTTTTTTACCTCCCCTCCCCCCCCCCTTGCGTTTTATTAATGGAGGTGGGGGCGTAGTCTCGGGAGCCGGTGTCCTCCCCGCGCTAGCCCGCAGCCCCCGGGCAGCGCCCTCCGTGGGAAGGCCGTGGGGCGCGGGCCCGGCCTCTCGGCCTCGCTGCTGCTGCTGCTGCTGCTGCTGCTGCTGCTGCTGGCGGTGGTGGTTGTGGAGGCGGCTAGTGCGGGGGGCATCCCTGAGGTCCCCCACGCCCGGCGAGGCCGGGGCAGGCCGGTGGCAGGTGCCTTCACCAGGCAGGTGCCTAGTCCCCCTCGGGGGCTGCTGGGCTCTGAGGATCAGTTACCTGCGCAGACCCGGTCGGGGTGGGGAGTTGTGTAGAGGTTTTACGAGATGAAGAGAAAGGAGAGGGAACTTGAGGAACGAATGCCGGTGCTTTCCAGCAGAAAGTACTGCGAAGCGCCCGAGCTCGTTCCCAAGCTCGCGTAGTGCAACGCAGGTAAAGGTAGAGGGTCGCTACACAGCCGGGCTCCCGGCCCGTTGGTAGTACCACCTGGAGGTGTCAGCACACTCCTAGTGAACCCCAATGAGAAGCCTTGCAAGCTTCAAGGGACTGAGCAATGTTAACCCTCTTCTGTTGAGTTAAAAAAGGGCAGCTGAACATGAATGCCTTGCTCCTGAAATAAGGTTTGTGGTGGAAGGACAGGCCCTGTTTAGTAAAGAGGACACTGAGGCAGTTGGTGCGTTGATTCCATCTTAGCCTTTTCTTCCCCCACCCCTTCCCTGGGCCTCCCCAAATAAAAACACATTCAGGTAGAAATCCTTTGGATGTTGATGACTAGAATTATCGGGGTCATTCGCAGTGTTGGTCACTAACTTTGAGATCCTTCCATAATGCAAATTAGTTTTTACTGATAAAGTGAGGAAGTTTTTACCTCAGTGTTCCACTCCTTTGCTAAAAAGCCTTCTTAGCATTTGTATGTTACATATTGCTTCAATTAATGAACTATCATTGCTCTTCGAGCACCCTAGTCCAGTGTATTTAGTGCAATAATGATATACGTCTTGAATGATACACATATAGGGATATACTTTGTGAAGATGATTTATCTGGAAAGACCCAGTTTTGATGATTCATTTTAAAATATGTTTCTGGTACCAAGGTGGCTGCTGAACTGGTTTTTCTTTAAGATGAAAGGTCAGTAGAATTCTACTGGGGAAGGTTGAATGTGAAATATTGCTGAAGGCAGGCTGAAGCAAACAATTTGGAGTTTGAAATATATTGAATGCTGAAATGATTGTGCTTGAAATGGCACATGTGTGTGAAATTGTGCTGTAAGGAAAGAGCAGTGGACTGGGGGGTATGGCCATTTGGATTTGAATCCCTCCTGGACAAGTCTTTGAACCTCACACTAAAAAATGGGAATTTTAATAATCCTTTCCCACCCAGCTCAAAGGCTATTTGTAAACTGATGTGGGTAAAATCACCATCTAAACTGTGAATGTGTTATTGGCCATATCCCCATATGCCACTAAAGATCTTGGTCAGATCACTGGGCCTCTCTCAGGGTAAAACTTCCCATTTGTTAAACAAGGAGGTTGACCTGGATGATTATCAAGGTCCCTCCTATTTCTCTGGATAATGGGATCTTCTCGAAGATCTGGTAGGCAATATTCCTTGGTTAACACAGGCCCCTGGGGTCCAGGCTATGGTATTTTCTTGCCTACCTTGCTCCCTCCCTTTTTCTATACTTAGCTCTATGAAGGATACAGACATGAATTTTTTTTTTTATAGTTTCTGCTCAGAGAAATTCTGGCATTTGTGTGTCTTACAGCAGTCTGCATCTTCCTGTGTAACCTCACAAACCTGTGAAATAGATGGAGTATACATTATCATCCCCATGTTACAAATGAAGGAGACTTAGAAAGTTCATCTTTTAAGGTTTCAGAGGTAAAGAATGGCAGGACCAGAAGCTGTTCAGATCGTCTATTTGGGGATCTCACTGAGGGGGCAACCAGCCCTTACTATCATGGAGACTTGCACTGGGTAGCCAGTGAAGCATCTGCTAGGGAGGATTGGCTCTGTGTTTGATTGTTCTTTTCAGGCATTTTCTTGTCGAGCAGCCTCTGAGCCCTATGGAGTTGGGGAAAGGCTGACAAGTGCTTGGAGCAAGACTGTAGGTTAGAACATTCCCCCAGTTCTATCCTAACCACTCATCTGGGTAATAACACTGTACTTCCATATTCACTCTGCCACTCTCAGTCCCCCCGCCAGCCAGTTCCTCCTCCAGCTGGGATTTCTGCTGTTTCCACGGTCCCTTAGATTTGCCAGTTCAGGTCTAGGGTTTGTTGATTCAATTTCTGAAATATCTCATTGGTGTCTCTCCAAACGCCACTGTGACCTTCTTGAGACCTGCTTCGGGACTTCATTTCTCGTAACCATTGTGCAAGCCTCCTGCCTCTCCCATGTTTGCCTCTAACTTATACCAGGAATAAACACCCACACCTATACACAGCATTTGTATCTTCTAAAACCTTTAACAGTACCTTTGCATAGTCATTCTCTGTAGCTTAGAATACAAGTTCTTTGTACTTTATTTGGCACCCTTCTAGTTTTATCCCCCAATAATTGATAGTTCTACCTGTATTGTTGGTCAGCTTGGGCTATTCATTTCTTCAGCTTTGTTCCACCACAATGTCTGACTCTGTTTCCACCTCTAAACTTTGCTTCTGCTTTCCCTCCATCTGGAATGACCTCTTAATATATTTCTCCCCACAAAAATTAGTACACACCCTTCATGCTCAACTCAATGCTTCCTTTTCCAGGTGCCTTTGTCCTGCCAGTGGGAAATAAAGACTCCTGCCTCTGAATTTCACAGTAGGTTTTATTCTACTCACATGACACCTCTCATTCTCTCCCTTGTACTATGGTTAGTTTTTGTGAGCTTGTCTTATCTCTGCTCCTAGACTCTACATTATCAATCTATCTATCCTAGGCAGTTACCTAACACAGGGCCTCCTTCTAAGGAAATGCAGAATAAAGTTCATTGAATAAATGGATGATTTGTTGTGCCTTGGAGTGGACTTTGAGTATTGAGTAATACCAGTAAATTTATATATATATATATATATATATAAAAATATATATATAAATATATATATAAATATATATATATATAAATATATATATAAATATATATATATATAAATATATATATAAATATATATATATATAAATATATATATTTTTTTAAGGCATTAAAAAAAGTTTCTTTATTTGTTTTTGAGAGAGACAGAAACAGCATGAGTGGGGTAGGGGCAGAGAGAGAGAGAGGGAGAATTCCAAGCAGTCTTTGCACTGTCAGCACAGAGCCTGATGCGGGCCTGGAACCCATGAAACTGTGAGATTATGACCTGAGCTGAAAACAAGAGCCTTAATTGACTGAGCCACCCAGGCACTCTGGAAATTTTTATATTTTGAAGCACAATTCTGAAGTGTTTGTGGATAACTCTTTTGCCTCCTAAATCCCATTTTTCAGGTAAACATTTAGCTCTTCAAAAGCTCTTCATATGATGTCTTTCACTGTGGAGACTTCCTTCTTTGGATTTTGTTAGTTTGTCAGGTACCCTCAAAAATATGCAGTTCACATGTGAGGAGTGTCTAGGCGTGTTTTACCCATGCAGTACACAAGTAGAACTATCCTTTACCCTTTATTCTGGACTATAGAATCACATTGTTCCTTTATGGAATTTCGGAATCCAGAAAGAATAAAACACCAGACCACTTCACTGGCAAATTCTATCAAACATTTAAAGAAGAATTAATACCAATTACTCACAACTCTTCTAAAAAATAGAAGAGCAGAAACATTTTTTAACTCATTTTAAAGGCAAGTGTTACCCAATGTCAAAACCAGACAAAGACGTTACACGAAAAGAAAACTACAGGCTAATATCTCTTATGAATGCTGATACAAGAAGCCTCAACAAAATATGAGCACTAAATCCAGCAACATATAAAAAGGATTGTACACCATGATCAAATGGGATTTATCCCAGGAATGCAAGGGTGTTTTAGCCTCTGACAATCAATTGATGTAATACACTGTATCAATAGAATAAAGAATAAAAGCCACATAATCATCTCAGTAGAGGCAGAAAAGGTATTTGATGGAATTTCATACCTTTTTGTGATTAAAAAAATACCCAACAAACTAGGAATTGAGAGGAGTTTCCTCAACTTGGTAAAGGGTATCTTAAAAATCCACAGCTAACATCAGGGTTAGCTGAATGCTTTCCCCTTAAGATCAGGAACAAGACATGGATGTCTACCCTCACCGTTTCTATTCAGCATTATGCTGGATTCAGCATTATGCTAGCCAGCATTAACTGACTGGCTCAGTTAAGTGCTTGATTCAACACAGGTCAGGCTCACAGTTTGTGAGTGAGAGCCCCGTGTCAGACTCTGTGCTGACAGCTCAAAGCTTGGAGCCTGCTTTGGATTCTGTGTCTCCCTCTCTCTCTGCCCCTCCCCCACTTGTACTCTGTCTCTCTCTCAGAAATAAGTAAACATTAAAATTTATAAAACAAAACAAACAAAAAACATGCCGGAGAGTCTAGTCAGAACAGTTAGGCAAATGAAGTAAAAGGCATCCAGATAGGAAATGAAGAAGTAAAACTATCTGTACTTGCAGATGACATTGTGTAAATAGAAAATCCTAAGGAATACATTAAAAAATCTGTTAGAATTAATAAAGGAGTTGAAGGTTTCAGAATACAACGTCAATATACAAAAACAAACTTTCTAGGGGCACCTGGGTGGCTCAGTTGGTTAAGCATCTGACTTCGGTTCAGGTCATGATCTTGCGGTTCGTGGGTTTGGGTCCCATGTAGGGCTCTGTGCTGATGCTCAGAGTCTGCAGCCTGCTTCAGATTCTGTCTCCCTCTCTCTCTGCCCTTCCCCTGCTTGCACACTCTCTCTCTCCCTCAAAAATAAATAAACTTTAAAAAAAATTTTGAAAAAATCCAAAAAACAAACTTTCTAAACATCGGCAATGAATAATCTGGAAATGAAATTAAGAAAACAATCCAATTTACAATACCATAAAAAAGTACAAAATACTCAGGAATAAATTTAATAAGAGGTGAAAACATGTCATCTAAGAACTATAAATCATTGTTGAAAGAAATTAAAAGAGCCAAATAACTGTGAAGACATGCCATGTTCACAGATCAGAGTTATTATTGTTAAGATGGCAAGATTCCCCAGGTTGTTCAACAAAGACTCCAGAGTGAAAAATTATATACTGATTTCTTCAGTGAAAATTACTTCTCCTTAGAAGGCCTATTTAAACTGGATTTATTCTTGTGATACAACATGTATAATAGACCATGAACTTTTGTTGTTGCTGTTGTGGGATAGTGTTTTGCTGTTTCATTTGTCTGTTTTTTAGGTAATAAACTACTCCAAAACTTAGTGCATTGAAACAGCAACCCTTTAATTATATCTCATAATTCTCTCAAGCTGTTGTAATCAGATGGCAACTGGGGCTGTGGGGATGGTTTGATGTTCCCTCATGTGGTCTCTCTCCATGGTGGCATCTTATCTTCCAGGTCCTCTCCATGTGGTCCTTTCTCCAGGTCTTACTTCAAAGCTCAGGTCTCTGATAGGGGTGAAGCAAGAAGCTGCCAGGACTTCTTGATGACTGGGCTTGATGTCCTGTTAAGTCATTTTTTCCAAGTTCTTTTGGTCAAAGCAGTCCCAGGCCCAGCCCAGATTCAAGGGGAGGGAGCACAACTCCTTCTCTCAATGGGAGGATTAGCATGCCCACCCATGAGGCATGGAAATACTGGTTTCTGTATCCATTTTCTACGTGGCTATAACAAATTACCACAAAATTACTGGCTTAAAACGTCACAGATTCATTTTCTTAACAGTTTTGTAGCTCAGACATTGACACATGAGTTCTAGTTTTAACTTTCTGAGGAACCTCCATAGTGTTTTCCAGAGTGGCTGCACCAGTTTACATTCCCAACAGCAGTGCAAAAGAGATCATCTTTCTCTGCACCCTGCTAACATCTGTCATTGCCTGAGTTGTTAATTTTAGCCATTCTGACTGGTGTGAGATGAGGTATCTCATTGTGGTTTTAATTTGTATTTCCCTGATAATGAGTGATGTTGAGCATTTTTTCACGTGTCTGTTAGCTATCTGGATGTCTTCTTTGGAGAAGTGTCTATGCAGGCCTTTTGCCCATTTCTTCACTGGATTATTTGTTTTTTGGGTAAGTTTGATACTTTTTTTAGATTTTGGATACTAACCCTTTATCTGATATGTCATTTGCAAATATCTTCTCCCATTCCGTTGGTTGCCTTTTAGTTTTGCTGATTGTTCCCTTCACTGTGCAGAAGCTTTTTATTTTGATGAGGTCCCAATAGTTCATGTTTGCTTTTGTTTCCCTTGCCTCTGGAGACGTGTTGAGTAAGAAGTTGCCATGGCTGAGGTCAAAGAGGTTTTTGCCTGTTTTCTCCTCTAGGATTTTGATGGCTTCCTGTCTTATGTTTAGGTCTTTCATCCATTTTGAGTTTATTTTTGTGTATTGTGTAAGAAAGTGGTCCAGGTTCATTTTTCTGCATGTTGCTCTCTAGTTTTCCCAGCATCATATGCTGAAGAGACTGTCTTTATTCCATTGGATACTCTTTTCTGCTTTGTCAAAGACCCATACGTTTTTGGGTCATTTCTGGGTTCTCTGTTCGGTTCCATTGATCTAAGTGTTTTTGTGCCAGTACCATACTGTCTTGATGATTACAGCTTTGTAATACAGCTTGAAGTCCAGGATTGTGGTGCCTCCGGCTTTGGTTTTCTTTTTCAGGATTGCTTTTGGCTGGTCTTTCTTGTGTTGCCATCTCTATGGTTCTCTCTTTTGCTTCCCTCTTCTACTTTTAAGGACTCTTGTGATTTCATTGGGCTCTCCTTATTTTAAGGTCAGTTGATTAGCAGCCTTAATTCCATCTGCAACCTTAATTTCCAGACCTACACAGTGTCTGGGCATTAGGATGCAGATATCTTGGGGTAGGGTTAGGGTTTAAGGAGTTTTTCTGCTGTCACAGTTGCCTCCTTGGAGACCAGCTACCTCACTACTTCACCGAGCATTGGTAATGTATGCTGTGACTTATACCTTTGAGTTGTCCATTTGGGGATGGTGAAGGAGAAGGAGTAGAATTTCAGTTTAATGGTAATTGAATTTACTCAGATATAATGTGGTGCTCTAAAGAGACTGAATGGATATCATTGTCTTTATGGTGTGAAATGCCAGCTTTGGGTGAAGGGTACCAAGCAAGTATTAACCAAAATGTTGTCACGATGATAACAACTACCCATATTATAGAAAATGGTCATTTGTTAAATTAGGATTTCTTAGTGTCTAAATAATATTGATTATGGAGGTGATCATCTTCTATAATGTGGGAAATATCAGTGACAAAGCCTGCCTTTCCAGATGTGAACTAAGGCCATGCACAGGCTTTGCCAGAAAACAGCTGTGTAGCCTTTAGCACATCACTTTACCTCTGAGTCATGGCTCCCACATATGTAAAATGCAGATAATAATACTTCACAGGATTGGTAGAAGATGAATGTGTAAATGCTGCCTTGTGAGTCCCTAGTAACTGTTGGAGGGAGAAACTTGAGAAGCAGTGATAGTGAGAATGACTTAAAAAAATTATTTTAAACGTTTATTTATTTATGAGACAGAGAGAGATAGAGCATGAACGGGGGAGGGTCAGAGAGAGAAGGAGACACAGAATCTGAAACAGGCTTCAGGCTCTGAGCTGTCAGCACAGAGCCCGATGCGGGGCTTGAACTCACAGACCATGAGATCATGACCTGAGCTGAAGTTGGATACTTAACCAACTGAGCCACCTAGGAGCCTCGAGAATGACTTTAGATAAAAGGACAGCATCATCTCCTACTTTGTCCTTTGCTCTAGTACAGCATCGACACCACCAATATTCTTCTCTTCCTCTTGCACCCCTCTGCTCCTTGTGGAAGTCTGTTCTAGTAGGGTTGAAGGCTAATACTGAAATGCTGCTTTGGAGAAGAGTTTATGTTCTCCCCACCTGGGGTCACACCTTTGCTTTCTCCTCTGCAGTGCCAAATGCAAAACTCAGAAACAGAGCCCAGCTGCCTGAGTGTTGCTGTCTCTTGGCACATGGGACACCCTCAAGGTCTTTCCACTGGTGGTGGCAAGTTATAAAAGCAGAGGAGAGGGAAATATTGCTGCCAACGAGTGTTCTTCCTCCTGGTTTCAGAGAGGACCTCCCACCAATGGTTTCTGTTTCCAGTGTGTCCGTAGGATGTGACTGAGCTTATTACCCCGGGGTCTCATCGACTTCCAACAGATGCATTACTAAAGCTTTAGTCCTCTAGTTCATTGCTGGCCTTCACACCAGGATTCTTCATTGTCTGCCTTTGAAAAAAACCTGTGTTAACCTATCTGAAGATGCAGATTTCAAGCAAGAAACCAGAAAGACCAACATAGATCAGTGGAACAGAATAGAAAACCCAGAAATGTACCCACAGCTATATGGTCAACTAATCTTCAACAAAACAGGAAAGAATATCCAATGGAAAAAAAGACAGTCTCTTCAACAAATGGAGCTGGAAAAACTGGATGGCAACATGCAGAAGAATGAACTGGACCACTTTCTTACACCATACACAAAAATAAACTCAAAATGGATGAAAGACCTAACTGTGAGACAAGAAACCACCAAAATCCTAGAGGAGAAAGCAGGCAGCAGCTGCTTTGACCTTGTCTGGAGCAACTTCTTACTAGACATGTTGCTGAAGGCAAGGGAAACAAAAGCAAACATGAACTGTTGGGACTTCATCATGATAAAAAGCTTCTGCACCGTGAAGGAAACAATCAGCAAAACTAAAAGGCAGCCTATGGAATGGGAGAAGATATTTGCAAATGACATATCAGATAAAGGGTTAGTATCCAAAATCTATAAAGAATGTATCAAACTCAACGCCCAAAAAACAATCCAGTTAAGAAATGGGCAGAAGACATGAATAGACACTTTTCCAAAGAAGACATCCAGATGGCTAACAGACACATGAAAAGATACTCACCATCACTCATCATCAGGGAAATACAAATCAAAACTATGATGAGATACCACCTCACACCTGTCAAAATGGCTAAAATTACGGTGCCTGGGTGACTCGGTTAAGTGTCCAATTTCAGCTCAGGTCATGATCTCATGGTTTGTGGGTTCAAGCCCCACATCAGGCTCTGCACTGACAGTGTGGAGCTTGCTTGGGATTCTCTCTCTTTCCCTCTTTCTCTGCTCCTCCCCCACTCATGCTTTCTCTCTCAAAAATACATAAGTAAACTTAAAAAAAAAAAAAGAAAGGCTAAAATTAACAGCACAAGAAACAACAGGTATTGGTGAGAATGCAAAGAGAGGGGAACCCTTTTGCACTGTTTGTGGGAATGCAAACTGGTGCACCCAGTCTAGAGAACAGTATGGAGGTTCCTCAAAAAATTAAAAATAGAGCTACCCTACAATCTAGCAATTACACTACTAGGTATTTATCCAAAGGATACAAAAAAGCAGATTCAAAAGGGTACATGCACTCCAATGTTTATAGCAGCATTATAAACAATAGCTAAACTATAGAGAGAGCTCAAATGTCTATCAACTGATGAATGGAAAAGAAGGTGTGGTGTATATATATATATGTGTATATATGTATACATGCACACACACACACACACATATATATATACACATACACACATACACATGTATATATGTATATATATAATGGAATTTTTTTAATGTTTATTTATTTTTGAGAGAGAGAGAGAGAGAGAGAGAGAGAGACAAAACACAAGTGGGAGGGAGGGGCAGAGAGAGAGACACACACAGAATCTGAAGCAGGCTCTTGAGCTGTCAGCACAGAGCCTGATGTGGGGCTCAAACTCATGAACCATGAGATCATGACCTGAGCCAAAATCAAGAGTCAGACACTTACCCAACTGAGCCACCCAGGCACCCCTATGTACAATGGAATATTACTCAGCCATCAAAAAGAATGAAATCTTGCCACTTGCAATGATGTGGATAGAGCTAGAATGTATTATGCTAAGTGAAATAAGTTAATCAGAGAAAGACAAATATCATGTTTTCACTCAGGTGGAATTTAAGGAAAAAAAACAGATGAATGTATGGGAAGGTGGGGAAAAGACAAGAGAAGGCAACAAACCACAAGAGACTCTTAACAACAGAGAACAAACTGAGGGTTGATGGAGGGAGGTGGGTGGGAGATGGGCTAGATGGGTGATGGGTGTTAAGGAGGGCACTTGTTGTGATAAGCACTGGGTGTTGTGTGTAACTGAGGAATCACTGAATTCTACTCCTGAAACCAATACTGCACTGTATGTTAATTAACTCAAAGTTAAAAAAAAGAAAAGAAAAGAAAAAAGAAACTAGAAAGTCTAAGAAGAAGCATAAGTGTTTAAACTTTTACCATTTAGGAATATTGGTGGGTAACATTTATTGAATGCTAGGCCTTTCCATATGCCTTTGTATCTTTACAACTCTGAAAAGTAGGTGTTATTACTCTCATTTTGAAAGATGACAAAACTAAGAATAAAAAAAAATATCAAGTTCAGTAGCATGCTTAAAGCTATAGTGCTACCAAGTGGTAGATATCAGGATTTGAACTGAGATCTGATTTCAAAGCCAATGTTCTATTATATCAAGGCAAAAATTTTTACTACTGCTTGAAAATAATTTTAAAAAGCCTGGATATTTATGTTAATTTGGTACTGGGGAAGGATTTCTGCCTTACCACCCCATTGTCTGCTCTCTAAAGGCAGGGAGATGTGTGATTCATCTTTCTATCCTTAGGTTTAGCTCAGTACCCAGCACTGTTCATGAAAAAGCTCTTTCTTTTGTTTGCTTGCTCTATTTGAATGGGTTGGAAAGCACCCTGTTTTGCCCACGCGCCCTGCCAGCCTCCCTTGGTTCCACTTTCTTCTGTGTAGGACCCATTTGTAGTTCCTTTCACTAGCAACACTCTGCCTGCCTATCTTAATCTCTGGGGTTTAACCTGAAATCTGGCCTCCCCAGGAACCCTTTTAGAATGGGCCAACCAGGCCCAGCCTCCCTCCCTTTTCTGAACACCTATAATAGTTGGTGTTCATCTCATATATGTTTTTGAGCATTTGATTTCAGTCTAGCTTGATTTTTCTCTCTCTTTTCCAAATACTGATACATTGGTTGTTAGTTGAATGTGTTCTAACGTCTTTTATAATAACATGACTGTGTCTTACCTAAGGGTAGAAATCCCAACTAATATTGCTTTATGGCCTTGTAGGCTAAATTAAACACATTATAGGAGATCAAGAATCACATGTTTAATTGAATGGAAAGACTTTCTTTATTCCCTGAATTTCCTCATCAATAACATAGGGTGATAATTATGCCAGTCCCTCTGCTTATTTTACAAGTTGGAATACTATATAGTGGAAAGTGGTTAAAAAGAAATCCTTTGAGGACTATAGCAAAAGAGACTCTGTGAGTATAGAATAACTTCAATTGTTTGCTTTATGGACTAGCAAGAGAAGCATGAAAATGAGTATTTTATTGTCCCTCCAATCTAGTCAAGAGGAATATTCTACCAGAAGTCCTCTCATACTTAGTAGAGAGAGAATGCAGCATGAGCAGTGCATGCTTGCTCTGTAGGGCACAGGTTTGAAAAAGGGATGGCTTAAATGCCTGCAGGATGAAGCAGTGGGGCCAGCATGGCAGAGGAAGTGAGGCAGGGGTGGCAGAGGACATGAGAAGGCCTCTGGACTCCGGGCCTTTACTGGGGCAGCAGCGGGAATTGTGAAAGGCTGCCTTGAGTGAGTGTGGAATAATCTATGTTCCTGCTGAGAATCAGCTACTGCCTTAATTCTTTCTTTGGGAATTAGCCTGGGGTGTCCTGAGCATGCCTCTCACACAGTGCACTTTGGAGATGGTGAAACCATTTCGTGGTTGGGGGCCAGTGTTCAATATTTTATCATTACTGTAGAGATGGGATAAATTCACATGAAGCATCAGATCTGGGGTGTGTTTGCAAGTGCTTTAAAATAATTTGAACCAGATTTTTTGGCAGATCTTCTTTGAGAGAGTTTTCTATGCCTCCCCCAGGAGTAGGGGTTTTTATTTGTTTTCTTTTAATCTTATCCAAGCTGCAGTGTCCAAGCACAAGCTTCACTTGTACCCTGGAGTCCAGTTAAAGGGTTAGCTGCTTTCCCTCAGCATCTGAAGGCTTTTGTCCATAGGGAGAAATGTGCTTTTCCTGGGCACCTCCCCTCCTCCTGGTCTGCCCCCCGGCTCTCTCCAGTCTCCTACCCTATACCCAGTCTAGGGAGAAGAGCCTCCAGGTAGTTGGGAGCTCCCCTTGCATTCTGGCTTATGGTGGCCATACTTAAGCCTTTCACAATTTGCTTAAAACTTTAAGGTGATTTCTTTCTTTTTTTAAAAATTTTCAATGTTTATTTATTTTTGAGAGATAGAGTGAGCGTGAGAGAGCGAGCGAGCAGGGGAGGGGCAGAGAGACAGGAAGACACAAAAGCCAAAGCAGGCTCTAGGCTCTGAGCTGTCAGCACAGAGCTCCACACAGGGCTGGAACCCACCAACCATGAGATCATGACCTGAGCCGAAGTCAGGTTCTTAACCGACAGAGCCACCCAGGCACCCCTTAGGTGATTTCTTTTTATTTGTTTATATAGGTTCTGGACAGGTTATAGTTTTGTAGTTTATCTTTTTCTTGTTGTTAGGGTGAGAGTGAGCCTCTTTCCCATCATTGTGGGTTCCAGGGGAAAGCAGAATGTCTCCTTGTTTTTTTTTTTTTTTTTTTTTTTTTTTTTACCTTGTGTGTATTTCACAGGGAAAATATGCTTCATTTACACAGCCTCTTTCCATTACAGTGTTGTTATAGGCAAGCTACTAGGAACTTTGCAAGCCATATTAGTAAAATGGGTCTCAAAATGTTTTCTTTGTGTTTTGCCAGGTGTTGGGGATCTTGAATGTTAAAAAACTGTAGTTCATGTTTAAGAGTGCTCAACTAGATGAAAATGCTTCCTCCCACCTGTTATCCAGAAACCAGCTAAGCATAGGGATCTCTCATGTCAGAGAGTCATGGATGTTAGGCACAGTCATTGGATGCCTGCCCCCCTAACAGGGCCTCCCTTGGCCTGCTATGGCCAAGGGCCGACCTTTGTGCTACAAGGCACGTCTGTGTTTCCTATTTTTAAAAAATGCTAAATAGCCTGAAATTTCTGCTGAATTATACTTAATTAATATAGCTAGTGGAAAAAAATCTCTGCCGGGAGAGCTGAAATCATTGAGGATCAAAATGGAAATGGTCCTGCTTATCTTGGAACTTTTCCTGAAGGGTAAGGCTGTTGTCACATCTGCTTCCCTTTAGATGTTAGTGAGTATGGCTCAGCCAGGGAGGCTTTGAGCCTAGTCTGGCACCATGGAGTAGCTCTTCCCAAATGGATGTAGGTTCTTTTTCTGCTTGTTTCAAGAGGGAGGAATTGATTGATTTTAATGAGTCTAAAAAGGAAGGCTATCTCATTATCATAGACTTACTGAATTCAAGTACTTATTTCTTACTGGCAGGCAATGATGATTATAATAAACTTTAGAGATTTTGGAATTTAACATATTGCTGTTAACAAATGACAAAATAGTTCGTTTTGTAGCACCCTGCTAGTAGTGGCAAGGTCAGGCTTTGAACCCAGGCAGATTTGGCTCCAGAATTTGAGTTCCTGACCACTAGTTCTCAAGTGCTCCACACTTTTTAGGCTGTGGAGTATGGGAACTTCAGAGCAGGAAGCTTCACTGGGCCTCCTCAGCAAGATGTACAATCAAGAACTGAGGTTGCTGTTCTCTCCCAGATGTCATCTAGTCTCTGGTCTCTGCTTCTCTCTGGTGTCTGCAACGTTCTTCTGCTCATCACTGCAGACTGGCCCCCTATTTTTTTATCGGTGAGTATGAACCCAACATGGCCACCCAAACCATATCCCCTTCCCGATCTAGGGACAATCACTAACTGACTCTCAGTCTCTGGGTCTCTCTGTACAAATTCTTTCTCTAGAGGGCCCGATTGGACCAGCTCAGAGGAAACTTAGGCATTTCTGATCATGTCAACTGTGGGTTTAGAATTTGGTTTGGTCTTGGGATGGGGAAGAAGTCCGCAGAGAAGAGGTCTTTAAACTGTGCAGTTACCTATCAGAACAAGTGTAGTAACTTGGAAGGTGCAGGCTTTATGCTTTCAACCTTTAGAATCAGTAAGAGTGGGAATTATTTGGGCAGTTTTAAGAGCTGGCCCTGGGCAAAATAGAAACCATTCCCTGTGTGTGTGGTGTGCTGCTTCTTTCTTTGGGGTATACTCCAAGGCTCATTGACTATGTGGTCACTACGGTGCTTACACACCACAGCTATGTCAGGATACCAACTGGTCAATGAACAGATTTTTGGAGAGTGCTCACCATGAGCAAAGCTTTGTGCTAGATCTACAGACCATGAGCTGTTAGGGGGCTGAAGTTGTGAGCTTCAGCAATTCAAGAAAGCTGTATATTAGATGTATGATTTGAGCTGGGTTTGAAGAAAGGAGAGGATTTAGGTACGTCGAGAGGGGAAACCTTTCTCATTGGGCAGAATAAGGGGAATGACCACTTTTGGCAACTGTGTTGGTCTTCCTGTGTTGGTTGTCCTGTTTATTCCATTTTCTGCTCAGACCTCCCTGGTTAGTAGACCTCTCCCAGACAACTAAGAAGCTTTAAGCGTTACCTTGAAAGAAGGAATGACCTCAAGCTAGAAGGCAGATCTATGTCTGGTGTCTCACTTTTTTTCCTTCTTCATTTAGATCCTTCTCTAGGGATTGTAGAGGCTAGAGGATATGGAAATAATATTAAGAGTGATGTTATCATAGCTACCATTTATTTTCTGTCTGTTCAATGTCACATATTGTGCTTTATACAGTGTTGATTTAATTAAATTTAGTTACAAGTACAGTCCTTTTTTATGGAGGACAAATTTGAGGCTTAAATAGATTAGGAAACTTGCCCAAGGTCATACTGAGTGGAATTAAAAGTCAAGTTTGGCTGGCTTCAAGGCCTGTGAGTTCTCATACTCGATTTAATTTCTCATTACAGAAGGGAATATAAACAAGTAAATGATAAATGTGTTATTAGTTTTAAAAATCTTTTGAAAAACCTAATGGAAGCTTAAAGCATTAGTCACCTGAGTGTAAGTATTTTACCAGCCACTTGAAGTGTTCATTTATTAATAGTCACTTTCTTGCAAAGAAAAACTGTCATTTAAAATGTGAGGATTTAGGGACACCTGGTTGGCTCAGTCGGTTGAGCATCTGACTCTTGATCTCAGCTCAGGTCATGATCCCAGGGTTGTGGGATTGAGCCCCACATCCAGCTTTGTGCTGACTGTGGAGCCTGCATAAGATCTCTCTCTCTCTCTCTCTCTCTCTCTCTCTCTCTGCCCCTGTCCCCTGTTTGTGCACTCTCTCTTCCTCTAAAATAAAAATAAAAATAAAAATAATAATAATAATAATAAATATGAGGATTTATTTTACAGTCTTTAAGCAAGCAAAAGTAATAAGCAAAAATAAATAAAGCACTTAGACAGGAATAGGTCTTTGTAAAGAAAGACATTTTTTAGGAGTGCTGCCTACTTGCTCTTCCTAAGCTAACCACCAGAGCTTTAGGGGAAAAAAAGCCTAATAAAGTTATAACCCTCAGTCACAATGGCATTTTTATTTAGTATAAAAAAGTCCCTGTGTTTAGAGGACTTTCCTATGAGGGAGATTCAAGCAGAAAGCAAACACAGGTGCACAAACTACAGGTGCCCCAAATGTTTGAGCATGTTGGTCTTACCCGGTCTGGAAGAGTTACTTCTGGATTTCTTTGTCCAGTTATCTAAGCCCAGATGATGGTCAGCCCAGGTTTTGGTTTGTGTGTCTTGTTTGTTTGTTTTTATCTGTTATCAGATCAATTTAAGTTCATTTTAGTCCCTTTCTTTTTCTCTACCCAAGGAGGCTAGAATTAATTCAGTCACTGAGGGGAAGTTTCTGCCAGTTTCTCTTTATTTAAGCCCCAGTTTGAGACTAACCACATTTACTGAGGCCTCCACTGCCGGGCACTAGGCCAGGTGCTGGGGACGGTGTGTGAAGGAGCAGCCATGACCCCTGTGAGGGTCAGAAGCCTGTCACTTCCACTGCTGCAGCCCTGTTGGTGCTCCCCAGGTGTACTGGGGTCTGGGAGGAATGAAAGATGTCCTCCTGGAGTTTACAGTTTAACAAGGGAGGCAGATATTCAGCTGTAAGCTCCAGTTTCTCTCTCTTCTCATTGGGCTTCTCTTGTGGCTTTCCAGCCTCTCTGCTTTTTCTTCCACATTTGCTGCTTTGCTTTTGCATTTGGTTGGTTTAGTTGTGGAACTCAATTCTTCCTCAATATTTCAAAAGTTATGTACATGGAAGATCAGAAGAATTTTCTGAAGATGGGAGAGATGTTTATGGTCTAGACAAACAGACATGGAGCTGTAGGCATCACTGTTTTTAAAATGTCCTCTTGCCACCCCAGCTCCTAGAGGTTTCACAGGTCCTTTGAGTCACCATTTCACTGGCTCCTTCCCTCCTCCATAGCTTCCTTCTCTTTTCTCTTTTTTGCTTCCTCAGTGGTGCGAAAGCTCTGGTGCAGAGCTAGAAAGATGACTAGACTAGACTAGACTAAACTAGATTAGAAAGATGGTCCTCCTGAGCTCCCTTACCCAAGCCCTCTACTTTTCATTCCATTTTGCTTCCACTGCAGTATCTATCCCTACAGTAACCCAAAGAAGCTTTGCTTACAAAGGAAGAAAAACCCCTCAGGCCATAAAGTAGTGCGGAGAAGAGAAGGAAAATTCCACTATTAAAATGTGATTTGCCCTTCAGGTGTGACATGAGCATTTTCTCCCTGAGCACCTGGGGAAAACCAAACCAGAATTTAAAGAGAAAGATAATGTTCATCATTTCCTATGACTTTGTGGTATAGTCTAAAAAAGAAGCAGAATAAATGAGTGAAAATGAACATTATGTGGTTTTCAAAAGGGCTTTAAAAACTGTTTATAAAAATAATACATAGTCTGTGTTTAAGGTTTAGAAGAGTCAATATTAAGATGTCAGTCCTCTCCAAATTGATCTATAAATTAAACACAACTCCAGTCCTAAGTCTATCAAGTTTGTTTTTGTAGAAATCAATCACAGATTCTAAAATTTACAATCAGCCAAAGGTGCTGTAGTAGGCAACAAGAATTATAATAGTCAAAATCTTTTGAAAAAGAACAAAGAGGAGGACTCACACTACCTAATTTCAAGATTTACTATCAAGCAAAGTAAGCAAGATGATGTGGTGTTGGTAAAAGGATAGAAAAAAGAATCAATGGAACAGAATAAACAACCCAGAAATAGTTCCACACAAATATGGTCGATTGATTTTAGACAAAAGCATGAAGGCAATTCAGTGGAATAAAGTGTAAAGGCAATTTCAACAAGAGGTGCTGGAACAATTGCACATCTGTGTACAAAAAAATGAACCTTGACCTATACCTCACCCCATATACACAAATTAACTCAAAGTGGACCATGTATCTAAATGTAAAACCTAATGAGAAATCTGTTAGAAAACATAGGAGAAAGTCTTTGTGTTCTTGGTTGGACAGAGAGTTCTTAGGTTGACATCAAAAGTACAACTCATAAAAGAAAAATTTGATGAATTGGACTTCATCAAAATTAAAAGTATTTGCTCTGAGAAAAACACTGTTAAGAGAATGAAAACAAAACATTCAGGGAAAAAATTCTGTGAATCGTATATCTGACAAAAGACTTCTATCCAGAATACGTAAAGAACTCTCAAACTCAACATTAAATGAAAACCAAACAACTCAACTTAAAAATGGATTAAAAAAAGTTGAATGGATACTTTCCCAAAGATGAAACACAGATGAAAATAAGCACATGAAAATATGCTCAACATCATGGAAGTTGCAAACTTATTACAGTAGTTAAAAAAATGGCAATACCAAGTCCCAGTGAGGACGAGAAGGGTCTGTATCTCCCACACAGTATGTTGGTGGGAATGGAAAATGGCAGGGCCACTTAGAAAACAGTTGGCAGTTTCTCATAAAATTAAACATATACTTACTGTACAGTCCAGTAGTCCTACCCCAAGAGAAATGAAAACATGGTCATACAAGAATCTGTGTGTAAATGCTTATAGCAGCCTAATTCTAATCACTAAAAGCTGGAAACAACCCAAATGTCTCTCACCTGAGGAATGGATAAACAACTTGTGGCACATCTGTACAATGGAATCTTCAACAATGAAAAGAAATGAATTATTGATACACACAACAGCATGAATAAATCTGAAATACATATGCTAAAGAAAGACACCAGACTAAAAAGGTACATACTAAATTATTTCATTTATATGGCATTTGGAAAAGGTAAATTAGGATGGGATGGTCGCCCGGGGTTAAGGGTGGGGAGGAGGTGCCATGACTACAGGGGATGATGCAACTATTCCCTATCCTGATTGTGGTGAAGGTTAAATGACTCCATGCGTTTGTCAAAACTTAGAACTGTATGCTAACAAGAGTGGATTATACTGTATACCAGTTTAAGAATAAATTTTAAAAAGCATTACCAAACAGAAAAATACAGAAAACAAATACATGCGTGTTGCATAATATTTGGAAAAGACAGAAAAGTACAAAGAAGAAAGTCAACAATTCCATCTCCTAGTTACAGTCACAGTTACTCTTTGAGCATATGTTCTAGGTTTTTTCCTTTGGCATTTTCACATTCCTTTGGCAATTTGTATCATTTTACATGATATGATCTATCTCTCTTGATATATCTCATACATATTATTTATGTAATTATATAAATTCTATTCTGCTTTTTAAAGCTATACTACAAATTAAACTAAATTATATTACAAACAATTCCATATATTATAAAACATTTCCATAAATAACATTTTAATAATTTTATAATTTTTGACTACATGGTTATAATATAATTTATTTTTAAATATCGCCCTAGTGTTGGTCAGATAGGTTGTTTCCAGTTTGTCAGTGTTATTTTTCAAAAATGCAAGAAGAATCTTTTTTTTTTTTTAAGCTTATGTATTTATTTTGAGATAGAGTGTGCACTAGCAGGGGAGGAGCAGATAGAGAGGGAGAGAGAAAGAAACCCAAGCAGGCTCCACACTGTCAGCACGGGCCCACGTGGGTCTCCAACTCAGGAACCGGGAGATCATGACATGAACCGAATTCAAGAGTCCAGTGCTTAACCGACTAAACCACCCAGGAGCCCCAAGGAGCATCTTTGTTCAGAAATCTTTGCAAACATTTCACACATTCCAGATTTTTTTTAAAGCGTAGAGTTCTAGCAAATGTTATTGTTGGATCAATAATAGTATGAGTATGAGTACTGAGTTTTAAAATACAATTTGGTCAAATTACCTTATGGGAAATTTATACTATTTTAGTGATGCATCAACAGAGTGTGGGGGTTCTTGATTTTACCAGATCTCTTTATCAGCATTTGGAATCATCTGCTTCCTCATATGTCAAATGGGGTAATGAGAGAACTTCTCGTATAGGATTTTGAAGTAATGCATGTTAAGTGCATGGCACAATAGCTGCAATGTAATTGTTAGCCCTTTTTGGTGATATTATTATTATTATTATTATTTTAAATATATTTTCAATGTTTATTTGGAGAGAGAGAGAGAGAGAGTGTGTGTGTGTGGGAGAGTGGGGGAGGGGATGAGACAGGGAGACAATCCAAAGCAGGCTTCAGGCTCTGAGCTGTCAGCAGAGAGCCCGATGCGGGACTTGAACCCACAAACTGTGACATCATGACCTGAGCCAAAGTCAGATACTTAACCGACTGAGTCACCCAGGCGCCCCTAGAAGAGCTAAAAAAGCACTTTTTTTCCCCCTACCTATAATAGTAGTTTCTTGCTGGGGGGTTGGGGGAGGAGATGGGGAAAATATTCATCTCCCATTGCTATTACTATTGAAATAATCAGCTTTTTTCTAAGAGTTACCTAGTACCCAGTTATTTCAGAATCTGTTGTTCAAAATAAAGAAAATGTAGCCCTTTATTGGATATTTGATCTTGGTGAAATGATAAAGGTCAGTGCATGGATTATAGGATTTGTAAGATCTGTACAGCTTGTTCATATAAGAGATTCAAATGTAATAAAGAAAATTTCCAAGATTTTACAGTCTACCTTCTCTCTAGAGTTCTGTAAACTGCAAAAAATATAATTAAGGTCATTGCTGGGTGTGTGCAATTGCATTTACACCGCCATTGTGGATTTATGTGGTTAACAAAGATAGCTCTTATGTTCGTGGGTGTTGTGATGCTAGCCAAGCATTCATGGCTATTCATAACTGAATGAATGGGTAAAAAAGTTAATGTAGTAGGAGAAAGAGCCTCCATATGGTGACTCAGGCACTTTCTATATTGTTGGTGGGAATATAAACTGGCACAACCATTTTGGAGGGAAATTTGGCTATATACAACAAACTGTTGCTTAAAAATTGCCTTGTTTGCTGCCCTGTAATTAGGACTTTCAGACTTGGTGTTTAATTGGAGTTAATATATTCACAATACCTAATGGTGGAGAAAAAAAAAAAAAAGAGCTTTCATAAGTTTTAGCATCTCAAATTATATTACATTTCTTCCTCTTAATTTTTAGGTATTTTTCTTAAAGTACTTCACATGCAGTTAACACTAATAAAGAATTGGCACAGAGGATTACTAAACAGAGCAGCCTCTAATCTTAAGGGACTTTCTGCTATAACCAATTCAGGGAAACGTTTGGCAGTTTCTTACAAATTAAATATACACCTCTCCTTTGACTGAGCAATACCACTTGTAGGTATTTAGCCAAGAGAAATGCAAATGTGTGTCTACGCAATGACCTTTACATGAATGTTCCAAGCAGCCCAAATTGGGATAAAACCTGAATGTCTATAAGCAGGAAAATGGACAAACTGTGACCATCCATAAGACAGGATACAGCTCAGCAATAAAAATAAATGAACTTCTGATACACACAACATGGGTGAATCTGAAAAGCATTATCCTGAGAGAACCTAGACACAAGAGTACACACTATATGGTTACATTATATGAAGTTTTTTAAAAGGCAGGACTAGTCTCTATTGAAAAATCACTTTGATGGTTGCCTAGCAGTTAGGAACAAGGGTTGGCTGGGA